>NC_090446.1:727869681-729205893 GCF_031143425.1 Pleurodeles waltl | reverse complement strand
CACCAATCCAGCCTTGGACCCTTCAAAGTAGGTTTAATGTAGTGCTCCAGTCCAAAAGCCTCACATCAAAGCTGTTGCGCTGCTCAGAACTGGCGCTTTTCCAATGACGCTGACACATAGCTGCTGTGACAAGGATCCGGAATACAACATTGCAGACTGTGCAATGCTTTTCCTCCATTTTTGATGCATGTCTGCCTTTGCACTGCTTGGAGCTGATGCATTGCCTACATCTTCAGGATTGAGGCTAATCCCTGTACCTGGCCCATGCTCTGCCACAGTTGGCCTGACTTTTCAGATTCAACCCAGTCTAGCATGACCAGATAGCCCCATTGGAGCTTTATGCTTCTAAGAACTACAACCAAGTTTACTTTTTAAAAATTCATATTGCGACTTCTACTTTTTGGACTTTTGTCGTATTAGTCTTGTTTTGTTCAATAAATGAAGCTCTAGCTTTGCAACCAGGTGTGATATTTATTTGTGTGCTATTTTCACTGTTTTACTGTTTGAAGTGTTGCACCAATACTTAACACATTACCTCTTAAGTTGAGCTTTACTGCTCCATGCCAAGATACAAGATGGCGAGCACAGGTTAATTTAGGGTGTGTTTGTGACTTACCCTGACTAAACTTGTGGTTCCTGCTTAGACAGGGTGCATACCTGTGCCAACCAGAAACCCATTTTTTAACAACCAGGGTTAGGTGTTTCAGGGTTAGGAGCTTCAGGACACGATGATCAAGACCAAGAGAATCTGAAAGGAACAGTGCCAGGATGGACCAAGTTTGGGGGAACCAAGAAAGGCCAGGATGTCTAAAAGACATGGCCAATATTGAACAGTACAACAGGACAAAATGGAGCAGGATGACCAGTGCCAAGGTGACCAATACTAAGATGGCTAGTGGACTAGGTCTAGGGGAAGTAGGCCCAGGCAAACTATAAGGGCCAGGAACAAGAGGTTCAGGACCAATGGCACAAAATCACAAACAAGACAACATCTATGAAAAACTAAAAAAAAGGAGGACCATGACCAGGAGAACGAGGGATGTGAGACCATGGACCCAGTCAACAGGAGCCAGAAGTATACACTCTAAGAGGACCAGGAAATCGAGGACCTGGGTGCCCAGGAAGATCTGGTTAAAGAGCACCAGAACCAGGATGAATAGTATACATGGCTAGGAACAGGATGGCCAGGACAATGAGAAACAGGTCCAGACAAGGAGGACCATGTCCAGTTGACATAGAACCATGAGGGCAAGGAGCAGGAAAACCAGGGCCAGGAGGATCAGGGCTAGATCAGGGCAGAATAGGACGATTAGGGGTATGAGAATTATAACCATTAAAACAAGGGGACCTGAATAATCAAGGGAGGGAGCCAGTACTAAGGATACCAGGACCAGAGCCCGGGGGATCAGGACCCAAAGCAAGAAGCATTAGAAGGATCAGGACCAAGAGAACCGGCAACAAACCTAAGAGTACTATGGGGGCTGTGGCAATACGACAAAGAGCTAGAGTACCAAGTGGAACAGAAGGACCAGTAGCTGGGGGTAGCAGGACCATGGTAAGGAACATCAGGGGGGACAGAACAGCCAGAGCCAGGAAGACTAAGGGGACCGGAACTGCGTGCCCAAGAGGACCAGAACCAAAATGACACATCTCAGGAAGACCCAAACAAGCCAGCACTAATGGGGACGAGGCTAGTGGATGAAGTGGCAGAAGTATAATGATGACAAGGCCCAGGGCCAGGAGGACCAGGCAGGTCCAAACCAGGAGGACAAGTGCTAAAAAGTAAAGGTCTAAAAGGACTAGGACACAAGAGGCCAGGTGGAATGAGGGGACCAGCAGGATCAGGAGTTGGTATACTAAGAAATGGGTAAATAGTGTAAATAAAATCAAAAGGATTAGGTTGTGGGTCAAGAAGACCAGATAGGATCAGGAAGAGTTAGATGAAGGGAAAGACCAGGATGGCCAGGAGGGCCAAGATCAGGAGGAATTGGCACATGAAGACCCAAACAATGAGGGCCTGAAGCAAGAGGATCAAGGCTAGTGGGCACAGAATCAGGAAGAGAACATATACTGTAAGGAGAAGGAATAGGAAGTTCAGTGCTGGGCAAAGCAGACCAAGAGTGAGGAATACAGGCCCAGGAGCAGATGGCCAGGCAACGAAAGTGAGCAGGACAACAGCCAAGAGGACCAGGGCATGGAAGACCAGTGGGACCACAACCAAGAAGACCAGGAAGATTAAGTCATGGAGGTTCAGGAGTATTCAAATCTGATATGCCAGTTAAGGAAGACCAGAATTAAGAGGAAAAGGACAATTAGGACAAGGGGAACAAGGATGACAGCAGTCCAGGATGACCAAGGATGGCCAAGCCAGGTGGCTAAGAAAAGGATGATCTGTAAATGGGGATCAAGACTAAATGGATTAGTAAGTGTAGAACCAGGATGACAGGCAGCAGGAGAACCAAAAGTGTCTAATAATATAATGCACTGTTCCTACAGAGCAATAAGAAGAAGGCAGGGTGAGTACTAGGGAGTCCTATTCAATAGGAGCAAGTGTCCTCACGCACCCAGATGGGTGTCATGCTTCATCATCGGACCAGCTCCTCGTCAGACTGGCGCTGCAATGTCTGACGGGCACCACCCTTTCGGGGGGCTCTTTGCCGGAGTTCTTTTATGATACTGGACTATCCCTCAGGTGAGTAGGGAAAACTCTTGGGTACCCTTTCTAGATAGTTGAAGTATGTGTTTCCTTGACTCTCACATCGGTCCTGTTACTATATGTTTTTCTATATGACATGCAGCGTGTTAGGTGGACCAGGCCTAAGGTCTGCGTGATCCCATGAAGTCCTGTCTCAAATTGGGAGGGTAAGCATAATCTGTTTACTACACTGGCATGACGTGCTACCTTTTCACGATCACCCTGTGCCATTTTATTTAATTTTATTTAATACTCACCTTACTATATTAGAGTTAGAACAGCGTTGGGTGGTTAAACTTGGGACCCACCGAAAGGGTTTAAATGATGACATCCAATGGATCAATTTTTCCCCTTGAAATAACAACAGTATTGAGGTACTCTCCATGAAGAAGAAAACATTTCCACATAAAAGTGTGTTGATGTAACCAGTTGTCCCTCCTCTCTTTGTCTCTGCATATAGATTGCTTATTCACTAACAATCTTGTAACATATAGCGTTACCCCTGAGGTGACCTCTTTTCTTGATAATAGCATTATTGTACACAAATCCATCTGTACTGATGCCAATGACTCATTGACCTAAATGCAGGAATATTCATGATTTATGACGGCTATTGTCGGTTCTATTTCATTACATAAGTGTTGGTTTGCTTGGGGAGGACTGAGGGTGACTTCAATTGGAAGCGCCCTTTCCATTCATGTATTCACCTACATTATGGATTATCTCTAAATGAGATACTCCATTATGGCTGCCGTACTAGCTAGCCGGTAGCCGATTCAGAGTCCGTCTTCGATTTTGCTACTATGTTGTTGCAGATCTTTAGACTCGCATTCGTTGCTTAGCAACGCGCGAGCTAGCCGACTTCCGGGTCTTGCTCTATTTCTTTTCCCGCGACCACGCCTCCCTCGTCATTACGGGAGCACGACCCGGGGTAGGAGCAACTCCCGACGGCCAGCCCTAATCAAGTGAGTGTCCGGTAATAGCTTTCTGAGGTGCGTGATTGGGTAATAGCTTACTGCACATTGGCAGTCCCGAGGGGCTACACGTTTTTATACGTTTTTACTCGCACACACTTTTTAGTCGTATGCTATTCGGCTGAATTATCATTACTTGGACTGTCTCACGATAACCTTGATTCTGTTAACAATAAGCAAACAGTTCACAAGATAAGCCTTTCACTGACCGGACAGTTCGGTCTTCCCTGACTTGGTGGATTTTGAATGTATCTGTGAGGGATACTGCTAGAAGTGTACTATTCTTAGTTACGATAATTACCTACTAAACCGTGATTTTCTGTTACAATTGAGACGACTACATTTTATGAGTGTATGCGCAACTAAGTGGGGCCACTCTCTCCCCATTGACTATTTCTCTCTTTTTTGATTACGTACCTTTAAGTGTTGGGTATCTGACTCTTGGGTACCCTTTCTAGATAGTTGAAGTATGTGTTTCCTTGACTCTCACATCGGTCCTGTTACTATATGTTTTTCTATATGACATGCAGCCTGTTAGGTGGACCAGGCCTAAGGTCTGCGTGATCCCATGAAGTCCTGTCTCAAATTGGGAGGGTAAGCATAATCTGTTTACTACACTGGCATGACGTGCTACCTTTTCACGATCACCCTGTGCCATTTTATTTAATACTCACCTTACTATATTAGATTTCTTCTACACTGACCAGAGCATTAATCAATGTTATGATTTTCATACATTTTCAGGGCGACGAATAGGAATGACATACTGGGTCAAAATGGACTTATGTAAGTGACTGACGATACTAATCTCCCTGTTTTTGACTGTCAGCTGTTATAGGTAAGAGCAGTTTGAGTTTATATTTGGAGAAGCATTATTTCATTAGGTCCTGAGGAAGCGTCATTGGATCCTATATGGACCGGATAGACGCGAAACATGTCGACCCGATTTTGAGGTGGGTCTTGTAGTTCTTGACCACCTGAGTTTGTGTGATACAGTTTGAGAGTGGTCGAGCATCACGTCGACCTTACTCTCCTGGTAATTGTTTTTAATCTTGGCCTGCACCCCGTATCAATAAAGATAGTTCTTATAGAGGGTTTTTGAGCCAATTTTACTCCCTGTTTATCTGTTTGCTCTCCTTTTCTTCCCCCTTTTTTGTTTTCCCTACTCACCTGAGGGATAGTGCGGCATCATAAAAGAACTCCGGCAAAGAGCCCCACGAAAGGGTGGTGCCCGTCAGACATTGCAGCGCCAGTCTGATGAGGAGCTGGTCCGATGATGAAGCATGACACCCATCTGGGTGTGTGAGGACACTTGCTCCTATTGAATAGGACTCCCTAGTACTCACCCTGCCTTCTTCTTATTGCTCTGTAGGAACAGTGCATTATATTATTAGTAACTGTTACTGGAGGGTATGCACTGGACCTTAACTCCTCCGAATCCCTTTATTTTTTGATGAACCAAAAGTGTCAACACAAGATGGAGGAGGACCAGGAGAAGTATTCAGATCAGGTGCAGTTGAAGTAGGGCCATTATAACAAGGGACTTCATGGAGGAGAATTAGGTGGACTTGTATGATCAGGACAAGCAGGTATAGGGCTAATAGGATGAGCGGTCTAGAACCAAAGGGACCAGGACCTGATGTGCCAAGCAGAACAGGGGGATCAGCAACTAGGGCATGCAGGACAAAGATGGTAAGGATCAGGGGAACCAGGACAACCACAAGCACCAGATCATGATCAAAATGAGCAGGCATAGCCTGGGAGGATCTAATAATGTGGACCAGGACCAGTGGATGCAGTACCAGGGAGAAAGGGTCCAGGATAAGGACAGCTAGGATGAGCCAAACCAGGATAGATAGGGATGCCCCATCTACAAGAACAAGGGCCACATAGCCATTAGGAGAAGGGCCCAGCAGACCAACATCTTCAGCATTGGGAGGCTATGTAGTACCATGTTTAGAAGGGCCAGGAAGGGCCCATACGTGGAAGGGCTAGTAACAGTGCCAGGAGGACCAGGTTCAAGAATAATTAGTACCAGGAGCACCAGATTCCAGAAACCAGTACCAGAGTGATAATAGCTTGTCAGACCAGAGCTGGAACAAGGATCAGGAGAACCAAAACAACTAAGAAAAGGGGAGCTTAGAAAAGGAGTAAGACTAATACCAGAAGTATAGAAGGACTCGAAGGAGGAGCAAGAAGATAGAGGGTAGGATGACATTAATGTGATTCTAGGACACATGTATCAGGATATTTCTTTTGTAAATAGTTCTTGTTCATGATTCTCATGCTGTCAACTCGTAGAAATGCCCACCTTTTTCAGCCCACTTAAAGATCTGGTAAGCATTTGCTGGAAAATTAGAGCATGCAAAATAGATAGAAAGACATGACTGTTACACTCTGACCTCTGAGTTTTAGCAGACACTGTCTGATGTTGCCATAGTAGTCTGAGGGTGGCTCAGAAGGCAGAGGGACTGAAAGTTGGCAGAGGGGTGTAAAGGTGGATGAGCAGTAAGGAATATGGACTGTGAAGGATGGCAAAAAGGGTTTGAGAACACCAGAGGGCTAAAGTCAGCCAAACTTATTAGTGGCTAACATAGAAGGTCATAGGGTTATGGCAATCAGTAAAGGGGAGCTCAGAATGATACTAAGACTTCGCTGAGTAGAAGCAGCAGTGAGGGATGATTGTGAGAAAGTAGCCTCTTTCTAGCCTTGTTACCCCCACTTTTGGCCTGTTTGTGAGTATATGTCAGGGTGTTTTCACTGTCTCACTGGGATCCTGCTAGCCAGGGCCCAGTGCTCATAGTGAAAACCCTATGTTTTCAGTATGTTTGTTATGTGTCACTGGGACCCTGCTAGCCAGGACCCCAGTGCTCATACGTTTGTGGCCTATATGTATGTGTTCCCTGTGTGATGCCTAACTGCCTCAGTGGTTATGCTCTCTCTTCTTTACAAATTGTCACTAACAGGCTAGTGACCAATTTTACCAATTCACATTGGCATACTGGAACACCCTTTTAATTCCCTAGTATATGGTACTGAGGTACCCAGGGTATTGGGGTTCCAGGAGATCCCTATGGGCTGCAGCATTTCTTTTGCAACCCATAGGGAGCTCTGACAATTCTTACACAGGCCTGCCACTGCAGCCTGAGTGAAATAATGCCCACATTATTTCACAGCCATTTTACACTGCACTTAAGTAACTTATAAGTCACCTATATGTCTAACCTTGACCTGGTGAAGGGTGGGTGCTAAGTTACTCAGTGTGTGGGCACCCTGGCACTAGCCAAGGTGCCCCCACATCGTTCAGGGCAAATTCCCAGGACTTTGTGAGTACGGGGACACCATTTCACGCGTGCACTATACATAGGTCACTACCTATGTATAGCGTCACAATGGTAACTCCGAACATGGCCATGTAACATGTCTAAGATCATGGGATTGTCACCCCAATGCCATTCTGGCATTGGGGAGACAATTCCATGATCTCCCGAGTCTCTAGCACAGACCCGGGTACTGCCAAACTGCCTTTCCCAGGGTTTCACTGCAGCTGCTGCTGCTGCCAACCCCTCAGACAGGTTTCTGCCCTCCTGGGGTCCAGCTAGGCTTGGCCCAGGAAGGCAGAACAAAGGACTTCCTCAGAGAGAGGGTGTTACACCCTCTCCCTTTGGAAAAAGGTGTCAGGGCTGGGGAGGAGTAGCCTCCCCCCGCCTCTGGAAATGCTTTGATGGGCACGGATGGTGCCCATCTCTGCATAAGCCAGTCTACACCGGTTCAGGGATCCCCCAGCCCTGCTCTGGCGCGAAACTGGACAAAGGAAAGGGGAGTGACCACTCCCCTGACCTGCACCTCCCAGGGGAGGTGCCCCGAGCTCCTCCAGTGTGCTCTAGACCTCTGCCATCTTGGAAACAGAGGTGCTGCTGGCACACTGGACTGCTCTGAGTGGCCAGTGCCAGCAGGTGACGTCAGAGACTCCTTCTGATAGGCTCTTACCTGTGTTGCTAGCCTATCCTCCTTCCTAGGTAGCCAAACCTCCTTTTCTGGCTATTTAGGGTCTCTGCTTTGGGGAATTCTTTAGATAACGAATGCAAGAGCTCATCAGAGTTCCTCTGCATCTCTCTCTTCACCTTCTGCCAAAGGATCGACCGCTGACTGCTCAGGACGCCTGCAAAACCGCAACAAAGTAGCAAAGACGACTACTGCAACCTTGTATCGCTGATCCTACCGCCTTCTCGACTGTTTCCTGGTGGTGCATGCTCCGGGGGTAGCCTGCCTCCTCTCTGCATTAGGAGCTCTGAAGAAATCTCCCGTGGATCGACGGAATCTTCCCCCTGCAACCGCAGGCAACAAAAGACTGCATCACCTGTCCTCTGGGTCCCCTCTCAGCATGACGAGCGTGGTCCCTGGAACTCAGCAACTCTGTCCAAGTGACTCCCAGAGTCCAGTGACTCTTCAGTCCAAGTTTGGTGGAGGTAAGTCCTTGCCTCCCCACGCTAGACTGCATTGCTGGGTACCGCGTGATTTGCAGCTGCTCCGGCTCCTGTGCACTCTTCCAGGATTTCCTTCATGCACAGCCAAGCCTGGGTCCCTGACACTCTAACCTGCAGTGCACAACCTTCTGAGTTGTCCTCCGGCGTCATGGGACTCCCTTTTGTGTCTTCGGGTGAGCTCCGGTTTACTCATCTTTGTAGTGCCTGTTCTGGCACTTCTGCGGGTGCTGCCTGCTTCTGTGAGGACTCCCTGACTTGCTGGGCGCCCCCTCTGTCTCCTCATCCAAGTGGCGACATCCTGGTCCCTCCTGGGCCACAGCAGCATCCAAAAACCCTAGCCATGACCCTTGCAGCTAGCAAGGCTTGTTTGTGGTCTTTCTGCGTGGGAACACCTCTGCAAGCTTCTTCACGATGTGGGACATCCATCCTCCAAAGGGGAAGTTCCTAGTCCTCTTCGTTCTTGCAGAATCCACAGCTTCTACCATCCAGTGGCAGCTTCTTTGCACCCTCAGCTGGCATTTCCTGGGCATCTGCCCAATCTCGACTTTGTCGCGACTCTTGGACTTGGTCCCCTTGTTCCACAGGTACTCTCGTCCGGAAATCCACTTTGGTTGCATTGCTGGTGTTGGTCTTCCTTGCAGAATTCCCCTATCACGACTTCTGTGCTCTCTGGGGAATATAGGTGCACTTTACACCTACTTTTCAGGGTCTTGGGGTGGGCTATTTTTCTAACCCTCACTGTTTTCTTACAGTCCCAGCGACCCTCTACAAGCTCACATAGGTTTAGGGTCCATTCGTGGTTCGCATTCCACTTTTGGAGTATATGGTTTGTGTTGCCCCTATACCTATGTGCTCCTATTGCAATCTACTATAATTCTACATTGCTTGCATTACTTCCTTTTGCTATTACTGCATATTTTTGGTATTGTGTACATATATCTTGTGTATATTTGGCATCCTCATACTGAGGATACTCACTGAGATACTTTGGCATATTGTCATAAAAATAAAGTACCTTTATTTTTTGGTATATCTGTGTATTGTGTTTTCTTATGATATTGTGCATATGACACCAGTGGTATAGTAAGAGCTTTGCATGTCTCCTAGTTCAGCCTAAGCTGCTCTGCTATAGCTACCTTCTATCAGCCTAAGCTGCTAGAAACACCTCTTCTACACTAATAAAGGATAACTGGATCTGGTACAGAGTGTAAGTACCCCTTGGTACCCACTACAAGCCAGGCCAGCCTCCTACAATGATCCAACTAGATCATCAGAGGTGACTAACAGAGGGTTTCTGAGTAACAAACATCCCTGATTGCCAGCTATGCTAGTGCTGGACCAGTGGTGATACACCTGAATAATGGTCTGTAAATCTCTGAAGGCTAGATGAAGGGTGGTGGAGATACATATGAGGCTGAAGGGTTTGGAAGACAAGAAATGAAGCACAGAGTTTCAAGACCAGCAGAGTAGTAGGGTCGGCTTTAGTGCTGGTGGTGCCGGTGCAGCAATCTTTTTTGGCACCCCCCATGACTTTCTCCTTGGATTCTCCCACTGCCACCTGGTAAAAGTGCCACTCATTTTTCCACAGCCCTTCTCTCACATATGTTTCATTTGCTTTAAAGTACTGTTAACGACCAGCTTTACTATTCCACTCAGCTTTGAACATAAAATACAGATCTGTTCTTTCCTGCAGGCATATTAACCCTCTGTGCTATGTTATGACGGGTCAAAACTGCCACTAGACAAAATTATGAACTCTCTCTCTAGCAGTCACATTAATCACAAGAGTTAACTTAGCATTTTTATTGCTGTCTGAAAGCTGATGCACAAGAAACTGAGCAAAAGATATTTTTAGATCTTGAGTTATTGCTACACACAGAACCCCACCCTGAGATCATTTCCCCCCTCCAGGCCAGAGCCCAGTGCGGCTGCACTGGTTGCACCATCCTAAAGCTGGCCCTGCAAACTAGTCTATGTGACTCCCAGAACCTTGTACTAACCTTTCATGTGTGTGTGTGTGTGTGTATGTGCCACTGATGTATAGCAAGTGTGTAGTGGTAAGACTCATTATGTGGTGAAGTTCTCAATGCTGAGACCAGTGGGTTGCAATTTACGTGGCCCCTGGCTCATCATTGCTTGTGATGAAGAGTAGGTACCATTTCTCCAGGCAGTGGAAGTGTTCTGACTACATCCCTGTGGGTGGACGTTCGAGACTCCAACGCTAATGTGAGGGAGGATGGAGAAAAGGCTATAAAAAGAAATTCTGTGAGTTCCTTGTTAGTAAAGACCTGCTGACAAGTTCTTCCTGAGCGATGACATAACATAGATGATAAGAGGGAGCAGTAGGTCAGAGGTTTCACCTGTTGCAGGTGATAAAGTTTTTCTCTGCCTGATGACTGCTTCAGGAACATTGATGATAACCAGTGTTCTTTTATATGTTCAAAGTACAAAGGCTATCTGTAATACTTACATGAACCAACATTTTAAAGACAATCAACCCAAATTAGTTCTGAAAACCTTAGACAGTGGATCCATGTCCCATGTCTGGTAAGTGACTATAAAACAAGTATAAAAGTGTAACTGTGAAATGAGTGATCTGTAGGTCACAAGAATGGAGGTAACAGAAAAGTCTCTGTTTAGTCACAGTGTCTTATTTCCTGTAATATTTGTAATAAATTCCATGATTAAAGAAGCCCTGTCATTTTCTTTTGTTCTGTGTCTTTGATTGATGTATGGCTGTGTCTTATTAACTGGAAATATTTCCAATGACATTCAGTTCAATTAATTATAGTTCCTATCCTTCGCTAGTAAAGAAGATATTAAACATGAGTTGAATTTGTGGTGTTGATTATTTCACTCTTCCAGATGCTTCCCTTCTTAACCTTCCTTAAGAAAGTATTCCCTGTCCTGAGAGAAAGATGAGGAAATGGCCATTGTTGGTGTGCAACCCAAATGCTTGTCCTCCCTCCTTAAGAATAACTTCTAACATCCTTTATTTCCTTTGGCAAACACTACTTGAGAGAAAAAGAGGCAGTAGTCATCTCTGACATATCACTTGAATATTCCCCACTCTGCAATTTTTTTCTTTCATCTTTTGTAGGGTGAAGTTCAAACAGGGTCAGAGAGGGCCCAAAGCGCCTGATTCTTCCAGCTCAAGGAAATGGCTCTAACATCCTGTGGATTTAGACTGGGCAATCAGCCTTAAGACCTTCTTCTAACCCCCACCCCAATCTTAAAAGCCTGGCTCCTATGTGCTGGCAGTCTTTCCATTGCTGGACAAGAGCTCAAGGAAAGATGGTTTAGTTGTGGAGTACTGTGGTGCACTACGCCATCTTTTGTGAAGCCTGGTCTCAATTTGGGGATGCTTTCCTCTCCACCCTTCAGAAACTGCTGTCTTGCCCATCAGTGTTGACTCTAAGAACCCGTTCTGTGGGTTTTAACCAAAACAGTAAGCAGTGTCTGTTTTGGATTCCACTGAGACACTGCTGTATGTGTGCTGTATCTTGCTGTGGTGTTACATTTACTAGACAAGACTCTTGTCTGGCAAGACCTTCATTAACTCATGTCAGAGGGACTCAAACTACCGCACTTTATTCATGCTCTAGGTTCTTCAAGCCTAAAGAAGGGAGTGCCTGCAGATTTCCCCAAAAGCTGCTATATGACCAGGGCTGGACTCTCTATGGCAGCCAGTGTCCCGGAGGTGAGATGACATCCCCTGAAGTTTGCAACACTTGTTGGAGGGAATGATGAATTGCCTAATATCTAAAGTTTTGCCTGCGTTCTCAGAGATAAAAGGAAGATGACTGGCCCTGCAGTAGGAAAGACTGTTGTGGAGGAGACCATAATGTTCCTGGCATCAGAAACAACTAGAAGGGAACAAAGCCAAGAGTCAACATGTGTCATAAAGGGACTCCCACTTTCCCTGAATGGTACCCACACTGAACAAAGTCAAGACATCCAACTAAGGAGCAACATTGTTTCATCTGTCATCTATGCCTTTCACTAAGAGACTGGTGCACCACTGCCTGCTCTGATCTGTACTTGGAGGACACAACTGCTGAAGACACACCTACTGGAGATCTAGCCTGTGAGCTGCAACTGTTAAAACAAAGCACTTGTTTGTGTCCAGTTCACAACACACACTTGCCGAAGACTAGCACCCTCTGAACAGGCCTATTGCACTAATTCCCAACTAGCAGCTCTTGCTGTGAGTTAAAATGCCTTCATGCTCCCATATCATTGAAGTCGCTGGTGAAAGGACAGGGTGGGACCCTCCAACACCACAATAACCACACCTTTTCAGACCTGGTTAAACAGGGGTGAGCCAGAAGACAGAGAAAGGAAACACACAGAAGCAAATTTGCCAATAGGAACCGTGGACTTTGCCTCGTAGTGGTATGAAAAGTTGAACTGCTCCACGCATTAGACAGTTGGTAGATGACTATGCCCCAACTTCATATGAGTGACCTTAGACATTAGGACTCCTAGGCCTGGGAAAATGTGCTGTAGGTGGTGTAATGCTTCACTGAGATTTGTAGGTGAGATTACAGCCTGATAACTGTATTCCTACTTGAACTTTATAGTATTTCATTTTGCTGGGGGATTAAAGTTCTCTCAATTTACTAAAATAAGTACATGGCAGAACAATACATTGTTTTGTCTGTTGGTTGGCTGTTGAGCTCTGAGCTATTGTGCTCTGAGAGTTTTTTATTAGGAAAATGAGTGACTTATAATGTCTACCAAATTTAATAAGTACTTGCATTTAAATATGAATATGATTTCTAGCTTCCGATAAACTGCATACATTAAATGGGTTTGGGTTTGCAACTACAATGTTAATAATGACAATAAAAGAGAGTTATTTTGAAAAGCGTTGGTTTTCTACTTTTGAAAATTATCTATTCAATAGTTGGGGATGAAATAGTTGGATATGTCCTATCAACTATGTTGATGTTTCTGAAGTCCTCCCTCAAAACAACAAGTTGAATATTCTGAATAATTAGGCTAATACTTAGAGAGCAGTCGTAATATCAACCTTTTTCCGAAAATGGATTTACTACCTAATATTGGTTGCCATAATAAGGGAAAGGTAGCTGAGGACTAGGGGAGAAGCTGGGTCAGTCACTGTGAGATATTCAGGCAGTGTAATTGGTTTAATACCAGGCTATTCTTCGTCTGTAACATCACATTCTTTGATTGTCTATGTTGAGAACCCAAGTCATGGCAAGGGTATTGTTGGTGAGGTAGTACCACTTTCTGATGTGGGAAGCTCTCTGTTTTGAAGTTACAGTAAAGGAATCTGGCATTTGGCATGGTGTAGTTCTAGTTATTATTGGAAAGATTACACCTGCGGTTTACACACAGATGACCAGACGTGGCTAAGATTAGAGTATGATGGTACATAACCACAAGTTTGACTTAGTTTATCTTATACTTTCTGCAACACTCCATGTTTATGTATTCCTTAGATCTGTCAGACGATTGAATACATGTTACTTAATACTACAAATGCACAACCTACCAACCAAACACAACCACCAAGAATTAAGGGGCACATGTACGTACCATTTTGACTGTCGCAAACGGCCCGATTCGCAGAATCGGTCCGTTTGCAACAGGAAAGAAACATTTTGATATGTACAGAGCCTATTTTGCGATTCTGCAATCTATTTACCGAATTGCAAAATAGGTTTGTAAGTTGCAATTAGGAAGGGGCGTTTCCTTCCTAATTGCAGGTCACAGCGGGGTATAGCATTGCTTTGTGACCGTGAATGCGGTCACAAAACAATCGCAGTTAGCACCAGTTTCAAACTGGTGCTAACCCATTCTCAAACGGGAATGGCAGCAAAATTATTTTTTCTGAACAGGCAGTGCTCCCACAGCCTGCTCTGAAAAATTGAAAAGAAAACTTTTAATTTTTGTTTTTGAAATGCATCTTGTTTTCCTTTAAGGAAAACGGGCTGCATTTAAAAAAGAAAACTGCCTTATTTAAAAGCAGTCACAGACATGGTGGTCTGCTGTCTCCAGCAGGCCACCATCCCTGTGAGGACGGCCATTTCCAATGGGTTCGCAAATTATGACCTACCTTGTGAATATTCATGTGGTAGGTCATTTGCGCCCCCATTGGGAATCTCAAACAGTGTAAAGTACACTGTTGTACATCTGGTTTTGAGACTCGCAAATTGCGAGTCGCTAAGACTAGCAGTTTGCGAGTTGCAAAACCAGATTGTTGTACATGTGGCCCATAGTGTTTCTGAAAAAATAATTCATTCTCTCCTGAGCTACCTGCTTTGCTTCATGGTTAGGCACAACCACTAGTTTGCTGTCAAATGATTGGAGTGCATTTCCCACTGTCAAGCATGATATTCAATGTTTCTTACATAGGCCACTGATAGCTGATAACCTAGAAGTGCTTTGGTGCCCTATCAAAGACATCAAGTACTATACAGATCTTGCAATACAAAGTAGTACACCCCTGGCAAAATGCTTCTTTCTTTTGTTGATTCTGAAAACAAGACTCACAGGATAGCTCAGTAAGGAATGGTCAATATTTTTCTGTTGATTCCAGACCAAATAGCCCTCTCCGTCCGTTCTCATGATCTCAGAGACAAATAGCAATATAGAAAGTGGGGAATAGGTGGGTGTGAATAGAGCAGGAGGAAAGCTAATGTCACAAAGGGACTATGTTGGCAGCATTCTCCTCATCCACCAACAATATCTGCTTTTGGGGAGGTGGGCTTAGGATGCAGTAAGCTCACACCAGCTTGTTCACCATGCATTAAGGCACTGCTGGTGGGTCATCAACCTGTGCGACATTCACCCCGGCACAAATGTACCTCACCAGTCCTCAAGGGGAAGGGGTTTTGGGAAGAAAAAAAGAGAAAATATAAGCTTCTGCTTTGTGGACTGCAGAATTGGACTGCTGGACTGTGGACTGTGTGCCATGTTGGGCATCAAGACTTATGATTTATGAAAATACTGGGTTCTTGGTTTTTCTAGGATTTAGGGCTGCAAAACAATTACTTCAGTAATACATTGAACTTGCATAAACTATTGTACATTGCATAATGTCAGCTATTGTTGACACATTGTGCATACGTTTCTATAAGACTAAACAAGTCTCTTCCACTTTTTACAATACTTTCAGAGTCTGAAACAATGTGCAAACTCAAAAACAATCAGTTTGACTAAATGGCTTCTATGTGTTCAGGCATAATTTCTTGCCAATAAAGTTTTGATAAACTGCTCCATTTCCAATCTCCTAATGTTCAGTGGAGTGTTTTTTACAGGAAATACGTCTTTCCTTAATGTCTTTTTAGTGGTATCTTGGATTCTCACCCCAACGATAAATCACACTAGTTGTTATTGTCATAAATTATTTAAAAAACAGAGCTCTGTTTTTTTCAATTAAGCGATTAATTTTTCTTTACCTTGAAATGAAGTTGTCACGTAGGTTCTCATTATCCTAATGAGACTATTGGATTTGGGCAGCAGAATCACCTGTACTGCTGGGAACTGAGACTAATCCCACACAACGTGACACCTGTCGGCCTAATCTAGGTTTGTTCCGGCTAACTAGCAGTGCCTCATCTCCATCCAAGAGCAGGGATGATTGGGCAACCGTGCGCATGACACAAATGACACAAGTTACATTAGTCTCACATATGCAAGGACAATCAGGGGCAGAGTGGAGTTCAATAAGGTTTTATTGAAATAACTGCATCTTAGAAAATAAGGCATGTATTGCAAAAACTAGGACAATGAAGCACAACAAGATTAAGATTGTGACAAGGAGAGTAAAACACAAAAATAATGCTACCACTACAGTTGTTAAGAATAGTTACTACCTAGGCTATGTTGGAGTACAGCATGTGTAGGAAAGTCATCCTTTTTGCCCTGGGCACCCCCAAATTTCTGCTTACCAGTCCCAGGGCCAGTGCTCTGTGTAAAGTGGATATGCAAATCAGGCTAATAAAAGTTTGGCAAAATTAACCTACCTATAAGTCCCTAGTATATTGTAGGGCATGTAGGTTTAGGGATCCCAGCATAGGTAGTGCACCAATAGGTACAGTGCTGAGGTGCCAGGTGTCATTGTAAAGGCAGGCCTGCCTTGCTGGCTGCTTTTAAATTAAAGTTACATGTAAATTTGACTTTGGAATTTAAAGTACTTTCAAAGTCTTAAACTACCTTTGTTCTACATATAAGTCACCCCTAAGGTGTACCCTATGTGCCCCTAGGGTTGGGTGCCATGTAACCATAAACAGGGACCTTATAAAAATAGTCTTATGAGCCCTGGTGAGGTAAAACAGCCAAATTTGTTTTTCCCTCATTGTAGTGAATGGCCTTCATAGGCTAGAATGGGGGGGGGGGCTTTATTTTAATTTATAAAGTCCCCTTAAGTGACAGATACCACAAGTGTGTTATCAAATTAATTGTTATAATAAATCCCACAACTTACAAATTTTGGATTTAATATAACTTGTTCAGGTAAAGAGTTTTAAACTTTACCTGAAAAGTTGCCAATTTTAGCCCTTTAGTGTTTTGCTGCTTTGCTCTGATTGGTCAGCCTCTGGCAGCCTGGCCAGGCTGCCTTGATGAGGTGTGAAGTTGCCTGGATCAACACAAAGAAATGTACCTGGGGGAGGAGATCTTTCCTCAGCAGATGGAAAAGCAGGAAGGGGGAGGGCTGCCAAACTGGTCTTCAAAGGCAGGGAAGAACATTTGGAGCAACCCAGCACCTCCCTCACATCCTACAAACCCAGGCAATTAGGTGCCCCCCTGATAAGATTAGGAGAGGGCAGGAGAATTGTGTTTTTAAGATTTTTAGCCACACCTATGGATGGGCTCAGCCAGATGTAACCTCCAAAAATCACTTTCAACCATGATGGATTTTTGAGGAATATTGCCCCCTGGGATTGATTTTTGCCACACTTCCCAGGAAGTGGTCATCACAGGGGGAAGGACCCTGCACCTGATTGGAGAACCAGGACCCCTCTGTTTTTCACCCAGGAGCAAGGATAAAACTGGCAGACCTGCCCCCACACCTCAGATCCCTACAAGGAAGAACTACAGGAGAAGAAGGACTGTCCTGCTGGTCCCCTGACCTGCACCTGGACATTGCACTCTGGAGGACGGCACCAGCTGCACACTTGGGCTTCACCACAAGAAGGACTTGCCTGGCTTCAACTGGTTCACAGAGGGACTCCCGGTTTGCTACAGGTCGAAACTTGCTAACCAGGGTCCCCTGCACCAACTCCTGAAGAAACTGACCAGCTGACCCCTGTCCAGTGGCCAAAAAGGAGTTTGCACCAGGTGCATTCTGGGAGTTGTAGTCCGCACCCTCAAAGAGCATCTCAGAGCTTCTGGAACCTTGGAGTGAGCTGTGGACTTCAAAAGAACCTTAAGGGAACATCTGGAAGAAGATCCAGAAGTTTGGAGAAGTTTGGAGAACGTTTGGAAAAAAGCTCCATAAAGGGACCGACCCGTTGCAGAAACTCTAGCCAGCTTGCCTTAACCCCGACCCGGCCTGATTTGCAGGTCTGTCCTGGTGAAGAAAATCTCTGAAAAAGTGACTACATTCGAACGTAGAAAGTTGACCGGGACCTCCCAGGCAGTGTATCCGAAGAGGGCTCCAGGGACGTCAGATCAAGTTTCAGGGTTGCCCGGGTCGAAGGATTTTCACCTCAAAAAAATGTCCTAAGGTAAAAATCTCCACCGAACGCTTCCGCAACTCGTATCCGAGGAAGAGTTCCAGGAGGTCGGATTGGACTGGCGACTTGGTCCCGCTGAAGAAAATCTCCAGAAAAACGACTAAGTCCTAAGGTAAACTTTTGACCGAGGCCTCCCGCGGGCTGTAGCCGAGTAAGGCTTCATCGCGGTCGGCCTTAACCTTTGACTTTGCCCCGGTTGAGGTGTGACCAGATGACCAGATTGGCTCTATTAATTTCTAAGTGCTACAAAGCATTACTTTAAAAATTCATATGTCCGGTTCCCTTTATCCGATTGTATTCATTTTGGTGTCATTTTGAAGCTAAAAATATTTCCTATTGTTATAAATTGATTTTGGAATTTTTAACTGTTTCCTTGGTTTTATTTAATTACTGGTTTGTGATATTTGAATGCTTATGCTTTGTCCCCTAAGTTAAGCCTTAGTTAACTTGCCCTTACCAATAACCCATTTTACAACAGCATGTTAAGCTCTAATTCTGCCCTTCAGGTTCCCCCGTGGAAGCCATCATCCCTCATATCTGAGCAAAAGGCCTGTAGTCTACATATGTAGCTGCAGCGAAGCACTTACCAATCAGCAGACAGTCGTGGTCATCTGTCTGGAATCTCCCTCCAATGTACATGGGTCAAAGTAGTGTTTTTATAATAAAACAGCTGAAGTTCCAAGAAAGGATTCCCACGTTAGAGTATACATGTCTCTGTGAACATTGGAGACAAAGCGTACCACTTTTGCCGGCAACGTATCTCACTGCAGCCTTGAGAAACTACAGAGTGAAAGAAATGTCTTGTTTAAGAACGCAGTGTTGACCTAGGTGAAGAACAACTAGCTAGAGAAAATAAAACAAGACGCAAATGTGGGTATTGTTAAAATAATATAATGAAGCGAGAATAAAACATATCTAAGTTAAAGTGCACAGCGGCAGGTCTAGTTTGCTAAAATAACGTGTCTAAAACTACAGCTAAAATGGCTACACAACAAAGTTACTTGGTTGAAAATTTCATAATAACCCAAAATGGGTTTTTTACCTTTCTTATTTTCTCTCTTTTACAGGAAATACAGGATCATTGGCAGAAGATGGAAGAGGAGAACCAGAAACATTGGAACTCGACTGAAAGTTGGTCAGAGAATGAGAAACACTGGAACTTGACTGGCGGCAGGCTGGAGAAAAAGGAACTTGACTTGCACTGGAACTCGACTGGAGGCAGGCTGGAGGTCAAGGGACTTGACTGGATACAGGTGATTAGAGCAATAGATACGAAGCCAAGCAATGCCTCAGATTTACAAGCATCCTTAAATAATCAAATGTGCACATGTGCCTTTTGGCAGTTGATTGCTTGAAAAGGAAATGACCAGTAATCCTCCTGATTGTGGCACATGTTCAGTACAGATCACATTGTGAAGAACACATGTTTTGGCAGTTACAGTTGGAGCAGGTGGACAGGAAATTGTTTTCTTGTTAAGGAAATGAGCAATTATCCCTCTGGTTGTGGCACATGTTCAATACAGATGACATAGTGAAGGGCACATGTTTTGGCAGTTACAGTTGGAGCAGGTGGAATACAATGTGCATCATCAACAATCATTGGTTATAATAAATGAGACATTTAACAAGCATTGGTTATTGCAAATGTAATATTCAAGGATATAATGAATATACCCAAATGTGTCTGAATATTGCAAGCAACAGCACTGTACTTTAATCAAGCTCTTGGATGTACTAGTGTACCCACAACACATGCACCACAAAGGCAAGAGAAAACCATTTGGGAATCTGGAGAGCCAATCACCAATCTCCTCACAGTGACACAGGTTAAAGGTCTTGTGCCATACAATATTAATCTGCTGTTTCTAGGACCTGTCACTTTATAGCCTTGGTTGATTGGCCAGTGGCCAATATCATTCAGAATGGGCAGAACTTGGGTGTCCCTAGTCATCAGAGCCCCACCAAATAGAAAAATATAGGAAATGAATGGGACACTTGCACAGGATACAGACAAGTGAGGGAATGGGGAGGGAAGACAGGGATACCCAGGAATAATTGAAAGGGTAAGATTGTATTGCCTTCTCAAGCAATGTGGAGGAATTAAAATCCCTTTAATTTAGTTAGACCTTTCAAGTCTTGGAAGTGAAATGAAATAAAGTAATCACACTCTTTACTACCTCAACTTCTTATGATGATTAATCAGAGAAAATATCACATATTTCTAAAAGTTTCCCCCAAATATTCTTAAGTTAAAACCAAGTCCCACAACACTGGTGTAGAGATTGAAGAATATTTTCATTGTCAGTCTATGGAACACAAAAGGTGGACTGGTAAAAAACTACATGCATCCTATTTACATTCAGAAAATATAAGAAGTGCTGAGACTCAACCACAGAGCACCTATGTGGCTATACTTGTTGACTCTGTTATCTGAATACTTTCTGTATATAATCAGTGCTACACTGTTTGTTAAGAACAACTACAATGCACTTAACATGAAGAAAATCAACACCTCTAAGTCTGGGACCTTAACTGTGTCAACAGTCCTAAGAAGGAAATGCTCCCTTAAGAATCACATGTTTAGAAATTGGATTATGTAGGATAGTTTCCTGATCTACTATTCTAGACACTTCTTTTTAAAGGATGTAGACTTGAATGACAATGCCATCACCACCAACAGTCATTTAGTCATATATATATTTTTTTTACTAAACATAGTTGTGAAGTTACCTGACAAAAAACCTTGACTGACAGTTGGTAAGGAGCTGGCTTCTATTTTTTTTTATATATAATTTTCTTCCTTCTGTTGTAAGATTTGGATGAAGTCTTTCAATTGTACTATGTTGGCGACTTGCATAAGGGACCATAAGCAATTGATTGCATTGTAAAAAGATCACCTGAAATATCAGATGGCATCATTTCCCTTGAATGCAACATTTCCAGCTCTGGCATTTATTTTACAGAATCATTGTTTTTAGGTGTTTTAGTATGATATGTTCAATTGAAATGAATACGATTCACTAATGCCACAATGCAATGATTTGTTTAATGAAAACTCAAGGAAGGAAAATAAGTGTTCTGAAGAACTGGAGCCTTTTGGTAGCCCTATATCTGGCCCCTGGTACATTGCTGTGATTATCTGAGTACGAGCGTGGAAATAGCTGTAGAAGGGCTAACAGCTTCACTTAGTCTTGCAAAGGATCTAAGCATCTTTATCACTAACTACCTCTTCAGGTTAACCTAAAGTAGCAGGAGCATTAATGGAATACTTGACAGCTCCATAATGGGCATTCCACATTGCTGTGTCATGGCCCTTGCTATAATGGGGTAGCATTATGTGCCATGTGATTGAAATTAATTGGAAACTTTCAGACATTCTCTTAAATGGTCATTGAGACCTTTAGACATGTTAGGTCGAGCTGTTTTGGTGCAAATTGCATTCAAAACTGTTAAGCACTAACTTGGAGATGGGTGCCTAGTGAGTTCTACATGATAGTAAGTGCCTGTTGAAAACTGAGTCTGGCATAATAATACATACCTTCTGCTCTTTAGACAGCAGAGGACTAAATGACGAAGCTTCTCTGCTATTTGCAATGGCACTTGCCAAACTGTGCATACTATTAATTACTTACACAACCACCAGCAAGAAAAATGAGTGTTTTTGCTATTTGAACAGTTGCTGGCCAAATACTCGATAATTTCTTCTGTTTAGAGGACGAGCAAATAATTTTATTTCCTTGCTATCTCAATGTTGCCATTCAAATAGTACATAATGGGGGTCATTACAACATTGGAGGTAAAAGCAGCTTACTGCAGTGCAGAAGACTGCCAACACACCGCCGCGGCCGCGGAATTCCACCACAGCTATTATGACCCACAGCTCGGAATCAGCCAAAATGTAGACACCCACACAAGTCCGCCACACCAAAGGTCAGTGATAAACTGGCGATAATAAAACCGACACCGTCAGGCCAACAGGAATACGCCCACACTATCATGACCCACGAATCCACGCGGCTGTCTTTCAACCCCGATATTCCATTGGCGGTACATACCGCCGCGCTCAAAATACACACATTTACAAAACACTACCACATTGGACAATTTGAAATACACACACCTGATACACATACACACACCACTCTCACACACCCAATACAATATAAAACACACACCCACATCACCCACAAACCCCTATGACAACAATTGAGACAGAAGGCCAGAGAGAGACACCACCAGAAACAACACTAGCATCCACAGGCACTCAACACCATCACTCACACAACATCCACGCACATCAAACAACACACCTCTAAATATCACCCCACACATTACAATACACACCACCCCATGGCACTGCAAAGACACCCCAGGTTTTCTGAGGAGGAGCTCAGGGTCATGGTGGACGAAATCATCTGGGTAGAGCCACAGCTATTCGGATCACAAGTGCAGCACACCAACATAGCTAGGAAGATGGAACTATGGCGCAGAATTGTGGACAGGGTCAATGCAGTGGGACAGCACCCAAGAACTAGGGATGACATCAGGAAGAGGTGGAACAACCTACGGGGGAAAGTGCGTTCCGTTGTCTCAAGATACCAGATAGCAGTTCAGAGGACTGGCGGCGGACCCCCACCTCCTCCCCCAGAACTAACAACATGCGAGGAGCAGGTCTTGGCTATACTGCATCCTGAGGGCCTCGCAGGAGTAGCTGGAGGAATGGACTCTGGAAAGTCAAACCTTTAACTACCATATCCCCCACCCTACCTGTATGCTATCACATACCCCCACCCTCGCCCTCACCCCCATCACTCCAACTCCTCACACATGTCCCACTATCACAAACCACACATCCCAAACCCAAGCCCTGCATGCAACACCAAAGCATGGACACCCATCACCAAAGCATGTCCACTGCACATACCCATACGCCCCCCTAAACCATTCTCACTGAAGGTCCCGCACAAGAATGCAAGCACTGGGGTACAGGGTCACCCACCCCTTGCACACCATGACACACACAGATGCAATAATCATTCCTTTACACCCCTGCAGGACCCCTACCCAAAGTCATCAGACAGGAGGGTCCAGACATGTCCACTCCACCCATGACAGCAGCTCTGTCCAACTGGATCAAGATGACCAGCACGGCCCATCTGGGACCTCAGGACAGTCGGTTTCCCCCACACTGGCACAGGCCAAGGCAGAGCTTCTGGAAAAAACCAGCATAGCACCCACCCAGCTGACCCATACCTCTGTCCCCAGGACACGTCAAGCAGCAGTGTGTCCACCACTACAGGGAACCCAGGCTAACCCACCACCCCAACAACACCAGAGACCTGGGGGCAGTGGTAGTGGGGACACGGTTAGGGGACCGAGGCACAGGAACACAGGGGAACTGGGAGGGCTGCTGTGCGACAGGGGGAGGACAGGCCCAGGGAACCCACTCTCCACAAGGCTCTCTCCAACATATTGGGAGCCTACCACCATTCCCAGGAGAAGATGGCAACGGTACTGGCCAAGTTTCAGTAGACCCAGCGGCTGCAGGAGGAACAGTGTTTGGGGTTCAGGGAGGAACTCAAATCCATCAATTCCACCCTGGGCACCATTGTAGGGGTGCTGAAGGAACTCGTCAACACCAGGAGGGACACTGTGGCACAACAAGGGGCCCCTGACACTAGCCTGGACGATGAACTGCCCACCACCTCTACCGGCGCTAGTGGGAAGGAGGTACCGCCATAGGACCACGACACCAGCACCCCACCCCCTGCAGATGGAGAACCACCCCGCAAGCGGTCCCTGAGATCCAGGACAAAGACAGAGAACAATGCCAAGACCCCCACCAAGAAATGAGACAACCCTGATTGTCATCCTTCTGTCCCACTTTGTCACCCTGTCCATACTTAAACTGCCCTAGCTCCACTTCCTATGCCCCTTTGGACAATGTACCTGTGAGACTAATAGACTGGACTCTGCCATGGACATTCCTCCACCATCACCCCTGACCATTTTACAACCCCCTCCACTATTTAGCACTTAAATAAACACCCTTAAATCACAAAACACTCTGGAGTCAGTCTGTGCTTTCGAAAATGTGTATCTGCCATAACTGTGGAAAAATAATATATCCAATGTAATGTCAACATTCCTATGTCACACAGTTCTAGTCCATGCGGAAACAAAGTAGAGGTCACACAGTGGGACTCACATCTGTGAAATCGAAAGGGAAAGTGACAACTCAGTGTCCATACACTGGGTGAAAATGACAGACAGATGAGAGGTAGAAGAATTAAATCAGATGTAGCAGGCAGTGTTGTCTTCTTGCCTGTGTCTCACTGGAAGTATTGCTGGATCACGTTGTTCCTGTTGTCTATGTCCTCTTCTTCTGCTTCCTCGTCTTCACTGTCCACAGGCTCCACAGCTGCCACAACACCTCCATCTGGACCATCCTTCTACAGAAAAGGCACCTGTCGTCGCAAAGCAAAGTTGTGAAGCATACAGCAGGCCACGATGATCTGGCACACCTTCTTTGGTGAGTAGAACAGGGAACCATCTGTCATATGGAGGCACCGGAACATGGCCTTCAGGAGTCCGAAGGTCCTCTCTATAATCCTCCTAGTTCGCCCATGGGCCTCATTGTAGCAGTCCTCTGCCCTTGTCCTGGGACTCCTCACTGGGGTCAGTAGCCATGACAGGTTGGGGTAACCAGAGTCACCTGCAAATGTCGAGGGACAACTGTTAGACACACACTAACTCTTAGGGACATCCTCAGACACCTAGTCACACTGTATTGGGTCCATGTCCTCATCTAATAGCCACACACGGTGCCTCTGGAGTTGCCCCATCACATAAGGGATGCTGCTATTCCGCAGAATGTAAGCGTCATGCACTGAGCCAGGAAACTTGGCATTTACATGGTAGACGTACTGGTCGGCCAAACACACCATCTGCACATTCATTGAATGGTAACTCTTCTGGTTTCTGTATACCTGTTCACTCCTGCGGGAGGTGACCAAGGCCACATGTGTCCCATCAATGGCACCTATGATGTTGGGGATATGTCCCAGGGCATAGAAGTCACCTTTCACTGTAGGAAAACCCTCCACCTGAGGAAAAGCGATGTAGCTATGCATGTGTCTCAGCAGGGCAGACAACACTCTGGACAACACGTTGGAGAACATAGGCTGGGACATCCCTGATGCAATGGCCACTGTTGTTTGAAAAGACCCACCTGGTAGGAAATGGAGTACTGACAGGACCTGCACTAGAGGGGGGAATTTCTGTGGGATGGCGGATAGTTGACATAGGTCTGGCTCCAACTGGGCACACAGTTCCAGGAATGTGGTACGATCAAGTCTGTATGTGACAATTGCATGTCGCTCCTCCATTGTTGACAGGTCCACCAGCGGTCTGTACACCGGAGGATGCCGCCATCTCCTCACCTGCCCCAGCGGACGTGCTCTATGGAGGAGAACAGCGAGCAGAGAGTCAACCAACACTGAGGTACGTAAACACAACTTTATAGCAAAATGTTTGAAAATCGATATATGGCTGTATTAGTGTTTAAGCAAGGCCTAGATATGTGTGACGCAGTCAAAATTAATGCCATGTGGCCCCCTGAAAAGGCGGCTGCCGGACCTGTACTGTGGGAGAAGGGGATATGAGGTAATTGCACTGGCGTTGTACACCGTCGTGGTAGGCGGTCGAAGACCGCGGCGCAATCCTACATTGGTTAACATTGGACCCTATGGGTCCCAGGAGCCAATGACGATGTACGCCGGCGGTGACGGTACGCACCGCCGCGGACGTGACCGCCATTTTCTCTCCGTTCAATCACTTGATACCTGATCTTCGACAGGAGAGGACCTACACTGCAAGTGCTTCTGTGACCTCAGTCTGGAAGAGACAATGGCTCATGTGTCTGGGGAAAGGGCCCCTGCCTTCAGCACGGAGGAGTTGGAGAAACTAGTGGATGTGGTCCTGTGTGGAGTGGTGTTGATGAAAGATGGGGGGGGGAGAATGAGGCGTGCATGATACGACAGTGAGTGCATGTGCGTCATGGCAAGGGTAGGGATGCGGGACAATGACTTTGACGGTGCGGACAGTTATATCTTCTCCTTTTCCCCTGTACTATTCATGTAGGTCACCGCCCACCAGAAGAAGGATATTTGGTGTGCCATCGCCAAGGAAGTCCGTACCCTGGGGGTCCACCTCAGATAGAGCACCCACTGCCGGAAAAGATGGGAGGACACTCGCCGCTGGAGCAAGAAGACGGCGGAGGCCCAGTTTGGGATGGCCTCCCAACGTGGGAGGGGTGCCCGTCGCACCATGACACCCCTGATGTACCGGATCCTGGCAGTGGCGTATCCGGAGTTGGATGGGTGCTTGAGGGCATCACAGCAGCCACAAGGGGCTGAGTACACTCTCATTCTGCTGATTCAGCGTGCATTGTAGGTGTCTGGGTGGAGGAGGTGGGCTGTGGGTTCCCCTTGGCCAGGACGAGTTTAGTAGGTAAGGTCCCTTCTTAAGGCAGGCACTGTGGCACCCTACCCACCTGTGTTCAGAGGCAACTACACCTAGTCAGGCTCCTGTGACTTCCATGTGTGCCGCAATCAAGCATAGGCCTTGTAACCTATGTCCCTGTGATTAATTAGGGAACTCTAAGTACGCCGTAGTGCAGGGGGCTTCTGTGTCCGTAGTGTCCACCAACAGTAGTGGTTTTGGATGCACTCAACATGTCTTTCTTCTGTCTCCCCCCCCCTTTTTGTGGTCTCCCTGTTCTTGTGTGCATTAGCATCATCAGGCGGAGGAGCAGCGCCACCGGAGCAGGAGGGAGCTGCATCCCACATGGCCCTGGAGGGCGACACAACGGAGTCAGAAGCCACCAATGGGACGGAGGGCGAGGGGAGCTCCACAGCAGGGACAGGAGCTGAGACCAGCAACACAGACTCCTCCTCTGATGGGAGCTCCCTTGCGGTGGCAGGCCCCTCTGTGCCCACTGAATCTACAGGTACAGCCGCCACCCCCCCACCAGCACCACCCTCCCAGCAGCCCCTCAGCGTGTGCCCCGTGGCCGCTCACCCAGGAGGGTGGGCATCTCCTTCACCCCAGGCACCTCAGCCCCTGCCCCAGTCAGCCCTGCTGCCCTCAGTGAGGAGGCCATTGACCTCCTCAGGTCCCTCACTGTTGGGCAGTCTACCATTTTGAATGCCATCCAGGGTGTAGAGAGGCAGTTGCAACAGACCAATGCATACCTGGAGGGCATTCATTCTGGTCAGGCAGCCCAACAGCAAGCTTTTCAGACTCTGGCCTCAGCACTGATGGCAGCCATTGTCCCTGTCTCTAGCCTCCCCCCTCCAACTTCCACCACCCAGACCCAAACTCCTGTACCTCAGCCTATCCCAAGCACACCATCAGACCAGCATGCACACACCTCAACACACAAGGGAAGCCCAGGCAAACATAAGCACCACACATCCCACAGGCACTCACGCAAGCATCATACCCATGCAGGCATACCAACATCCACTGCCTCCACTGTGTCCCCCTTCTCGTCTCCCTCCTCCCTCCCAGTCTAGTCTCCACTCACACCTGCATGCTCTACATCTTCAGCCACTACCTCCATCACCAGCACACCCACCACCACACCCCGCTCACGTGCAGTCACTTCCCCACTACCATTCACACATCCCATGTGTCCTCTCCCAGTGTGTCTGTGAGCCCATTTCCCAAGGTACACAAATGCAGCCACACACCCACCCAACAGCCATCCACCTCACGACAGCCGACAGCCCATGCACCTTCCCCCAAAGTCAGCAAACGTACACCTCCTACAACCACTACCTCTTCCTCCACTCCCAAACCCCCTCCATGTACCCGTCCCAGTGTGGCCAAAAAACTTTTCCTGTCCAACCTTGACCTCTTCCCCTCACCTCCCCCTCAGTCTCCTAGGGCCTGCCTTTCCAGGTCCCAACCCAGCACCTCAGCCACAACATCTGCGGGAACAATGGTGCCAGTAGTAACCGGCTTCTGGAGTGCGCCATACAGCAGGGCAGCCAGTGTGCCAAAGAGCCAGACCACGGACAGTCCCCCACCTCAAAAGCACAAAAAGTTGGCCAGTGCCCGGCGGGAGAGAGGCAAAACATCTACCACCAAAGCCTCTCACAGGAGTACAGTTTGGAGTGGGAAGACAGCTGCGCCACAATACAAGGTGGGGAAGGGGCACAGAAAAACAGGCAAGTCGGCGAAAACCTGCACAGCGGACAAGACCGCCACCAGCACCGCTGCCAAGGACACAGCCGCCAATACGCCACCGCCACAAGCACCGCTGCCAAGAACACCGCCGCCACAAGCACCGCTGCCAAGGACACCGCCGCCACCAGCACCGCTGAACAGGACACCGCTGCTACCAGCACCGCTGAACAGGACACCGCCGCCACCAGCACCGCAGGTCAATGAGCGCCAAAGCTTCCGACTCTACTGAGGCCGCCACGACCAGGATGAATCACTCTGGGCACAAGGCACCCTCCAGAACCAGTGGAGAAAGGCATCCACTACCTCTGTCCTTGGCAGGATGAAACACTCTGGGCACAAATCCCCCTCCAGAACCAGTGAGTATCACATCCACTACCTCAGTCCTTGGCAGGATGAAGCACTCTGGGCACAAAGCCCCCTCCAGAACCAGTGGAGAAAGGCATCCACTACCTCGGTCCTTGGCAGGATGAAGCACTCTGGGCACAAAGCCCCCTCCAGAACCAGTGGAGTATCACATCCACTACCTCAGTCCTTGGTAGGATGAAGCACTCTGGGCACAAATCCCCCTCCAGGACCAGTGGAGAAAGGCATCCACTACCTCTGTCCTTGGCAGGATGAAGCACTCTGGGCACAAAGCCCCTCCAGAACCAGTGGAGAAAGGCATCCACTACCTCTGTCCTTGGCAGGATGAAACACTCTGGACACAATGCCCCCTCCAGAACCAGTGGAGTAAGGTATCCACTTGAGAGACTGTGGCTTTGCACTCCCCAGGATACTGCAGTGGGCAACCCACCAACTAGAAAGACTTGTGAGACTGTGGCTTTGCACTCCCCAGGATGCAGCAGTGGGCAACCCACCCACTGTAAAGACTTGTGAGACTGTGGCTTTGCACTCCCCAGGATGCAGCAGTGGGCAACCCACCCACTCTTGACTTGTGAGACTGTGGCTTTGCACTCCCCAGGATAAAGCAGTGGGCAACCCACCCACTGGAAAGACTTGTGAGACTGTGGCTTTGCACTCCCCAGGATACAGCAGTGGACATGGAGCCCCCTCGTGGATCTGGCGTCGTGCACTCATCCGGCTGAGGTGCCCCCACTTCCCTTCCCCCTGACGTGCCTGTTGTATTTCTATCTGATGCCCCAGCAGTGTTCTCTCAGTTTTGATCAGGTATTGAGTGTGGGCCTCGCCCATGCATTTTGGGCCCAGTGGTCCACGGACTATGATGGTGGAGTACCTTGGACTTGTATTCTTGGTGTATATATTTGTTTATAGTGTAAATATTTTTATATATATATTTTTGATTACTGTATTTGAATAGATTACAAAGTTTGATCTAATTTCCTTTTGTCCTTGCATTCTTCCAGGGGGGTTGTAAATGTAATGAATCTACATGTACTTGTGTGTGTGTTGTAGTGGGTGAGGGTTGGGGTGGGAGTGTTGCGTGTGTGTCACTCTTTTTTCCCTCCCCCTCCCCTGTGTCATAGGTGTTCCTGGTAGAGGAGCAGGAGGATAAAGGCTGGGAGTATCTGGAGCTCGGGTTCCATGGCGTCCTGGTTCCTCGTGGGGTGTGTAGAGGTGAGCGTTTTCCCTTCCAAGTCCTGTTTCCGCTGTGTTTTTGTTCGCGGTGATTCCGCCCCGGAAAAGGTGGCAGATTGGCCTGTTGTAATACAGTGGGAAATACATTGTGTTCCGCCTGTGTGTTGGCAGTTACTGCTGTGGTGTTTGTTTGTACCGCCGTGGTGGTCGGAGTGTTAAAGTGGCTGTCTATGTTGGCGGTTTCCGCCACGGTCGTGATTCCATTTTTTTTACAGCCGGCCTGTTGGCGGTTTTACTGCCGCTTTAACACTGACTGCCAGGGTTGTAATGACCACCAATGTCTTCTATTTACCCAGCAGCCCAGTATGTATTGATATTTCTTTGCTATTTGCAAGGCCACCTGCTAAATAGTTATTCATTTCTGCTGTTCAGCCAGTGGCCAGGTAGATAATAATGTATTTTTGCTTTTTGCTTGGCTACTATTTTAGCAGTAGCCAAGAAAACAGTGACGTTTCTTGGCAATTTTCCAAGCCACTGTAGGAATACTACATAAAGGGGTATATTTATACTCTGTTTGCGGCGAATGTGCGTCATAAAGTTTGACGCACATTCAGCGCAAATCGTGAACCATGTGCAAGGTAGGTTCCCGCCCAAAAAATGACTTTAAGGTCTGTGCGCCTTATTTATAGTCCAGTGTCATTTTGACGCAGAGGAGCGGTCGGGCCTTAAAAAACGGTGCCTAGCCTGATGTGCGCCGTTTTTTTACGTCTGGGTGAGGGCAGGTGTTCAGGGACCTGTGGGCTCCTTTCCATGGTCTCGGACCATGGAAGAAGTCCACAGGTGCCCGTTCCTGCCCCAGGGACACCCCTTGCCACCCCCACCCACCCCTGGAGGACACCCGTGGATGGGGGGACCCATCCCAGGTAAGTACAGGTAAGCTGATGTAAGTATTTTTTTTCATTATTTATTGCCATTTGGGGGCCTAACTTAGGCACCCCTACATGCCACTGTGCCCAATGACCATGGCCAGGGGACAAAAGTCCCCTGGGCATGGCCATTGGGCAGGGGGGCATGACTCCTTTCTTTGCTAAGACAGGTGTCATTTAAATGGGGGTTGTGTGTCACAAAATGGTGCAAGTCCGGTCAGAGCCATGATTTTTTACTCTAACCTGACATGCACCATTTTTTGACGCACAACCCCTGTTTCCCCTACGCCGGCGCTGCCTGGTTAGAGTAATTATTTTTTACTCTGACCAGCCCGCAGCACCGACTAATGTTAATCCATAAATAAGGAGCCCACCTGGGGGGTTGGAATGTCGTTAGCCGGCGGTAAATTTTTTGACGCAAACCAGCGCCGGCACTGGTTAGCATCAAAAAGTGTAAATATGGGCCTAAGAATCACAATTGCCTGATAAGGAACACTTTGAAACAAAAAGAGCTCGTGCTGTATGGATCTAAGATGGCTGCGATTGTTGTGAATTGTGAGCGTTTTTAGACATTCTGGGATATGTAGCTTGTCTTGGCTCTTATGTGTTTCACGTAGTGTAAGCATCGCAGCCAAAAAGGCTCTCACAAGTGGCTCTCTGCATGTACAGCTGACCTCCTCTGCAGCAGAAGGCTTGTGTACTTCTGAAGCACAGATCCATGCCCACCTGACATACACTGATAAGCATGGGCCACAGACCATGGCTAGTAATTCACCTGGTTGGTTGAAATCTTCCAGCAAGTAGGCACTCTTCTCTTCCTATTGTGAACAGCTTTCTCCTCAAAGCATATTTTCAGCAGTTTTAACTGTGAATTTATTAGATCTTTTTCTCTTAAAGAAAAATATATCACAGATGTAAGACACTGAGTTATTAGTTGAAAAGAATCAACCACAAAGGTTACCAAATAAACCTGTGTCTAACTCTCTCGTAGCTTGGCAAAAAGCAGCCAGGCTTAACTTAGAGGCAATGTGTAAAATATTTCTACAGCACACAAACGGTAATAAAGTGAAAACACAACACAAAAAATCCTAACTAATTTAGTAAAATATAATAAATATTACTAAATAAAATGACACCAAAATGACAACAATCTAGTAAGTACAAATGTAGTTATGAATTTTGGCACTATTAGGTGAAAACAGCACCAAAAAGCAGAAAGCACCACTCCCAGTTATCTGGTCAAGCTGAAAAGGATCAAAGTCACAAGTTCAGGCTGAGCTAGATACGGGGACCAGGTTCGAACCAGTGAACAGTTTGCCTTCTATCAGTCCAGTTCTGCACTAGGAGTGTCAGCCAGAGTTTGCATTGGCGATGTCTGCAAGGAGTTAATTGTCACCTCGAAGAGCAGGTCACTGCTGGACCTTTGAGTTGGTGTGAGTTTGGGGCAGTCGATGTTTGATGGTACTAACAGGTCACCATCAGAACTTCATGTTAGCCAGACATATGGCGATTGTTGCTGATGCGAGGAGCCCACTCATGGTCACGAAGAGCCCCAAATGTCTGGATTTGTATCTGCAGTTCAGTTCTGGGGCCGTAGAAGTACACGCCGATGCCAGCCAAGGTTCCAGACAACTGACCATTGGAGTCCCACAGATGGCCTGGTGCACAAAAGGCCTCTGGAAGCTTGTTTTGTAGCTCAATCAGGAGGTCAGCCAACTGATGCTTGCAGTCCCTTCTGGGGAGAGTGGGTTTGAGGCAAGCAGGTCCAGTATTCCTCCTTGAGGCAGCAGGGAAGTACTTCTTCTGAATCTTCCACAGGTCCAGAGCATTGTGCTGCGAGGTTCTGATGGTGACATTTTTCATTGTCAGGGGAGGAATAAACATCTATTATTCAGCACAAGATACCCTTCTGGGTGAACATGCACTTTGCAAATACATATCTTATGTTATTTCATGGTAGGAAGCCTTAGAAGTTAGGGAGGGAGTGGGTACAGCACTCTTTGAACCTGATTAAGGGCTGAGTATACCTCCCGCCCCAAGACATCTTTCTCAGGAGAGGAATACCATGCCGCACACCCATGTCTCCTTTGTCCCCATATCTGGAAGGACCCACGGATCCATGCTCTTATCATAGCTTCAACCTAGCCAGCGCCACCCTAGCACCTGGGCTCTGCCGACCTGTCAACTGATCCTTCAAGACCGTCACCTTCCCATCAGACTGGAAGCATACCAATATCAACCCATTGCTCAAGAAACCCACTGCCTACCCAAGGGAGCTGAAAAACTACAGGCCCATCCCTCAGCTCCTTTTCTCAGCCAAAGTAACAGAAAAAGCCATCAACCAGCAACTCAGTGAATTTCTGCTGACACACCAAGTCCTAGACCCATCCCAATCTGGATTCAGAAGCAACCACAGCACCAAAACAGCACTCCTAGCAGCCACCAATGACATATGCACCATACTAGATCACAGAGTCATGGCCTCACTCATCCTCCTTGACCTCTCTGCTGCGTTTGACACCGTCTTCCACGTCACCCTCTGCACCAGACTACACAATTCCGGCATCTGAGATAAAGCACTGGACTGGATCAGGTCCTTCCTGACCGGAAGAACACAGGGGTGGTCATTATGACATTGGCGGTCACCTGACTGCCACGTTGGCGATGGTGGTAGGTCCATTGCCAGGCTGACGGTGAAGACCACCTTATTATGACCACAGTGGTGATGCCTCCCTTATACAGCCAAAGTACCGCCCGAACCGCCAGTGCGACCCGTCCACTGACCACGGCGGTCTCCATCTTCAGTCTGGCGGAACACCACAGCACGCCCACCATATTATGACATAGCAAAACGCCAAGATTTCCAGGGCGGGACCACCGCCATGAACAGCCTGGCAGAAACTAATCATATAAAGGAGACACTCACCTCCAAGGACACAGAGGAGTCCGCGGCCGACATGGAACCTGAAATGGAAGTCCTGCCAATGCTGTACCAAGTGATGGCAGTCCAGGAGCAGCAACGACAATGACGGTGAGTACAGGCGCCTAGCACACAAGGGAGGGAATGGAGAGTGACACATCCACACGCACAACACACACCATACAGACACAACACACACCGAGAACTGTCTGCAGAGAAATTCAACAACAACATAAGCCAGGAGTAAAGAAAGCCAGGATACATACCTTTGGTCCAACCACTGTAATGCAGTGGGAACAGCGACCACAATAAAATAAATGAAATATATACAGAAAGGGCCATTGGCCAGTTCAGTGAATGGGAAAACCCACAGGGCTACGTCCAAGGCCCAAGGTGACTCCTGACAGCCCAAGTCACTCCACTGGGCAGGGGCATCATGCTGATGGTAGGCAGGCACCTCAGGTGTAAGGGGTGGAGGGGTCTTTGGACTTGGGTTTGGGAGGATTGGTCCTTGCTCCGTTGTTTAGGGGGTGGAGGTGTTGGCTTAGAGTAGGGGGCTGGAGTGTCACTCTTATGCCCCTTAGTGGCAGGTTTAGCTGCAGGGGGAGAGACATCAGTGGACCGGGAGCTGGAGGTACTAGGCTGTAGGAGAGGGACCTTCCTTTTTCGGGCAGGGCGGAAGGAGGAGGGAAGAGGTCAAGGCGGGAAAGGTAAAGTTTGTTAGGTCCAATGAGGCGGGTTGTGGGAGGAGGTTTGGGAGCGGAGGTGGAGGGATTGGTTGTAGGAGGAGTAGGTGTGCTGGACTTGGGTTGCAGGTGCATGTGCAGTGTGCGTGTGTATGGTGGATGGCTGCTGAGTGTCTGAGTGGGAGCGTTTATGTATCTTTGGAGGTGGGGCAGACAGGGTAGGAGAGGACAAACATGACATGTGTATGTATGTTGTGGTGGTTTCTGCAAGTGAGGTGGGTGTGCTGCATGTGGTTGTGATGCTGGTGATGGTGACTGCACATGTGGTGAATGAGGTGCTAGTCTGTGTGTCTGCTGTTGTGGTGACTGTGGGCCAGGCTATACAGGTGGCAGGATTTGGGGCTGAAGATGCAGTGCTTGCAGGTGTGAGTGTTGACATGACTGTGAGGGAGGAGGAAGAGGGGGTGACAGTGCCGGCAGTGGCTGTTGTTGTACATGCTTCTGTGTTTTGCCTGTGTGTGTGCTTGTGGAGTGAAGTGTGGTGTCTGTGCCTGTCTGTGCGAGTCCTGTCTGTTGTCTTGGGTGCATGCTGGTCTGACTGCGTACATGGGATGGGTGGGGGAAGAGGACTTTGGGACTGGGAACAGGTAGTTGGAGGTGAGATGGAAGAACCAGGGACACTGGCTGCCATCAAAGAGGAGGCTAGAGCCTGAAACAATCTCTGTAGGACAGCCAAGTCACTGTAAATGCCCTCCAGGTAGGCATTGTATTGCTGCATCTGGGATGCCAGCCCTTAGGTGGCATTCACTTTGGTTGACTGTCCTACAGAGATTGATCCAGGAGGTCAATAGCCTCCTCACCGTGGGCAGCAGGGGTGACTGAAACAGGGCTTGAGGTGCCTGGGGTGAAGGAGACACCCACCTTCCTGGGTGAGTGGGCACATGCAACTGGGTGGGGGGCTACTGAGAGGGCAGTGCTGGTACGGGGGTGGCAGAAGATGTTGTAGCTTGGGTGGTCCCAGAGGGGTCTGCCACCACCAGGGAGCTGCCATCGGATGAGGAATCAGAGTCAGATCTTGTACCTCCTGTCTCCCCGTGGTGTTCCCCTCACCTCCAACCCACTGGTCCCGTTGGCGTCGGTAGACTCTGCCTCCTGGGTTCAGTAGGCATCAGTTCCCCCACTAGTCGGTGCCCATGCTCCTCCACCAGATGATGCTGATGCACATAAGGACTGGATGAGAAAAGGAGAAAGAATGGGGAGAAAGATAAAGGCCACAGGGTCAATTACAGCAACAACAGCACATATGGCATACACATCACAATCACTCACTGGGACTAACACTGTGCAGTATGAACCACCATGCCAAACCATTGCCTGGGAAAAACAGCAGAAATGAAAACAAACTCTACCATATGCACACCTATTGGGACTCACTAAGCCATGTCTACCATGGTATGCCAGCTACTTGCCAATTCCAAAAATACATACCACCCTACATTGCTAAGCAGGACTCCACAAGATTAGCTAAACCGGAATTTTGGGCCATCCACTGACTAGAACATTGCACCCAAACACCACGGCAGGCAACAAAAAAGAATACCATACATTGTGTTCTCTCCCCCTGTGGCTGCTGTGCTGCCATCAAGCACCCATTCAACTCTGGATTGGCCACCACCAGTATGCGGGCCATTGTGGGGGGACAGGGTCAGAAGGGCACCCCTCCCTCGTTGGGAGGCCATCCCCAGCTGGGCCTCTGTAGTCTTCTGGGCCCAGCGTATCAGGTCCTCCCACCATTTCCTGCAGTGGGTGCCAGGATCTGCATGTCCTTGGCGAAGGCACACCTCAACCCTTTCTTCTGATGGGCTCCTACCTATAATGGGAACATAGATGAATGTACACCATGAACTTAACACTCCATTCTGTAACAGAAATGGTTTACATACTGCATGGATCCCACATTATCAATTCCTAATGCTGGTAGTCACTGTGGACAATTTAATGTGCTTCATAGATGCCGATGGTACACACCAAGACAATTTCAGTCTGCTACATACTTTGGCTTGCTTGTAGACTCCGGCACTCAAATTAATTCTCATACCAATGCACTGCTGCACAGAGTAATTGACAGGACATTTTTAATGTGATGATACTAAGCATGACAAACAGCTCCGACTACATCTGTGAGACAATGGGCAATGAAAAGTATTGGTGTATTTGAGGAAGTCGGTTTGCAGGTACAAGACACCAGTGCACGCTATAATCTTGTTGGTGTAATCGGATGTGACTGCTCTGTGTACAGTGATATTGTGTGTCCATCCTTCCTGTAGTCACCCACATCTCATGATTGGTTCACTTAGATACCTACCACTGCAGAGGAGGAGGCAAGCACCCTTGTACAGACCCCTAGTGGACTTGGCTACCCTGGAGGAACCGCACATCATTATCACCTATCATCTGTACAGGGCCACAATTACTGATCTGTGTCAACAATTGGAACCACATCTGATTCCTGCTATCTGTAGCACTACAGCAATACACCCTACAGTACAGGTACTGTCAGTGCTCCAATTCCTGGCAAGTGGTTCATTCCAGGCGATAGTGGGCTTGGCTGCAGGAATGTCACAGACAATGTGCCATATTTATACTTTTTGACGCAAAACTGCACCGGGGCAGTTTTGCATAAAAAATAATACCGCCGGCTAATGCCATTTTGGTGCACCGTGCGGGCGTCAAATTTATACTTTGACGCACGGCGGTGCAAACCACAGGTGGGAGTCATTTATTTTGACGCACACCGCAGGGTCAAGTCGTAAATCAAAATGACGTTAACGCGGTGGAAATGACTGTGGGTCGATTTTCGACCCCGCAAACCGGATATGTGCCGTTTTTTGACGCAATAGCATCTAAAAACCCAGCGAACACTGCCATTTCAGCAGAGGAGAGCCAAAATGGAACCCAGATGCCACTACAGACCCCAGGAAGATGACAACAGACCAGGATCCAGCCAGGAGGACCCACACAAGAACCAGGACACTTTTAAGAAGAAAAGAAAGTGTCGCTTCAGTGCAGAGGAGCAGGAAATTCTGGTTAAAGAGGTGACGGAACACCAGCACCAACTGTTTGTCACCTCTAAATTGCCAATTAGTAGGAGAGAGGCTATATGGCAACAAATTGTCGACAAGATCAACAGTGTGGCAGAAGTAGGCAGAACAGTCATCGAGTTCAAGAAACGCTTTCATAACTGCAAGCGCAGGACCAAGGAAAAGATGGCCAGGAACAGGAAGGCAGCACTGCAGACTGGAGGTGGGAGTCCAGAACACCAGGAGGCCCTGTACCACATGGAGGAGATGGTCGCAGCCGTCATCCCTGAGGAGATTGTCACAGGGATTCAAGGACAGGACAGCGCAGACTACCAGGAGACAACGCATATGCAGGATAAGTCGCATGGGGAAATAAAATGCACTAATGTTAACTGCCAGCGGGGGGGCGAATACCTACTACACATTGCATGTAAGTCATCATATACATGGAGTGGCATGGGTAAAGGGGCATGGCATGGGGGCATGGCCTGCACAGACAGAAGCTGGGGCACACCATTACTCTACACCAACAATAGTCTCATGGGGGCATGCTGCCATGCCAAGGATGGAGCAAAGGGAAAGCCACGCCAGGATGGAAGGGCACAACGTCAAACTGACATCCCGGCACAAGTCAGCCACCATACCCCCTCCATTAACTAGGGCCCTATTAACAACCTCTAGCCATACCGACAACTGGAATGTAACTGCAACAACAGTTGCCACTACCACCTCCGCTCTGTGTGCAGCTCAAGTAGCCAATGGCAGTAACCTCTCCATGGATCATACACACCTAAATTAGAGGGTTGAGGAAGACAACTTCAAAAATCCCCTGAAAAAAGACAAAGACCTCAGTACTGTCAAATGTCAATGCCCATAGTTGTTGCAAACATCAGCCAATGTCAACAACAATAGGAGCTACACAGCACTAAGGACGTACCCATGCTGCATATGTCAGGGTCCATCCTGTGCCTGGGTCACAGTGTAACATCCCAAATGTCATACTGCTCAGAAAACAGCATTGAGGGGGTGGACACGTGTAACTGGTCACTGAAATACACCTGCATAGTCGGAGGAGGAAATAGGACACTGATACGATTATCAGGGCAATCCAATGTACCACACATTCCCAATATCAGCTGTACACATTACCAATGCCAACATCCATATCGTGCCATAACATTGCTATGCATAGGATATGCTATATGTCAACTACATTTAAGTAGATGTGAAAGATCAGAGACTGGGGCAGGTCCAGATTGTCAAGTGTGCTGCCAGTGCCATCAGAACACCCACAGCCAGTAAAAGGTCTCACCATGAGAATGGATGTAGACGGAGGGTTGAGTAGGACAAGAAGGTGGCAATTCACTATTTGGCCAAAACCAATACCTAGAAGAGATGATGCCGACAAGTCTAATAACTTAATAACATACATGTGAGATGCAGGTGGGCCATAGGCCTGGGAGAATGCCCATCTGAAAGACTGATGCAATAAACACCAAACAAGATCACAATGTGGATTCATCACAAGGCAGGTATGTCACATCACTAATCCCACAACACAGACACACTAATTGTACCCCGTTTCATTGCAGAGGACAATGGATCTCCTGTGGATATGCCTGTCCCAGAGTACCCTGATGACATGGATGATGAGCTGATAAACATTCCCCAGGAGACCATCCAAGAGGTCCTTGAAACCCTCCAGACCCCACCTTCAGTCACAAGGAGGAGGATCGAACAAGCAACCATTGCAGAGGATCCACCCACCACCCCAATTGTAAGACCTGCCAGCTCCAATACAGCTGAGGACTCAGACAACACAGGCACCAGCTTTGAGAGAACTTTAGTTGGGGTACAGCGGGAGCTGGCCAATGAGGTGCGGGTGGGGATGCAAACTATGGCAGCAAGCCTAGAGGGGGTGCATTCGTGCATGATGTCATCTGCAGATCAGGCAGCAGCTATGCAAGCCCTAACATCCATCCTGCAAGGACTACAAGAAACTGTCAAGGAATTCACCACTGCAGTAAGGGAGTTGCCACAACACCTCGCTCCCCAAACCTTCCACTGAATTCACGAATGCAATCATGACCCCCTCAGGGCCGATCTGGCTGCCTACCATCCTGATGTGGCTGCTATTCTGAAGAATCAGCAGATCCTCCTTGCAGCAGTATTGCGCTTAAGACCTTCACAGGTAGCAGCGACCGGGATGTCTGACTCCACGTCTTCTAACACTGAGGTTTGTGTTGCCCCTTCACAACCACCACCACCAAGAACAGACGAGGCAACACACACATCAGAAGAAGAAGATATGGAACAGATCACATTCACCCGGAAAAGTCCCTGCCACATGGCCAACTATTACCAAGGTCCTGCGCTTTGTAACATGCCAGTCTTCCAACAACTCTACTTAATGACTGTTCTGCTTACCACTGTATATCTTGTCAGCCTGCCCAGTGATTGTCTCTCTCTTACTCATTGGCAAATCATGTCCCTCTGCACTGTCTGAAACATCACCCCAGCATGTCAAATGCATTTCCGTAACCCCTTGTGTAGGATCACAATGTAAGATGTCACTCTAATGAACTCACAATCATGGACAATGTACATATAGCACTACAGCACTTTTCAATAAATAGCACTTACACAACAAATCTGTCTCTGAGTAATGTGACATATCAACTGTACAGTAGATAACTGAAATGGGCCTACTGTCAAGTTACGTAGCTTGTCAATACAACTGTCCTAATATTATGTAGTCAGATAATTCTGCACAGTGCCCATGATTGCATCATACTCTGCCCATCCTGAGGGACATTTCTGATGTAGTGAGAAACCATACACCATCATGCTGTGCTGGACAGGATAATGCTTCCTCAAGGGATATCTAAGTCATCAAATAGTGGCTGCAAAATGTTGGGGCCCCAGGACTCCCCTTACTGCCAGCCTCTTCCTGGTGGTGCAAACTGGCAGAAACAGGCTGCCGGTAGGGGAGTCATAATCCCCAGGGCAGCGCTGCCCTGGCGGATTATCACCGCCGGGGCTAAAACGGCGGGAAACCGCCGGCCCTGGCGGTGCGACCGCGGTGCTACCGCAACGCTACCACCGCGGTCATAATATGGGTCTCCATACCGCCAGCCTGTTGGCGGTACGGACGCCACTTTAGCCCTGGCGGTCTCCGACCGCCAGGTTCGTAATGACCCCCGAGTCTGGAAGCACTGTTTGTGACATAGAAAACATACTTATCAACAGAAACACATTGGGATCCATATTAACAGTGATTGGTGGTTGCAACGAATGGTGGAAACTTTGCAAGGTAGCTCTGGGGTAGCTGCCAATCTTACAGCTCAGTTGGGATTTGTTTGTAGCATAGGACACAAATGTAATAGAAACACATTCCTGTACACTAATTCCAAGCCCATGATCAAGTAGCATTTAACACATACTGTTAAGGGTTAACTATATATTTATTAAATGCTAATCACAGAAGAGGAAACTGAGGGAAAAGTCTCACCTACCCTAATCTACCCTGACTACTCATTACCCACAACTGTCCCTAACTAACCTAAGCTGAACTTACTTATCACATGTAACGAAACATTCTAAACATCCACCCCCACCCCCTTATGAGACGGGACACATGGAGGACAACACATACTAACCTAAACACATACTATCCTATACTAAACAAATATATATTTTTTTTATTATTGTTTTTTTTATTAAACACACAAGAACCCCAACATAGCCCCCCCACCCACCCACACATGTAATAAGTAAAAATAGAAAGAATCAGGACCCCCCACCCACTAACACTAACTAAACTAACAGCCTATACTAACCTAACACTAAGCCCCCTAAGCCCATTAAGTATGAGAACAAGGAAAGAGGAGGGAGGGGAGGGGAGGGAATCATGTCCATATCAAAAAGTATAGAGGTTGGCCCTCCGGAGGGTCCTCTCGATGGACTTCACACGCTGGTTAATGTGGCGAACATCCCGGCTCAGATGGCTTAACTTTCGCAACACACGGTCCATCTTCCGTTCCATGTTGTGGAATGCTGCAGGGTCAACAGATGGAGCTTGGGCAGTCTGGGTACCGGTGGAGGAGGTCTGTGTGTGTGTGGAGCCAAGGCCAGTGGGATGTCCTGCACCTGTAGCAATGCTGGGGCCTGGAAGTCCGGCAGATGTAGGGACAACAGTCCCAGCTGTGGGTGGGGCCACCTGGCTTGAAGTGGTGGTTGTGCTGGTGGTGGCTGTGGTGGGCAAAGTAGGGCCACCCTGTGGGAAGGCCCTCCATGCCCCGGAGGCCCGTTCATGGCGGTATCGACGGGCCATCCTCCTGAACCCCGACTCCACCAGCAGGATGTGCTGGTATCTCATGGCCCACAGCTGGAACTCACGGACCTGGTCTGGAGTCATGTTTGCAGCTGTGATAGACAAATGCAAATAATCTACATTAGGAACTGCATTGTGTGAAATGGCACAAGAAGTCAATCAGACAATACATCTACAGTACTTGTAACAGCTCATATCACAATACAGATCATTGAATGTCCCTGAGTAAGTACATGGCAGGCCAGCCTACAAAGGTCACATCACACATAGCACATCCAAAACCTAGAAGATGGGTAATAACTGGCATTGACTTGCCATCTGAGTTCTGCCAGTTATTAGCTAACAATCATGCTGCATATCCTCCGCCAATACCTGGGCTACAAATGTCAGTGTACGGAATGCAAAACTAAAGCCACATGGTCTGCAAGTTGTAACAAGACTTGCCAGTATAGTACCCATGTGCCAAACCTGAGTGTGTATACTAGGTTCCAACCAAACAGTCACTTATTCACATGTATGTGTAACATACTGGTAGCATCAGTCCTAGGTACCCTATTCACAAACCCATGCCTGTGTTTGAGGGTGGGGGGGTGGATAAACAACTATCAATTCCAAACAACATGGACACCGAGGAGTGTATAGAAAACTCCACACGTGTTTGGCTCTACACACACCACAGGTAAGGTCTATCAACAAATAGGAGTCTGCAAACCCTTGACCAATCATAGCGCCACACATGTCAGGAAATGCAGAGCTTGGTAAACAACAAATACTTCCAGTAACGCATGACTTACATCAGACACAGAGTTGCAAGAACACCCATGATCATGATTAGCATGCACACCTAGGCCATTGCACTCAAGTTCCCCATACTTGTAGCACTACATGTGGAAGTACATGCTGCTAGGAAGTTCTACCTACAGTTTAATAAGTACCTTGGTAAATAGGGAAGCAGAAGTCTGTTGGAAAGCAATTTGTTGTACCAATCTTGGAGAATGTGGGTCTGACAGGCTGACTAAATCTGAGCTGACTTCGAGTGCGACTCTTGTTGATACAAGTGTCATCCACATGACTCACCACAGTACTCACTGTGGTGCCTACAGGAATGGCCTACAATCCCTAGATAATACAATAGGATACATATTGGCCAACTCAAAACATTTGAGAAACTGAAATCCCACTCATGGAACAAGACAAATGATTGCCCAACGCATCACACCTTGCTATGCGTTCAACACACAGGAGTCCATAACCAGCAAACACAACACATAACAGACATAGCAACACTTACTGGAGTGGTCGGGGTCCTCAAATGTAGCCACCTCTCCCACAGTGTAGATTGCCGGTCCACCTGTAAGGCATGGAAGGAAGAAATGTGCTCAAAATCTGTGCACTGACCAACAATTTCATAAACATACACAATGTGTAGGCTGAATAAGGAAATGGCAGCCATTCAGACATGATGATACTGCATCTGATATATCACGGCCAACTTGTACATAGCAAGGGTCTCCTGTGACAGTTACACATATATCTGCACACATGCAGTGGCCCTAACTATCATGTGGTGGCAAACATGCCCCGTCATTAGTGACCAGAAAAAAATATGGAGTGTAATCGTCTCATCATGTGCATCCAAGAGAGACATCCAAAGCCTGGTTACTTGAGGACTGCATTACCAGTTAAACAGCCTATGTGGCCATGACACATTTATTACACATAGGTACAATGTACAGAGGGACAGGGACTTTTGTATGCCCTCATGTTGTTACAGTTTATCATTTGATGTGGCCCAGCTATGGTGATTTGCACCAACCATGGAGATGTGAACCCATGTGCATACCTTTGGACTGCCATCCCCAATTGGAATATGGCACAACTAACTCCAAAAACCATTCTAAGATGTTAGCTGAGGGCACCTTACACATTTTCACAATGTTTTCAAATCCAGATCTGACATGTATCCAAAAAGATAAAGGACCACAATAATCCCTAACATTCATAGAACTTCCGTGAACGCTTTCCTTCCACACTCACCAGACTCTCATGAGACATATGTCTGGGCCACTTTGCTATCATCAATTGACGTGAAGCCAGCACTCATTTTCTGCATCATGTACTGATTCTAAAGTCAGTCTAGCTATTGCGTCAACAAAGTTAGCCAATATGTTAGCACATTTTTACTTCTCTGGTAAATGTTGCCTATATAGACATGATTGGCTCCCATTTTGTTTGGTTGTCTGATACAAAGGCAGCACCAATTTACTTAACGGAAAAGTATCCTGTAAGTTTGCTGAGCACGTGCTACCTGACAGCTGGCTATTGTGATCCTTCCCATAGTGCATCAATTACCCAGTATGTTTTCCCAGCATTACACACAGTCAGCAACTTAGCTGGCAGATATTGTACAAATCATCTAGTGTCACTACAGAGCATTTAATCGTGCACATTTACATGATTAGTACTCACCAACAGTGCCACCAATCACGATTCCCAGGTGGTCCAAGAGATCCTGCTCCCTGGTGATGAGGTCAGCCCACCGGTGCTCTAGCTGGTGGTCACTCCTCTGGCTGGCATTCACACGCTGCAGGTGATGCAGCACCTTTCCCCACTGGATTCTGCCTGCCTCAGTGTGATACCCTTATATCACCCTGCCTCGATCATCAGTGGCAAGAAATGGCACACAAGCCATATGAATCCCCCCAACTCCTCTTCACCCATCCTGCCAAGATATGGCCTACCAGACATTGCACAAATGTGAAAGGGAATAGGGGTTAAAGAAATAGAAAGGGGAAAAGGGGGAAAGTAGGGGTACAAATATAGACAAAAAGTAAACTTAATCACTGAAAGAGCCCAACTATCCCCAAACTACCACTACCCACAACAGACTCCCACAAACAACAAAAACACTGAAAAAATGGACAAATGTACACAAAACACAGTAGGACAGTATACACCAACAATATTTATTTCACAAATTGACAATAGAGACAGCACACAGGACACAAAAGCACAAAATCAATGGACACCACTCTCAACACAGCCACACAGTCTAGGAGAATCACAGACTGCAAAGTGAAAGTGAAAGTACACCCACTGTACATGATCTGTAAACAGGATATCCTATTACATCACTTCCTGAATAAAATGTCCGCACTTTTTCGCATTATGTGTCATATTTTTTTCACGCATACAGTTTGTGATTCATTTTTTTTTGACGCACAGGAGTGAAAATTAGCCCGCATCCAAATAATAGTAAATAGCCTGTACAATTATCTGGATGCGGCCTAATTTTCACTCCTGTGCGTCCAAAAAAATGATGTAAATTCTGTATTGGTGTACAAAAAATGACGCATAACGCTAGCAACGTCAAAGTTTCCGTGCATGAACTGGTTTTGGGCTTTTTTTCTGTTTTTATGTTATGTTACATTTGGGACACATCAGAGATGGGCTGATGGAACCCACTATGGTGTTGATGGTGTATGTTCACATGTGTGACATCATACTGCAGCGGACCATGATCCGCTACTTCTTTCACAGTATTTTAACGGTTGGCTGACGCACTAGATGGCCATATGTGTGGCCTACATATATGTATTGCACAAATTGGGCATGTTTGCCATCAGGAGAGGATAGCAATGTGAAGCACACATGTACAATACCTAAATGCCTTTGGCTCAATGTGTATGCTGTAGCAACTAATGTATTTGTTGACCAAGTGTGTGTGTATCACATGATGCATTATTGCACATATGCTTGTATGAATGTGAAGTCCATGTGTCCAAACCTTAGATGCAAGTCATTGGGGAAATGAGAGAGGACATGTGTTAGTCATACATGTAGCAACATCCGTTATGTGCACTTCTAAGATTTAGGGTAGCGTAGACACCACATATGACAAAGCATGCACCAGATGGATGGCAGACGCTTGTTCATGTCAATGGTCCACATTTTCAACATCCTATGTCCTAGAGTTTTGGTAACAGCTTCCTAAGCACTAGTTGGTGAATCCCACAATGAGTCATACACATGCATTGAGGAAGTGGGTACCATGTTGTTTGCCCAGACAGACAAAGGTGAACCACAAATGTATGATGACACCACAGTTGAGGTCATATAACTGAGCCACACCTCTCAAGTGGCTGTGGTGGACCAGCAGACAAGGCAGCCCGTGTCCACATTTTTCCAGTGATCAATTGCACATAGGTGTCTTGTTCATGTGTGTGGTCCAATCTTGAGCCTGTATATTTTTTGGGGTGTAATTTGTCACAGTTAGGTCCAGGACTCATTATGAGTCAGTGGCAGCTATTCCTGTATCTACTGAGTATCCTTTGTTGATCAAAGTGAGTAAAGTGGATGTGGACATGAGAACCTACAGGGGGATGGTCCCACCCTGTCACTGAAGACGTGTGATGAGACAGTCAAGAGGGCAACCTTGGTGTGCTGAGTGGGATAATGTATCATGTTCCAACAGGTATCATTACAACATTTGTACACAGGTTAGCCTCTGCATTTCCCACTGCATCTGGGAACATCATAGACTCTGTGCTGATTATTCTCGCAGCTATTCACCACACACGGCCCATCAATATGTTGTGAGCAATGTAATTCTGTGTGTGAACTGTCAGGGTCCTGACATGTGTGGATTTTTCATGGACATTATCAGAGGTTGCTGGTTCTGCTGAAGGCCCCGTACCCAATCCCTGCATAAGGCCCTGGGACACTGTCACACTTTGTCATTCATGCATAAATGAGACCCAGACAAGGGATGGGCCATGAATTTTGGATTTGGCAGAAAATGCTATACAATGTATTTGGGTATGCATTGAAGAAGCACATGCCCAAATACCCTCTGATGAATGAAAGGTTTGCTAACGCAAGTGTGGTACATATGTAGACACAGGGATACTTTAGTGTGACGCACAGACAGATGCCAGTCAGGCTGACAGAATGCAGGGTGAATCAGGATCCAGCAATTTGACAGGTTACATACTCAGTGGTCTGACTAAGACTGTTTGGAGGACGAACTAGACAGTTGACATGTCAAACTGTGTATGTCCTGTGTTTTTGAAGGTGACAAATGAACCCAAGGGCTGTGTTGCACGGCTTAATTAGTATCAATGCTTAGCGGTGTATTTGGCAAAATGGCAACTCCTATGCTGTTCCAGGCATCAGCAGGGGCAGTGTATGTTGAAATGGGTGGTGTGCATGGAGGTGATCACAGGTGTGGGCTGCATTTGTTTCTCACAAGTCCTGTAGGTGAGATTTGCACTCTAATGGCCAACAGACATTTTCACACCGGAAGAAATCTACAGGTGCTAACAGGGCTTGGAAACTAGAAGCCAGTGTATTAATTGACCTGACGTCCATGCAGTCAGATGTTCTATGGCAATGGTATACCATAGGAAAGGGTGTAGCACACTGGATTGCTATTGACAAGCTGTGTGTGTAGAGGAGGGAATATCAGGGTACACATCTTACTATTCCAGGGACCTCTTCAGACAGGTGGGTTGTGACCAGGTGCATGGGTGCGTCAGGAGTTAGGAAATGGGCTGACATGTACATGGAATGTCATGTGCGCAATGCTGCTCATATGTGTGGCACTTGTGCTGTCTATGTACTGCTTATATGGAACTCTGGTCACAGATAGTCCTTGCAAATATTGGATGCAGTTGGACTTACTGCTGTCAAGGGTCTGGTCAGACATTCCTGTTACTGATGCAAAAGCACATCCACTGCCTCATGTATGAGGCTTGTTTTCCCCTTATTGAGTGATGGTGTCTTAGTTGTGTGCCATATGCTGCGTTGAACCATGATTTCAACATGTATGTGTGAAATAGATGTGGTCCTCTGCTATTGCCCTTCAAATGTGAAATGTACAGGAAATATGTCATTTACAGTGTGTGTGTATGTGACCATTGTATGAAACGCATCACATTAGCTCTGGGATTTTCAGTGTCCTAATCGGTATATCAGCAATGCTCCATGAGGCAACACTCTTATTCTGATAGTTAGAGATGAAGGTGTGCAAAAATGAATAGCCAAACGATGATATGGTGATTATTATAGGTGTTTATTTAAATTAGTTCATAAAGTGTTGATGGTGATTATATTTAAAATAAATTGTTCACGATATGTTGCCGCCTGCGTAAACCAGCGGCTGTGTTCTGTTGTTCCCCCTCATGTTGCAGGCCACCATCCTCCTCTTCCTCCTCTTCAGGCATGTGTGGCTCAGGTTCCAGGAGGGGAATGTTCCTTTTTATGCAAATGTTGTGCAGAATAGCACATGTTAGGATGATCTTACAGACCATCTCCGGGGAATATAGGAGGCTACCACAAGTGATGTCAAGGCACCGCAACCTTGACTTGAGGATGCCGAAGGTCCTCTCGACTATGGTGCGTGTCCTCCTGTGTGCGTCATTGTAGGCACGCTCTGCTGCAGTACTCGGGTTGTCAATAGGTGTCATTATCCATGGCTGGATGCCATACCCCTGATCAGCTGCAAGAGAAAATGAAGGGGAGCATGTTGATGTAGCTAGCCCTATTGAAATGTCCTTTCATGGCAGTAGTTGTCTTGTGTTGTCTTTGACTCTTTTGTGTTATTATGTCGCATCCTAAGCTTGTAGGATGTACCATCCGCATTGTGTTGTTTCCTTGGCTGAACTAGTGTTTGGCTGCTAACCGGTTGTCAGCAGTATGTTTTGGGATTTGCAGTACAGTGTGCCCTCCCTAGCATTGTGACTTGTGATACAGGTGTCCCTGTGTCTTCAGTGGGGGTGAGATGATAGTTCCATACACAGGTTAAATTTGACAGTGTTGTTAACACGTTCATATCAATGTACCCTGGACATCCCATACCTTTGACTTATGTAATGGATTAATGTAAACATCATTGAGACACTTACTATTTGCAAGGTGACATTTAGGCGACCCACTCCAAACGTTGTGATCTTTGACGTCTTAACATTAGACTGTACACTAGTTTCAGATGTGTGACAGGTTCAATGGTGACCTAAGAAACATGCCTCGCGGTGTAACGACCTCAGTGTGTTCCTGTCGACATTTTGCTGTTGTGGAGAATGTGTTGTGTGTCCTAGAGGGTTGCTATGGAGTGTGTGTATATAAGTAGGTTTCTGTACTTACCAATAAGTAGTCCGTTGCCATATCGTCCATCCTGGAAGTGCTGATTGATGGAAGAGTGTCGGAAGATGAATGAGTCATGGACACTCCCAGGATATTTGGCCACGATATTGGTGATCAATCCTTGGTGATCGACAATGGCCTGCACATTGATGGAATGTGTGTGCTTCCTGTTGCGGTAGAGGTGTTCAGTTGCAGCAGGTGGCAAAAGGCGTACATGTATGCAGTCGATTCCACCAAGGATGTGTGGGAAGCCACTAATGAGGTAGAACCCCTGTTTTGTTTCCTGCTGCTTCTGCAGTGTGTAAGTCCAATGATGGCATCCAGTACTTTGGGCAAAAAGGCAGAGAATGATGGCTGTGGTATTCCGGCAACCAGGGCACCAGTTGTTTGAAAAGAGCCATTTGCCAGCATGTGAAGTACTGCAAGCAGCTTGGTTTCTGTTGGGATGGTGCGGGTTGTCAGCAAACTGCGGCTCAATGTTGCGCAGCAGCTGCTGAATGGCCTGCCAGTTCAACCTGTACCTCTGGATAATGTCGTGTTCCCTGAGGCCATGAAGGGTTGTTCTGGGGCGGAATATCCTCTCATGCCTTCTGCGCTGCCTTTGGGGTCCCTGCTGGTGTTGTGGTAGCTGCTGTTGTTGCTGCTGGGCTCTGCGTCTGCGTGCACACTGGAAAAGAATCACCTCCATGTCTCCCTTTTGCTGCTCTGATGTTGCTTCTGTGTGTTCTGATTAAATACAGGTATGTTTGCCCTATTTTAACACCTGCCCTGACCCAGGCGTTAAATTTTGACGTAAATCGGGCTGTGCGTAATTTTCCGGCTCTGCCTACCGGCCGTGCATCATTTTTGCCCGAAAGCATAAATACGGCACACGGCCGTTTAAGTCATTTTTTGGACGGGAAACTCCTACTTGCATATCATTAACGCAAGGCAGGTTGCTGCATCCCAAAAATTACGCACACGGCGGAATTTTGTCATCCGCGGGCTCGGGCGTCAAAGTTTAAATACGGGGCAAGGTTTGCGCTGAATATGCGTCCAAATTTTGGACGCACATTCGGGGCAGACGAAGTATAAATATGACCCAATGTTTTTTATTGTGCTAGAAAGGGTTTTAGCTGTCTTGCTCAAACACATTAGCAGCTACATATCATTCCCCTGGAGTGAAGATTTGCCAACTTTGAAGGCTGGATTCTACACCATGGGACACATACCACATGTGATTGGGGCCATTGACGGGACCCATATTGCCTTGGTCCCGCCCAGGGCAGATGAGCAGGTCTACAGGAATAGGAAGAGTTACCACTCTCTGAATGTCCAGGTGGTGTGCCTGGTAGATCAATACATCTCCCATGTCACTGCCAAGTTTCCTAGATCTGTGCATGATGCCTATGTGTTAAGGAATAGCAGCGTCCCACAGGTGATAGCACGACTCCAGAGGCAGAGAGTGTGTATCGTAGGTGAGCTTGAGTCTTCACCCACTGTATGCCACTGTATGCCACCTGAAGTAGTACTCTGTGCCATTGTATATGAGTAATGTGTGTCACTTCCAGGTGACTTTGGCTACCCACCCTGTCCTGGCTGTTGACACCAGTGAGGAATCCGAGGACGGGCAGAAAATTGGTACAATGAAGCACATGAGTGTACAAGGAGGGTCATTGAACATGCATTTGGGGTACTGAAAGCCCGGTTCTGGTGTCTCCATGTAACTGGCATATCCCTCTTCTATGTCCCTAAGAAGGTCTGCCAGATAGTGGTGGCTTGCTACATGCTGTGCACTTTGGCACTCAGATGGCATGTTCCCTACCTGCTGGAGGAGGGGGGAGACACTGCACCTGTGGCAGCAGAGGACACTGAAGACTGTGATGAGGATGAAGAGGACACATATGATACAGCAGTACTTCCACTTGCACTCAGGTAAGACTGTACTTCTGTTCATACCTCGATTACAGTTAAATACTGTGTGGCTGGTGTGTTGTGCTAAGCACTACCTTTACTTCTCAATTGACTGTCACTTATGCTTTCCCTTTTTGCAGATGTTGGTGTGGTCACAACTGTGTACTGATGTGATGACTACAAACTGCTTACACACATTTGTTGGATGGATTTAAACATTACAGGACATTTGCACAGGATAATGCAGGTCATGACATTGCATATAGTTGTATGATAAAGCACAAATACTTCAGTTGTATTCAAGGGTGTTTATTGAAGTGACAAAAAGGAAGGGATAGTGCAATTGAGCGGGGTGAAGGTGGACAAAATCTTCAGTGTAGTGGCCCAGTTGGTTTGTAGCCCTGGTCCAGTATCAATGGGGCCATGGGCAAAGGAGCAATGGCAGTCCAAAGTGAACAAGGTGTCTCAGTGGCACACACGGGAGACATTCAGTAGGGGCTCATTTCCTGTCAGTGGTTTGGGTCTTGGCAACCATCACTGGTGTCTGGGAACATTTGTGGAGTGGTTCACCTTCTGCAGGGGGAGGGGTGCTGGTGGCCCGTGAGTGATGTGGCAGGTCCTCCTGTCCAATAGCTGCAGCAGATGTCGTTGGCTGGTGAGTACACTGGCTAGTGGAAGGGGCCCGTTGGTGTGCTGTGTACTCATGCATTGTGTTGGCCGTGTCACACACCACCCCTGCAATGGAGGCCATGTTGACATTAAAGCCCTGCAACTGCTGCATGACCTCCTGATGGTGTAGCCCCTGTAGCCACTGGTTCTCCTGCAAGATGGTAATCACCTGGCCCACCCTGTCCTGGGATTGTTGGTAGGGTCCCAGGACATGTGTGAGTGCCTCCTGAGCAGTCGGTTCTCTGGGTTGTGCCTCCCTCTGGTGTAGAGCTCACCTCCCACTGGCCCTGGCCCCCTGTGCCTATGTCCCCTGAACAAGGTACCCACTCCCACTTACACCAGGACCTTCATCGTCTTGCCTGTGTGGTATCGATTTTGGTCCCTGTACAGGTGGGCACACAACTGATCAACGTGTCCTGGGGACTGAGGTTTGGGGATGTTGCGTGGCTGCTTCGGTATTGGAGTTGGATGGGAGAGCCCCTGTGGTAGACTGGGTGTTGGCTGTGGTGTTTGACCGACCAGTGGTCCCAGATGGGCCAGGGATATCATCCAGATCGGGACACCCAGAGTTGCTGTCATCACTGGGGCATCTTCTGGTGAAGGCCTGGGCTGCCGTGGCGCATGTTCACCGCTGACATTGGCTGAGGTACCTTTGGACATGTACAAGATATATTACAATCATTGTTTGTCACATATTCAGCATTTCTGGATTTCCCTATGGGTTGGGTGTTGTCCTCCCACCTTTGGTCAGTGTATGCTGGTGGATTGTGGGATTGGTAGTACGTCATGCTGCCCATGCATTACTGTTGTGTGTGCATGCAGAGCTGGGAGGAGTGTGCTTGTAGTGGGTAGGGCATGCAGGGGTACACAATTGAGGGTGGTTATGGGGGTGGTTCACTGTATGGGATGGAGTGGGGCAAAGGGAGTCAGGGTGAGGGGGTGACATGCCATGCAGGTATCTGTGATGGTAGGGTAGTAATGGTGACTTGTGAGTGTCCAGCCCTCCAGTGATTCCAGTGAGGCCTTCAGGATGCAGGATTGGCAAGACTTTCTCCTCCCATACTGTCAACTGTGGGGGTGGATCTGGGGGCCCACCGCCAGTCTTCATGATGGCAACATGGTGCCTGACGGCCACTGCACACACCTCCCCCTCTAGATCGTTCCACCGCTTGTGAATGTCCTCCCTTGTGCTTGGATATTTTCCCACGGAGTTCACCCTGCCCACGATCCTCTGCCATAGCTCCATCTTCCTGACAATGGCTATCTGCTGGACCTGTGCACCGAACTGCTGTGGCTCTACCCTGAAGATTTCCTCCACCATCACCCACAACTCCTCATCTGTGAAACAGGGTTTATTCTGTCGGGACATGCCTATTGTGTGGTGGGTGTAGTGTGTGTTGTGCAGAGTGCGATATGTGTTGGGGTATGGTGTGTGGTGTGTGATGCGTGAAGGGTGAATAGGTGGCTGTGGTTTTTGTATGCAGTTATTTTATTATCTTTTGGTGGCAAGGTATACTTACTTTTTCGTGTTTGCAAAGGATTGTGGGTTATGTGGGGGTGTGTTTTATAGTGCTGTTGGAGGGTGTGTACTGTGTGTGTACATGTGTCAGGTGTGGGTTTTTCAATCTGGCCTATGTTGGCTTCTGTTGGTGTTCGGTGCCCAATTCTACTGCGGCAGTCTGCACCGCTAATGGATGACCACCGTTGTGTGTCCTCTGTGGTGATTCATGGTCCATAATTTGGAGGGTGGTGTATTGCAGGCATGGCAGGGAGGGTGGTGTGTCCGACAGTTTTTTGTCTCTGTTGGGCCTGGCGGAATAGTTGTTGTGACTGGTTTCTGTTGGTTTTGTGCTTGAGTATCAGAATTTGGCAGGCTCATAATGAGGGCCAGAGTGTCAGACTACCGCCGTTCATGTCAGAACCCAAAGACACATGCTGTGGAGTGCCCCAAGAATCATCAGTCAGCCTGGCACTTTTCAACATCTACATGGCCCTGTTAGCCAAGATCATCAACAACACAGGCTAAACATAGTCTCCTACGCCAACGATACCCAACTGATGCTCACCCTGTCAAATGACCATGCAAAGGCCAAGAGAAATTTCCACAACGGGATGAGAGCAGTTGCCGCCTGGATGGAAGTCAGCTGCCTGAAACTCAACTCGGACAAGATGGAGATCCTTGTAATCGGCTCTACCACTTCTGCCTGGAATGACTCCTGGTGGCCCACCACACTGGGAAACGCTTCCACAGATGACACACTCAATCTGGGCATCATCCTGGACTCCTCTCCATCCGTGACCCACCAAGTCAATGCCGTCTCATCGTCTGTCTTCCACACCCTCTGACTCCTTCGAATGATTTTCTAGTGGATCCCCTTCGACACGAGGAAGATAGTCACTGATGCACTTGTCACTAGCAAATTGGACTAAAGCAATGCACTCAATGCCAGCATCACCAAGAATGAGACTGCAAAGAATCCAGAATGCAGCAGCCAGATTGGACATCCCCTGACACAGCCACATCTCCTCCCACCGCAAAGACCTACATTGGGTCTCAGTCAACAAGTGTATCAAATACAAACTCATAATCTACACCTACAAGGCACTACACAACATAGGACCGGCATATCTCAACCAAGCCTCGCCTTCTACATACCCAAGAGACCAAAAGACATCTCCGTACTTTCCAGCTCGCCATTGCAGCCCCTTCCCAAGGTCTGGAAAAGCACAGCAGGAGGAGGATCCTTATCCTACCTCGCAGCTCGAACATGGAAGACGCTACCTCTCAAACTCAGTCATCCACATAAAATCCAGCTCATAAAATTAAAATATATAACATCACACATAATCCCTAAACCTTGATGGGAATCTCCTTTGACGTACATTTCTTCACAGTTCAGCTTGTTCTATTGATTTGACCTGTTCACATGGCAAAGATGTTCATTGTTCAGAATCCACTATTGTTCCACCACCAGAAGAAGGAACTTGCCATTCTAAGCTTGTGAAAAGGTCATTTCTTTCACTCCATTTCTTCAGCCCTACTTCCTCACACCTCACAATATTTCACACATTCCATCTCTTGTAATCCTCTAACATAAATGTAAACTAATCAGTTTTCCACACTCATTTTGGTACTTACCATTTAGATGAACCATTTTTTACTCACATAGGCCCTCATTCTGACCCTGGCGGTCAAAGACCGCCAGGGCGGAGGACCGCGGGAGCACCGCCGACAGGCCGGCGGTTCTCCAATGGGGATTCCGACCGCGGCGGTAAAGCCGCGGTCAGACCGGCACCACTGGCGGGCTCCCGCCAGTGTACCGCCGCCCCATTGAATCCTCCACGGCGGCGCAGCTTGCTGCACCGCCGCGGGGATTCCGACCCCCCCTACCGCCATCCAGATCCCGGCGGTCCGACCGCCGGGATCCGGATGGCGGTAGGGGGGGTCGCGGGGCCCCTGGGGGCCCCTGCAGTGCCCATGCCACTGGCATGGGCATTGCAGGGGCCCCCGTAAGAGGGCCCCTACATGTATTTCACTGTCTGCTGCGCAGACAGTGAAATACGCGACGGGTGCAACTGCACCCGTCGCACAGCTTCCACTCCGCCGGCTCGATTCCGAGCCGGCTTCATCGTGGAAGCCTCTTTCCCGCTGGGCTGGCGGGCGGTCTGAAGGCGACCGCCCGCCAGCCCAACGGGAAAGTCAGAATTACCGCCGCGGTCTTTCGACCGCGGAACGGTAACCTGACGGCGGGACTTTGGCGGGCGGCCTCCGCCGCCCGCCAAGGTCAGAATGAGGGCCATAATCTCCCTCTCTAAACACACCATCCTCATTCTCTAACTTCTTAGAATCACATGTGGTGTATCTTTCTTTACTCTGTTGTACTTTGCTTTGTAAATCAGATTTTTTGACACATCGTCCTTTTCCATGGCTCATTCACTCTGGGATTCCCTTCGTACAAGGCTTGCAACCCTTCATCCGCACAAATGGCAATTTCCCGGTATTAGAGTGGAAAGTCGTTCTATAGATCCAATCTTACTTTCTTCACACCAGTTCAAACCACTCTGCAAAGACAGTTGCACATTTTTTCTCAACACCCCGTTAAACATCTCTGTTTAACCATTTTTGAGTGGATGACTCACGCCCGTTTTCTGATGTCTCACACCACAATGTTTCAAATAATTCTCAAATTCTTCAGACACAAACTGAGGACCATTATCGTTGGCCATTTCCTAAGGCTATCCCTCCCTTCTGAATCCTTATTCACAAAATTCAATTATGTTTTTAGACCTCACTTCATAAACTAGGCTGACTTCTGGTCATGTAGAATAGTAATCCATGAGCACAATGGCATACTTCCTTCCCATGCTGAACAACTCAAGTGGACCGCACACATCCATGACTACCTTTTGCCATACCCTCTCAGGAAATTTAACAGGTACCACTGGTATTTCTTTTGCCTTATGCCATGTTACTACATGCACAACTACACATCCCCTTACAAACCTTTCTACAATACGATATAAACCGGACCACCAAAAGTCTTCACGACCCTTCCTTTTCATAACAGACATGCCACCATACCCCTCATTCAGCATCTCTAATATCCTATTTTGCAATTCCACTGGCATCAATAATCTGCTGCCTCTTCTCAAATAACCTCTTTAATAAGACAGCTCATACTAAATAGACTTATAATCAATTAACTCCAACCTGTCACTCCAAGATGATGTCCATCCTCGAGACAATAACTTAATAATTCTTTGAATGACTACATCATTTGATAAAGTCTTCTGCCATTCATCCTCTATTACAGCCACCACACTATCAGGTTCCACAATCTTCTTGCTCAACATCCTCTTCTTGCACTGGCAACTGAGAAAGACAGTCAGGATTGACCTTACTATTTACAGGTACGTACTTGGGAACAAAACAAAATTATTGAATACGATACAGCCACTTTGCAATCCGTGGAGTTGCTTTGTTTGCTCCTTTTGAAATAAATAGATCCATAAGAGGTTTATGTCCTTTTTTTAATACAAATTCCGTTCCCCAAACATAATTTCTAAAATGTTGCACACCTCACCAACAGGCTAACACCTCTTTCTCAATTACCTCCACACCTCTCAGAGTTCTGGAGAGAAAAGCTACTATTCTTTCACGCCCTTGTTTGATTGTTTGAGTGCATCAATATTGAACCCAGCCCATGCAAGCTGGCATCAGTGGCTACAAGAGTATGCTCTTGTGCATCAAATGCCCTGAGTTCCAAAGCATTTACTCTACATTTTTTAATTACCTCAAATGTTCTTTATGGTCCTTGCATCCACTCAAACTTCTGACTCTTTTTCATCAATGCTCTCTTCTGTTGAACTCTATCTGAGATGTGATCTACAAATTTGGCATACTACTCTGCCAGACCTAAGAAAGATCTCAGTTGATCCTTGTGTTAACGATATGGTGCCTTGTCAATAGCTCCCATTAATTTAACCGTTGGTCTTATGCCAAAACTGGAAATATTATGACCCAAATACTCCACTGCTTCCAAAGCGAACTTACATTTCTTAATTTCCACAGTCAGACCTCCCTTTTACAAAATGATCAGTGCAATTAATTGAATGTTGGTTCCCAAAATAAAGTACAAGCAAATGTGTAAATATATTTAAACTTCAAATAGTTTTTCAATTCTTTCAGCAGGTCTCCTTTTTTTGTTTCCTTTCATTTCAACATTACAAACTTACACAACAAAAGCAGTTACTGTTGTCCGACCGAGTGAAACAACAAGCTCACATAACAAAAAAAGTAATTGATGTCGCACATGTTCCAGAATACAAGCTTCAGTTTTCTTGGAAGACCATTGAATTCAGTAAAATGTAATTTTCAAAACATCCCTTCTCATCAAGTGTTTGTTGTTGTTTTGTTTTTTTAAATCCACCTCCTGATGACAGTGCCCAAATTCCACTTTGTGGCAAAAGGTAAAATTACCAGTGTTGGCAAATCCTCAATGTTGCCTAAAGCAAGATGGCCACTGCTAGAAATGTCACACCTTAAGAAACTTGTGATGGTCTTCAAACCTTCTTTTTTTCCTCCTGTAGGTTATGGATAGTAAGATGGCTGCCATTGGTGAATCCTGAATATTGCCCAACCAAGGTGGTCACCATTAGAGATGTCACTTAAACATTTGGTGCTCTTCAGGTGCCTGTGTCGCCAAAGCCCAAAAGAAAAAAATCACAAGAAGTGCACCGGATCATAAGTGAACTCAGGCAGTGCATACTCAGCCAGTGGGTGTAATCCGTTGCCTCCCAATATTGATATGCCCATTATACACAAGTGGGGTACACTGATTTCCACACCTTCGTTGGTGCACATGTTTGTTCAATGGTGCTCGCGCGGCATACACTTGTAACTCTACACTGTTAAAATTTGTTTTGCTGGAAAGCATCCTGGATTGATTTAATGCGCATCCAAAAAAGGCGCTTCCCAGTTATATTTACTTAGGATTTGATACATTTTGAGGCGGGAAAAAAAATAAAAAACTCACAGCTCGCCATATAATCTGCAGTCTGTGGGCTAGTCCATCATGCTGAGTATGTACTCATCCTTGTCGCCACTGAAAAGTTGTTTACATCAATCATATCATGAACTTATGCTGTTGGTCAAAGCTACTTTTTTTCCAGGATAAACAACATGACCAGCCGAAGCAAACTTCCAACATCAACTGCCGAAAGGAAGAACCTTCCCACTCAAAATTCCAACGCTACATTCTACATTAATAACTTGCAAAACACAACACGTGTCACAATGAATGCTACAGCCCATTAGTAGTATTTAGTTTATAGGACCTGGGTACATGGGATGCAATATACTAGAGACGTATAAGTAAATGATATGGACCACTGAGGTGTATATTGATTTTACTATGTTTTCAAGGTAGAACTCAATCACTTTACCACTGATTAGTAGGAGTAAAATGTACAGAGTCCTAAAAGCCCAAAAAAATGGGATTAGCAAAAGAAGGCAAAATTCTTGTGTGATCCTGCAGAAAGTGCCCGGTCCAACAATAGATGTAATTGACAGAGGACGAGTCATGGGAGTTGATTGAACTCACACAGAGAGTCAAATACTTTGAAGCTGGTCACTTGACCATCCAATGATGATGGAGGTACAAAGAACTTTAATATTCTCCGAGCCACTAGAGCAGGGGTCTCCAATCTTTTCTTTAAGAGCTACTTATGTTCAGTGAAAATCCTACCTCGCTACTTGTATTGTTAGAGATGTAGTAGTAACCAAATAAGACAAGATTACATCAGTGACCACCAAATGTATATATTAATTCAACAAATCACAAGCTTCTATTTTAGTTGATGAGGCTGCACACAGGAGAGATACATACAGGTGGCTGGAAAGCTACCATTAACTCGTGAGCTGCTCATTGTAGCGGCCTGCACTAGACACTTAGCTGGAGGCAAATTAGCAAAACATTTGTTCACTAGCTAAATTGTTACAGAGGTTATGTAGCCTTAGTTGGATAGAACAAAACACAGATTATTTCAAGTGATTCTTTATTATTTCCCAACAGAAGCTAGTTAAATTATGTTTTAAATAAATCGTTTACAATACAGGAAGTCAGTTGGCTCCAGATTCCTACACCCAACACAACTTCAATAGGCATGACAAACTCTTGGAAGCAAATAATAATCCCAAATTTACAGACTTAAACATTGGCTGTTGTGCATAAAATCATTAAGTTCATTTACAAAAGTGTTAAATCTAGGCTTGGGGATGTTTTCAATTATATTAGAGTAATCAGAGTAATTTTCGTAATTCTGCATTACTCTGACTTGCAATTACTAATAATTACAAGATTAATCCTGTTTTCGTAATTTAGTGGGAACAAATACTACAGCAAGAGCACATTTAGGCCCATATTTATACTTTTTTAGCGCCGCATTTGCGTCATTTTTTGACGCAAAAACGGCGCAAACTTGTAAAATACAATTGTATTTTGTCGGTTTACGCCGTTTTTGCGTCAAAAAACGACACAAATGCGGCGCTAAAAAAGTATAAATATGGTGTTTAGTGGCCATTTTCACTTGCTGTTCATGTTCTGCTGCATTTAGCTCTATTTCTTAGTGCAAATATGCTTTGGAGGTCACGGTGCATGTTTTTGCTACGAAAATTGAACTAAATGCCAGGAGTAAATTGGGAAAAAATCCTACAAAAGAGAAAATATTGCAAGTGCAAGGAGTTGTTCTCACTCGCTATTCATTTCTGTTGCACTCATCACCATTTTGGAGGTGCAGGGGCATTTTTACGGTAAGAAATAGCTCTAAATGCAGAATTTCACTTCTTGCATAATTCTAAATAATCTCACGAAATTCTTAGTTCATTTCACGTGATTTCACTACACGAATTTATGCGGTTACGCCCACTCCTAGTTAAATCTGGTATTTTATTAAAAAAACATTGCTTTGCTTTTTCCTTTCCACGGCCTGAGCCATCAATCCATGCAATATGACTGTCCTAACAAACTGAAAAATATGCTAATTTATTTTCAAAAGTGTATTAATTTTTCAACAAAGGGATACTCTATTGTAAGCTGTTTAGCAGATCCCAACTCTCTAGATAGCTTAGGATACCGCAATTCTCCAGACATCAGAATACCCGATAGCTAAGCAAAAGAATCTCAGAGAAACAAGTCTGAATTTCTGCACCAACCATGAATCATAAAATGCCACCAAATGAGTGATGAAATAGCAATTCAATATGAAGCTATTTTTGTTTGGCAATGCTTATTTTTTGTCAAACGTTGTCTGCCTTTGTCAATAAATACACTCATGCTGTTACAAAATGAACTTATTGTTTTGAGTAATTTAACTAATTCTGCCTTCCAATATTAGGCTGTAATTTTCATTAAATACTCTCACTTTTCTCCTACACTGTTTATAGAAGCTAAACAAACACTACGCTCTTTCCTGGTGGCGATGCTATCTCTTCCCCTTGCGTACACTTATCTAGACCACCCACTGGCTGCTCCTCCTTTCGACTAATACCCTATCATATCTACTATCCTTTCCTCGCTTCCACCTCCGGTGGCAGAGCAGAAATCGTTGGCTATATTGACACATGCAAGTGAGCGAAGACAGCAAGCTCATTTTCCACCCAATTAGTTCTGACGATTCTTTCTAAAAGAAAACGTAGAAACAATGGGACCAAACGGAGAAGCTTACAGCCAACTATTCAAGTACACGTGATAAAAAGTTCTAGCATTCTAATATTTTCATGGTATGAATTGAGAAATCTGACCTTTACCAGAGATGCTTGGAGAGCTACACACCCAAGAAAAAAGACAAAGGCATTTCCAGCACCAGGTATGTAAAACGTATCTAAAAATATTGTTCTTGAAGACATTTCTAAAAGTTTAAGGGGAATATTTAAGAGCCACTAGCGCAACCCGAGCGTGACTTTTCATGACCCGCCGGTGGCACAATGCCCTGTGCCGTATTTACATGGTTGTATTAGTTAAGGCACTTTTTGTGGCTTAATGCCACCTTGTAAATACGGCCCCTTCACGTGCAGCACTTTTCGTGGAAGGGGCGTGCAATAGGTGATGCTTTGGGTTGCCACAGTACCATCCTTTGCATTTTGACGCTGCCTCAGATTTACAAGTTTTCATAAACCTGAGGCAACGATATAATCTAACGCCACGCCAGGGGAGATGTTAGCATGGCACAACGAGAAGAAATGCTTTAATTTCTCCTCGTTTTGCCCTCTTACTATGTGTGCTGCATTCTGCAGCACACATAGAAAGGGCAAATCGGCATTTAAGATTGTTTTTGTGAAAGAAGATGTTCCTCCCTGCGCCAAAACAATCTCCCCCTCAACACAGCCATCCTTGCACTATGGTGCAAGGATGGCTGCGTTGGCTAACAGCAGCAAATTTAGCGCTAGTGCAGTGGGGAACACAGGGTGTACCATGTATTCTAGTAAATACAGCTCATCCCTGCAATGTGAAAATGACGGTGGGTAATGCTGCCAAATTTGGCACAGTGCCGTGCTCTGTCATTTTCTGTTAAATCTGGCCCTACGTTTTCAGTTTGACATGCATTCGTATCATTTTATTAAGTGTAGCTTACACAGAACTTCCTTGATTTCTACTCCCCACTGTCTTTTACCCTCCCTCTTCCCAGTTGTATGGTATGACTGAGATTAATTATGACAGGACAAGATGAAAAATAATTATATGTATCTTCCAAATTCTGGCCACAGACATTAGAGCTAGCCCTTGAGGTAGACAGAGATTATAGGCTAAGTTTTCAGAGACCTTACAGATCCATATAGCAGGTGTGGCCCTCAGACTGCAACAGCTGTGAAGACTCAGGGGGTAATTTATCGGTAGGTGGACAGCCCACCATTCAGCCATGGGGACAAGGGTGGCTCCTCTGTTAAGGTGGAAGAGCATCGCCCCCCTGCCAGCAGAGGCAAACAAAATAACATGTTAATTATGATTTAATTTTTTGTTAGGTGTCGTTACAAAAATGGTGGAGGAGTGGTGTGCACTGCAGTCAGTGTGCATGTCGGTTTGGCCGCCGTCTTGCACCAGCCAAACCAACATGCGCAGTGACATAACTCCAATCCAGCTGCATTGCTAGGTGGGGAACAACAGCAGGCACTGGCTCCCAGTCCCCCTGGTAGCACAAAATCAACCCGCTATGTCCAATCCTTATGATGCTCTCATGGGTGTTACCTGCATTAGAGCAGCATCTGGATTGACGTGAGGGGACTCTGGGAGCCTTAGCCTGTGCGCACACACACTGGAAGAATGAAGAGTGGCAAGCGGTGAACAACGAGCGGCAGGTAAGTTCTTTTATTGTTTGTTTACCTATTGCTTCCCCATCCCAGTACCTTTCCCTGACTCTGGCTGCTATTGCATGGGGACAGAGTGAATTACACGGAATCCATGATGAAGGGACTTCCTGCTTAATTCAAAATGGCCACCAAGCAGGCGGTCATTTATAAAAAGCATAGGCAGGGACCGCCATCATGGTGGTTCCTGTCAATGCATTTTACTCTTTGCTATAGGACTGCATCAGCAGAATGCAGCCTTGTAACAAAGAGTATTAATTTTTATTTTCAAAAAGAAAATCCCAAAATGAGATTTTCTTTTTGCAAAGAAAAAATATAATGCCCCCTCACCATGGAACTCTTCTCCCATAGCGGGAGGAGCTTTTTAATGTTTTTACTGTTCTATACCTCTTTTACCTGGCAGCAAGAAAGAATAAAAAATATTACTACATGTCAGACCAACTAAATTGGGTGGGCGGATATGTAGCTACTTCTCTGATGACCCTTACTCTGCTGAGCTGTCTGAGAAGTATGACCTTGGCAAAGACAGAGCAGCCTCCGCTGCAGCCAAACTGAAGTTCTGCCCGCATTTAAATTGGGCAGGCGGAGCTTCATGTTGGCATATGTATACTATGTTGCTGTTGTGAAGGAGTACACATGCCACCAACATATAAATCATACCCTTAGCCCTCAAATACCATTAAACAATTTCAGATTATATAAAGACCACTAGTGAGTCATTAAATGTCCATAGCAGAAAGTGTCCTCTTGCACTAAGACAATAAAACCAGCAGTGTCTCCAGCTCAACAAGAATTATCACCCTAACATCCGAATTATATATATTCTGCAAAAACGCTTATTCAGCTTATCATTTCTGTAAAGACATTCATTTCCCCTTTGAGAAAATGTCTTTAATTTTGTGGTAACTAGTTTGCTGTGTTTACGCCTTGACCAGTTCAGAATGTTTTATGAGGCATTTTAATCATGCCATAAATATACAAAGCAGTCATACTGGCACAATAAGTGCATTTGTGAGATTCAGGGAAAAGATAATACAACAGCAGTTGAGTACCTGTTGAAGATTGTATTGTTCCAATTAGGCTAATGCCAAAAGAATTGTTTGGAAATCATGTGACTAATAAAACAATATTACATGGGATTGCTAATATACCTGTGCAGTGATGTTTTTTGCCAAAACGTCACTTTTGAAAGACATGCTCCAGTAAAAAAAGAATTCTGATCGCATGATCAGTGAAAAAACCTGGTTTGATACTCATCAGTATCAATGCAATATTATGCCAGCACCAGAGAACTCAAGAAAAGCTGGGGCACATTTGCACTGGTACCTCTGGAAAACTATAGACTACTATAGAATACTGCCCTGGTACAGATGAAAAAGTATTTAAGAACAATAATCTACATTGATACTATAAAAAAGTAAGCTGCAGGTTCAGAAATCAATTTATTAAATGGGATGCCAGCTCTAGAATTACAAAATGTTCAAATTAGTTGTGGATTGTATGTCTTTCACGTGTTTCATGAGTTTGTGTATGTATTCCTTTATGCAGATTTTACACTGGTATATACAGGAGTCTAAGTGGACATATTATGAATGAAGTACTCAATGTCACTAGTAGAGCTATTTAAAGAACATGGGCTAACACACTGATAAAGATGGTTTCTAATTTCATATTTTGTAGGGCTTTAGAGATTCTGGTATTGTTAAAATGAACTTAGCCTATGCTTTTTGATGTATGAGAGTTAATTGAGAAGAAAGGGAGTTACATCTACAACACTCTTTCTTATTATTTTAACAGCTTGGAAGCCTTGTCAATAATGGGATTTGGAAGCAGTTCCATCCTGTATCCAAATCCCATTATTGACATGGTTATTCCCAATTCCAATTGAGCTGTTACATTGACAGCTACACCAAAGAGACTTCTCTATGCATCTGCCATCCATTGCACCCACCAGTCAAGGTTACTATGGTTCCCAATTTGTTGTTCAGTTTGGATGTGTGTTTTCAATCTGTCATCGTTTGAGACCCGATTTGAAATCTTGGGCACTGTGGTACGTTTGCCTGCAGCCTGATGTTCATGTGAACCGTGATAATGCAAGTGATGGTATAATCCTATGTAGTATTGTATACATAACTCACACCTATCATTTCTTACATTGTATTCCCAGGTCACATATTGGTCCATACACTCATACACTTCCATTCCTGCAGTATGGTGTGTGTGTATGAGGAAAGTTTATAGTCAGATGTCACATACATAAAGATTGTCTAGAAGGGAATTTTGAACACATTGATTTTCTGCATAAACATCCCTTGAAGCTGACTTTTTCAGTCCAACACAGCATTATACTGTTAGTTTTCTATTTACTACAGTAATAACCCTCAGGAAGCGCAGATGATGATACAATCCAGACCCCAGTGCATAGTTATCAGCCCACAATCTTTCAAGGCAGTTGTATTGACATTCTATGGCCATTGACATGTGACATACATCACTAATCTACACAGTTGATGTGTCGCATTACACAGAGACAAAGTGGTTGTGTAAGTGCTATTTATTTTACAGTGCTGTAGTGCAATATTTACATAGTCCAGGATTGTGAGTCCATTAGTGTGACGCATTCTATTGTGATACTACACAGGTGCAATGGGACATGCCATTGGACATGCTGGGGTGAAGTATCATACAGTGCAGAGGAAAATGACTTGCCAATGAGGTAGTGAGAAACAATCATGGAGCATAGTGTCAAGGTAAACAGTGGGCTGGAGAACAGTGCATGTGAGCATCTGTTGCAGGACTGGCATTTTAAGAAGCACAGGACCTAGGATATAAGTGCCCATTTGGCATGGACTTGTGCAACTGGGTAATCTTATGGGTGAAGGTGATCTGTTCCACGTCTTCATCTTCTGATGTGTGTGCTGTCTCCCCTGCCCTTGGTGGTGGTGAGTTTGAAGGGGCAACACACACTTCAGTGTTTGAAGACGTGGAGTCAGAAATCCCGGTAGCTGCCAACTGTGGGGCTATTAAGGGCAGTACTGCAGCAAGGAGAAGCTTCTGGTTCTTAAGTATAGCAGCTACATCACTGTGGTAGGCAGCCAGATAGGCCCTGAGGGGTCATTATTGCATTCGTGCACGCAGGGAAAGGTTTGGGGTGCAAGATGTTGTGGCAACTCCCTTACTGCTGTGCTGATTTCCTTCACACTTTGTTGAAGTTCTTGCAGGATAGATGTTCGCCCTTGCATGGCTGCTGCCTGTTCTGTAGATGACATCATGCATGAACACCCCCCCTCAAGGCTGGCTGCCATATTTTGCATCCCCACCCGCACCTCCTTGGCCAGCTCCCGGTGTACTCCAACTACAGTCCTCTCAAAGCTGGTGCCAGTGTTGTCAGAGTCCTCAGCTGGGTTGGAGCTGGCAGGTCGTACAATTGGGGTGATGGGTGGGCCCTCTGTGATGGCTGCTACTTTTGTGCTCCTCCCTGTGACTGAAGGTGGAGGGTTCCAAGAACATCTTGGAGGATCTGCTGGCTAATGTTTGTCAGCTCGTCATCCATTTCATCAGGGAAGTCCAGGACAGGCATATCCCCAGGAGAGACATCATCCTCTGCAATGAGATATTGTACAATTAGTGTGTCTGTGTTGTGGCATTTGTAATGTGAGGTGCCTGACTTCCTATTAGTTGCACATTTTGATCTTGGTTTCTGTTCATTGTTCCTGTCATTAATATAGGCATTCTCCCAGGCCTATGCCTCATCTGCATGTCACATGTAGTGTAGGCAGTTTGGGAAAATGTCTGCCTCACATCCTCTAGGTGTAGGTTCTGCCCAAATTGTATGTTGCTACCTTCGTGTCCTACTCAACCCTCCCACTACTTCCATTATCATGGTGTGGCCTTGCACTGGATGTGGGTGTTCTGATGGCACTTGCACCACACTTAACAATCTGGAACTGACCCAGTCTCTGATATCTCACATCCACCTATATGTTGCTGAGACCTAGCATATACTATGTATGGCATTGTCATGGCACGATACGGGTGTCAGCATTGGTGGTGTGTACTTCTGATGTTGGGGAATGTGTGCTACATTGGATTGCACTGATGGTCATAGCAGTGTTGCATTTCCTCTTATGACTGTGCGGGTCTGTTTCACTAGCTGGAAACATGTGTCCTCCCCCTCAATGCTGTTGTCTTAGCACTATGACACTTGAGATGTTTCATGGTGGCATTGCAGCTATTGTGACGCAGGCACAGGGTAGACCCTGACATGTGCAGCATGGGTATGACATTACTGCTGTGCACCTCATAACATTACATACAATACCTGATGTTTGTAGCGCCTATGGACATGGACATTTGACAGGATTTGCACATTTATATTAATTACAGGGGATTGATAATGTTGTCATCCTGAACCCTCTAATTTGGGAGTGTTTGATCCATGGGCACAGAACTGCCTTTAGCTACTTGACCTGCACACACAGCAGAGGTGTTAGTGGCAACGTTTGTCTATGGTAAATACCACTTGCGTATATGGCCTGAGACTGGAAATTGAGCCCTAGTTCATGTAGCAACAATTCACGCTGTTGTGTGACAGCAGTCCAGTTTTACGTTGTACCCCACTGTCCTGGACTTCCTTTGCTTTTCCAACATCCTTGGCATGGCTGAGTCCCCCTATGCAAAGGTTGTTGGTGTAGTGTTGTGCTGTGCCCCAGGTTTGCCCTGCACAGCCCGTACCGTTCTTTATGTCTTCGTTTTTTCAGGTACCTAGGACACTTTTCTCAAACCTCAAGTATTTCACAATGTACTTGTGGTGTAAATGTAGATTTGGGTTTAAAATGACTTCCCTGACTCATCCCAGGATCAATGCCACAGTTGACTAAATTCAAAATAGCATCATCATGAGCTTCACAGGAATCATCTAACATTGTCAAAGTGTGTAATGTCTCAATGTCGTCAATACATAAATTACTGAGAACCAGTATCTTTTTCATTGAAGACTCTGATCATACTTGAGTAACAAACCATTTTTTCAATTTCAATTTTCGCATAAAGAAAAAAAGGTCTACCCCGGTCTGTGTAAAATTCATAGTAGTGAGAGGACAGAAGGATAAACCTAGTGTTAAAAGTTATATTTCTTCTTTAGAAAGGAGACGTTCTGAAAGATTTACCACATTCATCTGGTTGATTGTTTGTCCCTTGTCCTTGTTCCCACAGGCGAGTCTCTGTTTCTTTGCTCTATTCTTGGCTTGTTTGTTCCTCTGCCATTTCGTCGATTTGGTTCTCCATACTTCTCTGTCCCGTCAGTATGATGACTTTTACTGAGCCTAAAGATAATGGATATTGGAATAACTTCAGATAACATGGAGAGATCTTTACATGACTATGCAAATAATTGTTAATATTACGAAAGGACTTATTGGTAAAATTGAAATTAAAAATTAAAAATAATGAATGCTTCCGATATACACTCTAAGATGGAGCCAATTGTTGCATGCTTCCAATATACACTCTAAGATGGCGCTCATTGTTGCATGTCACATGTTCGCCTCCCATTGATTCTACTTTGAAAGCAATCAGTCAAAAGTTTGTACAATGAGGGGCCATTAACCACGATTAAATATCATATCGTAGTCTGCTACATATATATTTCTTTGGTATATTGTTTGCTAAATTCAGAGTAATTTCTACATGAGCACGCAAGTGGTTGTAAATATAACTAAATGAATTATGGGTAAAATGATATTTGGGGATTGATAACATGACTTTTAGGATTCATGTAAGAAAATTAATTATTATGTTTTTGTTATACACTCCAAGATGGCGCCCATTGTTGTATGTTATGTATTAGTCCTTTTTTGATGTCACTATAGAAGCATTTTAAAAGTTTGTAAATCCAGGGACCTCTAACCGTGATCAAGGCTCTGGCCGAAACACATTGGTGAAGCCAATGCAATAAATTGGACATTTTCCTGGACTTTGGAGTTCATGCTTTGTTCCCTTTTCGAAAAGGAGTAATTTTGTATAATATTTTAGGTAACCAGCACCCGGCATGGACTGCTGCATTAGTGGACCCTATCCTTTGCTAGACTCAGAGGATTCATATATATATTTATATTTAAAGCACTTAGGGGCAGATGTATAAAAAATGGTGCTGCACCTAGTGCAGCACCACTTTTCTAGTGCCCCTTAGTGCACCCCTAACAACACCATGTGTTAATATACGGCACACAATGGCGGTAATTAGGGAAATAGCATCCTAATTTTTTAGGTTAGTTCAGTGCTTTGCAGGATTAGCGTCAAAAGCTTTGCAGGATTAGCGTAAAAAAATTTGAACACTAATCCTGCAAAGCCCATTGAGGCCCATTGCAAACAATTTTAATGCCTACTCTGAACAGACGTTAAAAGTGTCGAAAAAAATGAGCCAAAGAAATCTCTCATATTTTTGGCACCATGTTTTCGGCCCCCCTAATGGGGGAACACCCCCTTTGCATACATTATGCCTGGTGCAGGCATGATATAGCGCCAACGGTTACAAAGTGGCACAATGCATGCATTGTGCCACTTTGTAAATTTGGCAAAGTGATTTTAGCTTTGTTGGGCCACCTCAGCATTAAAAAATGATGCTAATGTGGCGCAACGAGACGCTAGGGGCTCTTAAATCTGCTCCTTAATACTTACCTGCAAAACACTTACCTTCACAAGTAAAACCTTCAACACTCATATGCCTTTACCATTCATGCTTTTACAATGAAATGTGTTGTACAAACTTGCATTTTAAAGGCATTACAGTTGTTAAAACATGCATTTTTAAAGGTTATGCGTTGTAACGGTAACTGTGTTGTACCAAATGCATTGTAAATGTAAAGTATGGTAGCGGTTGCGTAGTAATGGCTGTTTCCCATGAGGATGATAGTACGGGATGCTTATGTGCCTGGCTTCTCAAGTCAGAACAAACTAAACCCACTATTGTTGTGATTCAAGGTGCTATGGGGAGCTTAAACATACACAGGCTGAAGTTTATGATGTCTTGTGTGCTTTACACTCCCCTCCACTGACTGCCACAAATCAGAGGTTGCTCGGTACTTGGAGACCATACATCTACGCAAGCTTTCCCAAAAGATGGCTGTAGAGGCCCCAACAATGTTGCAAGAGCTTTGATGGTGATTAAATAGTTTCCTAAGGGGAAAGTCTCTTGCTCGACAGCCTCCCAGCAGAATTCTATTTGTCATATAAGATGTGAGTAGTCCAGACACTACTCATCATGGCCTCTTACCCCACCAACATGCAGTCGTATCTCCCACTGTCATTCATCAACACCCATGGGGAAATCTTGGTGAAACTATTGACACTCACATTCAACAACACCTCCCTGCGCTGGGGCTTATGGATCAATGGGGGCTTCACACCCAGCTACACATAGCATTGAACCTCTAACTGTTATCCCATGTATTGGACCAAGCAACACACAAGGAGGACACGCCCGTCATTCTCTTAACATACACAGAGAAAGCGTTTGACACGGTCCTCTGGCTGTATCTGTTGGCATTCCTCCAGATGTTCCTGTTCGGATTGGGCCCCAATATCTTATGTTATATATGCACCCCTTGCTGAGGGTCTGCACTCACAGGACTGTGTTCTGGGTGTGGTGGATAAGGAGGTTGGCCCGGCAGGGATGCCTTCTACCTACCTCCTGTTCACCTAGTGATGAAACCATTGGCAAATTGGGAGAGGACCCCAGGATGGGGCATCCGCTTATCCTACACCACACACATGATTTCTCTGTATGTGGATGACACACTGATGTATCTCTGCAATCCGGAGTGGTCTCTACCAGAGGTGATGAAACTATTGAAGAGATTTGGCCAGGGTTCCAGGCTGGCAGTAAACTGGAACAAATCATGCTTGTTCCTACTAAGTAAGATGATGCAACTGCTTTCGTGATGGCATCTACTTTGACAAAACCATGGGAGGCAGAAAAGTTTTGATATCTGGAGGTACACATCTCAGCTCTATAGCGTGGGTCATGTGCTGACTAGTGCCCGACAGTCCATGGCATTTTGGGATGCACTACCACCGTCACCAGTGGGCAGCATCACCATAGCCAAGGTGCTAATATTACCAAGGGTTCTTTACTATTTCACACCATTACCTCTTTTCTTACCAAAGTGATTCTTTTGAGACATGGTAGTGTTACTCTGCCAATTGATTTTGGAACCAGGTAGGCCATGGGTGGAGCTTACTATGTGGGAAAAAACTGATGGACTATGAGGGCACTAGTTCTCAAAATTATGAAACCTACTATCTAGGGATGCAATTACAATGGCCGATGAACTGATCAGTGGTGTAAAGCAGGAAAAAGGAGCTGTTGGGTGCAATGGAGCCTATGTCTCTCTATGAGGCATTGAAGGGGCTACTCACCACCTGCTTAAGCCTCAATGAAAATACGAGTAGCTACAAGATCCTGCAATTGATACATGAACAGGCACAGATATGCATGCCTTATACTTCAGAGGTCCTGCTCTAGCTCACCCTGCATTTCAAAGTACTGACTGCACAGCACAACAAAAGCAGGGCTGAAAAGAGTGTGTAACAAGGTCCGCTGATTATAATAATTTGAAGGTGGTGGATAAATTGTAAATGAAAGTTATAACTATGAATTTATCATTTTGAAAGTTTGTGTAATTTAAACTTGGATCGTATAATAAAAATACATTTTCCTAACTATAACTAAGCTTTAACTTTAGTTTTTTTAATTGAATGTTTAGTTTTAATTTTTAATAAAAATGTGTTTCAAATCGTAGAGTCCGGTGTCACAAGTGGAAAGTTATTATGTGGAGTGCTATACAGTACCATGGAGAAGAGTGGTATATAGTCTATTGTCATAGACTGAAATATTGTAGATTGGAAACAAGTGGAGTAGCGTGTAATAGAGTTTTGTACAGTGTACATGATGTAGTAGCATGGCGTCACATATAGTGAAGTCAAGTATCGGAGACTGGAGGACTGAGTTGTACAGTGAAATGGTGTGTTGAACAGTAGAGTAAGGTGTCATATAGTGGAGTAGAATGTTTTAGAGTGGATTAGGATGAAGTAGAGTGTCATAGAGAGGGGTATCATAAAGTGGAGTGTCATTCAGTGCAGTGGAGGAGAGTGTTGTAGAGTTGAGCAATATATCATATAGTACAATATATTTTTGTGTACCGCTTAGTGGCAAAAAGTCCTGTTTCACATTGTGGCTATATTTATAAGCCTTACACATTCCGCATTTATAAAAACCCTCCGGTACTACACCAGGCTTGTTGATCTTAGTTACAACTTCATAATTGCATAGCTTATCCTGTAAAAAGGTCCCTTTCCTAAAGGTGATGTTAGAATGGTTGTCTGGTATATCTGAGAGGGTATTTTACAGTTTTCTAAATATTACTGTGTCTATTGAGAGTGTCCCTAATACTCTGGCTTTGATACGGAAGACAGGTTTGTGGGCTAGTAAGTTATATCTAGAGACATTTTGTGCTTTCTCTAATGTGCTGTTTCAAACAGATTCCTTGTAACCACTTTTCCTAAATCTGAAAGTCCTAACTTTACATTCCGGTAGGAATGTGGCATGAGAACTGCAAGTCTTTGAGACCACAGAAACTCCCCATAGGGGAAGCTATTTATCAGCATTTTGGGGTGACTACTCTGTGCATGCAACAGGGTGTTACCAACCATGCTTGGATATCAGTTTATTGCTTCAACCATTACTTTGATATCTAGGAATTCTATGCTCATATTACTGATGTCTCCCTTCACATTTTGTGTTGTATGTGCTGTCATTCAATTTAGCAATAGAACTGGATGCCTGTTCCCCTCTGACCTTTCCAGATGTGCAACAGGTCATTAATGTAGTGTAACCACAGCAGAATATGTGTGTTGTAGTCCCCCAAGGCTTTGGACACCTGCTGCTCCCAACACCCCATCAGGAGGTTGGCAAAACAGGTGCCCATAGCCATTCCCTGAATTTGTATATTTATTTTGTTGACAAAAATAAAACAATTACTCTGTAGACAAAAATTGATCCTGGTGAGGATACATTCTGTGTGGAATAATAGAGAAAGCAAGCATGGCCTCAAAAAATGTATGTGCCTGTATCCCATCCCTGTGTTTAATTCTGGTGCAGAAACTGCTCACATCAAGAGTGATTAAGATATAATTAGTCTCCCATGGAATATCATAAATCCTGCTATCCTGAATATAGGAAGGATGGGATGAAACAAATGGGTGTAGGAAATGATCAATATTTTGGATGTTTTTTCCAATAAAGATACTATGGAGGAAGCATTTGGTCTCCCAGGAGGATTTTAAGTAGTTTTGGTATTAAGTAAAGAAGTGGTGTTCTTGGGAATAAATTGATTAGGAATGAGTACTATTTCCACTCAATAAGACTTTGTTCTCTCTATTCTACAAGCATACCATAGTATTTAGCATTAGATGGTTCTACTTCACTCTTGGAAACTAATCGATAACACGCATTGTAATTAAGTTGATGAAATCCCTCTTGTAATTAAACTACGATTGAGAAAATCACAACATTCCCACCCTTATGCAGTACCAAAAGAATCATCTGCGTATCCTAATATCTAAAGGCACCAAATCTCAGCAAATTCTGATGGCCATTTTTGTACTACACGAAATACAAAGTATAATAAAAATGCAATGGATTTCAAGCTTATATATATATATATATATATATATATATATATATATATATATATATATATATATATACATATACATATATACTGTATATATATACATATATATATACATATATATACATATGTATATACATATAATACTTAAAAAAATTGTGTAAGTCAGCATCCATCACGGCAGGCTGCGACCCGGTCACAAACCCCTAAATCATCCAAAGTACTTCTTAAAAAGAAGACAATGTCGCACCCACTTACTTGCTACAGTCCCAGTGTTCTTTATTCAAGCAGATAAGCACTATAAAAGACAAAACTTAAATTCTCCGACGCGTTTCAGGAGACTCTGCTCCCTTGATCACAGAGATATTCAGAAACCCTTTTCCCTTTCCATTATAACTAACATAATAAACATAAAAAGTGGACTACAATTACTATCTGAAAACAGTGGCAGCCATCTTAACACCTTATCTTTCAGTGACCAGTGTAACTAAAATTAAAATTAAACTTAATGTGCCTTACTGAAACCCACTAATTACTACATGTTATTTACTCCTCCTTATACTATGAATTAATACAATCTACCTAAATATATATGTACACATGTCTTAATATTTCAATTATAATTTCTCAATACTTATTCATTTACCAATATTATAAACCAGTTGTTACTTATACACAAAGTCATGCCTCATATGAGGATACTCATCTTATTTATATCCATGTATTTGTGGGTAATCCAGCAGTACCCTGGAGATATAATAGCTCTTGTGCTTCTTATTTAATTACATCATCTGGAAAGAAAAAAAGGGGTAAAATTAATTAATGAACAGCAAAACTTCGACATATAATTCAAACCTATTGAATTCTAAATACATCTATATTCCACAATCATTCAATGTAAATGCACCGATAATTCTTCATCCTTATTCAGACCCATAGTTTCCATTGTGTTACAACTAATAATCAACCTAGATTCCTATTTTCTTAAATCCAACATCCTATTACCACCTCTTGCTTTCAGTACGACCCTATCCAGGACCATAAATTGTAATTCCTTTGTTTTTTTTGTGAAATCCTAAGGTTTTTTAATTCTATTTCCTAACTATAATGTCCCTGTCACCTTTGTTTTGCAGTGAATTTCTAAAACATTTTTGAACACTATGGGGGTCATTACAACATTGGCGGTAAAAGCCGCTTACCGCCGTGCAGAAGACGGCCAACACACCGCTGTGGCCACGGAATTCCGCCACAGCTATTATGACCCACATCTCGAAATCCGACAAAATCCAGACACCCACACAAGTCCGCCACACCAAAGGTCAGTGATAAACTGGCGAAAACAAAACCTCCACCGTCATGCCAACAGAAATACGCCCATGCTATCATGACCCACGAATCCACGCAGCGGTCTTTCAACCACGGTATTCCATTGGCGGTACACACCACTGCGCTCAAAATACACACACACATACAAAACACCGCCACTTTGGACAATTCCAAATACACACACCTGATACACATACACACTCAATACAATATAAAACACACACCCACATCACCCACAAAACCCTACTACCAAAAATATCCGAAAGAAGGCCAGAGAGAGACACCACCATCCACAAACTAGCAGCCACAGGCACTCAACACTATCACCCACACAACTTCCACGTACAAAACTCCACACACCAATACATATCACCACACTTATCACCACACACTCCACCCCACACATCACCCACACCACCCCATGGCACGGCAAAGACACCCCAGGTTCTCGGAGGAGGAGCTCAGGGTCATGGTGGAGGAAATCGTCCGGGTAGAGCCACAGCTATTTGGATCCCAGGTGCAGCACACCTCCATAGCTAGGAAGATGGAGCTATGGCGAAGAATAGTCGACAGGGTCAACGCAGTGGGACAGCACCCAAGAAATAGGGACAACACCAGGAAGAGGTGGAACGACCTACGGGGGAAGGTGTGTTCCATGGTCTCAAAACACCACCTGGCGGTACAGCGGACTGGGGGCGGACCCCCACCTCCACCCCCACAACTAACAACATGGGTGGAGCAGGTCTTGGCGATTCTGCATCCTGAGAATCCTTATATGTATCTTCCAAATTCTGGCCACAGACATTAGAGCTAGCCCTTGAGGTAGACAGAGATTATAGGCTAAGTTTTCAGAGACCTTACAGATCCATATAGCAGGTGTGGCTCTCAGACTGCAACAGCTGTGAAGACTCAGGGGGTAATTTATCGGTAGGTGGACAGCCCACCATTCAGCCATGGGGACAAGGGTGGCTCCTCTGTTAAGGTGGAAGAGCATCGCCCCCCTGCCAGCAGAGGCAAACAAAATAACATGTTCATTATGATTTAATTTTTTGTTAGGTGTCGTTACAAAAATGGTGGAGGAGTGGTGTGCACTGCAGTCAGTGTGCATGTCGGTTTGGCCGCCGTCTTGCACCAGCCAAACCAACATGCGCAGTGACATAACTCCAATCCAGCTGCATTGCTAGGTGGAGAACAACAGCAGGCACAGGCTCCCAGTCCCCCTGGTAGCACAAAATCAACCCGCTATGTCCAATCCTTATGATGCTCTCATGGGTGTTACCTGCATTAGAGCAGCATCTGGATTGACGTGAGGGGACTCTGGGAGCCTTAGCCTGTGCGCACACACACTGGAAGAATGAAGAGTGGCAAGCGGTGAACAACGAGCGGCAGGTAAGTTCTTTTATTGTTTGTTTACCTATTGCTTCCCCATCCCAGTACCTTTCCCTGACTCTGGCTGCTATTGCATGGGGACAGAGTGAATTACACGGAATCCATGATGAAGGGACTTCCTGCTTAATTCAAAATGGCCACCAAGCAGGCGGTCATTTATAAAAAGCATAGGCAGGGACCGCCATCATGGTGGTTCCTGTCAATGCATTTTACTCTTTGCTATAGGACTGCATCAGCAGAATGCAGCCTTGTAACAAAGAGTATTAATTTTTATTTTCAAAAAGAAAATCCCAAAATGAGATTTTCTTTTTGCAAAGAAAAAATATAATGCCCCCTCACCATGGAACTCTTCTCCCATAGCGGGAGGAGCTTTTTAATGTTTTTACTGTTCTATACCTCTTTTACCTGGCAGTAAGAAAGAATAAAAAAAATTACTACATGTCAGACCAACTAAATTGGGTGGGCGGATATGTAGCTACTTCTCTGATGACCCTTAGTCTGCTGAGCTGTCTGAGAAGTATGACCTTGGCAAAGACAGAGTAGCCTCCGCTGCAGCCAAACTGAAGTTCTGCCCGCATTTAAATTGGGCAGGCGGAGCTTCATGTTGGCATATGTATACTATGTTGCTGTTGTGAAGGAGTACACATGCCACCAACATATAAATCATACCCTTAGCCCTCAAATACCATTAAACCATTTCAGATTATATAAATACCACTAGTGAGTCATTAAATGTCCATAGCAGAAAGTGTCCTCTTGCACTAAGACAATAAAACCAGCAGTGTCTCCAGCTCAACAAGAATTATCACCCTAACATCCGAATTATATATATTCTGCAAAAACGCTTATGCAGCTTATCATTTCTGTAAAGACATTCATTTCCCCTTTGAGAAAATGTCTTTAATTTTGTGGTAACTAGTTTGCTGTGTTTACGCCTTGACCAGTTCAGAATGTTTTAAGAGGCATTTTAATCATGCCATAAATATACAAAGCAGTCATACTGGCACAATAAGTGCATTTGTGAGATTCAGGGAAAAGATAATACAACAGCAGTTGAGTACCTGTTGAAGATTGTATTGTTCCAATTAGGCTAATGCCAAAAGAATTGTTTGGAAATCATGTGACTAATAAAACAATATTACATGGGATTGCTAATATACCTGTGCAGTGATGTTTTTTGCCAAAACGTCACTTTTGAAAGACATGCTCCAGTAAAAAAAGAATTCTGATCGCATGATCAGTGAAAAAACCTGGTTTGATACTCATCAGTATCAATGCAATATTATGCCAGCACCAGAGAACTCAAGAAAAGCTGGGGCACATTTGCACTGGTACCTCTGGAAAACTATAGACTACTATAGAATACTGCCCTGGTACAGATGAAAAAGTATTTAAGAACAATAATCTACATTGATACTATAAAAAAGTAAGCTGCAGGTTCAGAAATCAATTTATTAAATGGGATGCCAGCTCTAGAATTACAAAATGTTCAAATTAGTTGTGGATTGTATGTCTTTCACGTGTTTCATGAGTTTGTGTATGTATTCCTTTATGCAGATTTTACACTGGTATATACAGGAGTCTAAGTGGACATATTATGAATGAAGTACTCAATGTCACTAGTAGAGCTATTTAAAGAACATGGGCTAACACACTGATAAAGATGGTTTCTAATTTCATATTTTGTAGGGCTTTAGAGATTCTGGTATTGTTAAAATGAACTTAGCCTATGCTTTCTGATGTATGAGAGTTAATTGAGAAGAAAGGGAGTTACATCTACAACACTCTTTCTTATTATTTTAACAGCTTGGAAGTCTTGTCAATAATGGGATTTGGAAGCAGTTCCATCCTGTATCCAAATCCCATTATTGACATGGTTATTCCCAATTCCAATTGAGCTGTTACATTGACAGCTACACCAAAGAGACTTCTCTATGCATCTACCATCCATTGCACCCACCAGTCAAGGTTACTATGGTTCCCAATTTGTTGTTCAGTTTGGATGTGTGTTTTCAATCTGTCATCGTTTGAGACCCGATTTGAAATCTTGGGCACTGTGGTACGTTTGCCTGCAGCCTGATGTTCATGTGAACCGTGATAATGCAAGTGATGGTATAATCCTATGTAGTATTGTATACATAACTCACACCTATCATTTCTTACATTGTATTCCCAGGTCACATATTGGTCCATACACTCATACACTTCCATTCCTGCAGTATGGTGTGTGTGTATGAGGAAAGTTTATAGTCAGATGTCACATACATAAAGATTGTCTAGAAGGGAATTTTGAACACATTGATTTTCTGCTTAAACATCCCTTGAAGCTGACTTTTTCAGTCCAACACAGCATTATACTGTTAGTTTTCTATTTACTACAGTAATAACCCTCAGGAAGCGCAGATGATGATACAATCCAGACCCCAGTGCATAGTTATCAGCCCACAATCTTTCAAGGCAGTTGTATTGACATTCTATGGCCATTGACATGTGACATACATCACTAATCTACACAGTTGATGTGTCGCATTACACAGAGACAAAGTGGTTGTGTAAGTGCTATTTATTTTACAGTGCTGTAGTGCAATATTTACATAGTCCAGGATTGTGAGTCCATTAGTGTGACGCATTCTACTGTGATACTACACAGGTGCAATGGGACATGCCATTGGACATGCTGGGGTGAAGTATCATACAGTGCAGAGGAAAATGACTTGCCAATGAGGTAGTGAGAAACAATCATGGAGCATAGTGTCAAGGTAAACAGTGGGCTGGAGAACAGTGCATGTGAGCATCTGTTGCAGGACTGGCATTTTAAGAAGCACAGGACCTAGGATATAAGTGCCCATTTGGCATGGACTTGTGCAACTGGGTACTCTTATGGGTGAAGGTGATCTGTTCCACGTCTTCATCTTCTGATGTGTGTGCTGTCTCCCCTGCCCTTGGTGGTGGTGAGTTTGAAGGGGCAACACACACTTCAGTGTTTGAAGACGTGGAGTCAGAAATCCCGGTAGCTGCCAACTGTGGGGCTATTAAGGGCAGTACTGCAGCAAGGAGAAGCTTCTGGTTCTTAAGTATAGCAGCTACATCACTGTGGTAGGCAGCCAGATAGGCCCTGACGGGGTCATTATTGCATTCGTGCACGCAGGGAAAGGTTTGGGGTGCGAGATGTTGTGGCAACTCCCTTACTGCTGTGCTGATTTCCTTCACACTTTGTTGAAGTTCTTGCAGGATAGATGTTTGCCCTTGCATGGCTGCTGCCTGTTCTGTAGATGACATCATGCATGAACACCCCCCCTCAAGGCTGGCTGCCATATTTTGCATCCCCACCCGCACCTCCTTGGCCAGCTCCCGCTGTACTCCAACTACAGTCCTCTCAAAGCTGGTGCCAGTGTTGTCAGAGTCCTCAGCTGGGTTGGAGCTGGCAGGTCGTACAATTGGGGTGATGGGTGGGCCCTCTGTGATGGCTGCTACTTTTGTGCTCCTCCCTGTGACTGAAGGTGGAGGGTTCCAAGAACATCTTGGAGGATCTGCTGGCTAATGTTTGTCAGCTCATCATCCATTTCATCAGGGAAGTCCAGGAGAGGCATATCCCCAGGAGAGACATCATCCTCTGCAATGAGATATTGTACAATTAGTGTGTCTGTGTTATGGCATTTGTAATGTGAGGTGCCTGACTTCCTATTAGTTGCACATTGTGATCTTGGTTTCTGTTCATTGTTCCTGTCATTAATATAGGCATTCTCCCAGGCCTATGCCTCATCTGCATGTCACATGTAGTGTAGGCAGTTTGGGAAAATGTCTGCCTCACATCCTCTAGGTGTAGGTTCTGCCCAAATTGTATGTTGCTACCTTCGTGTCCTACTCAACCCTCCCTCTACTTCCATTATCATGGTGTGGCCTTGCACTGGCTGTGGGTGTTCTGATGGCACTTGCACCACACTTAACTATCTGGAACTGACCCAGTCTCTGATATTTCACATCCACCTATATGTTGCTGAGACCTAGCATATACTATGTATGGCATTGTCATTGCACGATACGGTTGTCAGCATTGGTGGTGTGTACTTCTGATGTTGGGGAATGTGTGCTACATTGGATTGCACTGATGGTCATAGCAGTGTTGCATTTCCTCTTATGACTGTGCTGGTCTGTTTCACTAGCTGGAAACATGTGTCCTCCCCCTCAATGCTGTTGTCTTAGCACTATGACACTTGAGATGTTTCATGGTGGCATTGCAGCTATTGTGACGCAGGCACAGGGTAGACCCTGACATGTGCAGCATGGGTATGACATTACTGCTGTGCACCTCATAACATTACATTCAATACCTGATGTTTGTAGCGCCTATGACATGGACATTTGACAGGATTTGCACATTTATATTAATTACAGGGGATTGATAATGTTGTCATCCTGAACCCTCTAATTTGGGAGTGTTTGATCCATGGGCACAGAACTGCCTTTAGCTACTTGACCTGCACACACAGCAGAGGTGTTAGTGGCAACGTTTGTCTATGGTAAATACCACTTGCGTATATGGCCTGAGACTGGAAATTGAGCCCTAGTTCATGTAGCAACAATTCACGCTGTTGTGTGACAGCAGTCCAGTTTTACGTTGTACCCCACTGTCCTGGACTGGCTTTGCTTTTCCAACATCCTTGGCATGGCTGAGTCCCCCTATGCAAAGGTTGTTGGTGTAGTGTTGTGCTGTGCCCCAGGTTTGCCCTGCACAGCCCGTACCGTTCTTTATGTCTTCGTTTTTTCAGGTCCCTAGGACACTTTTCTCAAACCTCAAGTATTTCACAATGTACTTGTGGTGTAAATGTAGATTTGGGTTTAAAATGACTTCCCTGACTCATCCCAGGATCAATGCCACAGTTGACTAAATTCAAAATAGCATCATCATGAGCTTCACAGGAATCATCTAACATTGTCAAAGTGTGTAATGTCTCAATGTCGTCAATACATAAATTACTGAGAACCAGTATCTTTTTCATTGAAGACTCTGATCATACTTGAGTAACAAACCATTTTTTCAATTTCAATTTTCGCATAAAGAAAAAAAGGTCTACCCCGGTCTGTGTAAAATTCATAGTAGTGAGAGGACAGAAGGATAAACCTAGTGTTAAAAGTTATATTTCTTCTTTAGAAAGGAGACGTTCTGAAAGATTTACCACATTCATCTGGTTGATTGTTTGTCCCTTGTCCTTGTTCCCACAGGCGAGTCTCTGTTTCTTTGCTCTATTCTTGGCTTGTTTGTTCCTCTGCCATTTCGTCGATTTGGTTCTCCATACTTCTCTGTCCCGTCAGTATGATGACTTTTACTGAGCCTAAAGATAATGGATATTGGAATAACTTCAGATAACATGGAGAGATCTTTACATGACTATGCAAATAATTGTCAATATTACGAAAGGACTTATTGGTAAAATTGAAATTAAAAATTAAAAATAATGAATGCTTCCGATATACACTCTAAGATGGTGCCAATTGTTGCATGCTTCCAATATACACTCTAAAATGGCGCTCATTGTTGCATGTCACATGTTCGCCTCCCATTGATTCTACTTTGAAAGCAATCAGTCAAAAGTTTGTACAATGAGGGGCCATTAACCACGATTAAATATCATATCGTAGTCTGCTACATATATATTTCTTTGGTATATTGTTTGCTAAATTCAGAGTAATTTCTACATGAGCACGCAAGTGGTTGTAAATATAACTAAATGAATTATGGGTAAAATGATATTTGGGGATTGATAACATGACTTTTAGGATTCATGTAAGAAAATTAATTATTATGTTTTTGTTATACACTCCAAGATGGCGCCCATTGTTGTATGTTATGTATTAGTCCTTTTTTGATGTCACTATAGAAGCATTTTAAAAGTTTGTAAATCCAGGGACCTCTAACCGTGATCAAGGCTCTGGCCGAAACACATTGGTGAAGCCAATGCAATAAATTGGACATTTTCCTGGACTTTGGAGTTCATGCTTTGTTCCCTTTTCGAAAAGGAGTAATTTTGTATAATATTTTAGGTAACCAGCACCTGGCATGGACTGCTGCATTAGTGGACCCTATCCTTTGCTAGACTCAGGGGATTCATATATATATTTATATTTAAAGCACTTAGGGGCAGATGTATAAAAAATGGTGCTGCACCTAGTGCAGCACCACTTTCCTAGTGCCCCTTAGTGCACCCCTAACACCACCATGTGTTAATATACGGCACACAATGGCGGTAATTAGGGAAATAGCATCCTAATTTTTTAGGTTATTTCAGTGCTTTGCAGGATTAGCGTCAAAAGCTTTGCAGGATTAGCGTAAAAAAATTTGAACACTAATCCTGCAAAGCCCATTGAGGCCCATTGCAAACAATTTTAATGCCTACTCTGAACAGACGTTAAAAGTGTCGAAAAAAATGAGCCAAAGAAATCTCTCATATTTTTGGTACCATGTTTTCGGCCCCCCTAATGGGGGAACACCCCCTTTGCATACATTATGCCTGGTGCAGGCATGATATAGCGCCAACGGTTACAAAGTGGCACAATGCATGCATTGTGCCACTTTGTAAATTTGGCAAAGTGATTTTAGCTTTGTTGGGCCACCTCAGCATTAAAAAATGATGCTAATGTGGCGCAACGAGACGCTAGGGGCTCTTAAATCTGCTCCTTAATACTTACCTGCAAAACACTTACCTTCACAAGTAAAACCTTCAACACTCATATGCCTTTACCATTCATGCTTTTACAATGAAATGTGTTGTACAAACTTGCATTTTAAAGGCATTACAGTTGTTAAAACATGCATTTTTAAAGGTTATGCGTTGTAACGGTAACTGTGTTGTACCAAAGGCATTGTAAATGTAAAGTATGGTAGCGGTTGCGTAGTAATGGCTGTTTCCCATGAGGATGATAGTACGGGATGCTTATGTGCCTGGCTTCTCAAGTCAGAACAAACTAAACCCACTATTGTTGTGATTCAAGGTGCTATGGGGAGCTTAAACATACACAGGCTGAAGTTTATGATGTCTTGTGTGCTTTACACTCCCCTCCACTGACTGCCACAAATCAGAGGTTGCTCGGTACTTGGAGACCATACATCTACGCAAGCTTTCCCAAAAGATGGCTGTAGAGGCCCCAACAATGTTGCAAGAGCTTTGATGGTGATCAAATAGTTTCCTAAGGGGAAAGTCTCTTGCTCGACAGCCTCCCAGCAGAATTCTATTTGTCATATAAGATGTGAGTAGTCCAGACACTACTCATCATGGCCTCTTACCCCACCAACATGCAGTCGTATCTCCCACTGTCATTCATCAACACCCATGGGGAAATCTTGGTGAAACTATTGACACTCACATTCAACAACACCTCCCTGCGCTGGGGCTTATGGATCAATGGGGGCTTCACACCCAGCTGCACATGGCATTGAACCTCTAACTGTTATCCCATGTATTGGACCAAGCAACACACAAGGAGGACACGCCCGTCATTCTCTTAACATACACAGAGAAAGCGTTTGACACGGTCCTCTGGCTGTATCTGTTGGCATTCCTCCAGATGTTCCTGTTCGGATTGGGCCCCAATATCTTATGTTATACATGCACCCCTTGCTGAGGGTCTGCACTCACAGGACTGTGTTCTGGGTGTGGTGGATAAGGAGGTTGGCCCGGCAGGGATGCCTTCTATCTACCTCCTGTTCACCTAGTGATGAAACCATTGGCAAATTGGGAGAGGACCCCAGGATGGGGCATCCGCTTATCCTACACCACACACATGATTTCTCTGTATGTGGATGACACACTGATGTATCTCTGCAATCCGGAGTGGTCTCTACCAGAGGTGATGAAACTATTGAAGAGATTTGGCCAGGGTTCCAGGCTGGCAGTAAACTAGAACAAATCATGCTTGTTCCTACTAAGTAAGATGATGCAACGGATTTCGTGATGGCACCTACTTTGACAAAACCATGGGAGGCAGAAAAGTTTTGATATCTGGAGGTACACATCTCAGCTCTATAGTGTGGGTCATGTGCTGACTAGTGCCCGACAGTCCATGGCATTTTGGGATGCACTACCACCGTCACCAGTGGGCAGCATCACCATAGCCAAGGTGCTAATATTACCAAGGGTTCTTTACTATTTCACACCATTACCTCTTTTCTTACCAAAGTGATTCTTTTGAGACATGGTAGTGTTACTCTGCCAATTGATTTTGGAACCAGGTAGGCCATGGGTGGAGCTTACTATGTGGGAAAAAACTGATGGACTATGAGGGCACTAGTTCTCAAAATTATGAAACCTACTATCTAGGGATGCAATTACAATGGCCGATGAACTGATCAGTGGTGTAAAGCAGGAAAAAGGAGCTGTTGGGTGCAATGGAGCCTATGTCTCTCTATGAGGCATTGAAGGGGCTACTCACCACCTGCTTAAGCCTCAATGAAAATACGAGTAGCTACAAGATCCTGCAATTGATACATGAACAGGCACAGATATGCATGCCTTATACTTCAGAGGTCCTGCTCTAGCTCACCCTGCATTTCAAAGTACTGACTGCACAGCACAACAAAAGCAGGGCTGAAAAGAGTGTGTAACAAGGTCCGCTGAATATAATAATTTGAAGGTGGTGGATAAATTGTAAATGAAAGTTATAACTATGAATTTATCATTTTGAAAGTTTGTGTAGTTTAAACTTGGATCGTATAATAAAAATACATTTTCCTAACTATAACTAAGCTTTAACTTTAGTTTTTTTATTGAATGTTTAGTTTTAATTTTTAATAAAAATGTGTTTCAAATCGTAGAGTCCGGTGTCACAAGTGGAAAGTTATTATGTGGAGTGCTATACAGTACCATGGAGAAGAGTGGTATATAGTCTATTGTCATAGACTGAAATATTGTAGATTGGAAACAAGTGGAGTAGCGTGTAATAGAGTTTTGTACAGTGTACATGATGTAGTAGCATGGCGTCACATATAGTGAAGTCAAGTATCGGAGACTGGAGGACTGAGTTGTACAGTGGAATGGTGTGTTGAACAGTAGAGTAAGGTGTCATATAGTGGAGTAGAATGTTTTAGAGTGGATTAGGATGAAGTAGAGTGTCATAGAGAGGGGTATCATAAAGTGGAGTGTCATTCAGTACAGTGGAGGAGAGTGTTGTAGAGTGGAGCAATATGTCATATAGTACAATATATTTTTGTGTACCGCTTAGTGGCAAAAAGTCCTGTTTCACATTGTGGCTATATTTATAAGCCTTACACATTCCGCATTTATAAAAACCCTCCGGTACTACACCAGGCTTGTTGATCTTAGTTACAACTTCATAATTGCATAGCTTATCCTGTAAAAAGGTCCCTTTCCTAAAGGTGATGTTAGAATGGTTGTCTGGTATATCTGAGAGGGTATTTTACAGTTTTCTAAATATTACTGTGTCTATTGAGAGTGTCCCTAATACTCTGGCTTTGATACGGAAGACAGGTTTGTGGGCTAGTAAGTTATATCTAGAGACATTTTGTGCTTTCTCTAATTTGCTGTTTCAAACAGATTCCTTGTAACCACTTTTCCTAAATCTGAAAGTCCTAACTTTACATTCCGGTAGGAATGTGGCATCAGAACTGCAAGAAACCACAGAACCACAGAAACTCCCCATAGGGGAAGCTATTTATCAGCATTTTGGGGTGACTACTCTGTGCATGCAACAGGGTGTTACCAACCATGCTTGGATATCAGTTTATTGCTTCAACCATTACTTTGATATCTAGGAATTCTATGCTCATATTACTGATGTCTCCCTTCACATTTTGAGTTGTATGTGCTGTCATTCAATTTAGCAATATAACTGGATGCCTGTTCCCCTCTGACCTTTCCAGATGTGCAACAGGTCATTAATGTAGTGTAACCACAGCAGAATATGTGTGTTGTAGTCCCCCAAGGCTTTGGACACCTGCTGCTCCCAACACCCCATCAGGAGGTTGGCAAAACAGGTGCCCATAGCCATGCCCTGAATTTGTATACTTATTTTGTTGACAAAAATAAAACAATTACTCTGTAGACAAAAATTGATCCTGGTGAGGATACATTCTGTGTGGAATAATAGAGAAAGCAAGCATGGCCTCAAAAAATTTATGTGCCTGTATCCCATCCCTGTGTTTAATTCTGGTGCAGAAACTGCTCACATCAAGAGTGATTAAGATATAATTAGTCTCCCATGGAATATCATAAATCCTGCTATCCTGAATATAGGAAGGATGGGATGAAACAAATGGGTGTAGGAAATGATCAATATTTTGGATGTTTTTTCCAATAAAGATACTATGGAGGAAGCATTTGGTCTCCCAGGAGGATTTTAAGTAGTTTTGGTATTAAGTAAAGAAGTGGTGTTCTTGGGAATAAATTGATTAGGAATGAGTACTATTTCCACTCAATAAGACTTTGTTCTCTCTATTCTACAAGCATACCATAGTATTTAGCATTAGATGGTTCTACTTCACTCTTGGAAACTAATCGATAACACGCATTGTAATTAAGTTGATGAAATCCCTCTTGTAATTAAGCTACGATTGAGAAAATCACAACATTCCCACCCTTATGCAGTACCAAAAGAATCATCTGCGTATCCTAATATCTAAAGGCACCAAATCTCAGCAAATTCTGATGGCCATTTTTGTACTACACGAAATACAAAGTATATGTAAAATGCAATGGATTTCAAGCTTATATATATATATATATATATATATATATATATATATATATATATATATATATATATATATATATACATATACATATATATATATATACATATATATATACATATATATACATATGTATATACATATAATACTTAAAAAAATTGTGTAAGTCAGCATCCATCACGGCAGGCTGCGACCCGGTCACAAACCCCTAAATCATCCAAAGTACTTCTTAAAAAGAAGACAATGTCGCACCCACTTACTTGCTACAGTCCCAGTGTTCTTTATTCAAGCAGATAAGCACTATAAAAGACAAAACTTAAATTCTCCGACGCGTTTCAGGAGACTCTGCTCCCTTGATCACAGAGATATTCAGAAACCCTTTTCCCTTTCCATTATAACTAACATAATAAACATAAAAAGTGGACTACAATTACTATCTGAAAACAGTGGCAGCCATCTTAACACCTTATCTTTCAGTGACCAGTGTAACTAAAATTAAAATTAAACTTAATGTGCCTTACTGAAACCCACTAATTACTACATGTTATTTACTCCTCCTTATACTATGAATTAATACAATCTACCTAAATATATATGTACACATGTCTTAATATTTCAATTATAATTTCTCAATACTTATTCATTTACCAATATTATAAACCAGTTGTTACTTATACACAAAGTCATGCCTCATATGAGAATACTCATCTTATTTATATCCATGTATTTGTGGGTAATCCAGCAGTACCCTGGAGATATAATAGCTCTTTTGCTTCTTATTTAATTACATCATCTGGAAAGAAAAAAAGGGGTAAAATTAATTAATGAACAGCAAAACTTCGACATATAATTCAAACCTATTGAATTCTAAATACATCTATATTCCACAATCAGTCAATGTAAATGCACCGATAATTCTTCATCCTTATTCAGACCCATAGTTTCCATTGTGTTACAACTAATAATCAACCTAGATTCCTATTTTCTTAAATCCAACATCCTATTACCACCTCTTGCTTTCAGTACGACCCTATCCAGGACCATAAATTGTAATTCCTTTGTTTTTTTTTGTGAAATCCTAAGGTTTTTTAATTCTATTTCCTAACTATAATGTCCCTGCAACCTTTGTTTTGCAGTGAATTTCTAAAACATTTTTGAACACTATGGGGGTCATTACAACATTGGCGGTAAAAGCCGCTTACCGCCGTGCAGAAGACGGCCAACACACCGCTGTGGCCACGGAATTCCGCCACAGCTATTATGACCCACATCTCGAAATCCGACAAAATCCAGACACCCACACAAGTCCGCCACACCAAAGGTCAGTGATAAACTGGCGAAAACAAAACCTCCACCGTCATGCCAACAGAAATACGCCCATGCTATCATGACCCACGAATCCACGCGGCGGTCTTTCAACCACGGTATTCCATTGGCGGTACACACCACTGCGCTCAAAATACACACACACATACAAAACACCGCCACATTGGACAATTCCAAATACACACACCTGATACACATACACACTCAATACAATATAAAACACACACCCACATCACCCACAAAACCCTACTACCAAAAATATCCGAAAGAAGGCCAGAGAGAGACACCACCATCCACAAACTAGCAGCCACAGGCACTCAACACTATCACCCACACAACTTCCACGTACAAAACTCCACACACCAATACATATCACCACACTTATCACCACACACTCCACCCCACACATCACCCACACCACCCCATGGCACGCCAAAGACACCCCAGGTTCTCGGAGGAGGAGCTCAGGGTCATGGTGGAGGAAATCGTCCGGGTAGAGCCACAGCTATTTGGATCCCAGGTGCAGCACACCTCCATAGCTAGGAAGATGGAGCTATGGCGAATAATAGTCGACAGGGTCAACGCAGTGGGACAGCACCCAAGAAATAGGGACAACACCAGGAAGAGGTGGAACGACCTACGGGGGAAGGTGTGTTCCATGGTCTCAAAACACCACCTGGAGGTACAGCGGACTGGGGGCGGACCCCCACCTCCACCCCCACAACTAACAACATGGGTGGAGCAGATCTTGGCGATTCTGCATCCTGAGGGCCTCGCAGGAGTCGGTGGAGGGATGGACTCTGGTAAGTCAAACCTTTATCTATCATATCACCCACCCTACCTGCATGCTATAACAGACCTCCACCCTCGCCGCCTCCCCTATCACTCCAACTCCTCACAAATGTACTAATAACACAAACCACACATCCCAACACCAAGCCCTGCATGACACAACAAAGCATGGACACCCATCACTAAAGCATGCCCACTGCACATACCCGAAACACCCCCCTCAACCATCATCACAGAAGCCCCCACACAGGAATGCTAGCACTGGGGTACACGGCCACCCACCCATTGCACACCATGACACACACAGATGCAATAATCATGCTTTTACACCCCTGCAGGACCACTTCCCAACGTCACCAGACAGGAGGGTCCAGACATCTCCACCCCACCCACAGAAGAGGCCCACAGTGATGACAGCAGCTCTGTCCAACTGGATCCAGATGACCAGCCTGACCATCGTGGGCCTCGGGACAGTCGGTTCCCCTCACACAGCCACAGCCTACCACAGACCTTGCACCCTCTGGTAACACCAGCACAGCACCCACCCAGCGGGCCCATACCTCCGTCCCCAGGACACGTCAATCAGCTGTGTGTCCACCACTACAGGGAACCCAGGATAACCCACCACCCCAACAACAACAGGGACCTGGGGGCAGTGGGCACACGGTCCAGGGGACGGAGGCCCAGGAACACAGGGGAACTGGGAGGGCTGCCGTGCGACAGGGGGCGGACAGGCCAAGGGAACCCACTCTCCACGAGGCCCTCTCCTCCATCATGGGAGCATACCACCACTCCCAGGAGACGATGGCAACGGTCCTGGCCAAGTTTCAGGAGACCCAGCGCATGCAGGAGGAACAGTATTTGGGGTTCAGGGAGGAACTCAGAACCATCAGCTCCGCCCTGGGCATCATCGTAGGGGTGCTGAAGGAAATACTTAACACCAGGAGGGATACTGTGGCACTACAAGGGGCCCCTGACACTAGCATGGACGATGAACTGCCCACCACCTCCACCGGCGCTAGTGGACAGGAGGCACCGCCACAGGACCACCACACCAGCACCCCCACCCCCTGGATACGGAGAACCACCCCGCAAGCGGTCCCTGAGATCCAGGAACAAGACAGAGCACGATGCCAAGACCCCCGCCAAGAAATGAGACCACCCTGATTGTCAAACCGCTGTCCCACTTTGTAACCCTGTCCATATTGGAACTGCCCCAGCTCCACTTCCTATGCCCATATGGGCAATGCACCTGTGAGACTAATAGACTGGACTCTGCCATGGACATTCCTCCACCATCACCCCTCACCATTTTACAACCCCCTCCAATATTGAGCACTTCAATAAACACCCTTGAAGCGCAAAACAATCTGGAGTCAGTCTGTGATTTAGAAAATGTGTATTAGCAATGACAGTGACAAAATGCTTTTTCAGATTTAATGTCAACATACCTATGTCACACATCTCAAGTCCATGAGGAATCTAAGCAGATGACACACGTTGGAAACCACGCCTGTGAAACCGTAAGGGAAATGTACAACTCAGTGACCATATACTGGTTGAAATCGACAGACAGGATAGAGGTAGAAGTGTTAAACTACTTGTAGTAGGCAGGAATGTTTTCTCACCTGTGTGTCACAGGAAATATTGCTGGATGACTGAGTCCCTGTTGTCAATGTCTTCTTCCTCTGCTTCCTCCTCATCACTGTCCACAGGCTCCACAGCTGCCACAACACCGCCATCTGGACTATCCTCCTGCAGAAAAGGCACCTGTCGTCACAAAGCCAAGTTGTGAAGCATACAACATGCCACGATGATCTGGCACACCTTCTTTGGTGAGTAGAATAGGGATCCACCTGTCATATGGAGGCACCTGAACCTTGCCTTCAGGAGGCTGAAGGTGTGTTCGATCACCCTCCTTGTCCGCCCATGGGCCTCATTGTAGCGTTCCTCTGCCCTGGTCCTGGGATTCCTCACTGGGGTCAGTAGCGATGACAGGTTGGGGTAACCAGAGTCCGCTATTAGCCACACCCGGTGCCTCTGGAGTTGACCCATCACATAAGGGATGCTGGTATTCTGCAGGATGTAGGCGTCATGCGCAGAGCCAGGGAACACAGCATTTATCTGGGAGATGTACTGGTCTGCCAAACATACCATCTGTACATTCATGGAATGATAACTCTTCCGGTTCCTGTACCCCTGTTCACTCCTGTGGGGGGGGACCAGAGCTACATGGGTCCCATCAATGGCACCTACGATGTTGGGGATATGTCCAAGGGCATAGAAGTCACCTTTCACTGTAGGCAAGTCCTATACCTGAGGGAAAATGATATAGCTCGGCATGTGTTTCAGAAGGGCAGACAACACTCTGGACAACATGTTGGAAAACATAGGCTGGGACATCCCTGATGCCATGGCCACTGTTGTTTGAAATGACCCACTTGCCAGGAAATGGAGCACTGATAGCACCTGCACTTGAGGGGGGATTCCTGTGGGATGGCAGATTGCTGACATCAGGTCAGGCTCCAACTGGGTACACAGTTCCTGGATTGTGGCACGGTCAAACCTGTAGGTGATGATCAAACTTCTTTCCTCCATTGTCGACAGGTCCACCAGCGGTCGGTACAACGGAGGATTCCGCCATCTCCTCACATGTCCCAGCGGACGGTGCCTATGAAGGACAACAGCGACCAGACAGTCAAACAAGTCAGATGTATGTACCCACAGTCTACACAGAACACAATTCATACACAAAATGTGGCCTGTATTTGTGTTGTGAGACAAGGCCTAGGTATGTGTGACGCAGTTGGTAATTAGGCCATGTGGGCTGCTGAAATGGCGGCTGTCTGACCTCTAAATTGGGACAATGGGATGTGAGGTAACTGCGCTGGCGTTGTACACTGTCACGGTAGGCGGTCGAAGACCGCGGCGCAATGCTGCATTGGTTAACATTGGACCCTATGGGTCCCAGGAGCCAATGACGATGTACGCCGGCGGTGGTGGTACGCACCGCCGCGGATGTCACCGCCGAGGACGTGACCGCCATTTTCTATCTGTTCAATCACTCGATACCTGATCTTCGACAGGAGAGGACATACACTGCAATTGCTTCTATGACCTCGGTCTGGAAGAGACAATGGCTCGTGCGTCTAGGGAAAGGGCCCCTGCCTTAACTACAGAGGAGTTGGAGAAGCTCGTCGACAGGGTCCTCCCCCAGTACACGCTACTCTACGGTCCTCCAGACCAACAGGTAAGTACACAGGGAGCATGTTGTATGGGCTATGCCTGTGTGGAGAGGGATGGTTGTAAGAAGGAAGGGGGCACAGTTCTGCGTGCATGAAGGACTGTGAATGCATGTGCCACATGGCAAGGGTAGGCTTGGGGGCCACTCACTTTGATGGTGCAGTTGGTAATGACTTCTCTTCTTCCCCTGTACATGTCACAAAGGTCAGCACCCACCAGAAGAAGGATATTTGGCGTGCCATCGCCAAGGATGTCCAGGCCCTGGGGGTCCACCACAGACGGAGCACCCACTGCCGGAAGAGATGGGAGAACATTCGCCGCTGGAGCAAGAAGACGGCGGAGGCTCAGCTGGGGATGACCTCCCAACGTAGGAGGGGTGCCCGTCGAACCATGACCCCCCTGATGTTCCGGATCCTGGCGGTAGCCTACCCTGAGTTGGATGGGCGCTTGAGGGCATCACAGTAGACACAAGGGGGTGAGTACACTATCATTCAGCAGACTTTGCGCGCAGTGAAGGTGTCTGGGTGGGGGAGGAGGGCTGTGGGTTTCCCTAGGCCAGGGCGAGTTCCGTAGGCTAGGCCCCTCCGTAATGCAGGCCATGTGGCACTCCACCCCACCACTGTAGAGTGCCAAGTACAGGTATTCATGCCCCTGTGTCATCTATGTGTGCAGATGTCGTCCATAGCCAAGTAGGCCATTTCCCAGGAATTGCATCTGTAGAGCCCAACAGCGCGACGTAGTGCAGGGGGCTGCTGTGTCTGTATTGTCTGCCATCTGTAGCGGGAAGCCATGCACTCAACCAGTCTTTCTTCTGTCGTCCCCCCACTTTTTGTGGTCTCCCTGTTCTTGTGTGCATTAGCATCATCAGGCGGAGGTACAGTGGCACCGGAACACAAGGGAGCTGCATCCCACATGGCCATGGAGGGCCACACCACGGACTCAGAATACACCAGTGGGACGGAGGGCTAGGGGAGCACCACGGGGGTCACAGGATCTGCAACCAGCGACACGGACTCATCCGCCGATGGGAGCTCCCTTGTGGTGGCGGCAACATCTGTGCCCCCCACTTCTACAGGTACAGCCGCCACCCCCCCCTACCAGCACCGCCCTCCCAGCAGCCCCTCAGCCTTCGCCCTGTGCCCGCTCACCCATGAGGGTGGGCATCACCTTCGCCCCAGGCACCTCAGGCCCTGCCCCTGTCACCTCTGCTGCCCTCAGTGAGGAGGCCATTGTCCTCCTCAGGTCCCTCACTGTTGGGCAGTCTACCATTTTGAATGCCATCCAGGGTGTAGAAAGGGAGTTGCAACACACAAATGCATTCCTGGAGGGCATTCATTCTGGTCAGGCTGCCCTTCATCGAACCCTGCAAACTCTGGCCTCAGCACTGATGGCAGCCATTGTCCCTGTGTTTAGCCTCCCCCTCCAACTTCCTCCACCCAGTCCCAATCCCCTGTACCCCAGCCTATGCCAAGCACACCATCAGACCAGCCTGCACACACCTCACCACACAAGGGCAGCTCAGGCAAACATAAGCACCACACATCCCACAGGCACTCACGCAAGCATCACACACATACAGACACACCAACATCCACTGCCTCCACTGTATCCCCCTCCTCCTCATCTCCCTCCTCCCTCCTCCCTCCCAGTCTCGTCTACACTCACACCTGCATGCACTACCACTCCACCACTACGTCCCGCACCAGCACACCCACCACACCCACCAGCACACCCCACTCATGTGCAGTCACCACCCCCACTACCATTTCCACGTCCCCTGTGTCCTCTCCCAGTGTGTCTGTGACCCCCCCTCCGAAGATACTCAAACGCAGGCACACACCCATCCAACAGCCATCCACCTCACGACAGTCTCCAGCCCATGCACCTGCACCCAAATCCACAAAAGTTACACCTCCTACAACCACCACCTCTTCCTCCACTCCCAAGCCCTCTCCAGCTACCCGTCCCAGTGTCTCCCAAAAACTTTTCCTCTCCACCCTTAACCTATTTCCCCCCACTCCCCCCGTCCAACTCATAGGTCCCGTACTAGCACCTCAGCCAAAAAATCTCGGGGACCAGTGGTGCCTGTTGTTACAGGTATGTGGAGTGCACAGGCCACCAGGCCAGCCAGTGTGGCATGGAGCCATAGCACAGCCAGTTCCCCCCTGTGTAGCACCAGAAGTTGGACAGTGCCCGGCGGGAGAGGGGGAAGACTCCAGCCAGCAAAGCCGCTCACAGGGGTCCCGGGGAGAGTGTCGACTCAGCTGTGACTCCTCCCAAGGTGGGGAAGGGGCAGAAGAAATCTCCAAAGTCTGGGAGGAGCAGCATGGCCGAGAAGACCGCCATCATCCCCGCTGCCCAGGAGGCCACCGCCAGCCCCATCGTCACTGGCCAGGAGGCCACCGCCAGAGTCACAGTCCAGGAGGCCACAGTCAGCCCCATCGTGACTGGCCAGGAGGCCACAGTCAGCCCCATCATCACTGGCCAGGAGGCCACCGCCAGAGTCACTGTCCAGGAGGCCACCGTCAGCCCTATCGTCACTGGCCAGGAGGCCACAACCAGAGTCACTGCCCAGGAGGCCACTGCCAGAGTCACTGCCCATGAGGCCACCGCCAGCCACAGCCCAGCTGGCCAGGAGGGCCCCGTAAGCCACAGCCCAGCTGACCCATGAAGGACCGCCAGCCACAGCCCTGCTGGGCAATGAAGGACAGCCTTGGCAAGGACCGCTGAACAGGTCTGACACTGGCAACTCAAGCACCGCTGAACAGGCCAAGCACCGCTGAACAGGGCAAATACCGCCATGGACTGCACCGCTGAACAGGTCTGACACTGGCAACTCAAGCACCGCTGAACAGGCCAAGGACCGCTGAACAGGGCAAAGACCGCCATAGAATGCACTGCTGAACAGGTCTGACACTGGCAACTCAAGCACCGCTGAACAGGCCAAGGACCGCTGAACAGGGCAAAGACCGCCATGGAATGCACCGCTGAACAGGTCTGACACTGGCAACTCAAGCACCGCTGAACAGGCCAAGGACCGCTGAACAGGGCAAAGACCGCCATGGAATGCACCGCTAGCCCATTTGCGGCAGGGGCAGTGATGCAACTGGGACCGTCACGGGGTGTGTGCTTCACTCTGGGCACCAGTCCCCCTCCAGAACCAGTGGAGAACAGCATCCACTCCGTCTGTCCTTGGCAGGATGAAGCACTCTGGGCACCAGTCCCCCTCCAGGACCAGTGGAGAACAGCATCCACTCTGTCTGTCCTTGGCAGGATGAAGCACTCTGGTCACCAGTCCCCCTCCAGAACCAGTGGAGAACAGCATCCACTCCGTCTGTCCTTGGCAGGATGAAGCACTCTGGGCACCAGTCCCCCTCCAGAACCAGTGGAGTCCTGCATCCACTTGAGAGACTGTGGCTTTGCGCTCCCCAGGATTGAACAGTGGGCAAGCCACCCACTTGTGAGACTTGAGAGACTGTGGCTTTGCACGCCCCAGGATTGAACAGTGGGCAACCCACCCACTGCAGAGACTTGAAAGACTGTGGCTTTGCACTCCCCTGGATTGAACAGTGGCCAACCCACCAACTGTAGAGACTTGAGAGACTGTGGCTTTGCACTCCCCAGGATGGTCCAGTGGGCAACCCACCCACTGTAGAGACTTGAGAGACTGTGGCTTTGCACTCCCCAGGATACATCAATGGGCATGGAGCCCCCTCGTGGGTCTGGCGTGGTGCACTCATCCGGCAGAGGTGCCCCCCCTTCCTTTCCCCCTGAGGTGCCTGTTGTATTTCGATCTGATGCCCCTGCAGTGTTCTCTCCGTTTGGATCAGGTATCTTGAGTGGGCCTCTCCCATGCATTTTGGGCCCAGTGGTCCACGGACTATGAATTGTGCAATACCTGCACTACTAATCGTGGTGTGTATTTTGTTTATTGTGTATATATATATATGTGTATATCTTTGCTTAATGTATTTTGATATATTACAATGGTTCCACTCATTTCCTTTTGTCTTTGCATTCTTCCGGGGGGGTTGGGGGGTGTTACTGTAATGTATGGATATGCATTGGTGTGTGTGTTGTAGTGGATGAGGGTCGGGGTGGGGGTTGGGATGTTGGTTGTGTGTGTCCCTGTGTTTTTGCCTCCCCCCTCCCCTACGTCGTAGGTGCAGTACTCACCGTGGTCTTCGCCGCTGGTGTTGATGATCCTCGTAGAGGAGCAGGAAGACTAGCGCTGGCAGAATATGGAGTTCCGGCTCCATGGTGCCCTCCTTCTTCGTGGAGTGTGAAGAGGTGAGCGTTTTCCCTTTGAAATGTCTGTTTCCGCCGTGTTTTTATCCGCGGTGAATCCGCCCCGGAAAAGGTGGCGGATTGGTAGGTTGTCATTCTGTTGGCGGTACACTGTCTTCCGCCTGTCTATTGGTGGTGACCGCCGCGCTGTTTGTTTATACCGCCGTGGCGGTCAGAATGTTAAAGTGGCTGTCTTTGTTGGCGGTTTCCGCCACGGTCATAATTCCAATTTTTTTACCGCCGGCCTGTTGGCGGTCTTACCGCCGCTTTAACACCGTCCGCCAGGGTTGTAATGACCACCTATATGGGAGGAAAAATACATACCTCTAAGCTATACGGGGCGGAGCCCAAAAAAAAGGAGCTTCAAGGTCATTTTGTGCATTTGCATACTTGTAATAATTAAAAGGATGAAAGGTGGACTCTGCTCTCACCAGGCAAGGATAGGAAAAATCCTGCTTGTCACAGTCGCTGCAGAAAAGATTGTACTCCAATCTATCATTGATGCATAAACATTGGTACTAGATTGGATGTACACTGTGGAGACAGCCAGCAAGACATGCTGCTTCTTGCGTATGGGAGCAATAGCTTCATCTGTGTCTCTGCCCACTTGACAGTGGGCAGGAAAACTGATGAAAAATCTGTTCCCCGTGAGCAGGAGCAGTTTTCCTGCTCCCGCCCACTAGGAGCAGACTTACAGTTTGCTCTCGCTTGGCAGGAGCTCTCAAGGCTCCTGCCAAGTGACAGCAGACTTCTATGTCAAAAGGGCAGGCACCTCAGGACATATGGAGCTGGCCCTAGGGGGTGACGGTCTACAAGGCCATTAATGGCTTCAAGAGAGGAGGCATGCATGCCCTCGTTTCTATTTTAGAGCCCGTCCCAAGGAGGGGAGCCCCCCTTTTATTTTATATATTTGGCCCCCAGGTACGTGGTGGTTCCCATGGCCCTACAGGGCCAAGGGTGGGTCTGCACAGCCCCCTTTAAGTTAGTAATAAAGCTTTGGGGAGGTGTTGGTCCCTGGGGCTCTTAAGAGTCTCAGGAGAGGGTATGAGTGCCCCCTCCAATTTATCAACAAAGACCTGGGGAGGGGGTGGTCCTTGGGGCTCTATTGTGCTTTGAGGGGGGGTTAGCGCTGCCCCCGTCCAATTTAAAAATGAAGCCTCAAGGAGGTAGTGGTACCTGGGGGATCTTAAAGCCTCAGGAGAGGGGTTGCATTTACCTGCTCCACACAAATGATAGTTTTGCATGCCTCCGAGACCTGTCCCACCAGGGGGCTAAACTTTAAACAAGCATGATAGACTGTTTTTTTTAAAACAAATTCCCAGGAGCTGCGGATCCTCTGTGGTTTTGCAGGAAACGTTTTACAAATATGCTTTTCATCCCTAGCAGGCTCCCTTGCTGACCCCAGCACCCTTTTTCTTTATTTTTTACTTTATTTTTGGGATTCAGTTGAGTCAAACTCCCAAAATGGCTGCCAACACTTCCTGGTGATAGCCAGTAGGTAATTATAGTTAGGATCTAGTTTCCATAGAAAGAAAGTTTTTTGTTTTGCTAATAGCTTTGGCACCATTTAACAAATATTCACGAAATTTTCTAAACTAGTGTCCTGGTCACTTTAACTGCTGTCTGGAAAGTTTCGGAGTGATCTGTCAAGTGGGGATTGAGAAAAAGAGGAGTGACCCAAAACTCATTTTCCCCATGCAATTTCTCTAAGGGATTTTAGACATCACTATAGCCTACACTGCTGAACGGAATTACAACAAATTTGGCAGCAAGCTAGACCTTGGACCCGAAAGATCTCTCTTTGTAGTTTGGTGTTAATCACTTATGTAGTTTTGAAATTATTAAAGGAAAAAGAAAAATAGATATCTAGTGATGTGAAAACATCCTGGATTTACTCACGAAGAATCCGCCAGTCTGGGGGAAAAGCAAGGCCCTGAATGGCTGGCTGCAACATGAGAGGGCATCTCCCTGCACAAAAACAATCCCTAGAGACAAGGGCAACAGAAACCATTGATAGAGTACAGTAGTGGGGCATGGTGCCAGCCTGACCAGGAGGATGTAAGAAGGTCTGAACATAGAATTTTAGTGGAAGTCAAATTAATGATACTGCCAGGATTCTGTTCCAGTGTGAACTAGGCAGGTGCTTGCCGGGGACGATTTAGGCCATGATTGTCAACTAGTCATCACATCACTGGCTCTTACAATGTTAGTAAAGTATATCAGGGCTGTCATGTAACTAACTTGCCTTCTTCTCAGAGACTTCATCTTTTTATGCAGCTCATAGTCCCTATCTCCTGGATGTGCAGAACGCAAAAAGAGGAATCATTTGACTCATCAAAAAGGGGGTGGAGACGCAAATGCCATTGTTTAGAATGCATGAATAGTTAAAAATGTTATGGTTTGAGGTTTAGAATTACCAAACAAGGGATAGACTATCTGATTGAAAAATAACAGCCGTGTATGTGAAAAAATGTGTTTGTACAAAGTATCACTTTTTATAGTCTTCTTTCTTAATCACTGTAGGAAAGTACCATCTTGCCTGGCATGTTACCCCCATTTTTACATGTATGTAAGTTTGTTTTTACCTGTCTCACTGGGATCCTGCTAGCCAGTCCCCAGTGCTCATAGTTTGTGGCCTGAATGTGTATACCTGTGTAGTGACTAACTGCGTCACTGAGGCTCTGCTAATTGGAACCTCAGTGCTTATGCTCTCTCTGCCTTTAAATTTGCCACTATAGGCTAGTAACCACTTTTACCAATTTCAATTGGCACACTGGAACACCCTTATAATCCCCTAGTATATGGTACCTAGGTACCCAAGGTATTAGGGTTCCAGGAGATCCCTATGGGCTGCAGCATTTCTTTTGCCCCCCATAGGGAGCTCAGACAAACCTTTACACAGGATTGCCAATGCAGCCTGAGTAAAATAACGCGTATGTTATTTCACAGCCATTTTCACTGCACTTAAGTAACTTATGAGTCACATATATGTCTAACCTTCACTTGCTGAAGGTTAGGTACAAAGTTACTATGTGTGAGGGCACCCTTGCACTAGCAAAGGTGCCCCCACATAGTTCAGGGCCATTTCCCCGTACTTTGTGAGTGCGGGGACACCATTACACGTGTGCAACACATATAGGTCAATATCTATATGTAGCTTCACAATGGTAACGCCGAACATGGCCATGTAACATGTCTAAGATCATGGAATTGCCCCCCCATGCCAAATCTGGTATTGGGGAGCCAATTCCATGCATCCCTGGGGCTCCACTATGGTCCCTGGGTACTGCCAAACCAGCTCTCTGGGGTTTTCTCTGCAGCTACCGCTGCTGCCACCCCACAGACAGGGTTTTCTCCTCTTGGGGTCCAGGCATCCCAGTCCCAGGAAGGCTGAACAAAGAATTTCCTCTGAGAGAGGATGTTACACCCTCTCCCTTTGGAAATAGGTGTTAAAAGCAGGGGAGGGGTAGACTCTCCCAGACTCTGGAAATGCTTTGAAGGGCACAGATGGTGCCCTCCTTGCATAAGCCAGTCTACAACGGTTTAGGGAACTCCCAGTCCCTGCTCTGGCACGAAACTGGACAAAGGAAAGGGAAGTGACCACTCCCCTGTCCATCACCACCCCAGGGGTGGTGCCCAGAGCTCCTCCAGTGTGTCCCAGACCTCTGCCATCTTGGATCAAGAGGTGTGACGGCACTCTGGAGGCCTCTGAGTGGCCACTGCCAACAGGTGACGTCAGAGACCCCTCCTGATAGGTACTTACCTGACTAGGTGGCCAATCCTTCTCTGAGGGCTATTTAGGGTCTCTGCAGTGGACTTTTCCTCAAATAATGACTTGCAAGAATTCACCAGAGTTCCTCTGCACCTCTCTCTTTGACTTCTGCCAAGGATCGACTGCTGACTGCTCCAGGACGCCTGCAAAACTGCAACAAAGTAGCAAGAAGACTACCAGCAACATTGTAGCGCCTAATTCTCCCGGCTTTCTCAACTGTTTCCTGGTGGTGCATGCTTTGGGGGCTGCCTGCCTTCATCCTGCACTGGAAGCCATGAAGAAATCACTCGTGGGTTGATGGAATCATCCCCCTGCTTCAGCAGGCACCAAACTTCAGCATCACCTGTACTCTGGGACCCATCTCATCCTGACGAGCGTGGCCCCTGGAACACAGGTGGTGGACCCAAGTGACCCAGACTGTCCAGTGGTCCATCTGTCCAAATTTGGAGGAGGTAAGTCCTTGTCTCCCCTCTGCAGACAGTAATCCTATGCACCATGTGAACTGCAGCTACAAGGACTTCCTTGAATATTTCCACAAAATCCTCCAGGCACACCCAAGCCTAAGTCCCCAGCACTTTGTCCTGCGATGCTCAGCTCCCTGAGTTGATCTCCGGTGTCGTGGGACCCTCTTTTGCAGTGTTGAGATGACTGCCATGTTCAGACTTCTTGAACCTGTGTTCAAGTACTTCTACAGGTGCTACCTTCTTGTGCTTGGGCTCCCTATATCGCTGAGGGCCCCCTCTGTCTTCTCTCCCAAGTGGCAACATCCTGGCCTTTCTGGGCCCGGGCAGCACCCTTTTTCTTCAACTGTGACTCTTGCAGCTAGCAAGGCTTGTTTGTGGTATTTTTCCAAGGAAACAACTCTACATCTTCCAGCTCTCCTTGGGACATCTTCTGCATGAAGGAGAAGTACCTAGCATCTTTCGTTGTTGCAGAATCCTCAGCTTCTTCCATCCAGAGGCAGCCATTTTGCACCTTCATCCGGGGTTTAGTGGGCTCCCGCCCCCCTGGACACTTTCACGACTCTTGGACTTGGTCCCCTTCCTTTGAAGGTCCTCAGGTCCAAGAATCTGTCTTTAGTGATTTGTAGTCTGTTGTGGTCTTTGCACAATCCTCTATCACGTCTTCAGTGTGTTTCTGGGGAAATAGTAGTACTTTACTCCTATTTTCCAGGGTCTTGCGGTGGGGTATCTTGGACACCCTTAGTGTTTTCTCACACTCCCAGTGACCCTCTACACACTACACTAGCCTAGGGGTCCATTCGTGGTTCGCATTCCACTTTCTTAGTATATGGTTTGTGTTGTCCCAGGCCTATTGCATCCTATTGTATTCTACAGTGTTTACTCTACTTTCTGACTGTGTTACTTTCTTGATTTTGGTTTGTGTGTATATTTTGTGTATTTTACTTACCTACAAAGAGAGTTTATCCTCTGGGATATTTTTGGCACATTGTCACTAAAATAAAGTACCTTTATTTTTTAGTAACTCTGAGTATTGTCTTTCTTATGATATAGTACCTATATGCTATAAGTGGTAAAGTAGGAGCTTTGTACGTCTCCTAGTTCAGCTTAAGCTGCTCTGCTGTAGCTACCTCTATCAGCCTAAGCCGCTAGAGCACTACTAATCTACTAATAAGGGATAACTCGACCTGGAACAAGGTGTAAGTACCATTGGTACCCACTATAAGCCAGGCCAGCCTCCTAAAATCACCCAAGGGCAAGAGGACATCTTCAGTTCCGGGTACCACCAGCACTGTGTGACTACCCCTACCACCCACACCACCTGGCCATCAGCCAATGGTTCTGCTGCCCCGTATGTCGTTTTTATCCCCCACTACTAAATTTATAGCATTCTGTATACATACTATTTTTTCATGTTGGACATTTGTTATCCCTGCATTTCCCTTTATTTTTCTCCTTTCTGTACCTTTCTTCTGCTCTTTTATTTAAGCTTCTCCTTGCCCCTCTTTAACAATAATTTGCCTTGTTGTTGTATAGTGCCTAGAGGAGAAAGGATTTGTGGTAACACAAAGAGGATCGCACAGCCAAGTTTTTTTTTTCTTAATCAAACAAACAGCCGGGCAGATATAGGGGGTGATTCTGACCGCGGCGGACGGCGGTCGCCGCCCGCCAAGCGGTTCCCGCCGAAAGACCGCTCCGCGGTCAAAAGGCCGCGGCGGTCATTCTGGCTTTCCCACTGGGCTGGTGGGCGACCACCGAAAGTCCGCCCGCCAGCCCAGCGGGAAACACCCTTCCCACGAGGACGCCGGCTCAGAATGGAGCCGGCGGAGTGGGAAGGTGCGACGGGTGCAGTTGCACCCGTCGCGAATTTCAGTGTCTGCAAAGCAGACACTGAAATTCTTTGTGGGGCCCTCTTACGGGGGCCCCTGCAGTGCCCATGCCATTGGCATGGGCACTGCAGGGGCCCCCAGAGGCCCCGCGGCACCCCCTACCGCCATCCTGTTCCTGGCGGGAGACCCGCCAGGAACAGGATGGCGGTAGGGGGTGTCAGAATCCCCATGGCGGCGGAGCGCGCTCCACCGCCATGGAGGATTCTCAAGGGCAGCGGGAAGTCGGCGGTACACCGCCGACTTTCCGTTTCTGGCCGTGGCTGAACCGCCGCGGTCAGAATGCCCAGCGGTGCACCGCCAGCCTGTTGGCGGTGCTACCACCGACCTCCGCCATGGCGGTAATTACCTCCAGGGTCAGAATGACCCCCATAGACTAGTCATCATAGTCATGGACCCTCAATGATGTCTTATACTAGTAGTTTCCATGAGAGTGCAGCATGGCAGGATCTGTTCATAGAATCATAGCCTAGTCTTATCTCATGCCCTTCCTATATTTCTGAATCCTCCTCATCCCGATCCCTATCCCTTCACTATAAGAAAAGGTGGGAAAGGAGCGGCAGCATTGTCGCTGGCTCATAATTGAGCCGGCTGCAATGCTGCTGCATGTAGGGGGCACCAGCGCCCTTAAATTGTGCACTGTCTGCATTGAGAGGATGCTGGACAGGGGGACCCATGTACTGCCCAGGCACTTGTTCTCTGCCAGCCTTTTCATGGTGATGGAACTTCCATGAAAAGGTTGGTGGAGGACTAGGTTGTAATCAGCAGGGAGCCGCCCTGGGTGATTACAACCAGAACGACTGTCAGCCTGTTGGGATCTCTGATCCTGGAGGGGACGACGGTAGATTGGAAGGTTTGCCTACCAACCTCGTAATGTGGTGGTCAGACGTCCACAGCCACGGCGGTCTAACCACGACAGTGAGGCTGGGGGTCATTGGGCCGCCAGCCTTGTAATAAGGCCAAAAATCTGTAATGCTCAAACCACAAACCAAAGGCAAGTTGCATACTTGTGTTTCACTTCATTATTCTGTCTGTCTGTCAAAGCCTACCTATAAAAGTAAATCTATCTCGGCATGTGATGACTGTTGCACATTTTTCTGCCCAAGAGAACTTATCTTCCACTACGGATTGTCAGTTCCAGTATTTTTCCTCCGATCGATCACTGTGACTTTGAAGTTCTTCACATTGATTGATAGGAGGAAAACTACTTGAACCAACCATAATCCATAGAACATGATCATTTATTGACACCCAACCAACCATTCCATAGCTAAACCTATTCCAAGCCCAATCCCCATACACTTACCTCCCGGTGGATCAATTTCCCCACTGTCAAGTGATGTATTTCTTGAGAATAATCTGTGTTGGAATCCTGGGTGTAATGTGGGACTAATGGCCTGATTTAGATTTTGGTGGATGGGATACTCAGTGACAAATAAAAGATTATGCTCCTCATTACAACTCTGGTGGCCAGTGATAAAGTGGCGGTAATACCACCAACAGGCTGGCGGTAACTACCGTGAATTATGACCATGGCGGAAAGATCACAGCCACTTTACCACACCGACCGCCAGGGCGGAAACAACAGGCACCACGGCGGTAGCCCTCTGCAGCCAGGCTGAAGTCAAAGTTTCGCCCACCATTTTATGACCCCTGAAACCGCCACCTTTTCCGTGGCGGTACCAACGACATCAAAAGCCTGGCGGAAACAGAGCACAGAAGGGAAAGAACTCACCTTTGGAGACAAATGGGAAGAACCATGATGCCATGGAGCCCGAGCTGCAAATATTTCCCATGATATTTTATGTCCTGCTTCACCACGAACACCAACGACGGCGAAGACAACCACGATAAGTACAGCCGCCTAGCACACAAGGGAGGGGCGAGGAAAAAGAGAGTGACACAGACACGCACAACACAGCCCTCCACCCCCAACACCATACACACAATCAGATGCAGTAAGATAACATATTCACCCTGTACCCCTCAGGAATAATGCAAGGACAACACAAATAGATGAAAGTGAGTGTAATAATATAATACAGTAAAAACACCAACAGTCAATCCAAAAGTATGTACATATGTACAGTTCAAGGGACACTGCCCAGTCCTCAATGTGTGTGGGCCATAGGGCCACATGACAAAGTCCAAGGGCCCACCTGTCTCCTGCACCAACACGGAGAGAACATTGCAGGGGCATCTGTTGAAAAATAGGCAGGCACCTCAGGGAGACGGGGAACGGGGGGCACCTCAGCCGGCGGATGTAAAAAATCCACTGGTTCTGGAGGGGGCAACATGCCCTGTGCTTGGTCCTGGGGACTGCAAGGCCACAGTCTCTCAAGTGGGTGACTTGCCCACATGCTCTGGAGAGAGCAACCTGCTCTGTGCTTGGTCCTGGGGAGTGCAAGGCCACAGTCTCTCAAGTGGGTGACTTGCCCATAGGTTCTGGAGAGGGCAACATGCCCTGTGCTTGGTCCTGGGGAGTGCAAGGCCACAGTCTCTCAAGCGGGTAACTTGCCCATAGGTTCTGGAGGGGGCATCGTGCCCTGTGCCTCTGATCCTGGGGAGTGCAAGGTCACAGTCTCTAAGGAGGGTGTCATACCCACAGGATTTGCAGGGGGCAGGCCGCACAACAACCCATGGAGGCAGACCATCCGCTGGTGGTGACGGCTGTTCAGTGGTCGTAGTGGTGCTGCTGCAGCTGCTGGTGGGGGGAGGCTCCAGACCATCCCCTGCAGCCTCGGATAGCTACCCACTGGTGGTGGTGGTGGTGCTGCTGCTGGTGGTGGTTGTGGGGGGAAGCTCCTGCACATCATCTGCAGCCTTAAATGGCTGCCCACTGGTGGTGGTGGTAGTGCTACTGCTGCTGGTGGCGGTTGTGGGGGGAAGCTCCTGCCCCTCCCCTGCAGCCTCAGATGGCTGCTCACTGGTGGTGGTGGTGGTGGTGGTGCTGTTGCTGCTGCTGGTGGTGGTTGTGGGGGGAAGCTCCTGCACATCCTCTGCAGCCTTGAATGGCTGCCCACTGGTGGTGGTGGTAGTGCTACTGCTGCTGGTGGCGGTTGTGGGGGGAAGCTCCTGCCCCTCCCCTGCAGCCTCAGATGGCTGCTCACTGGTGGTGGTGGTGGTGGTGCTGCTGGCGGTTGTGGGGGGAAGCTCCTGCCCATCCCCTGCAGCCTCGGATGGCTGCCCACTGGTGGTGGTGGTGGTGCTGCTGCTGCTGGTGGCGGTTGTGGAGGGAAGCTCCTGCCCATCCCCTGCAGCCTTGGATGGCCGAAGAACTATGGTTGGTGGTGGGGGCTCTGACTGAGTCCCAGCACCAGGCCCCTTGTCCTTCCAGCCTGTTGGCAAAGGCTTCTTGCCCTTCCTGGAAGCAGCTTGGGATTACTCCTTGCTCTTCTTTGCAGCACGTGGGGCAGGCTCCTTGCCCTTCCTGGCCGCAGCTGGGGATGCCACCTTGCTCTTCCTGGCAGCAGCTGGGGCAGGCTCCTTCCTGCCAGAATCTGGGGATGGCACCTTGTCCATCTTAGCAGCACTTGGGGCAGGCTCCTTTCCCTGCCGGCAGCACTTGGGGATGGCATCCCATATTTGAGGCTGCCTGGTGCCCTGGATCCTTTACCACCACAAATGGGTGTGGACACTACTGTGCCCATGGACTGGGTGGCTGAAGTGCTTGCTTGGATTTTTGTCACCCTGGCCAGACTTGAAGGACAGGGGAGAGGGGTAGGGAAGAGGTCAATGGTGGAGAGGAAAAGCTTCTTAGGGACACTGGAGCGGGAAGGAGGAGAAGGTTTGGGAGTGGAGGAAGAGGGAATGGTTGTACAAGGTGTCTGTCTGCTGTGTTTGGGTGCAGGTGCATGGGCTGCATGCTGTTGTGAGGTGGATGGCTGTTGGGTGTCTGAGTGCCTTGGGAGGGGGAGGACAGACACAATGGGAGAGGACACAGGGAAGTGTGTGTGGCTGTTGTGGAGGTGTCTGCGAGTGAGGTGTGTGTTCGGCTAGGTGTGGTAGAGATGCTGGTAGTGGATGATGGTGTAGTGCATGCAGGTGTGAGTGTAGACACAACTGGGAGGGATGTGGAGGAATAGGAGGAGGGGGACACAGGGGAGGCAGTGGATGTTGGTATGTCTGCATCTGGATGGTGTTTGTGTGAGTGTCTGTGGGATGATGTGTGGTGTTTGTGTTTGCCATGTCTACTCTTGTGTGTTGTCCTGTGTGCATACTCGTCTGCCTGTGTGCTTGGGATAGGTTGGGGTTGAGGGAAATGGGATTGGGAAGAGGAAGTTGGAGGGGGGAGTGGAAATAGGGACATTGGCTGCCATCAGAGAGGAGGCCAGAGCCTAGATTGATCTCTGTTTGGCCGCCAAGCCAGTGTGAATGCCCTCCAGAAATGCATTTGTCTGTTGCATTTGGGCTGCCAGCCTTTGGATGGCATTCACAATGGGTGACTGCCCGACAGAGATGGATCTCAGGAGGTCAATATCCTCCTCACTCAAGGCAGCAGGGCTAACTTGAGCAGGGCCTGAGGTGCTTGGGGAGAAGATGCCCACCCTCCTGCGTGAGCAGACATGGGCAACTCAATGAGGGGCTGCTGGGAGGGCGGTGCTGATACGGGGGTGGCGGATGTACCTGTTGCTGGGGTGGTCACAGAAGTGTCCGCCACCACCAGGGAGCTTCCATCGGAGGAGGTATCTGTGTCCGAACTGTCCCTGACTGTCTCCGCTGTGGTGCTCCCCTCGCCCTCCTTCCCACTGGTGCCCTCAGGGTTGGTGGACTCTGCCTCCTGGGTCCTGTGAGATGCAGCTCCCCCCGTCGCTGGTGCCTCTGCTCCTCTGCCAGATGATGCTAATGCACAGAAGGACAGGATGACAAAACAAAATGCGGGGGAAGAGACAAAGTATACACATGGTCAATGGCTGCACCAACACCACTGTTGGCATACATACCACACTCACACACAGGGAACAGGCCTACGCACTATACAAATCACTAACAGTACCTATGCTAGCCACCAGGGTATGGAGAGGGACACATCCTGCCAATTGCAGTATACCTGGGACCCACACAGCCCTGCCTAGTAGAGGATGCCTACAAGCTAGGTAGGAGGCATTTCACTTCAGAACTCTGCCCAACATGGGACCTACTCTGTAATGTCAGGCCTGGCCTAGGGGTACCCACTGACACACATCCCCCACCCGGATACCACCCTACCAGGCGTACATTGTAATGACGGGACTCTGTACTCACCCCCTTGTGGCTGCTGTGATGCCCTCAACCACCCATCCAGCTCAGGATAGGCCACCACCAGTATGCGGGCCATCGGGGTGGTCAGGGTTCAACAGGCACCCCTTCCTTTTGGGAGTCCTTCCTCAGCTGGGCCTCCGCAGACTTCCATGCCCAGCGTCTCAGGTCCTCCCACTATTTCCAACAGTGGGTGCTCCGCCTGCCATAGAACCCCAGGGCCCGTACGTCCTTGGCGATGGCACGCCATATACCCCTCTTTTGATGGGCGCTGACCTGCAAAGAAATACACACAGGGAAAACTATTAGTCAGACAGTCCTGTCTGTTACACTTATGGCCCACCATATCCCTTCACTTTGCCATTTGCACACAAGGGGCCCAGCCCACAAGCTGTGCGCCGCCCAGGGGACTTCCACCAACCCCCTACACGAGCCCTTCACACACACCACTCCAGTGTATTCATGCCCCATGCATTGTGCTCACATTGTACTCACCTGTTGGCCTGGGGGCCCATACAGCAGTCCAACTCCTCTGAGGTGAAGGCTGGGACCCTTTCCCCAGTCACAAGCACCATGATACATCCCCGACACAGGTCACAGCAGCACATGCAGTGTAGGTCCTCTCCTGTTGAAGGTCAGGTAGCAAGTGAAAGAACAGATAGAAAATGGCGGTGACGTCTGCAGCGGTGCATACCGTCACCGCCGGCGTACATCACAATTGGCCACTGTACCCCAATGTTATCTAATGAGGAGTTGCACGGTGGTTCCCGACCGCTCCTACAACAGGGCACAACGTCAGCAGAATTACCTCACTTCCACTTGTCCCTCCACACAGGGCAGGCAGATGCCATTTCAGGGGGGAGCAGGCCCTGAATTATAACTGCATCACAGTTCACAATTGGACACACAGGACAAATGCCCTTATACATTTAAAATTGACATCATGGATTGTACTGTTGTGGCTACAATGTTCAGTTTGTGACCGGCTCCTCACTCCTTTGTCCCTTAGACTGCAACCGCTGCGGATGAATAGGAGATGGAGACATACCCCCGTGTACAGACCCCTGGTGGACTTTGCAACAATGGAGAACAAGCACATTATCCTCACCTACAGACTTGACAGGGCCACAATAACGGATCTGTGTGCCCAACTGGAGCCTGACCTGATATCTGCTATCTGTCACCCCACTGGGATTTCCCCTCATGTGCAAGTTCTATCAGTGCTCCATTTCTTGGCAACTGGTTCTTTCCAAGTGACAGTGGGCTTGGCAGCAGTAATGTCACAGCCAATGTTTTCAATAGTGCTGACCAGAGTGCTGTCTGCCCTGATTAAACACATGTGCAGCTACACTCTTTTCCCCCAAGTGGATGATTTGGCCACAGTGAAGGCTGACTTCTATACAATGGGCCATATCCCCAATTGATGGAACACATATTGCATTTGTCCCCCCCCCCGGCAAAATGAACAGATATTCCAAAATCCAAAAAGTTATCATTCGATGAATGTCCAGATGGTGTGCCTGGCGGACCAGTACATCTCCCATGTCTGTGCTAAGTATCCTGGGTCTGTGCATGATGCCTTTATCCTGAGGACTAGCAGCATCCCTAATGTGATGGCCCAACTACAGAGGCACAGGGTGTGGCTAATACTGTAGGTGAGCCCTGGTTCCAACCCAGTGGATGTTGATGTATGGGTATGGTGTAGGCCATATGGGATGGTGTGTGGCTAAATGTTGTCCCTCCATATTTGCAGGATGACTCAGGTTACCCCAACCTATCATGGCTACTGACCCCTGTGAGGAATCCCAGGACAAGGGCAGAGGAACGTTACAATGAGGCACATGGGTGTACAAGAAGGTTATAGACCGTACCTTTGTCCTCCTGAAGGCCAGGTTTTGGTGCCTCCATGTAATAGGTAGATCCCTGCGCTACTCACCCATGAAAGTGTGCCAGATCACTGTGGCATGCTGTATGTTGCACAACCTTGCCTTGAGACACCATGTGACTTTTCTGCAGGAGGAGGAGGCGGAAGATGGCCGTGAAGCAGCAATGGACTCTGTGGATAATGAGGATGAGGAGGCAGAGGATGAAGATGAGGACAACAGAACTGCATTGATCAAACAATACTTCCAATGACACACAGGTAGGACAGTGTTACTTCACATTTCATAGTCATTATTTAGATTATCTTTGTCACTGGCATGCTGTTATTTCCACTTCTATGCCCACTCACTGTATCCTTTGGTAACTCATTTTGCATATGTTGGTGCCCCACTATCGCTTCTGGTGTGATCACTGCAGCTAACTACAGGTCTTTCCAATGTGAACATTACTGTACATTTCAAATGTAATGTTTGAATCTGGTTAAACGTTTACATACTTCAATCATTTGAAATACTCCATACTTGTATTTTTTCAAAGGGTGTTTATTTAAGTGCTAAGGAGTAGGGGGGCAAGTCTATTGGGCTGGGGTGATGATGGAAGAAAGTCCAGGGTATAGTTCCAGTCTATTTGTAGCACAGGTGCATTGTCCAAGGGGACATAGGAAGGGCAGCAATGGCAGTTCAAGGTGGACAGGGTGACAGAGTGGGACACAAGGGTGACAATAAGGAGAGTCTCATTTCCTGGCGGGGGTCTTGGCAATAGTCTCTGGCTTCTGCCTGGATCGCATGGAACATTTGCGGGGTGGTTCTCCTTCTGCAGGGGGAGGGGTGCTGGTGGCCTGTTGGTCCTGTGGCGGGCCTCCTGTCCACTAGCGGCAGTGGAGGTGGAAGGCAGTTCAGATGTCTGGCTAGTGGCATGGGCCCGCTGTTGTGGGGCTGCCTCTCTCATAATGTTGGCCAAGTCTGCCAGCACCCCTGCAATGGAGACCAGGGTGGTGTTAATGGCCTGCAAGTCTTCCCTGATCCCCTGGTACTGTCCCTCCTGCAGCCACCTGTTCTCCTGCACGTTGGCCAGCATCGGCCCAGTGTATCCTGGTATGCTCCCAGGATCTTGGTGAGTGCCTCCTGGAGAGTCGATTCCCTGGGCCTGTCCTCCCCCTGGTGTACAGCACTCCTCCCAGGTTCCCTGTTGTCCTGTGCCTCTGTCCCCTGAACCGTGTGCCAACTGACACTGACCCCAGGTCCCTGATTGTCTTGGATATGAGGTATGCTCGGGGTCCCTGTAGTGGTGAACACACTGCTGATTGACGTGTCCTGGGGACAGAGGTATGGGTATGTTGGGTGGGTGCTGTGGTGGTGTTTCCAGATGGGGGAGGCCCTGTGGTGGTGTGTGACTGTGGCTGGGTTACTGACTGTCCAGAGGTCCCTGATGGTCATCCTGATCCAGCTGTCATCACTGTGGGCCTCTTCTGTGGGAGGACTGGATATTGCAGGCACCACTTCTCCAGTGGCATTGGCCGGGGTACCTGTGGGGATGTGAATGTAGTGTTATTGTTTCTGTGTGTGACATATTGTGCATTGGTGGGTTGCCGTCTTTGATTATTATTGCCCTGGCAGCTTTTACTTGTGTAAGTTGGTATGTGGTGGGCTAGCTGATTCTATCTAGTGTGCATGCTTTGGTGAAAGGTGTCCATGCAGGTCTGTAAGTAGTGTCCATGCATTGGTATGGCATGCAGGGCTTGGCATTGGGATGAGTGAGATGTGATGGCGGAGTGTGTGGGATGGAGTGGAGTGATGGGAGTGAGGGTGGGGGTATGTGATGGCATGCAGGAATGGGGGTAGTAGTAGTATAGATTTGACTTACCAGAGTCCAGTCCTCCTGCTACTCCGGTCAGGCCCTCAGGATGCATGATTGCCAAGACTTGCTCCTCCCATGTTGTTAGTTGTGGGGGAGGAGATGGGGGTCCACCGCCAGTCCTCTGTACAGCGAGTTGGTGTCTTGCTGCAATGGAATGTACCTTCCCCTGTAGGTCGTTCCCCCTCTTCCTGATGTCATCCTTGGTTCTTGGGTGCTGTCCCATGGCGTTGACCCTGTCTACGATCCTCCACCATAGCTCCATCTTCCTAGCAATGGATATCTGCTGCACCTGTGCTCCAAATAGCTGTGGCTCTACCCGGATGATTTCCTCCACCATGACCCTTTGCTCCTCCACTGAGAATCAGGGGTGTCTTTGTGGTGCCATGTGTTTTGTATGAGTAGTGTGGGTGAGGGTGTATAGGGTGATGTGTTGGGGTGTGTGATGTAAGGTGCGTTGGTGGTGTATAGGTGATGATGTTATGTCATTCTAGTCTTGTCTGTAGTCGTGATGTCAGTCTGCTGGCAATGGTTTGTGTTTGTAAGGGGTTGTGGGTAATGTGGGTGTGTGTTTTATAGTGGTGTGGGTGTGGTGTGAGTGTGTCAGGTGTGTGTATTTTGAATTGTCCAATGTGGTGTTGTTTTGTATGTTTGTGTGTATTTTGAGCGGTGTGTACCACCAATGGTTTACCGCCGTTGAATGTCCGCCATGGTGATTCGTGGGTCATAATGAAGTGGGTGTTTTTCTGTTGGCGTAACGGTGTGGGTTTGGATACAGCCAATTTATCACTGACCTTTGGTGTAGCGAACTGTGTCTGTGGCTGAATATTGACGGATTGGTGTGTGTGTGTCATAATATGTCAGTCAGCATGGCGTTAAGTGGGATTACTGCCAATGTCAAAATGAGGGCCTATGTTTGTTGAACTATACTTTATCTTATTCTTCTATGCACTGTGTACTGTAATACAGTGGATGGGATATCCGTTATCCACAAAATGTATCCCATCTGCCAGACTATCAACCTAAGCCTTAACCTATGTTTGGACTTGGGGTAGTAAAGTGGAGGAGGGAGTTGGAGAAGAGCAGGGCCATCAGAATTATAAGTTGACATAACATGCTACATCTGGGCTACCCCAAAAACATGCTGGAGAGTAGTGAGACCCGCCAGCATGGCTCCATGATATTGCATAGTCAATTATTAATTGTGCAGCATGCATGCTCATTTGCCTTGCTTATTAATGGCAGGAAAGACAATTCAAATATTGTAAAACACAAAGGGGGTCATTCTGACCCTGGCGGTCATGGACCGCCAGGGCCAACGACCGCGGAAGCACCGCCAACAGGCTGGCGGTGCTTCCATGGGCATTCTGACCGCGGCGGTAGAGCCGCGGTCAGAAACGGGAAACCGGCGGTGTCCCGCCGGTTTCCCGCTGCCCCTGGGAATCCTCCACGGCGGCGCTGCAAGCAGCGCCGCCATGGGGATTCCGACCCCCTTCCCGCCAGCCTGGTTCTGACGGTTTCCACCGCCAGAACCTGGCTGGCGGGAACGGGTGTCGTGGGGCCCCTGGGGGCCCCTGCAGTGCCCATGCCATTGGCATGGGCACTGCAGGGGCCCCCTAACAGGGCCCCACATAGATTTTCAGTGTCTGCGTGGCAGACACTGAAAATCGCGACGGGTGCAACTGCACCCGTCGCACCCCTTCCACTCTGCCGGCTCCATTCGGAGCCGGCATCCTCGTGGAAGGGGGTTTCCCACTGGGCGGGCGGGCGGCCTTCTGGCGGTCGCCCGCCAGCCCAGCGGGAAACTCACAATGACCGCCGCGGTCTTTCGACCGCGGTACGGTCTTCTGGCGGTTCCCGCCAGGCCGGCGGCTTCCGCCGCCGGCGGGGGTCAGAATGACCCCCAAAGTGTGTGTTCTGTATCACTATTAAATTAAATACTGTCAAACAAATCATGGTATATTTTCTTTCTTTTGTATTATATATTGGTGTTCTGGCTTAAAACTATTCCTTGCAGCCAATGCGATGATTGTTACCAAGCTATGATGTGATGTATGGTTGAAGAAAACTTGGCCCAAGTTGAGCGTGACTGATTAATACCAAGTTAATCAATCATCACATCCAATTAAAATTCCAATGGCTCTAGAGAAACTGCAATGTTTTGCTATTGCGCAGTGTCAATTCAGACAGTTTAAACTAGTTTTTGAGGTGAGTATCACAATTTGTGTTTTTGTATTTTGTTCTTCTCTTACTTTCTTGATATAGCTACTCCTGCTGATGGCTAGAGGCAACTAGCACCGGCCCACCAACCAACATGGCAGGAGATCACCACCTGGCTGAGGCAGTAAAAGAGCCAGTGGCTGGTGAATATTGCTGGCTGGTGGCCTGGAACTTGAGAAGCAGGACTTACAGTCCCAAGTCCAACATCAGAATACCTCAGGCCACCAGCCAGGCCTCCCTCCAACTCGGCCACGCCACTGCCACCTCCAAAGCTAGGAGTCCTCCACTGCCACCCTTACGACCACAGCACTCCCCTCCTCTGATGTAATACACCTTCTTTTCCACTACAATCTACAATGGATGGCACACCTTACACACGAGAGGGCACTGCTCCGGCAAGGAAAGCAGGATGTGGCCCAAGAACTTGATGCCCTCAAGGCCCTATTTTAGTGATTTTTTTGTTTTAGTGGCAGGGCATGGTGTGGGCGGAGAGGGTGGGGCACAGAGTTAGGGAAAGGGTTTTACATTGGGCTTTTCAAATTTAGATGAATTTTTTGGGACTTTTGGCTTGGAGGGTGGGTATGTTGTGGGTGAAGAGGATGACTTCTAAAAATAAATGGGCTTTACTTTTTTTCTTTATAATCATTTGTTATCTGTCTCTCTACTGCTAGTTGGAACAGTGTAATTTATTATAGCATTGTTGAGGGTACTGTTTTGCTCCCCCTAAACTCTCCCTACCTGAAGTCCCTTGTCACTAGGGGCCAGATGTAGGAAGCAAAAAATTAGCGAGTCGGAAATTGCGAGTCATTGCGACTCGCAATTTCCGACTCGCAAAATGGGATCCTACAAAAAAAGTGACATCAATTTGCGACTCGCAAATGATGTCGCACCGCAGATTGCGAGGTCGCTTTTGACAGGAAGTCATTAAATACACCTGGGAGGAGGGAGGACCACACCCTATTCAAACTGCAGAGAAACTACCTGGAGGAACAGCTGCAACAATGGAAGACTCAGGCAGTGCAGGCAGGAAGAGAAAATTGAAATTCTCTGAAAAGGAACTTGAGGTTCTGACAGAGGAATGCTGCCAGCACCATGACCAGCTGTTTGGAAAGGCTGCCCTGAGTGACCCAGACACTGAAAAGAGGAGAATCTGGAAATACATCCAGGAGAGGGTAAATGGCATAGGGGTGAGCCACAGAAGCATAGAGGAAATCAAAAAACAGTGGTATGACCTGCGCTCCAGGACAAAGGAGAGGGTGGCAGAGTGCCTCAGGGAGATGAGGGGAACAGGAGGAGGCCCATCCACCATCCCACCACCCACAGCCATGGAGGAACTGGATGAACAGACCCTGAAGCCTGAGGCAGTGTCAGGAATGGGAGTACTGGACACGTCAGCACAAGGGACATCAAAAAGTGATTACCATGAAACACGCGTGTACACCTATAAATGCTATACCCGCACCCACTCAGTACACAGCAGCATGCATAACCAGGCTAGCTCCATTCCAGACTAGCAACCACCAGAATGATGCATTATGGGCAATGTAGTACAGTAGGCAGCATATAGGCAAATGTTTATTAGGAGGCATACAAAAGATTTGAGATACTGACAGTATGTTCCCTATGTCCCACAGGTCTCCCACAAGACACTCCCCCCAGCCACACCATCCAGGGTGAAGAAAGCAGGCCACAGGCAGGGCAGGAGGCTGCAGCTGCCACTACAGGGCCCAGCACCACACCACCACAGTTCCCTCCAGCTGAAGAAGTGGACATGGAGGAAAGAGACACAGCACCTGGTCCCAGCCACAGTGTGAGACAGCAAGACCAAGAAGCACCACCGCGTTGCAGACGCAGACTCCATGTCCACGCAGTGTCCCAGGAGGATATAGGAGACGCATCCATGTCTGCAGCAGAGGCATCCCTCATATCTGGTCAGCGCCGGCAAACTAGGCAGTTGAGAATTATTTCTGGGGCAATGCAGAAGATGGAGCACAATTTTACACATGGCCAGGCAGAAGTGAACACACAGTTCACACGTTTGAATGACAATGTCAGTGACCTAGCACTATCTATACGGCAACTGGTGACGTAACTGGTGTTAGAGAGACAGAGTGCAAGGCGCCGTGAGCGCCAACTGGTACAGAGATTGGACCGCATGGCTGCATCCATTGTCCGTCTAGCAGTGAACACCACAGGGCTGTCACGCCGTACTGTGAGCTTGCAGGTGGACCTGGGCCACTTTGCAGGGATTGTGGCATGGGGACTGGGACTCATTAGCCACGCTGTGGACATGCTGGAGGCCAGACAGGTGGCTAGGGGCACGGCAGAGACACCTCAGGACAGTGAGGAGGGGTCCACCATCAGCAGCGTATCTGCCACAGACAAATGTGTCTTGCGGAGTGGCAGTGCACGTCAGGGGTCTGCTGACCCACCTAGCACAAGCCATGCTGGGCGTACCAGGAGGAGGTGTTAGGCACAAACACTGCAGGACACATGAGGCACATGGAGTTAACGTGTCCTCATTGAGGGTGGACATGTGCAGCCCCTTAACAACAGTTCAGTTCTTTAATTATTGGTTCACTTATTAAAAAGTATTGTTTGATCCACTTCACAACTGGGCTCTTTGTGTGTGACATAAGTGTGCGTGGTGACAGTTGCCACATACCTTCCAAAGCATTGGTTTGCAATGTGGTCCCATCTCTGTCTGCCTTGATTTGCAATGCTTCTATCCCCGGGCTGTCGATGTGGTAGCTCTTGCTCGTCATCCTCCGAATCTTGGTCTTCAGAGGTGAGATGTAGCCCACGTCTGGTGGCAATGTTGTGCAGTATAGCGCATGCGCCAACTTTCTTAAAAGCTGTTATTGGGGCATACTGGAGCGCACCTCCACTTCTGTGGAGGCATCGGAATCTTGCCTCTAACAGTCCAAAGGTCCTCTCTATGACATTTCTGGTCCGCCTATGTGCACTGTTATATCGCCTCTCATTCTCATTGCTGGGTGTTAGGTACGGGGTTAGTATCCATGGTCATAGCGCATATGCACTGTCACCTGTGTGGCAGAAATTAACAATGCTAGCAGGGCATGGATGGTTTCTACAGTGACCTGTGTGTATGGCTTCAGGGTGTCTTCAGCAATACCTAAGAGATATCCGTCTCCAAACTCCCCATGTTCTAGGCGTTGGTGTATCCCACTGTGCCTGAAAATGTAAGGGTCATGTGTACTCCCTGGAAATGTGGCTACCATGTCAGTGATGACATAATGGGCGTCACATACCACCTGGATGTTCAGTGAGTGTGTACACTTCCAATTGCGGAACAGATATTCGAGATTTGCAGGAGGGCATATTTGTATATGTGTCCCGTCTACACACCCCATTACACATGGGAAGTTGGCAATTTCTGCCTCATTCCTGGGTAGGTATATGTATCTGGACATGTGTGTGAGTATGGCATCTAGGAATGATCTGAAGAATCTTGAGAGGGCACTTTGGGATACCCCACCTGCCACAGCAATGACCACCTGATAGCTACCCGAGGCCAAGAGGTGCAGTGAGCATAGCACTTGCACAAGTGTGGGGACGGCGCTGCCGCACACAGTCTGGCGTTGAAGCTGCGGATTGAGTAGATCAATTAATTCTAAGATTGCTGCGCTGCTGAGTCTGTATTTGTCAGAAACCTCCTCCTCGGTTTGTTGTAAAAGTGACTGCCTGGTTCTGTATATCCTCTCCTGTCTCTGGCTCCTCCTCCTCCTCTGCTGTGCGGCGTGGACTCTCCTCCTCCTTCCTATCACATATATTTCAGCCATTTTGAGTAACCCAGATGCCTTCTGGGTCTCCTTTTATACTTTGGTTCTGGTTACCACCTGCTCTGAGTTAGTGGTAATTTGGGTGAGCAAAATGGGCTTTTTGCAACTAGTCGCAATTTGCGAGTGGCTTTTCCATATGGTTTGCAACTCGCAAATTGCGACTACCTATTTGCGGGTCGCACAATGGGGTCGCAAATTTTGCGAGTCAGTAATGGCTCACGTCGCAATTTGCGATTCGGAAATGGGGTTTTTGCATCTCATTTCCGATTTTGCGGGGTCGCAAATTGCAATTCGGGCCATTTGCGACTCGCAAATGTTTGCTACATCTGGCCCCAGGTTACTTACCTCTTCCTGCAGTCCAGCTATACCCCGCCTCCATCGTGACACTGCCTGGGAACAGAAAACTGGTGAATTTTAAATCAATTTAATTTGATGAGGTTTTGCAGCCCCCAGCCACCAATCAATTATATAGTATACAGTAGAATAATAGCAGTTAATGTAGTATCTGCCCTTGTTCTTTCACCTGAAAGTATTGGCCCATTAGGGGGTCTATCAACATAGGCAAGCATATTTAACTACTAATTTAACAAGTTCTTCTAGGTCTTTCTTACCTGAATTGATTTGGCAATGGTACCGCTTGAAAATCTTCACAAACCTTAGTGCAGGGTTTCCCAAAAGAGCCTTCTTATGAATGTTGGTGGTATTAGTATTTTCTTCTTCTGCTACAAGGGAAGACATCACAAAGACAGGTCCCACTCTTACCTATTCCAGTGAGGTGGACTCCAACTGTTGGATTCATCAGAAAGATTATTTATCCATTACAGTCAGCTCGACTGAAACAAAACACAGAGTTAGGGGGCTATTAGCAAAGACTGAGACCAGACTAGGGATGGGCAGAATTTTTTATTTCAACAGCAGAATTGGAGGAATTTAGTAATTGTAGGTAACTCTTGTAGTGCAGAATTAGTAATAAATTCTGCCGGTGGAATTAATCAGCATTAATTATTTGATAATGTAAACTAAGCTGGGCCTGGCTCTGCATTCATTTCTCCTGTTGGTAGGGTGGCGGAACAAGTGATGCAAATCACGCATGATGATAGACAGCTTTGCCTTTGATATGCCTAGTAGAGCTGTGGCCATGAAGAGGCTAGGTCTGTTCATTGCTGGGCTGATGCTCGTGAAAGATGTTTAGTCATTGGATTATCAAAAAGTGCGATCATGGAGGTGCCGAGGGAAGTTGTGCTAGCCTGTGGCACACACATGATTTTTAGGTGTGTGCAGCTTGGATAAAAGGTAGAGCCTTCCTGACAAGTGATGTGGCAAGGCTCAACACGAAGACATACAGTGCATACTTTTATTTGTGGGAAACAGTGACTTGTTATAATCAGCTGACTTCAATACCAACCCACCCAGTACTGACAAAGGAAAAGGTAACAAGGCATACAGCTCCCTTTAGGAGCGGATGGGTGGAAAGTCAGATATAAAATTTATTGAAAACAGTGGTAAATAAAGCAAACGTTACTGTGAACTATGAAAACTACTAGAGTTCCCAGAGAAAAACTTGACATTTATTAAAATAAGTGAAATGTTAATGTTGTAAACTTCTGTTTTGTTTACAATAAAGTTACCATTATGCTTTGTAATATCCTTATTATGTAATTTATTATGACCTTTACACTGTCCCTATTGTGCTCCTCTTAACCACCAGTGCCATTGTAGTGTGATTGATGGCGCTAATGTCTCTGACAGACTAGTGGAAGTTCATTCACTAGTGGGGTGCCGGAGTTCATGCTTCAGGGTATGTCATGATGTCTAGAGAGCCATAGAAACGTCACGCAGTCCCTAGATAAAGGTGTGCAAAATGTTTTGGTATGGATTTTCAAATGAAGTCTGACAAAATTCAATTATGTGTCAAAGTAATCCTGTAGTTCAAGGAGCATATTTGTTTTATTTGGAACCAATAATTTGGAAACAATTACTTTGGGCCTGATTTAGAGTTTGGCGGATAGGTGACTCCCCTACAAAGGTGATGGATATCCTGTCTGCCATATTATGATTTCTGTAAGATATAGCAGAATCGTAATATTGCGAACAGGATATCCGTCATGTTTGTCACAGAATGACCCCATCCACCAAACTCTAAACCAGGCCCTTTATCTTTAAAAAAAAAATACCATTTGGGAAATCCTAAACCATTCTTTGACTGCTGGTGGCATTTTATGTATGTGTGCATGCTGTGTTCTTTTGTAATATTCATTTGACTTGATTCATGAATTGATTAATACATTGGATCCACTTTGGTGAGTGCTCTCATAGTGGCAGTTGTAATATAACCTGCAGACCATCACCATCAAGTGGTTCAGGATTTGCCTAACTACTGCTCCTACAATGTATGTCTCAGTGAAACCTGGGCAGGCACCTCTTTGAAGTGGCAATAAATTCCCTTGTGGAAAACTTTACGTTGTTGCCTGAAACACTTATTTACCTAACTCAGTTTACTCTGCGCCCCGTTTAACTTTTGCCTACTTTGCGTAGCTTAATGCAGCAACCACATGGTAAAAAGTGACATATTTCGAAATTGTTTGCTCAATGAATAAAAAAAGCGACAAATGCTGCTCCAGAAAGTGACATGATGCTGTTCTCATAAAAGCACTTCCATTACATGGATGAGAAGGACAGTTGCAAGATTGATGTCCGCTTTTTTTAGAACCAGATTCCCTCTGTATATTTGAAAAGAAGGCTCCTCTGTAGTGTCAAGTTATGTTCTGTCACCTCTCTGGTGACACAGGGCACCTTCCCAACCTGACTTGCAGGAAGTCTGTACTTCAGAAGCTTCATTACATTTACTAGATTTAGGAAATTGGAAACATGAACAACGTTGATATCACATTCTTAAATATATAACGTTTTTATAATTTCATGTTCATTTTTAACTTTTTTTCCCCTATCGGATGGTGTTGAAAGTGAGTATTATAACAATATAATTTGAATAAAACAAAATATAAAGCCAAAATTACAATACACTGAGCTTATTGCTACGAGTGAAAATGTCAGATGTGTTTTAACCACAACACATCTAAGTTATTTGTACCTTATTTTCCATTGAATGCATTGCATTTGTTAGAGGTGGGAGGAACTCTGTGGAATCTCGTGGAGTTTGTATGTACTTCTGTGGAATTCTGCAGAGCAAAAACTCCACATGTTCCACCCACCCCTAGACCAGAACACCATGACAAAAATCTCTTGGACTAGTCAGACATTGTTCTGACACTATGATGATGTGGTATTATATTATCGCTTTCGTGCCTGGGTGTGTAAGTGGAGCTGGTGTGGGCTATTGTATTGTTCAGATAAGACAATCCCACAGTGAGTTGGTGTTGCTTTCACCACTTCCACCCCACCAATGTGTGATCCATTCATGGTATAAATTAGGTCACATCTTAATAAATCACACAGCCTGGGGCAAGAGTTAGGGGCTTGATGAATGGATGGGAACAGGGAGTTGGGGAAAGGTGTGACAAAGACAAACAGTACACTACATCAATATTCTTCAGGTCGATGAGCAGCACATAGTCAAGTCTGTTGTGGAAGGAAATGAAGCTCACAGTTCAATTAAATGAAGTGCAAGCAGTCCTTCAGCCCCAGAGACCAAAGTTATTATATATCTAAATGTTCTCTTACCCACACAGGTCCAAAAATTATGATTGTTAAAAAAAAAACTATATATAAATGTCAGATTGGGTGGTGCATCTGCATTCTTCCTGGGATGTCCGTCTTGGGTGCGTGGTGAAATGGTCAAGTAAGGTATGCACTAAGCAGGAGCATTATGGATATTTCATCTTTCATTTCATGTAGCAGAAGAGAAGGCCTGTGTATTGTAAAACAATAATGATATTGTAGATTCAAGGAGAAGCTAGGACAAAAGGCAAGCTACATTAAGAATGGGCCAAGAGGCAGAGCAAGAACATAGGCTGCTGCAATTATTCAGGATGACTCATGTGCAAATAACTGAGAGGAATTTTACAACTAATCCCACACAAATAGATGCATGTACCTGGCTGATCAATCTCACAACTGTCATAATATTTACCCGAGTGCATCACTCATGTGATGATGCAACTGACATCTACACATCTGTCTCCAGTTACAGCCTTCCCACCACAACCACATAATAAAGGAGTTTGAAAATTGAGCCAGCACACTTGCTACTCATCATTTCCCAAATCAATGCCTTTCTCTCCCGTCCACAGGGCTGAGTGGGACTCTTACAATTGTCATCATGTTGGTTTCCCTTTGAAGTAGATAATGTTCTTCTTCTGGCTGTCGCGGTCGTCCCGCCCTTAGTCCTCCTGACTCCGAATAACAAATCAGTCCGACTCCCCATCCTAACGAGATTAAGAGAGATAGACTTGTAGTGCACTGATACTGATGAACAAGAAGAGTAAAGGAATTTGAGCATTTTGTGTAGATTTGTATTTGTGAACTAAACTAACTAGTGTGGTCTCTGAAGGATCTGAAAAAGAAAAGTACAGCAAAGAGTGGACCATGCAAGTAAATCTAGCTAACTGTGAAAGGGTCAATCACCTTCAGGCAAAATCTCCCATCAGCCTCCAAACATTGCAAATCCTCATAATCAAGCTTACAAATTAGTTGAACACTCATACTGTCTGCCACCACATAACTCACACTCACTCAATAGATATCACTCATTGGTTACCTATTCCAATCCAAGCACAGTGGTAGGTACACAATTGTCCTATGATTGCTCCTCATTTCCCATAGAAGCAACACATTGGCAGTCTTGTTAAATAATGATCCTTGCTTGGGCAGCCCCGTTACAGAATGAAAAAAAGAAGGATAGGCATGAGACGGAGGCAGGCAGTGTCTCCAATGTCATTGAAGGGAATGGCGCAGCTTCTTCACTACACAATGGTCCAACTCCAGTCCAGCAAATCATGTGAATAAATGGTGGGGCTGCATAAGTCAGACACAAAATAATAATGTTCCTCTAGATATGTGCATTTATTTGTTTGAAAAGCAGTTTGATGATCATCTGAAAGTTCTATGGTTGCCTAGTCAGTCAGGCAAGTAAGGTTTGTCCCCAAACTCAGGGGGTTCTCCCAGATGTTGATCGGCTAATGTACCTGAGTGAGACCAGTTGACCTCATCCTCCTCCCCTGGTGTTTCAGGAACAGCGGAATCGTGTGGTATGAAGTGTTAGTTCAATGTAATCAAGGCCAATCTCTCAACATTTTGAGGAGCGAGACTGGTACTTCTAACTATGACACCTGGGCCAGCTGCACTGAACACACACTCAGCAGACACATTGGCTACCGGCCATGACAGATACTTTATTGCCAGCCTGCTGAGCTCTTCCTATACCAATAGACCAATGGGGTTTGGTCGACATAGACCTCTTTTGGGTCGTCCAGATAGTCTTGGTCCATCCTCTGGATGGCGGTAAATGCCACTTGCTGGACCTCTGTTCCCTTTGCCTCTATACTCAACTTAAACCCTACCACATGAAACCAAGCCATTTTAGAGGTTGGGTCTGATTCTTCTGTTGCTGGTGTTGTTGCTGATGCTGTTGCTTGTATTGGCTGATGTGGGATAAAAGTACTGCCCTCTCTGGAGGTTGAAATTGCACACCAGAACGTTTGCCTGGCACCCTAAATTTCAGTTGTTCTTCTTCCAGGTCTCCCGCTTGCTCAACAATGCACATTTTGTATGGTGAAACATAACCTTCTGAAATAGAAATGAAAGTGGCCAGTATTTGTTTGTACTGTGGATCAACTATTGTGGCACAGCTGTGCTATTTGGAGGACATCATCTCTCTTTGCAGCCCTGGATTAACAGTCAAGCAAAGGATTAAACTCTTAACCACCTCATTCATTTCTCCTAGCATAGCAAACCTTTGTGGCATCTTTTTAAACTGGTCATGTGGCAGATGCAACAATGGGATCATTTGGGTCATCATAATGTCCTCCTTGCTGACTTCCCATGTGAAAATCTCAAAAGGAAGTAGTGTTTGTGTCACTTTTTCCACAAAAGAAGAAGGAAGGCGGTCCAGCGCTAACATTTTACCCACCTTCCAGTTGCACAAATGTGCTGTTGGGTGATTGAAATCATAGGGACCCTCCTGCCTAAACATGCCCATATAAGTAGTTTGGATTTTTATCTTTTGTGGTGCCACTGACACAGGCATCTTCAGGTGAGAACCAGGAGGTGGTAGACTAAATGTGCATGTTGGCGCAGTCACTGTATGCGGTAATATGTCCATCTGATCTTTGTGCCATTTCAAGGTTGGTGATGAGGTTGATGCTTATGCACTGCTGGAGGTAGGGCTGTTTTGTGTAAAACTGTCACCCTCTTCTTCCTCATCACCTCCCACTATGATCAAAGCTGATTCCACTCACACATCACCAGCACCACCTGCGGCATTTTTTAAGGTGTTCCTCCCACCAGATTGATGTTTTTTCATATAATTTCTTGGCCACCAGTACCGTAGTGTGAACTAGGCTTACATTGACGAACACTTGTGTTTGCTTGTGTGGCAAATAGAACATATTGCACTGTTAACCTCTTGGTTGCTAATTGTGAAGAAGTGCCAAACTGGGTAGAAGAACTTTGTTAGTGTACCACCGGGGCCAATGCCCGAAGAACTGGAGTTAGGTAGGTGTGTCGACGATTGCCTCTCTGCAGTGCAGAATTCGACTGAGGTAGTGGTAGATGCATGTCTCAGTGGGGACCTTACAAATATGAAAGCTAGGGGAGCTGGTGGTGGAACCAGTGCCACATCCCTCTGAGCATGATGAATATGAGGAGTCATGCCAGTGTTATCTGAGCCAGCTTTGATGACAATGGCTGGCTCACCCTCCTCCTCTTCAATAAATCTAAGGCTTTCAGAAACTTTATTTTTACCTTGTCTCTCATGGTGGGTCTCAGATTCAGCCAGGGCCCAGTCCATGTCCAGATCACCAAAAGGGGGACCTTGAGAAGACAGTGGAGTACCCTTTCTTTTGCTTGCTGGAGATCTGGAAACCAATGGTTTAAGAAGAGGTACATCTTGTTCAGCAGGAAGATCAACCCCCTTTTCTACTCCTACTTCAGGAAGAACAATTGCTAGCTGTGGCTCTTTTTGTCCACTTTGCTCGGTTTCCAGCAAGGATTAGATCCTAGTTTGAGGCTGAGCCAACCAATTCAGACTGACAGCTTGGTGCCATGATTGAAGTGGCTGCCTCACTGAGAGACAAGACCTCGGCTTATGCTGGGGTGGTGCCAATGTTGATATGGGAGGGCTTCTCTCAGCTTGCTGCTTGGAGGATGGTGGAGCAGGCCAACTGTGTTTAGTGAAAAAGGTGGAGGGTGACAAGCCAGTTGTGGAAATCTGCTTCTTCTTCTCATCCTCACTGGCCACTTTTGTGGCAGTAACACCTTTTTTGAGGCCATCTTCAAGCTATGCCAATTGGCTGAAGAAGAAGGCAGAGTTCATAGTACAGACCATATAATATAATTTAGTTAGGTTATTCAAATAATTAACAACAATAATGTATTGATTCAAATCCACACCATGACATATTATTTCAGTCAGGACAATAACATGCAGATGTAACTGTTTTCTTTATGTGCATCTACGGGAAAACACCAATGGTAGGCAGGTGGGTGCAGGGAAAATGGAATAATTCTTAAAAGATGAAGGCTTGTGCACCTGTGGTGGGCAATGGGTGCAGAGAAAATGTCATAATCCTTAAAAATGAATGCAGGCATGCACCTATTGGGCAGAGGATGCAGGGAAAAAAGACATAGGGCCTCATTACTGTCTCAGTGATCCAAATGCTGGACCACTGATATGACGATGGAGAGGCCGCCTCCAAGCCGGCAGTCTCCCCACCAGCATATTACAAGATTTCTACTGGGTGGCTGGAAACAATATGACGGCATTGGCTTTTCCCCCGAGAGAGAGCCAAGGCCAATGCGGCCACACACAGCAAACTCATGGCAGGCAGTGCGCATTCAGAGTGCTGACGTGGGCCCCTGAACTGCCCATGACATGGTCGTGGGCAGTGCAGGGGCCCACCTGTGGCCCAAGTCTGCCTTTCTGACAGCCTTCTCATGGTGGTAACATCACCATGAACAGATTGGTGGAAAGGAAAGTCGTGATCAGGACAGCAATGCTGATCTGGGCACTGCCGTGGCTGACCATGACTTACAGTTCCACCAACCCATCGGGATCTCTGATCCATTTAGTGGCAGCAATGTGCTGGCAGTTTGATTGACAGTATCATAATTTGGATTTTGGACCGCCAAGGTTGCGGCGGTCTGACCACCATCGCAGGTACGGCGGTCCATGAACCACCGTATTTGTAATGAGGCCCATAATCCTTAAAAAATTAATGCTACTGTGTGCCTATGGCAGGCAAGTGGTGCATGGAAAAATGACACAATCCTTACAAAATGAATGCTTATGTGTGGGTATGGCCTGGGGGAGAAGAAGACCTATGGCAGACATTGGGTGGAGGAAAAATGTAAAAAATAAAATTGCTGGTGTATCACTAGAGACTATGAAATATCCATTGAGATGCAATTCATTGCCTCCCAATTGCACTGAATTGCCATTCATTGCTGTTCATACATATACTACAATGATCCTCAAGCCTACTAAAATCATATTAGAGAAAAAAGTAAAAAAATGAACATAAGATGGAATAGACCTCTATTATCAAACTCCCTAGAAAATGGCTTTGAAAAACTGGAAAAAAAGATCAATAGACTACGTGGCTGGCTAAAAATGGCTGCCAACCACATGGTCAAACCACAACAGCAAGCAAGCAAAGAGGCATGGAGAACAGAGAACACATGCAGACCTACGGCAAAAGAACAATGTCTGGCTGCATAGAACGGCCACTGTCCACATGGTGATCAAACAGCAACAGCAAACAAGGAGGCATGGAGAACAAATAACATATGTAGGCCTATAGCAGAAGCACACTGACTGCCTACACAAAATGGCCGTTGGCCACATGGTGGTCAAACAACAACAGCATGCAAGGAGGCATGGAATACAAAGAACACATGCAGGCCTATGGCAAAAGCACACTGATTGCCTACACAAAATGGCTGCTGGCCACATGGTGGACAAACCACAATAGCAGGCAAGAAGGCACTGAGAACAAGAACACATGCAGGCCTATGTCAAAAGCAAAATGACAGCCTACACAAAATGGCTGGCTGCCACATGGTGGTCAAACAAAACAGTAACGGAGGTGGAGAACAAAGAACACATCCAGGCCTATGGCAAAAGCCCACCTACTGGCTGAACAAAATGGCCACCTGCCACATGGTGGTCAAACAACAACAGCAAGCAAGAAGGCATTGAGAACAAGAACACATGCAGGCCTGTGGCAAAAGTACACTGACTAGCTGCACAAAATGGCCAATGGCCAGATGGCCAAACAAAAACAACAAGCAAGGAGGCATGGACAACAAGAAGGCATGCAGGCCTATGGATGGAGACTGACTAGAAAAAATGGACACCAGCCACATGTCATGGAGAACAAAGAAAAAATGGAGACCCATGGCAAATATACAGAGACACACTCTAGTTAGCCAAAGGAGGACATGGTAAACAAAGAAATCACTACAATTGATTTGGTAATGCCAAAAGCGAAAATTAACTCAGCAATATACATTTTCTCAACACGCATCCTGCTTAGGCATGATATTAACCCACCAAAATACATTTTTGCAGAAAAACAAAGAGAAACGCAGAAAAAAGTAATTTAATTCAGTGCCATCCATGGCCTAAATCATAACTGCTTTAAAACAACCCATATCACAAATACAGTTGTTTCATATACCCATGATTATTACTGGCTGGATGGCCCATGTGCAGATTAGACCGTTTGGTAAGATAAATGAATAGGGCAAATTTAACAGACTTGGATGACATGACTTAACAGTGCATCCATTTTCCCTTATTAAAGATAAAAAATGAAATGCAAAAAATACTAGGGGCCTGATTACGAGTGTGGCAGTCTGACACCACATTACGAGGTTGGCGGGCAGGCCCACCAACCTGCCAGTGTCTCCACTGGGATCCTTGACTTCGATGGGCTGATGGTAGCCGGAATCAGCCAGGGCGGCGCTGAAATCAGCAACACCCTGCTGATTACAACCGGGTTCTCAGCCAGCCTTTTCATGGTAGTTTTACTGCCATGAAAAGCCTGGTGGAGAACAGGTGCTGGGGGCCAAATGGGAGCCCCTGCTAGCCCATGCACTGGGCATGGGCAGTGCAGGGGTCCCCCTGCCCAGCACCCTCGCAATTCTCACCGTCTGCTGTGCAGACAGTGAGCATTGCGAGTGTGCAGACAGTGAGCATTGCAAGCCAGTGACAAAGCTGCTGCCACTTTCCCATTGGGCTGACAAGCGGAAATCTTGCTTTCTTCCCATTAGCCCTGCAGGAAATTCGTAATGGGCCCGGGGAGAGGTAGTCAGTATAGCAGCAGCCTCCCCTTCGGAAGTTTGGCGGACGGGTCATCTCTTCCGCTGTACTCGGAATCAGGCCCTAAGCCCTTAATGCAACTCCAGGTCACTCACCACAACCAAAATCTAATTTAGAAATTGAAATAAAGTACAAATAAAATTACTGGAGCCTGCTCTCTATCATTCACCTTTATCCTAAAGTTTTTTAATTTACTTGTCACAAAAACAACGTCCTGAAAATCCAATAGTATACATGCAGCCGGAATTGCAGACAAAGAGAGTGCTCTGTTTATGTTAAAATCCAAATGAAAAGTGACCAGGGGATGGATGAAACACTGGGAGGAGCCTTCTGGACAGAAATTTGGAGTCTCAAGGGCACTTACTTCCTGTAGAAAAAGTAGTAAAATAAAAAAATGCTCTTTGCATTAAAAAACAAATTGAAAGGTAATTTCTAGGAGAATACCAGTTCCAAAATGTATGTTTGAATTGATTTTTCTGCTTTTCAAGTAGACACTCTACTCAAGAAGCAACCGCAGCCGCTTGTGATCGCCAAAGCCACAAATTGGCACTGGAAGGCTCTTTGGCGATCAGATATCGTGCTAGCAGTAGGCAAATCTCATTTGTGCACATGAGTGCTCGTGTACAGAGCCTTGCTTGGGCCAAGAGGAATATAATTTTGCAATGCGCTGGATGGCAGAATTTAACAGGAACTAAGCGTCACACGCATAACACGAAGTTACCTGAATGCTGCAAACTGCGCGCGTGGAATTATATTTCCATCCAGGCCTGGAAACTAAGCAAACAATGTCAGCAGAATTGAAATGTCATCGGGAGCTTGCTTATAAGCCTTACTTATGGTGAACAGTTTCCACCATCTACTGCTTATGGCGAATACCATCTAGCACCTGAGGGTGTGCACACATTGTGCTGCAATAGCGAATGAGTTGACAAGATGTTTTCTTAAGTTCACCTCCCATGATTTATACCCAGGATCAGGAGACAAATACAATTCTGCAGCTGTGGTGTTATCAACATTGTTATGGTTTTACAGCTTTTGTCATGTATTCCATAATCCTTTGAACAATTTTCAGATCTCAATAAAAACTGAGTGTTGTTTGATGTGATGTCCAAATGAGAAAATAGTGAAATAATATCACCACAGAATGTGCTGAATTATGCCTCTTAATTTGCCTAATCTTCAAGGCTAATTTAGTGAACCTGTCACATAATTTGGCCTACCTAGGGCATATAACCCAGTGACCTAGTTTATACCTAATCATGCCAATGATCTTTGTTGTTCAGGGAAGGAAAGGCACATTTCACCCAGGAGGGACCTTTTTTTGTTTAGCACTTCCTAATACAGGGCTTAACATTTTATATTTATTCTAGTTATGGTTGTGTTTTTTATCCTGCACCATTAATCTAAGCAAAAAAATAAATACATGTTATGGGTTGTTATTGCCAAGTATTATGTATAAAATAAGTACATTTCAGAACACATGCATTTTTTAACACATGCATTCTAGCTATCATTGTTATTCATTTTTTTAAGTAATCTGCAAGCCCTTTATTTTCGTCTTTGTATAAATATTTTCATAGGAATTCAGAATGAGTAAAATGAAGACAGTGAGTGGTGTGTTAGACCTGACATCCTTGGTGTGGTTTCCCCTAACTTTTTGCCTCTACTTCCCAGGTTGTTTTCTGTGTGCTCGACTCTGTTTTTGCTGTTTTTGTTACTCTGGACACTTTACCACTACTGACCAGTGCTAAAGTGCAAGTGCTACCCATGTGTACTTGACTTTTCCATGATTGGCATATTTGATTTACTAGTAAGTCCCTAGTAAAGTGCACTTGAGGTGCCCAGGGTCTGTAAATCAAATGCTACTAGTGGGCCTACAGAACTGGTTGTGCCAACCACATTAGTAGCCCTATAAACATGGTTCAGACCTGCCAGTGCAGTGTCTGTGTGTACAGTTTTAACCTGCCAATTCGACTTGGCAAGTGCACCCACTTGCCTGGCCTAAACCATTCCTTTTTATACATGTGAGGCACCCCTAAGAGAGGCCCTAGGTAGCCCAAAGGGTGCAGTATATGTTAAAGGTGTGACATGTACTGATGTGTTTTACATGTCCTAACAGTGAAATGCTGCCAAATTTGGTTTTCATGGTTGCAAGGCCTATCTCTCTCTCATAGGTTAACATGAGGGCTGCCTTTAAATATTCTTAAAGTGCAGATTCCCTTTGAGACATCTTTTAGTAAAAATGTTTTTTAGATTGTCAGTTTGAAAATGCCACTTTTAGAAAGTAGCCATTTTTGTTTTTACTTAGACCATTCTGTGACTCTGCCTGTTTGTGGATTCCTGGTCTGGGTCAGTTTGACAGTTGAGCTGATTGTGCATCTCCTCTAGAAAGAGACACAAAGGGTGCTGGGGTGTAGCCTGCATATCCTGATGAGCCATCTGTGCTAGAGTGGAGGGAAGAGTGGTCACTCCTGAAATGGCTGTCCCTGCCCTCACACAATACAGTCTCCAACCCCCTGGTGTGTGTCTGAGACTTGGCCTTGGCAAGGCAGGATCTGTGAACAACAGAGACTTTCCTTTGAAGTTTGCCAGCTGCACGGAAAACGCAAACCCACCTGCCCCGAAGCTGTGGATCTCACAGAGGCGTGACGACCCTAGCAACTCTGTACTCCTCAGATCACCACAGCCGCTGATCCCGCATGACCTTGCTGAGATGAGAGTGTCGTAAGTCTGAAGTCCATGACACCCGATGCCACTGCATCACCTGTGGCCCTTTGATATTATTGCGATCCAGTGAGGTCCCCACACAGCATTGTGACTTTACCGGATTTCATATCTGCCGGAACGAAGGGACCAACACCTCGCAACTGACGCCGCCTCACCTCCACCGCTCTGCAGTATGGACCCAACGCCTCTTCACAACACTTCTGCTCCTCTACCCCACAGTACCGGAACCAATGCTGTGTCTGATTCAGCGACACCTTGCTCCCTGACTTTGTGCACCGGCCTGTATTCTACTTGTATTACTATGGTACTGAACCTGGGGATCCATACAACTCTGTTAACGGCGCCAACGGTGTCGCAGTGTAGGAAATGGCTCTGTCACGATGCCACTTAGCATCAAATTGCAGTATTTGTGCCTCTGCGCACTATTTTTGTGTTTCCAAGCTCTAAGGTCATATTTTTTATTGTGGATTGTGGATTTCTTTATCATATTTTGTCTTGTTTAGTTAGATAAAATATTTACTATTTTTCTAACCCTGTGTTGTGCCATTTTGTAGTGGTTCACTGTATTACTGTGTGTAGGTACAAATACTTCACACATTGTCTCTGAGTTAAGCCTTTCTGCTCGTGCCAAGCTACCAAGGGTGTGAGCAGGGGTTAACTGAGTGTGATTCTCCTTTACCCTGACTACAGTGAGGGTCCCTGATTGGACGGGGGGCAACTTGACTGCCAACCAAAGACCCCATTTCTAACATGGTGTATAACATAAACTTAAACTGTACATTTGAAATGAGAGTGTGCATGAAAAACTAAGGGCCAGATGTATAAAGGGTTTTTGTGTTCACAGATCCTGGGATTCAGTAAACCAGAGGATTTATGAATGCTAAACCTCTTTCTCTAATGTACTAAACTCATTTGGAGATTTGAAAGCATTTTTTTAAATTACTAAGGCTGTGATTACGACCTCAGTGGACTGACTGCTGGGCTGCCAATTCAACAGTTAGGAAGACACCGTCAAGGTGGTAATCTACTAGAGATGACTTTGAGTAGTCCTTCAATGTGCACTGGAAAGAGCACCTTTTTTACTTGCTTGTTTAAATAGTTGCTTGGTTAAATTGCACTGTCATGCAATTGTACAACGTGAAATTTAAATTGGTAATCATAAAGCAGAAAATAATATATGTCCATAGAATCCTACAACTAATAAGCAGACCCTATATTTTTAGACTAGGACCCTCTCCTTGAATAAGCTGACCCTGAAACTTCCAGCTATAACTATCTTCAATGTGAGCTTTGAACCTAAGCTTGTGTAGCAGCCTAAGCCTGATAATTGACTATTTGAACCATTCCTGTAGGTGATGCATAGTAAATCTGCTGACCTCTCAGCATGTTACAAATCAAAAAAATATATTACACATTGGGCCTTGGCAACACCATGAGATCTGTGAATAACATGGAGGGAGAGAATTATGTTCTATTTTTGGCACTTCTAAAGCACATGGCTACCAACAGACCTCACAGTGCAGAGAAGTGGCTACTTTACAATCCATGTACATTACTAATGCAAGTAAGATTACTGGAGTTTTTCAGTACTAGAGAACCCAATTAATCAAGATGCAAACCTATGATTCTTCTACAAGCAACAGAGATCTGTATAGGTGAGGAGGGGTTAAACAAAGGTATCCAAAACAAACGAAGGGTCCCCCAAAGGAAGGAGATCCTGAAGGATTTGTGAAGAAAATGGGGTATTCCTTGAGAGATTTAATGATACTGGGTATAGCCAAAGAATAAGTAACTTCTTTTTTATTCAGACATCTGACAAAGCAAAGGTAGAGTGCAAGTAATAAGTAATCAGAACATTCGCAGCTTTATTGGTGATTAATTACAAATATTTGCACAAAATGTTATTCCACTGTCCTATAACATGGCTTCTTTTCTAAATTATAATATTGACAAATACTCTTAAAAAGTATTAGAAAAATAATAAGCACAGCCTTCTAGATAGTAAACATACACAATCTCTTTTACAGTGTAAAGATGCAATTAAAGAGAATGAATTATTGTGTGTGCCAGCTTTTTATTTCATTGCCTTTCTGTGTTGCTATAAGCTGAAAATGCATTGGCTTCATTTTCAAGTTGAACTTTTGAGAAATACGTTTGAAAGAGCTTAATGGAAAAAGAAAATGGGGATAGAAAATTAGGTAAGTGCTGATGCTAGATCATACTTGGGACATCATGACTGAAGGGTTTATACCAACTATGTGAGGTCGTAGCTCCAGTTTCAACTTAAGCACGTGACAAATACTGTTAAAACTATTAGAGAGAATTAATAAGCATAGTTGATTTGAAGTGGGAACCTCAGAGATTATAAAGAAATATGTAACCACCATAAAGCTCCCTGCTAATGTCTCTCTCACCATGCAAAACAAGCATTGTTCAAGTCAATAGTTTTTGCCTTTGGGACCTACTGACTTTGCCAATTGCTTTTGGTGGTGCTGTACAGAGTTGGACTACTGTGCAGCATTGCCAAAAACAAAGAAGAACTAGCATGATGGCAATCATGTCATTTCACTGATGCACACATTTGTGTCAGACGCATGGGCAAGGGCGTGGGATGTGGGGCCATTTGTTTTCATTTATTTATTTACCAATCCAAGATGGTGGACATCATTTCCATCAGTAAATATAAAATAAAGTTTTTTTAGCGTGAAAGTGAGAATTGAGTAAAATGGACCACAGGTGTTGGGGATGTGTGGGGTAAAAGTGGAGGAGGTGGACAGAAGGAAAGGGAAAAGCAGAATAGGTCTCCAAATAATCACTGATGGTCCTATGACCATCCCTGATCTGGAATATTGTACCTTGCAAGTATAATACTGCACATGTGATATTATTAGAAATATATTTGTATTCCCTGATGAAGCTCTTGTTCAGGGGCGAAACACATTGGCTGGGCTGAATGTTCAATATGTGAAGAATAAAATGTTTTGAAGACTCACCTCTACATCTAGTTGTGTGTTTTATTAACTAAATGGAAGAATCTCGGTACCCATCTGAATGGACTTTCATATGATTAAATTCTCTTTCTGTCCTCAATATGGATACTATTCCAATGCATCAGCAATTATTTGGAGAGTGCTCCCTATTTTGTTTTCATTGTATGTTGGGAGGTTAGTGAGTGGGGGGGCCTTTTTCTGAGGTGTAGCGCTACATAGTAATATCAGAACACTAGCACTTGTGCGATCATGAATGGACGGTTACTGCGCTGTTTGTTTTGTGTGTTGCAGGAAAAAAGCAGCACAAGGAGGACAAGGAAGAAGCAAAAGAGGGAGAGAACACAACATCAGCACATGGTTGATACAGAGATATGTAGCATGCAGGGTGGGGAAGAAAAGCACATGGAAGAGAGAGGAATATGTAGGGTAGAGAGAAGCACACACATACAAGAGCAATATGAAGCTGGAGGTGAGTGAAAGTGCCCAAGGGAGACAGCTGGAAAACACACTCATTGAGTGTTTAAGCAAAAAGATACAAGAGAAAGCAGTGCAGGGAGAAAAAAAGAATGGACGAGAGAGCAAGCAACATGGGGTGAGAGGGGACAGGAACACATGAGGGAGACAACTGGACAATATATACACTCTTGTTGAGTGCCTAAGCAAAAAGCAAAGAGTAGTTCACTAAAAGCGAAGAGCAAACAAACTGAAGTAGAGTGGTTATGCTCCGGTTAGGGACAAACAAAAAGTTGGACAATAAAAACCATTGAATCAGAATCAAGCAAATAAGAGTTACAGTAAAGTCAACCAATTGTAAGCAATGAGCAGGCTTTAAGCCCACTGCAAGATATTGGCAAGCTAACAATTGGTTGTTTGCAACTAGACAGCTTGCCTTGTCAGGTAGGCTTGACTTACAAATAGTGTTAAACAGAATAGATTAATTTAGGTCCCTGCTGGATATTTATATGGCTTTCATTGCTGTTGAAAGCTGTAACTGCATTAACATTCATCTGATAACTGATTATGGCTCAGTTTTAAAGTTCAACTATTCAGAAATTCTTTTGAATATAGTAATGAATTGAAAAAAGTAAATGAGGCTCAAATGTGGTGATTGAACTGGGGACATAATGACAAATAGGCATAAATGCTGTGCTTGAATCATGTGACATGACTGATGCAGTATCTGAAAATAAGGCTAGAGCTGATTAACTCCTTTAGGATCACTCTAGCTCTTAAAATATCTTCTGCGCTCCTTTAATGAGGAAATCGATAACAGAGCTGTTTCAATGACAACTGATTGTATGACAAAATATTGCGAAGAAAAATATTGTGATCTATATCAATTGCAAAGAAATTCCATGAGCCAGAATATCGTGTTGACATAATTTGTATGTAAACTATAAAAATAATTAAACAAAAATGTTGTGGCATATAGGATTTAATGTACATAGTAATACAGTATTTTTAATTTTATTTTAAGAATTATTACAATATAAAATTTAAACATTATATATACTTTCAAAATATTAATTTAAACCATAACTACAAATTTCATTATATATTAATAATAACAAGAACCATTCATATACATATGTATTACAAAAATGATTAGCAAGTTATATAGAAATAAAATAAACAATGTTCATACATTATTATTATTTAAAGTAACAAAAACAATACAAAAATAAACAAATGATAACAGTAGGGAATATGTTGACTTTGGAGGGGTCAGATCTATTATTCCAACTCTAGCATAAGCAAATGTAGAGAAAGTGTTGGACTTTTCAGTGGCCAGGCTTACTATTCCTACTCCATTTTGAGTAACGGTAGGGAATGTTTTGGAAATTGGAGAGGTCAACTTTATTATTTCCACTCCAATCTGAGCAACAGGAGGGAAAGTGTTGGCCTTTGGAAGGGTCAGAGTTGCTGTTTCCACTCCAAGGTATGTAAAAGCAGGCAAAGTGCTGGACTTTGGAGTGGTCAGATTTACTATTCCCATTTCAATCTGACAACAGTGGGCAAAGTGTTAGACTTTGAAGGACTCAAATTTACTATTCCAAATCCAGCACAAGCAAAAGTAGGGAAAGCATTGAACTTTGGAGGGGTCAGATTTACTATTTCCCACTGCTAAGTTTTTTAAACAAGATGTTTAAATACAGACTAAAACAATTACAACATATTTAAAATAATACAAAACAAATAAAATTAAATTTCAAAAATACACATTTCAGATATACAAATAAAAAAATAAATTGAATCCTCCCTACACTCCACAATGAACACTGATAATTGAAGTAAAAAAGAAAATGATTTTTATTAAATTAATTCATAAATAAACCAACTAAAACTAAAAATAAAACTGCAAAAACAATGATCAAAATATAATAATTAAACTGATCACAACTACTAAAAATATTTAATCATATTTAATTTAATTTAGATAACTTTAAAATAATAATATAATTAGAATTATTTAAATTATGTTTCATATAATTACAAAATAAAATTGTAAACAACATAAATACTTTGCAAAATGTTTATTTAAGCAAGTAATAAAAAAAATAAGTAAAATTGAATAAACATTTGTATAACCAAAACTTATAGCAAACTATAAAAACAAATCCCAAAAAATTAAAATATTAAATAAAAAAATAAAAATAATTTAATGTTATGGTCTGTTTAGTCAATATTAAAAATAAAATGAAATAAATATTAACAATGCTAAATAAGTAGTAGTAAGGAACGTGTTGAAATGTGGAGGTGCCAGATTTACTATTATCATTCCAGTCTAAGCAAAAGCAGGAAAGGTGTTTGATTTTAAAGGGGTCAGAACTATTTTAACAACTTCAATGTAATCAAAATTAGGAAACGTGTTGGACTTTGAAGGGCTCAGATTTATTATTACCACTACAACATAAGAAAATGAGTTAAAGTGTTGGATTTTAGAGGGGACTGATGTACTGTTTCCACTCCAATGTAAGCTATAACAGGAAAGTGTTATAATTTGAGTTGTTAGATTTACTAGCCCCATTCCAATCTAAGGAACAGAAGGAATGTGTTTGGCTTTGTCTTTGGGGGTAGCCAACTCCTTGTGGAGAACCTACAGCACATGGGTGGGCAAGGTCTCGCTATGCAACCCCTCACAGAGATCCCACTGCCTCCAGACACCTAAGTCCCCTTATGCAGCCAACCTCCCATGCACAGCCTTGACCTTGCACCAAACCCTTTGCTAATAGCCAACCTTTTGTGGACAGCCAACCACACATTAGTGGGCAAGCCCTTAGTGTGCACAGTCTTCGCCATGAGCACAACCCCGTACAGAGAGCCTATTCCCTCCATCACAAGCCCCCTTAGGTGGCTGAACACCAAATATGCACTACTATTGCCCTGTTCTGAACCCTTTGCAGACAGCTAATCCCCTGTGGTAAACCAACAGTACCTGGTTGGGCAAGTCACTGCTGCACAAGGTCTTATATTGTACACAACTTGTCACCAAGAGCCTATTCCCTTCAGACACTCAAACCCACGTAGGTTGCAGAGCTCCTACTAAATACAGCTTTTGCTCTGTTCCAAACCCTTTGCAGACAGCCAATTCCCTGTGGGCAATTAACCACACAGAGTGAGCAAGCCCCAGCTGCACATGGTCTGCACCCTGTGCATAGCTCCTTATGGCCAGCCCACTCCCTCAAAAACACTCAAACCCCTTTAGATGGCTGAAGCTCGGGTACCCACAGTTTTCTCCTGGTTCTGAACACTTTGTGGACAGCAAAACCCCATGTGGGAAACTAACTCCACACGGCTCAGCAGGACTCTGATTGAACATGGTCTTCGCACAGTGGGTAATCCCACAAGGAATGTCTTCTCTCAGGAGACACTCAAGCCCTCATAGGTGGCTGAACCTGTACTACACACAGCTTTGACCCTGTTAATTAACATCCATAAATAGTTATAAAAATTATATATTTATATATATATATATATATATATATATATATATATATATATATATATATATATATATATATATATATATATCAACAAAGGATTCTTTACTTTTCTTACTTATCCAGAAGAGACATAAACCGCACTCAGAGGTCACTCTGTTGGCATATATTTATTTAGAAAATTGCTCGTTCTGGCAGAGAAAAAGCTTTACGCGTTTCAGTCTCTCCGACCTTGCTCACAAGCATATTTTCACAGCCCGTCACCAGTGTTTATATATTGTTACCATTACTTAAACAGACATTACCATGGTAGCGCAGACTACCAGGAGACAACGCATATGCAGGGTAAGTCGCATGGGGAATTAAAATGCACTAATGTTAACTGCAACCGGGGGGGTGGACATACCTACTACACAATGCATGTAAGTCATGATATTCAGGGAGTGGAATGGGTAAAGGGGCAAGGCAAGGGGCATGGCCCGTACTGAGGAAACTTGGGGCACACCACTACACAACACCAACAACCTTTGCATGGGGGTATGCTGCCATGCCAAGGATGTTGCAAAGGTTAAGCCAGGTCAGGAGGGCAGGGTACAACATAAAACTGGCAGCCCGTCACACGTCAGCCAGTATACTCCCTACATTAACTAGGGCCCAATTAACAACCTCTGGCCATACCTGCAAGTGGAATGTAACATTGACAACAGTTGCCACTACGACCTCTGCTGTGTGTGCAGGTCAAGTAGCTAATGGCAGTAACGTCCCCATGGATCAAACACACCCAAATTAGAGGGTTCAGGATGACAACATTATCAATCCTCTGAGATCAAGACAAATGTTCCAGTCCTGTCAAATGTGATTGCCAAAAGTTGCCACAAACTTCACCCATTGTCATGAACATTAGGAGGTACACAGCACTACTGTCATACCCATGCTGTATATGTCAGGGTCCTCCTGTGCCTGGGTCACTATAGCTCCAATGACACCATGCAACATCCCAAATGTCATACTGCTCAGACAACAGCATTGAGGGGGAGGACACATGTAACTGTTCACAGAAATACACCAGCACAGTCAGAGGAGGAAATAGGACACTGCTACGACTATCAGTGCAATCCAATGTACCACACATTCCCCAACATCAGCAGTACACATTACCAATGCTGACATCCATATCGTGTCATAACAATGCTATACATAGTATATGCTACATCTCAACTACATATAGGTGGATGTGAAAGATGAGAGACTGGGGCAGGTCCAGATTGTTACGTGTGGTGCTAGTGCCATCAGAGCACCCACAGCCAGTGAAAGGCCTCACCATGAGAATGGAAATAGACGGAGGGTTGAGTAGGACAAGAAGGGGGCAATTCACAATTTGGCCAGAACCAACACCTAGAGGATATGATGCTGAAAGTCCACTAACTGACCACAATACATGTGACATGCAGGTGGGGCATAGGCCTGGGAGAATGCCAATCTGAAGGGCAGGAACAATGAACAGGAACCAAGATCACAATGTGAAAATAATCAGAAGGCAGGCATGTCACATTACAAAGCCCACAACACTGACACACTAATTGTACCATATCTCATTGCAGAGGACGATGGATCTCCTGAGGATGTGCATGTCCAGGACTACCCTGATGGCATGAATGATGAGCTGACAAACATCAGCCAGCAGACCCTCCAAGAGGTCCTTGGAACCCCCCCAGACCTCACCTTCAGTCACAAGGAGAAGCACAGAACTAGCAGCCATCACAGAGGACCCACCCACAACATCAATTGTATGACCTGCCAGCTCCAACACAGCTGAGGACTCTGACGAAACTGGCACCAGCTTTGAGAGAAATGTAGTTGGAGTACAGCGGGAGCTGTCCAAGGAGGTGCGGTGGGGATGCAAAATATGGCAGCCAGCCTTGAGGGGGTGTGTTCGTGCATGATGTCATCTGCAGAACAGGCAGCAGCTATGCAAGGGCAAACAACTATCTAGCAGGAAGTCGAAAAAAGGTTGAAGGAAATCAGCACAGCCGTAATACAGTTGACCCAACACCTACAACAGCAATCCTGTCAACGTGTGCACAAATGCAACATTGAACCCCTCAGGGCCGACCTGGCTGCCTACCACCGTGATGTGGCTGGTATTCTTAAGAACCAGCAGATCCTCCTTGCTGCAGTACTGCCCTTAAGACCCCCACAGTTAGCAGCTACAGGGATGTCTGACTCCACGTCTTCAAACACTGAGGTGTGTGTTGCCCCTTCACAACCACCACCACCAAGGGCAGAGGAGACTACACATACATCAGAAGATGAAGACATGGAGCAGTTCACCTTCACACGTAAGAGTACCCGGTAGCACTAGTCCCTGCCACATGGCCACATATTACCAAGGTCCTGTGCTTTGTAATATGCCAGTCTTGCAACAACTGTACTCAAGCACTGTTCTGCAACCCACTGTTTATCTTGTCAGCCTGCCCTGTGATTGTCTCTCATTAACTCATTGGCAAATCCTGTCCTCTGCACTGTCTGACACTTTACCCCAGCCTGTCCAATGACATGTCCTTTTGCACATGTGTCTGATCACAATGGAAGATGTCACAATAATGGACTCCCAATCATGGACAATGTACATAAAGCACTACAGCACTTTTAAAATAAATAGCACTTACACAACCACTTTGTCTCTGTGTAATGTGACACATCAACCGTGCGGTAGATCAGTGATGTTTGCCTCCTGTCAATTATTATAGATTGTCAATACAACTGCCCTGAAATAATGTGGGCTGATAACTATGCACAGTGGCCTGGATTATACCATCATCTGCCCTTTCTGAGGGTTAATTCTGAGGGAAATAGAAACTATACAGTATAATGCTGTGTTGGACAGAATAACGCATCCTCAAGGGATGTCTAAGCCAGAAAATACTGCCTTCAATTGTTGCTGAAAGTGAAAACATTTGTATTTGACATTTGTCGCAATTTTAACCTAACACACACCAAACTGCATGAATGGATGTGTATGAGTTTCCATACAAATAAGTAACCATGCTGCACATTGTAACAATTGATATGTGTGAGTTATGTATACCACACTACAAGAGAGCATACTACCACTCACCTTATAAGTAATTGCTTGAACATCAGGCTGCAGGCAGACTTAACACAGTGTCCCCAATCCCAATTCTGGTAGCACAGTAGGTGACATTGAAAACATACATCACAAAATAACCACACTTTGGGACCCATAGTAACCGTGAGTGGTGGGTGCATTGAATGCTGAATCTCAGCTAAGTAGCTTTGGGGTAGCTGCTAATGTATCAGCTCAGTTGGGATATGGTTGCAGCATGGGACACAAAAGCTTATACAAAAGAGACACTTTCACTCATGGCAAGGCCCTGATCTACAATCATTTGACACATACTGTAAAGGGTTACCTACATATTTATTAAAGAGTAAAAACAGAAGTTAAAACTAGGGGAAACACCTTACCTAACCTGATCTACTCTAACTACACATTACCCACAACTGACCCTAACTAACCTAAGGTAAACTTACTTGTCACATTTAACAAAACGATCTAAACATCAACCCCCCCACCCCCTTTATTAGACGGGACACATGGAGGACAACAGATACTAACCTAAACGCATACTATCTTATACTAAACAAATATATATTTTTTTGTAAATTTTCTTTTGTAATTTCTTTTTTTTTTTTTGACACCAAACCCCAACATTGCCCGACACACATAATAAAAAACTGTAGAAATAATCTGAAACCCCCGCCCCAACCCACTACTACTAACTAAACTAACAGCCTATACTAACCTAACACTAAGCCCCCTAAACCCACAAAGTTTAAGAACCAGGAAAGAGGAGGGAGGGGAGGGAATCAGGTCCACATTCATGCCTACAGGTTGGCCATCCTCAGGGTCTTTTTAATGGCACGCACCCGTCGGTTGACCGGTGCCACCTCCTGCTGCAATCTGGTCATCTTTTGCAGGACACGTTCCAATTTCCTTTGCATCTCTGCAAAAGCTGCAGGGTCTATGGCTGCAGCAGGGGTGGTCTGGGTGCCAGCCGAGGAAGTATGGTCCCTTGTTGGTGCAATGTCTGTAGGCTGCGGGGCAGGTGGTGCTGTGACTGCTCCGGGAGCTGTTGCAGTTGATGGTCCCGCAAAGGTCCCAGCTGCTGCTGGTGCCACCTGGCTGGTAGTGGTGGTGCTGGTGGTAGTGGCTGTGGTAGACATGGAGGGTCCCCCTTGTGCTAATGCCCTCCACGCTCCGGAGGCTCTTTCATGGTGATATCTTCTTGCCATGTTGCAGTACCCAGACTCAACATCAAGAATGTGGGAGTATCGCATTGCCCGGCATTGAAACTCCCGAATCTGGATGGGAGTCATATTTGCAACTGTAAGGACAAATAGAAAACCAAACATTAGGTACTGCATTGTGTGAAATGGCTCAAGAAGTAAATCAGACATTAGATCTAATGTATCTGTAACAGCCCATATCATCATACAGATCACTGACAGTCCCTGAGGAAGTACATGGCAAATTAGCCTACAAATGTCCTATCATCAAATAGCACATCCAAACCCTGCAAGATGGGTAACAACTGGAATGATTTTGGCATCATAGTTCTACCAGCTGTCAGGTAAAAATCATGCTGCATATCCTCCACCACTGCCAGGCCAACAAATTTCTATGTACTGGATGGCAATCTAGGGCCACAAGATCTGTGAAGCATGTGCTAATCATGAGTGGGTACCCTAGGTTTGGACAAGTGATTTACTGATTTACATGTCTGTGTACCAAACTTGGATCATCAGTCCTAGGTACCCTATTCCCAACCTTACGCCTGTGTCTGAGGGGGGTGGACAATCAACTAATAATTTCTAAGAACTAGGACTCCCAGGAAGCTTTGGAAAGCTGTAGATGGGTTTGGCCAGCACACCACAGGTAAGGAGGAACTCCAAATAGGATACACCTAAACCTTGGACAACACTTATCTTTGGAAATGCATACTTTTGTCCACATCAGTTACTACCAGTAAGCCATGACTTTCAACATACAGATAGATGCAAGCACACCTCTGGCCATGAGCTGCATGCACACCTAGGCCATTGTACTCAAGTGCCTCATACTCGTAGCACTACATGTGGAGCTACATGCTGCTAGGAAGTTTAACATACAGTCAAACATGTTCATTAGTGAATAGGGAAGCTGAAGTCTGTGGCTAAGACTTTGGCATCCCTATTCTGGGAGAATCAGGGTCTGACTGGCTGACTAATTCACTAATATGGTCCACTGCCACTTTTTTAGATTCAAGTTTTATCCACATGACTCATCCCTATTCACATTGCCGTGCCTACAGGACTGACCTAGAATCCCAAATTATGATTATACGATAAGGATCGGCCAACTCAAACATGGTGATAAAATGATATTCCACTCATAGAACAAAACAAATGATTGACCAGCACATCACACCTTGCTATGTGTCCAACACACAGGAGTCAATCACACATCATCAGCTAACACAACACAGAACATAAATATCAACACTTACTGGAGATGTCTGGGTCCGCAAATCGAGCCACCTCTCCAATAGTTTAGGGTGCCTGTCCACCTGTAAGACATGGAAGGGAGAAAAGTGCTCAATGTCTGTGCGCTGTACAACAATTCAAAATACAAATACTATGTGTAATGTGAACTCAGAAAGTAAAGCCTCTCAGACATGATGATACTGCATCCTACATACCACTGCAAACATGTACAGATCCGGGGACTCCAGTGAGTGATACACACATATCTGCACACATGCAGTAGCCCTAACTATCATGTGGTGGCAAACATGCTCCTTCATTAGTGAGCAGAGAAAATCATGGAGTGTATTCCTCTCATCATGTGTATCCATGAGAGACATCCAAAGCCACTTTCCGTGAGGACTGCAATACCAGTCACCCAGACATTGTGACTAAGACCAATTTTAGAAACACAGGTACAATGTACAGAGGGCCAGGGACAGTTGTTACCCCTCAATTTGTATCATTTTCTTCAATTGATGTGACACAGCTATGGTGAGTTGCACCAACCATAGAGATATGAACCCATGTGCATTCCTTTTGTCAGCCATCCCTAATTGAAATGTGGCACTACAAACTCCAAATATCAGTCTAAGATGTTAGCTGGGAGCAGCTATAACTTGTTACGTATGTGTCCAAATCCAGTTCAGACATGTATCTGAAAACAATGGAGGGACACAATATTTCTGAAACTTTTAGGGAATTCCATGATCTGTTTCCTGACACACTCACCGACCACACATGAAACATATGTTTGCGCCACTTTGCCATCATCAATTGACGTGAAGGCTGCACTAATTTTCTGGCTCCTGTTGTGTTTATAAAGTTAGTGTAGCTGTTGCATCAACAAATGACGGTAATGTGTCAGAAATTTCTACACCTCACAGGCAACTGTGGCCCAAATCTAAACATATTTTGCACCACATTTGTGGGGCTGTTTGACACAAATGCGGTGCAAACTTACTAAATACAATTGTATTTTGTAAGTTTGGGCTGCTCTTGCTTCAAAACAACTTGCAATTGCGGTGCTAACAAAGTAGAAATATGGCCCTGTATGTTTCACTAGCATTCCACATGTTCAAAAACATTGCCAGCAGATTACGAAAAAATCAGCTACTGTCACTACGGAGCATTTAAACGTGCACATTACCCTGATTTGTACTCACCAACAAGCCACCAATCACAATGCCCAGGTGGTCCAGAAGATCTTGCTCCCTGGATACAAGGTCAGCCCAGCGGTGCTTCAGCTGGTGGTCATTTCGTGGTGTGTTGTATATCCTCTGCAGATGGTGCAACACCTTTGCCCACCGGAGCCTCCGTGCCTCTGTGTGATAACCTTAGATCACACGACCACCTGCCTCAATCATCAGGGGTAGGAAATGGCACACCAGCCAAATGAACCCACCCAGGTCCTCCTCTCCCATCCTGCCAAGACGAGGCCTACCCAACATTATATCAGAAAAATAAAGAGGGGATAAATGGGAAAAAACGGAGAATAGAGAGAAAGTAGGACAGGAAAAATGCAAAAAAGAACAACAAACAAAGCCCAACTATACCCACAACAGACTCCCAACACAACAAAGACAAATGTTGACAACACAAATGACCACAAAAACACTCAGACAGGATACCACAGACAGTTATGAAACACAAAAAGACAATGTAAAGACCACACTGGAGACAAAATTACAAAATGCACAGAGAGACAATTCTAGACACAGCCACACAGTCAGGAAATATCACAGACTGCAAAGTGAAAGTGAAAGTACACCCACTGTACCAATTCCGTAAACAGGATATCCTATTACATCACTTCCTGCCACAAATACGGTGCGTTTTTATTGTAATGCGTCAAAATATTATGACGCTTACAGTTTGCGCATCATTTTTTTTTTACGCACATGAGTAGAATTAACCCTGCATCCATATGGTTAAAAAATGTTTCCAACTTAACCAATTTCCGGGGGTACAGTGTGGAAACTACCGCTCAGGGCCAATGGATGTTTCAGGGCATTGTGCGTCATATTTCTAAGCATAAGCATCATTTTTAGACGCATGTACGTCATTTAATTTCTGACATAAACTGGGTTTGGGTCATTTTTCATTTTAATCGTACATGACAGTTGTGACAATACAGAGATAGGCTGATTGCACCCACTTTTGGCATTACGGTGTATGGGCACATGTGACAGATCATGCAACTGCAGACCATGATCCGCTACTTGGTGTACAGGATTTTCACTCTTCACTGACGCAATAGATGGCCAAACGTGTGGGCTACAAATATGTATTACCGAATTTGGGCATGTTTGGCGTCAAGAGAGGATGGCAAGGTGACACACATAAGTACAATAAGTCAATGCCTATGGGTCAATGTGTGTGATTTGGCTACTACTATTGTTGTTGACCCACTGTGTGACCATCACAAGATGCATTGTAGTAAATATGCTTGTATGCATGTGGAGACATTGGGGGTCATTCTGACCCTGGCCGTAAAAGGCACTTACTGCCGGTCAGAAGACCGCCATAATACCGCCGCGGCCGCGGTAAACCGCCACAGTCATTCTGACCCACAACTGCCAAACCGGCAAAAACCCGACATCCACTGAAGTCCGCCTCATCAGCGGTCAGCGATAAACTGGAGATGACCAAACCTCCACCATCACGCCAACACAAACACGCCCATGCCATTACGACCCACGAATCCACGCGGCGGTCTTTCAACCGCGGTATTCCATTTGCGGTACACACCGCCGCGCTCAAAATAGACACACCTTTACAAAACACAGCCACATTGGACAATTCGAAATACACACACCTGATACACATACAAACACCACTCCCACACACCCATCACCATATAAAACACACACCCACATCACCCACAAACCCCCTGTTGGAAAATGGGTTATTGGTAGGGCAGGTAGGTACCTACACCTAGCAACAAGCCACAAACCTCCACATAAGTACAGTTAGGTCTCAGTAAATTAATCCCAGCTCTACCCTTGGTAGCTTGGCATCGAGCGTCAAGGCTTAACTTAGGAGACAAAGTGTAAAGCATTCAAATATCACAAAACAGTAATTAAATAAAACACAGGAAACAGTTTAAAAATCCAAAACCAATTTATAAAAATAGCTTATATTTTTATCTTTAAAATGACACAAAAACGATTAAAATCGGTTCAGGGGAACCAGAGATATGAATTTTTAAAGTATTATTATTTTCTAGCGCTTAGAAACAAAAAGTGCCAATCGGGTCATCTGGTTGCACCAGGACCGGGGCAAAGTCAAACTTTCAGGCCGACCGCGATGGAGCCCTGCTCGGCTACAAGTCGCGGGAGGCCTCGGTTAAAAAGTTACCTTCTGACTTAGTCTCTTTTTTGATGTTTTTCTTCCCCGGGACGAACCTGCCAGTTGAATCCGACCTCCTGGAGCCCTTGTCCGGATACGCGAAGTCGGTTTCCTCTGTGGTGATTTTTACCTTCGGACTTAGTCGTTTTTTCGAGATGAAAATCCTTCGACCGGGGTAAACCTGGATCTTGATCCGACGTCCATGGAGCCCTTCTCGGATACGATGGCTGGGAGGTCCCGGTCAACTTTTTACGTTCGGACTTAGTCTCTTTTTTGGATGTTTTTCTTTACCGGGACGAACCACGAAGTCAGGCCGGGTCGCAGTTGAGGCAAGCCGGCTAGAATTTCCGCGTCGGTCACTTTATGGAGCTTTTTTTCAAAAATTCTCCAATCTTTTCCAAACTTCTGGGGCTTCACCCAGATGTTCTTTCAAGGTTCTTTTGGGGTCCACAGCTCACCCCAAGGGTCCAGAAGTTCTGTGATGGTCCTTGGGGGTGCGGACTTCAACTCCCAGAACGCACCTGGCGCAAACTCCTTTTTGGCCACTGGGCAGTGGTCAGCTGGTCGCTTCTTTCAGGAGCTGGTGCAGGGGACTCTGGTTAGCAATTTTTCACCTGTAGCAAACAGGGAGTCCCTCCTTGAACCAGTTGAAGCCAGGCAAAGTCCTTCTTGTGGTGAAGCCCAAGTGTGCAGCTGGTGCAGTCCTTCTGAGTGCAGGGTCCAGGTGCAGGCCAGGGGTCCAGCAGGGCAGTCCTTCTTCTTCTTTAGTTCCTTTCTTGTTGAATTCTGGAGGGGATCTGAGGCGTGGGTGCAGGTCTGCCAGTTTTATCCTTGCTCCTGGGTGAAAAGCAGGGGGGCCCTGGTTCTCCAATCAGGGACAGGGTCGTCCCCCTGTGATGACCACTTCCTGGGAAGTGTGGCAAAAATCCATCCCAGAAGGCAACAGTCTCCAAAAATCCAAAATGGATGAATCTGATTTTTGGAGGAGAGATCTGGCTGAGCCCACCCACTGGTGTGGCTAAAAATCATAAACACACCCCTCTCCTGCCCTCTCCTAATCTAATCAAGGGGGCACCTAGCTGTCTGGGGTTGCAGGATGTGGGGGTGTTGCTGGGTGCTGCAAATGTCCTTCTCTGCCTTTGAAGACCAGTTTGGCAGCCCTCCCCCTTCCTGCCTCACCATCTGCTGAGGGGAGATTCTCTCCCCCAAGCACATTCCTTTGTGTGAAGTCAGGCCACTTCACACCTCATTAAAGTAGCCTGGCAGAAGCTGCTGCAGGCTGGCCAATCAGAGCACAGCAGAAAAAACAATGCAGAGCTGAAATTGGCAACTTTTTAGGTAAAGTCTAAACTTTTTACCTGAACTGGTTATATTAAATCCAACAACTGGAAGTTGTGGGATTTATTATAACAATCAATTTGATACCAAATTCTTGGTATGTAACATTTAAGGAGACTTTAAAATTTAAAATAAAGTCTGCCCATTCTAGCCTATGAAGGCCATTTACTTCAATGAGGGAAAAACGAATTTGGCTGTTTTTACCTCACCAGGGCTTATAAATCTATGTTTATAAAGTCCCTGCTTATAGTTACATGGCACCCAGCCCTAGGGGCACATAGGCACACCTTAGGGGTGACTTATATGTAAAAATAAGGTAGTTTAAGACTTTGGAAGTACCTTTAATTCCAAAGTCGAATTTGCATATAACTTTAATTTAAAAGCAGCCAGCAAGGCAGGCTTGCTTTTAAAATGACACTGGGCACCTCAGCAATGCACCTAGGTGTGCACCACCTATGCTGTGGTCCCTAAACCTACATGCCCTACCATATACTAGGGACTTATAGGTAGGTTAACTTAGCCAATTATAATTAGCCTAATTTGCATATCCATTTTACACAGAGCACAGGCCCTGGGACTGGTTAGCAGTACCCAGGGCACCATCAGAGTCAGGAAAACACCAGCATAAAGTGGAAAATGGGGGCAAAAAGTTATGGGGCCTCTGCAATCAGCCCCAGTTTCTCACACAACCCCCCCCAGCCCACACGCCCAGGAGACTCAACCCAACCCTGGGAGAGTCTTCCTGGCTTGTTAGGCGAGGAAGACAGTGAAGAAAACTGGCTGTCCCTTTGCAGGGCCTACTCTGCCTTACATCCTCCTGTCAGGGTCTCTCCCTCTGGGTAGTGAACCCACCCCAACAATGAAAGGACCCATTTCAAACTGAAACTTCCCTCTAGGGGGGTCTTCCTCCTCTCTCTCTGCCAACTTGGGTAGTGAGGTGCCCACCTCCCCTACTCCTAACTTTGCTAGGACAACACCTAGCTTACCCAAAGAGGTCACCCAACACTTGAGCAACCCCACCATGACCAATAGGGTCAGGAGGCCTACTTTGCTATTGGCCCTGGGGTCTGCCTCCCAGGCCAAGTACAGTGCTGCCAGGAAGGCTAGCACCCAGCAGAGGCTACTGACAGCTGTCAGTACCCAAAACCACACCCTAAGCTCTCCACTGACAGGTGGCTGAGCTGCTTTAGGGGCATCTTTGGGGTCCTGGCACCCCTCTTGCTGTCTAGAGTGGGGGGCTACCACCTCCTGTGGCAGACACCCTCCTTCCACTCTCCCTTCTGTCAGTGCAGGGGCAACACCTTGCATCTGGACAGCTGCCTGACTACTCAGGACTTCCTTGGGGTCAGGTGAGGCCTCACCAGTGCCAACTCTGGGCTCCCCCCCTACTGGGGCAGAAGGCCCTTGGCTCCCTGGAACTCTCTTTAAGAGTGGCCTACCCTTCCTTTTCTTCTTTCCTTTTCTTGGGGACCCCTGTCTCCTAACTGTAGGGACTGACTCCCCAGGACTTTGGGTTGGGGGGGCGCCCTGGGCGACCACCCCATCTGTGACCAGACTCACCTCTGGGAGGTCATTGCCCAGGATACAATCTAGGGGGAGGTCAGCACTGACTACCACCCTAATCCAGTCAAGGATACCCTCCCTCTCTAGGGGCACTATGGCTACAGGTTTGGAGGTGACCTCCCCTGTGGCTATCCTGACTTTCTTTGTCTTTCCTGGGACATACATGTCTGGGGTCACTAACCGGTCACTCACTATAGTGTGACTGGCACAGGTGTCCCTCAGGCCAGTGGTAGGGATCCCATTCACTTGAATGTGGTGGAAGTGCCTACTCCCACCCTCAGGGATCACCAGCTTACCATCTGGTCCTGTCTCCCAGCACAATGCTAGGAGGACTTCATCATCTGAGGAATCCTCCTCTATGGCTACACTGGACAGCCCAGTGCTAACCACCTTCCTTGGACAGGCTGCATCTCCTCTGAAGTGACCTGTCTGCTGACAGTCAAAGCAAGCCCTACTGTCCAAGAGTTTTTTTAACCCTGGGTCTCCCTGTCTCTGCTTGTCAGAGTGGGAGTGGGATTTTCTCTCCTCCTCCTTAGGGTTCTGGGGTACAGAGGGAGTCTCTGTGGTGGGCTTACCACCTCCCTCCTTAGGTTTTTGGGGACCTGACCCCCCCTTCTTGGAGTCTCCCCCCTGGGACTTGACAACCACCCTGGTTCTCAACCACTCATCAGCTGCCTCCCCTAGCTCTCTAGGGTTGGTCTGCTTAGAGTCCACTAGATGCTGGCGTAACCTTTCTTGGATACAATTGGTCAAGATGTGCTCTCTCATGATCAGATTGTATAACCCCTCATAAGTATTTACTTTGTTGCCAATAATCCAGCCCTCTAGTGCCTTTAGTGAAATGTCCACAAAGTCAACCCAAGACTGGGTACTGACCTTCTGGGTGTCCCTGAACTTCATTCTATATTGCTCTGGGGTCAGACCAAACTTCTTGACTAAGCACCTCTTCATACTAGGGTATGAATCTGCCTCCTCCCCCCTTAAGGTCAGAAGCCTATCCCTCCCTGAGTTGGGGACCAACTCCCACAAAAGGGAACCCCAGTATTGAGGCCTAACCCTTCTCATTTTGAGTGCCCTCTCAAAGGCCCCTAGCCACTTATCTATGTCATCCCCCTCTACATAAGCAGGAACCACCCCCTTGGGTAATCTGGGGCAAACTCCCCCACCCATGGACACCTCAGCTTCTTTATCGCTGCTTCCATCTCTTTTTTCTTTGTATGCCCACTTTTGCTTTTCTAGGGCCAGCTTCTCTGCTTCCAAAGCTATGTATGCTAGCTGGGCCTCCAGCTCTCTTTCTCTGATGGATGGGTTCTCTCCTCCTGAAAGGACCCCTCTCCCACCACTAGCTTTGGGTCTGCCCCTAGTGACTGTATCTACTGAGGACCGTTCTTCCTCTTCCTCACTCAGGCTCAGATGCCTTCCCTCCCCTGAGTGGTTAGAGTTAGCATCTTCCCCTTTTTCTTCCCCCTCTGGAGCTTCCTCTGTGCCTAGCCCTTGGGCCTCAGCCCATGCTGTCAGGGATTTAATCAGGATTTGCTTCCTGAGATCAGTGGTTGCAGGCAACCCTCTCTCAATACACAACCCCCTAAGCTGGACTACTGTCAGTGTGGGTAGGCTAGCCAGATCAAGCTCCATGGTTCCCTAGTTTTGTGTCAACAAAAACTTTTTGCAAAAATTGGTAACAAGAATTTAGAAAAATTACAAAAATTCAATAATTGAAATTAATCCAAATTAATAAAAAAAAAAAAAAAAAAAAATTAAAAACAATTTTTGCACTAGGACAATTTAAAGGATTTTTAATTTGTTTTATCTAAAACTGTAACGTGATATTGAACACAAGTACAGGATCCCGTCGCTGCTTCCAATTATGTTGGAAAATGGGTTATTGGTAGGGCAGGTAGGTACCTACACCTAGCAACAAGCCACAAACCTCCACATAAGTACAGTTAGGTCTCAGTAAATTAATCCCAGCTCTACCCTTGGTAGCTTGGCATCGAGCGTCAAGGCTTAACTTAGGAGACAAAGTGTAAAGCATTCAAATATCACAAAACAGTAATTAAATAAAACACAGGAAACAGTTTAAAAATCCAAAACCAATTTATAAAAATAGCTTATATTTTTATCTTTAAAATGACACAAAAACGATTAAAATCGGTTCAGGGGAACCGGAGATATGAATTTTTAAAGTATTATTATTTTCTAGCGCTTAGAAACAAAAAGCGCCAATCGGGTCATCTGGTTGCACCAGGACCGGGGCAAAGTCAAACTTTCAGGCCGACCGCGATGGAGCCCTGCAAGTCGCGGGAGGCCTCGGTTAAAAAGTTACCTTCTGACTTAGTCTCTTTTTTGATGTTTTTCTTCCCCGGGACGAACCTGCCAGTTGAATCCGACCTCCTGGAGCCCTTGTCCGGATACGCGAAGTCGGTTTCCTCGGTGGTGATTTTTACCTTCGGACTTAGTCGTTTTTTCGAGATGAAAATCCTTCGACCGGGGTAAACCTGGATCTTGATCCGACGTCCATGGAGCCCTTCTCGGATACGATGGCTGGGAGGTCCCGGTCAACTTTTTACATTCGGACTTAGTCTCTTTTTTGGATGTTTTTCTTTACCGGGACGAACCACGAAGTCAGGCCGGGTCGCGGTTGAGGCAAGCCGGCTAGAATTTCCCCGTCGGGTCGGTCACTTTATGGAGCTTTTTTTCAAAAATTCTCCAATCTTTTCCAAACTTCTGGGGCTTCACCCAGATGTTCTTTCAAGGTTCTTTTGGGGTCCACAGCTCACCCCAAGGGTCCAGAAGTTCTGTGATGGTCCTTGGGGGTGCGGACTTCAACTCCCAGAACGCACCTGGCGCAAACTCCTTTTTGGCCACTGGGCAGTGGTCAGCTGGTCGCTTCTTTCAGGAGTTGGTGCAGGGGACTCTGGTTAGCAATTTTTCACCTGTAGCAAACAGGGAGTCCCTCCTTGAACCAGTTGAAGCCAGGCAAAGTCCTTCTTGTGGTGAAGCCCAAGTGTGCAGCTGGTGCAGTCCTTCTGAGTGCAGGGTCCAGGTGCAGGCCAGGGGTCCAGCAGGGCAGTCCTTCTTCTTCTTTAGTTCCTTTCTTGTTGAATTCTGGAGGGGATCTGAGGCGTGGGTGCAGGTCTGCCAGTTTTATCCTTGCTCCTGGGTGAAAAGCAGGGGGGCCCTGGTTCTCCAATCAGGGACAGGGTCGTCCCCCTGTGATGACCACTTCCTGGGAAGTGTGGCAAAAATCCATCCCAGAAGGCAACAGTCTCCAAAAATCCAAAATGGATGAATCTGATTTTTGGAGGAGAGATCTGGCTGAGCCCACCCACTGGTGTGGCTAAAAATCATAAACAGACCCCTCTCCTGCCCTCTCCTAATCTAATCAAGGGGGCACCTAGCTGTCTGGGGTTGCAGGATGTGGGGGTGTTGCTGGGTGCTGCAAATGTCCTTCTCTGCCTTTGAAGACCAGTTTGGAAGCCCTCCCCCTTCCTGCCTCACCATCTGCTGAGGGGAGATTCTCTCCCCCAAGCACATTCCTTTGTGTGAAGTCAGGCCACTTCACACCTCATTAAAGTAGCCTGGCAGAAGCTGCTGCAGGCTGGCCAATCAGAGCACAGCAGAAAAAACAATGCAGAGCTGAAATTGGCAACTTTTTAGGTAAAGTCTAAACTTTTTACCTGAACTGGTTATATTAAATCCAACAACTGGAAGTTGTGGGATTTATTATAACAATCAATTTGATACCAAATTCTTGGTATGTAACATTTAAGGAGACTTTAAAATTTAAAATAAAATCTGCCCATTCTAGCCTATGAAGGCCATTTACTTCAATGAGGGAAAAACGAATTTGGCTGTTTTTACCTCACCAGGGCTTATAAATCTATTTTAATAAAGTCCCTGCTTATAGTTACATGGCACACAGCCCTAGGGGCACATAGGGCACACCTTAGGGGTGACTTATATGTAAAAATAAGGTAGTTTAAGACTTTGGAAGTACCTTTAATTCCAAAGTCGAATTTGCATATAACTTTAATTTAAAAGCAGCCAGCAAGGCAGGCTTGCTTTTAAAATGACACTGGGCACCTCAGCAATGCACCTAGGTGTGCACCACCTATGCTGTGGTCCCTAAACCTACATGCCCTACCATATACTAGGGACTTATAGGTAGGTTAACTTAGCCAATTATAATTAGCCTAATTTGCATATCCATTTTACACAGAGCACAGGCCCTGGGACTGGTTAGCAGTACCCAGGGCACCATCAGAGTCAGGAAAACACCAGCATAAAGTGGAAAATGGGGGCAAAAAGTTATGGGGCCTCTGCAATCAGCCCCAGTTTCTCAAACCCCCACAAAGCGAAATTCCGAGACAAGGCGCAATACACAGAGAGAGAGCACAGGGAATGCAAACCCCAACACACACAGGAACCCAACATCATCACCCACACCACATCTACGCACATAACACCACACACCACTACACTCATCACCACAAACACCACCCCACACCTCATCCACACCACCCCATGGCACCCCAAAGACACCCCAGGTTCACGGACCAAGAACTCAGGGTCATGGTGGAGGAAATAATCAGGGTAGAGCCCCAGCTCTTCGGCACACAGGTGCAGCACACCACAATAGCCAGGAAGGCGGAGCTATGGCAAAGGATCGTCGACAGGGTCAACGCTGTGGGACAGCATCCCAGAAATCGGGAAGACATCCGAAAGCGTGGGGGATGGTGCGGTCGATGGTGTCAAAATACAACATCGCTGTGCAGAAGACTGGCGGCGGACCCCCAGCCACTCCACCCGAATTCACAGCATGGGAGCAAGAGGTCTTGAACATCCTGCATCCTGAGGGCCTCGCTGGAGTAGGCGGAGGAATGGACTCTGGTAAGTCAAATCTCAACTACTTCACCCCCCCCAACCACCAGCATGCCAACCCACACCCACACCCCCACCCTCACCCCTAACCCCCCAGCACACATACTCCCTGTTAATGTCTCACCAGCACAACCCACCCAACCCAACCCAAACCCCTGAATGTCAACACAAACCATGGACACCCATCACCTAAGCATGACCACTGCACATACCCATCCCCCCCCCAAACCACCCTCACAACTCCTCCCACATGGGACTGCCAGCACTGGGGGACAAGGGCACCCACAAATCGCATGCCACGGCACACACAAAATCAATAACCATATTCTTTTACCCCTGCAGGGCCCGAACGCCAACACACCGTCCAGGAGGGTCCAGATTTGTCCATCCCACCCCCAGAACAGGCCCCCAGTGATGACAGCAGCTCTGTCGACCTAGAACCTGATGACCAGCCCGGACCATCGGGGACCTCTGGACAGTCGGTTACCCTCAGGCAGTCCCAGGCCACAGCAGACCTACCCCCCTCAGGAAACACCAGCACAGCACCCACCCAGCGGGCCCATGCTTCTGTCTCCAGGACAGGTCAAGCAGCGGTGTGTCTACCAGTACAGGGCACCCAGGGTAACCTACAACCCCAACAACAACAGGGACCTGGGGGCACTGGTAGTGGGCACACCGTCCAGGGGACAGAGGCCCAGGAACAAAGAGGAACTGGGAGGGCTGCTGTGCGACAGAGGGAGGACAGGCCTAGGGAACCCACTGTCCAAGAGGCCCTCACCACCATCATGGGAGCGTACCACCACTCTCAAGAGACGATGGCGACGGTCCTGGCCAGGTTCCAGGAGATCCAGGCCATGCAGGAGGGCCAGTACATGGGGTTCCGGGAAGAACTGCGCACCATCAGTTCCGCAATGGGTACAATCGTGGTGGCACTCAACCAGATTGTCACCACATTGCGGGACCATGTGGCCCCCCAAAGGGCCCCTGCCACTAGCATGGAGGAAGAACAGCCCACCACCTCCGCCGGCGCTAGTGGTCAGGAGGCCCCGACACAACAGCAACGGCCCTCCCGGACCCCACCCCCTGCAGAACAAGAACCACCCCGCAAGAAAGGCCTGAGATCGAGGAAGAAGACAGAGTAGGATGTCAAGACCCCCGCCATGCACGGAAACCCCCGGATGTCATCCCACTGTCCCACTTGTTTGCCCTGTCCAACCTTGAACTGCCCCTGCTCCACCTTCCACAGGCATATGGACAATGGACCTTTAGGAACGACAGTCTGGACACTGCCATGGACATGCCTCCACCATCACCCTGTTTGAACTATACACCTATTTTTAAACTTCAATAAACACAATTATTGCACATCAACCAACTGGATTCTGCTATCTATTTATTTATACCAAATGTATTCGATATAACCAACAAAACATTTCTAGTTACATTGTGATGACAACATACCACTGTCACACAGCGGTAGTCCATGGGGAAAAAAAACAGAGGGCACTCCGTGGGGATCAGATCACTGAAATAGGAAGTGATATACACAACTAAGTTACCATACATTGGGGTGAAAGGTCAGACAGTAGAGAGCCACTACAGTTACAGATATAATACAATGCTGGAGTAGATTATTACCTGTGTGTCACTGGAAATACTGCAGTATCACTCTGTCCCTGTTGTCTGTGTCGTCCTCTTCGTCTTCCTCCTCTTCACTCTCCGCAGGATCCACAGCGGCCACAACACCACCATCTGGACCATCCTGCTGCAGGAAAGGCACCTGGCGTCGCAAAGCCAGGTTGTGAAGCATGCAGCAGGCCACGATGATATGATACACCTTCCTTGGTGAGTACATTAGGGACCCACCAGTCATATGCAGGCACCTAAACCTGGCCTTCAGGAGGCCGAAGGTCCGCTCAATCACCCTCCTTCTCCGCCCATGGGCCTCATTGTACCGTTCCTCTGCCCTGGTCCTGGGATTCCTCACTGGTGTCAATAGCCAAGGCAGGTTTGGGTAACCAGAGTCACCAATTAGCCACACACGGTGTCTCTGTAGCTGTTCCATCACATAAGGGATGCTGCTATTTCGCATGATGTACGCGTCATGCACTGACCCTGGGAACTTGGCATTTAAATGGGAGATGTACTGGTCAGCCAAACAGACCACCTGGACATTCATCGAATGAAAATTCTTACGGTTCCTGTACACCTGCTCATCGTCTTTTGGGGAAACAAAAGCCACATGGGTACCATCAATGGCACCAATGATATTGGGAATGTGTCCATGGGCATAGAAATCACCCTTCACTGTAGGCAAGTCACCCACCTCAGGGAAAATTATGTAGCTCCGCATGTATTTCATCAGGGCAGACAACACTCTGGAAAACACCTTTGAAAACATAGGCTGAGACATCCCAGATGAAATGGCCACGGTAGTTTGAAATGATCCACTTGCCAAAAAATGCAGTACTGACAGCACCTGCACTAGAGGCGGAATCCCTGTGGGTTGTCGGATGGGTGACATCAGGTCTGGCTCCAGCTGGGCACACAGTTCCTGTATAGTGGCACGGTTGAGTCTGTAGGTGAGTATGACGTGTCTTTCTTCCATTGTCGACAGGTCCACCAGCGGTCTGTACACGGGAACATTCCTCCGTCTCCTTGCAAGTCCCAGCGGACGATGCCTAGGAAGGACAACATGGAGCACGGAGTCAAACAACCCACAGGTAAGTGCCCACAGCATGCCCAGTACACGAATCTCTCGGGATTGAATGGCTAGTATGATTGTCGGTGCAAGGCCTAGCTATGTGTGACGCAGTAGGAATGAAGCCATGTGGGCCCTTGAAATGGCGGCTGCCTGACCTGTAAAGTGTGACAATGTGAAGTGAGGTCATTGCGCAAGCGTGGCACACCGTGGCGGTAGGTGGTCGCAGTCCGCGGCGCAAAGCCGCATTGGACAACATTGAACCCTATGGGTTTCAGGAGCCAATGGCGGTGAGCGCCGGCGGTCGCGGTACGCACGCCGCGGCACGCACTGCCACGGCACGCACCGCCGCGGCACACACTGCTGCGGCCGTAACCGCCATTTTCTCTCTGCTTGATCACACGAGACCTGAGCATCCACAGGAGAGGACCTATACTGCAAGTGCTGCTGTGACCTCGGTCTGGAAGTGACAATGGCTGCTGCGACTGGGGAAAGGGCCCCCGCCTTCAGTTCCGAGGAGTTGGAGAAGCTCGTGGACGGGGTCCTCCCCCAGTATGCGCTACTCTACGGGCCTCCAGACCAACAGGTGAGTACACGGGGGGCAATGCATAGTGCCCAATGCCTGGGCTGAGTGGGGAGGATGTACGATGGAGGGGAGGGCAGCGAATGACGAATGCATGGCACGACAGATGAGAGCATGTGCCACATGGCAAGGTTGGGGAGGGGGGGGCACTCACATCGAGCATGCAGAAAAGTGATGATGTTTCTCTTCCCCCCCTGTACATGTCACATAGGTCAGTGCCCATCAGAAGATTGACATGTGGCGTGCTATCGCCAAGGACGTCCGGGCCCTGGGGGTCCACACCAGAAGGAGCACCCACTGCCGCAAGAGGTGGGAGGACATCCACCGCGGGAGCAGGAAGACCGCGGAGGCTCTGCTGGGGATGGCCTCCCAACCTAGCAGTGGTGCCAGTCGTACCTTGACACCCCTGATGTCCCGGATCCTGGCGGTGGCCTACCCCGATTTAGATGGGCGCTTGAGGACATCACAGCAGACACAAGGGGGTGAGTACCAGCACATTCAGCTATTTTGCGCGCAGTGGAGGTGCCTGGGTGGGGGAGGAGGGCTGTCGGTATCTCTAGGCCAAGGCGATTTCTGTAGGATAGGCCCGTCTGTGAAGTATGGTCCTGTGCCCCCGCCCCCCACCTCTGTAGGGTGCCTAGTAACGCGATTCATGGACCAGTGTCTACTGTGTGGGCAGTTGTCGCCCATAGGCTTGTAGGGCATGTCCCATTGAATGAGTAGTGGAACCCAAGTGCGCAGTGTAGTGCAGGGGGCTTCTGTGTCTGTCCTCTCCGCCAACGGTGTCCCCAATGCATGAACTCAACTTGTCTTTATGTTTTCCACCACCCCCCCATTTTCTTTGTTTTTCTGTGAATGTGTGCATTAGCATCATCAGGTGGAGGAGAAGTGGCATCGGCGCAAGAGGGAGCTGCATCTCACATGGCCCCGGAGGGCCATGCAACGGACTCCGACATGACCAGTGAGACGGAAGGCGAGGGGGGCTCCACCACGGGGACCCGTGGAGACGGCAGCGACACCGACACGTCCTCGGAAGGGAACTCCCTTGCGGTGGCGGCAACATCCGTGCCCACCGATACTACAGGTACAGCCGCCACCCAGCGCACCAGCTCCGCCCTCCCAGCAGCCCCTCGGCCTTCGGCCCGTGCCCGCAAGGCCAGGAAGCCGGCCATCTCCTTTGCCCCAGGCACCTCAGGCCCTGCCCCAGTCACCCCTGCTGCCCTCAGTGAGGAGGTCATTGACCTCCTGAGGACCATCATTGTTGGGCAGTCTACCCTTTTGAATGCCATCCAGGGTGTGGAGAGGGAGGTGCATCAAAGCAATGCATACCTGGAGGGCCTTCATTCGGGTCAGGCTGCCCATCAACGATCGTTCAACGCTCTGGCCTCAGCACTGACGGCAGCGATTGTCCCTGTCTCCAGCCTCCCTCTTCTGACTCCCTCCACCCAGTCCCACTCCCCTGTTCCTCTGCCTATCCCATCCACACCTACAGACCAGCCTGCACACACCTCAACACCCAAGGGCAGCTCATCCAGACACAAGCACCACAGGAGACACAAGCATTCACCCAAGCAACATCCAGATGCAGACATGCCAACAGCCACTACCTCATCTGTGTCCCCCACCTCCTCGTCTCCCTCCTCCCTCCCTGTGACGTCTCCACACACACCTGCAAGCACACCACCATCAGCCATTGCACCCATCACCAGCACACCCTCCACACCAGTCCGCACATGTGCAGTCACCACCCCCACTGCCATGTACACGTCCCCTGTGTCCTCTCCCAGTGTGTCTGTCACCCCCGCTTCCCAACCACACAAACGCAGGCAGGCACCCAAACAACAGCCATCCACCTCACGTCAGCCTCCTGCCCAAGCACCTGCACCCAAAGACAGCACACTTGACTCTCCTACAACCACATCCTCTTCCTCCACTCCCATACCCACTCCAGCCACCCTTCCCATGGCTCCAAAGAAAATTTTCCACTCTAAAGTGGACCTCTTTTCCTCACCTGACCCACCCCCTCCATCCCGTAAGAGTTCTACAAACACCTCAGCCACCACCAGCCCAGCAACTCCAAAGAACGTCGTGCCTGGTTTTTGGAGTCCGCCCTTTCCTTGGGCTGGGACATCGTCCAGCAGCAAAGGCACAGCCAGCACCCCCCCTGGGAAGAGGACCAAAAAACTGAAGGGCAGGCGCGGCAGGCCTGATACGCCTGCCCCCAAGGAGGGTAGCCTTGCACCGTCACCTGCCACATCGGGTAAGGGAGCCAAGGGCCACGGACAGTCTGCCAAGGAGGGCAAGGGCAGCAAGGAGCAAAAGGCAGGGAGCAGCCGACCTGGCCATGAGGGCCCCACCAGCCCCATTCCGGGGGTATCGAAGGAGAGCCAGGGCCCCAGGACTCCATCACAGGAGGGCCCCGCAACGGAAAGGTCCGATGCAGAGTGAGCGGCAAGTATTGGCCAGGTGTGGTTCACTGGAAACACATGACAGGCACCGCTGAACAGGGCCCCGCCGTGAGGAGCACCGCTGAACAGGGCCCCACCGTGAGGAGCACCGCTGAACAGGGCCCCGCCGTGAGGAGCACCGCTGAACTGGGCCCCACCGTGAGGAGCACCTCTGAACAGGGCCCGCCGTGAGAAGCACCGCTGAACAGGGCCCCGCCGTGACCAGAACCGCTGAACAGGGCCCCGTCGTGAGGAGCACCGCTGAACAGGGCCCCGCCGTGAGAAGCACTGCTGAACAGGGCCCCGCCGTGACCAGAACCGCTGAACAGGGCCCCGCCGTGACCAGTACCGCTGAACAGGGCCACGCCCTGAGGAGCACCGCTGAACAGGGCCCCGCCGTGAGAAGCACCGCTGAACAGGGCCCCGCCGTGACCAGAACCGTCGAACAGGGCCCTTCCTGTCAAGCACCGCTCCGCTGGGCCCTTCCTGTCAAGCACCGCTCTGCTGGACCCTCATCTCAAGCACCGCTCCGCTGGGCCCTTCCTGTCATGCACCGCTCCGCTGGGCCCTTCATCTCAAGCACCGCTCCGCTGGGCCCTTCCTGTCAAGCACCGCTCCGCTGGGCCCTTCATCTCAAGCACCGCTCCGCTGGGCCCTTCCTGTCAAGCACCGCTCCGCTGGGCCCTTCCTGTCAAGCACCGCTCCGCTGGGCCCTTCATCTCAAGCACCGCTCCGCTGGGCCCTTCCTGTCATGCACCGCTCCGCTGGGCCCTTCATCTCAAGCACCGCTCCGCTGGGCCCTTCCTGTCAAGCACCGCTCCGCTGGGCCCTTCATCTCAAGCACCGCTCCGCTGGGCCCTTCCTGTCAAGCACCGCTCCGCTGGGCCCTTCCTGTCAAGCACCGCTCCGCTGGGCCCTTCAACTCAAGCACCGCTCCGCTGGGCCCTTCATCTCAAGCACTGCTCCGCTGGTCCCTTCCTGTCATGCACCGCTCCGCTGGGCCCTTCATCTCAAGCACCGCTCCGCTGGGCCCTTCCTGTCAAGCACCGCTCCGCTGGGCCCTTCATCTCAAGCACCGCTCCGCTGGGCCCTTCATCTCAAGCACCGCTCCGCTGGGCCCTTCCTGTCAAGCACCGCTCCGCTGGGCCCTTCATCTCAAGCACCGCTCCGCTGGGCCCTTCATCTCAAGCACCGCTCCGCTGGGCCCTTCCTGTCAAGCACCGCTCCGCTGGGCCCTTCCTATCAAGCACCGCTCCGCTGGGCCCTTCATCTCAAGCACCGCTCCGCTGGGCCCTTCCTGTCATGCACCGCTCCGCTGGGCCCTTCATCTCAAGCACCACTCCGCTGGGCCCTTCCTGTCAAGCACCGCTCCGCTGGGCCCTTCATCTCAAGCACCGCTCCGCTGGGCCCTTCCTGTCAAGCACCGCTCCGCTGGGCCCTTCATCTCAAGCACCGCTCCGCTGGGCCCTTCATCTCAAGCACCGCTCCGCTGGTCCCTTCCTGTCATGCACCGCTCCGCTGGGCCCTTCATCTCAAGCACCGCTCCGCTGGGCCCTTCCTGTCAAGCACCGCTCCGCTGGGCCCTTCCTGTCAAGCACCGCTCTGCTGGGTCCTTCATCTCAAGCACCGCTCCGCTGGGCCCTTCCTGTCAAGCACCGCTCCGTTGAGCCCTTCCTGTCAAGCACCGCTCCGCTGGGCCCTTCCTGTCAAGCACCGCTCCGCTGGGCCCTTCATCTCAAGCACCGCTCCGCTGGGCCCTTCCTGTCATGCACTGCTCCGCTGGGCCCTTCATCTCAAGCACCGCTCCGCTGGGCCCTTCCTGTCAAGCACCGCTCCGCTGGGCCCTTCATCTCAAGCACCGCTCCGCTGGGCCCTTCATCTCAAGCACCGCTCCGCTGGGCCCTTCCTGTCAAGCACCGCTCCGCTGGGCCCTTCATCTCAAGCACCGCTCCGCTGGGCCATTCCTGTCAAGCACTGCTGGCCCATTGGCAGTCCCGGTTCTGTGTCGGGCAGGCCTTCACGACGCACTCTGCCCACCATGCCTCCTCCATGACCAGTGGTCTCTGTAATCCACCTGATGGACTGTGGCTTTGCACTCCCCAGGATGTAACAGTGGGCAATCCACCCACTGTAGAGACTTGTGAGACTGTGGCTTTGCACTCCCTGTAGAGACTTGTGAGACTGTGGCTTTGCACTCCCCAGGATGGCACAGTGGGCATGGAGGCCCTTCGTGGATCTGGCGTCGTGGACTCATGTGGCTGAGGTGCCCCCCCTTCCCTTCCCCCTGAGGTGCCTGTCTTTTTATTTTAGTGATGCCCCAGCAGTGTTCTCTCCAATGGACTGGATCTCGTGTGTGGGCTTTGCCCATGTGTTGCTGCAGATTGGCCCACGGACCTTTGGACTTTGATTGAGTGGGCCGGACTTTTGCTGCTTGTATGGATGGAGTTCTAGATGTGTATTCATTCTTCATATATTGCTAAGGTCGCTATACTTTATTGTTGCAATTATATGGTTCTACTTTTACATTCATTGGCTTTTGTCTTTGTTTTTTGGGGGGGGGTTGGGGGTGTCACTCTGACTTTTTTATCTGCATAGGTGTGTAGGTATTTCGGTGGGGTTGAGGGTGGGGGTGGGTGTGTGGCTTATGTGTGTGCCTGTAACCTTTCCTCCTCCCCCCTCCTCTGTGTCGTAGGTGCAGTACTCACCGTTGTCGTCTGCGGCGAGGTTTGTGATCCTGGAAGAAGAGCAGGAAGGCAATGGCTGGGAGGATGTGGAGTTCGGGTTCCATGCTGTTCCGATTCCGCGTGGAGTGTGTTGAGGTAAGCGTTTTCCATTGGAGATGTCTGTTTTCGCCGTGTTTTTATCGGCGGGGCTCCCACCCCGGAAAAGGTGGCGGATTGGTGGGTCGTGATAGGGTGGGCGGTACATTGTCTGCCGCCTGCCTGTTGGCGGTGACCGCCGTGCTGTTTGTTTGTACCGCCGTGGCGTCGGAGTGTTAAAGCGGCGGCCTGTGTTGGCGGTTCCCACCAGGGTCAGAATTCATATTTTTAGGCCGCCAGCCTGTTAGCGGGTTGGCCGCCGCTTTAACACTGACCGCCAGGGTCAGAATGACCCCCATTGTGTCCAACCCTCAGATGCAAGTCAGTGTGGAAATGAGACAGGGCATGTCTTAGTCATACATGTAGCAACAACTCCTGTATGCACTTTCTTGTTTTTTTGTAACATAAACACCATAAATGACAAAGCATGCACTGGATAGATAGCAGATGGTTGTTCATGTCAATGGTCCAAAACGTGGCCATCACATGTCCTGGAATGTTGGATACTACTTCCTAGGCACTTGTTTGTTGACCCACCATGAGTCAGGCACGGGTACATACTATGTGGGTACAGTGTTTGTGACACGGAGAACCAAAGATAAACCACATTTTTATTGCTACGCCACAGTTGAGGTCATATAACTGAGCCATGTCTCTCCTGTGGCAGCGGAGGACCAGCAGACCAAGCAGCACGTGTTCACATATTTCCAGTGGTCAAATGCACAGAGGTGTCTTGTGTGGGCTAATGTTTCACCTGTATAATTATTGGGATCTATGTTGTCACAGTTACGTGCAGGTCTAGTCATGAGTCTGTGGCGCCATTTCCTGTATCTACAAAGTATCCTTTGCAGATCTATAGAAGAAAAGCCAATGAGGATTTGAAAACACACATGGGGATGGTCCAACCCTGTCACTGCAGACATGTTATGAGACTGTCAACAGGTCAGCCTTGGTATGCTGATACAGTTAATATCTCAGGATTATTGTACCAGCTGGCGTGATCACAACATTTGTACACAGGTTGGCCTTTAAAATTCCCACTGCACCTGGGAATATCATTGCCTCTGTGCTGATTATTCTCACAGCCATTCACCATGCACGCCCCATTAATATGTTGGGAGCAATGTGAATCAGCGTGTGGACTGTCAGGATCCTAACATGTATAGACATTTCATGCACAATATCTGACATTGTTGGTTCTGCTGGAGGCACCATACCCAATCCCTGCATACAGCCATGGTACACTGTCACAATTTGTCACTCATGCATACATGAGACCCAGACAAGGGATAGGCCATGATTCGGGTATTTGGAGACAAGTTCCCATCCATGGTATGATAAATAAAATGATTATGCTATAAAATGTATTTGAGTATGCATTGTAGACCCACCTGACACAATACCCCAGGAGGAATATAAGGTTTGGGAAAGCAACTATGATACAAATGTAGCCACAAGGAACCTTTAGGGTAACACAAAGACAGGAGCCAGTCAGGCTAACAGGATGCAGGGTCAATCAGGATCCAGACAGTTCACAAGGTAAATCCACAGTGGTCAGACTGAGACTGGCCAAAGGAGGAACAAGACAGTTGAAATGTAAAACTGTGTTTGTCCTGTGTTTTGGAAGGTAAGACATTAACCCAAGGACTGTGTTACACAGCTGAATTAAACGGCAAGGCATAACAGTGTTATAGATAAAATGGCAGCGTCTATGCTTTTCCAAGCATCAGCAAGGGCAGTGCATATTCAAATGGCTGATCTCCATGGAGGTGCTCACAGGTGTGTGCAGCATCAGTCTCTCACAAGTCCTGTATGTGAGATTCAAGTTCAAAGGACCAACAGTACCTTTCACATGGGAATCCCTGTACAAGTGATAATAGGTCTTAGAAACTACAAGCCAGTGCATTATTTAACGTGATGTCCATGCAGACAGAAGTACAATGACTATGGCATACCATACTAAAGGGTGAAGCACACTGGATTTAGATTGTGAGTCTGGGAGTGGGTAGAGGAGGGATTATCTGGGTACACATATTACCATTCCAGGGACCTCTGAAGAAGGGTGGGGTGAGACCGGGAACATGGGTGTGTCAGGACTTAGGACATGGGCTGACATGTGCAGGGGATGTCATGTGAGCAATGCTTGTCATACCTGGGGCACTTGTGCTATGACTTTGCTGCTTGGATGGAAATCTAGTCACACATTGTCCTTACAAAGATAGGTGATGTAACAGTTACTGCTGTCAAGGGTCTGGTCATACATTCCTGTACTAATCCAATAGAACATCCACTGTCTCATGTATGATGATTTTTTTTCCATTGTTGACTGATGGTGTCTTAGTTGTATGCCATATGCTGAAATGAACCTTGGGCCAGATTTATCTAATGGAATTGCATTTGCAAATGGTGAGAATCGCTAAATTTGGCTGTTTGCGAATGCAAAAACATGGTCTGCGATGCATGAAGGGCATTCGCAGACCAAAAATAAGAAATCGTAAAAATATCAATTTTTTGCGTTGCGACCTGGTTTTGCGTGTCGCATTTTGTGTCTCGCAATTTGCGACATGAAATACCGAATTGCAATTAGCGATTCAGTATTTCAAGTCATAAATTGAGAGATGCAAAATGCAAGACGCAAAACCAAGTCACAATCCGATGCACCAAAAATTCGCAAATTGCAATTTTTCGCAGAATGGCTGTTTGCACATGCAAAATACCACTAAGTGAAACCAGGTGGTAACCAAGTGCAACCTATATAAAGAGGCCCAGAATGCCTCGGGCTCTTTTCCACAGTGGCTGCACTCTACGTAATGGCGAGGAGAATGAGGATCTTGGCAGGTTTGAGGAGAGGGAGGAGGAGACAGGAGCGCATTTTCAGAGTTTGCATTACCCTTTTTGAACAGACTGAGGAGGAAATATTTGAGAAGGACAGGTTGAACTCAGCCATGATACTTGACCTGATAGCTGAGCTACAACCCATACTGCAACGCACAACACACAGGACAAATAGCATACCCACCCATGTGCAGGTATTATGCTCCCTCTACCTACTTGCCTGAGGGAGCTATCAAGGGGTCATAGCAGCAGCTGGGGGGGGTATCACAGAGTGCCCTCTCTAGATTTTTCAATGCATTTATCAACGCCATGCTGAGCAGAATACACCAGTCCATCAGATTCCCCCACACCCCACAGGAAATACAGCAGACAAAAATTGATTTCTACCAGATAGCACAGTTCCCCCACGTCCTAGGTGCCATAGATGGGACACATGTTGCAATCTGTCCACCATCGCCCACAGAGTATATGTACTGCAACTGTAAATACCAACATTCCGTGAATATACAGGTGATATGCGATGCCTCTTATATCATAACTGATCTTGTGGCCAGGTACCCAGGGAGCACACATGATTCGTACATCTTTCGCCACAGTGGGATTCACACAAGACTGCTAGCTGGGGAGTTTGGAGAAGGATATCTACTAGGTATTGACCCTCTGTACACTGGTGCATTGATGGCATGGTGACGTCAGATGGCTCACTTACTCAGCATACCCTCTGTTCCTTTCAGGAGACAGTGCCTACGCAGTGCGCACCTACATGATGATGCCCTACCTCAAAAGTGGAGGTGCACTACAGTACATCCCGGAGACGACATGTAGAATAGTGGCTACTTGTGCAATCTTGCACAATATAGCTTCCACCAGGGGCATACCTGTGGAAATATCTGATTCTGAATCTGATGAGGATGATGATCCCATACCACCCCTACAGCCATCAGACAGGACCAGTGCAGCAGAGGGCAGGCACGGCGTGCTGACATCACGCACAACCATTTCAGATGTAAGTAAGAATAACACAACTCCACTGACATTTGTACTTGTAGTTAGTAAATGTATTACATTAATGTCAGGTAACATCAGTTTCACTAGCAGCAAAAATAAGATTTTTTAACTTAAAACAAAAGCAGATAACAGTATCTCACTATTCAATCATAGTTTACTGTATGACACAAAGATAAACAGTCCCCTGTGGCCATTACTCTCACTTTCTACAGCCACGCAAGCCACTCAAGTGTGCAGTGGCCTCACTGGCACCTCTGTTTTCTGCCTCAGTGGCAGTGCTGTGCCTGGCACTGCGATGCCTAGAATCAGTTGTGGGCACTGCTAAGCTGCTGAGGCTAGATGTGTCCTCAGTGTCCCCCAGTCCCAGTTCAACTGGTGTGGCGGAGCGGTTACCCAGCATATTGTCAAGCACATTTGTGATCTGCACCAGTCCCTGTGCCACATCCCCACTGCTGTGCGCTGCCTCCACCTGTGTGGCCACAGCACGCCGTGATATGAGGGCTGTTGAATTTGCAAGGCGATTGACTGAGCGACAAAAATCACCAAACATCCCCATAAAATGTCTCCCCTGCTGTGGTGGCTGGCTCTGTCGTGGCGCAGCTCAGTACACAGTTCCCTCACTGCACTCGTCAGCTCCCTGGTGTTCTCAGATGCTTGGATCTGTCCCTCATGCAGTTTAGTGAGGTTCGAATTGAGGCACTCCAACTGCTGATGCAGCCCCCCCATGTTTGAATTGTGTGCCAGAGATTTTCTGTTTTGCAGGCGCTGCTGCTTCAACAGAGCAGATTCCAGGCCAACAAAGACTGATGGTCCCTCTCCTGCTTCAATAGGCTGTGCACCTGCATACGTAGGCCTCCTGTGGGGTGTTGTGCTACGCTGGGGCTAGGACTCCTGCATACCAGTGCATCTGCATCAGTGCACAACGGCACTTGCAGAAACTGCTGAGCCTGGGCCACCTGCAACGACAATGTGCAGCATGTCAGTTATGTTTGTATCACCAAAGGTCACACAGTGGTAATAAATGTACAGTTACTTCTCATCACAATGTTGTGGGTGTTGTGTACTTCTGGGTGTCGCTCTGCATATTTTCATTCCATGTGCTACTTTCAGCTCTGGTTTGTGGACTACCACTCGCATAAGGCATTGTTGTGCCGCTTCTAAGATGTGGAATGGACTACTTCTCACAATGCTTTGCCCTACTTGCTAATTCCTAACGGGCATTTGTACATACACATATGGGGTTACATTTCAATAGTGCACTTACCTTTACTGGTGCTTGGTGTGCCGGATGTGTCAATCACTGGTGATTAACAATGGCCTGCACATTGATGGAGTGTGTGTGCTTCCTGTTGCGGTATAGATGTTCGGTTGCAGCAGGTGGCACAAGGCGTACATGTGTGCAGTCAATGGCACCAAGGACGTGTGGGAAGCCATTAATTAGGTAAAACCCCTGTTTTTTCTCCTGCTGCTTCTGCTGTGTGTTGGGGAAGCAGATGTGGTGGGGTATGAGTAAGATGATGGCATCCAGTACCTTGGGTAGGAAGGCGGAGAATGATGGCTGTGAGATCCCAGCAACCAGGGCGGCAGTGGTTTGAAAGGAGCCACTTGCCAACATGTGTAGTACAGCTAGCAGCTTGGTTTCTGGTGGAATAGTGCGAGGTGTCTGCAAGCTGGGTGCCAACTGTGGCTCAATGTTGCGCAGCAGCTGGTGAATGGCTTGCCAGTTCAGCCTGTATCTCTGAATGATGTCTTGTTGGCGGAGTCCCATAAGGGTTGTCCTGGTGCGGAATATCCTCTCCTGCCTTCTGCGTTGCCTTTGGGGTCCCTGCTGGTGTTATGGAAGCTGCTGCTGTTCCTGTGCTCTGCGTCTGCGTGCCTGCTGGATGAAAAGCACCTCCATGTCTTCCTTTTGGAGCTCTGCTGCTGCTTCTGTGTGGTTTCATTAAATACAGGTGTGTTTGCCCCATTTTAACGCCTGCCCTGACCCAGGCATTATTTTTTTATGCTTATCGGGTTGTGAGTCATTTTCCGACTCTGCGTCATTTTTGCGCGGAGCATAAATAAGACACACGGGTGTTTAAGTCATTTTTTGGACGGGAACGCCTACCTTGCAGGTCATTAACGCAAGGCGGTTTCCCGCATCCAGAAAATGATGCACACGCCGGGATTTTGGCGTTCGCGGCCTAGGGCCTCAAAGTTTAAATATGGTGCACGGTTTGTGCCGATTGTGCGTCAACATTTTTGACGCACATTCGGCACAAACAGAGTATAAATATGCCCCCAAGTTTGAAGAATCGTTTGGTGAGAAGCCACTTTGAAGATGTAGGCGCATCATGGCTTACACAACCTGGTTTTTGGAAATGGATTAAGTGCAAGGCCTGTGTTATTGGAATAAACAAAAAGGAATACACAACAGGAATGGTAAAGATCAAACAAATTAAGCAACACATAACATGCAGAAGCAGACTTTCTGTTTATATTAAAGAGTGCCCATGCGGACTCAAATACTTAGGGATCATGATTTGTGAAACAAGAAAAAGGATTCTGTCAATTTGGATAGGAGCTATGCAGTAACAAAACATAAGGAATTGGAAAATAAGAGCGATTGGCAAGCATTAAAATATTTTGCATTTGATCATGTCCCAAAAACGGTACGTGGTGGGGACCATGAAAAATTAATTTGCCAAAAAGAATCAAAATACGTAATAGAGTTACAGATCCTGATGCCCCAGGGACTGAACTCCGATGAAAAATTATATGGACATTTATGATGGGCACATAAGATCATTGTATAGGAATGTATTTTTGTTGTTTCTGAGATTCATAATTGGAGTGTAATGAAAAAAATGAGTGTTGTATGGTTTTTCACAAAGTAAGAGTTTGTCATATAACAATGCAGCAACATACACTAATATTTAAGTAATTTTAAAAAGATCAACATCTGACAAAGTGGGGTTAAGATTAAACAGAAAAACAGAGAAGCCACATGTGATGTTTTCAGGAAGAAAAAGGTTCTAGTATGCCATAAAAAAATTATGAGACACAAATATAACATGTAGAAATAATAAACAATTTCACTTGGTGAGTTAAAAACATAACAAACGGCACATAAAAAGTGTAGCCAACATGGGTGCAAGGAATCATCTTTTTATGGTGATAAAATGATATATAAGAGAAAAGCAAAGTGCTCTAATAAAAGTAATTAAGCATATAAGGCACTACATAACCCAGAATGCACTGTAACCAAACGGGAATATTGGGGAAGAAAACCAAGTGGATAAATTAAATATAAAGTTATTGTAAATGTTAAGCGAATGTAACAGACAATATCAAAAGGAGGGTAAAATGTTCTCATAAAGATAAACATGTATGTCTGGCACTACATAACCCACAATGCATCACAAACACCCCGAAACATTGGGCAAAAAAAAATAAAGTCATCAAATGAAGCGTAAAATTATTGAAACTATAACATTAAATTATTGCTGACAATGTTAGTTATTTTAAAAGTCATTATTTTTTTCACCACATTTAGATAAATAACACAACACAAGGGGCTTTTTTTCTTTTTTTTTTCCCTTTTTCCTTAACATTGTAATTTCTGTTTAAGTAATGGTAACGATTTATAAACACTGGTGACGGACTGTGAAAGTATGTTTGTGAACAAGGTCGGTGAGACTGAAACACGTAAAGCGCTTTCTCTGCCAGAACAAGCAATTTTCTAAATAAATATATGCCAAGAGTGTGACCTCTGAGTGTGGTTTATGTCTTTTCTGGATAAGTAAGGAAAGAATCCTTTGTTGATTTAATTCGGAGTCCCCAGACGAGAAACCAGCACCGCCAAACGAAAGGAGAAAACCGCGCCATAAGATGCCTTGACAGGGGAAACGCTTTTGAATATATAATTATACATATCACTGAAGCTTACAGGGACATTATGGTCAGGAAATAGAATTATAAAAACCTTAGAAATTCACTGAAAAATACAAAAGTTTAAGGGACGTTATAGATAGATACGGAATTTACTTGCACAAAACCATAGAAATTCAGCAGTTATAGTTACCAGCCCTAACTATAATTTACGCCCCCATCATGCACTGCTCATGACCTCACATATTACATCACTCATGACGTGGTCAGTGACATCACTGATGACATCTTGAATGATATCACTGATGACATAATCCAGTCTGGGAGATGGTCAGGTCTGCAGTGGTCTCTTCTCCATAGAGCTGGTAGGCCGACGGCCAGCCCGCCAGCCTCATAATGGGGCCCTAAGTGAGTGGGTGTGTAAGTAACTGTGTAGGAGAGTGAGTGATTGTGTTATTGTTTTGTATATGTGACTGAGTGGGTGTACAAGTAGTTGTATGGGTGAGTGATTCTTTTTCTTTGTGGTTGTGTGTCTGTACGACTGTGTGTGTGTGTGGTTGTATTGATGAGTTAGTGGTTGTATGAGTGGGTGTATGGGTGTTTTTGAGTGGGTCAGTTAGTATGAGAATACGTGCTGAAGATTGTATAAGCTATGTAGATGGCTGTATAATTGTCTAAATGGCTTTATGAGTATATAAGTCAGTGTGTGAGTAATTGCATTGCAGATTGAGTGGTTGTGTGACCGGCTATATGAGTTAGTGAATGGGTGTGTGACTGCATTTTGCAATGATTGATTGTTTTGAGTGTACTTGTATGAGTGTGTGAATGGGTATGTGCAGGAGTCTGGCTCTGTATATAGTATGCATAAATTACAGGAACTGTGCAAAGAATGCAAGCAAACCCACCTTGGTATCCAGAGGTAAAAACTCAAGACCAATTTAAGAAATACTTCATATTTTCAAAAAAAAAATAAGAACAAGATCGCCAATATAGGGTAAGTACTTTTTTAGTTATGATTTTTCAAAGTGTAGAAAATGTTGCATTTCTGTGGATAATTAAGCACCAAAGGAATCCAATGGAAAAACTTTACAAATGCATATAAAATCAGGCAATGCTCTGTCACCTTCTGTTCTGTTGTTGAGGTCATTGAAGTGTATAATGGGCCAGCTGGAGAATGTCTGGTGGTTCCCGGTTCAAGCGGGAGCAGGGGCTGAAGGTCTTCGAGCTGACACCCAAAGGAGAAGGGGACCACTTGGAAACACACTGAAAAGATGGACTTAAAGGTAAGTCTGATAGGTCCCCTTCAAGAGTGGTGGTCACAAGTGGTTAGGGACCTCTAGAGCACAGCTGATTTGTCAATGCAGCTGCCAGGGAACCCACATGCAACGCAGATAGGTCAGCTAGGAGTAGTGCATCTTGGAGTCCTTGGAGTAAGGAGTAGGTAATTTTGAGGGTCACGTCACCAGGGCCACTATTGGGGATGGTTCTTATGTGTCCTGAAGTTCCTCGGCTGGTGCTTGCTTCTGGACTTTTGACAATCTGGATTGAACTTTTCTTCTGGGTGTACAAAATTGGAGATTAGGTACCCTGGTAGTAGTATGCCACAGCCCTGGAGAGTCATAGTGCCACCAACCTTGGCATGGTGGCAGGTCATGTCCTTAAGGGTTGCTGTACAAAATTTGGTTGGGCTTCTCGGTCTAGGTCAATGGTCAGGAGCTGGTCACTTTACCGGACTTCATTGGTTCCTTGCCTGCAGGGTGCTGGGAGTGATACCTTCTCTCAAAGGAGTTTTTTGGCAATTTGTATAAGGCTGAAGGTGTTCTGGGGTTTTGCAGAGTCCTTCAGGTTTCCAGGTGACACCTCAGCAACAATTGTTGAGTCCCTAGGGCAGCAGGCAGGGTTCGGCTTCTTTTTTCTTTCTGCAGCAGGGCTTCAGTTCTCAAACCTTGGGTCTTCTTTGTACTGGTCTTTGTTGTGTCCATTGAATCTAATCTCTAGGTTTAGGGAGGCCCTCTAAAGACTTCATTTAGGGGCCATTAGTGGGACTGCCTTGTATTGGCCAATGAGCCACCTACCCTAGGGTGGCTACACCAAATAAGTGACCACTTCCTGTGGAAGGGGTCACATCCCTAACCCTGATTGGCAATTTTCCTACCATCCAAGATGGAGGAAAATTAAATGGAGTGGTCACCTCGCCTGCCACACCTGAGGGGTGGTGCAGGCAGGGGATGGCCACTCCTCCTATCCTTGCTAGGTTTCCCACTGATTTTACACCTAAAATGGAGGCAAAACAATTGGGTGGCCATCTGCAGCTAGCAGCAGAGGTGGATGTCAGATTTCAAAGGTGGTACAGCCTTTGAAGCTGACCACTGGTGCAGGGTGCCTCCCTGGGGGAGGAGGTGTAACGCCTCCCTGGGGGAGGAGGTGTATCACCTCCACCCAGGAAAGGCTTTGTGTGCACAGAACCTCATTTCTTTTTTCTCTTGTTTGGCATGAGGTTTGGGGAGTAAAACTAATGGGCTGGCCTAGGGGCTCTCAGAGGGTTCAATAACACCCAAATCCAGCAACTTGTTGAATCCACCTTGGATGGTACTCTGGCATGGTCTGACTGCCTATAGATTTAGTTTTTGACAGGCAAGCTGTCTCCAGTGTCCAAATCTTGGGTACACCAGTTAGTCCTACCAGGGGTCAGAGTAAATAGGTCAGCATACTGGTTGAGGACTTGCATGCAATCAGCCTGCTGTCGTCCTGTGAGAATTTCGGACAAGACCACTCCATTCACAGAACCATGTTGTTGGTTGCTGGAGAGGAGATCAGGGAGAGGTTCAATATTTTTCATCCTTTCCTTCATCTGTAACCATGAGCATGGGTGTATCAACTCTGTCAAAATAGGGCTTCACGTGGTTAACATGTATCGTTCTTTTGGGATTCTTGCAGCTACCAATGTCAACCAGGTGGGTGACTTCCCCCTTTTTTCAAGTATAGGGTAGGGCCCAGACCACTTATCTGGGAGAGCCCTAGGAGCAGCAAACTCTCTGCCCTGGTTGGAATTCCACCATAGCAGTTTTTTGGTCATACTTTTCCTTCTGGAGCGCCTGGCCGGCCTGGAGGTTTTTGCTGGCTTTTTCTATATATTCAGACATCCTGGAACGAATGCCAAGTACTAATACACAATGTCTTATTTGTGTTCTTTGAGAGGCCTCTCCTAGTCTTCCCTTACAAGACTCAATGGACCCCTAACAGGATGGCCAAATAAAAATTTGAAGGGGGAAAATCCTGCACCCATTTTGTGACACTTCCCTATATGCAAAAAGCAGACATGGAAGTAAGACATCCCATTCCCTTCATCATTTTTCAGGGAGTCTTCCAATCATGGCTTTCAGTGTCTGGTTAAATCTTTCAACCAGTCCATTGGTCTGTGGATGGTATGGGGGTAGTGAACTTATATGTCACTCAACATTCCTGCCATATGTGTTTCAAGTATGCAGACATAAGGTTTGAACCCCTGTCTGATAGTACCTCTTTAGGAAAACCAACCCTAGTAAAAATACCAAGGAGGGCCTTGGTCACTGCAGGGGCAGTATTGGTCCTAACAGGAATGTCCTCAGGATATCTAGTGGCATGATCTACTACCACTAGGCTATCTCTGTTTCCTGAAGCTAAATGATGGCCAAGGGACCCAACAATGTCAACCCCTGTCCTTTTTAAGGACACCCCAACCTTAGGTAGTGGGACTAAGGGGGACATAAGGTGGCCTCCTGCCTTACCTCTAGCTTGACAGGAGATACAGGACTGAAAAAAATCCTTCACCTTCTGGGACATCCCAGGCTACTAAAAGTGATTAGCTAGCCTGCTCCAGGTTTTGTTTTGGCCCAGATGCCCAGCTAGGGAAATTTAATGTGCTAGAGATAGACTGAGCTCTCTGTACTGTTGGGCACTACTACCCTATTGGGTGCACCGGGCTTGTGGTCTCTGGCCTCAGTATATAGGAACCTCTTTAGCAGGGGTCCAGGGCACTCACAGTTTGAAACCACCTAATTTTCCAGGCAAAAAGTGGAGAGCTATCATGTCAAAAGAGACCTTTTCTCACAGTATGTGAGTAGTTGCATAAGTGTGAGCGTGGGTTTATGATAGGTTTGTATGGGCCTGTGAATGGGGTCTGAGTGTCTGTAGGTAGACAATGTCATCAGTGATATCAGTGGTGTTCTTTGAGATGTCATCAGTGATGTCACTGACCATGTCAGGAGTGATGTAATATGTGAGGTCATAAGCAGTGCATTGTGGGGCATAACTCATAGTTAGGGCTGGTAACTAAAACTGCTGAATTGCTATTATTTTGTGTGAGTAAATTCAATATTTAACTGCAATGTTCCTTTGTTTTTTTCAGTGAACTTCTGGGGGTTTTTGAGCGTAAAGCAAGTTTAATACGTTTATGTTTTACCAACAACAGCAGCGCATGGCCTACGGCTGTGCACTGCATTGGCTGTCCACAGGGTTTGTCCTGCAGCCAGGCCCTGTGGTCAACACTTTATAATTAGTTCAGTCAAAATCATACATGGGATTTTGGTATCTGAAAGGGGTTTTATAGAGTGTATAGTGGATAAGATTCAAGGAGTGCAATTTTCTTATGATATAGCTGGATTGTCAAGCTATCAGCTTTGGAGTGGCAAGGCATGCACAAAATCAATGACTACAGCCAACAGGGAGATAATGTAGTCTTGCCCTACTTTGAAACCTTAAGTGCTACTTTGATTATAATACTGCATATTCTGCACTATTTTTGGCATGCCTGTTTTTAGCACACTTGGTAGGATGTGTTGCTTTTGTATTGGTACCAATTTGAGACTGGAAGAATCGCAACCGGCACCCCCAGAGGGGACGCCAAATAGAGATATGTATGTTAAACACGGTGTTTCTTCTATAATGTACAGCACATTAAGGAATAAATACACTTGTGTGGATCCTGAGTTACGTTGGCCTATGCATGGGTCATTTGATTTGCGAAAGATTGAGTATGTGGAACAATGTATGTGTAAGCGAAAGTCTAGGCAAGATATGTTTGACTGTGTACGAATGTGGGAGAAAGAAGTGCGTGGACGAGTGAAGCGTGAGCAAGCCTTGCTTGAAAAAGAGCAGCGAAAGAATGTATATGTGAAAGCATTGGAAATGAGAAATAAATAAATAAATGACTTAAAGGAGCTAGAAGAGAAAGAACGTAAATTACAGGTAACTGGACAATATTCCGTTAGACAACCTCTCTATCCTATCCTTAATAAACCACACAATGATTTTTTGTTACTAGATCGCCCTCCACATCCGTATGTCGTTCCTTCTGCCCCTCATGAGTTAGCTAAGGTCTCCAGTTCGGAGCAACAGAAGATGCGAGACAGTCGCTCTATGTTGCCTGCTGACCGTGCGTCTGAGCTTAGATCTATTGCTTGTAAAACAATTCGTAGCGTTGTCTCTGCTTCTGAACTTTTAGACAACATGAAAGGGTGGACGGAAAAGGAGCAGCTATATTTTACTGAGGCATTTGCCTCAGAAGTTATTGAACTATATCGGAAATATTCTGATGAGTTAGAGCCCGATGATGTAGCAGCTGATCATAAGCAAATGCGTAATGGTCTTTTTGTTTTCTCCCAGGTGGCTGATGCAATCAGGAGGTTGGTGAAATTATGTGTTACGGCAGTCCGCTTGCAAGAGGAGAAAAGGGCTGTGGATGTAGTTGCACGGACATCTCAGACCGGTGGGGTGCAAGCTTCCATCTTCGGAACAGATAAGACTATGATAGTTCACGCTAAACCAATGCGGGAGGCCGCACCTTTGTATGTTGCTCCTAAAGGATTAGGTACAAGTGATGATAAAACTTCTGTTGATGCTAAGGGTTATTTTATTTATAATTGGGTGTATGCTCCTTGGAATAGGGCAGATGTAATGGCACTTAAAACAGCATTACCTGACCCGCGGAAAAATCCAGCCGCCTTTTATGAGGAAGTTGAGGGAGCAATTATTTCTTTTACTATGACTTTGGCTGACATTAATTTATTTTTCGGATTGATATTACCGCCAGATATGTGGAGAACTGTTCGTAAAATTGATGATCGTGCAGTTTTTGGGGCGTCATGGAAAGAATTAGAACAGATGGACGGAGATAGGGAACCTGCGAAAAAGCCATATCAGTTGATTCTAGATCATCCTGCAGCCATATTAGTTAAGTTAAAAATGATTATTCTCCCTAAAAAGATAGATTGGACTGTTTTAGCGTCTTGTAAGCAAAAGGCAGATGAATCGGTCTCTGATTTCTTTACACGCTTTGAAGAAGCATTTCATGATTTTAGCGGTCAGTTATTGTCAGATGATGCGGGCAGACATTTGTTTGTCGATAAATATGTTGCAAATCTTTTACCAGGAATAGCTAGTCGTCTAAAAGCTAGTGAAAGTTCATGGACTACCTCTACTCCGGTTTCTCTTTTGACTATGGCTCAGTATTATGAATGTCAGGAATTAGAAGCAAAAGGTAGCGAGGACAAAAAGATTAAAGAATTAAAGACGAAGGTTATGTTGGCTCAAGCTTATGGTCCGCCTTTTAGAGGTAGTGATAGAGGTGGACGTGGATCTTATGGTTCTTCTTACACTCGTTCGAATTTGTCTGTTGATCAGTGTGCGTATTGTAAGAAATTTGGGCATTGGGCTGCCGATTGTCCAGCACTACGTGTTCAGCAGTGTTCACTTGGTGAGGGACAAATGAGAAATCGCTCAGGATATTCAGGACCTAGAAGAAGCACGAATAATCATGCTAGGGTTGATGCTAATGTACGAGAGCAGGATGGGTTTAACACTTTTGATAGACGGAACCAATACCAGATGTCTAACTATGTGCAGCCTGATTTCCAAGATTCTGCTTATGCATAGGATTGCCTAGGATGGGGTAAGGAATCAGTTTAAGTTCCAGTAGATCATAGGGGTCCCTATGTTACAGCACATGTTTTGGTTTCTACTGATCAGTTTCTGGTTGATACAGGAGCTACTCGTAGCGCCTTGTCTAAACAATTGATTCCAAGGGCTCCCCTGTCTGGCTTAACCATTACATCGATAGGTTTCGATGGAACACCTTCCCCTAGCCCATTGTCACAACCACTTGCATTCCATGTTGATAAATGTACTGCTTCATGTCCATTTTTGCTTTCTCCAAATACACCAGACAATATTGTGGGTCTTGATATGCTCAAGTATTTCAGGGCTACAATACGATGCTCTCCTGAAGGGGTGCTTGTTATTTTAAATGATAATCATCCTGTGATGGAAAGAGTTTGTCTTGTTAAAGAGGATATTGCATTAGCTTCACTCCCTAGCACTTTTGTGGGCTACTTCAGATACTGATGTGGGACAAATGATTATTCCACTGATACATATTAGTGTCAAGGAGGGAGCTGTATTGCCACGTTTGCCTCAATACAAAATTTCACAGGAGGGCGAAGAAGCACTCACACGAATTGTGCATGATCTTATTGCAGTTGGAGTTGTTGAGGAAGTTCTGTATAATGTTTGTAACAGTCCGATTCTTCCTATTCTGAAAAAGGATACTGATACTAGGATTTACCAATTCATTATTGATTTACGAGAAGTCAATAAGATTGTGATACCACAATATCCTGTGGTATCTGACATCACAACACTCCTTGCTTTGGTTCCCCCGACAGCAACTACGTTCTCTGTGATAGACTTAAAGAATGCTTTCGTTTCGATCCCTATTCATCCTGACAGCCGATATTTGTTTGGTTTTACTTTGAATAAACGATCATATAGATTTTGCAGAGTTCCTCAAGGCTATATGGACAGTCCAAGTATTTATAGTCAAGCGTTAAAACAACAACTTGATTCTTTTGTTTTGCCTGAAGGTGTGGCTCTCATACAATATGTCGATGGTATTTTGTTGGCGGCTGATACACCTGAGCAATGTGAAAAGTGCACTTTGTCCTTACTTTCTTTTCTTGCTTCACACCATCGTAAAGTGTCACAAAAGAAATTGCAATATTGTAGACCAAAGGTAACCTATTTAGGTCACCTTTTGTCTAAGGAGGGCCGTGCACTTACATCAGATCGTATTCAAGCAATTTTGGACACACCAGTACCCTCTACTCAGAAAGATGTTCTGGCATTCCTTGGTCTTACTTCTTTTTGTAGGCAATGGATATTAGGGTTTTCACACATTGTCAAACCTTTGCTAGCACTTTTGACTAAAGATACTCCAATGCCCCTCCCATGGACAGATGAATGTGAGACTGCTTTCAGGCAGCTGCGACAAGCCCTTTGTTCGACACCAGTGTTAGGTACTCCAGATTACATGAAGCCTTTTGCACTTTACGTACATGAGAAAGATGGATGTGCATTGTCAGTTTTAGTACAGACACATGGCGATAAGCAGCGTCCCTGAGCATATTTTTCAGCAGTACTTGATCCTGTCGCTCGAGCGCTGCCTGGGTGTTTTCGTTCAGTTGCTGCAACAGCTGTGTCAATACGTCAGAGTGAAGAGATAGTTTTGTCACATAAGCTGTTGGTGTTAGTACCCCATGCGGTTGATGCTCTTTTAAATCAACAAAGACACAACATTTAACTAGCGCCCGTATAACAGGATATGAGTTGACATTGCTGGCTCCTCACATTACACTGAAGAGATGTGCAACACTAAATCCAGCCACTTTGTTGCCATATCCGGTGACTCAGCCTCAGTCACAAGAAACGCATGATTGTATATTCCTTACCGAAGAACAGACAAAGGGTCGTATTGATTTACAAGATACGCCCCTTTTAGATGTAGACGGGAAATTGTGGGTTGATGGGTCTTGTTTGAAGTTGCCAGATGGTACGACCTCAGCTGCATATGCAATCACCACAATACACAAGGTAGTGGAGACAGCTCGTATACCACAGAAGTCAGCTCAAGCAGCTGAACTAATAGCTTTGTCACGAGCATGTGAGCTTAGTACTGACTTATGTGCGAACATTTATACAGACAGCCGCTATGCTTTTGGAGTGGCTTATGATTTTGGTTTGCTTTGGAAGGAGAGAGGCTTTCTCGCAACCCACGGGATGCAGATATTGCACAGAGAATTAGTGCATAACCTCTTGACTGCATTGACATATCCAAAGAAACTAGCTATTGTGAAATGTAGTGCACATAAGAAAGTGACAGATAAGATAGGGCAAGGTAATGCTCTTGCAGACCGCGTAGCACGTGAGACTGCGATGCAGAGAAGTACTACTTCTATGTATGTAGTGAAGTCACAAGCTGAACGTTGGCATAATGCTAGACAAGACATATCAGATATACAGAAATCTGCTTCTGTGAAAGAATGTGAGCAATGGTCTGAAGATGGAGAATTTGATGATAAGGGCTGTTGGCGGAATAAGCAGATGGATAAATGGAAATTGCCTTTAGCTTTTGTACAACCTATGGTTCAGATGGCACATGGGCTGGCACATGTTGGAGCTTCAACAATAACGAAGTTGTTTACGCAAGTTTGGGAGCATCCAGAAATTTCCAGTACAGCTAAGAGAGTAGTACAGTCTTGTTTGATCTGTTTAAAATACAATCCTGGAAAAGGGACACGTACTCCTGCGGGAGGGTTTGCTACACCAACTGCACCTTTTGAAGTTCTACAAATGGATTATATTCAGCTTGAATGCTGCAACAATTTAAAGTATGTCAGTACAAAAGGTGGGGTCAGATAGCGCTTCCAACTGCGGTCGCCATATAGGAATCTGAGTGCGTGGTCTACCCCATCCCAACACTGTTTGTAAACTGTGGACAGGGGAGTAAAAGGAATATTCACACTGTGTTGGGTGTCCTTTGCGCCAAACGTCCCATAAGCCATTCTTCGACACCCAAGCCTCCAGTTCGCACGAGATGCGACTACTCGGGGCAGTCGGGAGCGGAGGGAAGGATCTGTCTTTGTGAATGTCCAGGACACAATTAAAGTCCCCGCCCCAGATGCCATCCACTGCAGGGTCTCGAAGTAACCCCGCTAATAATTTATGCAAGAAGCTGTGTTGATTAGTATTGGGTGTATAGGGTGCCACTAATGACAATGGCATACCATCCAGGTTACCTTTTAGCACCACATACTGGCCATCCAGGTCAATCTGCGTGTGGGTGACAAATAGGGCACTCCCGGGGCGATCCAAATCACTACCCCACGGGCAGAGGATGAGGACACAGTGCCAAACAGTTACCCCCTCCAAGTTGTACGCATTTTGTCTAGAGTGGCAACGGACAGGTGTATTTCTTGGAGCACAGCGAAGTGCACCTGGTGTCGTTTCAGATATGCGTGTATGCGCTGTTGCCCACGCAGAGTCGCCATCTCCCTCACATTCCATGTGAGCACGTTATAGCTTGGGGCGTGTGTTTGTGTCTGTATGGTCATGGAAACGTGAAAACACTAGCTGGTGGGGGAGCGCATGGAACCCAGCCTGTGATGACCCCTGACTAACATCCAGGATATCCCTCCATCGTTGTGTTCGCCTCCTAGTGTCTATGGTATGTACGCGGTTGTCTAGGAGGAGTGTAATATGTGGCAATAGTATAACAATCTTATGAGAGAACAGTGGGGTGACCCCATTTGAGAACAACAACGAAAAAGAAACAAAAAACAACAATATTGAACAGTAGCACTAAATATGCACAAGCAAAACAAATCCTGCAAGCAGGCATAAGGTTGAACAGGTCCATATGGAACGGGGCGTGGGTGATGTAAGCCAACTCTGGGAGTTCAGGTTCCCTGCCCTACGGATGATCATGTTCAACCCACTGTTTAGCACCCCGGCAGTGGTGGCCTCGGATGAATGCCATGTGTCCAACACCTCACATCTGTCAGGTACCACAGGTGTCTGCAGCCATCTGCGTTGGGGACCGAAGGTCACAGCCCATTACGAAGTGTTTTAGTGTCGGAGCGAGCGGTGCAGCCTAAATGTCATCAGCTGAACGCGGGGTGAGAACCGGACCCGAGAGGGAGTCCGCCGACTCGGAGTGGGCCTCTTGCTCAAGGTCAGTTTCAGTTTGATTCGACGTCACCTCAGGGGGGGACAGTCGCAAAATGCGTTGCCTCCCGTATTAGGTGAGAGCTTTCCTCCACCACTTGCTCCAGTGTGGGCTTGATTCCTGAGCACGAACGGCATTTGCGCTTCTCCTTGGGAGATGACCAACCCCTCTTCCCAGCCTCTAGACGCGTGGGTTGAGCCAGGCCCTTGGCATGGAGCCAAGTCCAAGAGTCCTCAGGAGAAGTGAAGATATGCACCTTAGCCCCATCCTGTAACCGCAGCTTGGCAGAGAACAGGAGCACAAATTTGATGTTGTGTTCATGGAAGCGCTCTTTTACCTGGTAGAAAGAGCTGCGCTTCTTCTGAACTTCCGCAGTAAAGTCCGGACAAGCCGTGACTGATGCATTTTCAAATGGCTGAGGGCCCGACCTGCGGAACAGTTGCAGTATTTGGTCTCTGTCCCAATAATTGAGTAGCCTGGCTATCATGGGATGAGGGTGTGCTCCTGGTGGTGGTGGTCTACCCGGGACTCTGTGGGCACGTTCAATCGAAAATAATTTCGGGACTTTGTCTTGCAGGACAGTCTCCGACAGCCATTTTTCTACGAAGAGGTTGGCATTAGGACCCTCTGCCCATTCCGGGATCCCTACCAGGTGAATGTTGTTTCATCTCGATCTGCCCTCACCCTCTTCGGCCCTGCGTTTCAGCCTGGCTACTTCTTTCGATAGATGCAGCATCTTCTCTTGCAGTGTGCGAACCATTGGGGAGAGCTCAACCAAGTCTTTTTTCACATCCGTAACCCTATCAACCAAAGTGTGGTGGTCGATCTGGAGTAAGTTGACATCCCTTATAACTTCGCCGATTTTCGATTCCAGGGTAGTTTTGGTGTCCACGATGGCTTGCAGCACCCTCACCAACTGCAAAGTGTGATTGCACAGTGTAAGTTCCATCTGGTGCAGTGCATGAAAGGTCATGTCCTGCTCTTTAGATGGGGCGTCCGGTGTGTCCATGGTCCCCGTGGGTGCTCTTGGCGCCTTTGGCTTGCCAATTTGATCTCCCGGACAGTGATGAAGGTCTCCTGGCAATCACCACACCCGGTGGCACGATACAGGGGGACGAGGACATCCAGTGTCCCGGTCTGCAGCCCACTGTAGAGACAGCAGGGTCACGTCTCCTATTATCACGATCTGTGGTCTGCTGGACTCGTACCTGCTATGTGCTGAACAGGGCAAATCCCCAGGTGTGGCACAGTTTGACAACTGTGGGGCTGTGCAGAGACTCCATGCACTATCTTGCTGCACTGATTTCACATGGGGCCCACCTTGCCCACCCGTGATCATGTAGGGTGTCCTGCAGAGTGCACCAGGAGGTCTAGGGCCACTTGCACTCAATCCAGGGCCCCAATATCTGCACAGCAGACTTCAAATCCATTGCTCCACTGCACGGGTACTCAGCGCAGCACTTCTACGCTGCCTCTCACCTCAGTATTGCCATCAGATATCATAAGGGGGGCGTAGCCAACCAGGAATGCACGCGCCAAGAAGCCCGCATGTAGCGCAGACCAACATGCATTGTCAATGGGCCACTTTCGGCGTCCAGGGCCTCGTGCAGTCCCGCATGGTTCCACACAGCTCCCTTTGCATTTGGGAGGCGGTACTCAGCCCCCTCGCACTCCGGCAACTCGGCACAAGACAGCCGGATCTCTCCCCCGTCGCCGCGATATAGCCTAGTGCACTTAACAGCAAGGGTGCTCGATCGTGTCTCTGGTCACTCCTTCCTGAGCGTTAGGCCGAGCTCCGTGCATCACAGCTCCTTACCCCTTGGCCCCCCGGGGTCTAAGACACTGCCGGAGGAACTAAGACAGTGGGGAGTCATGCGATCCAAAAAGACCGGCAATTGCCGTTTTGTAGGATATTTCAGTCAGCCGGGAGCAGAGCTGCAGTTTATGCTTCCGCTCCGGTCGCCATCTTGGCCACGCCCCCTGCTTGGTACTCTTTACGCCAAAAGAAATCAGTTACTTCACAAAGAAGATGGTTTGTCCTGTGGCAGATGAAAGACATCATAGCTTGAAATTGATGGTTGAAGTATCTGCAAACATTAGTGCGAACCAATGAACAGAGTTCTCCTGCTGTCTTCAGTTCAATTACTTTAATGTTGGAGTTTGCTTCTCTCAAGAATTCAAGCAGATCATCCCACGCATACTCAGCACAACTGAATGCCAGGAACCAAGTAGGTACACCTAGGTTTCTTAAACTACATTTCAGCTCACCATTACGATGGTACCAATACTCATTGGGACTACGTTGACAAGCCATCAAATTAAATAGGCTAAACTCCAGCTTAGCAGAAAGGCTTTGAAGATTTATTCCTGTCTTCAGTATATGATCCACAGCATATGAAAGTCCAGACAAGTCACTCTCAAAGAGAAGTTTAAACATATAGGGAATACACTGGTGACATCTAGTACCTTCTAAATATAATCTCGTTGAGCGGTACTTAGCTGCTGATATCCATACAGGAAGGTCATCAAAGTGGCCAACTTCTCCAGTGGGAAACAGTTGTAGAAAAAAAGCGATCCTCTTAACCTTTTTTCCAGACACTCATAGGAGTTCCTTTAGCTTGCATTTATCAATTGCATCACCAGTAACTGCTTTTGAATTAAAAGGATTGATGCTGTAGTGTTCATGAATTTCTTCTGATCTTGATGAATCCACCTTTTATATTTGACCACTTGACGGTAATTTTTAATCTTCTATATGCTTTATGTCCAGAAGAATATCAGCATTTTTGCAATAAATGTTATTTTGTTAGAGGTATAATGTTGCTTTTTTCTACTTTATCAGCATTTACTAATTCTTGCCATATCCTTTTGCTCTTTGTAGGCACACTATTCACTAAAATTATGAAGGTGAATCTTCACAATCTTTCTGTACCCCTCAGTTTTCAATGTTCTTTTTAAAATCTAATGGCAAGTATACAACTCTAGCTTTAAGAACTTTCTAAGGCACTGTTGGGGGTAATTAATGTGTTTTCGGTTCTACACGAACAATAGTTTAGAAAGAATGTACACATTGTAGAAGAATAGATTCATAAACACTTAAATCTTGAAGTTCTTGTGGTAGTGGACCTATTTTTAACTTGCTATGTAGTGCTCTAGCTTGCATTTTATTTTCCTATAACTTATCATAGCAGTGCTGTGTGGCCAAATCAAACCGTTTCTCCACAAACAGATAATCTTGCCACCTATCTATGTTTTCTTCTTCAGGTTTTGAGTACAAATAAACACATTACGAGTCTGACTTTTGTAGTGAGTACATTGACAACATATAAACACAGTTTGGTTTCTCAGAAGAAACAGTGCTAAACTTCCTGATTTCTTCTCTAAAGTTAGCAACACGAATACCCTTGTCCTGTTCCTCTCCCCCTCATCACCAGCTCCTCATTTTCCCTACACTCTTGTTCAGGACAAAAAGAAACAAAACTGTACATCCTCACAAATGTTTTCTACCTCAGCTACTGTGCCATGCAAAATAAATCTATTAATTTCTCCTAAAGATAGGGCTAGTGTTTTCACAAAGTGAAACCTCCTAATAAATGTTTGTCTTCCTGATTGTGTACAGCTAAGATTCTAAAATGATGAAACATGTTCTGGCACACTTTCTTTGAGAGACATGCTAGTGAATGTCCTTGTGCATTTGTGTACTTCCTTACTTTGCATGGATCTAATCTTTGCAATATGCCTATTTTACTCTTTAACCTTTTGCAAAGAAATTAATTAAGGAAACGTCAAATAAATCAATTGATTCCTGCCATATACTGCAAACACTGCTACAGTTCCATTTATAGACAGGTCCCTGTCTATGCCTTCCCTTTACTTCTTCAACTATCACTTCCTCTACATTTCTAGATACCATCTCATCTTTTGGAATAGGGCTACCATCCATTATCTCATAACATTATCCAGATGTTTCAAATGCATGTGCTAGTGCGTTCTCTTAGAAGTAGCTTTCATCATTAAAGAAAGGCTCAGTACTGGAAGCATGTTGCCATTAAGAAGAGAAGATTTTGCAGAAGTTACGTGCAGGATATAAGTAAATTTACAAATATTTTCTTTTGACTTCTCTTCTTCATGGTCAAGACTATTTTATCCAATGTTCTCATTTGACTGGTTGTGTTTTCTGTAGTACAGTGACACTTTAACAGTTGTCAGGCATGCTTTATAATGCCACATCAAGCGGAGGATTAAAAGGAACATAGTCAATGTCAAGTGTTTTAGGCCTGATTCATGCTTAAAGGACTACCATTCTGGATGGTAGACTAGGTTGTCTCAGCAGTTGCCTACATTTGTGACTGACTGTATCAGCAACTGGTTCTGAAACTGCAGTATGCACAGCTGCTGTTTGGAAATGTGCATGAGTGTATGAGTGGCTCTTGCAACGTCTGACTGTGTGTCTGAGTGTTTCTATCCTCTTATAAGTAAGTGAATGAGTTGCAGTATGAGTGGGACTCTGTATATATAACTGGGCATAGCGGTCTCCCAGTGCACATATAACTCAGTGACACTCTCAAGGACATGTGTCACCTTTTAATCACATAGCATTATGGCTCATGGTATACGTACAGCAAAGGTAAGGGGTGACTTTTCTGCAGTAAGAGGTCAGTTTAAGACTTTTCAAGCAGGTTTTCTACTGCCAAGTCTAACTGACATTTAAAACTACACTCTCAAGCTCAGCAGTACTAGGCCTCACCCATGTTTAAACCACTACTTATCTAACAAACCTACACTGTGACTAAAGGGTATCTAGTACATAGCTGAGAACTTTTACATGTAAATTTGTAATATAGTGTTACAGTCTGCTGTTTTTACTATAAAGTCTGGGACTTAAAGTATTTATTTGTTTACAATGAAAAATGGAGTCTACAAGTGCCAACATTTAAGCAAAAATCTTTTCATTATTTAAGCAAAAATCTTTCCATACATAATACCATCACAGATATGTCTGCAAAAAATATAACAGACACAAATGCATGAAATACTATTACATTTTGGTTCTGCTACTATGAATTCCGTGACTTGTAGAATTGATTTGCATTGGAATAAACAAGTCAAATATATGACAATAGTCACACAACAACTCACACTTCTATATATTCCACAGAAATTGTTGCAAGCCTAAGATATACATATGGTATGTAAAATGCAACTTGATTCCAAAATAATTTAATTTAAATGATTGAGTTTGTTGATCAAATTCTTTATTTTTCTGCTTTTATTAGGTAGTTTCAAATCTTTCAGAAAATGTTAAAACTCAGCATAAGAATGATATCCCACTCTCACACAAAGCAACCATCAATGGCAACCTTTTCAATTTTGCACTCTCTGATACTGGCAAAAGCAGCAAATCAAAAGAAACCTTCAATTTGTACCTTTCTTTCCTACACTTCTGCACTGTCTTCCAGCCTTCTCCTGTGAGGTATTCCTCTTGCTTTCACAATGCTCAGAGTGTGGATTTTAGGACACAGCTTTGTGTTTCGGGCTTGTGAGTATGCTAGAAAGAGTATCATTGACAGGGACCTGTGTTTCCCAATTGTGGACATGAGTTGGTTTTCCCAGAGAGGTCTAAAGCAGCATCACTTGCTGCCTTTGGTAAAAGGGATTAGGGATTGCCAACCTCCTCTCCGCATGATTGTGCACTGTGGTGGTGATGACCTGGGCAAACTTACTGGGGTAGGACTGGAAATCCTAATGAAGGATACCTTTGCACAATTAATGCCACTTTTTCCACATACTGCCTTGGTATTCTCCAGCATATAGCAAAGACAGAAATGGAAAAGGTCAACCAAATTCTGTCCACAGGGCATAGATTAACAAAGAAAGGACACATGTTAATACAACTGTTTTGGCATTTCTCAGAGATCATAACATGGGCTTTATCTACAATAGCAACCTGCGCTTTGACATGGGTGTAATTTAGAGAAGTGATGGAGTTCATTTCACAGACAAAGAAAACAGGGTGTTTCTCACAAACTTAAAACACTACATCCTATATGTGTAGTTATCATCCACTACACAATAAACACAAAGGCTCTTGTCAGAGCCACCTTATTTCCCAAACACTAGTTCATTTTATTTTAACAACTCTTATTTACATAATTAAATCATAACCACTTCATTGAAAAATTAAAAGTGCTTAAATGATTCTGTACACCACAATGAGTGCATCAATGTAAATGGGTGTCTAAGTTTATTTTATTTCGAGGATTTGTAGAGCGTATGGCTACCCGAAGGCCTCCCAGCGCTGAAGAAGATCACTAGGTAAGAAGAAGTCCAAGGGGAGGGAGTTCCAGATCTTAGCTCTCTACAGGCAAGGGATCTACCCCTCCATCTAACTTTCTTAGCACAAAAGGATTTAATTAAAAAAGCTGAAGAAGATCTGAGTATTCTCCTGTGGGGTATAGGGAGTGATCATTCACCTGAGGAAGACTGGGCCCTTGTTTCAAAGGGCTCGGTGAATAAAACACATAGCTTTAAAAATAATGCGTTGCTCAACCGGAAGCCAATGGAGGTAAGCCAAGGCTGGAGTGGCAGATGAATGTCTGGGGGTGTCTGTGAATAGGCGAGCAGCAGCATTCTGCACCACCTGAAGTCTCTTTAGAACATGCGAAGGAGAGCTCATGAGCAGTATGTTCCCATAATCAAAATGTGAAAGCATCAGAGCCTGAGTAAGAAGTCTTTTGGCTGAAAATGGAAGTAATTTAAAGATTTTCCTAAGGGTTCTTAAAAAACCGAAATAGGTAGCTGCCAGTTTCTTAGAATGGCATTCCATTATAAGGTGCAGGTCTAGCCAAAAGCCCAAGCTTTTTATGGAATCTTTAGGGGGAGGTAGATCCTTAGGCAAGGTCACTGCTAAGGACGGGGACCTAAGTAAGGAAGGATTCCCGACGATCATAACTTCTGTTTTCTCATCATTGAGCTTAAGCTTGCTCTTTATCATCCATCTGGCGATAACTGAGAGACAGGAAGATACGGTAGCCTGTTCTTGGGTATTCTTAGCAGAGAAGGAGTAGACCAACTGAGTATCATCCGCATAAGATACTAGAGATAGTCCATGTGGCTCCATAATTCTTGCCAGGGGTGACATATAAATGTTCAAGAGAGCAGGGCTCACAGAGGAGCCCTGCGGCCCCCCTTAACTGAGTGGCAGAGGTTTAGAAAAAAAAGATCGATCTAGGACTTGAAAGGTCCTGTCCTTCAGGAAGTCAGAGAGCCATTCAAATGGGGTCCCTGAAAAGCTCATTTGAGAGATTCTCTTAAGGAGAATACTATGATCTACAGTATTGAATGCAGCACTCAGATCCAAAAGGATAATTGCCGCATAGCCACCTAAATCCAAGCATTGAAGGGTGTCCTCGGTAACTGCCAACAGGGCAGATTCCGTGCTATGCAAAGGTCTGAAACCCATCTGAGTGTGATGTAGAAGATTGTAATCCTCAAAAAAGCCTGAAACTTGTTTGTTAAAATGTTTTTCGATAATTTTAGATTTTATCAGCAGAAGGGCAATTGGTCTATAATTGCTCAATGACCTAGGATCAAGCCTAGGCTTTTTTAATAAATGTTTGATGACAGCATGTTTCCAATTATGTGGAAGCTGACCAGAGGTGAGAGAATTATTGAGAATCCTAGTTAGAACAGGCACTATAACGTCCGCGCCGAGGATTAAAATAGACAGTGGGGCCGGATCAAGGGGAGAGCCTGATTTTATAGTGCATAGGAGATCGAGAACTAGGTTCCCAGTCTCAGTCAGAGGCTGAAACACTATGAAACCGACATTCGAAGGGTCTTGAAATGCCGTAGTGGCTTCTTGTGCGGAGAGGTGGGAGAAGCCTAGTTGAATATCAAGAACTTTTTCATGAAAGAAAGCTGCCAAATTGTTACTGTGCTCCAAAGATGCTTGAATTGGGATGCAAGGAGAAGGGTCTTGAGTTAATTATTTACAAATTGTAAAGATTTCTTCAGGAGAATTGGAGGATTGTTCTATTCTGGCAGCATAAAACAGTCCTTGCGGGTTATTAATTTCTGCATGACAGTCTCTAATTGCTGCCCTATATTCACGTTTAGAGTCATCCTCATAGGTTTTCCTCCATTCCCTTTCTTACTGTTTACATATCTTTTTATGTTGCCGTATCTTAGGAGAAAACCAATAGGACATCTTGGTACATGCAATGTTATGGACAGTCTTAGCCGGAAGTACATTGTCCATGGAGTTGGAAATCCATTCATTAAATGTTGACGCCAAGCAAGTTTCATTAATAGCGGAGAACGGACGATGAAGTTCTAAACTATCTATCTAGTTTTTGTGACTTAACTTAGACCAGGGGCGATGAGTGGTAGTGCAAGATGAGGACCTGGGAGGGTGCAGGGGTAGGAGGGAGTGAAAGAGAAATTAGATAGTGATCAGTCCAAACTAGAGGGAGTAGAGGCAAAACCAAAAGGTTTGACAAATTACTAGTCGATGGTGTGTTCTATAATATGAGTGGGGCCTTGGATCAACTGTGGCAGATCTAAAGCTGCTGGATCCGTCAACAGAGTGTTTGCCAGATTGTTATATTCATCATCAACGTGAATATTAAAATCACCCGAAATGGTGAAGTTAGAGTTCCTACAGGCAAAGTCTGATATTAGTTCTGGTAAAGCCTGAAGAAATGTCCTCTCCGGACCAGGTTGCCGATAAATTAATGTTCCGGAGAGAGTGAAGGTAGGATTGATTGTTAACGAGAAAAAGAGACTTTCACAGTCTGGAATAGACAAATTTTGGGTAGTACAATTTATAGTATTTTTAACAATGATTGCGATTCCACCTCCTTCGGAGTGAGGTCTACCCAATCGGTGTATACGATAATCATGGGGAAAAGCCATAGCTATATCGGGACCAGAGTCCTCAGACAGCCAGGTTTCTGATATTAGCCTCCAGAGCATGATCAATTAATAGTGAGAAAATATGGAGTTTATAGGCAGGCAGGGATCAACAGTTGAGTAGAAGGATTTGGTATCCTCCACCAAAGGTGTTCCGCTGCTAGAATGGGAAATGAGACAAGGAAGACCAGTGACACACATTTCAATGTAAAATAGGGGAGTCAGGATTTAAAGAGTGTTTACAGAGGTGAGAAGTGTCCTTCCTGATAGCTAACAGTTGAGAAGCTGAGTAGACTAAGCTTTTGGGAGATCCCCGGGTAGCAATCCTAGTCCCTGGTCTTGATCGGGCGCAGACGGGTGCAGACAGGCTTGCATTAGGCGCGATTTTGGCATGCCAGCGGGGCGCCCGCTGCACGCGCTCGCTTCATCAAGCCCTTTATAGTGGGCTGGAGCTGCAGTCCAGAAAGACTAGACCGCCTCCCAAAATAGCAGCACTAGTTGGAACAAGCAGTAGGGTGGAAAATGGCCATTTTAGTGAGGAGAGGAGTGTCAAAATGCCACTGAACACGGGCATGTAAAAACAGGTTAAAGTATTAGTAAAACAATCTCAATAGTAAAAGGTAAGTAAGCAACATGAGGATTATGCAACATTTTTTAGGGAAGGTCAACATACCTTTAGCCCAGTGAACCCCTGAGCTCTCGCTTCATCAAGCCCTATATAGTGGGCTGTAGCTGCAGGCAAGAAAGATAAGACTGCCTCCCAAAATGGCGACTCTAGTTGGATTTTAGTGAGGAGAAGAGGGTCAAAATGCCACTGAACATGGGCATGTAAAAACAGGTTAAAATATCAGTAAAACAATCTCAATAGTAAGAGGAAAGTAAGCAACACGAGGATTATGCAAAATTTGTTAGGAAAGGTCAAAATATCTTTAACCTAGTGACCCCTCTGTCCGTGAGGCAGTGCCTCTGTCAGTGCATTTGTGAGTGGGCGCCTGAATGTCAGTGGGTCTGTGAGTGCGTGCATACGTGTCTGAGTGTGTCTGTAGGTGGGTGCATGAGTGTCTCAGTGGGTCTGGGAGTGTGTGCGTTAGTCTCTGAGTGGGTCTGATAGTCAGTGTGTCAGTGTCTGAGTGGGTCTGTCAGTGGGTGCATGAGTATCTGAGTGGGTCAGTGAGTGGTACACAAGGATCTAAATAGGCCTGTGTGTGGGTACAAAAGTGTCTGGGTCTGTGAGTGGGTTTGTGAGTGTCTGAGTGGGTCTGTGACTATCTGCAAGAGTGTCTGAGTGGCTCTGTGATTGGGTGCATGAGTTTCTGAATGGGTCTGTTAGTAGATGCATGAGGGTCTGGGTGGGTCAGTGAGTGTTTGTATGAGTCTCTGAGTGTGTCTGTGAGTGGGTGCATGAGTAGCTGAGTGGGTCAGTGAGTGTGTGCATGAGGCTCGGAGTGGGTCTTTGAGTCGGTGCATGAGTGTATGGGTGGGTGATTGTGCAAATATATATTTTATTTTCAAATATTTGCAAATTTACCTCAAGACAACACAGTGGGGCCTCAATGGGCATCGCAACAGATTTACGAATATCCATGTCATAAAGAAAAAGAATCTCCCTGTTTTTAAAACACATACCCTGTCACAATAACACTTTGTTATTTGATTCATGGGGACAGAGTACCTGAACCCTAATGTCACATTGCACATTTCTTTCCATCTCATTTTAGCCCCAGAGAATATTCCCCATTTTAGAAAATGCCAGCTGAAACCTTTAGCTGAGGTTGCGGTCAGCCAATGAGAGCGTTCTGTGGCTCAAGGGTTTGGGAATGTGCCGCAAGTGGACTCGCGAAGGGTACGAGCCTCCAGATATAAAAGTTTAGTTTTCCTTTACTGAAAGGATTAACACCAAATAACAAAGAGGCTTCTTTATGGACCTTTCCACATGGGAATTATATTGGGTAACCCACTTTTTTGACCCCCTTTTTTCTCTGCCCCATTTGACAGGTCACCCTGAAACTTCGCATTCACAACAAGAATTATGTGAGGATTAGTCAAACGGTGCTGAAGATATAGCCAAGTCAAAAAATGCTTTTTTATTTACACTAGGTCCTAACTATAACTACCTACTGGTGAACACTAGTAGGTCATATATATATAAATAAAAATTCACTAAAAAGACGAAAGGTTACATGATGTTTTAGTTATGTTCAGAATGTACATGCACAAAACTATAGAAGTTCAGCTGTTAGATTATTTCAAATAACTATAACTCGTGCCCTAAGGCAACTATAACTTGAGCCCTCTACATCCTCTGCTAAATATCCAATATATTACATCACTGATGACATCTGTGAGAAAGTGCCTCTTTTGACATGGTTGACCCCCACTTTTTGCCTAGAACACAATGTAGTTTTGAGCTGTAAGTGCCCTGGGCCCCTGCTAAACAGGTTCCCAGGGCCAGATCTCTTTCCCCCAAACTGTACTGTGATTGGCACTTCAGCCACTCTTGTTTGTCCCTAGTAAATGGTACCCCTAGTACCTAGGGAATGGGTACTAAAGAGGGGCCTCAGAGCTGCAGGACCAGTAGTGTCACTCTGAGGCCCCATACCAGCTTCATGCAGACAATCATTGCAAGTTCATGATAAGGTGTAACTGAAGTTGCAAACTCGACATGGCACTCACCAAGAGTGCAATGTCCACTAACACTGCATGCAATTTGGGTAAGTCACCACTCTAGCAGGCCTTACAGCCCTAAGGCAGGGTGCACTATAATGCATGTGAGCGCATATGGGTACATGAGCAAAAATGCCCCTGTTTTTGCCAATTCTTAGACATAGTAAGTGTATAGGGAAGCCATAGCAAATGCATGTGTTGGACACTGGTCATTACGAGATCCCCAGCTACATGATGGCCTTTCTGAACCCCGAGCTGTTTGATATCAAACAACTCAGAATAATAAACCCACATTGATATCAATGCAAGATTTATTATAAATTGTACCCAGAGGGTACCTTAGAGGTATCCCCTGCAAAACCTAACAGCCCTGGCATGGTTGCTGACTGGCCTTAACCAGCCTGCCACCACCAGACAGCCCTTGCTCTCAGGAGTCAGAACACAAAGCCTTTTTCTGGGTGGAGGTGTCACACCTCCTCCCCCAGGCAGGTACCTTGCTCCAGCGGTCAACTTCAAAGGCTTTGCCACCTTTTAAATTTGACCCCCTCCTCTGATGCTAGCAGCAGAAGGTAGCCCAATGGTTTTACCCCTACTTTAGATGGGTAAAACGGTGAGGAACTTAGCAAGCATAGGAGGGGTAGCCACTGTCATGCTGCCCCCACCCCCTCAGATGTGGCAGGCAAGGTGACTACTTCATTTCATTTTCCTCCATCTTGGATGGTAGGAAAAATAGCTGATCAGGGTCAGGAATGTGTCCCCTTCCCCCAGGAAGTGGTCACTGGGTACAACCCGTAACACCCCCTAAATGCAGTATTGAGAGAGTATCCCCTGACCAAGAACTTTAGATTTAAGGGACACAAGATGACAAGAATAAAAAAGACCCAAGCCATGAGAACTGAAGTCCTACTGCACAAAGAAAAAGGTGCCAAATCTTGCCTGCTGCTCCAAAGACTCACCCATCGACGCTAAGGTGTCACCTGGAAACCTGAAAGACACTACAAAACACCAGAGCACCTCCAGCCTTCTGGAAATTGCCAAGAATCTCTCTCAGAGTGAGATATCACTGTGCCAAGTTTGGTGTAATTCCTGCCCCCACCGGGGCAACTCTGTCCACTAGGACAGCAAGCCACAGTGGCCTCTGACAGCTGTCATGGACAAGAGCCAGGCCCCAGGCCTATCAGGGCTCTCTAACCATTGTGACTTTGGTGAGTGAGGGGCGGGAGCTCCAGGTGCGTGGCACCCTTTGTCCACTCTCCCTTTCACCAGATCAGGATTGGCAGCCTTACACTGGTCCTCCCCTCTGGAGCTCTGTACCCTTCCCCCAAGAGCGGCAACCCCAGAGTCCAGAATTGTTAGGGTGCTTGAGGAAGCAGTCCTGAACAATTCTCCCACCAGTGCACGAAATGGCACCCTGACACTGGTACCCCATCCCAGGGTCTGTTCCCTGAGGCTAGACCGGGTTCAGAGGTGAGTCTTTTCCTCTCCTGCCCCCAATTCCAGAATTCTGCACCCTGCATTATGGAGCGTACCCCAAGAAGTCACTCCAGGGGGGTGGCTGGGCAAGAGTTTACCCCCTGATCCTGACTATCCAGCCTAGGGTCTCTACCCTTAGACTGGACAACTGCCTGGCAACCAAGGAATTCCTGGGGCGTATTCCTACCCGCAAGGGAAAGACCTTCTTCAGGTGTTGCATCAGAGTCTGTCTGGTGCTTGTCTTCTGACCCCCTGGCCATCTGGCAGGGCATGGACCCCCCTAGACCAGAAGTAGTTTCATCAGGGTCATTCCTGGGTAGCTCTGACCTCGGAGCTGACTCCTGGCCCTCCAGGTTCTCCACTGGGGACTGCCTCCCCCTCCCACCCCTCTGACTGATCTCCTGTACTCCCTACTCTGGAGTGGTACTGCCAGACACCAGGACTGGTGGGACCTTGGTGACAGCTGCCCGCCAAATTCTCCTGCCACTATGAGGTCCCCCTGAGCAGATGGCCTCCTGGTACAGGCTAGGCTCCCACCCTGGTGTTCTCTCATGGAACACCCCAGGCTCTAGGACTGGCTCTCGGGAAACTTGGGCCTCTGCCAACCCCCACTCCCCCACTCCCTCTCTCCTGAAACAGGACATGGGACCCCTCACCCATCCCACTACACAGGTACCTACCTGGGTCACTCCAAACCTCCCCCACCTCCATTGGGTAGGGAAAACTTGAGCCACTCCCCTCAGGAGAACCTCCAAATGCCTCTTCAGACTTTCTGGTACTCACCCAGAAGTCTGCCTCCAGTGCAGTTTCCCTGGGGACAGAGAACTCACACTCCACCTGCTGTTGACGCAGCTCCAGAAAACAAGGACTGAACATATGTTCTCCAGCAATCACATCACACAGCTCATCATGTGTGTTAACCAAACTATCATCCACCTCCCCACGCAGTACCTTGAAAAAGGACCCCTCATCACCATCTTGAGACTGGGGAGACAGTATTTGGCTGTCTCTGACACTCAACCCATACTCTTCTGGGGTGTCTCCATACTTCACAACCAGGACTTCTACCTGGGAGGAAACCCTCTCTCTGTCACTCTCACTTAGCGGCAGTAGAGTGTACCTCCCACCACTTGGAATATGACTCCCCATGCCAGTTCCACAATCAACCTCAGGAACCCTGCACACCACTGGAGCTACCTCATATACTTGAACCTCCGGGTGTATATCATCCCCCTCTTTCAATTTTGGCACCAAGTCTCTGGGCATGTGCACTTCTCCCATAGTACTGGATGTAACACTTTTGCTGCCACCATCTGAAATGGACTCAGCCCTCATGGCTCCCAGCTTCAGATCTCCAAAGCTCAGTTCATGAGCTACAAACATTAATTTTCTTTGGCTAAGGATCCCTCAACCGCAGCTCTCTCAAGCTCTGCATCCAGTGCTCTCAGCCTCTGCTCACAAGCTTAATGCCATTTGTCTTGCCTGGTTCCCTCTCAGAGCCTCTGTACTCCTCATCAGAGTAGTCCTCCTCCTCAGAGTCATCTGGTATGGTTGCTTCCCAGCATTTCATCTCATACTGAAACAGGGTTTTCTCAAGAACCCACCTTTCGGACCTTCTCTTCACATCCAGCCCCCTTTCCTTGTAGAAAGCTTTTAGCTTCCTCTTCGAATAGGTTTCCAGGTGCCAGAAGTTGATTTCTATTCTGCCAAAGCCTCACAGGTATAAAAACTAACCAGATTCCCAAGTATCAATAATACATTGGGGAGGACACCAGAGAACATAAGAGGAATAAAAACAGTATGTGGTCACGTGATGGTCTGCACTGAAACAGTAGTGTACATCAATCACTCTATATCAAGTACAAAAACATGTCCTATCCTTATCGCTGATCACCAATGTTAGAAATGGGGTCTCTAGTAGGCAGTCAGTTTTCACTCTGTCCAAGCAGGGACCCTCACTCTAGTCACAGTAAGGGAGATACACACATAGGATAACTCCTATCAATCCCCTTGGTAGCTTGGCACAAGCAGTCAGGCTTATCTCAAAGGCAATGTGTAAAGTATTTGTACCATTACACACAGTAAGACAGTGATAACACCACAAAAGTACTCAACACTAGTTTAGAAAATAATCGGGATTTATCTGAGTAAAACAAGATCGAAATGACGAAAATCCAACAAACAAAGCTATGAATTTTTAAAGTAAAAAGGGTTGTAATATATAGAAATTAATGGATGCGTTGTTTTTACACAAAGTATCTGGCATGTGTCAAAAATAAAGCTGCACGGTTGAGAGTGCATCGGAAAAGTAAGCGATGCATCGATTCCTGACTCGCAAGTGAGGCAGTGCACTTATTTTTCTCCGGTTGGGTAGGCGATGAGTAATTTTCTCTCTCTCCCGCAAAAGACTAATGCATCAATTTCAGGACGAGCAACTTCTGGTCCGTGAAGGTTCACTGTGGTATTGATGCCCAGTAACGATACATGTGAAATCCTGATGCATGATGGTGAAGAGCCACACTGCGTGGGTGATGCATCAATTTTGGCACCCGCCAGCAGGTGTTGTGTCAGTCTTCCAGCCGCAATGCAGGTGATGCGTCAATTTTTCACCCGCAAAGCAGGTGCTGATTCAATTAGCCTCCCGCTCACCCACAGTGCATGGATTTAAGCCTTGGTTCCACCAGCTTCTCCATGCAAGGGCCCAGGGACTGGATAGGGCACCACGTTGCAGGGTAGAAGTCTCAGCAAGAGAGTCTAGATGCTGGGAGAGGAAGTCTTTGATGGTCCTGAGACTTCAGAACAGGGGGGGCAAGCTCAGTCCAAGCCCTTGGAGAAACTTTGCAAGCAAGATATGAAGCAAAGTCCAGTCTTTGTCCTTTCTAAGGCAGAATCAGTAACTGTAGGCCAAACCAGAAAAGCACACACAGCAAAGGGGCAGTACTCCTCCTCCAGCTCTTCAGCTCTTCTCCTTGGCAGAGGTTCTTCTTGTTTCAGAAGTGTTCTAAAAGTCATGGGACTTTCGTCCACTACTTATGCCCATTTCTACCTTTGCAGTAGACAAACCTCAAAGGAAAGTCTTGTTTTTTTACAGGATCCTGCCATGCCCAGGCCCAGCCCCAGACACATACCAGGGGGTCGGAGACTGCATTGTGTGAGGACAGGCACAGCCCTTTCAGGTGCAGATGTCAGCTCCTCCCCCCAGTCTAGCCCAGGAGACTCATCAGGATATGCAGGTCACTCCCTAACTCCCTTTGTGTCACTGCCTATAGGGAATTCAAAAACAGCCCAACTGTCAGTCTGACCCAAATGTGGATTCCATAAGCAGGCAGAGGCACAGAATGGTAGAGCAGAAAAACACCCACTTTCTAAAAGTGGCATTTTCAAACTGACAATCTAAAAAGCAACTTTACCAAAAGATGTATTTTTAAATTGTGAGTTCAGACACCCCAAACTCCTTATCTCTATTTGCTCACAATGGGCCACTGCACCCAAAAGATATTTAAATGCAGTCCTGATGTTAACCTATGGGAGAGAGAGGCCTTGCAAAAGTGAAAACTAAATTTGGCAGTATTTCACTATCAGGACATGTAAAACACACCGGTACTGTTGTGTAGCCATTTTAGCTATAGCTCCATGCACATTATTTTAACACACTAGGCCAAGACGCTGTGCACCTTAACCTACATATATTTTCTTTAGCTTTACTTTATTATTGTTACAATAGCCACTTCTACGGTCTTGTTTTATTTTCTGCTATCTAACTCTTTTTGCCTAGGCCAGCACTCTGTTCTCAAACAAGACATTCTTGCTCACTTTGTGCTTCTTCCAACGCTACAGCACAGTACTTTGCTGGTGAACATGGTAGAAGTTTAGTCTCCAACATTCGTAGAAAACACACATCCTTACATAGGGACATCTTCTCAGAACATCAGCTGTGCTGTTATAAAAGCACATCCTTGTCCCTTACATGTTAGAGTGAGATTCCAGCCAGAGAACCACATCTGTATGCTGATTGACGAATGCTTCACTACAGATGCTAACACAGACTGCAGGCCTATGCTCAGGTATGGGGGATGATTTCTTCCCAGGGGAACCTGAAGGGCAGAATTAGAGCTTAACATGCTGTGCTCTATCATAGCCTAGGTAGAAGTTAGTCTATTGACCATAGTGACAATATGATAGCGTTATTTTTGTGCTTCACTCTCCTCATCACAATTTTATTACTGTCATGCTGTGTCATCCTGGTTATTGCAGGTCACGCTTTGCTATCTAAGATGCAGTCATTTTATTAATGTCATTATCAAAACATATACTCCCTCTGTTTGCCATTTCTATATGAGACCAAGGTAACTGAGAGAAACGGATGAGACCTGAGTGACCATGGCTTCCCTGAGAAACCAAGTATGTCATGCGCTCGGCTGCCCAGTCATCCCTATCCTTGGGTAGAGATGAGGCACTGCCAGTTAGCCAGAGCAAAACCCGGATTGGAGCGACAGGTGTCACCCACAGTGGGTTCGACTTCAGTGATCATTACAAATCTGTGGTCAGTGTTAAACCGGCAGTTAAACCACCAACAGGCCGTCGGTAAAAAGAATGGAATCACGACCGTGGTGGAAACCGCCAACATAGACAGCCACTTTAACACTCCGACCACCACGGCGGTACAAACAAACACCGCAGCGGTAACCGACAACAGACAGGTGGAAGACAAGGTTCCGCCCACTGTATTACAACAGTCCAATCCGCCACCTTTTCCGGTGCAGATTCACGCGAACAAAAACACGGCGGAAACAGGAATTGGAAGAGAAAACGCTCACCTCTACACACCCCACGAGGAACCAGGATACCATGGAACCCGAGCTCCAAATACTCCCAGCCTTTGTCTTCCTGCTCCTTTATCAGGAACAACAAAGACGGTGGCAAAGACCACGGTGAGTACTGCACCTACGACACAGGGGAGGTGGGAGGGAAAAAGAGTGACACACACACGCAACACTCCCACCCTCACCCACTACAACACACACACAAGTACATGTTGATGCATTACATGTACAACCCCCAACCCCCCCTGGAAGAATGCAAGGACAAAAGGAAATGAGTTGAACTTTTGTAATCTATTAAAATACAGTAATCAAAAATGTATATATATTTACACTATAAACAAATATATACACCAAGAATACAAGTCCAAAGTATTCCACCATTAAAGTCCGTGGACCACTGGGCCCAGAATGCATGGGTGAGGCCCACACAAGATACCCGATCAAAACGGAGAGAACACTGCTGGGGCATCAGATAGAAATACAACAGGCACTTCAGGGGGAAGGGAAGGGGGGGCACCTCAGCCGGATGAGTGCACGACGCCAGATCCATGAGGAGGCTCCATGCCCACTGCTATATCCTGGGGAGTGCAAAGCCACAGTCTCACAAGTCTTTACAGTGGGTGGGTTGCCCACTGCTGCATCCTGGGGAGTGCAAAGCCACAGTCTCACAAGTCTTTACAGTGGATGGTTTGCCCACTGCTGTATCCTGGGGAGTGAAAAGCCACAGTCTCACAAGTCTTTACAGTGGGTGGGTTGCCCACTGCTTTATCCTGGGGAGTGCAAAGCCACAGTCTCACAAGTGGATAAAAGTCTCCACTGGCTCTGGAGGGGGCTTTGTGCCCAGAGTGCTTCATCCTGCCAAGGACTCAGGTCGTGGATGCCTTTCTCCACTGGTTCTGGAGGGGGCTTTGTGCCCAGAGTGCTTTATCCTGCCAAGGACTCAGGTAGTGGATATGATACTCCACTGGTTCTGGAGGGGGCTTGGTGCCCAGAGTGCTTCATCCTGCTTGTGGCGGCCTCAGTAGCTTTTGGCGCTCGTTGGCCTGCGGTGCTGGTGGCGGCGGCGGCCTGTTCAGCGGTGCTGGTGGCGGCGGTGTCCTTGGCAGCAGTGCTTGTGGCAGCGGTGCTTGTGGCGGCGGTGTCCTTGGCAGCGGTGCTTGTGGCGGCGGTGTCCTGTTCAGCGGTGCTGGTGGCGGCGGTGTCCTGTTCAGCGGTGCTGGTGGCGGTCTTGTCCGCTGTACAGGTTTTCGACGACTTGCCTGTTTTTCTGTGCCACTTCCCCACCTTGAATGGTGGCGCAGCTGTCTTCCCACTCCCAACTGTACTCCTGGGAGAGGCTTTGGTGGTAGATGTTGTGCCTCTCTCCTGCCAGGCAGTGGCCAACCTTTTGTGCTTTTGAAGTGGGGGACTGTCCGTGATCTGGCTCCTTGGCACACTGGCTGCCCTGCTGCTTGGCGCACTCCAGAAGCCGTTTACTACTGGCACCACTGTTCCCGCAGATGTTGTGGCTGAGGTGCTGGGTTGGGACCTGGAAAGGCAGGCCCTAGGGGTCTGAAGGGGTGGGGAAGGTGAGGGGAAGAGGTCAAGGTCGGACAGGAAAAGTTTTTTGGACACACTGGGACGGGTAGATGGAGGAGGTTTGGGAGTGGAGGAAGAGGTAGTGGTTGAAGGAGGTGTACGTTTGCTGACTTTGGGTGAAGGTGCATGGGCTGGAGGCTGTCGTGAGGTGGATGGCTGTTGGGTGGGTGTGTGGCTGCGTTTGTGTACCTTGGGAGGTGGGCTCACAGACACACTGGGAGCATACACAGGGGATGTGTGAATGGTAGTGGGGGTGGTGAGTGCAAGTGAGCGGGTGTGGTGGTGGGTGTGCTGATGATGGAGGTAGTGTCTGAAGATGTAGTGCATGCAGGTGTGAGTGGAGACGAGACTGGGAGGGAGGAGGGATACGAGGAGGAGGGGGACACAGTGGAGGCAGTGGATGTTGGTATGTCTGCATGGGTATGATGCTTGCGTGAGTGCCTGTGGGATGTGTGGTGCTTATGTTTGCCTGAGCTTCTCTTGTGTGTTGAGGTGTGTGCATGCTGTTCTGATGGTGTGCTTGGGATATGCTGAGGTACAGGTGTTTGGGTCTGGGTGGAAGAAGTTGGAGGGGTGAGGCTGGACACAGGAACAATGGCTGCCATCAGTACTGAGGCCAGAGTCTGAAAATCTCGCTGTTGGGCTGCCTGACCAGAATCAATGCCCTCCAGGTATGCATTCGTCTGTTGCAACTGCCTCTCTACACTCTGGATGGCATTCAAAATGGTAGACTGCCCAACAGTGAGGGACTCGAGGAGGTCAATTGCCTCCTCACTGAGGGCAGCAGGGCTGACAGGGGCTGAGGTGCCTGGGGCAAAGGACATGCCCACCCTCCTGGGTGAGCGGGCACAGGGCACATGCTGAGGGGCTGCTGGGAGGGCAGTGCTGGTAGGGGGGGTGGCAGCTGTAGCTGTAGATGCGGGGGGCACAGAGGGGCCCGCCACCGCAAAGGAGCTCCCATCAGAGGAGGAGTCAGTGTCGCTGGTTTCAGCTCCTGTCCCCGCCGTGGAGCTCCCCTCGCCCTACGTCCCACTGGTGGCTTCTGACTCCGTTGTGTCGTCCTCCAGGGCCATGTGGGATGCAGCTCCCTCCTGCTCCGGTGCCACTGCTCCTCCGCCTGATGATGCTAATGCACACAAGAACAGGGAGACCACAAAAAGGGGGAAGACAGAAGAAAGTCATGTTGAGTGCATGCAATACCGCTACCGTTGGTGGACACTACAGACACAGAAGCCCCCTGCACTATGCCGTGCACTTTGAGTTCCCTAATTAATAACAGGGACATGGGGTACAAGGCCTATGCCCGATTGCTGCACACATGGAAGTCACAGGAGCCTGACTAGGTGTAGTTGGCTCTGAACACAGGTGGCGTGGGGTGTCACATGGCCTGCCTTAAGAAGGGACCTTGCCTACTAAACTCTCCCTGGCCTAGGGGAACCCACAGCCCACCTTCCCCACCCAGACACCTACAAAGTGCACTGAATCGGCAGAATGAGAGTTTATTCACCCCCTTGTGGCTGCTGTGATGCCCTCAAATGCCCATCCAACTACAGATAGGCCACCGCCAGGATCCGGAACATCAGGGGTGTCATGGTGCGACAGGCACCCCTCGCACGTTGGGAGGCCATCCCCAGCTGGGCCTCCGCCGTCTTCTTGCTCCAGCGGCGAATGTCCTCACATCTTTTACGGCAGTGGGTGCTCCGTCTGTGGTGGATCCCCAGGGTCCGGACTTCCTTGAGGATGGCATGCCAAATATCCTTCTTCTGGTGGGCGCTGATCTACACAAATAATACAGGGGAAAAGGAGAAGATATAACCGTCCACACCGTCACAGTCATTGGCCCCCATCCCTACCCTTGCCATGACGCACATGCACTCACCGTCGTTTCATGCACACCTCATTCTCCCCCCCCCTCTATCTTTCATCCACAGCACTCCACACAGGCATTGCCCATTCGTCATGCTCACAGTGTACTTACCTGTTTGTCCGGAGGACCGTATAGTAGCGTGTACTGGGGGAGGACCCCATCCACTAGTTTCTCCAACTCCTCCGTGCTGAAGGCAGGGGCCCTTTCCCCAGACACATGAGCCATTGTCTTTTCCAGACTGAGGTCACAGCAGCACTTGCAGTGTAGGTACTCTCCTGTCAAAGATCAGGTATCAAGTGAGTGAACAGAGAGAAAATGGCGGTGACGTCCGTGGCGATGCGTACCGTCACCGCCGGCATACATCGTCATTGGCTCCTGGGACCCATTATGGAGCGTACCCCAAGAAGTCACACCAGGGGGATGGCTGGGCAAGAGTTTACCCCCTGATCCTGACTATCCAGCCTAGGGTCTCTACCCTTAGACTGGACCACTGCCTGGCAACCAAGGAATTCCTGGGGCGTATTCCTACCCCCCAAGGGAAAGACCTTCTTCAGGTGTTGCATCAGAGTCTGTCTGGTGCTTGTCTTCTGACCCCCTGCCCATCTGGCAGGGCATGGACCCCCCAGACCAGAAGTAGTTTCACCAGGGTCATTCCTGGGTAGCTCTGACCTCAGAGCTGACCCCTGGCCCTCCAGGTTCTCCACTGGGGACTGCCTCCCCCTCCCACCCCTCTGACTGATCTCCTGTACTCCCTACTCTGGAGTGGTACTGCCAGACACCAGGACTGGTGGGACCTTGGTGACAGCTGCCCGCCAAATTCTCCTGCCACTATGAGGTCCCCCTGAGCAGATGGCCTCCTGGTACAGGCTAGGCTCCAACCCTGGTGTTCTCTCATGGAACACCCCAGGCTCTAGGACTGGCTCTTGGGAAACCTGGGCCTCTGCCAACCCCCACTCCCTCTCTCCTGAAACAGGACATGGGACCCCTCACCCATCCCACTACACCAGTACCTACCTGGGTCACTCCAAACCTCCCCCACCTCCCTTGGGTAGGGAAAACCTGAGCCACTCCCCTCAGGAGAACCTCCAAATGCCTCTTCAGACTTTCTGGTACTCACCCAGAGGTCTGCCTCCAGTGCAGTTTCCCTGGGGACAGAGAACTCACACTCCACCTGCTGTTGACGCAGCTCCAGAAAACAAGGACTGAACATATGTTCTCCAGCAATCACATCACACAGCTCATCATGTGTGTTAACCAAACTATCATCCACCTCCCCACCCAGTACCTTGAAAAAGGACCCCTCATCACCATCTTGAGACTGGGGAGACAGTATTTGGCTGTCCCTGACACTCAACCCATACTCTTCTGGGGTGTCTCCATACTTCACAACCAGGACTTCTACCTGGGAGGAAACCCTCTCTCTGTCAATCTCACTTAGCGGCAGTAGAGTGTACCTCCCACCACTTGTTATATGACTCCCCATGCCAGTTCCACAATCAACCTCAGGAACCCTGCACACCACTGGAGCTACCTCATATACTTGAACCTCCGGGTGTATATCATCCCCCTCTTTCAATTTTGGCACCAAGTCTCTGGGCATGTGCAATTCTCCCATAGTACTGGATGTAACACTTTTGCTGCCACCATCTGAAATGGACTCAGCCCTCATGGCTCCCAGCTTCAGATCTCCAAAGCTCAGTTCATGAGCTACAAACAATAATTATCTTTGGCTAAGGATCCCTCAACCGCAGCTCTCTCAAGCTCTGCATCCAGTGCTCTCAGCCTCTGCTCACAAGCTTAATGCCATTTGTCTTGCCTGGTTCCCTCTCAGAGCCTCTGTACTCCTCATCAGAGTAGTCCTCCTCCTCAGAGTCATCTGGTATGGTTGCTTCCCAGCATTTCATCTCATACTGACACAGGGTTTTCTCAAGAACCCACCTTTCAGACCTTCTCTTCACATCCAGCCCCCTTTCCTTGCAGAAAGCTTTTAGCTTCCTCGTCGAATAGGTTTCCAGGTGCCAGAAGTTGATTTCTATTCTACCAAGGCCTCACAGGTATAACAACTAACCAGATTCCCAAGTATCAATAATACATTGGGGAGGACACCAGAGAACATAAGAGGAATAAAAACAGTATGTGGTCACGTGATGGTCTGCACTGAAACAGTAGTGTACATCAATCACTCTATATCAAGTACAAAAACATGTCCTATCCTTATCGCTGATCACCAATGTTAGAAATGGGGTCTCTAGTAGGCAGTCAGTTTTCACTCTGTCCAAGCAGGGACCCTCACTCTAGTCACAGTAAGGGAGATACACACATAGGATAACTCCTATCCATCCCCTTGGTAGCTTGGCACAAGCAGTCAGGCTTATCTCAAAGGCAATGTGTAAAGTATTTGTACCATTACACACAGTAAGACAGTGATAACACCACAAAAGTACTCAACACTAGTTTAGAAAATAATCGGGATTTATCTGAGTAAAACAAGATCGAAACGACAAAAATCCAACAAACAAAGCTATGAATTTTTAAAGTAAAAAGGGTTGTAATATATAGAAATTAATGGATGCGTTGTTTTTACACAAAGTATCTGGCATGTATCAAAAATAAAGCCGCACGGTTGAGCGTGCATCGGAAAAATAAGCGATGCATCGATTCCTGACTCGCAAGTGAGGCAGTGCACTTATTTTTCTCCGGTTGGGTAGGCGATGAGTCATTTTCTCTCTCTCCCGCAAAAGACTATTGCATCGATTTCAGGACGAGCAACTTCTGGTCCGTGCAGGTTCACTGTGGTATTGATGCCCAGTAACGATACATGTGAAATCCTGATGCATGATGGTGAAGAGCCACACTGCATGGGTGATGCATCAATTTTGGCACCCGCCAGCAGGTGTTGTGTCAGTCTTCCAGCCGCAATGCAGGTGATGCGTCAATTTTTCACCCGCAAAGCAGGTGCTGATTCAATTAGCCTCCCACTCACCCACAGTGCATGGATTTAAGCCCTGGTTCCACCAGCTTCTCCATGCAAGGGCCCAGGGACTGGATAGGGCACCACTTTGCAGGGTAGAAGTCTCAGCAAGAGAGTCTAGATGCTGGGAGAGGAAGTCTTTGATGGTCCTGAGACTTCAGAACAGGGGGGGCAAGCTCAGTCCAAGCCCTTGGAGAAACTTTGCAAGCAGGATATGAAGCAAAGTCCAGTCTTTGTCCTTTCTAAGGCAGAAGCAGTAACTGTAGGCCAAACCAGCAAAGCACACACAGCAAAGGGGCAGTACTCCTCCTCCAGCTCTTCAGCTCTTCTCCTTGGCAGAGGTTCTTCTTGGTTCAGAAGTGTTCTAAAAGTCTTGGGACTTTCGTCCACTACTTATGCCCATTTCTACCTTTGCAGTAGACAAACCTCAAAGGAAAGTCTTGTTTTCTTACAAGATCCTGCCATGCCCAGGCCCAGCCCCAGACACATACCAGGGGGTCGGAGACTGCATTGTGTGGGGACAGGCACAGCCCTTTCAGGTGCAGATGTCAGCTCCTCCCCCCAGTCTAGCCCAGGAGACTCATCAGGATATGCAGGTCACTCCCTAACTCCCTTTGTGTCACTGCCTTTAGGGAATTCAAAAACAGCCCAACTGTCAGTCTGACCCAAATGTGGATTCCAAAAGCAGGCAGAGGCACAGAATGGTAGAGCAGAAAAACACCCACTTTCTAAAAGTGGCATTTTCAAACTGACAATCTAAAAAGCAACTTTACCAAAAGATGTATTTTTAAATTGTGAGTTCAGACACCCCAAACTCCTTATCTCTATTTGCTCACAATGGGCCACTGCACCCAAAAGATATTTAAATGCAGTCCTGATGTTAACCTATGGGAGAGAGAGGCCTTGCAAAAGTGAAAACTAAATTTGGCAGTATTTCACTATTAGGACATGTAAAACACACCGGTACTGTTGTGTAGCCATTTTAGCTATAGCTCTATGCACATTATTTTAACACACTAGGCCAAGACGCTGTGCACCTTAACCTACATATACTTTCTTCAGCTTTACTTTATTATTGTTACAATAGCCACTTCTACGGTCTTGTTTTATTTTCTGTTTATCTAACTGTTTTTGCCTAGGCCAGCACTCTGTTCTCAAACAAGACATTCTTGCTCACTTTGTGCTTCTTCCAACGCTACAGCATGGTACTTTGCTGGTGAACATGGTAGAAGTTTAGTCTCCAACATTCGTAGAAAACACACATCCTTATATAGGGACATCTTCTCAGAACATCAGCTGTGCTGTTATAAAAGCACTTCCTTGTCCCTTACATGTTAGAGTGAGATTCCAGCCAGAGAACCACATCTGTATGCTGATTGACAAATGCTTCACTACAGATGCTAACACAGACTGCAGGCCTCTGCTCAGGTATGGGGGATGATTTCTTCCCAGGGGAACCTGAAGGGCAGAATTAGAGCTTAACATGCTGTGCTCTATCATAGCCTAGGTAGAAGTTAGTCTATTGACCATAGTGACAATATGATAGCATCATTTTTATGCTTCATTCTCCTCATCACAATTTTATTACTGTCATGCTGTGTCATCCTGGTTATTGCAGCTCACGCTTTGCTATCTAAGATGCAGTCATTTTATTAATGTCATTATCAAAACATATACTCCCTCTGTTTGCCATTTCTATATGAGACCAAGGTAACTGAGAGAAACGGATGAGACCTGAGTGACCATGGCTTCCCTGAGAAACCAAGTATGTCATGCGCTCGGCTGCCCAGTCATCCCTATCCTTGGGTAGAGATGAGGCACTGCCAGTTAGCCAGAGCAAAACCCGGATTGGAGCGACAGGTGTCACCCACAGTGGGTTCGACTTAGGTGATCATTACAAATCAGTGGTCAGTGTTAAAGTGGCGGTTAAACCACCAACAGGCCGGCGGTAAAAAAAATGGAATCACGACCGTGGTGGAAACCGCCAACATAGACAGCCACTTTAACACTCCGACCACCACGGCGGTACAAACAAACACCGTGGCGGTAACCGACAACAGACAGATGGAAGACAAGGTTCCGCCCACTGTATTACAACAGTCCAATCCGCCACCTTTTCCGGTGCAGATTCACCGCAAACAAAAACACGGCGGAAACAGGAATTGGAAGAGAAAACGCTCACCTCTACACACCCCACGAGGAACCAGGATACCATGGAACCCGAGCTCCAAATACTCCCAGCCTTTGTCTTCCTGCTCCTTTACCAGGAACAACAAAGACGGTGGCAAAGACCACAGTGAGTACTGCACCTACGACACAAGGGAGGGGGGGAGGGAAAAAGAGTGACACACACACGCAACACGCAACACTCCCACTCCCACCCTCACCCACTACAACACACACACAAGTACATGTTGATGCATTACATGTACAACCCCCAACCCCCCCGGAAGAATGCAAGGACAAAAGGAAATGAGTTGAACTTTTGTAATCTATTAAAATACAGTAATCAAAAATGTATATATATTTACACTATAAACAAATATATACACCAAGAATACAAGTCCAAAGTATTCCACCATTAAAGTCCGTGGACCACTGGGCCCAGAATGCATGGATGAGGCCCACACAAGATACCCGATCAAAACGGAGAGAACACTGCTGGGGCATCAGATAGAAATACAACAGGCACTTCAGGGGGAAGGGAAGGGGGGGCACCTCAGCCGGATGAGTGCACGACGCCAGATCCATGAGGAGGCTCCATGCTCACTGCTGTATCCTGGGGAGTGCAAAGCCACAGTCTCACAAGTCTTTACAGTGGGTGGGTTGCCCACTGCTGCATCCTGGGGAGTGCAAAGCCACAGTCTCACAAGTCTTTACAGTGGGTGGTTTGCCCACTGCTGTATCCTAGGGAGTGCAAAGCCACAGTCTCACATGTCTTTACAGTGGGTGGGTTGCCCACTGCTTTATCCTGGGGAGTGCAAAGCCACAGTCTCACAAGTGGATAAAAGTCTCCACTGGCTCTGGAGGGGGCTTTGTGCCCAGAGTGCTCCATCCTGCCAAGGACTCAGGTCGTGGATGCCTTTCTCCACTGGTTCTGGAGGGGGCTTTGTGCCCAGAGTGGTTCATCCTGCCAAGGACTCAGGTAGTGGATGTGATACTCCACTGGTTCTGGAGGGGGCTTGGTGCCCAGAGTGCTTCATCCTGCTCGTGGAGGCCTCAGTAGCTTTTGGCGCTCGTTTGCCTGCGGTGCTGGTGGCGGCGGCGTCCTGTTCAGCGGTGCTGGTGGTGGCGGTGTCCTTGGCAGCAGTGCTTGTGGCAGCGGTGCTTGTGGTGGCGGTGTCCTTGGCAGCGGTGCTTGTGGCGGCGGTGTCCTGTTCAGCGGTGCTGGTGGCGGCGGTGTCCTGTTCAGCGGTGCTGGTGGCGGTCTTGTCCGCTGTACAGGTTTTCGACGACTTGCCTGTTTTTCTGTGCCACTTCCCCACCTTGAATGGTGGCGCAGCTGTCTTCCCACTCCCAACTGTACTCCTGGGAGAGGCTTTGGTGGTAGATGTTGTGCCTCTCTCCTGCCAGGCAGTGGCCAACCTTTTGTGCTTTTGAAGTGGGGGACTGTCCGTGATCTGGCTCCTTGGCACACTGGCTGCCCTGCTGCTTGGCGCACTCCAGAAGCCGGTTACTACAGGCACCACTGTTCCCGCAGATGTTGTGGATGAGGTGCTGGGTTGGGACCTGGAAAGGCTGGCCCTAGGGGACTGAAGGGGTGGGGAAGGTGAGGGGAAGAGGTCAAGGTCGGACAGGAAAAGTTTTTGGGACACAATGGGACGGGTTGATGGAGGGGGTTTGGGAGTGGAGGAAGAGGTAGTGGTGGAAGGAGGTGTACGTTTACTGACTTTGGGTGAAGGTGCATGGGCTGGAGGCTGTCGTGAGGTGGATGGGTGTTGGGTGGGTGTGTGGCTGCGTTTGTGTACCTTGGGAGGTGGGCTCACAGACACACTGGGAGCATACACAGGGGATGTGTAAATGGTAGTGGGGGTGGTGAGTGGAAGTGAGCGGGGTTTGGTGGTGGGTGTGCTGGTGATGGAGGTATTGGCTGAAGATGTAGTGCATGCAGGTGTGAGTGGAGACGAGACTGGGAGGGAGGAGGGAGACGAGGAGGAGGGGGACACAGTGGAGGCAGTGGATGTTGGTATGTCTGCATGGGTATGATGCTTGCGTGAGTGCCTGTGGGATGTGTGGTGCTTATGTTTGCCTGAGCTTCCCTTGTGTGTTGAGGTGTGTGTATGCTGGTCTGATGGTGTGCTTGGGATACGATGAGGTACAGGTGTTTGGGTCTGGGTGGAAGAAGTTGGAGGGGGAGGCTGGACACAGGAACAATGGCTGCCATCAGTGCTGAGGCCAGAGTCTGAAAAGCTCGCTGTTGGGCTGCCTGACCAGAATCAATGCCCTCCAGGTATGCATTCGTCTGTTGCAACTGCCTCTCTACACTCTGGATGGCATTCAAAATGGTAGACTGCCCAACAGTGAGGGACCCGAGGAGGTCAATGGCCTCCTCACTGAGGGCAGCAGGGCTGACAGGGGCTGAGGTGCCTGGGGCGAAGGACATGCCCACCCTCCTGGGTGAGCGGGCACAGGGCACATGCTGAGGGGCTGCTGGGAGGGCAGTGCTGGTAGGGGTGGTGGCAGCTGTACCTGTAGATGCAGGGGGCACAGAGGGGCCCGCCACCGCAAAGGAGCTCCCATCAGAGGAGGAGTCAGTGTCGCTGGTTTCAGCTCCTGTCCCCGCCGTGGAGCTCCCCTCGCCCTACGTCCCACTGGTGGCTTCTGACTCCGTTGTGTCGTCCTCCAGGGCCATGTGGGATGCAGCTCCCTCCTGCTCCGGTGCCACTGCTCCTCCGCCTGATGATGCTAATGCACACAAGAACAGGGAGACCACAAAAAGGGGGAAGACAGAAGAAAGTCATGTTGAGTGCATGCAATACCGCTACCGTTGGTGGACACTACAGACACAGAAGCCCCCTGCACTATGCCGTGCACTTTGAGTTCCCTAATTAATAACAGGGACATGGGGTACAAGGCCTATGCCCGATTGCTGCACACATGGAAGTCACAGGAGCCTGACTAGGTGTAGTTGGCTCTGAACACAGGTGGGGTGGGGTGTCACATGGCCTGCCTTAAGAAGGGACCTTGCCTACTAAACTCTCCCTGGCCTCGGGGAACCCACAGCCCACCTTCCCCACCCAGACACCTACAAAGTGCACTGAATCAGGAGAATGAGAGTTTACTCACCCCCTTGTGGCTGCTGTGATGCCCTCAAATGCCCATCCAACTACAGATAGGCGGGTCATGGTGCGACAGGCACCCCTCCCACGTTAGGAGGCCATCCCCAGCTGGGCCTCCGCCGTCTTCTTGCTCCAGCAGCGAATGTCCTCACATCTTTTCCGGCAGTGGGTGCTCCGTCTGTGGTGGACCCCCAGGGTCCGGACTTCCTTGGGGATGGCACGCCAAATATCCTTCTTCTGGTGGGCGCTGATCTACACAAATAGTACAGGGGAAAAGGAGAAGATATAACCGTCCACACCGTCACAGTCATTGGCCCCCATCCCTACCCTTGCCATGACGCACATGCACTCACCGTTGTTTCATGCACGCCTCATTCTCCCCCCCCTATCTTTCATCCACTGCACTCCACACAGGCATTGCCCATTCGGCATGCTCACAGTGTACTTACCTGTTTGTCCGGAGGACCGTATAGTAGCGTGTACTGGGGGAGGACCCCATCCACTAGTTTCTCCAACTCCTCCGTGCTGAAGGCAGAGGCCCTTTCCCCAGACACATGAGCCATTGTCTTTTCCAGACTGAGGTCACAGCAGCACTTGCAGTGTAGGTACTCTCCTGTCAAAGATCAGGTATCAAGTGAGTGAACAGAGAGAAAATGGTGGTGACGTCCGTGGCGATGCGTACCGTCACCGCCGGTGTACATCGTCATTGGCTCATGGGACCCACAGGGTCCAATGTTAACCAATGCAGGATTGCGCCGCGGTCTTCGACCGCCTACCGCGACGGTGTACAACGCCTGCGCAGTTACCTCATATCCCCTTGTCCCACCTTACAGGTCAGGCAGCCGCCATTTCAGGGGACCACACAGCATTAATTTTGACTGCCTCACACATATCTAGGCCTTGCATAAACACTAATACAGCCATATATATAAATTAAAAAAAATTATGTAATAAAGTTGTGTTTACGTACCTCAGTGATGGTTGACTCTCTGCTCGCTGCTCTCCTCCATAGAGCACGTCCACTGGGGCAGGTGAGGAGATGACGGCATCCTCCTGTGTACAGACCACTGGTGGACCTGTCAACAGTGGAGGAGTGACATGTGATTGTCACATACAGACTTGATCGTACCATAATCCTGGAACTGTGTGCCCAGTTGGAGCCAGACCTGATGTCAGCTATCCGCCATCCCACAGGAATCCCCCTCTAGAGCAGGTCCTGTCAGTACTCCATTTCCTGGCAAGTGGGTCTTTTCAAACAACAGTGCCCTTAGGATCAGGGATGTCCCAGCCTATGTTCTCCAACGTGTTGTCCAGAGTGTTGTCTGCCCTGCTGAAACACATGCGCAGCTACATCGTGTTCCCTCAGGTGTAGGATTTGCCTACAGTGAAAGGTGACTTCTATGCCCTTGGACATATCCCCAATATCATAGGTGCCATTGATGGGAAACATGTGGCCTTGGTCCCCCCCCCCACAGGAGTGAACAGGTGTACAGAAACCGGAAGAGTTACCATTCGATGAATGTGCAGATGGTGTGTTTGGTCGACAAGTACATCTCCCATGTGAACGCCAAGTTTCCGGGCTCAGTGCATGACGCTTACATTCTGCGGGATAGCAGCATCCCTTATGTGATGGGGCAACTCCAGAGGCACTGTGTGTGGCTATTAGGTGAGGACATGGACCCAATACAGTGTGACTAGGTGTCTGGGTCTGGGGATGTCCCTAAGAGTTAGTGTGTGTCTAACAGTTGTCCCTCGACATTTGCATGTGACTCTGGTTACCCCAACCTGTCATGGCTACTGACCCCAGTGAGGAATCCCAGGACAAGGGCAGAGGAACGCCACAATGAGGCACATGGGCATAGGAGGATTATAGAAAGGACCTTCGGCCTCCTGAAGGCCAGGTTCAGGTGCGTCCATTTGACGGGTGGTTCCCTATTCTACTCACCAAAGAAGGTCTCCCAGATCATCGTGGCCTGCTGTATGCTTCACAACTTGGCTTTGCGACGACAGGTGCCTTTTCTGCAGGAGGATGGTCCAGATGGAGGTGTTGTGGCAGCTGTGGAGCCTGTGGACAGTGAAGACGAGGAAGCAGAAGAAGAGGACATAGACAACACAAACACGGTGATCCAACAATACTTCCAGTGAGACACAGGTAAAAAGACAACACTGCCTGCTACATACTGACTCCAGATTGTTTTGTGATTCAAGGGTGTTTATTTAAGTGCAAAATAGTGGAGGGGGTAGTAAATTGGTCAGGGGTGATGGTGGAGGAATGTCCATGGCAGAGTCTAGTCTATTAGTCTCACAGGTGCATTTTCCAAAGGGGCATAGGAAGTGGAGCTAGGGTAGTTTAAGTATGGACAGGGTGACAAAGTGGGACAGAAGGATGACATTCAGGTTGGTCTCATTTCTTGGCGGGGGTCTTGGCATTGTTCTCTGTCTTTGTCCTGGATCTCAGGGACCGTTTGCAGGGTGATTCTCCATCTGCAGGGGGTGGGGTGCTGGTGTTGTGGTCCTGTGGCGGTGCATCCTGTTCACTAGCGCCGGCAGAGGTGGTGGGCAGTTCATCATCCAGGCTAGTGACAGGGGCCCCTTGTTGTGCCACAGTGTCCCTCCTGGTGTTGACGAGTTCCTTCAGCACCCCTACAATGGTGCCCAGGGTGGTATTGATGGATTTGTGTTCCTCCCTGAATCCCAAATACTGTTCCACCTGCAGCCGCTAGGTCTCCTAAAACTTGGCCAGTACTGTTGCCATCGTCTCCTGTGAATGGTGGTAGGCTCCCATGATGTTGGAGAGGGCCTCGTGGAGAGTGGGTTCCCTGGGCCTGTCCTCCCCCTGTCGCACAGCAGCCCTCCCAGTTCCCCTGTGTTCCCAGGCCCCTGTCCCCTGAACCGTGTGCCCACTACCACTGCCCCCAGGTCCCTGGTGTTGTTGGGGTTATGGGTTAGCCTGGGTTCCCTGTAGTGGTGGACACACTGCTGCTTGACGTGTCCTGGGGACAGGGGCAGGGCCCGCTGGGTGGGTGCTGTGCTAGTGTTTCCAGAGGGGGGAAGCTCTGTAGTGGCCTGTGACTGTGTGAAGGGAACTGACTGTCCCGAGGTCCCAGATGGGCCGGGCTGGCCATCTAGATCCAGTTGGACAGAGTTGCTGTCATCACTGTGGGTCTCTTCTGTGGGTGGAGTGGACATGTCTGCAACTCCTATCCGGTGACGTTGGGTAGGGGTCCTGCAGTTGTGTAAAGGCATGATTATTGGATCTGTATGTGCCATTGTGTGCAATGGGTGGGTGACCCTGTACCCCAGTGCTTGAATTTTTGTGTGGGACCTTGTGTGATAATGGTTTAGGGGGGTGTATGGGTATGTGCAGTGGACATTCCTTGGTGATGGGTGTCCATGCTTTGTTGTTGCATGCAGGGCTTGGGATGTGTGGTTTGTGATAGTGGGACATGTGTGAGGAGATGGAGTGATGGGGGTGAGGGCGAGGGTGGGGGTATGTGATAGCATGCAGGTAGGGTGGGGGATGTAATAGTTAAGATTTGACTTACCAGAGTTCATTCGTCCAGCTACTCCTGCGAGGCCCTCAGGATGCAGTATAGTCTGGACCTGCTCCTCCCATGTTGTTAGTTGTGGGGGTCTGCCGCCAGTCCTCTGAACTGCAATCTGGTGTCTAGAGACCACGGAACGCACCTTCCCCCGTAGGTCGCTCCACCTCTTCCTGATGTCATCCCGTGTTCTTGGGTGCAGTCCCACTGCATTGACTCTGTCCACGATTCTGCGCCATAGCGCCATCTTCCTAGCTATGGTGGTGTGCTGCACCGGTGATCCGAATAGCTGTGGCTCTACCCGGATGATTTCCTCCACCATGACCCTGAGCTCCTCCTCAGAAAACCTGGGGTGTCTTTGCGGTGCCATGGGGTGGTGTGGGTGATGTGTGGGGTGGTGTGTGTTGTGATGTGTGGGGTGATATTTAGGGGTGTGTTGTGTGAGGTGCGTGGATGTTGTGTGAGTGATGGTGTTGTGTGCCTGTGGATGCTAGTGTTGTTTCTGGTGGTGTCTCTCTCTGGCCTTCTGTCGCAATTTTTGTATTAGGGGTTTGTGGGTGATGTGGGTGGGTGTTTTATATTGTATTGAGTGTGTGGGAGTGGTGTGTGTATGTGTATCATGTGTGTGTATTTCGATTTGTCCAATGTGGATGTGTTTTGTAAGAGTGTGTGTATTTTGAGGCCGGCGGTGGGTACCACCAATGGAATACCGCTGTTGAAAGACCGCCGCATGGATTCGTGGGTCATGATAGTGTGGGTGTATTCCTGTTGGCGTGACGGTGGAGGTTTTGCTATCGCCAGTTTATCACTGACCTTTGGTGTGGCGGACTTGTGTGGGTGTCTACATTTTGGCAGATTCAGAGCTGTGGGTCATTATAGCTGTGGAGGAATTCCGCAGCTGCGGCGGTGTGTTGGAGGCCTTCTGCACGGCGGTAAGCGGCTTTTACCGCCAATGTTGTAATGACCCCCTTAGTCTCCCACACCGCAGGTGATTCTGCCACTCAAAATCCAATAGTCTCATTAGAATAATGAGAACCTACGCGACATAGCGCCGCAAACGTTTGGTCAGGCTCTAATTTTTCGGGTCCTCCGTAGTATCTCTGTCTCATTATATACAATGATACCTCAATACTGTATACAGAGACGTCCGTGGTACTGAGGATTTCCACTCCAGCTACGTAGGCTGTCCTATCTGGGGCTGGAGGTTGTTCAAGCTTGAACTTTAAAAGGAAAAACCCTATTTGGTGTGCCTTCACTGAACATATCTTCTATTTAACATGGCAAATCCGCAGCAGGTAGCAATAGCAGTTAATATGAGACAACCTCTGACTGCACACTTAGTAGCAAATGGCCTAATGGCCCAGGGGGCTCCAGGCACATTTGTGGTGGACGCCCATCGAGCTTATAGAACAGAACTTTTCTATTCTTGGGTCACATTTCCAGCAGTTGATGGGAACACAAACACACTTCATCATTATACATTTGCAAACGTACCTGGACGATACAGGGCATGTGCATATTTAGAAATACCACTATCTTATCACAAACATAATAATTGGCTTGATGGCACCCTAACCCACACAATGTTACCAGTAAGGTTAGGTCCTCGAAGTAACAAAAGTCCTACCTGGCCTTTATTGGCCACCTATAGACCACATCCTGCAGTAGTGTCTTTGGCAGTAGCTGAGGTTCATCGCTTATATACTGAATTAACAGCGACATATAGGCGATTAGTATAGATTGTGAAGCAAATATTAAATACAAACCCAGCACGTGCTGCTCCAGCACAACCACATGTAGTCACACCAGGTATAAACCCTGCGACTGTACATTCGATCATGGGTAAAGTACCAGCCAAACGAGAGGGAACTTCGTTTAGGTTAGCACAAAAAATAAGTGCACTGGAAGCAGTATTTCCCCATACGGGACCTCAGCATAAACATAGAATTCATGTGCTTGCCATTTGGGTGATAACTTGGGGCACGGTATTTGCAGCGCTCTATACAACTACACACGGTATACCTACACTTGCCAATTTGCCGGAAGTGTTGAAACAAATTCAAGATAAATACGGGGCTGCCCCGGCCCTGGACTTGGGGATGCAACTAATGGGCAATTTTGCCACAGTATCCTCAATTATTTTAAGTAATCTTAAAGGGGAAGCACGCATGCGGCTCCGTGACGTTCCTCAACAGGACAGGAACGCGAGCTGCCTAAGATTATCGCAGAGACCTATTCTAGCCTTGGTCGAGATAGTTTAGGGGCCAGACCAACTAAACCTCAATTTAAGGGCAAATCTAAAAGATTTTTCCAAGCAAGCTCCTGAGGGTAATAAGAAACGCTGGGATAAAAAACAACAAACTCCTAAAAAAGAGAGGGGAGACTCTCCATGTATGGAGACCCCACAGAAGAGATATAATCTCAGAAATAGAGATCATATAAAAACGCCTGATAGATATCAATATACTGATACACGCCAATCTCGTTCCTTTCAGGACTCATCAGAAAAACGAAATGAGAGAGGTGGGCGATCAGAGAGAAGATCAGAGTATGTGAAACCGAGACAGGAATCACAACGCTCATCGGAGGTTTCTTTTAAAAAGAAAGAGAAACCTGCCCAGAAAAAACCCCAATACAAAAAGAAAAAAGTGGCAACGGTCGCAGTTCGACATGCCACTCAGGAGGAGGGTCATCTTGAAGAACAGGAAGTGGGCACTTGCACTGCTAGACAGCGCGGCAGAGGTCACAACAGTTCGCCTGAGTCTTCTAGGGCATCTGGAGGTGAAAGCAACTGATGACTTTATACAAGTAGAAACTGCAGACATGCGTGTCTCCACGCCTGATAGGGTGTATACAGTAATGCTACAGTTAGAAGGAGACATTGAGCGCATAATAGATGCAATCTTTTGGGATCGCGTGGTAAACATATATGATGTTTTGCTGGCCGAACAAGATTGGCCACCTGAATTTGTGTGTACCTGCCCATATGGAGAAGACATTATGAAACATTCTTTTTTGCTCCTTGTCCCAGAGGAACTCGCTGAATCCTATGCCATTGATTGGGCTTTGGCATAGGCACCTGTGTTATATCATAATCATGTATGATGGGATAAAGAATCCCCCTACCCTGTAATTCCTATTAAAAATTAACCTCAACCACAACCTCAGTATCCAATAAAACATGATGCTAAAGCACCTGTGAGGGAAATACACAACCAGAGTACCAGGGCATAATTGAACCCTGTGTCTCCCCAATGAATAATCCATTATTCCTGGTAGCTAAACCAGACCATTCATACAGAATGGTCTTAGACTACAGACACTTAAACAGTCATACACACACATATGCTATACAAAGCTCACATAGCACAGCACTAAGGATCAATATAGTGAGTAAAAATTACAAGATAACACTGGACATTTCCAATGGTTTCTTCTGCCAGAATATAGCACCTGAGAGTAGAGAACTATCAAATGTTAGTGAACTAGGCTCTCAGAAAAAATTCTGTTGTTTACCCCAGTGGTAAAAGAGCAGCCCGGGACTGTTCGCAGCTCATGTTACAGCACTTTTGCATGAGTTTGACCCTGAAGCATTGTCCTATGTAGATGATATTTATCTTATGGATGATGAATTGCTACAGCATTTAAGATGGTTAGCCCGCATTGTCGTAGGATTTGCTGAATTTGGCTACAAATTCAACTTCAAAATAACAAAAATTGCCTTCCTCGGTGTCGTGTTTCTGGGATATGAGCTGTCAAGTGAAGGAAAGAGCCTAGCACCACAATTCTTAGTAAAATGAGCACAACTACAACCCCCAAATTCGATCAAAGAACTACAATCTCTATTGGGTTTCCAAAATTTTGGCAGAACTTACATTTCAGATTATGCTTCACGCATAAAACCTTTATATGATTTGATATGTCTTGATTTTTCAAGTAAATTGTGGACAATTGAACATACACGCATTCTTAGAGAACTGCAGACAGACATGCTTGCAGTACAACATCTACACACAAGACAAACATATTTGTTCATCAGAGTAATTGCTGATGCCATTGGTTTCACCTATGTGACATTTAATGAAGGTGAGACAGTCCTGATTGCATACAAATCACACTTGTACTCAGCAGCAGAAGAACGCTTTGCTCCAACTGAGAAAATACTCACTGCTGTACAGATGGCGGTCATTAAAGAAAGACCCCCCTAGCCCAGGACAAATGCATAATTGTTGTTTCCCCAATCCCAGCCCTAGAGGCTGTTACAAAAGCCAGCATTCCAAAAGCCAAAGCACTACATCCGTGCTGGATACAATGGGCCACGTCTTTGACAGCCACTGATGTAGACTACATTCGTGACCCAAAATTACAAACTCAAGAATTTTTGCAGTATGAACTAGAATACTCAGTTCCAGCAAACACACTACCTATTGAACAATATCATAGAGTCATGTATACCGTTGGCTCTGCACAACCTGCAATTGGTACAAGCACCAATGTTCTGCTGCTTGTGCAGTCGTAAGCGGCTATATGGAGGGTGGTAAATTCTATCCACAACATACCGTTATGCAAACCCTAGGGGATTGCATAGCACAATTGGCAGAGCTAAAAGCTCTGTTTATGGCACTGGAACATACGGATCCTGCACAGCCAACGCTGATTGTTTGTGATTCGTACTATTGTGTCCAGTCCTTCCTTGAATACCTGCATTACTGGTGCCAGAATGGGTTCAGAGATTCTAAAGGCAACACCATTAAACACAGAGTTCTGTGGGGGAAAGTAACAGATCTGAAATAAACGCTACCAAATGTCCATGTTATACACACACTTGGACACCAGCGCGTTGGAATACATGGTGCTGGGAATATGTTGGCTGATGAAGCCACAAAGTCAGCAGTGGCTGTGTCCGCTGTTGCTGCAGTAACTCGTTCGAGATCCAAACCGGACGCAGACATATGGGCTGCCGTGACAGCTACGGCGGATGGTATGCCCTATCCAAAAAGATTTCCTGACAAATATTCCTACCGAATGGAGGTATGCTGAATGCTGAGGTTAAGATACCAGGCGTAGGGGTATGAAATATTCCCAACAGAGATATAAGATCACAATTGTTTAAAGCAGCGCATGAAGGGGTGGCATCTGCCCATGCTGGTGTGGTGGCTACAATCTCAATCTTACAAGCCTGCTATTGGTGGCTAGACCTCTACAAAGAGACCAAGCAGCATGTTCTTTGTTGTGACATCTGCCAACAAATCAAAGTTTCCACTGCCAAACGCCCGCCGCAGCCCCCCCTCTTGATTTAAAATAAACCCTTGCAATGTGTGTACTTGGACCATTGCGGTCCCCTAACATTGGATAGTGCATAGAAGTATATATTAGTTGTGTTGTTTCTTGCTCCAGATTTTTATGGGTGTCACCACAGCGCTCAGCTGACGCTCGGACTGTTATTAAAGATTTGCGAGTCTTGATCTGTACATATGCGGTTGCCGCTTTCCATTCGGACCAGGGCCCTGATTTCGCCTCAAGGGAATTCAGGGACGCCATAACTTTGTTGGGGGTCCAACTCCAGTACTTGTCTCCATTTCATCCTGAGGGAAGTAGTGTCATGGAGCAATTAAACAGTAATTTAAAGCAATCCTTAACAGCCAGAGTCTTAGGTAAGGGTTATAGTTGGCTTAGTCATCCATATGGAGTTCAAAGAGCACTTAACAATCTGCCTAGAAGGTCCCTGGAGGGTCGTACTTCATATGAGTGCCTATTCGGAACTCGAATGTGTGTTCCTGATCTTGATGGTCCTAGCATGGAGGTGGCAGAAGCACCTTTTGACATAAATGAACGTGCCACTGTCTTACAGGAATTGCAACAGTTCCGTGATGACAATTCTTCTATCAGTGCCGCCTCCACAGGAATCAAGGATGTACCTGTAACGCCTACCACCTGGATTCCTAGAATCAGGAATCTAGTATGTGAAAAGGATGCTGTGAAAAAGGAATTTGGTCCCTCCTATCAAGCACCAGTCCCAGCCTTGTGGATACACGGTACCAGGACTGTAATTCTACTGCCATTGGCAGGTGCCAAAGAAAATAGTTTTGTCTCCATTGACAATGTCAAACTACACCATGTGGCCGATCCGGCACAGCAGACCAAGAGGAACACCCGGTAGTTTCCGAATCCCTCTCACTACTGGTCAAGACGTTCCTCTACAAGTTGTAAGCAGCAACACTGACACCTCTAAAACTGTGGGGAGGGTGGAAAATGATCTTGCATTGGTTCCACTAACATTAAATAATACAGAGATATTTGATCGATTCGATACAACTTCAACAGAAACGGATGGTGCTATTTATTCTGTGCCACCGCGAGAAACACCAACTCCACCAATAAACACAACTCCAGCTTTTGCACGAACTGTTTCTGGATATTTTGCCGACATCAATGATGACGTCTCCGACTCATTCGCCTCTTCGGCACCTGAACTGTCAAACACACGTAAGCTAATGAATTGGCTTAAAATAACATATTTTATTTTTCCATGGAACTGTCAATGGCTTTCCTTGAGTGTACTAGCTTTTCCACTTTGGATTGGTTTTGTTATCACTTTCTTTTTATTAATACATGTTAATCAATACGGTTACCGCCATGGTCATCCACCACTTCTCCACTCCGACCACCAGGGCGGTGACGACCGCTGGGCTGGAGAATTCGGTCTCCAGCCCGGCGGCCGTCACCACACCGCCGATGGTATCAGGACCCTGCAGACCACCATGGATTTAGGGTGGTTTGGAACCGCCACGAAATCCATGGCGGTAGGCACCATCAGTGCCAGGGAATTCCTTCAGTGGCACTGATAGGCGTCTCCAACCTGCCACCCCCCAAAGATGGCAGGAAACCCCTCCCCACCCCCACCCCCAACATGCACATACACACACCCCTAAACTCACACATACACTACAACAACACATACCCGCACACATACAAACAGACATGCACACAGGCCTCATACATTTCCCATATACACAACACACCCCGCATGCATACACGCACTCACACACCTCCTCTACATACTCACATGCACAGCCCCATGCACGCACACAACACGCCCCTCCCCTAATGGATGATCAACTTAGCTTGTCCGTTGATCCTCTGGGAGGGGACAGGATCCATGGGGGTTGCTCCGCCGCCAGCTCCCCGTCACCAGAACACCACCACACTGAATCTTGGGGCGTAATTCGGTGGGCGGTGGTCTGATGACGGGGCGGTGGAGGTGGAGCAGCCTCCACTTCCCCGCTGACTGCAAGTATGGCTGCTGGCGGCTCTCAGTCCGAAAAAGGATGGAGGGCTGCCAGCAGTCATAATACGCTGCACGGAAAACCGCCTGCACTGGCGGTCTTAAGCACGGCGGTACCTCGGTGGTCTTTAAAAAAGACCGCCGAGGTCGAAATGAGGGCCTTAGTCTCCCACACCACGGGTGATTCTGCTACTCAAAATCCAGTAGTCTCATTTGAATAATGAGAGCCTACACAACAGTACATGCCCTACATTTTAAATAAACTGCACCCTTCCCATGGGCTACCCAGGGCCTCCCTTAGGTGTGCTTTACATGTACAAAAAGGGAAAGCTTAGGCCTGGCAAGTGGGTACACTTACCAGGTTAAATTGGCAGTTTAAAACTGCATGCACAGACACTGCAGTGGCAGGTCTGAGCCAGTTTACCGGGCTACAATTTACACAGAAATCACTTGCACTTTAACACTGGTCAGCAGTGGTAAAGTGCCCAGAGTCGTAAAGCCAACAAAAACTGGTTAGAAAAAATAGGAGGAAGGAGGCAAAAAGTTTGGGGATGACCCTGCAAGGGCCAGGTCCAACATCTAATATTCCCGATACTCACTTTTGTCTGACGTTTCTTTTCCCTAGATGTGTGCACCATTTCCTATTGCGCCAAAAAGTGAAAAGAGGTCTCCCTAATCTTTTACCCTGAACGTTGGTAAGAATATTCCAATTCCGATTAATAACATTTTTATCCTATTGCTCATCCATCCAAAGTTACTCAAAAAAACAATTTATTGTCATTCTTACTGCCCCTCTCTCATTGAAACATGCTCTACCTACTGTAAAACTTGGCTGTCGTAAATGAATGATTATTCAGTTTTTGGGGTATCCCCTCTCCTTCAATTTCTTCTTCAGAAGTTCAGAGTACCTGTAGAAATCATCAATGTTAATTGGATGTTGCATATGTAAGAAGATATATGTTGGACCTGGGCCTTTCTACAGGGTCACTGCCCAAACTTTTTACCTTCTCCTCCTAATTTTTCAGACACTTTTTGGCTGACGTTATGACTCTTGTCACTTTATCACTGCTAATCGGTGCTAAAGTGCATGTGCCCTCCCTTGTAAACATGGTATGATTGCCTTATATCTGATTGGCACATTTAATTAACTGTAGGTCCCTTGCACAGTGGTATCCCTATACCCAGGTCCTATAAATTAAATGCTACCAGTGGGCCTGCAGCACAGCTTGCACCACCCACAGAAATAGCCTTTCAAACCTGTCTCAGGCCTGCTAGTGCAAGGCCTACATGTGCGGTTTACTGCCACAGGGACCAGCCACCTAAATATCCTTGCCAGGCCCAGAACCCCCTTTTACTACATGTAAGCCACCCTAAGGTAGGCCCTATCTAGCCCTATGGGCAGGGTCCTATGTATGTGGAAGGCAGGGCATGTGCTTGGTTGCGTGACCTGTCCTGGTAGTGACAAACAGCCAATTTGGTTTCTCACTGCGGTGAGTGCTGCCTTCCCATAGGATTGCATTGGAAATGCCCTGCCTTATGTCTAGGGGGTATTGTCTAATTTATGAGTGGTAGCGTAGGCATGTTTGGTATGGTTGTAATGATGGTGAGAAATGCTGCTTACTGATGTAGGTGGATTTTTCATTATCATTATAAAAATGCCACTTCTAGAAAGTGAGCATTTCTCTGTGCTTATGACTCTGGTGTTTTGCAGCTTGACTCCAGTCCACCTCTGGGCAGAGTGATAGCTGGGCTTTGGGCATACTTTTCAGACAGCCTGTGCACAGAGAAGGTGGTGGTGTCACAGAGGTACATCTACATATTGAATGGTCTTCCTGGACTGAGAGAAGACGAGGTGGGCACACTTGCATCTGTAAAGGCTGTGCCCTGGCCTCACACAAAGGGCTCATTTACCACCAACTGATGTTTGGAGCCTGTGCCGGAGGAGAGAGGGGACACTCCCAAAACCAGAAGTAACTGGTTGAAACCTCCTCTTCCCCTCAGTGAAAATGCTTTGCAAAACTGAGCATAAGTACAGGGATTTTTCCTCATTAAGACAGGCAAGAAACCGACTTGGGACTGAACACAGAATGCTGCTGGAGGTACTCACCAGGAACCGCCTTGGACTGCTGATGCTAGCTGACCTGTGACTTGCTGGGTCGCTAGGACAAACTGCCACTGACTGCAAATCCCTTGTGCTCGTCTGCTGCTGGGCACTGCCACTCTGTGCTCCATTTGTGTCTCTATGGGCTGGCTGCAGTAGCCCCTGCAACTGTTACTTTCTATCATAAGGACAGCGCTATTCCTCCAAGCTCCCCTGTTGAAGCATTATGTATGAGGAATACTTTTCTTTATTTAACCAATGCGCCTTGAGAGCGCCTAATCCCCCTCGCTGAACTACAGTTCTGCAGTCTGTGGCTGGAGAAAGCCCTGCACTCCTGAAGTGCGCCTCTTGTCTGTACCCCCGGGGAACCTGAGCATGAAGGAGTGTGCCCCCAGGGCTCAGGCTGGCATCACTTATCGGCCCAACTTCACTGCGGCGACCTAGGACTCCAAGGATCCCGAGCCACCAGGACGGGTGTTTGCGAGGTTGCAGGAGCATCCCCAGGAGGAAGAAAGACCTCATTAGAGGTCTGCCCTGCTTATTGGGTCACCCTAGGGAGTGTGCGGGCCGGAGAGTCAGCTCGAGCCAGCGCGCTGTGGTTTGTGCCCCCGGGGTGCAAGAACACATTGAAGAGTACCCCCGGGGCACTGACAGGTACCTTCTTAGGTGTGTTGATCAACACAGCCCCCAGAGCCAGGGGAGAGAAGCCTTCTCAGGGTCCAGATACCGAGGAGCTCTCGAGGTCCCCCCACCGGGTCCAGTGTATGAGGGGCAACAACCGTGCTGGGCAGTCATTTTGGAGTGTTAACTCCTCTGTGGAAGTGAACCTTGAGTAATCAGAGCTGGCAGGGTCCGACCAAATCCCCCACCTTTTCTTACATATCAGGGCACTGTTGGGTAGCGACCCCCATGAGGAGAGCAGGGTTGTTACCATATATCACCACCTTACTGGATCCCTGACAGAAGGAAAGCAGGAGTCCCCGGAGTGGGACAGGCGTCCCTGGTTTCTGTGACACGAGCTACTGAAGAGACTCCCTGGCAGGGTCAGCTAGGTTAGTGACACTGCTAGCTTGCTTTTTGAGTAATGTGGCATTGTAGGCGTTTGTATAATGACAGCTTTTTTAGGGTGATGATAATATGAACATCTACAATGGTGCATTTATGCTAACCTGTTTAATGTGTCCTGACTTGCCATATGTCTTCTAATGTTCCTAGAAGGGGCATTTATGATACTTTCATGACAAGTGCATCCCTGTAGTAATGTTTTCCTGACTACTGCTTATGTTACAGAATAATAAGTAACCTATGTGTTTTATGTGACTACTGTTGGCTTTGGTTGCAGCATAACAGTACTGTGTAATGTTCTGACAACTACTTGGGTAGCACGGTATTACTGACGTATGGTCTTTGACCTACTGATGTTGGGTACAATACAGTTTATTTTCACATAACTTGGTGTTGTATTCCTTTGTGGTACATTTCTTGCATCATGTGCGTTGTGTGTGTTGTGCAAAACACTTTACACATTGCCTCCCGGTTAGGCCTGACTTCTCATGCCAAGCTACCAAGAGGGTGAGCAAGGGTTATCTTGGATGTGTAACTCCCTTGCCCTGACCAGACTGGGTGGGTTCTGCCTGGCATAGGTGCATACCCTAGCCAACCCAAAACCCAATTTCTAACAGTATAGAAAAGACTGTTGTTTATTATTGTGATGGCACCAATAATGCACTTCGGCCTGCAAGGCCATTTTCACATTAGAGGAATCCCATGCAAATCACATTATTTACGTGCATGTGTGCCTTCCGGTGCAATAAACATAAACAACATACTACCTATGTACTTTCAATTAAATTCATCATTTTTTAAAAACATTTCACATTGCTTTAAAAATACTTCAAAATACTGTGCTGTAATTTCAAAAATTAAAACAATCAGGAAAACATCAGCTATAAAGCATAAACTTTATTTATGTCATGTTACTATATTCTGATTGAATGTGAAGTCACATTCGGTTCTTACTAAATGCAAAACTTAGGGGCATATTTATACTCCATTTGCGCCGAAATTGCTTCGTTTTTTTTTACGCAATTTTGCCGCAAAACTAACTCCATATTTATACTTTGGCGTTAGACGCGTCTAGCGCCAAAGTCCATGGAGTTAGCGTCATTTTTTAGCGTGGACACCGACTTTGCGTTAATTATATGCAAGGTAGGCGTTCCCGTCTAAAAAAACGACTCTGAGGCATGTGCGTCGGATTTATACTCCCGGGCAAAAATCACACCCGGGAGTGGGCGGGTCAAAAAAAATGACGTACGGACGCTTTTGCGCCGTTTTTTAGCGCCTGCAAAAGGCAGGCGTTAAGGGACCTGTGGGCTCTGAAGGAGCCCAGAGGTGCCCTCCCATGCCCCCAGGGACACCCCCTGTCACCCATGCCCACCCCAGGAGGACACCCAAGGCTGGAGGGACCCATCCCAGGGACATTAAGGTAAGTTCAGGTAAGTGTTTTTTTTATATTTTTTGTGTGACATAGGGGGGCCTGATTTGTGCCCCCCTACATGCCACTATGCCCAATGACCATGCCCAGGGGACAGAAGTCCCCTGGGCATGGCCATTGGGCAAGGGGGCATGACTCCTGTCTTTGTTAAGACAGGAGTCATTTCTATGGGGGTTGGGAGTGAAAAAAAATGGCGCAAATCGGGTTGAGGCGAAAATATTGCCTCAACCTGACTTGCCCCATTTCTTGACGCCCAAGCCCCATATCCCCCTACGCCGGCGCTGCCTGGTGTACGTCGTTTTATTTAACGCACACCAGACGGCGCCTGCGGCTAACGCCGGCTAACGTCATTCAATAAATACGGCGCCCGCATGGCGCTTCAGAATGGCGTTAGCCGGCGCTAATTTTTTTGACGCAAAACTGCGTTGGCGCAGTTTTGCGTCAAAAAGTATAAATATGGGCCTAGGTACTCTGCTATTAATAGCATGGATTGAACCATACATCCAGACATTCATCTTACAAAACCAGTTATTTCTCTAAATAAAATAAAAACTAAGTTGACTGCAAACTATATTATGGTGATTCATATTCTCTTATATTGTCAATACAAAAATTTCAAAATATTCAAAATTCTGAATTAATCATGACCTAGAAGTTATTCAATCAAGCCCAAGTGTGTGATACCTCAATTGATGCTCACACAGAGAACCGTCTAATACATTTAAATAAATAGATCCTTATACTGTCAAAAATCCCTAAAACTGGTCTATAACTAGATCAGTATATCTCCTAATAAAAACATTACATTTAATCAAAACAACCAACAGTGTCATTTGCACAATCATGTCTGGGGATCCCCCTAAAAAGCAGTAGCGGAAGCTATGAATTTCAAGTCTTGACAAATGATGGAACTGATGATAACGGAAATAACAAATATAAATGCTGAAAAAATAAAATATAAATAAGTATCCAAATAAAAAATACCACCCCAGTCATCCTGGCAGGATGGCCCATCCTGCCCACATTTAGTCCTCTTTGTGTCACTGTCTTGGAGGAATACACAAACCCCCAAAAGCACAGCCATTCACAGTCATGGGACCCAGGACACTGGCTGAAGGCACAATGATTAGGACAAGAAAATGCCAAAATTCTAAAAGTGGCATTTTTAGAATTGTGACTTAAACTTTGACTTTAAAGGGTTTTAAATTATAATTCATTTAATTGATTGTAAACATTATATTTATATCTGCTCCCAATCCAAAGTTATCACTTATTACATGTAATAAGGTAGCCCAATGTTGGTCAAAGGGAGAGATAGGACTTACAACAGTGAAAATTACTTTAGGAGCTTTTCTCTGCCAAGACATATAAAACTGAAGTACATATGTCCTACTTTCTAAGTACAATGCACCCTGCCCTCTTACTGAGGGGTGACATATGGATTCAAAAAGGTTTATGCCTGGCAAATGTTTATTTTGCCTGTTCAAAGAAGCAGTTTAAAACTGCACTTCAGGTTGGAGTGCCCAGTCTGAGATATGTATTAAAAGGCTACTTTAGTGAGTGGTACAGTAATTACTGCAGGCCCACCAGCAGCATTTAATTTACAGGACCTTGATACATATGGTACAATTTACTAGGGACTTACAAGTGAATTAAATGTTGCAGTTAGGTGTAGGGCAATTAACCATGTTTGAAGAAGAGTAGGCAAGCACTTTAGCACTGTTTAGCAGTGGTAAAGTACACCGAGTCCTAAAGCCGGCGAAAACAGGTGCAGCAATGAGAAGAAAAAATCTGGGGTGACCCTGCAAAAAGAGCCAGGTCCAACAATATCCTCTCACAGTGGTCTCCCAAGCTATATTAACATTAACAGACAGATATGACAAACAACATAGGCCCTCATTACAACCTTGGTGGTCGGTGATAAAGCGGCGGTAATACCGGCAACAGGCCAGTGGTAACAAAAACGGAATTATGACCACAGCAGAAACTACTCACACAGCCAGCCACTTTAACAGACTGACCACCATGGCGGTAGCAACAAGCAACACGGTGGTAACCGCCAACAGCCAGACGGAAGTCAATGTTCTGCCCACTGTATTAAGACAGGCCTATCCGCCACCTTTTCTGGGGCGGTACCAACAACATCAAAAGCATGGCAGAAACAGAACACAAAAGTCAAAGGACTCACCTCTGGAGAATCAGGGAACAACCACGACGCCATGGAGCCCGAGTTGCACATCTTCCCCATGCTTGTGTACCTTTTCCTGCATTACAAACCTTAATGCCAGCGAAGACGACCACGGTGAGTTTTGCTGCCTAGCACACAAGGGAGGGGGGGGAGAGAGTGACACACACACGCAACACGCAACACCACCACCCCCAACACCATACACACAACCAGATGCACTAACATTACATATCCATCCTGTACCCCTCAGGAATAATGCAAGGACAAGAGGAATTGATTAAAGTGAGTGTAGTAAGACAAAATAGTATAAATATGTGCTTCAAATTCAAAATGTATATACATATTTACAAATGGAGGGACACTGCCCAGTGCTCAGTGTCTGTGGGCCACAGGGCCACTACACATAGGCCAAGGCCCCACCTACTCCTGCAACAACACAGAGAGAACACTGCAGGGGCATCAGGTAGAAAATACACAGGCACCTCAGGGAGACAGGGAATATGGGGGCACCTCAGCCGGAGGATGGTACAACACCACTGGTCCTGGAGGGGGCCACATGCCCTGTGCGATGTCCTGGGGAGTGCAAAGCCACAGTCTCTCAAGTGGGTGGTTTGCCCACTGCTTGGTCCTGGGGAGTGCACGGCCACAGTCTCTCAAGTGGGTGGTTTGCCCACTGCTTGGTCCTGGGGAGTGTAAAGACACACTCTCTCAAGAGTGTGGTTTGCCCACTGCTTGGTCCTGGGGAGTGCAAAGCCACAGTCTCTCAAGTGGGAGGTTTGCCCACTGCTTGGTCCTGGGGAGTGCAAAACCACAGTCTCTCTAGTGGGTGGTTTGCCCACTGCTTGGTCCTGGAGAGTGCAAGGCCACTGTCTATCTAGTGGATGGCCTCTCCACTGGTTCTGTAGGGGGCCTTGTGCCCAGTGTGCTTCATCCTGGCAAGGCTGGGGTGAGTGGATGGCTTCTTCCATTGGTCCTGGAGGGGGCCTTGTGCCCAGTGTGCTTCATCCTGACAAGGATGGGGTGAGTGGATGGCTTCTTCCACTGGTTCTGGAGGGGGCCTTGTGTCCAGTGTGCTTCATCTTGGCAAGGATGGGGTGAGTGGATGGCTTCTTCCACTGGTTCTGAAGGGGCCATTCTGCCCTGTGACGCAGCACTTGGGGAGTGCAAGGTCACTGTTTCTCACCGGGGTGTCACACCCACAGGATTTGCAGGGTCCAGGACGCACTACAGCCCATGGAGGCAGGACTGCACACTGCCCGCTGGCGGTGACGTCTGCTCAGTGGTGGCAGTGGCGGGACTGGTGTCAGTGCTGGCTGTGGTGAGGGGAAGCTTCAGCCCATCCCCTGCAGCCTCGGGCGGCTGCCCACTGGGGCTGCTGCTGCTGGCAGTGGCGCTGTTGTCGGTGCTGGCAGTGCTAGGGGGAGGCTCCAGCCCATCCCCTGCAGCCGATGGCTGCCCACTGGGGCTGTTGCTGCTGGCAGTGGTGCTGGTGTGGGTGCTGGCAGTGGTGGGGGGAGGCCTCAGCCCATCCCCTGCAGCCTCGAACGGCTGTCCACTGGGGCTGGTGCTGCTGGCAGCGGTGCTTCTGGCAGTGGTGGGGGAGGCTCCAGCCCATCCACTGCAGCCTCGGACAGATGCCCATTGGGGCTGCTACTACCGGTGGCAGTGCTGGTGGTGGTGCTGGTGTCGGTGTTGGCAGTGGTGGGGGAGGCTCCAGCACATCCCCTGCAGCCTTAGATGGCTGCCCACTGGGGCTGCTGCTGCCGGTGGCTGTGCTGGTGGCAGTGCTGGCAGTGGTGGGGAGAGGCTCCAGCCCATCCCCTGCAGCCTCGGACAGCTGAACCGCCATGCTTGGTGGTGGAGACTCAGTATAAGTCCCTATCCTTCCTGCTTGCTGGTGCAAGCCCCTTGCCCCTCCCTTTGGCATCTGGTGGTGCCTCCTTGCCCTTCCCTTTAGCAGCTGGTGATGCCTCCTTGCTCTTCCCCTTGGCAGCTGGTGGTGCCTCCTTGCCCTTCCCTTTGGCAGCTGGTGGTGCATCCTTGTCCTCCCTGTTGGCAGCTGGTGGTGCCTCCTTGCCCTTCCTTTTGGCAGCTGGTGGTGCCTCCTTGCGCTTTCTTGACGCACCTGGTGCAGGTGCACTTTCAGTGCTGCTGCCTGGTTCCCTGTAGCCTCTCTCACCTGCAGTAGCTGTCAACACTACTGTGGCCGTGGATTGGATGGCTGGGGTGGTCGCCTGGGTTCTGACCACCCTGGCCTGACGTGAAGGATGGGGGGTAGGGAAGAGGTCAACAGTGGAGAGGAAAAACTTCTTAGGGACATTGGGGCGGGAAGAGAGTGACGATTTGGGAGTGGAGGAAGAGGGAGTGGTTGAAGGAGTGTCTGCTGAGTTTGGGTGCAGGTGCATGGGCTGGATGCTGTTGTGAGGTGGATGGCTGTTGGGTGTCTGAGTGGTTGCGTTTGGGTACTTTGAGAGGAGGGGGCACAGACACAGTGGGAGAGGACACAGGGTACATGTGCATGGATGGGGGTGCTGACTGCCAGTGAGGGGTGTGTAGTGATAGGCTTGCTGGTGATGGAGGTAGTGGATGAGGATGTAGTGCATGAAGGTGTGAGTGGAGACGCTACTGGGAGGGAGGTGGACGAGGAGGAGGAGGGGGACACAGTGGAGGCAGGGGATGTTGGTATGTCTGCTTCTGGATGGTGTTTGTGTGAGTGACTGTGAGATGATGTGTGGTGCTTGTGTTTGCCTGAGCCACTCCTATGTGTTGTCTTGTGTGCATGCTGGTTTGCCTGTGTGCTTGGGATTGGTTGGGGTTGAGGGGAATGGGACTGGGTAGAAGAAGTTGGAGAGGGTAGGCTAGCAACAGGGACAATGGCTGTCATCAGGGAGGAGGCCAGAGCCTGGATTGATCTATGTTGGGCCGCCATACCAGAGTGAATGCCCTCCAGTAATGTATTAGTTTGTTGTAAATGGGTTGCCAGCCCCTGGATGGCATTTACAATGGTTGACTGCCCAACAGAGATGGATGGCAGGAGGTCAATAGCCTCCTCACTCAGGGCAGCAGGGCTAACTGGGGCAGGGCCTGAGGTGCCTGGGGTGAAGGAGATGCCCACTCTCCTGGGTGAGGGGTCAGGGGAAACTCGCTGAGGGGCTGCTGGTAGGGCAGCGCTGGTAGGGAGGGTGGTGGCTGTACCTGTAGTTGGGGTGGCCACAGAGGTGCCCGCCACCACCAGGGAGCTTCCATCTGAGGAGGTATCACTATCCGAACTGTCCCCTCTTGTCTCCGCCGTGGTGCTCCCCTCACCCTCCATCCCACTGGTGCCCTCACCGTCGGGGGATTTGGCCTCCTGGGCCATGTGGGATTCAACTCCCTCCGTCGCCAGTGCTTCTGCTCCTTCCGCCAGATGATGCTAATGCATAAGGACAAGGTTACAAAAAAAACAGGGGGGGAAGAGTCAAAGGATACACTTGGTCAATGGCGGCACCTCGATTGACGTACACGACACACACACAGGGAACAGCCCTACGTTCTAGGTAATGCACTAACAGTCACAATGCTAGTCACCAACCCATGTACAGGGATACCTAACGCCAATTGCAGCATACCTGATACCCACAGACCCCTGCCCAGTAGTGGATGCCTTCTAGCTTGGTAGGAGGTGGTGTACATCAGACCCTGCCCAACATGGGACCTACCCTGCAATGCCCGGCCTGGCCTAGGGGCACCCACAGGCCCACATCCCCCACCCGGAGACCACCGCACCACGCGCAAGTAGTATATTGGGGAACTGTACTCATCCCCTTGTGGGTGCTGTGATGCCCTCAAGCGCCCATCCAGCTCTGGATAGGCCACCGCCAGTATGCGGGCCATCAGGGGGTTCAGGCTTTGACAGGCACCCCTTCCTGGTTGGGAGGCCATCCCTAGCTGGGCCTCCGCCGTCATCCTTGCCCAACGTCTCAGGCCTCCCACCGTTTGCAACAGTGGGTTCTCCACCTGCCGTAGACCCCCAGGGTCCGCACGTCCTTGGCGATGGCATGCCATATACGCTTTTTGTGATGGGCGCTGACCTGCAGAAAAGTACGCATAGAAAAAGGAATCAGTCAGACCATCCGAACTGTTACACTCATGTCCCACCATAGCCCTCACATCCCCTTACGCACAGACATTGCCCCCAATACATGCAGCATGCTGCCCAGGGCCCTTCCACCAACCCCCCTACACGAGGCCCTCACACACAGCACTTAATGCATTCTTGCTCCATGCATCATGCTCACAGTGTACTCACCTGTTGGTCTGGAGGCCCATACAGCATTCGGTACTGGGGTAGGACCCCATCCACCAGTCTCTCCAACTCCACAGTGGTGAAGGTAGGGGCCCTTTCCCCAGTGACTCGAGCCATGGTTGGTTGCAGACACAGGTCACAGCAGCACTTGCAGTGTAGGTCCTCTCCTGTTGAAGGTCAGGTAGCAAGTGAGTGACAGATAGAAAATGTCAGTCACGTCCACAGCGGTGCCTACCGTCATCGCCGGCATACATCACCATTGGCCACTGTAACCCATAGGGCCCAATGACAACCAATGAGGAGTTGCATGGCGGTGCTCAATACTTCCCGCTATGGCGCACAACGTCAGCAGCATTACCTCATTTCCACATGTCCATCCACACAGAACAGGTGGATGCCATTTCGGGGGGGGCAGGCCATGGCACCTAACTGAGTCACAGTGCACATAGGCACCATTTGGGCCTATTCAACAATATACTGTTACAGTCACAACATGCAATGCAGTTTCGTTTTTGGAAATGTAGAATACTGTCCAGCTGCTCCCCACTTTTCCCCCTAGATTACAACTGATGCAGATGAATAGGAGATGGAGACATTTCCCCTGTGTACAGACCCATGGTGGACTTGGCAACAATGGAGGACAGGCACATCATCCTCAACTATAGACTTGACAGGGCCACAATCACAGAGCTGTGTGGCCAATTGAAGCCTGACCTGATATCTGCTATCCGTCAGTCCACCGGGATCCCCCCTCTTGTGCAAGTCCTATCTGTGCTCCATTTCATTGCAACTTGCTCTTTCCAAGTAACAGTGGGCTTGGCAGCAGGAATGTCACAACCAATGTTCTCAATAGTGTTGACCAGAGTATTGTTTGCTCTGATTAAACATATGTGCAGCTACATCATTTCCCCCAGGTGGAGGATTTTGCTGCAGTGAAAGCTGACTTCTATACAATGTCACATTTCCCCAACATAATTGGGGCTACGGATGCATTTCTGTGTCCCCGGAGAAATGAACAGGTGTTCAGAATTCGAAAGAGCTTTCACTCCCTGGTTGAGCAGATGGTGTGCCTGGTGGACCAGTACATCTGCAATGTCAATGCAAAGTATCCTGGGTCTGTGCATGATGCCTTTATCCTGAGGAATAGCAGCATCCCACATGTGATGGCTCAACTCCAGAGGCACCGGGTGTGGCTAATAGGTGAGCCCTGGTTCCCACCCAGTGGATGTTGGTGTATGGGTATGGTGTTGCCCATAAGGATTAGTCTGTGTCTAACAGGTATCCGTCGATATTTGCAGGTGACTCTGGTTACCCCAACCTCTCGTGGCTACTGACCCCAGTGAGGATTCCCAGGACAAGGGCAGAGGAACATTACAATGAGGCACATGAGTGGACAAGAAGGATTATCAAGAGGACCTTTGGCCTCCTGAAGGCCAGGTTTTGTTGCATCCATCTAACTGGTGGATCCATGTACTACTCACCCAAGAAGGTCTGCCAGATAATCTTGGCATGCTGTATGTTGCATAACTTTGTCTTGAGACCCAAGGTGCCTTTTCTGCAGGAGGATGAGGCTGGAGAAGGGTGTGTGGCAGCAGTGGATCCTGTGGACAGTGAAGATAAGGAGGCAGAGGATGAGGATGAGGACAACAGAACAGCAATCATACAACAGTACTTCCAGTGACACACAGGTAAGACACTTTAACTTCACATTACATTGACTGTTTTGAGTTGGGCATTGTACATGGCAGGCAGTTTCTCCCAAATCTATGGCCACTCACTGTACCCTTTGGCATCTCTATTGTCAGATATCTGTGCCCCATTCTGGCTCCTGGTGTGTTGACTGCAGCCAACTACAGGTCATACCTACGTATGCATTACTGTACAGTTTAATTGCAATGTTTACAGATTGTTAAACAAATACATAGTTCTATCGTTTGACAAACTCCATATTTTTTCCAAGGGTGTTTATTTAAGTGCTAATAAGTGGAGGGGGTAGTGCAATGGGCTGGGGTGATGATGGAGGAAAGTCCAGGATAGAGTCCAGTCTATTTGTATCACAGGTGCATTGTCCAAGGGGACATCGGAAGGGGAGCAATGGCAGTACAAGGTGGACAGGGTGACAGAGTGGGACACAAGAGTGACATTCAGGAGAGTCTTATTTCCTGGTGGGGGTCTTGGCATTAGTCTTTGGCTTCTGCCTGGTTCGCAGGGACCGTTTGCGTGATGGTTCTCCTTTTGCAGGGGCAGCGGTGCTGGTGACCTGTTGGTCCTGTGGCGAGGCCTCCTGTCCACTAGCAGCAGCGCAGGTGGAGGGCAGTTCATGAGTGTGGCTAGTGTCAGGGGACCATTGGTGTGCCACTGCCTCCCTCATGGTGTTGGCCATGCCTGCCATCACCCCTGCAATGGTGACCAGGGTGGTGTGAATGTCCTTCAGGTCCTCCCTGATCCCCAGGTACTATCCCTCCTGGAGTCCCTGTAGTGGTGGACACAAATGCTGATTGATGTGTCCTGGTGACAGAGGTATGGGCCCGCTGCGTGGATGCTATACTAGTATTTCCTGAGGGGGGAGGCTCTGTGGTGGTATGGGACTGTGTCTGGGAAACCGACTGTCCGGAGGTACCTGATGGGCCAGGTTGGTCATCCAGTTCCAGGCATCCAGAGCTGCTGTCATCACTGTGGGCCCCTTCTGGGGAGGGAACCGGATGTTGCTGGCACATCCTCTCCAGTGACGTTGGAAGGGGGAACCTGTGGGGATGTAAATGTAGTGGTATTGTTTCTGCGTGTGACATCTTGTGCATGGGTGTGTTGCCCTGTATGGTTGTTATTTCCCTGGCAGCTTTGCCTTGTGTGAGTAGTGATTTGGTGGGCTAGGCGATTGTCTCTAGTGTGCATGCTTTAGTGACAGTTGTCCATGCAGGTCTGTGATGGGTGTCTATGCATTGGTGTTGCATCCAGGGCTTTGTTTTGGAAGGGGTGGGTTGTGATGGTGGGGTATGTGGGAGGTGGTGTAGTGATGGGACTGAGGGTGAGGGTGGGGGTATGTGATGGCATGCAGGTAGGGGAGTGATAGTAGTAAAGATTTGATTTACCAGAGTCCAGTCCTCCTGCTACTCCTGCTAGTCCCTCAGGATGCATGATTGCCAAGACTTGCTCCTCCCATGTTGTTAGTTGTGGAGGAGGAGGTGGGGGTCCACTGCCAGTCCTCTGTACTGCTATCTGGTGTCTTGCTACCACGGAACGCACCTTCCCCTGTAGGTCATTCCACCTCTTCCTGATGTCATCCCTTGTTCTGGAGTGCTGTCCCACGGCGTTGACCCTGTCCATGATTCTCCGCCATAGCTCCATCTTCCTAGCAATCGATGTCTGCTGCACCTGTGATCCGAATAGCTGTGGCTATACCCGGATGATTTCCTCCACCATGACCCTTAGCTCCTCCTCTGAGAACCTGGGGTGTCTTTGTGGTGCCATGGGTGTAGTGTGAGTGATGTGTTTGAGGGTGTGTGGGGTGATGTGTTGGGGTGTGTGCTGTACGGTGCGTGGATGGTGTATGGGTGATGGTGTTCTGTTGCTCTGGTTCTGTGGGTGCTCTTGGTGTCTCTCTCTCTCTCTCAGTTCTCAATTTTTTTTGTCGCAAAGGGTTGAGAGTAGTGTGGGTGTGTGTTTTATAGTGGTGTGTGTATGTGTGTCAGGTGTGTGTAGTTTGAATTGTCCAATGTAGGGTTGTTTTGTGTGTGTGTATGTGTGTATTTTTAGCGCAGCAGTATGTACTGCCAATGGTTTACCGTGGTTGAATGTCCTCCGCGGTGATTTGTAGGTCATACTGCTGTGGGCGTAGTTCTGTTGGCGTAGCAGTGTGGATTTTGCTACCACCAGTTTAGCACTGACTTTTAGGCTGGCGGACTTGTGTGTTTGTCTGCATAGTGACGGATTGCTATGTGTGTGTCATAATATGGGTACCGGTAATCCGCCGTGCCGGCGATATGTTGGCGGCAGTCAGCATGGCGGTGAGCGGGACTTACAGCCAATGTCATAATGAGGGCCATAATCTTTTCCTATTTTAAACCAATAAATGAGGTTCTAAAATACCTTTCTTTCTATTTTAAACGTTTTAATTTTTGGAGATTTCTTATTTTTGGGGGGTTGAACTTAAAACAGAAAATAGGGCATCTGAACTTGGAATAAAATAATATATATTTCTTGCACTGAGACTGGTGGTCAAACACCAACTTGTCTGAAACAAAGACACAGTTCTTGGATGACAACAGTTTTGGAGCACTTGCTGTAGTAAATTGCCACACTGGCATTAAGAGAACTGGCATTTTTCTGTGTTTGTAGGACTTGAAATGGCACAGTGTCCCCTCGTTTCACAGAGGGCCCAGGGGTAAACGTAGATGCCTCCTCCTCATCACTCCTTTGCTCTGCACAAAATAAGTGTCTGCTGTACTAAGCGTTGAGGTGTTTTTTGTAAGATTTTCTAAAGGAACACTTTATGGCAGTCTCCCTGCTAAACTGTTTCTGGCACAGGAGGTTGCATTTTACTTCTCTGGCAGATATCTTCTCTCCTGCAGGGATTTTAGAGAACTGCCGCACAATGGACTCTAACGTGACCTGGTTGGCTATTCCCTTCATCAAGCTCCTCGCAGATGCCATTCTTTAAGTTCAGCTCTCTAAAAAAAGTAGAACTCTTCAAAAAGAGTGTCACAACACAGAACAGAATATGGATACACTCAAGCGCTCATCCTTAATACGGATGAAAGGCGGATCTTCCTGTAACTGTAGCAAGACACTCATGTGAACCAACCAGATGTCTTTCCTTTCAGTCAAATTTACATAGGTAACATATTTAGTTACTGTGGAACAGCCACACCAAAATACACTGTCCTTAATTTTGCCCATGAGGAAACCTCTAGTTTCAAAGTTAAATTAATATCACTGTTATATACCGAACACAAATCCATACAAAAATGTGCAAAGAAAAGGTGCCATGCAATGGACGTGAGGTTGGTGACTGACTTTTAAAAGGAAGTACCTAATGTGTTCACAAAGTGGAATCTCTCCCCACCTTGTGAATGGGCACTCCTGTCGCTGTTGGGAGCAAAGAACAATGTAATGTACTGCTGTATGATCCCCCATTTCCTTCCACTGAATGCCAATTTAAGTTTTGATGGCAGACTCATACCTTTTAAGACACTTGTGTCTAATTTTGGTTCCCTGGACACTTGTATTTTACTTCAGGGACCACAGATACGTGTGCAGTACATTCTGTAATACAATTCAAATGGATGCGCATTTTGCGCCTGAACGATCTCATGGAGGCATTCTCTTATTTGGATGGAGAACTGGCCCTGTGCAAATGAGGGAACATCATTATTCCTGTGTCTTTACCTTATTTTCACAGGGGCACTCGGGTAAACACAATGTTTACAGGTGCACTGACTGGCATAAAAAGTGTACAATGCTGCTACACTTTCCGGTCACTAAGGACACTGCTAGAGAGGGGCAACACCTGCTGGCTGGAGCAGTTACATACCTATTCCCCTCCTTCCCGCCTTGAGGACAGTGGCGGGATACACACACACACACACACTCATTCTTTCACTCACAGACACGCACGCACGCACATCCATTAACAACACTCATACCATTCAAACATGCACGCACGCACCAAACATTCATTTTAAAAGATCACACACACTCATTCTTTCACACACACGCACGCACATCCATTAGCAACACTCATAACACTCAAACATGCACATGCGCATGAAACATTCAACTTAAAACATCACACACATACACACACACACTTACCTTCAGCCTCCAGGTACCAGGAGGGTTGGGACTGCTGCCTTACCTCATTGGCTGACCTTAAGTCAGCTAATGAGGGAAGGCAGCAGTCCCAGCCTCGTCACAGAGTGGGATGGGGTCAGTGAGACTGTTGACCCCACCCCACTCTGTGACGAAGTGTCACTGATTGACACTCGCCCTGGGCACTTCAGGGCTTAAACATGAAGCGCCCAGGGGGAGTGTCAATTGGTGACGCTTTCCTCGTCACCCAGGGGAGGGCCTTGAGGCACCTTTGCTGAGCTGAGGAGGTCACGCCCATAGGAGCCGTGACCTCCTCAGCCCAGCAATGTTCAGCTCAGGCAGCCAGGAGTGTGTGCAAATCGCGCATGTCTGCTCCTGGCTGCCTGAGCTGAACATGGAGAGTGACCTTCGTTCAGCCTGACAGACATTCTTCATGAGGGGCAAACGGTGGGGGGGCATCGACCTCCGCCCTAAAGAACGGGCCGCCACTGCTTGAGGAATACCTTCTCTCTCTTTAAACTCCTGCTGCACCCTCTGCACTGCACTGAAAGAAGGACTAGAGATATTAAATGGTAGGTCTGTCTTCCCCTACTTCTCTGCCCCCAGGGAGGCGTGAGTTCACGCTTGCTCTTGGGACAATTCGTTCGTTTGTTGCACTTCTCAAGGTCCTGGACTGCGCTAGGTACTGTGGTTATGGTACCCCCAATGGACCATTTTGCAAAAATTAGGTCTCGAAATAAGCAGCACTCAAGTGAGCGGCTCTATTATGAATCTGCTCCAGTGAGTTACATGCTAGCAATGTCTTCAAGCTCACATGGCAGGGGAATTAACATGTATTGATTGGTATCAAAGGTCATGCTCAGTCATGCTAAGTCAGGCAAAATATGTTTTCACATGGGAAGAAAGCAGCAGTTATTATATGTTGCCAGAGCTGCATGACAATATTGTTTTCAGAAAAAAACTTTTGTGGCTTTCAAGTTTCAGTCAGATTACCCGAAACATTCGATACTATTTCTAGATATCTTAAAATGTATAACACTTTATCTTTCTAAGCGTTTTTGTTTTAAGTTGAAGTACATAAGCAGTGTATTTCTCTCTGTTAATTATTCACTAGAACAGGGTGAAACCGCTCACTTTGGCATCTGCCCTCAACAAATATCATTAAAGAGCTTGATCCACCTGGCGCACCACTCCTGGGTCGTCCATTATTCCTCTGCAGCCTGTTTTTCCCTGATAATCACAGATTGATTTGGAGCAGACCTGTCAGAAGTATAGATCTCAGAGAGAAAAATCTTAGTTTAACATTGTAATTATTGGTATTGTTCTCCTTTCTGTTCAGTTCCATTTTCTTGCCGTGATATGAGCCCAATTTTTCATGCTTGCCCTTCATGCGCGGATCACTGATAGGTGTGGACTGTTCCCGGTAGCTTCTCTGCCTCGCAGGGGCCGGAAGAACCTGCTGACTGCATCCATTGCTTCTGTGTCTGTCGTAGCCTCTTGCCTCAGGGGTTTCCCAATTACTTGACGGAAAGTTTAAATAATGCTAATAACAATCATGGTATTCCGAAATGCCTTCCTTTCCTCATTATTTTGTTTTTCGCTTCAATGTGCCTCTGGGCCTTGGTGTTCTAGGGCATACCCGCCTTATTTATGTATTTTACTTTGGTGTTTGATTTGGATTCCCTTAGGCATGTATTTTGAGACCGCAATGTTTAAATAAGCGTACTTTCTCTGAGTGAAGTTTTTCTTAAAATGGGAGCCATTGTCCTAGGTTTCAACAATCGCGCTGCATCCAGAGGCCCTGTAGTGCCTACTACGGTGTCCCCCCTCATTAGCGAATCATTAATGGGAAACAATATCGAAGACAGAATATCGGGAAAAAAAATTAGTGGGGGGTAAGTAAGTCTAGGTTTCCTATACCTAACTCCATATTTACGTACCTATTCCTTCAAGATACAGAATTGTGGAGCTAGAAATAGTAAATCTGTACTTCCCTGTATGGATCCCACCATTAGATAGTTTGTCCCTCGATATTCTGTCTTCAATATTAGTATGCCACAATATTGTTGGTATCGATATTCAGGAGTACAATCCCACAACAAATTGACCTTTGTTCAGCATGCACAAGTGTACAGCAAAGTAGAGATATTTACCAGTGTTTCTGTTTGAAAGTATATATTTGTGATCATTTGAACACAAGTAATTCTGGAGTATCCCACCACATAATTCCTGATTTATAGATGTATCCATGAGAAGTGGCTTTAAGTGTCCTGCAATCGTGGCACTCCAAAGGTCCTCACTCCCATCAAAAGTTGAACATTATGGGCCTCATTACGACCCTGGCTGTCTGTGACCGCCAGGGCGGAGGGCAGCGGAAGCACCGCCAACAAGCTGGCGGTGCTTCCTGGGCTATTCTGACCGCGGCGGTAAAGCCGCGGTCAGAAAAGGGCAACCGGCGGTTTCCCGCCGGTTTTCCCCTGGCCCAGGGAATCCTCAAGCAGCGCCGCCGCCATGGGGATTCCGACCCCCTTCCCGCCAGCCTGTTTCTGGCGGTTTTCACCGCCAGAACCAGGATGGCAGGAACGGGTGTCGTGGGGCCCCTGGGGGCCCCTGCACTGCCCATGCCAGTGGCATGGGCAGTGCAGGGGCCCCCTAACAGGGCCCCATACAGATTTTCACTGTCTGCTTTGCAGACAGTGAAAATCGCGACGGGTGCCACTGCACCCGTCGCACCCCTGCAACTCCGCCGGCTCCATTCGGAGCCGGCTTCCTTGTTGCAGGGGCTTTCCCGCTGGGCCAGCGGGCGGCCTTTTGGCGGTCACCCGCCGGCCCAGCGGGAAAGTTGGAATGGCCGCTGCGGTCTTTTGACCGCGGGGCGGTCATTCGGCGGTAACCGCATGGCGGGCGGCGACCGCCGCCTGCCGCAGTCAGAATGACCGCCTATGTCCTTAGTTCAGTGAGTACAATAGGTACTAGTAGAGGAGGAAATGGAAGTGGAAACACTGTCAACACTTCCTATTTTCTTTTTTCATGTGTTTGTGCTTAAAATTATACCAGAGTCCTAATTTGAGCAGAAATGACTGTGTAGGAACTCAGGGACATATTTACAAGAACTGATGGATAGCTGTGATCACACAGTGATGCATCAGATAAACTTGTGCTTTGCTACATTTTCCAATGCCATGGATGCGTAGTATTTTCGAGACCACGCCCTATGGTATAAGTCCCAATGGCACATCAAAAAAATGACGCTTCCTGTAGGAGGAATGTCATAGGGAAAACTGGTGCATGTGCTGCAAAAGTGACTCATAGCTGCTTTGCTGCACATAAAGCAAGGCAAGTCAGTCTTGCATCACTTTTGAGTGTGTAATGCATCAGAATTCTTTCAAAAAGTAATTCTGGAGTATCCCACCACATAATTCCTGATTTATAGATGTATCCATGAGAAGTGGCTTTAAGTGTCCTGCAATCGTGGCACTCCAAAGGTCCTCACTCCCATCAAAAGTTGAACATTATGTCCTTAGTTCAGTGAGTCCAATAGGTACTAGTAGAGGAGGAAATGGAAGTGGAAACACTGTCAACACTTCCTATTTTCTTTTTTCATGTGTTTGTGCTTAAAATTATACCAGAGTCCTAATTTGAGCAGAAATGACTGTGTAGGAACTCAGGGACATATTTACAAGAACTGATGGATAGCTGTGATCACACAGTGATGCATCAGATAAACTTGTGCTTTGCTACATTTTCCAATGCCATGGATGCGTAGTATTATCGAGATCACGACCTATGGTATAAGTCCCAATGGCACATCAAAAAAATGACGCTTCCTGTGGGAGGAATGTCATAGGGAAAACTGGTGCATGTGCTGCAAAAGTGACTCATAGCTGCTTTGCTGCACGTAAAGCAAGGCAAGTCAGTCTTGCATCACTTTTGAGTGTGTAATGCATCAGAATTCTTTCAAAAAGTGAAACATAAAAAAAAAAAGATTTTCCAATACAACTAAAAGGAGAGATCGAGCAGGCAGCAGCAGGCAGGGCAGCAACCCCAACAACCCGGGCACAAACCCAGATGTCCAGACAGACCCCCAAGGGAAGAGTAAGTGGAAGAGTGAGGAGGAGAATCAAATACTCATAACAGAGGTGACAAAGCATGAACTCTTTGTCACCTCAAAATTGCCATTAGGGAAGAAAGATACCATATGGAAGTCCATAGTAGATAAAATCAACAGTGTAGGGCCAGTTGAAAGGACAGTGACAGACTGCAAGATGCGCTGGCAAGATTACAAGCGCAGGACCAAGGAAAAGCTGTCCAGAAACTTGAAGGCAGACTGGAGGACCTGAGGTCCCGAAGGAGCTGACATCCTTGGGGGAGCAGGTGGCAGCAGTCATCCCAGAATACTTGGTGGCAGGAGAGGCAGAAGAAAAGGGATCTGACAGTGCAGCCTATGAGGACCACCAAGACCTACAGGGTAAGTGGCAACAAGGTACAACATCAGCAAATATGTCATGCTCCTCACCAGAGCATAGTAAGTTCCTGCACTACACTATGTGTATTGGAAAGGGATGGAATTGCTCACAGGTCCAGTCATACATCATTGAATTGTAAGTCAAAATAACCAGTCACATATTGCACTGCCCAGTCCAGCTCTGTCGAGTATGTTCAGTCCGTGTGTGATGTCCAGCACCAGTTCTGCTTCACCTTTTTGTATTGGGGCTTGTTGGGCAATATGTAACATCAGTTACAAGTCCCACAATACCAAGCAAAACATCCGGGGGCATATTTACAATAAAGTGGTGCAGGACATTGCAGCAATTGACCTTGCTGCACTGACCTGTGCCTTAGGCAAGGACAGGAATGCACCACACTTATAAAATATGGTGTATTTTTGTCTCTTCTCCCTGCACTAGTTCACAATTGGCTGCCTAGTGCCAACGCAGTCACCCTTGCAAAATGGTGCACAGGAGTCTGCGTTGTATGCAGGATTGTGTTTGTGCAGGAAGGGACACCTACCTGTACAAAAACAATCCATAGAGGTGTTTTCCTCTGTCTATGTGTGCAGTAGAATGCAGCACAAATACAAAGAGGAAAAAACGTGGAGAATTGAAAATATGTCTCCTCGTTACTCCTTTGATGGGGAGTGTTAGAAATGGGGTCTCTGGTTGGCAGTCAGTTTGCACTCTGTCCAAGCAGGGACCCTCACTCTAGTCAGGGTAAGGGAGTTACACTCCTAAGAGAACCACGGCTCACTCCCTTGGTAGGTTTGTACAAGCAGTCAGGCTTATCTCAAAGGCAATGTGTAAAGTATTTGTACCACCACACAGAGTAACACAGTGAAAACACTACAAAATGGACATCAGACCAGTTTAGAAAAATAGGTAATATGTATCTAAATCAAACAAGACCAAAACAACAAAAATCCAACATACACAAGTCAAGATCTGAATTTTCAAAAGAATAGGAGTCTGACTCCATATAAAACACTGGAAATTTTATTTTACACAAAGTACTTGGTTTGAGTCAAAAATAAATCTGCACATGCGAACGTGCGTCTGAAAAGTCAGCGATGCGTCAATTCCTTACTCGGAAGTGTGGCCGTGTATCGTCTCTTCTCTAGTCAGGTAGGCGATGCATATTTTCTTTTCCTCACAAGAGAGCAATGTGTCGAGCTCTGGACAGACCACCTTGGATCAGCGCAGGTTCAGGATAACTTTGACACCCAGCGACGATGCGTGTGAAATCCGGTCGTACTGTGTTTGAAAACCATGCTGCATGGGTTTGTGTCTTTATCAGCAGCCACAATCGGTTGTTGTTTCTTTCTCCAGCCATGATGCGTCGATCTCCCAGCCGCGATGCAGGTAGAGCATCAATTTTAGCCGCATAGCGGGTGGCGCGTGCTTTATCAGCCGCACAGTGTTCTGTGCATGGATTTCAGTCTTGGTTCTGACAACATCTCCTCTGAAGGGCACAGGGACTGGATGGGGCACCACTTGGAAGGGCAGGAGTCTCAGCAGAGAGTCCAGGTGATGGCAGAGAAAGTCTTTTATGACCCTGAGACTTCAAAACAGGAGGCAAGCTGAGTATAAACCCCTGGAGATTCTTCGCAAGCAGGAATGTACAACAAAGTCCAGTCTTTGTCCCCTTTCTCAGGCAGAAGCAGCAACTGCAGGATAGCCCAACAAAGCAGAGACACAGGGAGGGGCAGCTCTTCTCCTCAGCTCTTCTCCTTGGCAGGGGTTCCACTTGAATCCAGAAGTGATTTCAAGTCTGGGGTTTTGGGTCCACTACTTATACCCCTTTCTGCCTTTGAAGTAGGCAAAGCTCAAAGGAAAGTCTCTGCTGTTTAGAAGATCCTGCCTTGCCCAGGCCTGGCCCAAAACACACACCACGGGGTTAGAGACTGCATTGTGTAAGGGCAGGCACAGCCCATTCAGGTGTAAGTGACCACTCCTCCCTCCACTCTAGCTCAGATGGCCCATCAGGATGTGCAGGCTACACCTCAGCTCACTTTGTGTCACTGTCTAGAGGGGATTCACAAACAGCCCAACTGTCAGTCTGACCCAGACAGGGCATACACAAGCAGGCAGAGTCACAGAATGGTTAAAGCATGAGAATGCCCACTTTCTAAAAGTGTCATTTTTAAACTGACAATTTAAAAACCATCTTTACCCAAAGATGCAGTTTAAACTGTGAGTTCAGAGATACCAAACTCCACATTTCCATATACTTCCAAAGGGAAATTGCACTTAAAAGATATTTAAAAGCAGCCCCCATGTTAACCTGTTAGAGAAATAGGCCTTGCAACAGTGAAAACCGCATTTAGCAGTATTTCCCCATTAGGACATGTAAAACACATCAGTACATGTCTCACCTTTAACATATACTGCACCAAGGCCATGGGGCTACCTAGGGCCTACCTTAGGGCTGCCTTACATGTATAAAAATGGAAAGTTTGGGCCTGGTGACTGGGTACACTTGCCAGGTCGAAATGGCAGTTTTAAACTGCACACACAGACTCTGCAGTGGCATGCCTGAGCCATCTTTACATGGCTACTCATTTGAGTGGCATAATCAGTGCTCCAGGCCCACTAGTAGCGTTTGATTTACAGGTCCTGGGCACCTCTAGTGCATTTTACTAGGGATTTACTAGTAAATCAAATATGTCAATCATGGAAAAGCCAATTACACATATAATGTACACAGGAGCACTTGCACTTTAGCACTGGTCAGCAGTGGTAAAGTGCCCAGAGTATCAAAAACAGGAAAAAACAGAGTCCAACACACAGTCAAAACGTGAAGCAGAGGCAAAAAAGATGGGGGAGACCACGCCAAGGATGCCAGGTCTAACAGGGAGGCATACAGTTTTGATGCCTTCCCAGGTTTCGCATGCTTGTAAATTTTGGAGTGCATCAAAACCTAGGGGGTTTGCATGAAATATCCCACTGATGCTGAGTAAGACAATGCAGAGACTTGCACTGCCTTGCTTTGCTCCATATCTACGAGGCCATGAGGAGCCATGCAAAGTGTCTGTGCGTGGCCTCATAGATATTAATATGCACTCTGCGCTGCTTGAGCATCAAACAATTTGACACACTGGTTGCACATGGGGCTTGAAAATATTTTACCTGGACCACAACACCACAACATGGCAGAACACTGGAACCCTGAGCACCCCGACTTGGACTGGCACGCCACTTTCCACCATAAGGCAGTGAGATCTGCACTGCAAAGCAGTGGAATGGAATAGTGTTGTCTGAGGATAAACTTCTCACCTGAGAGAGGAGTTGTGTGTGGGGCATGGAATATGTGAAGAGCCATGTGAAGAGCCATGTCCATAGTCACTAACATGAAACTACATAGCACACATTTGCCCTGATGTGTGGGGTATGAGCAAACAGGTGTAGTCTGCCATGGCAGCCAACACCCTAATTCCTGTCATGCATAAAATATTAGGTGGTGGATGCATTTGATGCATAAAATAGGAACATTAGTGTTTGCAAAAATAATAGAGGGTGTGTGAAACTGGTGGGGTTCTGGTAGTGCTGTTCAACGTAGGTGTGGCTGAGCACATTGAACTAACACTGTGTTTGAATGGGGGCACATTGCATAGCAAGGAGGTGAGAAGTGGCATGTTTACTGCAAGGTAGCCTGAGCAATACATATGCACTGCTGTGTCTGATAGTGACACACTTCTGTTGTAGCTTGGAAGGGATGACATAGAAAAGGTCATAGGCGTACTACCTCCTACATGTTCTGCAGACCAGGGGAGAGATGTAGCACATGTCATGAGGGAGACAGAAGAACAAATTTCATACCAGGCTACATATATCAAAGCAGGAGGAATCCCAACAGGAAATTTTGAAGTGATTGGATGAGACAGGCGGCCATGACTATGTACATGAATCTGTGATTGTTGGTGGCTGAGGAGTATGGTTTCAGTTGTGTGGCTTACCAGTGTAAGTACAAGAAACTGATCATGAAAACTAGCAGCATGGATGGGTACAGCTTGACACATAGCCCTATAATACACGCAGTCATGTTGAGCAATTCTATTGGTAAATCTTATTGCAGGGGTTGGCGTCACATGAATGTTAACTGATGATCAGCTCTCATCAATATGTGACAGTAAGTGGAGTCCTTGATCCTAAATGAGGATTGCTGGAGGAGACGTACATGTGCAAGTGAGTGGGGCAGAGTCAAGCAATGTGTGATACTCTGCAGAAAAGCAAATCTGGCAATGAAGATAGGGGGTGAGCGTCAGTGGCAGCAATCTACCTAGTTTGGTTGGGCCTACTCCCTCAGAGTTAGCACACTGGCCACTGTTTTCACAGAGAGCACTACCATGGTAGGACATCCAATTACTCTTTCCTGCAGTGTAGAAAACCTGCTAGCTGTGTAGAGTACTGTGGACGCATGACCAATATGATACTTGCCCACATAAATGCACAATGTGCATGCAAGACAGCGCAACAAGGCATACTGCTGTGGTGTAATGTCTGTAAGGCTGACAGCGGGATCCAATTAAATACATCACCAAATCAAGTTGACTTTTACAGGAGCTGTGGCCTGAGTAGTGGCCAGACGAAATGCATGGCACCCTGGTGACTTGACGCAATGTGCACAGTAGTGCTGTCAATGCATGAAAACAATTTACATGTATCCATCATGAAAAAGAATGCTATTATCCAAGGCAGACATTGATCTTATCTCAACTTACCTACACTGACTGGGAAGCAAGCTGTGTAACTGTGTGGCAATGTGTGGTATGACACAAACAATCATCCTTGTCACACAGTAGTGTGTAAACAATGCACAGAGACTGCCATCTGAAAGGCAACTACAGTGCCAATTGGCCTCAATCATACAAGTCACATAGGTACTACACATCAATGTTGAAATGAAAGTGAAGGAGGATAAATATTGTATGTCAGCCACATTACTTCTGTCAACATCTAGCACAGATCACTAATTACATATCTCGATTTCATTGCAGAGGGAGAAACAACTCCTCCTGACCAGCTGCCTGTCCTGGATGACCAACCTGCTGCCAATGACACCGTACCCCCCATGGATGAGGACACATTTCAGCAAATCCTGGACTATAGTGTTTCACCTTCTCTGGTTGTGGGAGAGGTTGACAAAGTCAATGGCTCTCCAGAGGAACCACCTAGAAGGGGACATACCCCATCTTCAAGTCCCAGGCCAGCTCTGAACTCTCAACGCCAAGTGGTAGGAGTCCAGCTGCAGATGGCAGATGAGGTGCAGGTGGGGATGGAGACCATTGCGGGCACCCTTGAGGGAGTCCATAAGTGCCTCAGTCCCAATAAGGGCACCTATGAGGCTATCAAAGGCACCTAACTTTTGTTCCAAAGGATGTAACATTCCCTGGCTGTCATAGCTGGTGTCATAATGCAGAGGCAGCAACAATAGCCCTGCCAATGTGACACCAATTAAGTTTCAACACAGCTGGGGGCCATCTGCAATATCCTCCAATATATAGAGTGCAAGTACGATTTCTATATTGCCACCATGGGTGTCTTCCACAACAACCTTGTTGGCTTGTTGGCATGCAATGAGGCCTCTGCCAGTGCTGTGCTGCCTTCCTTGCTGGCACTGACAAATCCAACTGGGGACGGGGGCACATCCTATGGCCCTGATGTGTGTGTGTCTCAGATGCCTTTTGCATGAAGACCACCACCCTTGGGGGGGGGCACAACACACATCAGAGAAGGAAGATATGGACTTTCACACTTTCCGATGGAGAACTTCCAATAACATTCGTCTGTGCCCTTTGGCCAGCTTTCCATTAGACCTGTGTAGACTAACATGCTACTGCCCCTGTCATCTGGTACTGTCTCCTTTGTGTTTGCCCACTTGTGAGTCTCATCCATTTTTGGGCTGTTAATGAGGCCTACATTCCCTAATGGCAATTTGAATCTCCTCCTCACTGGATTACTCCTCTCCTCCACATGTCACATGACATATATCTCCCATGGGCTCCTTCACTTTTACCTCTCAAACAAAGTTTGGTTGTTGCTGCAAGAGCTGCGATTGTGATTCATCCTAATTTCACACCTGTAATTAAATGCACTAGCCTGTATGTTGTATGTCTGTTGCGGATTGGAATTACTAGACCATGGGGGATGTGCGGTCCTAAAAGACACTTCCTAGTATCTAAAAAGAATTGTGTGTCATGGACTTGTGGAAACATCCACATATGCCAAGCAGATGAGTAAAGGTGAGCCCTTTGTGCATCCTAAGAAGCAAGTAGTTCTCCGAGGTCACAAGAATAAAGTGCCACAATAAGCAAAAGGTCAATGGTAAGGGTGAATTAAGTTTTCAACTAGGTGGAAGCTACTTCCATGGATACTCACCAGCAAACAACACCAATGTGACAAGAAATTGGTGCAAGGGTGAGTGTGTAAGTGGCTGGCATCAGTGTGTGAACCAATACATCCTTGATTTGTGACTATGGGTTGACATAATCATCCATACAATACATGTAGCATAACTTGCACACACAGTACAACAGTAGGCGATTACCTCTTTTGGGCTGTGTGTCCATTCACAGTAAGAAGGACACTTACAGTGCACAATCATGCTTGAAGATCCCTTAAGTGACCCCATTACAAACTTGACAGAATCTTGTCCATAGGCATCTCACAAAGTTACATACATATATATATATATATATATATGTATATATATACACACACACACTACATAGAAATCCTGCAGCATGTGCTTAAAACAACCTAAGCAGATATAATAACTCCTGTGCTGTAAATCATGAACGTGGAAAACATAGATTATTATTAGTATTATAAAACTTTTACAATCTAAAACTAACTATGGTACACTAACGAATCCATACTAGACTATGATTAAAGTAACCTATGTTAAACTAACGTATACTACCTTAACTTAACTCTAGCTTAACTTTCCTAAACTTAACTCACACTACTCTACACCTATACAACAACAGACATGTTAAACATCACCCCCCTATACACTATACACAAAATAGCTAAACATTAAATCCTATACAAATATATATATATATTGTTTTGTATTTTCTTATTATAATCTATTTTTAAATAAACATATTCTAAACATCAACCCTCCCCCATTAAAAATCCTACCTACCCATATCCCCACCTAACAACAACTCACTACTAAATATCAAGCAGACTAATACTATACTAACCTATCCCTATGCTACAATCTATCCTAACCTATGCTAAAATGCTAATCTATAAAAACAACATATAAAAAACAGGGGAAAGGTTTAGGCCCATATTTATACTTTTTGACGCAAACCCGCACCGCCGCTGGTTTGCGTAAAAAATATTACTGCCGGCTAATTTCTATGCGGGCGCCTTATTTAAGGAATGACGTTAGCCGTAGGGGAAAATGGGGGTTGTGCATCAAAAAATCGTGCAAGTCAGGTTTGAGGCCAAAATCATGCCTCAAACCGGACTTGCGCCATTTTTTTACGCACAACCCCCATTGAAATGAACCCTGACTTAGCAAAGACAGGAGTCATGCCTCCTTGTCCAATGGCCATGTCCAGGGGACTTCTGTCCCCTGGGCATCGTCATTGGGCACAGTGGCATTTAGGGGGGCCCAAATTAGGCCCCTCTAAGCCACTTCAAAAAAATAAAAAAAACATACTTACCTCTACTTACCTGTACTTATCTGGGATGGGTCCCCCCATCCATGGGTGTCATCCAGGGGTGGGCGAGGTTGGCAGGGGGTGTCCCTGGGGGCAGGGAAGGGCACCTCTGGACTCCTTCCATGGTCAGAGACCATGGAAGTGAGCCCACAGGTCCCTTAACGCCTGCCCTGACCCAGGCGTTAAACAACGGCACACATCAGGCTGTGCGCCATTTTTTAAGGCCCGCCCCCTCCTGTGCACCAAAATGACGCCGGAGTATAAATAAGGCGCACAGGCCTTTTAAGTCATTTTTTGACCGGGAACGCCTACCTTGCATGTCATTAACGCAAGGCAGTTTCTCGCATCCCCAAAATTATGCACCCGGAGGAATTTTGACTTCTGTGGGCTCGGGCGTCAAAGTTTAAATATGGGGCAGGATTTGCGCTGAATGTGCGTCAAAATTATTGATGCACATTCGGCGCAAACAGAGTATAAATATGCCCCTAAATGTCTGAGGGAGGGCTAAAGATGTGCACTAATGTGGTCAGCAGGCTGTTGCAGTGGCTGTATTATCTGTCGCATATTCGCCAGTTCAGACGCACTTCCAGCCATCCTTTGTTTAAGATCCACAAGATTTTTAAGGGCCCGGGTTTCATAAACTGGTCATACTCCCAGGGTCGTGGACAAGGGCTGTGCTGCTTGAGCTGGCTGAGCTCTTGATGTACCCAGAACTGCCAATGCTCCTCCTCCATGCTGCACACCCACATCCTGGCTGGTGTTTCTCCTGGCCGATACTTTTTCCTTTGAGTTCTGGACTTCCAGGTCCTGGCTGCCTTACCTTCCACCAGTGGTGTAACGAAACTTGAGGGGGCCTCCCCTGTACAATACATGGAGGCCTCCCCCCCCACCGGACTCAGGAGGTCTCAGGCCAGGGTACTATGCAGAGGGGGCCCCCTGGAGCTTGAGGTCCCTCCCACCGCAGGGGCTGCAGGGGCTTTTGTTCCATCATTGCCTTCCACATACAACTTTCCCATTCGCCAGTAGGTCCTGGCAACATGCCTTATGTGGTGGTACTGCTCAAATCTGATAGTAAAGGCTTTCTCCTGGTTGGCAGTCCTGATGTCTGGAAGAGAGAAGGGAAATATGTATCAGACAAAGCTGAACTTGTGCATGGTATCATCAATGATAGGCTTGATTTTTAAAAACACCACGTGGCATGTCGGCCAAAATAACTTTTAGTGAATGAAAAATGACCTATCTTCATATGAAACATATATGTTTCCTAATGTAACAATGCAAGCACACTCCATTGTTGTCATTTTAGGTATATGAAATGACAATGTCTGCACAAATAAACTTATAGCCATAATAATACTGAGGCTGATTAGGAACTATGATGCAATGTACAGATGTAATAGTACACATGGTCCACCTTGGGACTATCTGGGATTTGTTATGCAGCATGCAACAGGGTATATTCTATGGTCAATAATCAATGTGAAATGAGTAATGTCTAGAAAGCACAGGTAGTGTGCCTCAGCAATGGTTAACTGAAATGGCAAATACACATGGCCACACAAATTGCAGCCTAGACTGACTTCCATTAAACAGACCTATTGTACACTTCTTTATTATTGACTCATGGAAATACCAGGAACATTAGTACGTAGCTCATGTAATAAAATGTAAGCAATACCATGGGGACATTTACATATCTCAGTGCCTGTCCAAACATGTCAGCAAGGATTCTTTCCTTGATGCACATCACCCAAAAACATATCCATGTAATGAAATGAGTGTGTGCATGCATGCTGTAAATCACATGTTTATAAGTACCTTGTGCTGTATCTTGTAGGTATCCTTCAACTATGAAACAGGGATGAGAGGTTTGATGGGAGCACGTAAGGGTAACATCATCAGTAGGTGAACGGTGTTGTGGACTGTATGCTGGCAACACAGTGCAGACATGCATGTGTTTGCTCCTTCACACATTGTTTTTTTTTTTTTTAAATCACTAAAAAGATATGATCATGTGTTTAATATAGGACATTGAGTATATGAGGCCATGTGTTATGCAATTAAGTGCATTACCATGTGTAGGCTGGTGAAATGTCCCATATCTACCCATACCTATTCTTTCTGCACTGAGCTAGGAATTCTCACATCCTGTCAGGACCTGCCAGGTGAAATGTCCATACATTGCCATGTGGACAACTAAGCTAGCAATGTGCATCAGACAGGCAGACTGAAGATGAACCGTCCAAAGCCATGTTCTAATAGATTTTCTATCCTACATCCTTAAAACTACAATGTCATTTTGGAAAATGCTCCTCTGTCATCTAATCTCACATGCCAATGATAAGCAGTACTCTGAGGGATGCTCAGGTATCCATGAGGCTGGATTGCAGTTGCAAAACATCATGAAAAAAGTGGCCTAAGTGGTGAACCAAAATAAATTATTGTTATGGACAATGTACTTACACACTCACAGCAAAACATGGGGACATGCCATATGTCCACTGAGATTGCTCTCATAAATGATACATTTTGACTTTGCCCCATAACAAATATATATGCAACATCTATCCCAGGAAGGAATGTTGTTTTGTGATGCCTGGCTTGCTCATATGGTCACACAATTTTATCTGGTTCCTAAATTTTGCTAGATGCCTAGCTACTGGTACATGTATGGCTACCCAAAAAAATTGATTTTTGAATGCCATGAATGTCTGATCATGCCTGTAATCTTTCACACTGTACTAATTGTAGTAGCGATGAGAAACATATGGGCATAGTATGACGCTAACACCCAATAGTAGTACTATTAAATTTGAAAAGATTTTCATTGTGTATAGTTTCCCATCAACATGTAATTGTGACTACTGGTAATGTTGTCTGTGATCTGTGTTACAGCCCAACCCCACATGTTTCATGCTCAGATTTATTTCAGTCTGTTGGAAAGTGGATTATTGGTAAGTCCCACACTTAGGAAAAGGCACGCATCTCCCACTTAGGTCGGATCAGGGTCTCAATAAATTAGTCCTGGCTCAATCCTTGGTAGCTTGGCAATGTGAAACAAGGTTTAACTTAGGAGACAAAGGGCCTCAATACGACCTTGGTGGTCTAATGATTGCCAGGGTCACGGTGGCAGCCAATGTGTCAGTCCAAGCACCATATTACGACCACGGCAGTAGCACCACAGTTGGACCGCCAGCACCACCAGATTACAACCTCACGATGGCCTGGCAGTGCTGGCAGTCCTAATCAGCCTGGGCAGGGCTGCAAGCAGCGCTGCCCTGGGGATTGCGACCCCATTCTCTGCCAGCGATTTCATGGTGGTACCACTGTCATGTGAAGGCTGGTGGAGGCGGAGTGCAAGGAATCCCAGTGGGGCACCTGCACTGCCGATGCACTTGGCATGGGCAGTACAGGGCCCCCCTGCCAGACTGTGAACATTGCAAACATTGTGAACATTGCGACGGGTGCTGGTGCACCCCACGTAGTACAGCATTGCCGCCTGCTCTATTATGAGCCGGAGACAATGCTGTAGGCCGCTTCCGGCTGGGCCAGCGGGCGGAAACTGAATTTCAGCCCGCTGACCTACCGGGAAACTGGTAATGGCCCTGGCAGGTAGGCTGCCACACTGATGGCAACCTAACTGTCCGAACTTCGGCAGATAGGCTTTGCCATCCGCCAAAGTCATAATGAGGCCGGCTCATAATAGAGCCTGCGCCAATGCTGTAGTGTGTACGTTGCACCAGCACCCGTTGCAATGTTCACTGTCTGCAAAGCAGACAGTAAACATTTCGACAGGGCTGGCCAGGGGGGCCCCTGTACTGCCCATGCCAAGTTCATGGGCAGTGCAAAAGCAACCTGCACCCTATCTCCTCCAGCCTTTTCGTGGTGGGCTTACGGCCATGAAATCGCCGGCAGAGAAGGGGGTCGTAATCCCCAGGGCAGTGCTCCCCTGGCAGATTAGGACCACCAGCACTTCCAGGCTGATGTTTAGTCATAATCTGAAGCTGCTAGCAGTCCGACCACGGCGCTACCGCTGCTATCGTAATTTGGTGGTCAGACCACTGCATTGGCGACAGTCCGACCACTACCACGACCCTGCGGTCATTAAACCGCCAAGGTCATAATGAGGCCCTTAGTCTTTTTTTCAGCATGAGTTTCTTCACCAGGACGACGTCGCAAGTTGGATTTGACCTCTAGCACCCAGCCACAGGGGCACTTAGAGCACAATTTAGGGGCGACATATGTAAAAATAAGGTAGTTTAAGACTTTGTAAGTACTTTTAATTCCAAAGTTGAATTGGACTCATAGGTAGGTTGGCATTTCAAATTATAACTAGCCTAATTTGCATATCCATTTTACACAGAGCACTGGCCCTGGGACTGGTTAGCAGTACCCAGGGCACAGCCAAGAGTCAATAACCACCAGTATCTGCCCAAAATGTTTGGGGGTGACCAGGCAACACAGTTGAGAAATCAATACCAGATGTTTTATAAAGACACACAGCTACAAGCTTATGGAATATATGTACTTACCAACTAGGTCACCAACTTCCAATCCACAATGATCAATCAGATCAGCCTTCCAGCTCACCACATCTGCTCATCTGTGCATCAGTTGGTGGACAGTGCGGTCGACTCCAAAGACATTGCTCATGTGGTACCAGACTTTCTCAGACCACTCCTTTTGCTCTCTGGTAGGGTAACCTTGACTCCATGCTATTCCCCGTAAATATCATGTTGGGGAATTAGTTGATAAACAGCTAAAGCAGGCCCCCAAACTCCACCTCTGACAGTTCATTTGCTCTGCCCTTCTCTGACATTTCCCTACCTAATATCCCCACCCTTATCCGTAACTAAACTAAAAATAACCCTTATACCCACTCCTAAAACAACAAACATCTGAATAGACGTACACCCAACAATACAGTCACCAAAACAATACAAAAGACAAATATAATACACAAAAGCAATATTTAAACACAACAGGAACAACACAGACACCGATAGAACCAAAATTCACAATCAAGGACAGCACATACACCAAACACCTTCACCAGCCAGCATAGACAAAAAAGACTGTAAGTGAAAGTAAGTTCACACTTCCTAGTTTCCAGCATAGTAGAGCCATTGCATAATTTCCTAGGTGGATGCTACACGTTTTCTGCAAATGCATAATTTTTTTCTGACACATCAGTAGAGAAATAGCCAAAGCGGGATTAGGGCAGAACTCATGCCAATGCACAACAAGTTGTTTTTAATGCATTGGCATTGATGCGTGGCTTCTGTCCAATTTTCTGGGTGCAATGCGTCGCGCAAATGGCCAATGTGTGTTTTGATTGATGTAAGTAGCCTATTGTGTGTGGTACAGTGTATTGAATTGTGCAATGCAGGTAAACATTTTCAGGGGTCACTTTTCTTGCTCATATTTTCTTGCCTAACATGCATGAAGACTTGGAATGTATTGCATGGGTATGTTAACAGTGTGCATATCTGTAACGCATTGCGTTCATGGTGCAGGCACTATGACTGACAATATATTTCTGTGAAATACACATACATATTGTGAATTGAGGTGACTTTTATAATATTTATATGTATTAAAGTTTGTATTATGCATGGCTGAACGTAGGTAGCTGTCTAGTAGGCCTTTTTGTTTCACAGATATTGCAGTCCTATGAAAAATAAATACACTTTGTTATATATGATTATGCACAAAGTTAAAAGTCATAATATCTGTTTGTGTTCATGCCATAGGATCTGTTACAGATGCAGTACACACTCAGGTAACAATATATCCTGGCTGCTTAAGCCAGTCTGAAGTTATGTGGCATTCTGCTCACACATTAACAGTATAGATATAAGAGATATGTGGCTAGGCCAAAATGACACCTACTATTGTGTGGCAGACATCATTTACCAGACTAAAATACCCAACGACCACCATATGTTCTGTTATACACACATCTTCTGTCTGGGATTAGTGTCTGGCACAATATGTGTGGCACATGCACAATACACCTTCAGAAAAGTGTTTGCAAAACATGTTAGCGTATAGTTTGATTATCACAAGGCCAGCTTGAGTATGCCGAACAATTGTGATGACTTCCAAGTAGGAATATGTTTACTATTTCCATGCATTACATTATTCCCTAACAGAGAGGGGTTACATGAACTTAGAATGTGGGTAGCCATTCACACCAGACTGTCATATGTGCATTGACTGACAGATTATGCCACTCTAACCTGGAATGCGTCAGTGCATGTTAACTTGACTTGAGTGATATTGCACATAGTTATACTTTTGCATCGTTTTTCTAGAACACATCACCACGGTCACATCCATTCCCACATGTAACAGTGGCATCCTTCCCCAAAGGAGCTTGTGTGCCTACATTAGACCTTGGTTGCCAATTCATCACTGGCACCGTTCAATACTCAACATTTATGTGTGTTATGCAAGATACCACACTGATTTTGCTGGGTTCTTTCAAGCATTATTGCACATAATGAGACTATCTGAATTGCACTTTGTGCCCATGCACATCATATGGGCCTCTGGTCACAGTCATAGGACAATAAGGATAATTGTTTTTAACCTGGATGCATCTGCATGTAAAGGCCAACTCTATTGATTGGAAGGATGATTTTATGACTGTTTTTATCTCATGTTTATAATTTTAACTTCTTATCTTTGTGCTTTGTAAATTGTTTGTGCTTGCATGGTTTTAAGTAACTGGATAAAGCTGGTGATGAAGATGATGATGATGATGAATAAGGTCTTCATACTGGCGTCCATGAATGTCAGGCAGGAACAAATGTCAAGATGTACAACACACACACATTCACACAGTCAATGCACACTGCTTACGGCTACACTGCTTTTGGATTGTGGTAGGATGTCTGAAGGTCAGTACACTGTAGCAGCAGATATACAACATGTGCACACTGTTACACAATGCTACCTTTGTTAGGTGTATCTCTTCCTGAAGCACACGCGTAAGGCACATGTTGTTGATATGCACACATATTTTGGTCCAATAATGTTTTCCTGGGGTGAGTGGAACACCTAGTTACAGAACTCTGTGATAGGCCAAATTCAATTAGGTGAGATGTGAGTGTTTTGATGTTTACAGTGACTGTGAAATTAAAATGTGATGACATAGGTAGTGTTCATACATTTATTTACATTTTTGAAGAATCATTAAAAACAAAAAAGATGTATTGCACCCAAGCTACATCACTTTTCAGTTAAAATGTTCTGTACAATGAGGCTTCTTCGTCAGGCACCCACATCTGTGGCAACACTGTCCCCTCTGTCCTCATCTTCATCCTCATCCTCATCCTGTGCTTCCTGGTCCTCATGGCCCACGTCCCAAAGGACATTTGTCCTCACACAGATGTTGTGCAGTATGCAACACACTAGGATCATTTTTCAGACGATAGGGGGGAGTGTTGTTTAGCAATCGCCCCCACGGACATATCCAAGCACTGGAAGCAAGACTTCAGGACCTTAAAAGTCTGCTCCACAATACCCCTGGTCTTGCCCTGTGACTGGTTATAGTTGTGTTCTGCCTCTGGGGATGTGCAAATGGTGTCAAGACCCAGCCTGCCAATGAAATCCTTGGTCATCTGAAAAGACAAATAGAAAAATTCAGTCAATGATCATGGTGTTTGATTGACCCACATTCCAGTCCATGTCTCTTGTGTGTACTGAATGACTCATATAAATGTCCATCAGTACTGGACAATATTGGTTACATTTACATTAGCACATTTTGTTCAACATGCCTCTTCCTGTTTTGTGTGTCATATCGAAAGAAATGCTTGGCCTACTACTTTTGACACTGCCACAATCCCGCAATCACATTTGAGTATCAGCTTAGTGTGATAGGTGTTTTGAAGATCCATTGCCACTGTAAGTGACAGTATTTTGTTTTAAAGTGAAGTTTATGGTCATCGATAGGTAGACTGTGCCAGTACCAACCTGTTTCACACTCACACATACATGTGCCCCTTTGGAACCACTGATGTTGTTGCTGCCCTACCTGTCAATGACAGGGCCTTTGAATTGTTCACTTTCTTTAGAAAGTGAAATCTGGTGAGTTCATGTGGTGCATTCTAAACATGCCTCGTGGATAGTTGTACAATTTATTGTCAGCCTTCAGCTGCTGCTTTTTATCAGTCAATGTGTCCTGGGATTGACACATAGGTATGCAATGTGGGACACTTCTATGTAGGACACACTGATGTTATAACTGACATCTGTCGACAACAGACCTGTAAACAAAACATTGGTCCTCCTACGTGTGTGTTGTACTGTAAACTGTTGGGGATTGTGTGCCTATTTGTAATGGTTCCATCATCATTGCTGTGTCAAAGGGATGTTGAGATTATTATCCTGAGTACACTGTCCAAGTTGCATTACAATCCATGTTGTTGATTGTTCAATGCCTTACTTGGCAACATTGTTTTAGTGTTTGCGACTTGCCCATTGCTGCATTCAATTTGCTTTTCTCAGGAAATTCAATTACATTTATTTCAATTCAAATGTTCATTTTGCCCAGGTGTGGCCATTAAAACACGCATAAAAACACATAACAAAGAAATTAAAATACAATTTGGATAAATATCACCAGTATACAACAGTCCTGTACTTCGCCAGAGATATTATAAAGTGTTAATCATAAAATATGGGACTAAAGTTTGGCCTAAAGGATGAGTTGAATATTTATAAAATGAAAATCATAGAGCAAATATCAGAAATTGATTAAAAACAGCTACAGATTTCCAGTTAAAACATTAAGGATTTACTTCTGCTAATTGCACATTTTAGAAAAGAATAGATGTTGACACAGTTAGGAGAGTCCATTTGTACAGGTATACTAGGGCTGACCTAGAGGTTCTAATACCCCGTTGGCATATACGCGTTCTTGGAAACTTTCTTTTCTGTAATATCGATAAAAAATAGACAAAAAAATGGAAAATGCATCAGTTCTTGCAGGGAGGATTCATCGCATGGGCATAACAGGTCTTTTGAGAGTTGGACAAGGGTAAATACAAGATGCCACCTTACAAAGCCTACTCTTATCCTAGTGAGCAAGAGCCTGTCCCAAGAATTATAAAACCACTTGAGGCAGTGTTCAAGGGATGTGGAAGTGTAAATCTTTGCATACTCTTTAACGGACTGTTTATTGTGTTCAGTGTCCTCCCTGCGTCTCTTATCCTCTCTTTGAAAGTGGATTTGACCCACATTACATCCGATTTATGGTTAGAAAAAGGATTAGTAAAAGAGTGAGCCTGCCCAGCTTCCTAAATTCAATGGTAATATAAATAAACCAGAGAATCCAACTGTTTTCACTCAAGAGACAATATGTAAAGATCTCTCTATTCAGCAAGGTATTGGGTTAGACTAAATAGAGCACCACAAAAGCAAGTGGGCCAACTTAATGCTCTCCTCAGCATGCTCCATCCCTAGCTCCTGGTGAATAGTATAGGTAGAACAAGTGGGTGGGATCCCCAAAATTCACCTAGGCACCCTAGTTTGTTCAATGTGAAGGGGGCTGATATTAGAATAACCCCAAATTAAAGTGCCATAGGTGAAAAAAAGAGATAGTTCTTCTTATAGATTTCCAGAAAGGGAGCTACAGGTTTTTTTCCCAAAGCATAACAATTTCTGCCTTACCCTGGCTACTTAACAGCCCCAATTGCTCCTGGCATCCATGATTACTCCCAAGTATGAAAACTCCTCAGCCTGGGCAGCAGTATGACCATGCAAATAGATGCTCCTCAGCTTATAGTTTGTAGGTTTACAGACCTTAATAAAAGTCTTCAACTCATTAGTAGCCAGAACTAATGATCCCATAAAAGACACAAATTCTTGGAATAAAACATTAAGCCCACTAGGGGTTCGAGATATCAAGACCGCATCATCTGCATAGAGAACAACAGGGACCTTTTTCCCTACCAATTTTTTGGCATCCGATATAGGCCCTCATTACAACCCTAGCGGTTGGTGATAAAGCGACGGTAATACCGCCAACAGGCCGGCGGTAAAAAAAATTGTATTATGACCATTGCGGAAACTGCCAACACAGACAGCCACATTAACACTCTGACCGCCATGGCCGTAGCAACAAACACCATGGCGGTAACCGCCAACAGCCAGGCGGAAGACAATGTACCGCCCACAGCATTACAACAGGCCTATCCGTCAGCTTTTGCAGGGCGGTACCAACGCCATCAAAGCACAGCGGAAACAGTACACTGAAGGGAAATGACTCACCTCTCGACACTCAAGGAAGAACCACGATGCCATGGAGCCCGAGCTACACATTTTTCTAATGCTCGTGTACCTCTTCATACACCAGGAACACAAATGCCGATGAAGACGACCACGGTGAGTACTGCACCTCGCACACAAGGGAGGGGGGAGGAAAAAGAGAGTGACACACACTGCTGCCCACTGGGGATGCTGCTGCTGGCAGTGGTGCTTCTGGCAGTGCAGGTGGCGGTGCTGGCCGGGATGCAGGTGGCGGTGCTGTCAGTGGTGGGGGGAGGCTTCAACCCTTCCCCTGCAGCCTCGGACGGCTGCAGTGCCATGGCTGGCGTTGTGTGTCCCTTCCTGCCCTTGGCAGATGGTGGTGCCTCCTTGCTTCTGCTAGTTGGTGTTCCTTTCCTGCCCTTGCTGGCTGGTGGTGCCTCCTTCCCCTTGTGGCTGGTGGTGCCTCCTTCCCCTTGCTGACTGGTGGTGCCTCCTTCCCCTTGCTGGCTGGTGTCCCCTTCTTGCCCTTTCTAGGTGGTGGCCCCTTCTTGGCCTTGGCAGGTGGTTCAGGCATACTGGCTGTGCTGATGGGTGCCTCCTTTGAGCCTCTCACACCTGCAGTAGCTGCAGAAACCACAGTGGCCGTGGACTTGGTGGCTGAGGTGCTGGGCTGGGTTCTGGCCACCCTGGCCCAAAGTGAAGGACGGGGGAGGGGGAGGGAATAGGTCAATGTTGGCGAGGAAAAGCTTCTTAGGGACACTGGGGCTGGAAGAGAGTGAAGGTTTGGGAGTGGAGGAAGAGGGAGTGGTTGTAGGAGGTGTCTGTGTGCTGTGTTTGGGTGCAGGTGCATGGGCTGGATGCTGTTGTGAGGTGGATGGCTGTTGGGTGTCTGAGTGCTTGCATTTGTGTACTTTGGGAGAAGGGGTGACAGACACAGTGGGAGAGGACACAGGGGACGTGGATGTGGGGGTGGGGACTGCCAGTGAGGGGCGTGTAGTGATAGGCGTGCTGGTGATGGAGGTAGTGGATGAGGATGGAGTGCATGCAGGTGTGAGTGGAGATGCTACTGGTAACTGGTAGGGAGGTGGACGATGAGGACACAGCAGAGGCAGTGGGTGTTGGTGTGTCTGCATCTGAATGGTCCTTGTGTGAGTGACTGTGGGATGAAGTGTGGTGCTTGTGTTTGCCTCAACACTTCTGTGTGTTGATTTGGTTGAATGGAGGTTTGAAGGTGTGCTTGGGATAGGTTAGGGTTGAGGGGATTGGGACTGGGTAGAGGAAGTTGGAGGGGGGAGGTTGGAGAGAGGGACAATGGCTGCTATCAGTGAGTTGGCCAGGGCCTGGAATGCTCTCTGTTGGGGTGCCACAGGTGAATGCCCTCCAGGTATGCATTTGTTTGTTGCAAATGCCCTGCTAGACCCTGGATGGCATTCAGCATGGTTGACTGCACAACAGAGAGGGATCTCAGGAGATCAATAGCCTCCTCACTGAGGGCAGCAGGGCTGACTGGGGCAGGGCCTGAGGTGCCTGGGGCGAAGGAGATGCCCACCCTACTGGGTGAGCAGGCATGGGAAACACGCTGAGGGGCTGCTGGAAGGGCGGTGCTGGTACTGGGGTGGCGACTGTACCTGTAGTTGGGGTGGGCACAGAGGTGTCCGCAACCGCCAGGGAGCTTCCATCGGAGGAGGAGTCGCTGTCAGTATTATCCCCTCCTGTCTCCGTCGTGGTGCTCCCCTCGCCCTCCATCCCACTGGTGCCATCACCATCGGTGGGTTCGGCCTCCAGGCCCATGTGGGATGCAGCCCCCTCCGTTGCCGGTGCCTCTGCTCCTCCGCCAATGATGCTAATGCACACAAGGACAGGGTGACAAAACAAAAAGAGGGGAAGAGACAGAGGATAAACTTGGTCAATGCCAGCAACAACACTACCGTTGGCGTACACAACTCACAGGTAACAGCCCTATGCACTAGGCCATGCACTCCCAGTTACAATGCTAGTCACCAGCCCATGCACAGTAGTAGATGCCCACCAACATTATTGTGGTTGGAGTGCATCTGAGCTTCCCCATCATGGAACCTACCCTGCCATGTTCGCCCTGGCCTAGAGGCACACACAGCCCACATCCCCCACCCAGGTAACACCTTAACGCGCGCAAAGTCAAGAATCTGAGTCTGTTCTCGCCCCCCCTTGTGGCTGGTGTGATGCCTTCAAGAGCCCATCCAACTCCGGATAGGCCACCGCCAGGATGCGGAACATCAGGGGGGTCAGGGTACGGCAGGCACCCCTTCCTCATTGGGGGGCCAGCCCCAGCTGGGCCATACATCTTCCTTGCCCAGCGGCGCAGGGCCTCCTACAGTTTGCAGCAGTGGGTGCTCCGCCTGTCAAAGACCCCTAGGGTCCACACCTCCTTAGCGATGGCACGCCAAATATAATTTTTCTTATGGGAGCTAACCTGCAGAAAAAATACAGCAGAAAAGGTATTAGTCATACTGTCCGGACTGTTATACTCATGGCCCACCATATCCCTCCCATCCTCTTACACATGTACATTGACCACCATACATGCAGCACTCTGCCCAGGACCCCTCAACCCCCCATACGAGGCTCACACACACAGCACTCCATACATTCATGCCCCACGCATCATACTCACAGTGTACTCACATTAAGTAAAGGGTACTGGGTAGGACCCCATCTACCAGTCTCTCCAACTCCTCCGAAGTCAAGGCAGGGGTCTTTTCCCCAAACACTCGAGCCATGGTCGCTTCCAGACACAGGTCACAGCAGCACTCTCCTGTTGAAGGCCAGCTAGCAAATGAGTGAACAGATAGAAAATGGCGCTCACATCTGCGGTGGTGCGTACTGCTGGCGTACATCGCCATTGGCTCCTGGAACCCGTAGGCCCCAATGATAACCAATGCGGTGTTGCACGGCGGTCATCGAACGCCGCCCGCAACGGCGCACAACGCCAGCGGAATTACCTAATTTCTACTTATCCCTCCTCACAGGTCAGGCAGCTGCCATTTCAGGGGGGCATAGGTAATGGCACCTAACTGCGTCACAGCAGACATAGGCACATCAACTGACTTATAAGTTCACATACTGTTTCTGTAAAACAAAAATTGCATATTAATCTGAGTATCTGTTTGAATATGACCTTCTGCTCACTGTTTTTCACCCTAGAGTTCAACCACTGAGGATGAATAGCAGATGGAGACATCCCCCCATGTACAGACCCATGGTGGATCTGGCGACAATGGAGGACAGGCACATTATCCTAACCTACAGACTTGATAGGGCCACAATCCAAGAGCTGTGTGCCCAATTGGAGCCAGACCTTATTTCAGCTATCCGGCACCCCACAGGTATCCCCCCCTCTAGTGCAGGTCCTGTCAGTGCTCCATTTCTTGGCAAGTGGTTCCTTCCAAGCGACAGTGGGCATGGCATCAGGGATGTCACAGCCTATGTTCTGAAACGTTGTCTGCCCTGATGAAACACATGCGCAGCTACATTGTTTTTCCCCAGGTGGAGGATTTGGCCACAATGAAGGCTGACTTCTATGCAATGGGACATATACCCAATATCATTGGTGCCATTGATGGTACACATAATGCCTTTGTCCCCCCACCCCCAGAGAAATGAACAGGTGTTCAGAAATCGAAAGAGTTTTCAATCTCTGAATGTGCAGATGCTGTGTTTGGCGGACCAGTCCATCTCCCATGTCAATGCAAAGTATTCTGGCTCTGTACAAGATGCCTTTATCCTGAGGAATAGCAGCATCCCATATGTGATGGCTCAACTCCAGAGGCACCGGGTGTGGCTAATAGGTTAGCCCATGGTCCCCACCCAGTTGATGTATATGGGTGTGGTGTTGGCCCTAAGGGTGAGTGTGTGGCTAACAGGTATCCCTTGATATTTACAGGTGACTCTGATTACCCGAACATCTCACGGCCACTGACCCCAGTGAGGAATACCAGGACAAGGGCAGAGGAATGTTACAATGAGGCACATGGGCAAAAAAGGAGGATCTTTGAGCTCACCTTTGGTCTCCTGAAGGCCAGATTCAGGTGCCTCCATCTGACAGGTATATCCCTATACTACTCACCCAAGAAGGTGTGCCAGATCATCGTTGCAATTTGCAAACCTGGACTTGAGATGCCAGGTGCCTTTTATGCAGAAGGATGACGTGTGTCAGCGGTGAAGCCTGTGGATAGTGACGAAGAGGAATCAGAGGAAGAGGATGTGGACAACAGAACTACAATAATTTAACAGTACTTCCAGTGAGATACGGGTAAGAAACTGTAACTTCACCTTCCATTGCAGTTTTGTGTTGGACATTGTAATTGTCTATTTTCAGATATCTGTGCCCCACTCTGGCTCCTTGTGTGTTTACTTCTGCCCACTACAGGTCATACCCATTTAAATATAACAGTACATTTGAATTGCAATGTTTACAGCTTGTTAAACTAATACATATTTCAATCAATTGACAGACTACATACTTGTATTTTAGTTCCAAGGGTGTTTATTTATGTGATAATATGTGTAGGGGTTGTTGCAATGGGCTGGGTTGATGGTGGAGGAATGTCCAGGATAGAGTCCAGTCTGTTGGTATCATAGATGCATTGTCCAAGGGGGCATAGGAAGTGGAGCAGTGTCATTTAAAGGTGGACAGGGTGACTGAGTGGGACACAAGGGTGACAATCAGGGGAGTCTTATTTCCTGGCCGGGGTCTTGGCAATGTTCTCTGGCTTCTGCTGGATCGCAGGGACCTTTTGCGTGGTGGTTCTCCTTTTGCAGGTGTGGGGTGCTAGTGGCCTGTTGTTCCTGCCTCCTGTCCACTCCTCCTGTCCACTAGCGTCGGCGGAGGTGGAGGGCTGTTCTTTGGTGTGGCTAGTGTCTCCCTCCCTCATGGTGTTGGCCATGTCTGTCAGCCCCCCTGCAATGGTGGCCAGGGTAGTGTGGATGTCCCTCAGGTCCTCCCTGATACCCAGGTACTGTCCCTCCTGGAGCCGCTGGGTCTTCTGCAGCCTGGCCACTATCTGGCCCATGGTCTCCTTTGAATGGTGGTATGCTCCCAGGATGTTGGTGAGTGCCTCGTGGAGAGTCGGATCCCTGGGCCTGTCCTCCCCCTGTCGCACAGCATTCCTCCCATCTTCCCTCTTGTCCTGTGCCTGTGTCCCCTGAACCGTGTTGCCATTGCCACTGACCCCAGGTCCCTGATCGTCCTGTGTTTGTGAGGTGTCCTGGGGTCCCTGTAGTGGTGAACACACTGCTGATTGACGTGTCCTTGGGGACAGAGGGATGGGCCCGCTGGGTGGGTGCTGTGCTGGTATTTCCTGAGGGTGGAGGCTCTGTGGTGGTTTGGGAATGTAGCTGGGTCACCTACTGTCCAGAGATCCCTGATGGGCCAGGTTGGTCATCCTGATCCAGGCATGCAGAGCTGCTGTCATCAGTGTGGGACTCTTCTGCCATTCAAAACGCGCATCGCGATGCACATTCCCATTTTGCGAGTCGGTACCTACTCCCAAAATGGGAATGCGACTCGCAAATAGGAAGGGGTGTTCCCTTCCTATTTGCGACTCGCACTGCGATGCAGTATTGCTTTGCGACCGCAAACGCGGTCGCAAAACAATTCGCAGTTACCACCAGTGTCACACTGGTGGTAACACATTCGCAAAAGGGAAGGGGTCCCCATGGGACTCCTTCCCCTTTGTGAATGTCACCATGAATGTTTTTTCAGAGCAGGCAGTGGTCCAATGGACCACTGCCTACTCTGAAAAACCGAAACCAAATGGTTTCGTTATTTTTTTGTATTGCAACTCGTTTTCCTTTAAGGAAAATGGGCTGCAATACAAAAAAAAAAAACTGCTTTATTTAAAAAGCAGTCACAGACATGGAGGTCTGCTGTCTCCAGCAGGCCACCATCCCTGTGAGTGCAGGGAATCTAAATGGGGTCGCAAAATGCGACCCACCTCATTAATATTAATGAGGTGGGTCTTTGTGACTCCATTGAGATTCGCAGATGGTGTCTGAGACACCGTTCTGCATCCGATTTTGCGAATCGGAAATTGCGAGTCACACCGACTCGCAATTTCCGATTTGCAAAATCGGAGTTTACTACATCTGGCCATTGGTTGGCTAAGTGATTGTCACTAGTGTGCATGGTGTGGTGATGGATGTCGATGCAGGTCTGTGATGGGGGTCCATGCATTGTTGTTGCATGCAGGGCTTGGTATTGGGATGGGTGGGTTGTGATGGTGGGGTATATGTGATGTGGTGGAGTGATGGGATAAGGGTAGAAGTAGGAATTTGTGATGGCATGCAGGTAGGGGGGATTAAGTAGTAAAGAGTTGACTTACCAGAGTCCAGTCCTCCTGCTACTCCTGCCAGGCCCTTGTGATGCATGAACGCCAAGACTTGCTCCTCCCATGTTTTTAGTTGTGGGGGAGGAGGTGGGGGTCCACCACCAGTCCTCTCTACAGCAATCTGGTGTCTTGCAACCATGCGCGCAAAGTCAAGAATCTGAGTCTGTTCTCGCCCCCCCTTGTGGCTGGTGTGATGCCTTCAAGAGCCCATCCAACTCCGGATAGGCCACCGCCAGGATGCGGAACATCAGGGGGGTCAGGGTACGGCAGGCACCCCTTCCTCATTGGGGGGCCAGCCCCAGCTGGGCCATACATCTTCCTTGCCCAGCGGCGCAGGCCCTCCTACAGTTTGCAGCAGTGGGTGCTCCGCCTGTCAAAGACCCCTAGGGTCCTCACCTCCTTAGCGATGGCACGCCAAATATAATTTTTCTTATGGGAGCTAACCTGCAGAAAAAATACAGCAGAAAAGGTATTAGTCATACTGTCCGGACTGTTATACTCATGGCCCACCATATCCCTCCCATCCTCTTACACATGTACATTGACCACCATACATGCAGCACTCTGCCCAGGACCCCTCAACCCACCATACGAGGCTCACACACACAGCACTCCATACATTCATGCCCCACGCATCATACTCACAGTGTACTCACATTAAGTAAAGGGTACTGGGTAGGACCCCATCTACCAGTCTCTCCAACTCCTCCGAAGTCAAGGCAGGGGTCTTTTCCCCAAACACTCGAGCCATGGTCGCTTCCAGACACAGGTCACAGCAGCACTCTCCTGTTGAAGGCCAGCTAGCAAATGAGTGAACAGATAGAAAATGGCGCTCACATCTGCGGTGGTGCGTACTGCTGGCGTACATCGCCATTGGCTCCTGGAACCCGTAGGCCCCAATGATAACCAATGCGGTGATGCACGGCGGTCATCGAACGCCGACCGCAACGGCGCACAACGCCAGCGGAATTACCTAATTTCTACTTATCCCTCCTCACAGGTCAGGCAGCTGCCATTTCAGGGGGGCATAGGTAATGGCACCTAACTGCGTCACAGCAGACATAGGCACATCAACTGACTTATAAGTTCACATACTGTTTCTGTAAAACAAAAATTGCATATTAATCTGAGTATCTGTTTGAATATGACCTTCTGCTCACTGTTTTTCACCCTAGAGTTCAACCACTGAGGATGAATAGCAGATGGAGACATCCCCCCATGTACAGACCCATGGTGGATCTGGCGACAATGGAGGACAGGCACATTATCCTAACCTACAGACTTGATAGGGCCACAATCCAAGAGCTGTGTGCCCAATTGGAGCCAGACCTTATTTCAGCTATCCGGCAGCCCACAGGTATCCCCCCCTCTAGTGCAGGTCCTGTCAGTGCTCCATTTCTTGGCAAGTGGTTCCTTCCAAGCGACAGTGGGCATGGCATCAGGGATGTCACAGCCTATGTTCTGAAACGTTGTCTGCCCTGATGAAACACATGCGCAGCTACATTGTTTTTCCCCAGGTGGAGGATTTGGCCACAATGAAGGCTGACTTCTATGCAATGGGACATATACCCAATATCATTGGTGCCATTGATGGTACACATAATGCCTTTGTCCCCCCACCCCCATAGAAATGAACAGGAGTTCAGAAATCGAAAGAGTTTTCAATCTCTGAATGTGCAGATGCTGTGTTTGGCGGACCAGTCCATCTCCCATGTCAATGCAAAGTATTCTGGCTCTGTACAAGATGCCTTTATCCTGAGGAATAGCAGCATCCCATATGTGATGGCTCAACTCCAGAGGCACCGGGTGTGGCTAATAGGTTAGCCCATGGTCCCCACCCAGTTGATGTATATGGGTGTGGTGTTGGCCCTAAGGGTGAGTGTGTGGCTAACAGGTATCCCTTGATATTTACAGGTGACTCTGATTACCCGAACATCTCACGGCCACTGACCCCAGTGAGGAATACCAGGACAAGGGCAGAGGAATGTTACAATGAGGCACATGGGCAAAAAAGGAGGATCTTTGAGCTCACCTTTGGTCTCCTGAAGGCCAGATTCAGGTGCCTCCATCTGACAGGTATATCCCTATACTACTCACCCAAGAAGGTGTGCCAGATCATCGTTGCAATTTGCAAACCTGGACTTGAGATGCCAGGTGCCTTTTATGCAGAAGGATGACGTGTGTCAGCGGTGAAGCCTGTGGATAGTGACGAAGAGGAATCAGAGGAAGAGGATGTGGACAACAGAACTACAATAATTTAACAGTACTTCCAGTGAGACACGGGTAAGAAACTGTAACTTCACCTTCCATTGCAGTTTTGTGTTGGACATTGTAATTGTCTATTTTCAGATATCTGTGCCCCACTCTGGCTCCTTGTGTGTTTACTTCTGCCCACTACAGGTCATACCCATTTAAATATAACAGTACATTTGAATTGCAATGTTTACAGCTTGTTAAACTAATACATATTTCAATCAATTGACAGACTCCATACTTGTATTTTAGTTCCAAGGGTGTTTATTTATGTGATAATATGTGTAGGGGGTGTTGCAATGGGCTGGGTTGATGGTGGAGGAATGTCCAGGATAGAGTCCAGTCTGTTGGTATCATAGATGCATTGTCCAAGGGGGCATAGGAAGTGGAGCAGTGTCATTTAAAGGTGGACAGGGTGACTGAGTGGGACACAAGGGTGACAATCAGGGGAGTCTTATTTCCTGGCCGGGGTCTTGGCAATGTTCTCTGGCTTCTGCTGGATCGCAGGGACCTTTTGCGTGGTGGTTCTCCTTTTGCAGGTGTGGGGTGCTAGTGGCCTGTTGTTCCTGCCTCCTGTCCACTCCTCCTGTCCACTAGCGTCGGCGGAGGTGGAGGGCTGTTCTTTGGTGTGGCTAGTGTCTCCCTCCCTCATGGTGTTGGCCATGTCTGTCAGCCCCCCTGCAATGGTGGCCAGGGTAGTGTGGATGTCCCTCAGGTCCTCCCTGATACCCAGGTACTGTCCCTCCTGGAGCCGCTGGGTCTTCTGCAGCCTGGCCACTATCTGGCCCATGGTCTCCTTTGAATGGTGGTATGCTCCCAGGATGTTGGTGAGTGCCTCGTGGAGAGTCGGATCCCTGGGCCTGTCCTCCCCCTGTCGCACAGCATTCCTCCCATCTTCCCTCTTGTCCTGTGCCTGTGTCCCCTGAACCGTGTTGCCATTGCCACTGACCCCAGGTCCCTGATCGTCCTGTGTTTGTGAGGTGTCCTGGGGTCCCTGTAGTGGTGAACACACTGCTGATTGACGTGTCCTTGGGGACAGAGGGATGGGCCCGCTGGGTGGGTGCTGTGCTGGTATTTCCTGAGGGTGGAGGCTCTGTGGTGGTTTGGGAATGTAGCTGGGTCACCTACTGTCCAGAGATCCCTGATGGGCCAGGTTGGTCATCCTGATCCAGGCATGCAGAGCTGCTGTCATCAGTGTGGGACTCTTCTGCCATTCAAAACGCGCATCGCGATGCACATTCCCATTTTGCGAGTCGGTACCTACTCCCAAAATGGGAATGCGACTCGCAAATAGGAAGGGGTGTTCCCTTCCTATTTGCGACTCGCACTGCGATGCAGTATTGCTTTGCGACCGCAAACGCGGTCGCAAAACAATTCGCAGTTACCACCAGTGTCACACTGGTGGTAACACATTCGCAAAAGGGAAGGGGTCCCCATGGGACTCCTTCCCCTTTGTGAATGTCACCATGAATGTTTTTTCAGAGCAGGCAGTGGTCCAATGGACCACTGCCTACTCTGAAAAACCGAAACCAAATGGTTTCGTTATTTTTTTGTATTGCAACTCGTTTTCCTTTAAGGAAAATGGGCTGCAATACAAAAAAAAAAAACTGCTTTATTTAAAAAGCAGTCACAGACATGGAGGTCTGCTGTCTCCAGCAGGCCACCATCCCTGTGAGTGCAGGGAATCTAAATGGGGTCGCAAAATGCGACCCACCTCATTAATATTAATGAGGTGGGTCTTTGTGACTCCATTGAGATTCGCAGATGGTGTCTGAGACACCGTTCTGCATCCGATTTTGCGAATCGGAAATTGCGAGTCACACCGACTCGCAATTTCCGATTTGCAAAATCGGAGTTTACTACATCTGGCCATTGGTTGGCTAAGTGATTGTCACTAGTGTGCATGGTGTGGTGATGGATGTCGATGCAGGTCTGTGATGGGGGTCCATGCATTGTTGTTGCATGCAGGGCTTGGTATTGGGATGGGTGGGTTGTGATGGTGGGGTATATGTGATGTGGTGGAGTGATGGGATAAGGGTAGAAGTAGGAATTTGTGATGGCATGCAGGTAGGGGGGATTAAGTAGTAAAGAGTTGACTTACCAGAGTCCAGTCCTCCTGCTACTCCTGCCAGGCCCTTGTGATGCATGAACGCCAAGACTTGCTCCTCCCATGTTTTTAGTTGTGGGGGAGGAGGTGGGGGTCCACCACCAGTCCTCTGTACAGCAATCTGGTGTCTTGCAACCACGGAACGCACCTTCCCCCGTAGTTCGTTCCACCTCTTCCTGATGTCATCCCTGGTTCTTGGGTGCTCTCCCACGGCGTTGGCCCTATCCACGACTCTCCACCATAGCTCCATCTTCCTAGCAATGGACATCTGCTGCACCTGTGATCTGAATAGCTGTGGCACTACCCGGATGATTTCCTCCACCATGACCCTTAGCTCCTCCTCAGAGAATCTGGGGTGTCGTTGTGGTGCCATGGGTGTAGTGTGAATGGTGTGTGTGAGGGTGTGTGGGGTGATGTTGGGGTGTGTGCTGTGAGGTGCGTGGATGGTGTATGGGTGATGGTGTTCTGTGGCTCTGGTTCTGTGGGTGCTCTTGGTGTCTCTCTCTCAGTTGTAGATTTTTTTAGAGTCATAAAGGGTTGTGGTTAGTGTGTGTGTGTTTTATATTGGTGTGGGTGTGTGGGTGTGGTGTGTGTATGTGTTTCAGGTGTGTGTAGTTTGAATTGTCCAATGTGGTGTAGTTTTGTTATTGTGTGTGTGTATTTTGAGCGTGGAAGTCTGTACCGCCAATGGTTTACCGCGGTTGAATGACCGCCGCAGTGATTCGTGGGTCATGATGCTGTGGCTGTATTTCTGGTGGTGTAACGGAGTGGGTTTTGGTACCGCCAGTTTTTCACTGACCTTTGGTCTGGTGGACTTATGTGTGTGACTGTATAGTGGCGGATTTTTATGAGTGGGTCATAGTGCCCGTAGCGGCATACCACCTAGATCGCGGTATGTTGGCGGCAGTCAGCATGGCGGTAAGCAGCACTTACTGCCAGTGTCATAATGAGGGCCATAGTGTCTGAAAGGGATGCGCTGAGGCCATTGATATAAAGAAGAAACAATACAGGAGCCAAAATGCAACACCGCTGTACCCCTCTTCCTAGTTCATTCTGCACATGGGCCAAACCTCACCGACACTGAAAGGTCATAGTGCAAAGATCTTTTAAAAACTGTCAAAAACTGCACCAGATTGTCCTTCACTCATAGGTCCGATAAGATCAACAATAACGTCGACCTGACCATGCTGTCAAAGGTGCAAAAAAGGTCTATGAAGGCCAAGCAGACGGTACCCTGCTTGGCAACAGAATACTTATTGACCAGCAAGTGCAAATTGAGGTGTTGTTCCATTGTGCCGAGCCCCTCTTGGAATCTGTACTGCACCCCCAACAGTGCGTATGTCGATTTGACCCAGGTGAGGAGTCGGTCTAGAACAGCTCTTCCTACCAGCTTCACAGCTGAGTCCAGGAGGGAAATTGGCCAATAGCACCATGGAGATTTTGGATTTCCCTTCTTAAGAATTGGGACTATCACAGCAGAATGCAAGTTCTGCAGAAGACCCACTTTGCAAACTGCACTAATAGAATTGTTTTGCAGGGGTACCTAGAAATCTAGAGAAAATGTGTAAATGTCCATAGGGGCTCCAACTGGTCCCGGCGCTTTATTTGAGGGACTCGTCTGTATTACCTCCAAAATTTACTCCAGCGTGAATTCTATAGCCAATAGAAAAACAACACCCTCTTCTACATGGCTGTTGATTGCACTCTCACACTACACCTCTTTAAAGTGGGCTACCCAGAATTTGGCTTAACACATACAGATCCAACCTTGTTTGCCTACAACCAAAAAGCTCTGGTGTCCCTGAGCCTGCATTCATGCATCAGTTTACTCCAGGGTTTGTTTTGCAGTTCCTTTTTCCTGGACCACAGGACATTCTTATACTCAGCTCTACAGCTTTGTATCTTACAGGGGACCCCAAATGACTCCTTCAATGCCTCATGAAGCAAAGCTGAAGCCTGCCTGCAGAGCTTATTAAACCACCAGCCCTCAAGAGACCTGGGACTATTAAGCCTCAAAGGCATTCTATTAATTCCCAGATTCAGTTGTTGTGTAGCCATTTTAGCTATGGTTTTATACATGTTATTTTAGTAACCTAGGCCTGCCGCCATACACTATAACCTAGATATAATTTATTTTAGCTTCATTATATTATTTTACCAGTAACCACATTTGCGTTCTTTCACTCTGCTTTTCTCAAGGCTGCAGTAAGATAGGTTGCTTGTAAAAGTGGTACGCTTTGTTTCCAATGTTCACAGAAAGATAAACAACCTTATGTGGGGACCCTTTCTTGGAACATCAGCTGTTTTTTAATAAAAACACAACTTTGGCCCATGTAGGTTGGAGATTCCAGCCAGATGATCACGGCTGTATGCTGATCGCTTCGCTACAGCTGCTTATGTAGACTACAGGCCTCTGCTCAGGTATGAGGGATGATGTCTTCCCTGGGGAATCCTAAAGGGCAGAATTAGAGCTTAACATGCTATGCTCTAACATAGCTTAGGTAGGAACTATCCCTAAAAACCTTAGTGAAAACATGGTAGCATTATTTTTATGTTTTACTCGTCTTGTCACAATTTTAATCTTGTTGTGCATCATCGTCTTAGTTATTGCAATACATGCCTTATTATCTAAGATGCAGTTATTTCAATAAAACCTTATTAAACTATACTCTGCCTCTGATTGTCCATGCAAATGTGAGACTAATATAACTGAGAGAAACGGACGAGATCTGAGTGACCACGATTTCCCTGAGGAGTCAATTATGTCATGCGCCCAGTTGCCCAATCATCCCTGCTCTTGAGTGGAGATGAGACACTGTTAGTTAGCGGAACAAAATCCGCATTAGGCTGACAGGTGTCACATGGTGCTGGATCAGCCTCAGTCCCCCACAGTACAGGTGATTCTGCCGCCCAAATCCAGTAGTCTCATTAGGATAATGAGAACCTAAGCGACATGGCGCCACCAACGTTTGGTCAGGCACTAATTTTCGGGTCCTCCTGTGTATCTCTGTCTCACTACATGCAAAGACACCTCAGTATTATTTACGGAGACGTCCATAGTATTGAGGATTTTCCTTCTTAGCTAAGTAGGGAGTATCTAACTAATGCTGTAGGTTGTTCAAGGTTGAACTCTAAAAGGATAATCCCCATTTGGTGTGCTTATCTCTAAACAAAATTTACCATTCACCTTGATGAACCCACAATGGGTAGCAATTGCAGTCAATTCACGACCAGCCCTTGCTGCACATTTATTGGCACATGGTCTAACAACCCAGGGGGGTAGTTACATTTGTTGTTGAGGCTCATCTAGCTTATAGAGCAGAAACTTTCTATTCTTGGGTCACATTTCCAGCAGCTGATGGGAACACAAATACATTTCATCACTAGACACCCACAAACAAACCTGCACAATATAGAGCATATGTATATTTAGAAATACCTCGATCTTATAAACACCATAATAATTGGCTTGATGGCGCCCGACCACATTCAACCCTGCACATTAGGTTAGGTCCTCTAAATAATGATGGTCCTACCTGGTCTTTATTGGCCACATATACACCGCACCCTGATGCAGCAACCTTGATGGTAGCTGAAGTCTGCTGCTTATATATTGAGCTTACGGAAATATACAGACTGTTAGTACAGTTTGTAAAGCAAAAATTAAATACAAACCCAGCGCGTGCTGCCCTGGTGCAACTACATACAGCAAAGCCAGGCATTAATCTTGCGACTGTACATTCGATTATGGGTAGGGTACCCGCCAAACGGGAAGAGATTCAGTTTTGGTTAGCTCAAAAATAAATGCACTGGAAGTAGTATTTCCCCATACGGGGCCTCAGGATAAGCATAGGATATTAACTATGTGTTTGCCGTTTCGGATGGTCCCCACAGTAGATAACTGCAATACGTGGGGCACGTAATTGCCACGCTCTATACTACTGCATACGGTACACCTACACTTGCCAATCTTCTGGAAGTGTTGAAGCAAGTGCAGGATGAATGTGGGGCTGCCCTGGACTTGCGGATGCAACTTATGGGCAATTTTGCCACTGTATCTTCAATTATATTAAGTAACCTTAAAGAGGAAGCAGTTGCACTAGCAGTGGGCATGCGGCTCAAGGACGTTCCTCCACAGGATCAAGAACGTGAGCTGCCAAAGATTATTGCAGAGACCTACTCTAGTATTGGTCGAGATAGTCTAGAAGCCAGACCCATGAAACCGCTGTTTCAGGGTAAATCTAATAAAGATTCTACCAAGCAAGCTCCTGAGGGTTCTAAAAAATGCTGGGATAAAAAACAACAAACACCTATAAAAGGAAGGGGGGAATCTCTGTGTACAGAGAACCCAGAGAATAGATATTATTTCAGAAACAGAGATAATATAAAAACGCCTGAAAGATATCAATATACTGATACACGCCAATCTCGTTCCTTTCAGGACTCACCAGGAAAATGCAGTGAGAGAGGTGGGTGGTCAGAGTGGAGAACTGAGTATGTGAAAGCTAGACAGGAATCACAATTTCTGTTAAAAAAGAAGAGAAATTTCCCCAACACAAAACACAATTTAAAAAGAAAAAAGGTTACAGCATTTGTGATTTGTCATGCCACTCAAGAAGAGGGCTCTATTGAAGAACAAGACGTGGGCTTTAGCTCTGCTAGACAGTGAGCAGAGGTCACAATAGTTTGCGAGAATCTTCAAGAGCATCTGGAGGTGAAAGTAACTGATAACTTCTTACAAGTTGTAACTGTGGACATGCGTGTCCCCACGCCTGACAAGGTGTACAAAATAATAATAGAGTTAGAAGGAGACATTGAACGCACAATCAATGCAATCTTTTGGGACCGCGTTGTTAACATTTGTGATATTTGATTGGCTGAGAAGGATTGGCCACCTAACTTTGTCTGTACTTGCCCATATGGAGAAGACATTATTAAACATTCTTTTTCGTCCCTTGTTCCAGAGGAACTCGCTGAATCCTATGCCATTGATTGGGCTTTGGCACAGGCACCTGCATTATATCGTAATCACGTAGGATGGGATAAAGAATCCCCCTACCATGTAATTCCTATTAAAAATCAACCACACCACAACCTCAGTATCCAATAAAACAGGATGCTAAAGCACCTGTGAGGGAAATACTCACACAACTAGAGTACCAGGGCCTAATTGAACCTTGTGTCTCCCCAATGAATAATCCATCATTCCCGGTAGCTAAACCAGACCATTCATACAGAATAGTCTTAGACTACAGAGGCTTAAACAGTCATACACGCAGATATGCTATACAAAACTCTCATAGCACAGCACTTATGAACAACACAGTGCACAAAAAATACAAAACAACATTGGATATTTCCAATGGCTTCTTCTGCCAAAATATAGTGCCTGAGAATAGCGACCTAACAAGTTTCAGTGCACTATTTTCCCAGAAAAAATTCTGTTGTTTACTACACGGGTATAAGAACAGTCCAGGACTGTTCACTGCTCGTGTAACTTCAATATTGCACAACATTGACCCTGAAGCATTGTCCTATGTAGATTATATCTGCCTCACGGACGATGAATTATTGCAACATCTAAGATGGGTAGCCCGCACTGTTGTAGGATTTGCCGAATTTGGCTATAAATTCAACTTCAAAAAAACAAAAATAGCCTTCCTTAATGTGCTGTTTCTGGGATACGAATAATCAAGTGAAGGAAAGAGCCTAGCGCCACAAATTTTAGAAAAATGCACATAGTTATGACCTCCAGATACCATTTAAAAACTCCAATCCCTATTGGGTTTTCAAAATTTTGGCAGAACATATATTCCAGATTACGCAACATGCATAAATCCCTTATAGCACTTAATAAATTGTGACATTACAGTAAATTCTGGACAGTCAAACACACCGCATTCTCAGAGCATTACAATAAGACATGCTTGCAGCACAACACTTACATACAAGGGACAATAAAAAACATCTGGTCATCAGAGAAATTGCTGGTGCCATTGGTTTCACCTATGTAACATTCAATGAGGGTGAGACAGCCCCGATTGCATACAAATTACATTTCTATTCAACAGCAGGACAATGATTTGCTTCCTCTGAAAAAATTCTCACTGCTGGTCAGATGGCTATCATTAAAGAAAGACCACTGGCCCAGGGAAAACGCGTTATTGACGTATCTCCAATTCAGCCCTTGAGGCTGTTACCAAAGCCAGCGTTCCAAACGCTAAAGCATTACATCCATGTTGGATCCAATGGGCAATGTCTCTGACAGCCACTGATGTTGACTATATTTTTGACCCAAAGTTACAAACTCAAGAATCAATATCAAAGAGTCATAAACACCAATGGCTCAGCACAACCTGCTATAGGCACAAAGCATTCATACTCCACTGCTTGCGCAGTCTTAAGTGGCTATATGGAGGGTGGTAAATTCTATCCACAACATACCGTTACGCAAACCCTAGGGGATTGCACTGCACAACTAGCAGAGCTAAAGGCTCTGGTGATGGCACTGGAAGATACGGATCCTGCACAGCTAACGCTGATTGTGTGTGATTCATACTACTTTGTACAGTCCTTCAATGAATATCTGCATTACTAGTGCCAGAATGGGTTCGGAGATTCCAAAGGTAACACTATCAAACACAGACTTCTGTGGGGGAAAGTAGCGGACCAGAAGGAAATGCTACCAAATGTCCACGTTGTACATACACTTGGACACCAGCGCGTTGGAATACACGTTGCTAGGAATACACTGGCTGATGATGCTGCAGTAACTCATTCTAGAATGAAACCGGCCAATGAAATACTGGCTGCCGTACAAGCCTTGGCTGATGGCACACCTTTACCTAAAGGATATCCCATTAAATATTCCTACTGGATGGGAGGCTTCTTAGATGCAGAAGTAAAAATACGAGGCATGAGAGTTCCTGTAATTTCCAATAAAGTCCTAAGACCCGAGTTAATCAAAGCAGCGAATGAGGAAGTTGCCTCTGGCTGTGCAGGTGTGTCGGCTACAATATTATTATAGCAAGCTTGTTATTGGTGGCCAGGTCTTTACAAACAGAACAAGCAGTATGTGCTTTGTTGTGATATCTGCCAACAAATTAAGGGGTCCACCATCAAACGCCCACTGCAGACACCCCTACTAATTTCTAACAAACTGTTACAATGTGTGTACTTGGACCATTGCGGTCCCCTGAAACCTGACATCTTAGTCGCTGTTGACTCCTGCTTCAGATTTCTATGGGTGTGGCCACAATGCTCAGCTGACGCTCAGACTGTTATTAAAGATTTGCAAGTCTTTATCGGCACATATGCAGTTGCGGCTTCCCACTCGGACCAGGGCCCTGTTTTCACCTCAAGAGCATTCAGGGACGCCATGGCTTCATTAGGGGGCCAACTTCATTACTCACATCCATTTCATTCAGAGGGAAATAGTGTCATGGAGCGACAAAACCAAGATTTGAAGCAATCTTTAACAGCCAGAGTATTAGGAACTGGTTGTAGTTGGCTTAATCACCTGTATGGAGTCCAGAGAGCACTTAATAATCTGCCTAGAAGGTCCCTGGGAGTCGTACTTCATACGAGTGCCTCTTTGGAACTAAAACGTATGTTCCAGATCTCGATGGTCCTGGCGCGGAGGTAGCAGAAACACCTTTTGACATAAATGAATGTGTCACTGTCTTGCAGGAATTACAACAGTTCAGTGACAACAACGCTTCTGCCAGTGCTGCCTCCTTAGGAATTAAGGATGTACCAATAACATATAATAGCTGGATTCCAAAGGCTGCAGATCTAGTACGTGAAAAATTTGCTGTGAAAAAGGAATTTGGTCCTTCCTAACGTGCACCGGTTCCGGTCCTGGGAATGAACGGTACCAGAACTGTTATACTACCACCGCTGCCTGGTTCTAAAGAAAACCGCTTTACCTCGATCGACAATGTCAAGTTACATCATGTGGCCAATCCTGCACAGCAGACCAAGAGGAACAATCAGTAGCACCCGAATCCCTCTCACTCCAGGTCAAGATGTCCCTCTACAAGTTTTGAGCAGCAACGCTAAAACCTCTCCGAGCTTGGGGAGGGTGGAAAATGATCTTGCATTAGTTCCACTGACATCTATTACAACAAGCAACACGGAAATTGCTTATCGATTTGATTTGACTTCTACACAAACGGATGGTGTCATTTAAAGTGAACCACCGTGGGAGACTCCTACCAGTTCTCCTCCTTCAAATACATCTCCTGTTTTTGCACAAACTGCTTCTGGATACTTTGCCGACTTTAATGACACCTTTTCAGACTAATTTGCCAATTCTGCATCTGAACTGCCAAAAACACGTAAACTGATAAATTGGCTTAAAAGAAATTACTTTATTTTTCAATGGAACTATCTGTGGTTTTCCTTGACTATTAGCTTTCCTCCTTTGGATTGGCTTTGTTATTACTTTCTTTCTATTAATACATGGTCATTACCTTCCGGAACGATCAACAGTTGAACTGGTGGATAAGGTCCTAAAACCCAATTTTTCTTCTCACAAGGTCCAAAGAGACTTGTCTTTCGTGAACATTTCCGCTATACCAATTCCTGATGGGATTGTTTGGGATAAAGTCACATTTGACATATACGGCCCGACTGAGGTAATTCAAATACCATATGTGTTGAAACTTTCTATGAATGATGTAATGATACCAGGAGTTGTTTCTGATGACTGGGATTTGAAAACAGTTGATTCTATGATGACTGAGTTGCAGTATTTTACTGTATTTGAAAGTGAGGATGCTTATCAATCCATAGAAAATTATGCTGACATGTTTTGCTATAATTATTATGGACACCATTTAATACACAGAGCAAGTACCCCAAACACTATTTTAAATTACACACAATGGGAACATTGCCCAACTCCAACACAGGGGAGTTCTAAAACATATTCTGAAAAATGTGTATATTTTTCTGGGCACAATGTGAAAAATGCTGAGTCATATTATATTAAATTGCCATTTATGGAAAATGTACATGTATTATTGACAGATACAAAATTAATATATTCAGGTTCCTTTGTTTTCTGGTTGGCTATCGAAGGCTATGAATATTGGTTTCAGTCGAATGACTCAAAAAGTGTGTGGGGAACAGAAAAAAAACATTTAAAGGGATAGGAAGCTTTGTTCAGAGAATGCCTGATACCTGTTCAGATGATATTTTTAAATGAAACTGTACAACAGACAAGTTGTATAGGCTTGGCAAAAATTAAGGATTTGAATGTGCCCAGTATTACTGCTCCTGATAAATTTTATAAATGGCAAGAGTATATAAATGCAACTGAAGATAAGCTTGATGAATGGGTCTAAAACGGCATGTTTAATGCATCATTTTCACGTTCTGGTGGGTGGTTACTGTGGTCAAAGATACCAATGGGTGTAATAAACGCTTTGTAAACTCTACGGGGTTTTTAGAACAAGTAGGCCTGACCTTCACTATGTGTCATCTGAACATGTGGGTATAGTAACAAAATACAGTGTAGGGAAACTATGTCAGCAATGGTTGAAGATTTGCTCACTAGATATTGTTAGAGAACACCTCAGTCTCCAGTCTCATAATACAGACTTACAGGATTTCCTGTTAGGCCACAGAAAGCTACGCAGAAAGCGCTTCTTATATGAAGTCTATAATGAAATTTGGAAGCTTTCTCAACAAGAAGCTACTGCCCGGTTAAGGCAAATAGATCAAGAAAATTTACAGAAGGCAGTAGCTGTTGTAGATAATGGGATTAATACCCTGTCCAACCGAATATACACCTTAAACAATATTTTTTCTTCTGCAATAGACATAGTACTAAGTGGTATGTCCTCTTTACACTATGGAGAGAGTCAACAAAGATCCATTATGCAGTTAGGTTGGACACTACAAACACTGAAGGCAGGTTGTGTTCCCTGGCAACACGTTAATGCAAGGGCACATATTTTCCACATTTAATTTAATGCAACAACAACTACAAATGGCTAAAAAAGAAGCGACTTATGTCATGTTCAATATTGAGAAATTCGAAAAGTTGCCTTTTACCATGACTGAAATACCATCTACTGAGTGGTTAATACACGGGGTCATCAATCTGCCTATTTCAACACTTCAGTTCACATCCTGCTTAAAACATATTCCAGTGGGCAGATATGAAAAGTTTGGAGATAGTTACAAACACGAGGTGTGGGAGCTACCTTTCTCTTACAAATGTCTCAGTGGCATGAAAGAGGTCTTTCTTAGCGGTAGTGAATGTGAGACTTCTATCAGCCAATCAATGGTTTGTAAACAGCTGCCTTTGCACAGGCGTGTAATGCTTCAGCAGTGAACTTGGCTTGTCATCTGAAGGGAGTCCAAGTCCCCTTGATTAGACTTGCGTTCCAGGTGATCTCGAATGGCAGCTGTGTCCTCCTCAAAAGTGAGAGCTGTTGTGGGATGCGAGCCAGAATAGTTTGTGGCGTTTCAGTCTCCAAAATTGTCACATGCTGTGGGAATGTACTTTTTCCTCCTACACAGCATGGGGAAGTAGCTGAGATTTGGCCCCTTATCGTTACTTCAAATGTGAATTTTGAAAAGTTGAGCAGACTCAAGGCTTTATTCTTTCAGTAGCATGTGGCGCTTACAACTGCAAGCAAGACATTTGCAACCTAGGTTGCGAGGTCATCCGCAGAGATACAGTCCCTTTTAAGTGCTAACTTTCCGAGACACTTTGATGAGCTCGTAGGACAGATATTTAATACATCGCAAATTTCTTGAAGGCTGTTTGTTATGGTTTTGTTCACACATTCTCCTCTATATTTGGCTTGATACCTTCATCCATCCGCTCAATATTCTCCAGTATTTTCGGCGGATTTTTGATAACTTTGGTTATAATAGGTGGCATCTTGCTATTGCTACTTTTTATGTGCAATGGCTGTCCATTGCAACAAGGAGGACTGAAAACGCTTCCACCAGCGCAGCTGTGTCGTGAATGCATGATGGAGTACTTTGGAGCATCACTCCTAGAGCAATTGGTGTGTGACTGGTCTCTGTCATTCAGACCGGTTTTGCATTGTGTGCAGCCCTTGTTTCGGTGCCTCTGGTGGTCTTTTGCATGTGCACTGAAAGTTTGTCTTTCTACACAGCGCTTGCTTTCATTGGATGCTGATCTGTTGATGTTCTCGCTGAGAGCTCATTACCAGACCTGCACGTCGATGGTGCGTTTGCTACGGGAAGCTGTTTGTGAGTTGCCCTTTGTGGATCATGCAGCTCTAAACTCATTGTTCGGCACACCACAGAATGCTACTGCCTCAACTGGAGCTCAGGCTTTGGAATACGAATGCCCCTTGGTTTTCCTTGGCAATGAACTTCCTACTTTACCACCTGCCAAAGTGGAAGATTTCCTGTCTTCAATTATCCCCGATTCAATCGGCGATTTAAAAAATTACGCTGACTTTTGAATTGTGGCTTTTTCTTGACTCCACAGTTAACATTTTAAATTGTCCTTTTAAATACATGCCCAAGTGTCTTTTTAACTTGTCATTATTGACATTCACACGTATATATATATATATATATATATATATATATATATATATATATATGTCAAATCCAAAAAATATATGAGTAGATAACTCAGGAATCCAAAGAACCAAAGTATTTATTAGCACAACGCGTTTCGGCTGTCTAGCAGCCTTGGCCACGTGCATTAAAGATCCAATCCACACCACTTAAATACCATATAATCAAAAACACTTTTAAATAGGACTGCTGTGCAAACAATAAATCTACAAATCAGTAAATAAACTACTGAAACTCAAAATAACTGACCTAACAATATAAATTTATTTCATACATTAATGTTCCTACATTGCTGAAATTTTAAGCACTAATACAATGACAACCAATCCTAACTGTGTAGCTATATATTATGTATCTATATTCAATGTGCAACGTGTAAACCAGAGGTAAATAGACAGATTAAGCAATTTTTGACCTGTAGTACTCCATTCACCATCTACATATTGGAATGTCCATGTCATCGATAGTATATTGGTAATACTAAACATATTGTTAAGAAGCGCATTCTTGAACATATGCTTGCTATTACACTGAAAGGTCCTCATTATCCTGTAGCTAGACACTTTCAGGACAAACATAACTCTGATAATTCTTTGTTGACACACTTTGGTATTGAACATGTGCCACCGCACCAAAGGGGTGGTAATAGAGAATTTGTTTTACGTAAAAAAGAATCCAGATATATTCTGGATTTGGAAACCAAGATATTGAAAGGTTTAAATACTGTTGAGGAACTCAATAATCATTTATTTGAGAACTAAAGCTGAGATAGATTTGGGTGTTGAGCTGTTGTGGATGTAGTTTGTAACAATAGAGACTTCGCTTAATGGATACAATCTTTGATTTGATGTATCAGTTTATGATCATTTTAATACATTTAAATTAATTTGATTATGTCTTTTCAGAAAAAATGAAGCCGGGTGGACCATAGTTGGACTTCCACTAACCTGTCTTTATTCACACGTGGTTAATTGTGTGTTGGATATAGAGATAAGAATCCTTTTTGCACATACTGTGTTATATTGATAATGTTTCTTGCATTTATTTTTTCATCGTTTATTTTTATAATGGTTATTTTTAGTGTAGTATAACTGTATGGACCTGTATAGATATCTTTTACATATATAATTCCTGCATTGATTTATGTTTGACAACAAGGGTGAGGGAGAGATTGATTAATATTCTGGACATTGGAGTACTGGCTTCTGAAAAAACAATGGACTAATTTATCAAAATATATATAGAAGTCTTATCTATCATATTTTACTTTCCCTCCCCTCCTCGTAGTAGGCTATTTACAGTGTTGCACATTGAATATAGATACATAACATATAGCTACACAGTTAGGATCTGTTGTCATTGTATTAGTGCTTAAAATTTCAGCAATGTAGGAACATTAATGTATAAAATTAATTTATATTGTTAGGTCAGTTATTTTGAGTTTCAGTAGTTTATTTACTTATTTGTAGATTTATTTTTTGCACAGCAGTCCTATTTTTATGTTTTTGATCATATGGTATTTAAGTGGTGTGGATTGGATCTTTAATGCACGTGACCAAGGCTGCTATACAGCCGAAACGCGTTGTGCTAATAAATACTTTGGTTCTTTGGATTCCTGAGTGTGCGTTATCTACTCATATATTTTTTGGATTTAACTTATTTCTATAACCGGCTTGCTCTGCCGTTATTACGCACCACCCCTCACGGGCTGCTCGGAGCCCATTTTCGAGCATTGTTGGTGTGATATATAACAAGACATTTCTTTCACTCTGTGCTTTTTTCAAGGCTGAAGTAAGAGAGGTTGCCACCAAAGTGGTATGCTTTGTCTCCAATGTTCACAGAAACATACACACTCTTACGTGGGGATCCTTTCTTGGAACATCAGCTGTTTTATTATAAAAAACGACTTGGCCTATGTACGTTAGAGGGAGATTCCAGACAGATGACCACAACTGTATGCTGATTGCTGATTGTTTCGCTACAGCTGCTTATGTAGACTACAGGCCTCTTGCTCAGGTATGAGGGATGATGCCTTCCCAGGGGAAACCTAAAGGGCAGAATTAGAGCTTAACATGCTGTACTTTAACATAGCTTAGGTAGGAACTATCTAAAGACCTTAGCAACAACATGATAGCCTTATTTTTGTGTTTTACTTTTCTAGTCACAATTTTAATCTTGTTGTCCTTCATCGTCTTAGTTATTGCAATACATGCCTTATTATCTAAGATGCAGTTACTTCTATAAAACTTGATTGAACTATACTCTGCCTCTGATTATCCTTGCATAAGTGAGACTAATGTAACTGAGAGAAATGGATTAGATCTGAGTGACCACGATTTCTCTGAGGAGTCATTTATATCATGCGCCCGGTTGCCCAATCATCCCTGCTCTTGGGTGGAGATGAGGCACTGCTAGTTAGCCGGAACAAAACCCGGATTAGGCTGACAGGTGTCACATGGAGCGGAATCAGACTCAGTCTCCCGCAGTACGGTGATTCTGCCGCCCAAATACAGTAGTCTCATTAGGATAATGAGAACCTGAGCGACACAGCTATATAAATGAACTAGTCCTCTCACTGTAGGCCACTGTAGCAGTAAGGCAACTGGTCACCAGGAGCACTTTATCTGTACACATCTTAATCAAAAGGTTGTTAATTTCCTTACTCTTCCAAACCAGCCACAAACCCTGTGCCTTAACTATTGGAGAATCAGATGCCACACTCTTAACTCCCCATTGCCTTCTAGGTAAAAAAAGGTTGATACTAAGGGGATTGTGTTCACTATGGGCACTAAAGGACAATTCTTGTCCTTGCTACTCTGTCCAACAAACCTTGGGTGACAAAAATATATTCCATAACAGAGGAATACCCCCCTCTCAAAAGTCAGTTTACTGGATATTTGGGGTCACAGACTTCATTCACATTATCCAAGTCAAGAAACGTAATTCTTTGAAGGTTTGCTAAACCTCTCCAATCCCTTAGAAAAGGGTGAGCCATAAAGTGATTGGTGTCACCCCTAGCAGGGGTATTCAGCATCTTTGGTCAACCCCAGTTTGGCACTTAAAATCCCCACCCAAAATGATGTCAAAGCCTCTGTGCAAATAAAGAAGCTTAGCTTCTAATTCGACAATGAAGTCATATAGCTTGGTATAATTAGTTAAGTAATCACACTCTGAAAACCCATTATAAAAAAAAAATATTAAAACAGTTGAAATGCCAGTAAGCCACATAAAATGGAGTGCTTGGAATAGGACACAAACAGAGGGAATAAAGCTAATTTTACAGTCTAGGGTGACTTTGGTCAAAGGTGTTAGCCCTGCTCTTGCGCGGCCCAATGATGATGGAACCGCTGGGAACATATTACGGCAATACCCATCCAGACATAGAGTTTCGGTCACCCAGGATTCCTGAAAAAATAAAATATCATAGTTGTGAATAAATTCAACCCACCCCTCACAGCCCATTTTGCTAACTAAGATGCCATTTTCCAAAATAGCTCCGTAATCACATGATTGTGAACCTGAGCAAGCGTTGCAGGCATCACAGAGCTTCTCCTAGAACCTGTCACAGTTAATTATGGGGAATTATTCACCGTCAAACTCCCACTGTCCACTGGCTCGGCAAGTGGGATGGTCCTAATGTCCTGATTTAGATGTTGGCCCAGGGAATACTTCATTAGAAATGTGACGTATATCCCGTGCACCATTTTACGATCCCCATAGGATAGAATGGGATCACAATATGGCAGAGAGGATATCCGTCACGTTTGTATTCCCCTTCGCTGACTACTAAATCAGGCCCTAGGTATAAAGAGGTACCTTTACTGCTAGGCTGAACCACAGGCCTCTTCTCGTGCTCAAGAGGAACACTCAGTCAATCGTTTTCTGACATATTAAAGGGGCCAAGCAATTGTGGACCAGAAAACAACTGAAAAAAGATGCACAGACTTACTAAGAGGAGGCATCCCACTATCTGTAGGTCTCTTAGCCAAATCTATATAAAGATAACCTGGAGAGAAAATCTTAACCTTGCTGGGGTTGACATAGCCATGTCTAGAGGCCCAGATGAGGGCATTGAGGACAGTAGGGTTCCTGAAAGTGACAATAACACAGCCCCCATCAAATTCTTTCCACATTGTCCCCACCCAACCCACTCTCCTTGCCATCAGAACCTCTTGAAAAATGTTGCCTCCAGACCTGACATTCACATAGAACCAGTGACTAATCTTATTAATAAGTTCAACCACAGTCTTGTTTTATTCGGGGTGCAACACCTGAACATCGGCCAGGATGATTACATATGGACTGGCAGAGGGTAGAAGATCGCAACAAGAAACATTCTTGTAGGGTGACTGCTGTGAGACACTCTGGGATAATGGCCTCAATTGCTTGTAAACCCTCAATTGCAAATGCAGGAGCCGATATTTCATGAGCACCCTCGGCAAGTCAGGCAATTTAATTTGACTTTCTATAGCCCGCAGCCCTGCATAAATGGGACCAAACTTGCAATTTTACATAACAGAGCATTAAGCTTCCCAAATACAGTGGTCTCTTCACTAATCAGAGGGGTCTGAAGTAGGTGGACAAATGAGGGGCCTTTTGGACTGGGGACTGGCAGGCACCCCCGTCCTCTTGCCAGACTGGCCCCTGATAGCCACTCCGCTATGTTGAGGGTTGGGTACATCCCCAGGAGCTGATGCTAACGATGAGACCCTGGTGGCAGCCAACTTTGTGGCCTTGGGGCTTGGTGCTACATCTGGATTAACAGTTGGACCACTGACACTGCAGCTATGGCCATTCATCAGGACAGATGCAGGGCTTAGGGCAGCCTTAAGAGTTGAGGAAAGTGACAAGCGTCATTCTGCTAGCTCAATCTCCATTGAAAAGACCCCAAATGGCCCACTTCAGGAAGCCATCCTAAGTAGTTCCTGAAGATGCAGAGGGTGCCAACACAGGGTTACGCTTAACCATACTAGCCAGTAATTGTCCTTACAAAGAAAAGCAAAGGCTAATAGTAAGAAATTGACAGTACCTGTGAAGGAGCACATAAAGAGGGGTGGCCCAGCCCAGCCTCACCTGGCCATGGTCAGGTGCAGATGGGCTTTGCCTTGGCATGTCCCGGGCATGTCCCACATTGCGGGATGCTGAAGCGCTCTTTAAGCCTGTAGAATAGTAGTGGCCCTGCCCCATCCAAGCATATGGCAGCCTCCATGCACTGCTGCTTATGAGCTTGGTGGTCCCACTAGGGACAAACAGCACACTCCTCAGTGGCCTGTCCATGACCCAGTGAAAGTTACCTTGGGCAAATTACCCCCAGAACAGGGTATACCAACACATTGTTTGCAACTGTTGATGTGGCTGTATACCTGGCAGTATGTCTGTACATGGACTGTCAGTATGGCTGAGAGATATGTTGCTTTTGTATTGTTGATGTCACTTTGTGAAGCTGTATACACATTTATCTATATCTGGGGCCTACACTGACATTGGATGGCACACATGGACTTTCAAAATTATTATTCCTGACACTTTAATACATATACAAAATACTTTTTCTCAAAAGCCTGAAAATGATGAGTCTTGACTGATGCGGAGAGTAGGTAAATCTTTGAGGCGATAACATGGTAACATTGTGTACATGGTAACATTGGCTCATACCCAATTGGCATAGTTAATTTACTTGTAAGTCCTGGTAAAGTGCACTACATGTGCCCAGGGCCTGTAAATTAAATGCTACTAGTGGGCCTTTAGCACATATTGTGTCACTCACATAGGTAGCCCATTAACCATGTCTCAGGCCTGCCATAGCAAGGCCTGTGTGTGCAGTTTCACTTTAGTTTAACTAAGGAAGTGATAGATCATGTGACCATTCCACTGACTATGGCAGCCATCCTAAACTGGTAAAAATGCCTAACTAATACTCAGAGTTTAGAGACAGTTGTAATTATGGTAAGTATACTGTTATGGACCTCAGTAACTTAATGAATAAAATATCCATCTAGGCCATCAGCTCAGTCCGTGTTAGTAAGATACACATGCTGTCTGTCTCCCTATTGCAGAGTATTCAGGTGACACATGACCAATGCAATAACTGTGGCGGCCATTTTGAAATGTAATAATGGCCCATCTAAATGCTCTCCGACACTAAATCTACTTTCACAACCCTGCTGTAGGTAGCCCCAGAGTCTGACTTATCCATAGAACAGAAAGAAAAGATTGACCCAACCAATTATTCTCAGGGCATTATTAGCCAGCAACCACAACAACCAATACAACTAAAGGTCAGAAATTAAATTACAGATAAAGGGGACTCACATCCCTCATAACAACCATAAGAAACAAAAGAACACAATAGGAAACCCTGAAAGGGACCATACCATCTCTAGTAGAACTGCTACATATTGATTCAGCATCCGCAATTGCAGGCACAGAACCATGAAAATTTAATAAGGCCCTCATTACAACCCTGGCAGTCTATGATAAAGTGGCGTTAATCCCGCCAACAGGCTGGCGGTGACTACCACCAAATTATGACTATGGCGGCAAGAGCTCCGAACGGCGCACAATGTCAGAGGAATTACCTCACTTCCACCTGTCCCTCCACACAGGACAGGCAGATGCCATTTTAGGAGCGGGGGCAGACCCTCAAAAATTGCTGCGTCACTGGTGAAATTAGGACATAATAGACACTTACCCATTACAAGTTAATAGCATGCAAAGTTATGTTCTAGCTCCATTGTTCAGTTTGTGACCGGGCCCTCACTCTTTTGCCCCATCGATTGCTACTGCTGCGGATGAACAGGAGATGGATACATACCCCCATGTACAGACCCCTGGTGGACTTGGCAACACTGGAGGACAGGCACATTATCCTCACCTATAGACTGGACAGGGCCACAATCACAGAGCTGTGTGCCCAATTGGAGCCTGACCTGATATCTGATATCCGTCACCCCACTGGGATCCCCCCTCTTGTGCTATCAGTTCTCCATTTCCTAGCAACTGGTTCTTTCCAAGTGACAGTGGGCTTGGCAGCAGGAATGTCACAACCAATGTTCTCTTTAGTGCTGACAAGAGTGTTGTCTGACCTGATTAAACACATGTGTAGCTACATTGTATTTCACCAGGTTGAAGATTTGGCCACAGTGAAGGAAGAGTTCTATGCAATGGGACATATCCCCAACATAATTTGGGCGATTGATGGAACACATAGTGCATTTGTTCCCCCCCCTCAGAATGAACTGGTGTTCAGAAATCAGAAGAGTTTCCACTCTATGAACGTACAGATGGTGTGCCTTGTGGACTAGTACATCTCCCACGTCAATGCTAACTATCCTGGGTCGGTGCAGGATGCCTTTGTCCTACGGAATAGCAGCATCCCAAATGTGATGGGCCAACTACAGAAACTCAGGATGTGGCTACTAGGTGAGCCCTGGTTCCCACCCAGTAGATGTTGGTGTATAGGCATGGTGTGGGCCATGTGGGATAGTGTGTGACTAAATGCTGTCCCTCAATATTTCAGGTGACTCTGGTTACCCAAAGCTATCATGGCTGCTGACACCTGTGAGGAATGCCAGGACAAGGGCAGAAGAACGTTATAATGAGGCACATTGGCGAACCAGAAGGATAATTGAAAGAACCTTTGGCCTCCTGAAGGCCAGGTTCAGGTGCCTCGATCTAGCAGGTGGATCCCTGTGCTACTCATCCAAGGAGGTCTGCCAGATAGTAGGTGCATGCTGCATGTAGCACAACCTGGCCCTCAGACAACATGTGCATTTTCTGCAGGAGGAGGAGGCTGGAGATGCCCGTGTGCCAGCAGTGGACCCTGTGGACAGTGAGGATGAGGAAGCAGAGGATGAGGATGAGGAAAACAGAACATCAGTGATCAGACAATACTTCCAATGACACACAGGTAAGACAGTGTTGCTTCACATTTCAATTACATTTGTTTGAATTTGTGTGGCACTGGCATGCTGATATTTCCCACTTCTATGCTCACTTACTGTTCCCTCTGTCAATTCATTTTGCAGATGTTGGTGACCTGACAAATACTCCTGGTGTGATCACTGCAGCCAGCTACAGGTCATTAATCTATGCTCAATTTCAGTACAGTTGAATTGCAATGTTTGTACCTGTTTCAATTAATACATAATTGAAAATATGGCATACTCCAGGCTACTTTTCTTTCGAGGGTGTTTATTGAAGTGCTAAGAAATAGAGAGGCAAGTGCAAAGGGATCGGGTGATGATGTAGGAAAGTCCAGGGTATTGTTCCAGTCTGTTTGTAGCACAGGTGCATTGTCCAAGGGGAAGGGGAGAAATGGCAGTTCAAGGTGGACAGGGTGACAGAGTGGGACACAAGGGTGACAATCAGGAGAGTCTCATTTCCTGGCGGCAGTCATGGCAAGTGTCTCTGGCTTCTGTCTGGATTACAGGGAACGTTGAAAGGGAACGTTTGCGGGGTGGTTCTCCTTCTGCCGGGGGAGGGATGCATGTGGCTTATGAGTCCTGTTGCAGGGCCTCCTGGCCACTAGCGGCAGCGGAGGTGGAAGGCTCTTCAGATGTCTGGCTAGTGGCAGGGGCCCGCTGTTGTGTGATTGCCTCCCTCATAATGTTGGCCATGTCTGCCAGCACCCCTGCAATGGAGATCAGGGTGTTGTTGATGGCCTGCAAGTCCTCTCTCCTGCAGCCACCTGTCTTCCTGCACGTTGTCCAGGGTCTGGACCATCATGTCCTGGGAATGTTGATAGGCTTACAGGATCTCTGCAAGTGCCTCCTGAAAATTTTGTTCCCTGGGCCTGTCCTCCCCCGGTGCACAGCACTCCTCCCAGTTTCCCTGTTGGCCTGTGCCTCTGTCCCCTGAACCGTGTGCCCACTGCCACTGACCCCAGGTCCCTGATTGTCTTGTGTGAGAGGTGTGGCCTGGGGTCCCTGTAGATGTGGACACACTGCTGATTGACGTGTCCTGGGGATAGAGGTGTGGGCATGCTGGGTGGGTGCTGTGGTGGTATTTACTGATGGGGGAGGCTCTGTGGTGGTGTGGGACTGGGCCTGGGTAACCGGCTGTCCAGAGGTCCCTGATGGGCCAGGTTGGTCATCCAGATCCTGAAGACCAGAGTTGCTGTCATCACTGTGGGCCTCTTCAGTTGGGGGACTGGATATTGCTGGCACCTCCTCACCACTGACATTGGCTGGGATACCTGTGGGGATGTAAATGATGTGTTATGGTTTCTGTGTCTGACGTATTGTGCATCCATGGCTTGCCCTCTTTTGTTGTATTTGCCATGGCAGCTTTGCCTTGTGTTTGTTGGTGTATGATGGGATTGTTAGTTCTCTATAGTGTGCATGCTTTAGTGATGTGTGCCCATGCAGGTCTGTGAGTGGTGTCAATGCATTGGTAGAACATTCAGGGCTTGGCATTGGGATGAGTGAGATGTGATGGTGGGGTGTGTGGGAAGTGGTGGAGTGATGGGAGTGAGGGTGGGGATATGTGATGGCATGCAGGTAGGAAGGTAGTAGTAGTAGAGAGCTGACTTACCAGAGTCCAGTCCTCCTCGTACACCGGCGAGGCCCTGAGGATGCAGGATTGCCAAGACTCGCTCCTCCCATGCTGTTAGTTGTGGGGGAGGAGGTGGGGGTCCACCGGCAGTGCTCTGTATAGCGAGTTGGTGCCTTGCTGCAATGGAACGTACCTTCCTCAGTAGGTGGTTCCACCTCTTCCCGATGTCATCTCTAGTTCTTGGATGTTGTCCCATGGCGTTGACCCTGTTTACGATTCTCCGCCTTAGCTCCATTTTCCTACCTATCGATATCTGCTGGACCTGTGCTCCAAATAACTGTGGCTCTAACCTAATTTTCCTCCACCATGACTCTCAGCGCCTCCTCTGTGAAGCGGGGGTGTCATTATGGTGCCATGGTTGTTGTGTGAGGTGTGTAGGTGAGGGGTTGTTAGGTAATGTGTTGGGGTGTGTAATGTGGGGTGTGTGAGTGGTAAATAGGTGTGTATAGTGTGTGGCTCTGGTTGTGTCTGTGGTCTTGATGTCAGTTACAAAAAACATCACAATAAATCTTCGTACTGATTCTAGACATTTCCTACCTATAAGTCCTGATGAACACCCTGTTTGGAGACCAGAATTTGCCCTAGAACTCTTGTGGGGTCGAAACGTCGACAATAATGTTGTAGTCTGGATTGGTTTTGAATTGTGTGGAGGACTAAAGTGGGATTTGAACCCCTATATAAAAAACATTGAATCAATTTGGAGGAATGGTCAACTAAATTTAATGTTTTTTTGGATGTGTGGTGATTTGGTGTCATCTTTTAGTATCACAAGCACTTTTCTATTTTTGCACTTTATTCTGTTCTTCTTTTTTTGATATGGTAGGAATTGTTAGATAGTGAATGATTAAATAATGTTTTATGGATTAATGAAGATTTATTGTGATGTTTTTTGTAACTGTGTTCTGTGTATTTATGCTGTGTTGAGGAATTGACATATAGGGCCTTTTCCGATTGGATCAATGTTGTTTGGTAATATAATTAGAACCAGATCCATTGGATTGCAATTGGGTTACCCTGTGTAGTATATAATAAGTTCCCTCATTAGACAACATGTTTTTACAATTCTAGTGGAAGCACATGCACTTCAGTTCCCACACCGGTAATGTCCAACCCTGGTATTAGCTCACAGATGTTCCTCAGTGTGTGTGGTTCTGGTTCAATGTAGGCCCTCAGTAGACTGTATCTCAAGTTTTTTCCCCCTTTGAAGGCAAATAATGGTTTCTCAAGTGGAATGTCAAGGGAGGCTAATAAATGCCAATTTTTAAAAATAATCTTTTTAATTCCATTTGACTTTGAGCCAAAAGTTGTAACACAAGTCATGCGAGAATAAACAGCTTTCTCTTTGACCTAGAGTAAAGCTTGTCGATCGTAATGCCAGGCACGTTTCAGGGATCTTTTAACCAGCCTATATGGATAGCCTCTTTTAATCAATTTGCACATTGTAGTCTTGGCTTTTAAAAAAAAGTTGTCTTTCTTGGTGCAATTACACTTAATCCTTAAAAATTGCCCAAATGGTAAATTGTCCCTTACATTCCTGGGATGATGGCTATTATATCTCAGTAGAATATTTCTGGCAGTGGGTTTAGTATATAGGCCTACATACAGCTCACCCTCATCAACTGAAATGTTTAAATCTAAAAAATTAATGGAATGGGTATCATACTCCAGGGTAAATTTTAAGTTTGTATTTTGAATATTAATCTATTTCTGAAACTGTAGTAAGTCACTTAGTGGACCATGCCAAACAAAGAAGATGTCAACTAAGTACCAGAGCCATTTTGTGATGTAACTGCCATAAGGATAGCCCTTCTTATAGATGGTATACTCTTCAAAAGTAGACACGGATTTGCAATATCAGGGCAAAAATAGCTCCCATAGCTATGCCCTTTATTTGTGCAAACTCATAATTGAGAAGGAAGTAATTGCATTCCAGTGCAATCTGAGCACAATTTGTGATAAAATCAATTGGGACCCTATGAGGTCTTGGTCTAGAGTCAAGGATAGTGGTAATTACTTCAAGTGCCTCACCTTGTGGAATATTGGTGACAGGTTTTCTATATCCATCATATCCAAGATGTCAACCTCAGGATTAAAAGGCACCCCTTCTATTTGAGTGATCACATACAGACTATTTCTTGTGTATGACTTGGTTAGAGGTACAAATGGTTTGATGAAAAAATCAACATATTCTGCAAGTGGTTGTAAAGGATTTTAGGCAAAACATAAAAGGTGGGTATGGTGAATTAATCCTTATTTAAGTAGTCAGATTCCATTTTGTGTAACCACCCACCTGCAGATCCTTATTGGTCTCTTCAAGAATTTCACTTCTGATGGATGGCCTTTCTTTAATTTGTTATGTAGTTGTCTTAAAACTTCCTGTTCATGATCTGTTCTATCTGGAATATTGATGCTTCCTCATTTATCAGCAGGATTGATAACTATATTTTTATTTCTGGCTAGGGAGGATAAAGCTTCATTTTGAGCTCTAGTAAAGTTGGACTGCACTTATTTATGTTCCTTGAATACTTAATCTACCTCAAACAGAACAGCATTCTCGAACTTTATGATTTCCTTTGGCATCAAGCTATCGGAGATAAAAATGTAGAAACATATCGCAAGCATGTGATACTCTCTAGACTCACATGGGGATTCTTGGTTAACCACAATTTGAGTCTCAGGGTCCTAAAAACATTATATAAATCTATTTGAGTAAAAAATGTGTCAATCCTATGCGTTAGAACTTAACTTGTGTAAAGACAAGTTGAAGATTGGTACCATGATATTGCTTGAACTGGGACTGAAAACCAGGCAATTATTGTGCAGGACTGTGTCAAGAGGAGGGTTATAACCCCTTCCTGGACCTTCTGTTGAGATTCAATCTTGTGATCTACAGTGTTGTTATGTATGAGATGGACATTCGTTGAATTTGTTGTCCATTTCTTGAACTTCCTGAATCCTATTGAGTGATATATTGATTCTCACCAAACAGAGTTGTCTTATTCAATAATTGAAGACTGGTTCATATGTACACAAACTATATCTAAACAATTCCTCTAGGAGCATTTTTAAGTGAGACACTTTTAGAAAGTAGGCCTTTCTCTGCGCTTACTGCTCTCTGTGCCATAGAGCTTTCCTCCAATCCAGGTCTGATCTGTGCTGGTTGACAGCTCCCCTTGTGCAGTCCACCAGACAGCCATAAACACAGGACACTCAGCTGCATCTGCATTCATCTGCATACTGATGGCCCTTCCTGATACAGGAAGGGTGAAGAGGGCTCTGCATTACACTTTAAAGACTAGTGGCCTGACCTCACACAAAGGACTGATAACCCCCCACAGACCTCCTGGCTCACAGGACGGGGTTAAAATGGGAACTGGCACACTTCAAAACCACTCTCTGATGTTTTTCTACACCTCAAAGGCACATTTGGTTATATATATACTGTGTCTGTGACTCCCTGAAAATCAGCCACTTCTGGACCTACAACTGGACTCTGTCAAAGGGACTGCAACGCTGTTCATAGGAATCATCTGGACTGCTTTTCTGGAAGGACTGCTGTCCTGTTTGTTGCCCTGCTGCCTGCTGGCCCCTGACCCTGCTGGAAGTACTTTGCCTTCCCCTACAACTGCTCTCCAATGGTTTGGACTGAGTTTTCCCTATGTTCTGAAGTCTCAGGACCATCAAACACTTCATCTGAAGGAGAAAATCCACTGTGCCGGAAAAACACTGCAATGCCTGCAAAATGCGATGCAAGGCCTGCAGAACCAATGCAGAACCTGTCTTGCGGCTGAAAAATTGTTGCATCACCTGCTGGATTGATGCAGTGCCTGTTTCCTCTTCACAACATGTTTTGGATTTTCCTTGCATCATCCTTGGACACCAAAATATCCCAGCATCGCAGTAAGGAACCATGGCTGCACTCCTGGAAATCGATGCATCACCTTGCCGCGATTAATGAAATGACGCATCACCTTCGCCGTGCTTGAAAAACTGACAGATTCCTTTCTTTTACGATGCACCTCCTCCTCTGTGGCCCTTGCATCATTAGTTTTAACGCATCCCAGGTACTGTTTGTTAAAACGATACAACCACTGATTCTTAAGCCTTGAGACTCATCTAAACCTTCAAAAAGTGATATTTTGATTTGTGCAAATTGGATTTTTGTCATTTTGGTCCTATTTTATTCCGATAAATATTATCTATTTTTCTATACTGATGTGGAGTACCTTTTGTGGTGTTTTTACTGTGTTACTGTATGAGGTATTGCAAAATTACTTTACACATTGCTTTCCAAGTTAAGCCTGTCTGGTCTGTGCCATGCTACCAGTGATTAACCTGACTAGGATTCTGGTCCTTACTTGGATAGGGTGCATACCTCTGCCAACTATAGACCCAATTTCTAACAGTATATGTATACATGTATATTAATTGAAATATATTTACCATATATATATATATTGCTTACAACCTTGTTTCATGGCAAATATCTGCATGTAATGCACACAGTACATTGGAGATCTTTAACTCTCCCAGGACAAATATGGTCCACAATATCTACATACGCTATACCACTAGCGATAGTTGAAACTGAGAAAAATGGACTGAGGTAATAGGGATTTATAGGCAGTTAAGGTAATATGTACCAGAACAGTGAAGTACGAAGTGACTGGTATAACCCAAACCGCTGCAAATGCTAAGCACGTGTCATTATTCTACAGACTACCAATGAAATAAAGTGGTGTTGTCCTGCAAACCGGAATGCCATTGTATTCTGGATTGCCAAGAAAACATAGAAAATAGAAGTAGTATATCCTTATTCAAGATGCCAAGATGAAGAAAGAATAATGAATATGTCCCTTGAAAGGGAATGGTAACCATTCCTCACCAGTGCCAATCATGGGGAGGTATAATTTCAACAAGGCATACCACTACACATATTCTATCAATAGTGTTGCCTCGGGCCTTAGGACCAAAACCGGAAGACCACAGAGCTTCTTTTACGAAATATTGGCACTGTTCATAAAAGGTGATATAACACTTCTGCCCATATGCCAAAGATATGCTGACACTCCAAATGAAAAGCCCCGAAACCCCAACTAAAACCAAACCAAAGCAAATCAGAGTGAAAAGAAAAAGATACAAAAATGCATAAGTATTCTCGCAGGGTTTGGTTAGAGTACCTGGGTGGATTCCATAAAAAGAAGTTTCGCGATTACCATAGAGCTGAGGCTCATGGAGAATATAACATGAGAAGTAAATAAGATATTGGTGCTCCAGAGTGATAGCAATACTCTGACAAGCATTATCCTAATTTTCCACAGAAAAGAGGGAGATAGGAAATCGGATCCACATAAGCGAGGTCTCTAGGGATCTGTAAAGGGACAAGTACAAAAACAAAGGAAAGCGGGCGGAAAAGGTTAAGGACTGAAGCAGCACTTCCGAGAAAAGAAAGTAGCTGCTACAAATAATGCATCACAGAAAGAGGCCCTAACTGACGAATGAGGGGTTGGCAATAGCCATTCTAGATTGTACTGTAGAAATTACAATACTCCATATGAAATTCAAACTCCTCATAAACAAAGAGAAAACTAATGACTATATTCAGGCTGAAATACCAGATGGGCATTTATGTAAACTGGACTTGATTGATAAAACTCAGATCTGGTTTGAAGGACATATTGAGCAAACTATTGCAAATAATCTTGTAGGCTAAATTAATAGATTCTCATGATATAATACTAGCAGAAGAGAAATGACTCCTTCAAGTTGTAATTGATACTGAACTTTGGGAGCATCATTTTCAACTTCTTCACTAGCACCCCCACCCACCTACCTAAAGACTAATGCACCAGTAAGTGGCCATCCCAGATGGCTATAGCACTGTGTAAGACCAAAGGTCATTGGAATAAAAGAGCAATGCCATATGTGATTCATTCACATGATGAACCACAAGTCCACAGACAATACCATCGAAAATGAAAGTAAAAAAGGGCGTAAAACAAATTCTAGGTGAATTGCAATATTATGGAGTAACCCATGAACATCAACCATGAACGCCATTATAATTCTGATTTAAAAACAAGACAGACCTTGGAGACTGGTTTTGGAATATTGGGACCTGAACCAACAATGTAAAACATATGCCGTTCAGCATGCTCATAGCACTGGATTGATGAAGAAACTCACACACAACAATAAAAAACAACAACAACAAAAACATGGCTAATGGATTACACAGTGAACTTCAGAAAATCAAAGCATTTATTTCCAAACATGATTTTCCTAGGATATGTTAGTGAGTGCAGGAAGAGCTTTACACTAGAGTTTCCAGAGAAATGTTGAACCCTTGTCCCACCAAATGCTTTAGAAGGCATTACACTGATTCCTAAATTTTGGTTGAATATATTGACTTCACTACTCGGAGAGAATACAACTATTAGACTAAATTAATAACCCCCATATTAACAGGTAGAGGGTGAAGGAAGAACATATTCAGATACTCAGAAATAGAAATATATGCTTGAATCAAAATATATGCCGAGATGTTATGGCAAATTAAATGTGATATTTTGGGTATTTCCTCGTCAGGCTGGGTTTACAAATAAAACATATAATGACAGCCAGACTATATTGATTGCTTAGAATTTGCTCCAGTTGATAACTGCAGTAAAAACCATAATCATTGAAGGCATAGGAAGAAAACGCTTGCCATAGCGTCACCAATGTCTAATTTAGAAACAGCAAGAAAAGCTTACAAACATTTGTGAAACCGTTGGGCGATTCAACGGCACAGATTACGGAGATGAATGGGTAGCTTTGCAAAAGGCAAATAAGCAAATCCTTCTGGTGCATCATTTTGTGTACATGACTAAAACGTAAACTGGGCATCTAAGGACTATAAAGACTTACTTTTGAAATGAGCAAAACAGCACTGGGTGGGGATAGCTGCTTTGAAAACATAAGTTTCATTGGTGGATGTACAGAACATGCAGGACCACCAAAGTGAGGACATCTACTCAAAAAGGAATTCTCCTGATGATAAAGCTACAAAATTCACATTACAGACATATAAATTAGCTATAGTGGTATTTGAGCAAAACATTGAGTTGTAAATATCAGGAGAAAGAAATGCCGGAAAAAATATAGTGATACAATAATATAGTGATGCAGAAATATTGTTGTCAAGAATATAATTTTTTCAATTAAGTAATATTGCTGTAAGAATATTGTTGCTATAAATATCGATTTCAATAATATAGTTTTAAAGAATATCCTTTTTTAATTAATTTAATGTGTTCTCATTTATATTTTATTGGTATGTGCGAGTATTGTTTGTATAGTTATTTAAAAAAAATAGTTTGTAATTTTAAGTGATTTAGAATGTTTAATTTAATTGTTAACAGTAATTTATAGTGTTGTAATAGGTTGCTGGGTTTGTAGTGGGATAGGGTGGGAAGTTATTTAAGTAATACTTATTATTTGATTAATCATTTTTAAGTAAGTATGTGATTAATATGTATCTAGTATATTATGTAATATTGATTTAATATGCTTATATTTTAGGTGCATATTGGGTTGCTATGTTTGAAGGGATATAAGATGGGAAACTAATACAGTAGCAATTAATTAACAATGGATTCATCATGTATTATTAATTTTTTAATTGATTAGTAATTATGTAGATTGTGTTACAGTCATAGATTTCAATTATATTCTAGGTGTGGGGTGCTGGGTTTGCAGGGGTAGAGGGTGGGAAGTTTATTAAATATTGATCAATTAAAAATACGTTAATAATGAATTAACAGTTTATGAATTGATTATTAATTATGCACATTATGTAATACTGATGTATTTGAGTTATATATTAGTTGCAGCTTTCTAGGTTTCTAAGGAATATAGGGTGGGACGTTATTTAATTGATAATAAAAAATATTATTATTAATGAGTAATTAAATATTTACTTGATTAATAATTCTGTCACCTGTGTAATAATTATGTATTTTAATTATATTTAGGTGAGGGATGCTGGGTTTGTAGGGTTGTAGGGTGGGCGGCCAATTAAGTAATACTTATTTAACAATTAACTATTGATTGCTAAATAATTATGTAACTGATTACTAATTATGTAAATTGTATTATTTTAATTTCTTTTCATTATATGTTAGGTGTGGGTTGCTAAGTTTAGAGGGGTATATGTTGGACAGTTAATGATGTATTAAATAAAGACCCATTATTTTTAAAATGACAATTAATTATTTTATTGTTTATAAATGTTGTAGCTTGGATAATTGTTTTTCAAAATTGTATATATATATTATGTGAAGTATTAATGTTTATATTCAGACTTTTATATTTTTTGTAAATTAATAGGGTTATTTAAATATGTAATGTGAAGTGAAATACGTTAGCTAGTGTTGCTTACACTGTGATAATAGTAAAGTTAACCTTTCCAAAGTCTAACACTTTCCCTACTGTTGCACAGAATATACTATTTTACCCCTCTGTAGTCTAAATCTTTCCCTAGTGATGAAGAGACTGGAGAGGGAATAGTGAATTATACACCTCTGAAGTCTAATACTTTCCATACTGTTGCACAGACTGAAGTGGGAATAGTAAAGTTAACACCCATGAAGTCCAATGCCTTCCCTACTATTGTACAGACTGGAGCGAGACTAATACATCTAAACCTTACAAAGTACAGGACTTTCTCTACTGTGGCACAAACTGGAGTGGAAAAAATAGATCTTACCCTTCCGAAGTCCAAGGCTTTTCCTACTGTAGCACAGACTGGAGTGGAAATAATAAATCTTACCCTCTGAAGTCCAACTCTTTACCTACTGTTGCACAGACTGCAGTGGCAGTAGTAAATATAACACCTCTGAAGTTCAACTCTTTCCCTACTGTTGCACAGACTGGAATTGGTATAGTAAATATAATTCCTCAGAAGACCAACTCTTTCCCTACTTTTGCACGGACTGGAGTGGGAATAATAAAAGTTACCTCTCCGAAGTCCAATGATTTCCCTCCTGTGAACCAGACTGGATTGGGAATAGTAAAATTAATCCATATGAAGTCCAACATTTTCTCTACTGTTGCTTAGACTGGAGTGGAAATGTTGATATGCATAAAAACACTGTCAATGTATGCCGTAATATTTCCCATCATAACAATGAACTTGCTTTGCTATTGTCGATTCGACCTGACATGACCTCCCTGTCAACCCTGAGCCAGAAGTATGTGGTCAAGCAGGCACTGCGACATAGTCCATTTACAGATCACAGGTGGAGTGACATGTAGCCCATAGACAAACATCCAAAACAGAAAAGACACAGATCAATTCCCCAGATAGGCAGCAACACCACAAAGGTCCCCCAGTAAATCACAATTGTCTCGTTCCCAGAACACAATAAAGTTAGATGCCAGATGAGGTTAGGAACACACAGCCAATCAGAGCATAACACACACCATATGCAGTGATCACGTGCTCCCCAATGCTGGACATTTGGACATGTCACTTATTGGCCCACACCATGTCTATGCTAGGTCGAGACCCAGCTACACACTTTATCAGATAGTCAGATTTATCCCCACATGATTAGGCACAGATTCATTTTTCCAAACAAAGTATTCAATTGTTTTATTGCTCCTCAAGACAATGAATAAAATGACATTCAAAACTCTATAACTTTGAGAGATAGTCATCAGACCCCCGACTCTGTACTGCGTTCTCCCAGCCATTGCGTTTCATTAAACAGACTGTTCCTGCTTTGCCAAAAGGCCTTTTGTCTTTCATATATTTATGGAAAATTCAAATTTTGAGCAACAGAAATAGTAAATGTAACCCCTCAATAGTCCAATGGTTTCCTTCCTGTTGCACAAACTGGAGTAGGAACAGTAAATCTTACCCCTACAAGTCCAAGGATTTCCCTACTTTTGCAGAGGCTCCAGTGGGAATAGTAAATTTAAACCTTCAAAGTCCAACACTTTCTCTACTGCTCAAGTGTTTAGAGTGGCACCAATATATTTAACCCCTCTGAAGGTCTACAATTTCTCTATTGTTGCATGAAGTGGAGTAGGAATAGTACATTTATTTTTCCCAGACTCCAAGACATTATCGAATATTGGTATTATGTATTTTGTTATTGATAATTGTTTATTATTTTATAGTATCTATTTGCATTTTTATTTGTATTTACATTTTTATAAAAAAAAAAGGTTTTTGTTTTTTCAATTTTTCTTTTTATTTGTTTGGTCATTTAATGGTTTGGAACTGAATTGTTAATATTTTTTCTGTTTCATGTAAAATATATCTCTATATATGCATATGTATGAATGATAAAGATTCCCACGTACCTGATGGGTTCATGGTATGGAAGTCCAGTACATATCTGGATTACAGGGCTTACAATTTCTGTTCCCTATTTCCACCCCTGCTGTCCAATACTACAACATCAATAACAGAAAACTTAAAAGGTTTCTCAGCTTGATAATGTGCTTCAGTAAAATGTCAGGCTACTGGATATTGCGGGTCATTATGACTGATATCTCTCTTATGCTCCAATACCCATTTTTTGGCTTTGTGGATGGTGCTACCTATATAAAACTTGTAACATGAACAGATGAGACAGTAAACACAGACTTCAGAATAACAGTCATAGTTCCCCTGGATGGTATGTACAAGTGAACTGTTGGGTATCCTCACAGTGGAAAAGCTGGAACTGTTGCTGTACTCTTTGCAACTCATGCAGTGAAAGAAACCCTTGGTAATGGCCCAATTGCTCTGAGGGTCCTGCATGTCCATGCTGCGACTCAAATTATCCCTGAGTGACCTACTCTTGCAAAAAGTAATCTGAGGAGTATCATGTGGATATTTATTAAGAACTCCATCAGTTTTGAGTATGTGCCAGTTACGACTGAAAATCATTCTGATGTGATAGGCACAGTTGGACAAAGTAGTAATAAATCTTACTTGTTTAGAATCACCCTTGTGAGGAAATGTGTGGTATATTTAAAATAAGTTGATAAAGCTGTAACAAAGGTTCTCAAGTAGTGATCTATGTCCTTAGAAGTATTTTCCAAAAGAGACCATATAGCAGAGACAATAGCTCTGCCCCGTGGTCTCTAGGCATGCTTCTGCAGTTTGGGCAGTAAGCATGGGATAGGAATCCAAGGATGTTCACACTTCAGGAATAGGAATTCCTCCCATTCAAGGAGACCCTAATCTCTCCAGTCCCCCAACATCTCCAAATATTTGCGGTTGAATCAGTAATTTCGGAATTATTTGAGAAGGCATAGCATACAGTATCATGAAGCTGTCTATGCCCTTCCCAAAGATAATCATCCTTAGATAAGATCATTACATTACCCCCTTTGTCAGACTGACGTGTGACAATCAAGGTATCCTGTTTAAGGTTCTGCAGTGCCTGATTCTTGTCCCTAGGCAGATTATTTATCCTAGTGCCATCTGTCCTGTCCTGTATCTCAACTTCTTTAATTCATTAATTATGTTTTTTTTAAACACATCCAGTGCTTTACAGTGAATTGAAGGCATTAATGTTGAATTGGATTTTAAATTACTCGGACAAGAGTGATCAACATCAATATTCAAATTAAGCAAGTTCAAGAAGGGATCATCATGGTGGTCACTTAGGGTGTCAAGAGTGGCCAGAATGTGCAAGGCTTCTATGTCCCAAATGTTGAAATTACTTTGGGACAATTGTAAACTTGTTTTCCAAGTGTCTCTGGATGTGTATGGAACCATTTCTTGAGTTTGGGTTTCTGTAACCTAGTCAGGTCTACTAGTGGGGCAAAAAGAGTGACCTAAAGATTAACATTAGATAATTAATGGTTGGATACATTCACCACACTCATTTTTGCAATTGCCTTGCCCTTGTCATCACTCCCACAGGCTTTGCTCCTTCTTTTCCTGAGCCTGGCTTTTGCCTTTCTGTTCCTCTTTCTCTTCCTCATCCACTATGCCTCTTCCTCTCCATGACTTCTGCTCCATTTGTTGTGAAGTAACAGCCATTATTGAACAGCGTAATACCAAGTTGCAACGTAAGCCAACAGCAGACAATAGCCTGCTTTATGCCACTTGTGAACATCCATCCAGTCTACTTGATAGCATGCCCCATGGTGAGCTTCTCCGTACTAAGAGAAACTACAGTACCCAGGAATATTTTGAAGTTGAGGAGAGGATTATGGGAGAAAGATTCAAAGAGAGAGGCTACACTAACAAGGTGATAGACCAGACATGTAAAAAAGTTGAAAATGTCTCTTGTATACAATTGTTCCTCTGTAATAAGGGTTCCAACAAGGGTGATTCTGAAAAAGTAAGATTTATTACTAATTGTCTAATTGGGCCTAACACCTCTTTGCACCTCTTTCTTTGGATACTGCATGTGACCATTGGACTGTTTCCTCAGTGTCGTATTTGAGCACCCCCTCACAGTAGGACATTAATGCACATCATGTTTACAGTTTCTTATTGGCACCTGATCAAGCCACACATTCTGCATATTATTCATTATTTTTTCATTTCTGGGGTGTTGTTTAGTTAATATCTTAATTACAGTATTTTTGTCCTTTGTTTATGTTTTCACTGAGGTATTGTTAATAGAGCCTTTATAAGTTTCCGACCCCTACTGTGATCAAAGCAACGATCGAAACGCCTTGTGCGAGAAGGTGCATGTTGGCTTACACTGTGGTTGTACTCTTTAACTTCTCATGGGGAGCTTCTTTGTACTGAGAGCAACTGCAGTACCCAGGAATCTTTCAAAGTGGAGGAGAGGATTATGGGAGAAAGATACAAAGATAGAGGCTATAGTAACATGGTGATAGATCAGTCATGTAAAAAGACAGAGAATGTCTCCTGTTCACAATTGTTACACTATAATAAGGGTTCCAACAAGGGTAATTCAGAAAAATTAAGATTTATTACTACTTTGTCCAATTGTGCCCTACACCTCTTTGCACCTCTTTCATTTGGTCCTGCATGTGCCCGTTAGCGCGCCTGGTCCTTAGTAAGTAAACATACAAGGGGACGCGTACAGGCTGATGAACTTTTTGATTCGCATGGAGTATCCTAGCCATGTAGTGACCAATGTTATCAATAATCAATATAACCACTAAGAAAATCATTAATCATTAGTCAATTATATCAACATTTCAAGAATAACCACAACTCAGTATACGTTTTAACATTTTTTTTCCATATTAGTAAAATACCAATCCATATGGTTAATTCAAACTTTATTCAATCAGCTCAAAATTAATTCATTAGTGAACATCAATAACACAATCTAATTAGAACTTGAGAAAACATATGCTCTAATGCTTCAGCATAAGCTAACAAAGATGAATATAACAACATTAATAGCAGAGTTCAGCAATCAGTTTGTCAATCTTTTGTCACTGTCAGCGTCACCCAAAGGAACCTTACCTAACCCAGATTAGCATCAGCATGTGGGACTTCATGCGAAAACAATTTTGAACATGAAGTTGGAAAACATCTAGCTAGGAGAAAACCTTTTAAACTGCGCAGTTGGTACCTAGAATGAAAAGGCACAAAAGTTAAACAGTCACATTGTCATAGCTATCTATCCATGGAATGGATCAGCAACAAAGACAGTCTTTGTCTTCAGGTCATCAATCGATCAGCAACGCATCAGGCTCTCAAGACCATGAGCCTAATGACAAAGTCTTGAATCTCTTCTCCCCAATATTGCATCACATTCGGAGTAAAGTCTCTCCTCCGACATCTGCCCCTAACATCTCTGAATTCTCACCTTTTATCATGTCATTATATCAGAGTTGCCCAGTCCATCCCTTAATTCCTAATTGGTCAATTAATCACCATATGTGACGCTACCCAATACATTCAATTCTTCAAATCTATGAATTCTAATATTTTGTCGCTCTCAGGTTGTCGATTGGTGCTCGGTACGATGTCCTCATCATCCAGCTCATCAGGTATCTAAAATGTTGCATCTTCTTCTCCAGTCAGTGTCTATTGTTCGAATCTTGGGAAAGTTAATCTCGTGTTTCTTACACCAATTTTGTTAGATGCCCTAGTTCCATCATCTCCTGTCCGTCGGTTCGTTACAGAAAACTATAGCTAAGCAGACTTTATTAACATAGAGTGGTTCAGGGTCAGTTCAACACGGAAGCTTCTCTACATCGCATTTTTATTCCGCTTCTGCATGAGGCCTGGCAAAACTAGGCCACAACTTCTGCTAAGTTAACTCTATAATATAATGCAAAACATACGTAATACATCTCAATATTACATATTACTACATTGTTATTATACGTTTTCAATATTTCACACATTTTTTAATAATTTTAGTATAATTCATGAATGATGGCAGACACTCTTTGTGGGCACATTTTCAAACGTGTACATAAATTTTTTACATTAATTTGATTTCTACACATTTTCTTTACTCACAATACATAAACATTCATTAATGATTTTTAATTAGCACATCTGCTTCAGAAAGCCCTCCTTTGATGACTAAAGAAGTCATCAAACTACTTTTATCATCATCGTTTTCATAGTTCTATCTCTTCAGTGTTTAGTCTCCTTCTCAAATCTTCTCTAAAGATTCTTTCCCCGTTTCGTTCTTCCCTTCTCTGATTATTTTTACACCTTTTCAATTTAATCTTTTGACACAATTTACATAGGGGGTCATTCTAACTCTGGCGGGCGGCGGAGGCCGCCCGCCAGAGTTCCCCCGACAGAACACCGCTCCGCGGTCTGAAGACCGCCGCGGTGATTCTGTGGTTCCCGCTGGGCTGGCGGGCGACCGCCAGAAGGCCGCCCGCCAGCCCAGCGGGAAACCCCTTCCCACGAGGAAGCCGTCTCCGAGTGGGAAGGTGCGACGGGTGAAATGTAAAAATGTAAATTTGCACTTGTATAGCGCACTACTCACCCGTTAGGGTCTCAAGGCGCTGTACTCATACCGCTATGGAACCCCTCCTGGCTTTTCCCTGTGAGGTGCCCACTCCTGGGCACCCCCAGGGTGAAGCCAGGCATCCAAGCGTTGTTGGGGCCGTTGTGGAGATTAAGCAAGCTATTGCCCAGAGTTGCAGAGTGGGACCCATTAATTAGATTAGGCACCAAGGTGAGAATTATCTGGTCCAAGGGAATTGAGCCCAAGACCTGCCAAAGCGGGACTTGAACCCTGGTCTTGAGCCAGATCTCTGCTTCAGGGTCTGCCGCTCTAACCGTTGTGCCACACTTCTCCAAGTGCAGTTGCACCCGTCGCGAATTTCAGTGTCTGCTGAGCAGACACTGAAATTCTTTGTGGGGCCCTCTTACGGGGGCCCCTGCAGTGCCCATGCCATTGGCATGGGCACTGCAGGGGCCCCCAGGGGCCCCACGACACCCCTCACCGCCATCCTGTTCCTGGCGGTCGAAACAGCCAGGAACAGGATGGCGGTGAGGGGGTCGGAATCCCCATGGCGGCGCAGCTTGCGCCGCCATGGCGGATTCCCATGGGCAGCGGAAAGTCGGCGGTACACGCCGACTTTCCGTTTCTGGCCGCGGCTGAACCGCCGCGGTCAGAATGCCCGGCGGTGCACCGCCAGCCTGTTGGCGGTGCTACCGCCGACCCCGGCGGTCCTTGACCGCCGGGGTCGGAATGACCCCCATAATCCCCATAATCGTAATATGCAAGCAATCACAATATTCCCTGTATGAGTTTTAATAATACCCCATTCCAAATTTGACTAAGCCAATTTCCCACTGAAGAAAATCCCTTTCCAACCTTTTCCCAAACATCTGGTTCCTTCAATTCTTTCAAATCCTTACTTGTGTTAGTCAGGTTAGTGAGTAAGTCTCTTATCTCCTTAATATTGTTAGGGATATAAGAACAGCAATGCCTAGAGTTAATCATTTTACAGACTCCGTCGTCCTTCGCTAGAAGGATATCTAAAGCAAGGCGATTCTGAAGTGTCAAAGCTCTATCCTCAGTTAATTCAGTATCTATCAGGAATATTGCCCTTGTAAAATTCATCAGCATGTTATCTACAATAGTAGACAACTTTCGTATCTTGATCGAATTCAGGATGGCTCCCACTGAAGGAATTACCGCACCAAAAATATCTCCCACAACTGCAGAAGAGGTTTCTCTCCTCTGTCACTTATGAGGTAATTTAGTCAATTTCAGAAACTTCTTTGTGTCATCCATCTGATATATCTTTGGGAAAACTATCCCCAAATAACATGTCCCATACCATACTCTTGGAAGACGGTAATAAGCATTGAGTCCACAAATATAACAGATTCCAGGAATCGCAGGGTCCTGACCATTCAACATAAAAGTCCACTTACTCTGAATCAGAAACACATGACTACATTCACTCGTTCTCACAAATAAAGTGTCAGTGCATGATTCTGGCCTCTATATACAAAGCTTTCCTACGTGTAATCCATCTAAAGTTAATTTCCCTTGCATTTTAATTGCAGTGCAAGCATAATCATTGTTATAAGTCCTTTTCTCCAAGCCTTTTTCTAATTTTTCTGTTAATGCTTTTCTCCTATCATCAGTATGCCGTATGAAGTTCTTCTCTAACGTTGTAAGGAAGCACGTAAGGTTATTCTTATGCGCGTAAGCTGTTCCAAATGTTAGTGTAGGCTCAAAGAATCCTCTAAATAATACTATATCATGCTCTAGCTACTCTACTCAAATACATAATAATAGGAACAAGCGAAAACACCAAATCATAGTTGGAGTAAAAATACTGAACTCTTGATTATAGAACCTTGTTAGTAGCAAACTACAGCTTATTCCGTAGGTTAATGGTAAGCTGTGGTACTTAACTCCTTTCTCTGCTGACGAAGGAATTTGCGTACACACAAGACAATCCCTGGCATCCATTGTTTCAACATACTCACTCAACAAACAATAGAAGACATTAGAAGAAAGCTCTCCTTGAGCATTAGTATAATCGTGCAAATATTTCTCATCTAACTTAAACCTCTCTAAAGCTGTTAGTGTAGTAGTCTCAGAAGCTGAAGTATGATTGGCTCTTTTCACATCAAGGACAGACATTCCCACATTCACTACTATAAACAAAATCCCACACATAATTGTCAATCCAACACTCATAAATTTACAGCTCCTAGCAATTCTACCTTGATTATTTAACTCAGCCATGATCTGTAAAGAATCAGAAAGCAGAAGTAACTCTTATAGAAAGTACAGTAAAATCAAAAAGAAACATTCTTCTCTCACAGTTCAGTCTTACATCCAAGAATCCGTTTCCTTTGTCAAAAATCGATTAGCAGCTTGTCACATCCGGTTTTCAATGTCAAATCAGGTTATCAATGTCTCTTCCGATTTATTTTCAAAAGTCTCTTAAGGCTTCTCAGATTAGTTCAACAATTCAGCTTCTTGTTCCCCTTCAGGTTACATCAAAGTACTGACTCAGGACTTCTATATCAAAACAAAAGGACATAAACTCGTGTTGCCATTCATTTGTAGTTGCATACGCCCATTCAGGACCTGCAAACGTCAACTTGCTATTCTCTTTCTTTTCAACTTTGATCACCACTTAGTTCTCCTTCACTCAATTCTTCTTTTCTCGTGGTATCCACCTCTTCCTCTATTGTTTCATTTATGACCAATTCCTTTCTCCTCCCTATCCGTGACTCAGGCCACTTATCTCCTTTTCTTGATCCTTCTGTGAATATTCTTCACAGGATTGGACTCTTCTCTTTCTCTCTCTCTCTGATGTTTTCTCTTGATGGACCTGCAAAGGGCTCAGAAGGATTTGGATCACTTTGACTTTGATCCGTCTCAACTCTTTCCCCCTCTTGCTCTGTCTGCTTTTCAGCACCGTCTGCTTCAGGGAGAACCTTTGCTGAGCAAGGCTCTCCTGCTGTATCCATTAAAATTGATTCTTCCACACCCCCCTGTAATTCTTCACCTTCGTGTCTTACAGGGGTGATAGAACTATCTTCCACAAGCTCCTGTTCAACTTCAGGCTCTCTTTTGTTTCTTTTTCTGATTCAGGTGTGGCAACCTGTTTCCCCGTTGTTGGTACTCTCAACAACACTTCTTCATGATCCTGTGGACATGCTACTTTCTTCGTATGACTCGCGTGGATCCAATTCAGGAGTCCTGCACATTTCACAGCTGTCGTAGTTAAAACACCTGGTATGGCTCTCTCCAACGTGGCTCTAAACACGTCCCAGTCACCGGATCTCAGATTGTGCCCTGGATCGTGGATAGGTGGCAAAGTGGTGACCTGCACCTGCTGAGAGAAAGAGCGAACCTCATCAGCCAGACCCTTGCAGTAGTCCAACACCATATCATCTGTAATATTCACAAGTGCATTGGCTGGAACTGCTGGTAATCTCATTGCTCTGCCCATGAGGATCTCATGAGGCAACAGCCCTGTCTGTCAGGTGTATTCTCATCAACATCAACACCAAAGACAATGCATCTGGCCACTTCAGATTCGTAGCTGCACACATCTTTGCAATTCTTGATTTCAAGGCACCATTCATCTGCTCCACTAGTCCTGATGTTTCAGGGCGATAGCTACTATGCAACTTTTGGTCGATGTTTAGTGCTGCACATAAGATTTTAATCACCTCGTTACTGAAGTGAGTTCCCCTATCTGATTCTAAAGAGATCGGAATCCCGAAATGTGGTATCAACTCCCTAAGTAGCAACTTTGCTACTGTGAGACTGTCACTCCTTCTTGTGGGGTATGCTTTAATCCAGTGACTAAAAATGCACACAATCACCAATACGTACTTCAAACCTCCACACACAGACATCTCAATGAAATCCAATTGCATTCTGCTGAATGGACCTCCTGCTCTTCCAATGTGGCTCAAATTCACCACTGTCCCTTTTCCCAAGTTTAGTTGCTGACAAAGTATACAGCGATGACATACTGCCTCTGCTGCCTGCCTAAACTTAGGATTAAACCAGTCTATTTTGAAAAAACAAACCATGGCATCCCACCCAATGTGTGTCTGATCATGGTAATACCTGGCCATTTGGGGCAATAAACTATTGGGCAGGACCATTTGACCCTCCTCAGAAGCCCAAATTTAATCAGGTCATTGGACACATTTTAATTTGGACCAGAGTTGTTTCTCTTCTTTGTCAACATTACTTTGCAATGTTTTTAAATCTTCCAAAGTATCTATCACTTTCAATGCAAAACTTGTACATGGGTCATCTTCCTCTGGCATCAATTCCCACTTGTCTTTGAACGATATACAGTTCAATGCGCAAAACCTTGCGACTTGATCCACATATCCATTTCCCATTGAGATGTAGTCCTGTGTCTTTTGATGTGCACTGCATTTTACCAGGGAAATTTCATCAGGCAACTGTATTGCATACAGCAATTCTTTTATTCTGTCGCCATTTCTTACCGGTGAACCAGGAAACCTCTTTGCGACCACAATTGACCAAAATTATGAACAATTCCAAATCCATATTGACCATCTGTATAGATAGTGACTTTCAATCTAGCAGATACATGGCATGCTCTAGTAAGAGCTACCAATTCCGCTACTTGTGCAGAATATACACCTCGAAGCCAAGAAGCTTCTAAAGTACCTGTAAAGGTGCACACAGCATATCCTGCTCTCAATGTTCCTGTTCCATCTCTGAGACATGAACCATCAACAAAGACAATTTGGTCATTTTCCTCCAATCATGTATCTCTGATATCAGGCCTTGGTTCAGTATACAATGCAGTCACCTCGAGACAATGATGCTCAATGTCTTCCTCTTTTTCAATTTCAACAGTATCACATGGAAGTAATGTTGCCGGGTTCAGCACTGTACGTCTTTTCAATGTTACATTTGGAGCACCTAGAATGCTCGTCTCATACCTTGTCAGTCTGGCAACAGTCAAATACTGCGTTTTCGTCCTTGTCAATAAAATCTCAACTAAGTGGGGTACCATTACCATCAGAGGATATCCCATAACTACTCTCTCATTTTGAGAAAGACTTTGACCAACTGCAGCAACTGCGTGCAAACAGCCTGGTAAAGCTGCTGGGACTGGGTCCAAGGTAGTTGAAAAATAGGCTACTGGGGATAAGCACCTCCATGACCTGTGTCACGACAGACAAAGAACAAGCATCACGTTCATGACAAAACAATATGAATGGCTTTGTGTAGTCAGGCATTCCGAACGCTGGAGCTCTGCACAAACTCCCTCTCAACTCAGTAAATGCTTTCATCTGATCCTGATCTAGTGTAATGGGATCTGTAACCTCCTTATGTGTCAACTGCTGCAATGGTTTGGCAATCTCAGCAAAATTTGGAATCCACCGACGACAATACCCTACCATTCACAGAAACATTCTAACATCTCTCTGTGAAGTCAGGGGACTTCTCTGCAGAACATTGTAATCCTTTCTCTGGAAATTCTCCTTGACCCTTTTTCAATTTGGTGTCCCATGTATTTCACTGATTCTGGCAATACTGCAATTTCAAAGGTGACACTTTATGTCAGAATTTTCCCAAATGATTCAACAGAGCAATCAAGTCAAACTTACACTCGTCCCTTGTCTGGGACGCAATCAGTAAGTCATCAATGTACTGCATTAGAGTCGATTGGTACGGTCAATCCAATGACTCCAAATTATTTTTCAAAATTTGATTGAACAAAGATGGTGTACCCTGGAGGAAGCCTGCACCAGCTGTAAACTCTGTCTAGGAATTTGAAACTAAAGAAAAACTGAATATCCTCATGAAGGGGCACAGAAAAGAAAGCTTGTGACAAGTGAACCACTGTGAACCATTCTGCATTGCATGGGATCTGAAACAATATTACTGCTGGATTTGGCACCACAGGACAACACTTGACCACCATGTCATTCACTTTCCACAAGTCCTGCACAATGCGTACTTTCTCACAAGGTTTCTTTAAGCCCATTATCGGTGAATTACATGGACTGCTCAACACTTCTTTCAAAACTCCTTGTTTCAGAAAATCTCCAATTATCTGCGCCACTTTTATCAAAACATCCTGCGCCATGTTATACTGTGGAAGCTGCAGTAATACTACATTTGGCTTCAAAGTGATCTTAATCGGCTCCATTCCCTTGATCAAACCCACCTCTTTACCTGTCAGATCCCACACATTCTCCTGTACTGTTCCCTGCAAGTCTGCATGCAATTCTTTCGCAGGAAACTCAATCAATGGGTGCTCTTCATTAGTAACTTCCTTCTCAGTTTCTGAAGTTTGTTCGTCCTCTTCATCACTATTCGTCTGGACCTCTATTCCAGCAGTTGAACAACTAATTGAACATCTGATCTTACACAATAAGTCCCTTCCCAGTAGGGATACTGGACTTGAGTCACAAACTAAAAACTTATGCAGTCCCTGGAAGTTGACAATCTCAACATGTACTGGATCTGTGATCGTATTTATCAACTGTCTGTTTGCTACTCCCACAACCTGAACTGTTCTGCCTGAAAGAGGTAAGTTTGGAACTTCTGCACTTCTCACTGTAGAGCGTGTAGCTCCTGTGTCCACTAAGAATGAGACCCTGCGACCCATCACTTTTCCTTTCACAAAAAGACCTCGCTGATCTACCTCTAATGAGGCTTCAAGCATACATGGCTCCTCATCCAAACTCTCACACATCCATTCATTGTGTATTTCATTCTCACATATGTAATGGGAATTGGTGCACTGTGTCATTACCCCTGTCTTGTCTCTGACCTGTGACCTGCTGAGTAAGCATCATCTGTTGCTGTTCCATCAGGGCTCGAGGTATCTGCATTTGCTGTCTAGGTACCATAGGAGCCTGCTGCTGCATTGGTTGCAACTGTGTCACTTGTGCACGAGGCGTTTGCACCTGCTGCATAGGTTGAAAATTCTGCACCTGATTCATGTTACTCTGAAAATTCGGATTAAGTACCCTCATTCTTGGGACTTTCACAGTTTGAAATGTATTGCCATCACCACTTTGCTGAACAACACCATCCTGCACCGTCAATGGACACTCCCGCTTCCAGTGTCCCACGTTTCCACAAAGATGACACAATAACATCTTTTTCATTCCTTGCACATCATTCTGAACCACTACAGTACTCAAATCCGGACCATGATTCCTATTGATTCCACAACCTCTACCTGTCATCTAAGGTTGGAACATAACAGTTCCCTGCTGCTGCGGTATCTGTTGCACTAAAGCTCCCTGTACTCCCGTTTGATCTGCCTTAATCTGTATCACCATTGCCTTCTCCTTTAACTTTTTCTGCTTCAATTCAATCTCGTTACTACAGTATTTCGCATACTGCAACACCTCATCAATCGGTTTTGCTTGCCAACAGATCAAATGACTCTTAACCATCTGGCCTGCTTCAGGTCTCAATCCTTCCACCAACCTGAACACAAAGTGCAACATGTCTTTCGGCTCAATCGCTTCTTTTCCACAGTATTCCTTGAATGTCTTCAACAAATCTCTCATAGTAGGTATGTATTGACTCCTTTACTTCCTGCACTGTCCTGTCAATTCTCTGCCAATCAATATTTTTAGGCGAAATTCTCGTCTTCAGGAACTCAATCACCTTATAGTAGTGTTTCATTTCTTCAGGTGATGGTGCACCGGTAACTCTATCTCTTTCTGGTTCACTTTTCAGCCAATCCACTGCCCTCTTGCACTCTAACCACAAGTCAGCTGGAACCACTATCTCCAACAGAGTATTCAAGTCTTCCCACAGACATTTCAAAAGTTTTACAAATCTATCTGTCTGCTGGTACCACTCAACCAGTTTCTCTCTCAGTTTTGGATACTCAGTTGTGAATGACAGAATGTAGCACCTGTGCAAGGGAACATGAACAAATTGCCCTACTGGAATTTCGCTCATTGGTAAACTTTTCACTGGATCCTTCTCTTTCTGAATACTTTCAGACCCTTCTTGTGAATCTTGTTTCCGTTTATCCTTCTTCTTTGCCCGTCTGCCTTTCCACCTTTCTAATGCTCCCCAAATCTGAGCACTCTGCAATAACTCTTTGAGATGCGCCTTCATCCCTGCTGACCTCATGTGTTCAAATCTTTCGCCTCAAAATCTAGTCTGTAACTTCATTTTCAAATGCTTTGTTTTCTCAATTTCTATATCATGTTTATCTGCCAGATCTGCTAAGCTCTGATGTATTTTGCCCACTTCTCTCGTAATTCTCAGCTCTTTTTCAGTATAGGATTATAACCTATTCACTACCATAGAACCCTCAATTAGTTCAGTTATTTCTGTAGCCAGTCTTACATGATCAATCTGACCTTCACCCTTGGATGCATTTCGAGGAGAATTCAGACTGTCTAACCCCTCATTTAATTGCTGTGCTGTTAATCCCTGTGACAAAATATTGCTTGCATTCGGCAATGGCACCTGTTGTACTACTGCACCTGGAGTTTGCTGTGTCAGAAGCTTCAAGCTCTGATTTACACTCGGATCATTTACCGCATCTGAAAGCGCAACAAGTGGACTAAGATCCATTAATGACCTAGATCCATCAAAGGTCTGCCCCATAGATGATATTACTTGCACATGGTCTCTCACCCCCTCTTCACTAGGCTCTGTGACATCTCACCCTGTTCTCCTGCAATCGGCTTCTTTTGCGCAAACAATGGTACCGCTGGACCAACAATAATTGGCAAACATATTGCATCTGGTGCTGCTCTGACACCCGCATTTTGTGGAAGGGCTACTCCCATACTCTGATTCATTACTGGAGTCACATCTGACTGTGTCCCTGTCATTGGTGTAAACCTTGGCAAACCCTGTGTCTGTGCCTGAGGCAACAACATTGGAGTTGGCTCAGTCTGAACTAGCATTGGCCTTGGAACCACTTGCTCCGTAGGAACCACTAAGTTCGAGGTTGTCTCAAAAATTGGTATCTCTGGATAAATACTCTGTATCGGTGGCAGATGCATCTGTGCTTGGCTACTGAAGTAGTTACTGCATTATGAGTACTCTGCACTACCCCTTGCACTTGTCCATTGTCTGCTAGTACCACTCCTGCTGTCCCTGTCACTTGAGCTGGGGCAGTTGGTGCAGAACTAGTACCTGGACCCCCTTCATGCACTGCATAAGTAGGAGGTCGGTCCCTCAACACTTGAGTAATGAGATCCTCAACATCTGAATCTTCTTTTTCCACATAAGTCTTTTTCTTCTTCTTAGCCCCTGACAAACTCTTATTACTTTTGCTAGTATCTTCTTTCCCTTCTGACTCATCTTCCTCTTTGACAGCAGGAAACAATTTAACACCCTGCAACGTCTCGGTTCTCCACTTCTTCTGTCCCCAATCCCATCTCGCCTATGTAAGGACTTCTCTACCTTCCTTATTCTCCTCTGAAATTTCATTTCTTGCTGTTGTCTCGCTATAAGCTCCCAAACTGCTAATTCCTCAAACTGTGCCGGTTTCGGAAGTGGCTTTGACTCATACAATGTCATTCGCAACTGATCCAAAATTCTCACATTAAAAGTTCCATGCTCTGGAAACGCTAAAGCTCCCTGTTTCTTTGTCAATTTGCACCACTACTTTAACCAAATACATGGCCCAACACCTCGCTCCTCCATCACAATAAATGGCGGAGAATTTTCCAGTGGGGTAGGCTCCCCCACTGTCACCTTAATGTATCTATCACCCTTTATGGCACTCCTACACGCTTTGAAAAACTTCATCTTTTCTATCTTTTATGTATTCGAGTCAACAAGGAAATGACTTTTACTCCCAAGATTCCCTTCAACTGCTCTCTCAAGCAATTACCTCTCCCGGACGGCTGCCAATCTGCTTGTGATTCTTCTTACTAACCAACCTATCCCAGCGCGGCTTACTCTGACGTCACACTCACACACTGCGGCTGACAAAGTCTTTGTGGCTTGTCCTCCTAATCTTTGACTCACACGAAACTAATGCAAAATTATTGTGAGCACTAACCAAAAAAGCAATAACCAAAAACAAACCTGCTGGTTTACTAGAGGAAGGTACACAATCTCTTCAGAGACCTTACGGATGATTTTCACTGATGGCCCTTTCGCTCATACAGCTATTCCTCTTTCTCAGTCTCCCACATTCACAAGTAAAACTTGACCCGCAAATTTTACTCTGAACTGATCAATGGGTCTGTCCTGGTGCACATAGGACTTGCCAAATCTCAGTCGAAAATTTGTCTTGCTCACTTAATTCATATACCGACTTGTTGACCACACCCGATCAACCAACTAAACCAGACAGATCACAACATGTAACCAATGCCCATATTTATACTTTTTGACGCACAAATGCGCAGTTGTGCGTCAAATATTTTACCGCCGGCTAACGCCATTCCAACGTGCCATGGGGGCGCCTTATTAATGGAATGACGTTAGCCGGCGCTGCGGACTGGTGTGCGTAAAAAAAAATGACTCACACCAGGCAGCGCCGGCGTATGGGAAAATGGGTGTTGTGCGTCAAAAAACGGTGCAAGTCAGGTCTGAGGCAAAATTCAAGCCTCAAACCGGATTTGCGCCATTTTTGTTTACGCCCAACCTCCATTGACATGACTCCTGTCTTAGCAAAGACAGGAGTCATGCCCCCTTGCCCAATGGCCATGCCCAGGGGACTTATGTCCCCTGGGCATGGTCATTGGGCATAGTGGCATGTAGGGGGGCCCAAACCAGGCCCCCCTATGCCACAAAAAAAATCAGAAAAAAATACTTACCCAAACTTACCTTTCCTTCCCTGGGATGAGTCCGTCCATCCTTGGGTGTCCTCCTGGGGTGGGCAAGGGTGGCAGGGGGTGTCCCTGGGGGCAGGGGAGGGCACCTCTGGGCTCCTTCCGAGCCCTCAGGTCCCTTAACGCCTGCCCTGACCCAGGCGTTAAAAAATGGCGCCCATCAGGCTGTGCGCCGTTTTTTAAGGCCAGCCCCCTCCTGTGCGTCAAAATGACGTCAGAGTATAAATAAGGGGCACAGGCCTTAAAGTCATTTTTTGGAAGGGAACGCCTACCTTGCATATAATTAACGCAAGGCTGGTTCCCCCTTCCAAAAAATGACGCACATGGTGGAATTTTGACGCCAGCGGGGTCGGACGTCAAAGTATAAATATGGGGCAGGGTTTGCGCCGATTGTGCGTCAAAAATTTTGACGCACATTCGGCGCAAACAGAGTATAAATATGCCCCCAAGTGTCTCCTACACTTGTCAATATACTCCGGAGTCTTAGACGCACATCATCATCAACCACGTGGACAATTTTTTAGCACAAGCTGCTATCAAAAACTGCTAGCGCGCCTGGTCCTTAGTAAGTAAACTTACAATGGGACGCGTATAGGCCGGAGAACCTTTTGATATGCATGGAGTATCCTAGCCATGTAGTGACCAATATTATCAATAATCAATACAACCACTGAGAAAATCATTAATCATTAGTCAATTATATCAACATTTCAAGAATCACCACAACTCACTATACGTTTTAACAATTTTTATTTTCCTATTAGTTACAATACTAATCCATATGGTTAATTCAAACTTTATTGAATCAGCTCAAAATTAATGCATTAGTGACCACCAATAACATAATTTAATCAGAACTTGAGAAAGCATATCCTTTAATGCTTCAGCATAAGCTAACAAAGATGAATAAAACAACATTAATAGCAGAGATCAGCAATCGGTTCGTCAATCATTTGTCACTGTCAGCGTCACCCAAAGGAACCTTACCTAACCCAGATTAGCATTAGCATGTGGGACTTCATGCAAAAATAATTTTGAACATGAATTTGGAAAACATTTAGCTTGGAGAAAAACTTTTAAACAGTGCAGTTGGTACCTAGAAAGAAAAGGCACAAAAGTTAAACAGTCACATTGTCATAGCTACCTACCCACGGAATGGATCATTAACAAAGTAATTCTTTGACTTCAGGTCATCAATCGATCAGCAACACATCAGGCTCTCAAGAACATGAGCCTAATGTCAAAGTCTTGAATCTCTTCTCCCCAATATTGCATCAAATTTGGAGTGAAGTCTCTCCTCCGACATCTGCCACTAACATCTCTGAATTCTCCCTTTCTGTCACGTCATTATATCAAAGTTGCCCAGTCCATCCCCTAATTCCTAATTGGTCAATTAATCACCTTATGTGATGCTACCCAATACATTAAATTCTTCAAATCTATGAATTCTAATATTTTATCGCTCTCAGGTTGTCAATTGGTTCACGGTACGATGTCCTCTTCAACCAGCTCACCAGGTATCGAAAATGTTGCATCTTCTTCTCCAGTCAGTGTCTCTATTGTTTAAGTCCTGGGAAAGTACATCTCGTCTGCCTTACACCAATTTTGTTACATGCCCTAGTTCCATCATCTCCTGTCCGTTGGTTCATTGCAGAAAATTCTAGCTATGCAGACTTTATTAACATTGAGTGGTTCAGGGTCAGTTCAACACGGAAGCTTCTCTACATCGCATTTTTATTCAGCTTCTGCATGAGACCTGGCAAAACTAGGACACAACTTCTTCTAAGTTAACTCGATAGTATAATGCAAAACATACATTTTACATCTCGATATGACATATTACTACATTGTTATACATTTTCAATATTTCACACATTTTTTAGTCATTTTAGTATAATTCGTGAATGATGGCAGCCACTCTTCGTGGGCACATTTTCAAACGTGCACATTAATTTGTTTCCTCTCTGCCGTATTTGAGCAACCCTGCACAGCAAGACATTAATGCACATCACATTTACAGTTTTTTATTGGCACCTGATCGAGCCACATATTCTGGCATACTATTCATAAATTTTTCATTTCTGGGGTGTTGTTTTGTTAATATCTTAATTACAGTATTGAACCGAGGCATGCACTAGCACATATTAAGAACAGTGACTTTGTATATTTCCATATTCTGGACGTGCCGTAATGATTTCTTCTTATGTGATTAATACTCATGTTTAATCTTTCAGGCGCATGTAGATGTGTAAAATGGATTTTGAAGTATATTTAATTATTGTTTTTTCATTATACTGTGTGCTTTTACATTGTGGTGGAGAGAGGAGAGAGAGAGAGAGGAAGAGGTGTATAAAAATGGGCTTTTTATAGTAGTAAATTTAAAGAATTAAACAAAAAATGAATATAATGTAAAATATATATTTTTATATAGTATGAAATATTAATGAGATGGATTTAATTAGTATTTAATAATGGTATATACAAAATATTTAAAACTTACTACTTTTAACTCCATACAATTATAATAAGAAAAAATGATTTTAATGATATTAGTTTGAAATTATACATTTTTTTATATTTTTGTACTTACCATTACAAGAACAGGTAATCGATGATTTTCGAAACAAAACTTTTGGCATGATATTCTGTTACACAATATTGTTAATGTGCGTGATTCACTTCAGCTACACAGTCACAAACCAAAAACAACACAAAACTAACCTTGGAGATCCAAACATCACACAATAGATCAGCCTCGCATTTCTGGTGTCTGGTGAAGTATGGTTATTTAATGGGAACAGGTTGGCTCAATCATGTTTCAATATCAAGGGTAGGAGATCAGGATATACAAAATAAATTAATCGAATTGGAATCAATAAGAGTAGCTCACAAGGGTATATGTTCAGCTCACAACAGAGTTTGTGCAACTCTACAAATATTGCATGAGCGTTATTAGTAGCCATTATGCCAAAGGTGACTCACCAGTATGTATTACACTGCAATCTGTACGAGTCAACAAACTCATCAAAGATAACTACATCATCTTAAATGCCCCTTACTAAAGCAGCTCAACTCAATCACATTGGTTCAGTAACACCACTAAGTAAACATGAATCAAATCAAATCATTAACATTTATAAAGCACGCTACTCACCCGTGCGGGTCTCAAGGCGCTGGGGGAAAAAGGGGGGGGTTATCGCTGTTCGAACAGCCAGGTATTTAGGAGTCTCCGGAAAGCGGAGTGGTCCTGAGTGGTCCTGAGGCTGGTGGGGAGGGAGTTCCAGGTCTTGGCCGCCAGGAAGGAGAAAGATCTCCCACCTGCCGTGGAGCGGCGGATGCGAGGGACAGCAGCAAGTGCGAGGCCAGAGGAGCGGAGGAGGCGGGTGGGGACGTAGAAGCTGAGGCGTCTGTTGAGGTATTCCGGTCCCTTGTCGTAGAGGGCTTTGTGTGCGTGGGTGAGAAGTCGGAAGGTGATCCGTTTGCTGACAGGGAGCCAATGCAAGTGTTTCAGGTGTGCGGAGATGTGGCTGCTGCGGGGTATGTCGAGGATGAGGCGGGCCGAGGCGTTTTGAATGCGTTGCAGGCGATTTTGGAGTTTGGCTGTGGTCCCGGCGTAGAGGGTGTTGCCGTAGTCCAGGCGGCTCATGACGAGGGCGTGGGTCACGGTTTTTCTGGTGTCGGCGGGGATCCAGCGGAAGATCTTGCGGAGCATGCGGAGGGTGAGGAAGCAGGCGGAGGACACGGCGTTGACTTGCTTGGTCATGGTGAGAAGAGGGTCCAAGATGAAGCCGAGGTTGCGGGCGTGGTCTGTGGGGGTCGGTGCGGTGCCGAGGGCCGTGGGCCACCAGGAGTCGTCCCAGGCGGACGGGGTGTTGCCGAGGATGAGGACTTCCGTTTTTTCAGAGTTCACCTTTATGTGGCTGAGCCTCATCCAATCTGCGACGTCCTTCATACCCTCTTGTAGGTTGGTATTGGCGCTGGCGGGGTCCTTGGTGAGGGAGAGTATAAGTTGGGTGTCGTCGGCGTAGGAGGTGATGATGATGTCGTGCTTGCGTACGATGTTGGCGAGGGGGCTCATGTAGACATTGAAGAGTGTCGGGCTCAGTGATGAGCCTTGGGGTACGCCGCAGATGATCTCGGTGGGTTCTGAGCGAAACGGAGGGAGGTAAACTCTTTGGGAACGGTTTGAGAGGAAGGAGGCGATCCAATCCAGGGCCTGGCCTTGGATCCCGGTGGAGCGGAGGCGGGTGATTAGGGTGCGGTGACAGACGGTGTCAAAGGCAGCCGAGAGGTCGAGCAGAATGAGGGCGACTGTTTCACCATTGTCCATCAGGGTTCTGATGTCGTCAGTGACTGAGATGAGGGCGGTTTCAGTGCTGTGGTTGGCTCGGAATCCGGTTTGTGAGGGGTCGAGCAGGTTGTGGTCTTCCAGGAAGGTGGTCAGCTGTTTGTTGACGGTCTTCTCTACTACTTTGGCTGGGAAAGGCAGAAGAGAGATGGGGCGGAAGTTTTTTAGGTCGCTCGGGTCAGCCGTAGGTTTCTTTAGTAGGGCGTTGACTTCGGCGTGTTTCCAGCATTCGGGGAAGGTAGCAGAAGAAAAAGAAGAGTTGATGACGGTCTGGAGGTGCGGGGCGATGATGTCATCGGCTTTGTTAAAGATGAAGTGCGGGCAGGGGTCCTAAGGGGCGCCCGAGTGGATAGAGTTCATGATGGATTTGGTTTCTTCCGTGTTGATGTGGGACCAGTTGTTGAGGGTGATGGCCGTGGATGCCGGTTCGGTGGTGTATGGTTGGGTCTGGTGTCCGAAGCTGTCGTGGAGGTCGCTAATCTTGCGATGGAAGAAAGTGGCGAGGGATTCGCACAGATGCTGTGAGGGCGTGACGGCGTTGGCGTTGGCCCTGGGGTTGGAGAACTCCTTGACGATGCTGAAGAGTTCTCTGCTGTTGTGTCTGTTTTTGTCCAGTCTGTCGGTGAAAAAGTTCCTTTTGGCAGCACGGATCAGGTGGTGGTGTTCGCGGGTAGCGTTCTTGAGGGCGGTCATGTTGTCAGCGGTGCGGTCCTTGCGCCAGGCTTTCTCAAGGGCGCGACAAGTTTTCTTTGATTCTTTGAGGGTGTCAGAGAACCAGAGAGGTTTTTTGGTGTTGGTCTGTCGATGCGTGCGTTTGAGGGGAGCAAGGATGTCTGCGCAGTTGGAGATCCAGTTTGTGAGGTCGAGGGCTGCGTTGTTGGGGTCGGTGGTGAGGGTGTGTTGGTTGGCGGCGAGTGCAGAGAAGAGTTGCTCTTCGGGGATCTTGTTCCACTGTCGACGAGGGATGGGTTGAGTGCGGAGGTGGCGGGTCTCGCGTCGGAATGTGAAGTGGACGCAGCTGTGGTCGGTCCAGTGTAGGGCGGAGGCGTGGCTGAAGAAGACGTGTTTGCTGGTGGAGAAGATGGGGTCAAGCGTGTGTCCGGCGATGTGGGTGGCGGTGTTCACCAGTTGTTTGAGGCCGAGGTTGGCGAGGTTGGCGAGCAGGGTGGTGGTGTTGGGGTCGTTGTTTTGTTCCAGATGGAAGTTGAGGTCACCTAGGAGGATGTAGTCCGGTGAGGCGAGGGCGTGCGGGGAGATGAAGTCGGCGATGGCGTCGCTGAAAGGGGCGCGTGGCCCGGGAGGACGGTAGACGAGAGATCCTCTGAGGGTGGTCCTCGGATCGGTGCGAATCTGAAAATGCAGGTGTTCAGCGGCGAGAGGGGTGTCTTCGGTGGAGGTGGTGACGCTGATGGAGTCTTTGAAGACGATGGCGATACCTCCTCCTACCTGGTTGGTGCGGTCTTTTCTGGAGATCTTGTAGCGTTCGGGGATGGCAGTGGCGATGTCAGGGGCCGAGGAGGTGTTCATCCAGGTCTCCGTGATGAAGGCGACGTCCGGTGCTATGGAGTCCAGGAGGTCCCAGAGTTCAATGGCGTGTTTGTGGACGGAGCGAGCGTTGACTAGGATGCACTTGAGGTGGTTGATGGCGCGTGGGCTTATGGTCGTGGTTGTTGCGTGGTGGAAGGTGCGTTTGCAGGAGTTGCAGGCGAAGGGTCCATGGGTGCGTTTGGGGTGAACTTGGAAGCAGGTGTTGGAGCGTCCTGGGTTGAGGGCGTGGAGGGTGGTGGGGTCGTAGCGGGTCAGCAGGGCTTGGGAGAGCTGGGGACCAGGGGTCGTGGCGCTGGGCGCGGGCCAGGCGCGGATGGGCGCAGACGGGCTTGCCTCTGGCGCGCCAGTGGCGTGCCCGCTGCGCGCGCCCGCTGCGCAATCGCGCAGCGGCTGCCATATGAGGTAGGAGGGGGGAGGGGTCAGGTGGGGGCGAATGGGAGCTGGGGGGCGGGGGCGTGCAGGAGGTCGCGGCGGGAAAGCGCGAGGGGGGGGACAGGTAGAGTGAGAAGAGCTGGGGAAGGGGGGTTTAAGGGTGGAGGGGGGTGAGTGTTAGGAGGTTTAGGAGATAAGGGAGAAAGATAGGAGTAGGGTTGAGAAGATAGGGGAGGGGGGGTTGTAGAGGTGGGTGAGGGGTAGAGTGAGAGGATAGGAAGATAGGTAATAGAGGGGGTGAGGGAGGGGGGGAGTGATAGAGAAATAGATAGAGAAAATAGATAGGGAAATCGATAGATAGGGAAATAGATAGAGAGATAGGAAGATAGGAGGAGGTGGAGAGTGAGGGAGTTAGATAGTGGGATAGAGAGATAGAGAGATAGGTAGATAGGAGGAGTGAGGGAGGTAGATAGTGAACGGGTTAGATAGGAGAGATAGAGAGGGGGATGCGAGTGGGGGAGGGGGATGAGGCAGGAGCAGGAGGGCAGGTGCGGGGAGAAGAGGACGGAGGAGGCAGAAGAGCCGAAGACAAGAAGAACAGAAGACAAGAAGAACAGAAGAACAGAAGAACAGAAGAACAGAAGAACAGAAGAACAGAAGACCGGAAGGAGAGAAGAAAGGAAGATCAGAAGACCGGAAGGAGAGAAGAAAGGAAGACCGGAAGAACACAGAAGAATACAGAAGAACACAGAAGAAGATACAGAAAAACGAAGAACAGAGGGCAGAAGACCACAGAAGAAGATGAGGAAGAAGAGAAGAAGAGTGAAGACGGGGGAAAGAAGAGTACAGAAGAAGATTACAGACGAGGAGCGAGGAGGAAGAACAGAAGAACAGAGAAGAAGAAAAGAAGAAAAGAAGCAGGAGCAGGAGAGAGGGTGAGTAGCGCGGGGCAGAGCGAGGGGCTGGGAGGGGGGGGGGTACTTACTGTGAGGTGGGTCTCAGGAACTCAGGAACCTGGAGGAGCTGCAGCGGCAGGGGGAGCGACCTACCCTTGGGTCAAGGGTCGCTACCACTGTCGCGCAGCGGCCGCCATATGAGGTAGGAGGGGGGGGAGGGGTCAGGTGGGGGCGAATGGGAGCTGGGGGGCGGGGTGTGCAGGAGGTCGCGGCGGGAAAGCGCTTGGGAGGGGGGGACAGGTAGAGTGAGAAGAGCTGGGGGGGTTTAAGGGTGGAGGGGGGTGAGTGTTAGGAGGTTTAGGAGATAAGGGAGAAAGATAGGAGTAGGGTTGAGAAGATAGGGGAGGGGGGTTGTAGAGGTGGGTGAGGGTGAGAGGTAGAGTGAGAGGATAGGAAGATAGGTAATAGAGGGGGTGAGGGAGGGGGGAGAGATAGAGAAATAGATAGAGAAAATAGATAGGGAAATCGATAGATAGGAAAATAGATAGAGAGATAGGAAGATAGGAGGAGGTGGAGAGTGAGGGAGTTAGATAGTGGGATAGAGAGATAGGTAGATAGGAGGAGTGAGGGAGGTAGATAGTGAACAGGTTAGATAGGAGAGATAGAGAGGGGGATGCGAGTGGGGGAGGGGGATGAGGCAGGAGCAGGAGGGCAGGTGCGGGGAGAAGAGGACGGAGGAGGCAGAAGAGCCGAAGACAAGAAGAACAGAAGACAAGAAGAACAGAAGAACAGAAGAACAGAAGAACAGAAGAACAGAAGACCGGAAGGAGAGAAGAAAGGAAGATCAGAAGACCGGAAGGAGAGAAGAAAGGAAGACCGGAAGAACACAGAAGAACACAGAAGAACACAGAAGAAGATACAGAAAAACGAAGAACAGAGGGCAGAAGACCACAGAAGAAGATGAGGAAGAAGAGAAGAAGAGTGAAGACGGGGGAAAGAAGAGTACAGAAGAAGATTACAGACGAGGAGCGAGGAGGAAGAACAGAAGAACAGAGAAGAAGAAAAGAAGAAAAGAAGCAGGAGAGAGGGTGAGTAGCGCGGGGCAGAGCGAGGGGCTGGGAGGGGGGGGTACTTACTGTGAGGTGGGTCTCAGGAACTCAGGAACCTGGAGGAGCTGCAGCGGCAGGGGGAGCGACCTACCCTTGGGTCAAAGGTCGCTACCACTGTCGCGCAGCGGCCGCCATATGAGGTAGGAGGGGGGGGAGGGGTCAGGTGGGGGCGAATGGGAGCTGGGGGGCGGGGGCGTGCAGGAGGTCGCGGCGGGAAAGCGCGAGGGAGGGGGGGACAGGTAGAGTGAGAAGAGCTGGGGGAGGGGGGTTTAAGGGTAGAGGGCGGTGAGTGTTAGGAGGTTTAGGAGATAAGGGAGAAAGATAAGAGTAGGGTTGAGAAGATAGGGGAGGGGGGTTGTAGAGGTGGGTGAGGGTGACAGGTAGAGTGAGAGGATAGGAAGATAGGTAATAGAGGGGGTGAGGGAGGGGGGGAGAGATAGAGAAATAGATAGAGAAAATAGATAGGGAAATCGATAGATAGGGAAATAGATAGAGAGATAGGAAGATAGGAGGAGGTGGAGAGTGAGGGAGTTAGATAGTGGGATAGAGAGATAGAGAGATAGGTAGATAGGAGGAGTGAGGGAGGTAGATAGTGAACGGGTTAGATAGGAGAGATAGAGAGGGGGATGCGAGTGGGGGAGGGGGATGAGGCAGGAGCAGGAGGGCAGGTGCGGGGAGAAGAGGACGGAGGAGGCAGAAGAGCCGAAGAGAAGAAGAACAGAAGACAAGAAGAACAGAAGAACAGAAGAACAGAAGAACAGAAGAACAGAAGAACAGAAGACCGGAAGGAGAGAAGAAAGGAAGATCAGAAGACCGGAAGGAGAGAAGAAAGGAAGACCGGAAGGAGAGAAGAAAGGAAGACCGGAAGAACACAGAAGAACACAGAAGAACACAGAAGAAGATACAGAAAAACGAAGAACAGAGGGCAGAAGACCACAGAAGAAGATGAGGAAGAAGAGAAGAAGAGTGAAGACGGGGGAAAGAAGAGTACAGAAGAAGATTACAGACGAGGAGCGAGGAGGAAGAACAGAAGAACAGAGAAGAAGAAAAGAAGAAAAGAAGCAGGAGAGAGGGTGAGTAGCGCGGGGCAGAGCGAGGGGCTGGGAGGGGGGGGGTACTTACTGTGAGGTGGGTCTCAGGAACTCAGGAACCTGGAGGAGTTGCAGCGGCAGGGGGAGCGACCTACCCTTGGGTCAAGGGTCGCTACCACTGTCGCGCAGCGGCCGCCATATGAGGTAGGAGGGGGAGGAGGGGTCAGGTGGGGGCGAATGGGAGCTGGGGGGCGGGGCGTGCAGGAGGTCGCGGCGGGAAAGCGCGAGGGAGGGGGGACAGGTAGAGTGAGAAGAGCTGGGGGGGTTTAAGGGTGGAGGGGGGTGAGTGTTAGGAGGTTTAGGAGATAAGGGAGAAAGATAGGAGTAGGGTTGAGAAGATAGGGGAGGGGGGTTGTAGAGGTGGGTGAGGGTGAGAGGTAGAGTGAGAGGATAGGAAGATAGGTAATAGAGGGGGTGAGGGAGGGGGGAGAGATAGAGAAATAGATAGAGAAAATAGATAGGGAAATCGATAGATAGGGAAATAGATAGAGAGATAGGAAGATAGGAGGAGGTGGAGAGTGAGGGAGTTAGATAGTGGGATAGAGAGATAGGTAGATAGGAGGAGTGAGGGAGGTAGATAGTGAACGGGTTAGATAGGAGAGATAGAGAGGGGGATGCGAGTGGGGGAGGGGGATGAGGCAGGAGCAGGAGGGCAGGTGCGGGGAGAAGAGGACGGAGGAGGCAGAAGAGCCGAAGACAAGAAGAACAGAAGACAAGAAGAACAGAAGAACAGAAGAACAGAAGACTGGAAGGAGAGAAGAAAGGAAGACCGGAAGAACACAGAAGAAAACAGAAGAACACAGAAGAAGATACAGAAAAACGAAGAACAGAGGGCAGAAGACCACAGAAGAAGATGAGGAAGAAGAGAAGAAGAGTGAAGACGGGGGAAAGAAGAGTACAGAAGAAGATTACAGACGAGGAGCGAGGAGGAAGAACAGAAGAACAGAGAAGAAGAAAAGAAGAAAAGAAGCAGGAGCAGGAGAGAGGGTGAGTAGCGAGGGGCAGAGCGAGGGGCTGGGGGGGGGGGGTACTTACTGTGAGGTGGGTCTCAGGAACTCAGGAACCTGGAGGAGCTGCAGCGGCAGGGGGAATAAATACCACTAGAGCAGGATTCCAGTTGCTTTATGTGGTTGTGACTTCAGAGCCAAGCCACATTTTTTCAGACGCATAAGACTTGTTATGCTTTGTAACAATGGGATTACATTTGAAAATGCAAACTGCTATACGCAGATTGTCAAAACAGTAGAATTTGATGGGCACTCGAGTGACTGAGCAAATTAAAGGATTTCAAACCTTGAGAATAAAATGAATGCAACGGTATAACAGCTGCACGATCAAGAGACAGCTACAGAAGAGATCTCACATAAGGTGGAAGATTTGGAGAATAGAATGCGCTGGCATGAAGGCTTTTGGGATTCAGGAAAATGCAGAGGGGGCTGATCGGCATGGTTTTATACTTCAGTTGATCGAGCAGGCTTTCCCAATTTCGGTGAGTGGGACATCGACTGCCAGATTCAAAGGGCCCACAGCTTCCCTTTTTCAAATCTAAATATGCAGAAGTGTTCTCCCAGCAAAGGGACATTTTTATCTACATTGGCAATTTCCTATGTCAGCAACTTCTCTATCAGACAGCTCTTCTGAACAGCCCGGGCACAGTGGGAAGCATTAGTTTTTTTGTAAGATCTGACTTTTGTAGAACCACTGCAACTCAGTGTTGACAGCTCCTTTTACTGGTTGCTCAGTTCCAGGCCGGGGAAACTCAGGTCTTCTTGCAAGAGCTGGCTAAGCTGAAAATTATTTACAAAGATCGGGTGTCTTCGTAGTGGTTGAATCCCATGCCATAGAACCATTGAAACAATGTTCTACATCTACTTAAATGTTCAAGTACAAGGACTGAGTCATGGGTCAAGTATGCCAGTTGGAAATTAATTAGATGTGTCTTATTGGGGATCAGCGTGGATGGTGTTTATGTAGTATCCAATAGGGAATCAATGTTGGTTCCATGGGCACTTTGGAGCAGTTGTAACACTTCACTTGGTTTTGTGTATCACTTATTGCATTGATGTTAGGGGAGAAAGTGGGGACTAATATGGTCTTCTGAGGGTAGAACTATCCTCTGTACTAAAGGGGTGGGACAGGCTGAGTGTGGACTGATACCTGATCATTTTGGAGCTATGACTTATGAAATCATTGCTAGGTTGCTTGCAGGAAACTCATCTGACAAGGACAGAGCCAAATAGGTTAGAGGTTCTATGCTTTAAGTTAATGGATGCATCAGGCATGAGAAATCAACCTGAGGGTTGCCATTCTAGCACATGGGAATTTGTGAACTTGTCTTAAAGTACAAAGGGATATTTCTGGGCATAGGTCATTGTTAGTAGGAGTTGGCGTAACGCATAATTCATTGTGGCATAATCATGCAGAATTACCTCAGAATTCTCTGAGATTGCGCGTAATTATGCAAGGAAAGTAATCATGCAGTTAGCATTATTTCTTAGCACACAAATGCCTTCTATGGTCTAAAATGGGCACAAGAATGTATTTTGCATTAAGAAGTAGTGCTAAATGCCACGGAACATGAATATCAAAAGTGAACAGCTGCTCACACTCAATATATGTACTCTTGGAGTAGGACCTTTACCTAAGTTACTCGAAAATGGACGCAAGAATGCATTTTGCACTATGAAATAATGCTAAATGCAGTACAACGTGAACAGTAAGTGTGAGCAGGATTTGTTCCCCAAATTACTCATAATTACGACAATAGGTGTAATTGCATTTTCATCAATAATTCTGCATCAAAGAGAAATGTGCAATTACCAAAATTACTGTGATTACTCTGGCATAACTGAAATTCTGACCTGGCTTAATTGCAAGTCTCAGAATTAAGGGATTGGTATTCACTGTGTGTAACGTTGATGGAACAAATTATGATAATCCCACACCATTGCAGAAACTCCTCAAATTGGCAACACAGGATCATCCAATGAATGTTTGTGGCAACTTTAGTTTCACTATATCTCCCTATGTTGATGCCTCAAATAGAGGCCATGGGCATCCTAAAGTTCAATCCTGCTCTATATTGTGCCAGCTATTGAATACACATGGACTAGAAAATACCTGCCTGTCACTTATGAAGGTGTGCAGGGATTTTCTTACTATTCAACACCCCCTTAACATAATTCTAAATTGGATATAATATTTGTTTTGCAAGACCTATGATCCCGCATTTCAACTCATTTTGTCTGGGAATATTGTCTGATCATAATTCCTTGGCAGTCAAACATTCTGGTAATTCAGGTAAGTCTTTTGATCGCTCTAGTCTACAAGATAGTTTGTATTGTAACTATATGAATACTATTTTGAGTAATTTCTTCGAGGAAAATCAAGGGTCTGCTTCCCCTGCTAGTGTATGGGACACTATGAAAGCAGTAGTGTGGGGTCCAATCCTAAATTATGTTATGCACAAGGATAAGTGGTCACATAGATAGGACAATTGTCTGTGCCAGGAACTTTCATATCCTCAGTATGCATCTGCAGATGCATTATGTCAGAAGAAACTTGATGAGCAAGTTAATGAGATATATCAGAGACTTCATCATGTCAAAAATATGCTTCAATTAGTAATTTGGAATATGGTCACTAACGTATCTTACAATTCAGAGTTGAGCAACCTTTGAAAAAAGTAAAGACATGAGCCACCTACTAGCCTTGCAGATTATGGAAAGGACACATAAGAATAATATTAAATCAATTAGAAATGTGTAAGAAATTAGGTTACTAATTAGGGGATAAAACCCTTCTCAGGCAGTAACCACAATTCTTCTCAGGGTGAAGTCAAAAGCAACCCTAAATTAACCTGTACTCAACACATGAGTAGTTTGGCACAGAGCAGACAGGTTCAACATAGAGGCAATGTGTAAAGTATTTGTACAACATTACAAACGGTAAAAGAGTGAGTACATACCACAAATGGAGCCCAAAACAGAGTTAGGAAAACAGAGTAATTTTGAATAACTAAAACAAGACCAAAATGAAAAAAATCCAGTCAGTAGATAGGATCAGTAGAGATATTCAATTTTAAAGGTTTTAGTGAAAATAGTGATAAAGGCGAAAAGCTCTAACTGTGGCTATCTGCTCACACTGGACTGGGACGAAGTCACAAGTTCAGACCTACTATGATGGAGCACAGGCTGGCTACAGGGACCCAGTTTAGCCCACTTAACAAAATACCTTTAGTTCTGGATTGAGGAGCATTGTGAGGAGCCTTGTCAAAGCTAAGTTGTGCAGTTGAAGTGATGTGCCATTTCTTAGATGTGGCATGGCTGTGATGTGAGGTCCTGTGGCTTCTCCAAAGATCCCATTGTCACGGGCTTTCGATGCAAAGCCTGGAGTCAGGGATGTGTCTTGCAGTACTGGAGATGTGTCGATTTGGAGGAGCTAAGTGGGTACAATGGGGAATCTGTTGTCGTTGTCACAGCTGCTGTCAGTGAGGGATATGAGGACCTGTAATGAGGGTGTGCTGCGCAGAGGCAATTCCAATGAGGGGATAGGCTGCGATGCAATGTGGATCCTTGAGGCAGTTCTGATCCACGAAACAGTGGCGATGCCTTAGTTTTGCTCTGGGTTGCGCCATGCAATAGAGGAGATACATCAGTTCTGTTGGGTCCACAGAGGCTGGAAAAGCATCTTAGGCCGACTTCCAAGGGTCCAGGACTTGGTGGCACCACTTGGCAGGGTAGACTCACAGATGGCGAAGTTCACATGCAAATGCAAGGTAATGCTTAGTAGTGATGGGTAGAGTTGGCACATCTAATTAAGATTTGGGGTCAGCTTTTACGTCTAAGATACTAGTGAAGGCACCTACTGAAGTGAAAGTGCACCACAATTCCATTACCCTATCAAGCCGATTTCAGACAGAGTGGTAGAGCATAAAAAAAGCATACTTAAACAAGCCTTGACTGTGAGGGACTTGAGGAAGTGGTGCACCATGTACCATGGCTGAACAATCTTCATAGAGCACAGTGAGCTTTAAATCATATTCTGAGACCTATATCACTAAACAGCTCAACTTATGAAATTATTTTTGACAAGTGACTATTCATACTAGACCTTTCCTGAGAGGATTATCTTCGTGAAAAAATGGCACCTTGATCTTGTTGCGGGTTGAACAAAAACATTCCCAAGACACAAATAACCATGCAGACTCTTCTTGGCAATCCAAAGGCAGTACTTATTAACTGTCACAACAGGGAGAAAAACACTGTGGAATGAACCTCAGCCCTGCACACCCTGACTCTATGGTTTGTCTCCAATTCCCATTCACATACAGGCCTTTTTATACAATTCCATACAATGCTTTATTACAAATTAATAAATAATAGTTAACTTGCAAGCTGTAGATTTAAAATGGAAAAACACTCAAAAACATGGGATCATGTAACCCCGAATTCCTAGGCTAATACATTGCACATTCTTTATAATTAGGCCCGTGCGGGGAGCTCCACTCTGCTGGTGGAGCTAACGAGTTTTTGGAACTCCACACTCCGCTTGGAGTGCGGAATAAGTCCAAAAACTCCACTAGCCCTGCCAGCAGAGCAGAGCTCACCCGATGCAAGCTGCAGCCCAAGCGCAAGACAGTCTGTGCTTTCACTTTGCAGCCCATAACTTGGCTGCAGTGTGCACCACGCACAGAGGGAGGCAGCCGCAACAGGGAAACATGACATCGCCGGACGGCAAGGAGAAGAGGACCCCCGGGAAGACCCAGGTAAGTCCCCATCTCGTTTTAGTGTTGTTTGTGCACACTGGTGCACAAACAAGGACTAAAACAACAGCTTTCGCTGCCCACAGTCCAGGACTGAATTCAGGTCAGGGCCATAGGCAGCGAAAGGAAGCTATCCTTTCAGGCTTCTTGTGCACCGGCCTGCCCCTTGTACACTGCACACAGGGCTGGTCGGTGCACAAGAGGCCTGAAATGGCAGCTGTCACTGCCTATAGTCCTGGCCTGAATTCAAGCCAGAGCCAGTGGCAGCAAAAGCTGCAGTTTTAGTCCTTGTTTGCGCACCGGTGTGCACAAACAATGACAAAAGGAGACGAGGACTTACCTGGTTCTTTCAGGGGATCCTCCTCACCTTGAGGCTGCACACGGTACAGGCCGGAGCACAAGAGGCCTAAAATGACAGCTGTCACTGCCAAGGCCCTCTCCTGAATGCGCCCGATCTGGGAAGCATTAAGCAGGGTTGGGCCTGGCTGCCCAGAATCAAGGAACTCCTCCTCTGCGGAATTCCACAGAGTTTTTTTCAATTCCACAGTCAGACTCCATGAACTCCATCCAGGCCTTTTTATTATACATTTGACAATGCTTCATGACAGGGTATTCATTGACCTATGAATGGGTGCGTGCTTCATGGTAAATGTAAATTATGTGAAGTATCTGCTGGCGGCATTGTGTTTCTCAGACCTCCGTGTGCTCAGAATTTGGTCTCTTTCCTACACCTATTGTTTAATCGTGCACCTGTGTTCTCTGTGCTAATTCAATTATGCACCCATTGTCTTATCAGGACGCAATTTGTTTGTAGGCATGGCGAGTGGGCTGGGGGACTCGAGTGGAGATGTTGTAAATGCTTGTTGGTCTGTTGTGGGTCTGTTAGACATGAGTTGGCCTTGAACTGAAAACGCTTTCATGTTTCATATTCCATTAAATCCTTAAATGAACTTTTCACCTTGCTCGTGTCAGTGTGGGGGTTAGACCTAAACTGGTTTTTAACCGCAAATGGCTGTGTGGCTTCTGCTTGGGGTCGATGCTCACATTTCATATTTATTACAGTGCATTTATATTGTACATTTCCTACAACATTCCCACCTCTAGTTGATATTTCAACCACTTCATCTAGATCTTGGTCTGTCTTGGGTACCAGGTGAAATATGTTGCCTTTGAAATCCACTAGAATTATGGTGTCCTAATTGAAAACACCCCTCCCGCCTTAGCGCCTATTTTACTAACACATGCTAAAATTGCTTTAATCATACAACATACTAGTAGCAAGATCACAGTCATTAGTAACAGAGGCCCCAACAGTCCCAACATCCAGGATGGTAGTGATGCAAACCAACCACTGAGCCAGCTATCTGGGGCACTTCTTCATCTATCATCTTAGTTTGGAAATTATGCTGTGTCTGTATTGCCTTTGACAAAGTTCCATTTTCTGCATCATTTCCCAGAATAAAAGTGCAGCATGCAGGGTCTATCTTTTTGCCAACTCCTCCTTGCATGGCCGTCATAAGGTCCAGTAGAAAATGGTGTTGAAGCACCATCATCCTTAGGGCACACATTTCTTCCTTTATGCCATTGAAGCCCTCATGGTGGTGATGATGATCACCTTGTGATATGGAGCCAAGGAGCTGTTGCTTTTAATTGGACAAATGGAAAGATACTCCCAGAGAAAAGTTCAGCATCATTGAACAGTCAATACTCTTGAGGAACTTCATTCCAGGTCCGTGTGCCATAGTACTCAGCAGTTCTCTTCCTTCAGCTGTGATTTAGCAAGGTTGTTGAATATCTGATGGAGTATTTATGCAAAGTGGAAATGTGTATTCCAGGTATTACCAAAACTGGAGTGTGCAGTCACCATGAAACAGATCCCTCCCCAGTTAGGCGGCAACTGGGCATACAGCAGCTCTCCACATTGCCAGAAGAAATCCATAAAGCTGGAGGTGCCCCCCACATGTCGGCTTGAAAGACTGTGACCTTACAACCAATATTCTACTCAATGTCAAGGGTGCTATTTTCCCTAAAACATAAGGAAATAGAAGTTAGTTTCATGGAATCCTGGGGACTGACAGTGCTATCTACCCAAGTATAGGGCAGAATATTTTTGTCCCCGGTAGTTGTACATTTCATTATTGCATTGTGGCTAATCTCAGTGCCATTTCATAAAGACATTGCCCTCTAGGAAAATTCAATTTTGGGATACTGTTGATTATGAGCAAAGACTGACCATGTTACTCTAAACCCTGGCCTCTGGACAAAATATGGGGGTGAGGGGTTCACAAAATAGTTGTTCCTTTCAGATGGTGGGTGTGTTACCCCTAGAAATCCTAGATCTAGGACCATCTGAGTCAAATCTTTAGTGGTGGGGTGACCTGCCTTTTTTATTTGTGATATTTCTTCCCTGATGTCTTGCTTATCTGTGAGGATGTATAGTACTTCTGGGAAAGTGTCCTATCTTGTGCCATTGATAGGAAGCATACTACTTTGACATGTGTTAGTTGCATTTTGGCCTTAATTCTATACAAGTACAGATATCATAAGAAGTGAACTATGTTTCGTCATATTTCCTTTGTGGAGTGCAGTCTATCTGAACCAGTAGCATGAGGAGTTAGAGAGCACATGAAGCATGACTCATCTGTGGTCTCTGCACCTATTTCTAACGTGCTGATACCTTAGTTTATCTGACAATTTAGCATGGGCATCACATGTCACATTGCTATCAGAGAGCTCTCTCAGAATGTGAAAGACATCAGGATTAGAGGGTTCTTTGCTGGCACAGAGAGGAAAGGATGGAATTAAGAGACAAAAAAGAAGCATAAAAACAAGAATACATATATTTTGTATTGTCCATTCAAAAAATAGTCCAAAAATACAGTTGGAGGGGGGCCCTTTTGCAGTGAAAATCTTAGTCCCCCTCTTGTTCCATTTACATTTTCCATTATTTTGGGGAAATAGCTGGGTAGAGATTCACATGGCTGTGATAAATCAAGAGTTTCATGCCGTTCACCTTGAGGGCAGTTGGTGTGACCATGGTGACTGTGTAGGGGCCCTCAAATAGTTTGTCCTCCCATTTACAAACCCAATAGCGTACAAGTACTTGATCTCCTATTTTCACTGCTTGGAGGTCGACCTCAGAGTTGGTGCACTTTTCTTTTCCTTTGGTTACCTGTTTGAAGATGAAACTTGCACATTTCATTAGTTCACACAAGTACATATACATTTCATTATTCAGTGCTTGAGACAAGCTTTCTCTCTGAATTTTACTTTTAGTCGCAGCGGCTTGGGCATTCATGGATCACCCTGTCACTATTTGGTGAGGTGTCAAGTGATTTCTGAGCTTGGTGTATTCTCAGGGAAAATAGTGCTGTTGGCAATCAGTATAACAATTTTATATATAGGGTAGTGCATAACTTGCTGATCTTGCTCTTCAAGGCGCTCTACTATTCCTTGACTTTGAGGGTGGTATATGGAGGGCAATTTGTGATTTATTCCTAATAGTCCTGTGATATGTTCAAATATTGCTTTGGAAAAATGAGGTCCCTTGTTGGATTTTATCCCGTCTGGTATTCCCCATTGTAGAATCTGTTCCCAAACCAGGAATGTAGTTGCTGATTTGGCATCACAATGGTCGCATGGTCCTGGCTCTATTCATCTGGAAAATGGGCAGACCACCGCAATGATGTACTTGTAGTTACTGCATCTATCAATCATGTCCACAAAGTCCAAATGAAGTCTCCCTTCCCTTAAGGCAGTATCCCCACACACCTGGGTATGCCACGCTTCTCCAGAAGCGTGGCAGGATTCTGCGCTCCGTCTTCCTGGGTCGCTGCGGTGTTCCGACCTCCGTCCACCGCCTCGACATCTCTCTTCTCCCCGGTTGGGGAGAAACCACTCTCCCGCCACCAAGGTCCTCAGGTCTTGATCGGCCTCCTCGTCTTCCTTTTCCTCGTCGTCTCGTCCCTCCTCGCCTCCGTTTCGTCCTGCGTCGTCCTCCTCCTCCTCTGCCAAGACTATCACTGACAAGAACACACCTCATTACACTCAGCAAGGTTACACATGAGAGATTTGCAAGAAGCTGCTTCTTTGCACAAAAACAGCTATGGGAAGGTAAAATATGCATTTAGTCAAGGGATGAGCTAGTGCATTATCTATGGGAAAACCTGTGGTGCCGCAAACCCTGCTTGCAATTGCTCTGGATCAGATCCATTTACCAGCCCACAACTCCAGGGATTATGTGGCAACACAATTCAAAAAGTCTGGTTTGTACCAAGTTTGCACAAGATATTTACCATATATCTACACAGCTGCATTATCTGTTAGCGGATCACTTTGAAAGCAATAAGCTCCACCATCCATGACCACAAGGTCCTTTTAAAGACCTTCATTTGGGAAGGGAGGACGGGAGGAGTGGATACGGAGGGACAAGGGGTTGTGGGCAGAGGGTGGAAAATCGGAAGGGGCACACAAGACAACACTCAGAAATTACTGTCTGCTATCAATGGTGGGGAAAAGGGGCATTATCTAAGACAAAAGCACAGATAGGAAAACCAAGCCACAAATAATAAAACAAAGGAGAGCATACACCATTAGACAACAGGTCCACAGAAGCAGGAGAATAGGAAAAAAGAGGAAGACAGGAGAAGATTAAGGAACAAACCGCTGACAGGAAGGGACAGAAAATAGGAGACGAAGAGACCAGGAAAGAAAGAACAATAATCAGAAGAGTGAAAGCCAGAATCTGATAGATAAGGGGAAAGCACAACGAGTGGAACAAACCACTTACCGGTATCTTTCTGCTTCTCTTCACATGTGCTTCCCGGGAGACCTAAGAGACGGAGGGAACCAAAGAGAAGAATGAGAGCCAGGGACCTGCATAGCGACAGCAGACAAAGACAAGAAGAAGCAAAGAGGAAAACACCAACCCCACCGGCACAATTCCAATTAATACACAATAAAGATCACCTACCTGTTTGACGACCGTATCCTGTGTGGTTATTGCCCCTTGGTTCGCTACAGACAGATACCAAAGAAGTAGAAACCTAAGTCTACGGACATTTATAGGTAGATCTGCAAACAGCACATCAAGGTTGAGTGAGAGTAGCCACTATTTGTTTCCTAAAGTATCACACAATGCTAAATATGATACAGAACTTAGGATCATGGCAATCTACCTGCAAGGCAGGAGGCACACTGATAGGTCCTCTGTATCACCTGGTAAAGCCTCATCACATACTCATACCAAAGCTTCAAATACACATATCTCATGGTACATACAAAGATGATTACTGAAGTACCCAGTCCTGACATCTTAGACTTATATTGTTCCCATACCTTTAGGCTTGTCACTTACCTATGTAAGTCCACAGTGACATGCATATTGGTCTGCAAAGTAGGAACAGACAGACAGCTAGGTTCAAGCTAGTTTACAAACTACTGAGCCCATTGTGATGGTTCTTACATTTACACATGAGACAGACACATCTCTTTGCACAAACTACACCATTTGACAACCTCCTGTTCCCAACATGTGAATTTTATTGGAAAACACTTTAGCACCTCAGTGTCCTGACAGTATAACAATCTTGGTTCCACCCCACTTACACAACAGTATTATTACCTGGATTCAGTCAAGTGCACTTCTCATGTCTGTCAGCAAATCTCATCTACTTCTGACACTTTCTTTCATCTGCAAAGGTAGCAGAGCCAAACAAGATCTAGGCTTATCTGTGAGTCAAGGGGGAAAGGGATAGGACCTAGCAGAAAACATTCCTCACATCTGAGAAGTCATGTTCACAGGTGCAACTTTGCATTTGCTGTTATAATACGTCGTTCAGTAGACCACTCTGTCTTGTACACAATACAGATTTGCAGTCTGCATTCTCAAATCAGTCTTTGGACCCCAGCACACCCCCTCAGATCATGCAAGGAAGGAGGTGACATACTAGCCATCAGCTTCTCGTTGCACAATTACATCATGACAAAAGGTGAACTGCACATATCTATTAATAAGTTGAAGTACTGATTGATAAGATCTGCCCTACAGTTTACTGCTTCTTCTTCCTCTGGCTCTTCATCACTTGGCATATCGTCATTTCCACCCACAGGTCCCGCTGCCTCCCCCTCATCTGGTATAAATGGTATCTGACATCTCAGGAAAAGGTTGTGGAGCATGCAGTAGGCAACTAATATTTGACATACCTTGTTGGGTGCGTAGAGGAGAGCTACTCCAGATAAGTCCAAGCACCTAAATCTTGCCTTCAGGAGCCCAAAAGTCCACTCAACTATACGCCTCGTCCTCCCGTAGGCCTCATTGCAGTGGACTTCCCCTGGCGTAGTTAATATCTCATTGGTGTCAACAGTCAAGGATGGTTTGGATAGCCAGAGTTAACTGAAAACAAAATGGTGGAACAACTCATACATATATGTGGGACATGCAACATTGAAATGGCAGGATTAATACATTGCAAACACACATTACAAATCTAACTTACGAAAGAGCCAGGTACTCCGTGTGTAGAGTGGTGTCATCAGCAGTGAGACATTGCTGTTCCGTATGATGAAGGAATCAGGGACTGACCCAGGATATTTGGCAGTGAGTTGTGAAATGTTTTTTTCTGCCAGACACACCACTTGAACGTTGATGGAGTGGCAGTTTTTCCAGTTCCTAAGCACCTGTTCATTGGCACTGGGAGCTACATGTGTGTCATCTATGGCGCCTACCACATGTGGAATGTGTCCCATAGCATAAAAGTCTGCCTTCACATAGGTCAAATTAACATGATGTATAAACCTGATGTGGCTGTCAAACAATAACGGTCTTGATGCATGCAGAAGCCATATTGTGAAGGAGTGTGAGGAAAGAAGATGGGGAATGTTTGCCTAATTTCTGAAGTGTTATGTCCACTACTATTGGTATGGTTCATGTGGACATGACTTTCTCCTTTTGTCTGTGTCATCCATGCAGGTCAATGTCCATCAGAAGAAGGGAATTTGGCATGCCATCCCCAAGCAAATGCGGACCCTGGGGGTCCACAGCCGGCAGAGCACCCACTGTAGGAAGCAGTGGGAGGACCTGAGATGCTGGATCCGGACGACCGCAAAGGCCGAGCTGCGGGTGTCCTCCCAACAAGAGAGGGGTGCCCGTTGGATCTTGACCACCCCTAGTGGCCTGCATTTTGGCGGTGGCCTACCCTGAAGTGGATGGGTGTTTGAGGGCAGCACAGCAGCCACAAGGGGGTAAGTAGTGACGGTACCCATGTACTTGCCTCTGGCAGTTAAATGTATGATGTCAAGGTATTGAAGCTGTGACAATGTGGTAAGTGCTACAGGTGAAGTGTCTCCTAGGAAGACATGGTACAACAGTTGCCAACATAGGAACACAGATATAGGCATTGTATTGTGTTTATGTTAATCAATTATGTCGACCATATAGTATGACTGCATGTAGAGATACACATGCGACTGTCATATGTATGACTCGATTCAGCCGTATATATTTTTTACCTCCTGTGCTATCCTTTCCATCTAGTGTCCCCAAGTCCATTCACTCAATGGGCGAGTTATTTAGCTCAAAGGTGTCTGAACAATCCTATTTCACTGGATCCGCTGTATGTGCAACATTGGGTCTGACAGATGAGTTGCAGGGCCAAGTAATCCTGTGTCCTGAAATAGTTGGACACTTCATGTGAGGCTGTCATCCAAGTCAGGCTTTTGTGAAGGGCAACTTAGTACTGTCTCTATAAAGTCTGGGGAGGCGACCCCATTGTCATAATCATACAAAGGGAAATGTGTAATTTGATAAGGCTGGTCATCCTACTATGTTGAACTCATGTTGTCATTTTTACCTTCACAAGTATGATTTTGACATCTGTACAAATTATTTACATCCCAATGTCTTTGTTTACAGAGAAGGCAAGTGGCTAGACTGCATATCCCTTAGCCCATGTGTATTGTCCATACTAGATAGGCCAATGTCATACCTATACGAGTGCTACATATGCCATTTGCTGCCTACATCATGTGTCAAATGATACTTTGTGGCTGAATTGATATTTAAGGCTATTTTTTCCCAGACTTACCTTAGGTGATCTGAGGCTGTATGGACAGGTATGGTTCTGGCTCAGTTCATTCCTGTCTGACTTAATGGTGTTATAGATGTTCCATGCCACATACACCAGTTGGTGTCTTGAGATGTGTTGTCAGTATTTTTCCTTGACTCTAGGTGTATTGGTTATTTATGGGTACAGTTATAGTCAGTTGTGTAAGTACTACGTCTGAAGGTAGGTAGGTTGTCAGGACAGTTGTTAGTGATGTAGGTGCTCTGACGTTGTCATGTAGAGACTTCTATTCAGCATGCATGGTGGAATGGTATGAGCCCTTCAAGCACATTGTATGGTGTCCATAGTTTTGTTGTTGTAACTATGCTCCCTGTGGTAGTCTGTGGATGTATGGTATGCTAGGTAGGCCCCAATTGTAGTACTTAGTGGTATTGTGTTTGTGACAATGTATCTGATTAGTGGGTCCTGAGACACCTGATGTATATTTTACAAATAATTCGATAGAAGTTTCCCTGACATGTAGTGTAAATTTGTGATCGACACTGTATAACAATGTCACATATACTGTATTCATCTGCTACATTAGTCACTGGGTAAGTTATGTACAGAATGGTCAGTTAGGCATGTGAATGGAAGCAAACATGCTGTGTTGAATGTAATGTGAGATGACTTAGCTTCCATGAAACCTGACTTTTGGTGATGGACTGGGCAGGTGTATAGTTGGAGGAGGCTTGATATTGTGCTATCAGTCATCTGCATTTTCTTAGACTGATGTGATTATGGACAGTGATGAACTGTATGTGGATATTGGTTTAGCCAATCCTTCATGTGTATGATGCTTTTTAGTAACAGCCGCATAGATGGAATGGTCAAGGAGTGGTCAGGTGGTTGGCTTATGTTGTGGATTAGACTGTTGTCAGATAGGAAAGTTTGAAGTATCTTATTGGGACATGATGTAGACTCTGAAAGCTTTTTAAGTGGGACTTTCCTAGCAGGAGATGTATAGTTACTGTTATACATGTTGTAATGTTGGTGTGTGTGAAGAATGTTATGACCCTCTCTCTCTCTGCCTCTCTCTGTGTGCATCAGCACCGGCAGGCAGTAGAGGCGGGGCTCAGGCAAGTGAAGAAGCTGCCGGCCATGGGACCAGAAGTACTGACACCACTTGCAGTGAGGGACCCAGTGGCTCAGAGTGTGAGGGGAGTGCCACGGGAGGGATAGGATCCAGTTCTTCATCATCAGAATCTTCCTCTAGTGGACACTCCCTGGAGGTGGCGGGCCCATCTGGGACCACCCCAGCACCATATATGTCCGGCATCCCCCTTTCTACTACCACCCTCCTTGAAGCTCCCCACCCAGTTGTCTGTGCCTTCTCACCCAGGAGGGCGGGCATCTTCTTTGCCACAGGCACCTCTGCCCCGTCAACCCTGCTGCCCTCAGTGAGGAGTCTATTGACCTCCTGAGGTCGATCTCTGTGGGTCCGTCCACCATCGTGAATGCCATCCAGGGACTGGAAACTTAAGTCCAACAGACTAATGCATTCCTGGAGAGCATTCACGGTGTACTGGCTGGCCTACAGAGATTGTTTCAGGCTCTGACCTCGACACTGATGACAGACAGTCACCCTTTGTCTTCCGTCCCCCCTCCACCTTCCACTTCTCAATCCTAAAGCCCTCTTTCCTGACTCAGCCAAAGCATACAGACAGACACTCATGCATCGACCTCAACATCAAAGGGTAGCTCAGACAAACCCAAACACCACAAGACATACCACCGGCATGCAATATTCACTTGCAGACACAGCAACAGTCACAACCTACCCTGACACCCCCACCACCCCGAGCATCACAGACAGTACACCAGACGTACCTGCAGTCACCACAGCAATATTCACAGATATAGCAACTACATCTATCCTACTCACAGACAGCACAACAGCAGACCCTCAGACATCCACCTCAGTCACCACATCTGCAGAAACCACAACCAGAGACACACCTACATGGAGCACATCCACCATACCTGCAGTCACCACCCCAACAGACAGTCACCCACCTACCACAGAATCTCACAGCAATTCCACCCCATCCTACAAAAACACATAAACTCCTGCATACCCACCACCCACAAGCATATGTCGCACAAACATGCACCCAAAACACCGACACCAACACCTCTTACAACCAGTTCCTCTCCCTCCACACCCAGAGCCTTTTGCTATGACCGTCCCTGTGTGAGTAAGAAAGCTTTCATTTCAGAGTTTGCACTTTTCCCTACTCCTCTCCCACCCAATGGTACCCCTAACCATGCTGTGTCCCTCCCCATGTCTGGACTTTCCACCTCCAAGACCTCCCATGCACCCTGCAAGTACCTATGCCCCTCCCCCCACCAAGAAGTCCACCCCTCACAAGAGTACCCAACCCTCCCCTAAGCCTAGACCTAACCTCCCTCAGGCCCAATCCCAAATGTTCCCCTCCCAAAAACAGGCCTATACCCCTCCCTCTGCCCCACCAAATCCTGAGGTGCCTACCTTGATACCCCTACCTCAATCAATCAATCAGGAATTTGTAAAGCGCACTACTCACCTGTGAGGGTCTCAAGGTGCTGAGGTGGGGGGAGGAGAGGGGAGGTGCTGCTACTGCTCGAACAGCCAGCTCTTGCAAAGTTTTCTGAAGGTAAGGAGGTCTTTGGTCTGACGCAGGTGGGTGGGAAGAGTGTTCCACGTCTTGGTGGCGAGGTGCGAGAATGATCTGTGCCGGTTGTAGTTCTGCGGACGCATGGGACGGTTGCGAGGGTGAGGTCGGCGGAGCAGAGATGCCGGGTCGGGTGTAGAAGGAGAGCCGTCTTTTGAGGTATTCTGGTGCGGTGTTGTGCATTGCTTTGTGAACGTGGGTAAGAAGTTTGAAGGTAATTCTCCTGTTGACTGGAAGCCAGTGCAGGTCTCTCAGATGGCCTGTGATGTGGCAGTGGTGAGGGATGTCCAGGATGAGGCATGTGGAGGCGTTATGGATGTGTTGCAGCCACTTCTGGAGTTTGGCAGTGGTTCCTGCGTAGGGGGTATTTCCGTAGTCCAGTTTGCTGCTTACAAGGGCTTGGTTGGATGTTCTTCTGGTTTCAGTGGGGATCCATTTGTAGATCTTTTGGAGCACGCGGAAGGTGTTGAAGCAGGAGGAGGAGATTGCGTTGACTTGCTGGGTCATGGATAATGAGGAATACAAGATGAATCCTAGGTTGCGTGCATGGTCAGTGGGAGTCGGAGCGCTCTAAGAGGGGCAGGCCACCAGGAGTCATCACATGCGGAGTGGGTGGAGCCGAAGATGAGGACTTCCGTCTTGTTGGAATTGAGTTTGAGGCAGCTGTTTTCCATTCATTCGGCGATGACCTTCATTCCTTTGTGAAGGTTGGTCGTGACAGAGTCCTTGGCTATGGAGAGGGTCAGCTGGGTGTCATTGGCATATGAAATGATGTTGAGGTTGTGGGATTGAGCGGTGTTAGCGAGCGGGCCATGTAGACTTTGAAGAGGGTCTGGCTGAGGGACGAACCTTGGGGTACACCGCAGATGATTTTGGTGGCCTCCGAGCGGAAATGGGGGTAGCAGACTCTCTGGGTTCTGCCGGTGAGAAAGGAGGTGACCCAGTCCAAGGCTGACATACGTTGTGTGTCTTTATGTGTGTGTGTGGTGCTTGGGCTACATGTATTGTTTGTGAGGTTGTGTGCAGTGTATTTGTCCCCCTGTGATGGGTGTGTGTTGCATGATGGACATGTGTATGTTGGGGACCTGTTGTTGTGATGGTATTGAGTGATGTTTGTGTTGACATGTGTTTGTTGCAGTGTTGTGTGCCTTTGTGTGCTTGGACTGTGTCCGGCCTGCAGGTGGCTACCGTCATCCATGGCCGCCTGACCGTATCGGCGGTGCCGGCGATTCTATTACTATATCCTGCAGGTAATACCTCCATGGTAATAATTTGGAGGTCTTCTTCGCCAGCCTGTCGCCGTTACGACCGCTACCACCAACATGGTGGTCCTCCGACCACCAGGTTTGTAATGAGGCCCTGTGTGTTGCACAGTTGTGCTCTTCCTCCTCAGTGTTTAATATTGGTTAGGCAAAGAATGTCACAGGATTCACCGTAGGACAATTCACAACCTTCAAATACAGTAAAGACAGTATCACCTCATACCCTGACACTCACTGAGTAGTCAAAGTGTTCTTGGCTTTCTGAGTGGTAGCAAACAAAGCATGTTCTGCGTAAAGCATCAAGGGTGCCCCCATAACTATGGGGGTGCTTTTCTGTACCGTAAAGGACGCAGCGGCTAGAGCTTGCTCACAGGGATGATGTCCTTTCATGACTGAGTCCAGCAGTTCACTGAAGTATGCAATCGGTTTGTGCCCTGGTGGATACTTCTGTGTGAGGACAGCGGACATCACCTGACCGTTGCAGTGGCAGAATAGATGAAACTCCATATTGTAGTCTGGAGTTCCCAAGACTAGAGAATTTGTTATTTAATTTTACAGTTTTTTAAAAGTTTCCTTCATCTCTGATGCCCATATTATCTTGTCCTCCCTAGCCCTTGCCTGTTTGATAGCAGCCAACAATGGGGCTATAATCAAATACTCGCTGCCTCACATATTTACAGAGGCCCAGAAACATCTGAATTCCTCTGACAATTTGTTGCTCTTTCAATTGCCAGATGGATACTGCCCCTTTCAGGTGTTACACGCCTACCAGATGCTGACAGTAATTGTCCTAAATATTGGACTTCTTCCTGGCAGTACTGAATTTTCTCTGGGTTTCCTCTATCACAAATGTGATGGATATATCGTCTGCCGTATAATGATTCCATTTTATTCTCTGGAGTTCATAATACTCCAGACGGGATGTCCCTCACATTTGTGATGGAGAAAACCCCTCAGTCAAGATCGTAATAAGGCCCATAGTGTCTCTTCTACACTGTTGTTCAGTAGGACTACAAATAAATATGTCATCAATATATTGCATCAGAGTGCTGTAACAGTGAAAGGATGCTGAAGGCGTTCTTAAGATCAGTAACTGAGAAATATCTGGCATCCTGGGGGATATTTATCAAAATGATGGAGGGGTCAGGGACAATTGGGAATTCTGATAACACTATGGTGGTCATTACAACCCTGGTGGACGGTGTTAAAGCTGCGGTAATACCGCAAACAGGCCGGCGGACAAAAAAAGGGAATCACGACCCTGGCGGAAACCGCCAACTAAGACAGCCACTTTAACACATCGCCCGCCACGGCGGTACAGACAAACAGCGCGGCGGTCACCGCCAACAGACAGGCGGAAGACAATGTACCGCCCACACTATCACAACACACCAATCCGCCACCTTTTCCGGGGCGGATTCACCGTGGATAAAAACATGGCGGAAACAGCTTGTGCTATGGGAAAACGCTCACCTCAACACATCCCACGAGGAACGAGGACACCATGGAGCCGGAACTACAAATCTTACCTGCCCTTGCATTCCTGCTCATCTACGACCAACAGCGACGTAGGCGCAGAACATACCGGTGAGTACAGCACCTACGACACGGGGGAGGGGGGAGGCAAAAGTTACGGGGACACCCACCAAACACCCCCACCCCCACCCTCGCATATTACAACATACACACCAATGCATTCACAAAAATCACAGTAACAACCCACAATCCCCCCGGAAGAATGCAAAGACAAAGCGAATAGCGGTCAAACTTTGTATTGTGCCAATATACTACTCATTAAAAAATATACGGATATATATATCACGAAATCTGTCAAAAATAAATGTACAATACAAGAAGTAGTGCAGAGATCTACACAACAATGTCCGTGCACCAACAATTCCAAAAATGCATGGGCGACGCCCACAATAGTCACCTGACCAAAATCCGAGAGAACACTGCCGGGCATCAGATAGAAACAATACAGGCACCTCAGGGGGAAGGGAAAGGGGGGCACCTCAGCCACATGAATACGAAGCCAGATCCACGACGGGGCTCCATGCCCATTGATGTATCCTGGGGAGTGCAAAGCCACAGTCTCTCAAGTCTCTACAGTGGGTGGTTTGCCCACTGCTTCATCCTGGGGAGTGCAAAGCCACAGTCTCTCAAGTCACTTCAGTGGGTGGGTTGCCCACTGTGCCATCCTGGGGAGTGCAAAGCCACAGTCTCTCAAGTCTCTACAGTGGGTGGCTTGCCCACTGTTACATCCTGGGGAGTGCAAAGACACATCTTCGCAAGTAGATGCAGTTCTCTACTGGTACTAGGTGGTACTGGTGCCCACGCTGGATGAGTCTCCCCGTGAAAGTACATGTCCTGTCACAGTCCCAGCTGCACATGGGAGAACGATGTCTGATGTGCCGGACTATTCATACCCACACGGTCTTTGCCCTGTTCAGCGGTCTTCACCATGGCGGTCTTTGCCCTGTTCAGCGGTGCTTAGCCATGGCGGTTTTTGCCCTGTTCAGCGGTGCTTAGCCATGGCGGTCTTTGCCCTGTTCAGTGGTCTTCACCATGGCGGTCTTTGCTCTGTTCAGCGGTCTTCACCATGGCGGTCTTTGCCCTGTTCAGCGGTCTTCACCATGGCGGTCTTTGCCCTGTTCAGCGGTCTTCACCATGGCAGTCTTGGCCTTGTTCAGCGGTGCTTAGCCATGGCGGTCTTTGCCCTGTTCAGCGGTCTTCACCATGGCAGTCTTTGCCCTGTTCAGCGGTGCTTTGCCATGGCGGTTCTGGGATGGATATTGGTGTGTGGCATTACGATCTCCACACTGGACATTGGTGTGTGGCATGACGAACTCCACACTGGACATTGGTGTGTGGCATGACGATCTCCACACTGGACATTGGTGTGTGGCATGACGATCTCCACACTGGACATTGGTGTGTGGCATGACGAACTCCATACTGGACATTGGTGTGTGGCATGACGAACTCCACACTGGACGTTGGTGTGTGGCTTGACGTTCCATCATTGCCCAGCGGGGCTGTGGGATTCTGGACCCTCATGGGCTGTGACTCCGGCGGTGGCGGTGGTCTCCTGACCAGTAACGATACTTGAGCCCTCCTGGGCTGTGACTCCGGCGGTGGTCTCCTGACCAGTAACGATACTTGGGCCCTCCTGGGCTATGACTCTGGCGGTGGTCTCCTGACCAGTTACGATACTTGAGCCCTCCTGGGCTGTGACTCCGGCGGTGGCGGTGGTCTCCTGACCAGTAACGATACTTGGGCCCTCCTGGGCTATGACTCTAGCAGTGGTCTCCTGACCAGTTACGATACTTGAGCCCTCCTGGGCTGTGACTCCGGCGGTGGCGGTGGTCTCCTGACCAGTAACGATACTTGGGCCCTCCTGGGCTGTGACTCCGGTGGTGGCGGTGGTCTCCAGACCAGTAACGATACTTGGGCCCTCCTGGGCTATGACTCTGGCGGTGGTCTCCTGACCAATTACGATACATGAGCCCTCCTGGGCTGTGACTCTGGCGGTGGTCTCCTGACCAGTAACGATACTTGAGCCCTCCTGGGCTGTGACTCCGGCGGTGGCGGTGGTCTCCTGACCAATAACGATACTTGAGCCCTCCTGGGCTGTGACTCCGGCGGTGGCGGTGGTCTCCTGACCAGTAACGATACTTGGGCCCTCCAGGGCTATGACTCTGGCGGTGGTCTCCTGACCAGTTACGATACTTGAGCCCTCCTGGGCTGTGACTCTGGCAGTGGCGGTGGTCTCCTGACCAGTAACGACGGTGCTGGCGGTTGTGTCTGGACCGCCGGAAATAATGGCACACTTCCCCGCCGTGACACTCACAACAGGTTGGGGAGACTTCCTCAGGACCTTCCCCACCTTCTTTTGAGTTACAGATGACTCACCAATCGCCTTGGATCCCATTTCACTGTTTGTCCCACCAGGAGTCTTGACACGGGGGTGGGCTGACAGTGCCTTGGCTCCGGGTCCTACTGCCTGCCCTGGTGGACGGGGCACTCCAAAAACCTGGTACACGCACCACTGGTACTGGAGGCTTTTTGGCTGAGGCGCTACGACGGGACTGATGAATTGGGGGGGGGCAAAAAGGTCAATTTGACATAGGGACAGTTTCTGACGTACACTGGGATGGGTAGCTGGAGGGGCTCTGGGAGTGGAGGAGAGGAGGTGGTTGTAGGAGGTGTCACTTTAGCTGTTTTGGGTGCAGGTACTGGAGGCTGTCGTGAGGTGGATGGATGTTGGGTGAGTGATTTCCGGCGTTTGTGTACTTTGGGAGGGGGCGTTACAGACACACTGGGAGAGGACACAGGGGACGTGTAAATGGCAGTGGAGGTGGTGAGTGCAGGTGAGCGGCTTGTGGTGCTGGGTGTCCTGGTGCGAGTCCTAGTGCCTGTAGATGTGGTGCATGCAGGTGTGTGTGTAGACGAGACTGGGAGGGAGGAGGGAGAAGAGGAGGAGGGGGACACAGTGTAGACAGTGGATGTTGCTGTGTCTGTATGGGTCTGATGCTTGTGTGAGTGCCTGTGGTGTGTGTGGTGCCAATGTTTGCTTGAGCTACTTGTGTGTGTTGACTTGTGTGCATGCTGGTCTGTAGGTGTGCTTGGGATGGGCTGGGGTACAGGGGATTGGGTCTGGGTGGAGGAAGTTGGAGGGGGAGGCTGGACACAGGGACAATGGCTGCCATCAGTGCTGAGGCCAGAGATTGCAGGATTCGCTGAAGGACAGCCTGACCAGAATGAATGCCTTCCAGGAATGCATTACCGTGTTTCAACTCTCGTTCTACACCCTGGATGGCATTCACAATGGTAGACTGCCCAACAGTGAGTGACCTGAGGAGGTCAATGGCCTCCTCACTGAGGGCAGCTGGGGTGATTGGGGCAGGGCCTGAGGTGCCTGGGGCGAAGGTGATGCCCACCCTCCTGGGTGAGCGGGCACGGGGCGAACGCTGAGGGGCTGCTGGGAGGGTGGTGCTGGTAGGGGAGGTGGCAGCTGTACCTGTAGAAGTGGGGCGCACAGATGGTGCTGCCACCACAGGGGAGCTCCCATCGGCGGACGAGTCTGTGTCGCTGTTTGGTGATCCTGTGGCCGACGTGAAGCTCCCCTCGCCCTCCGTCCCACTGGTGAATTCAGAGTCTGTGGTGTGGCCCTCCATGGCCATGTGGGATGCAGCTCCCTCGTGCTCCGGTGCCACTGTACCTCCGCCTGTTGATGCTGATGTACAGAAGGACAGGGAGAGCAGAAAAAGGGTGGAGACAGAAGAAAGAGAGTTTTAGTGCATGGCATACCGCTACCGTTGGCGGACAAGACAAACGCAGCAGCCCCCTGCATTACGCCGTGCTCCTGCCCTCTGCACATGCAATTTCTGGGATGTGGCCTACATAGCAATGGTAGAAATCTGCCCACATGGATGGCAAAGGGGCAACTATACATCAAGTTTCCATTTTTTTGAGCTGGGGTAGAGTGCCACATGGCCTACATAACGAAGGGGCCTTGCCTACCTAACTCGCCCTGGCCTAGGGACACCCACAGCCTACCACCCCCACCCAGACAGCTCCACTGCACGCAAAGTCCACAGGATGAGGTTGTACTCACCCCCTTGTGTCTGCTGTGATGTCCTTAAGCGCCCATCCAACTCCGGGTAGGCCACCGCCAGGATCCAGAACATCATGGTGCAACAGGCACCCCTCCCGCGTTGGGAGGCCATCCCCAGCTGAGCCTCCGCCGTCTTCTTGCTGCAGCGGCGAATGTCCTCCCATCTCTTCCGGCAGTGGGTGCCCCGTCTCTGGTGGGCCCCCAGGGTCCGGACTTCCTTGGCGATGGCACGCCAAATGTCCCTCTTCTGGTGGGCGCTGACCTACATGACATGCACAAGGAAAGAGGAACAGTCATTACCTACAGCACCGTCGTTGTAATTGGCCCCCTCCCATCTCTATCCCTGTGGCCCATTCATCCCTCATCCACCCAGCCCTCTCCACCCAGGCCTAGCCCATACAACGTGCTCCCTGTGTACTAACCTGTTTGTCTGGAGGACCATAGAGTAGCGTATACTGGGGGAGGATCCCATCCACAAGTTTCTCCAACTCCTGTGCAGTGAAGGCAGGGGCCCTTTCCCCAGACGCAGCAGCCATCGTCGCTTCCAGACCGAGGTCACAGCAGCACTAGCAGTGTAGGTCCTCTCCTGTTGAAGGTCAGGTATCTAGTGATTGAAGAGATAGAAAATGGTGGTGACGTCCGCGGCGGTGCGCATCATCACCGCCAGCGCACCTGTTCATTGGCTCCTGGGTCCCATAGGGTCCAATGTTAACCAATGCAGCATTGCGCCGCGCTCTACGACCGCCTACCGCGACGGTGTCCAACGCCAGCGGAGTTACCCCACAATTCCAATGTCCCAGTTTAGAGGTCAGGCAGCCGCCATTTCAGGAGCCCACATGGCTTCAATTACTACTGCGTCACACATACTGAGGCCTACACTCAAAACCTTTCCCGGATGGGTTATTTGTCTGGTGTAGTCTTGTGTGTGACTGTCGGTACATACCTGGAGGAATGCTGACAGTTTCTTCGCTGTTGTCCTTCTTAGGCACCGTCAGTTGGGACATATTGGAAGATGGCAGAATCCGCCGGTGTACCGACCACTGGTGGACCTGTTGACAATGGAAGAGCGACATGTCATTGTGACCTACCGGTTTGACCGTGCCACAATCCAGGAACTATGTACCCAGTTGGAGCCAGACCTGATGTCACCAATCCGCCATCCAACTGGAATCCCCCCTGACGTGCAGGTGCTGTCAGTGCTCCATTTCCTTGCAAGTGGGTCTTTTCAGACAACAGTGGCCATGGCATCAGGGATGTCCCAGCCTATGTTTTCCAACGTGTTGTCCAGAGTGTTGTCTGCCCTGCTGAAACACGTAAGGAGATACATCATTTTCCCTGAGGTGGCGGATTTGCCTACAGTGAAAGGTGACTTCTATGCCCTTGGACATGTCCCCAACATCATAGGTACCATTGATGGGACCCATGTAGCTCTGGTCCCCCCGCAGGAATGAACAGGTGTACAGGCACAGGAAGACTTATTATTCCATGAATGTCCAGATGGTCTGTTTGGCAGACCAGTACATCTCGCAGGTAAATGCAATGTTCCCTGGCTCAGTGCATGACGCCTACATCCTGCGGAATAGCAGCATCCCTGATATGATGGGTGAACTCCAGAGGCACCGTGTATGGCTATTGGGGGACTCTGGTTACCCCAACCTGTCCTGGCTACTGACCCCAGTGAGGAATCCCAGGACCAGGGCAGAGGAACGGTACAATGAGGCCCATGGGCGGACTAGAAGGGTGATCGAGCGGACGTTCGGCCTCCTGAAGGCCAGGTTCAGGTGCCTCCATATGACAGGTGGGTCCCTATTCTACTCACCGAAGAAGGTGTGCGACATCATCATCGCCTGCTCCATGCTCCATAACTTGGCATTGCGACGACAGGTGCCTTTTCTGCAGGAGGATGATCCAGATGACGGTGTTGTTGCAGCGGTTGAGCCTGTGGAGCCTGTGGACAGTGATGAGGATGAAGCTGATAAAGATGAAAACGACAACAGGGAGTCAGTCATACAGCAATATTTTCAATGAGACACAGGTGAGTACAATTTCATGTTTCACATTATATTACATTTCACACATCTACCTCTTTCCTGTACCTACATTTCACTCCCTATTTGGTAACTGAGTTGTCCCCTTCCATTTCAGTTTCAGTAATGTGGTAACCTACGTGTCAACAGCTTGCACCCTTGAAAGGCTTGTGATGTGTGACATTGGCATGTTGACCTTCCAATGGGTAAACTTTTTTAACACTGTAATTGACAATACAAAGTTCACAATCATTGACTGACTCCAATATTTTTGAGGTTTCAAGGGTGTTTATTGAAGTGCATAAAAATGTAGGGGGGTTGTGAAATGGGGAGAGGTCACGGTGGAAGAATGTCCATAGCAGAGTCCAGTCTATTAGACTCACAGGTACATTGCACATCTGGCCATTGGAAGTGGAGCTGGGGCAGTTCCAAGCTGGACAGGGTAACAAAGTGGGACACTGAGGGGACAATCAGGGTGGTCTTATTTCCTGGCGAGGGTCTTGCCATCTTGCTGTGTCCTGTTCCTGGATCTCAGGGCCCGCTTTCGTGGTGGTTGTCCATCTGCAGGGGGTGGGGTGCTGGTGTGTTGGTCCTGTGGCGGGGCGCCCTGTCCACTAGCGCCGGCGGAGGTGGTGAGCATTTCATCGTCCTGGCTAGTGTCAGGGGCCCCTTGGAGTGCCACAGTGTCCCTCAAGGTCTTTTGAATGTCCGACAGCACCCCTACGATGGTGCCCAGGGCAGAGCCGAAGGTCCTGAGCTCCTCCCTGAACCCCAAATACTGCTCCTCCTGCAGACGCAGGGTCTCCTGCAACTTGTCCAGTACCGTTGCCATCGTCTCCTGGGAGTGGTGGTATGCTCCCATGATGGAGGATAGGGCCTCGTTGAGAGTAGGTTCCCTTGGCCTGTCCTCCCTCTGTCGCACAGCAGCCCTCCTAGTTCCCCGGTGTTCCAGTGCCTCCGTCCCCTGGACCGTGTGCCCACTACCACTGCCCCCAGGTCCCTGTTGTTGTTGGGGTGGTGGGTTAGCCTGGGTGCCCTGTAGTGGTGGACACACCGCTGATTGACCTGTCCTGGGTAGGGAGGTATGGGCCCGCTGGGTGGGTGCTGTGCTAGTGTTACCAGAGGGTGTAAGCTCGGTGTTGGGCTGTGGCTGGGCAAGGGGAACCGACTGTCCTGAGGCCCACGATGGTCCGGGCTGGTCATCAAGATCCAGTAGGGCAGAGCTGCTGTCGTCACTGTGGGCCTCTTCTGGGGGTGGAGTGGTGTTGTCTGGACCCTCTGGTGTGGTGACGTTCCTTCTGGTTCCTGCGGGGGTATAAGTACATGATTATTGCATGTGTGTGTTTCATGGTGTGCAATGGTTGGGTGTGCGTGAACCCCAGTGCAGGCATTCCTGTGTGGGGGCTTGTGTGGTGATGTTTGTGGGGTGTTGTGGGTCTGTGCAGTGGGCATGCTTTAGTGATCGGTGCCCATGCTTAGTTGTGTCATGCAGGTCTTGGGGTTGGGATGGGTGGTTTGTGTTATGGGTAGATTAGTGAGGAGTTAGGGTGATGGGGGAGGGTGTGAGGGTGGGGGGTGTGATAGCATGCAGGTAGGGTGGGGGATATGATAGTGAAGATTTGACTTACCAGTGTCCGTTCCTCCAACGACTCCTGCGATGCCCTCAGGATGCAGGATGGTCAAGACTTGCTCCTCCCATGTTGTTAGTTGTGGGGGAGGAGGTGGGGGTCCGCCGCCAGTCCGCTGTACCGTGATGTGGTGCCTGGATACCGTGGAACGCACCTTCCCCCGTAGGTCGTTCCACCTCTTCCTGATGTCCTCCCTATTTCTTGGGTGCTGTCCCACAGCGTTGACCCTGTCGACTATTCTTTGCCATAGCTCCATCTTCCTGGCTATGGATGTGTACTGTACCTGTGAGCCAAATAGCGGTGGCTCTACCCTGATGATTTCCTCGACCATGACCCTGAGCTCCTCCTCGGAGAAACGGGGGTGTCTTTGGCGTGACATGGGGTGTTGTGTGTGATGTGTGGGGTGGTGTATGTGTTGATGAGTGTGGTGAGTGTAGTGGTATTTGGTGTTTTGTGCGTGGATGTTGTGTGGGTGATGGTGTGGTGTGCCTCTGTGTGATGGTGTTATCTATTCTGTGCTGTCTCTCTCTGGCCTTCGTCTCTAATTTGGGGTCATAGGGGTTTGTGGGTGATGTGGGTGTGTGTTTTATATTGTGTTGGGTGTGTGGGAGTGGTGTGTGTATGTGTATCAGGTGTGTGTATTTGTAATTGTCCAATGTGGCGGTGTTTTGGAAGTGTGTGTGTATTTTTTGCCCGGCGGTGTGTACCGCCAATGGAATCCCGCGGTTGAAAGACCGCCGCGTGGATTCGTGTGTTGTAATAGCATGGGCTTGTTTCTGTTGGCGTGGAGGTGGAGGATTTGTTTCCACATATTTATCGCTGACCTTTGGAGTGGCGGACTTGTGTGGGTGTCTGAATTTCGGCGGAATCCGTGATGTGTGTCATAATAGCTGTGGCGGTCTCCCGCCACGGCGGCGGTGTATTGGCGGTCTTCTGCACAGCGGTAAGCGGCTTTTAGCACCAATGTTGTAATGACCCCCTATGTTGTTTAAAGCGTGCATGTCTTGAACCATGCACCCAATATTGCCCTTAGCTTTCTTAACCAGGTAAATAGGGCTGTTGCAAGGAGACACCCCATTGTAAATTACTCCCTGTTATAACAATGCCTGCATAGTGGGGGCGATGCCCTCATCTGCCTCCTTGGACAGGGGATACTGCTTTATTCTGGGTAAAAAGGCACCTTCCTTTCAATTCAATCCGGAATAGTGTGGCAGTGCAGATAAGGCCAACATTGTGGGGACCCTTAGTCCACAGAGGTCTGGTACTTATGACAGATCTGCTTCTTTTACTCAGTCAAATGCTCTGCTTGGTGTGGGCGTTGTGACTTCAAACACAGTCCTTAGTGGTATGTCTTCCTGAAAAAGTATAACTCTTTTCTTGGGGTCATCTTAAAACAGTTGGCATCCAGTATCTCCCTAACCATCTTTTAAGGCTCAAGGAAGCCACACATGCCAAAAAAATATTATTATGGTAGCTTACTGTTAGGGTACCATAGGTTGGTGAAAGTTCTAAAGCTTCTTTCTGTAATATCAAAAGAGCTTCTGATAGCCCAGAGTCCTGTCTTAGTTGTCTAAAGAGGAATTCTTCAGGTAATTGAACCACCCTTCCTCGTAACTCTGGTGTCTTTGCTATGATTGTGTATACTGCTGCAGTAATAGCCCCCACATCAGTGGGTCATGCTCTAATGTGGTCTCTGCTGGAGGAATCTACAGCTAGTGCCATGATTCTGGAAGGTGGAAGGCCAGTTGTGGAACAAATTATGCTACCAACTGTTTTAAAATTAATGGTTGCATTCAATTTGGCCATCAGATCTCTTCCGAATAAATTTGCAGGGACAGCTGATGAGAACAGTAGACAGCCATCAATGTGTCTCCCTATTACTTTCGTCTCCACTGGTTCGGTAAAAGGAACCCTATTAACTTCCCCAGAGAATCCCTGTGTATACATTGAACTGTTAGAAATAAGGCCTCCCTCTCTAACAAATTACGTTGCTGCTCCTGTCTCTATGAAGAATGCATATCTCTTGTCATTGATAGACACAGTCACAGTGGGCTCCTCATTGGCCTGCACATTACTGGCAAGACTAGACTTATAGAAACACTCTGTGGGCACCCTCATTGTGTGTATGCTCCCACAGGTTCACTTGGAAAAGGTCCTGCATTATGACTACTCCTCCTTCTCCACTTTGTAGTGGGATCTCTGGGGAGGGTACTTGGTAGTTCTGCTAAGGCAGCCCCTGCTGCGCTTGGGGAATTCCTGGCAACTGTACATTTTGTGAGGGTGTCTGGGGTACAGATGTAATTTGTGGGCTTTGATGTTCAGTTATATTTCCTGATTGACCATAAATTCCCATTCTTCCATTTTGCTCATCCCATCTCTTCATGTGGCAGTCTCCAATAAGATGCACAAATATGTAACAATAATAAAATGCCTGATCCCTTCTTAGAGGACCCATCCTACCTCTTCCTACTTCTCCTCTTCCTCCTCTGTTACTTTAATGTGTCCTTACATCATTCTGCTGCTGTGGGTACTTTAGTTGTGTGGTGAAGAGTCTTCGTGTTTGTAGGTACTGGTTTTATTCATATTAAATATACTAATAATACAAAACAGCAAATGAACACCTCCGCCACAGCCGCCATCCCAACCGTTCTGTCGTGTTATGTCGAGTCTCGAGCCAAGGTTCGAGAATCCCTACAAGACTCGACATAAGAACTAAGAGAGAACCCAACATATCCTTCCCTTTAACACACACAAAGTTACACCCAACATATACAAAAACACGTAACACATTTGTTAAACTAAAAGTACAAAATCACAAAACTTCCTAGGAAGCATCCTATTCCTAGTTGAGGATCTTCTCCTCATGTCCATCGTCACACACTCCTTCTTGTCAGGTCCTTCCAAATTCTTGTCCTTCTGTGGGTCGTTCCTTGCCTCTTGATTTACTTTGGTGGATTCCTTCAAAGACTTGTTCAAAAGTTCCACATCACGAGCCAAGGACAACCTCTCCTTATTCCACCAATTGCCATCTTCCAATTTAACAGCATTTTTACAAATTTTGATGACTTTCTTAGGACAAGAAAATTTAGATTCACCTTTCTGAACAATGCGGGCACTCTTGATTTTGACATAATCACCCACCTTTACACAAATTGTTTTTCTAGGATCATCTTTGTATTTATTCTGAGCAGAAATCCTTTTTTCATTCACTTTCTCAATCAATCCCTCATCAACTCCATTTTCACCCACCCACTTCCTTTTCAACTTAGTTCCAGGAGCTCTTCCCTTCAATAATATAAAAGGAGACACATCAGTATCTGCATTGGGTGTGGTCCGCACTGCCCACAACACATTTCTTAGCTCATCCTTACAATTTAACCCTCCAGCTTTGGCCAACTGCATATTCTCTTTAATCACTCTGTTAAAGCGCTCAACAAGACCATTACTCCTATGATGATAAAGTGAAGTCTTAACATGTTTAATGCCCATGAGCACCAAAAAATCAGAAAATTGAGAAGATGTGAATTGACTGCCGTTGTCAGTAAGTATCTCATCAGGAATACCCTCTCTGAGAAAAACAGATTCCAAAAATTCAATGACCTTATGAGAATTAGGTACCTTCACCAAATTAAACTCGGGCCAACGACTATAAAAGTCTATTAACACTATACCATACTCCACTTGCCCATTGAGCATATTGACAGGTCCAATCAAATCCACTGCAATCTTACTCCAGGCTTTCCCAGGCACTTCAATAGCTTCAACAGGAGATGGCAGGACAACTTGAGACTTGTCACTAATAGCGCAGGCCAAACAATCTCTCACGAAGTGTTCTACATCTCTGTCCAGACCAGGCCACCAGAAATCCTCTCTTATTCTCCTTTTCATAGCTCGCATTCCTATGTGTCCTTCATGTCCCAAGGACAATACTTTGTACCTTAAATCTTTAGGTACAACCATTACATCCGCACGCATCAATACGTTATTTACAATAGACAACTCCTCAAAAACATGTTTGTATACTTCACATTATTCAGACTTGCACACAGACCATCCCTGCGCTATGCCCTTCATGACCTCATTCAATTGTTCATCACTTCCACTCGCTTGCCTCCACTCATCTTCCGTCACAGCACCTCCCAATTGATACACTATAGAGCATACCAGGACATCATCCTCTTCTGGCTCCTCCTCATCCGACTCATTCTTGCAAGGAAGACGGGAAAGGGAATCGGCAAGTGTATTCCTCGCACCTGGGACATATTCTACATGAAAGTTATACATTTGTAATCTGTACTGCCACTTGGCTATTCTGGGAGTGGCTCGATGCGCACCAGAGGTAGAAAACAATTGCACTAAGGGTTTGTGATCCATCCTGACTGTAAAGTGCACACCCCACAGATACGATTTGAAATGCACAATACCCCACCAACATGCAAGGGATTCCCTTTCAATAGTTGAGTAAGTTTCTTCGGCACCTCTCAGACTACGCGAGGCAAAGGCTACCACTTCATCCCTACCGTTTTTCTTCTGCATCAAAACAGCTCCCAATCCAAGTTGACTGGCATCCATCATTATTACTATTTCGTCCCTTGTGTTAAAAGACTTCAACGGAATTGCCAATGCTACTTCCTTTTTTATGGCTGCAAACTCCTGTTCACACTCCAGGCACCAGTCAAATTTAACATTTTTCTTTAAAAGAGATCTGATTTTATGTGTTTTACTTGCACAATTAGGAATGAACCTCGAATAAAATTCGATCAGACCCATGAAGGATCTGATCTGATCTTTCTTACTAGGAGACTGAAAATCTTCAATAGCCTCAACCAGCTTTTTCTTTGGTTCCACACTTTGTTTGGAAATTTTATACCCTAGATAATCAATACTAGATACACCAAATTTACATTTGTTTGCCCCTAGAACAATCCCTTTTTTATTCAACAAAGACAATACTCGTTCCATTCTTTCATCATGCTGTGCTTGATCCTTGCCAAAGACTAGAATGTCGTCCTGGAAAGCAATTACACCTTCCATACTTCCAAATAAACTGTCCACCACCCTTTGGAATACCGCAGAAGCTGAAGCTAAACCAAATGGCATGCGTCTAAATTGGAACAAACATTCCGGAGTAACAAAAGCTGTCAAATGCCTTGAATCAGGATGCAGATTATTTGATGATAAGCCAATGTCATGTCCAACAAACTAAACACGCTGGCATCATCTAGAATAGATAGCATTTCAACAATGTTGGGCAATGGATGGCAATCCACCCAAATTTGTGCATTGAAGTTACGTAAATCAACACACATGCGAATAGAGTTATTGGCCTTACGGGCAATCACTATGGGGGCCACCCAATCTGATGCATCCACCCTCTCAATTATGCGTTGATCACACAATCTCTCTAGCTCCTTTTTCAACTCTGTTCTCAGCGCTAAAGGCACTCTACGTACTTTATGGACCTTGGGAACTGCATTCTCCTTTAACTTTATCTTGTGTGCAAATCCCCTGAACATACCAATTCCTTCTTTAAAAACACCTGGAAAGGCATCGACCCACACAGAACTAACAGATAACGCCTGGTTGTAATTCTTGCTCAGTATTAGTTGTTCGGGGTTATAGGGATCCAACAAAAAAAAATACTTTCTTTGGTCTTCCCAACCTAAAAGACATGTATCATCATTAGCTACATACACCACTCCCTTAGTCACATTACCTTGAAAATTCAACTCGACTTCACACTCCCCCAAAACTTCCACTGGTTTGCCACCATATCCCACAGGCTTGATGCGAGACTTCCTGAGCTGAACATGGCTGAAATTTTCCTTCCACACATTTTGACTCACAAGTGAACCAGAATCGGCCACAACAATTATTTCACACCCATTAATTGACAATTTACAGGTAGGCCTCTTAGTGTTGTTAAGCAAAACAACATCGCTCTCATTAGAACAACATACAACAGTAAGAATTTCGTCATCCTCACTAGAGGAAGAAACAAATCCATTCAAATTGTCATTGTGTAACTTAAAAACTTTATCCCCTGAACTGGAACTTGATGTGTTAACGGCCCTACACACTCTAGCAAAATGCCCAACTTTGGAGCATTTTGAACATCTTTCTCCTACAGCAGGACAATTACTTGCATTACCTAAACGGTTGGGACTACCATACCTAAAACATTCCCTTTTCTTGTGATTTTCCTTCCTAACTGATGTTTCAGCTTTGACATTTGCTTGGGATTTGTTAAATTTCTGTTTGATTATAGCAACTTTCTGATGAGAATCCTTCTGACTAGTTATACTCATCTGTTGCATGAACATTGTTGTATTCTCGATTCTAGTGGCTATCTCCAAGGCCTTTTCTAATGTTAAATTCGGTGTAGACAATAGTGTTTCTTGAACTTTCTTATTATTAGTTTTCTCGACAAGTTGATCTCTAATCATTTCATCCTCATATGCCTTGTAATCACAGGAAACCGCTAACATTCTCAAAGCCCCCACATAGTTAGCCACTGGTTCACCAGGAACTTGCACCCTTTTATAAAATTTGTATCTTTCCATAATAACATTTTTACACGCTCTAAATCTATCATCAAGGGACTTAATGGCAGAAGCATATTCATCAATACCGCCATCACCTTCACCCACATCTAATGCAACAGACACCTGTGGAATGTGTTTTAAAATTTTGCGGCCCTCTGGGCCTAAACAATGATGTAAAACAGAAAACTTTTTCCTATGAGTAAAGGAGTCACCGTCTATGGCATCTAAATATGCTTCGAAACCTTCTTTCCACGAATCCCAATCCGCTCCTGATGACACAGGATCCGGAGAGAATACTGGAGGAGGAAGAATGGATTGCTGCATATTAAATGTAACCACAATAAAATGTTGATGAAAATTTGAGCAATGAGGAATCGTGTAGAACACAAAGGTGTGCGTATCCCGTTATTTTTGTAAGACACGCTGCGCAAGGTGTCTCCGTTGCCAGGAAACGAACTAGTACGTTAGAAACAAGTTAAGAAGCCAACGTGTGAGCTAGCAGGTTCACGCGTTTCCTGGCGTCTCCGTTGCCAGGAAACGAACTAGCCCATAAGACGCGTATCCAGCGTCTTCGTTGCGGAGCAACTAAGTTCCAAGGTGCTGACGCGTGACGGAACACGTGAGTAACGACTGAAGAAGGCGCGCGCTGTGACCCACACACGCTGAAGACTCACCGTGTCAATCAGCCCCCAAAACCACCGAAAATCGAGAAAACCGGCTTGCAGGATCGCTGAGGAAACGGAGGCGGCAAAGATTACGCTCACTGGGACAGAAGCACTGAAGGCCGGTCGAAGGCGACCGAGGCAGCCGCGCGTAGAATTCTTCAAAGGAGTGCCCACATAGGTCCAGCTGTCCTGCAGTCCCTCGTCGCCAATGAAGAGTCTTCGTTTTTGTAGGTACTGGTTTTATTCATATTAAATATACTAATAATACAGAACAGCAAATGAACACCTCCGCCACAGCCGCCATCCCAACCGTTCTCTCGTCTTATGTCGAGTCTCGAGCCAAGGTTCCAGAATCCCTACAAGACTCGACTTAAGAACTAAGAGAGAACCCAACATGTGGCCCCTGGGACTGTTCGTTCAGACATTGCAGTCATCTGAGTGCCCACCGCCTCTACAGGACCTTCCATAGCTTCTTTCTTCGTTTTGTTCTGCTGCACCAACTTGGCTGCTGCTTTCTCTGCTTCTTCCTGTTTACTTTTCTCTTTTGCCTGTTTTTTCCTTGCAAAAATGGATTCTGTGTGCTTGAAGTTCGGTCCAAGGCATGGCTTCCAGTGTCACTATGTTGTCTAAGCTGTCCTGTAGGTCAAAAGGCAACCCTTTCTTGACTACAATATAAAACAGAACAGCGTTAACTCCTGTTACTTCCCCACCCTGACCTACTTCCTGGGTCCATTTTTCTTTCATCTTATTGATGTATTGCATGGGATCCTCATTTGGTTGCATAGACTGAGTCATGAGGGATCTGATGTCTGGTCTAACAGGGTACATTTTCGTCAGCTGTTCACACACTACTGATCTAACCAGATTAAATGGAGACCCCTCACACTTGGTATAGGTGAGGGTCACATTTCTAACTCCACTCTTTTGAAATACTGTGTCTGTTTCATCCACTATGAGGGAACTAAGCAGGCTTTTTATATCCCTTATAGCCCTGGTGATACCTGCAGTTTGTTTCTATAATGACATTTTCCTGCTTCCTCTGTAAGTAGTGGCAACTGTTTTCTGAGGTTTTCCTTGTCCATTTGTGGCCAAAGAACATAAAGTGGTGCCCAAGGTCCCTTACTTATCAGGGGCATCTGGTATAAAGGGATGGTGATACGCTGGGGATGGTGCTATCTGGTGAACTTCTGCCAATCAACTAGATATTTCGTCATGTAACGGTAGTCACAATTTGGATCACCCTAACCATACAAAGTGCAGTCTTCAGCATTCACCATGTCATGTGAGTTAAAAGACCCAGCTTGTGGCCAAGGACTCATTTGTGGAGCTAACTGCTCATTCCAGTCTGCTAAGTTATCTATAAATGGTGCAATGAAATGCAAGCTTCCTTCTCCTTCAGCGACGGTCTCATGGGGAGTGAGGCTTACGCTGTGTGAATTTGCTTGGAACTAATTTGCTTTTCTATTCTATTGTAGAGTGTAACCCGTCCCCTAAACTCGCTGGATCCTATTGAGGGGTCTGGCTGGCCATGGGTAATTTGAAATTGTAACCACTTGAGTTCTGTGGCTCGGGGCTTCCTACTTCTAGGTAGCATGTCTCGTTCTCTTTCCTTGTATCAGTTGGTTTAGACAAACTCCATTCACCTCTTTTGCAGTCTAAGTCAATGAGTGGTCTATCTTGGATACTATAAGTATGGTTACTTACTTCTTGGGTTTGAAGAATGCTCGCCACACGCTGGTGTATGGATTCTATCCTATCCGCTAACTTCCAGAATCTTCTCTGAGTTTGTCCTGCACAGTTATCATCATGACTTTCTCCCCTTACTTCACTTGTCTCTCTCCTACTCTCACTGCATAGCCAGTCCAGCACCCTCTCTGGTGAGACTACTATACCCCCTTCCCCTTCTACCTGACTGACTACCTTCAGTCCTTCTATGTTCCTCTTCCCTTCCTTGAGATAGTGACTGTTGTGTTACATCTAGCCCTATGCAAATAGTCACTCCACCCTGCATTCTCTATGTCCCTTTGCTGTGGGGTGGATACCTGTCCTCTACTGTAGTATCTCTTTTCTGAAGCAATCGTGATGTTGCTGATGAAATATGTGATTTGGTCATCACTATCCCCTGAACTCTGTTCTTTACTCTAAGGGCCAAACTTATACTTTTTGACGCAAAACTGCTCTAACGTAGTTTTGTGTTAAAAATGTTAGCGCTGGCTAGCACATTTCTTAACACCACCCGTGCATCAAATTTATACTTTGCCGCTGGGTGGTGCTAAGAATAGGTTAGAGTCATTTTTTCTGACGCTAACTATTGTGCCTTGGCGTAAGCCAAAATGACGTTAATGCAGGAAAAATAAAATGACTATAATCCGGTTTACGACATGGAAAAATTTCGCAAACGGATATGTGCCAATTTTCTCCGCAATAGCGTCAAAAAGCGACGCAAATGGAGCAAACAGTGCTAAGAAACCCCAAAATGGACCCCAGAAGCCAGGAGAGACCTCAGGGAGACCTCGGACAACCAGGAACCAGCCAGGAGGACACAGACAAGACCCAGGGTGAGACAAGAAGAAGAGGAAGTGTCGCTTCAGTGTAGAGGAGCATGAAATTCTGGTGAGAGAGGTGACGGAGCACCAGCATCAACTCCTCATCACCTCTAAATTGCCAATTGGGAGGAGAGAGGCAATTTGACAACGGATTGTGGACAAGATTAACAGTGTGGCAGTGGTCAGGAGAACTGTTAATGAGTGCAAGAAACACTGGCATGACTGCAAGCGCAGGACAAAGGAAAAAAATGGCAAGGAACAGGAAGGCAGCACTGCAGACCTGAGGTGGGAGTCCAGCACTGCAAGAGGACTTGGGCGAGATGGAGGAAATGGTTGCATCTGTCATCCCGGAGGAAATTGTCACTGGTATCACAGGACAGAACAGCGCAGACTACCAGGAAACAACACACATGCAGGCTAATTTGCATGGGGGACCAAAAAGCCTAAATGTCAAGTGCAAGAAGGGGGAGGCCCATACCTACTACACAATGCATGTCAGCCTTGCAAATCAGGTAGTAGAAAGGGCAAAGGGGCACAGCACGGGACTCCCCACACTGCACATGCCGGGTGCATGGGCTGTACAGGGGCATCCAGGGGCACAGCACAACACAACACCAAAAAGCTTGGCATGGGGGTACACCGGCCAAGGCTTCTGGAAATGCTGAAGCAGACCAGGAGGGTAGGGTAAAACGTAAAACTGGTCTGGTGTCACGGGACAGCTGGTATTGTCATCATATAAACTAGAGGACAATGCCCAGTCTCAGGCCATTGGCTCAATCAGCATTTACTATTGACAGCAGTTGCCACTACTACCTGTGCTGTGTGCGCTGGTCAATTAGGAAATGGCAGTTAGGTGCCCATGGCACAAACACACTCAAAATGAGGGTTCAGTATGACTGTGTGATCAATCCGTATCAATCCCTATCCAAGTGCAACTCCTATCAACTGCTCATGTCCATAGACTCAATAACCATCAGGCACTGTCATATACATAATGATGTACACAGCAGTAATCCAATACCCATGCTGCCCATTCCTGGGTTTACACCTGTGCCTGTGTCACAATAGCTGCAATGTCACCATGCAACATCTCAGATGTCATAGTTCTAAGACAACTGTATTGGAGGGGAGAACATATGTGTGTAGGAAGGCAAACACACCCACACAGTCACAAGAGGAAATGGAACTCTACCAGGCCCATCAGTGCAATGCAATGTAGCACACATATGCTAACATCAACATGAGAAACTACCAATGGTAACACCTGCATTGTCTCATGGAAATGTCATACATGGTGTGGTGCTAGGTCTCAGCACCGCATAGGTGTATGTGAAAAATTATAGACTGGGACAGGGCAATATTGTTATGTGTGGTGCTGTGGCATCAGTACACCAACAATCATTGAAAGGCCTCACCATGTTAATGGAAGCAGAGGGATGGTTGATGAGGACAAGAAGATGGCAAGCCACAATTTGGACAGAACCCACACCTAGAAGATGTGACTTAGACAATTGCCCAAACTGCCCACACTACATGTGAAATGCAGTTGGGGCATAGGGCTGAGACACTGCAAACATTAATGCCAGGAACAATGCATGGGAACCAACATGACAATGTACCACCAATAGGAAGTCAGTGATGTCACATTACAACTGCCACAACACAGACACACTAATTGTACCATACCTCATTGCAGAGGACGATGGCTCTCTTGTGTATCTGTCTGTCCTGGACTACTCTGATGACCTGGATGACCAGCTGACAACCATCAGCCAGGAAACCCACCAAGATGTCCTGGGAACCCTCCAGACACCACCTCTAGTAGCAAGGAGGAGCATACATGTAGCAGCCATCCCAGAGAACACACCCACCACCTCATTAGAACGACCTGCTAGCTCAATCACAGCTGAGGACTCTGATGACACAGGGACTACCATTGAGAGGACAGTAGTGGGAGTACAGCAGGAGCTGGCCAAGGAGGTGCGGGTGGGGATGCAAACTATGGCAGCAAGCCTTGAGGGGATGAGCATGTGCATGATGACGTCTGCTGAACAGACAGCAACCATACAAGTCACACAATCCCTACTGCAATAAGTCCAACAGTGTGTGAGGGACCTAACCACTGATGTGAGGGGGTTGCCACAAAACCTGCCCTCCCAATCTTGCGGCTGCATGCATGACAACAAGCTGGACTCCATGCAATGGGAACTGGCCTCCCTCAGGGCAGACATAGCTGCCTACCACAGGGATTTTGCTGCCATACTCAATAATCAGCAGCTCCTCCTTGCTGCAGTTATGCCATATGTAGTTCCACAGATGACAGCTGCCGGGAATTTGGGCCCGTATTTATACTCCGTTTGCGCCGAATTAGCGTCGTTTTTTTCGACGCAAATTCGGCCCAAAACTAACGCCATATTTATACTTTGGCGTTAGACGCGTCTAGCGCCAAAGTATTGGCAAAGAGCGTCATTTTTTAGCGTGAACGCCTTCCTTGCGTTAATGAGATGCAAGGAAGGCGTTCCCGTCTGAAAAAATGACGGCGACGCAAATGTGTCGTATTTATACTCCCGGGCAAAAATCACGCCCGGGAGGTGGCGGGTCAAAAAACCCCGCATTTGCGCCACATTTTAACGCCTGGGTCAGGGTAGGCGTTAAGGGGCCTGTGGGCTCAAAATGAGCCCACAGGTGCCCTCCCCTGCCCCCAGGGACCCCCCCTGCCACCCCTGCCCACCCAGGAGGACACCCGAGGATGGAGGGACCCACCCCAGGGACATTCAGGTAAGTTCACGTAAGTATAATTTTTGTTATTTTTCAATTTTTTTTGGGTGGCATAGGGGGGCCTTATTTGTGCCCCCCTACATGCCACTATGCCCAATGACCATGCCCAGGGGACATAAGTCCCCTGGGCATGGCCATTGGGCAAGGGGGCATGACTCCTGTCTTTACTAAGACAGGAGTCATTTAAATGGCGTCTGGGCGTCGAAAAAATGGCGCTAATCGGGTTAAGACGATTTTTTAGCGTCAACCCGACTTGCGCCATTTTAAGACGCCCTAGCGCCATTTTCCCCCTACCCCGGCGCTGCCTGGTCTACGTGGTTTTTTTCCACGCACACCAGGCAGCGCCGGTCTGATTGCGCCGTCTAATGCCATTCCATAAATACGGCGCCCGCATGGCGCTTCAGAATGGTGTTAGACGGCGCAAAATTTTTTGGCGCTAAACTGCGTTAGCGCAGTTTAGCGTCAAAAAGTATAAATATCGGCCTTGGTGTCCACTTCTCCAACCACTGAAGTGTGTGTTGCCCCATCAAACCCACCAGCACTGCCATCAAGGGCAGAGGAGACGACACACAAATCAGAGGTTGAAGATGTGGAACAGATCATCTTCACCCGTAGGAGTACCTGGTAGCACCAGCCCATGCCAAATGGGCACTGATTTTCCTCTGTCCTGTGCTTGACAACATGCCAGTGTTGCTACAGTTGGTAACATGTACTCTTCACCGACACACTGTTAGCCTTTCCACTATGGACCGCAATTGTCTCTCACTACTCCATTGGCAATTCATGCTCCTCTGCAGTGAACAACACTTCATCTCAGCATGTCCAATGACATGTCCCTTAACCTTGCACTTGTGTCGCGCCACAATAGAATGCTTTACACTAATGGGGTCACAGACCTGGACTATGTAAATATTGCACTACAGCACTTTTAAATAAACAGCACCTACACACCCACTTCGTCTCTGTGTAATGTGACACTTCTACTTTGCTGGAGATTTGTGATGCATGTAACATATCTATGGTCACAGAATGTCAATCCCAGAGTGCAGAAATAATGTGGGCAGATATCTACGCACATGGGCCCTGATTTATACTTATTTTGCGCTGCATTAGCATAATGTTTGACGCAAAAATGGCGCAAACCTACAAAATATAATTGTATTTTGTAAGTTTGCGCTGCTTTTACGTCAAAAAATGACGCAAATGAAGCGCAAAATAAGTATAAATCAGGGCCAAAGTATCTACAAAATGAAAGACAATGCTGGCCACATCCCCTACAAGCAAGTCATTGTGTACGTGACTTTTGCTTTAAAACATACATGCTTCACCCACAACATACAGCAGGAATGGCTGTGTAAGAATGTTTGACCAATAACGTCAGCTGGGAGTACAAGTAAAACACATTGACATCGAATATGTATACTTTACCTCTTCTGAAATTAGCTCTACTCAGTTTAGCAGTGTTGAGATGAACTTCAGGCTTCAGGTAGACTTCCACAGTGGCCAACATCACAACACAGGATCAAAACAATTACAGTTTAAAAAGCACACCTACCTGCCCAATACCTGGAAACCATAGTCACGTTGAGTGGTGGGTACAATGGATGGCAGATGTATTGAGATTTAGATTTGTTGTAGCTGCCAATGTGACAGTTCAGTTGGAATTCACAGGCCAACAGACAATTGGCACTGTACACTCATGCAAAGACCCTGAGCCCCAAGCATATGACGCATGCAGTGAGGGAGTAATTAAATCTTTAATAACTATGTATGAAACAGAACTTAAAAGTATATAACACACCTATACTAACCGAATCTATCCTAACTATACACTACCCACAACTGGCCCTAATAACCCTAAGCTAAGCTTCCTTACCACATTTAACCATCTAAACATTTGCCCCCACACCCTTTATATGACGAGACACATGTAGGACAACATATACTAACCTAAACATATACTACCTAATGCTAAACAATTATTATATATATATATATATATATATATATATATATATATATATATATTTAAAAATATTTTTACATTGTTACAGCCCCAACATTAACCATCACCCACCCACCCACACACTAACATGCAATAATATGAAACCCCCACACCTACTTATCCTATCTAAACAACTAACCTATCACTAAACCCCTGAAACCCAATATAAGACAGGATGAGGAATGAGGAGGGAGGAAACTGAATTAGGGGTGAGGGGAGGCAAGCGTTCATAGGTTTGCCCTCCCCATTGTCTTTTTAATTGACTTCAGCCTCCGGGTATTTTTGTCCACATCCTTCTGTATTGTGTCTAATTTTTTTGAAACTTTCCTCATATCCCTCGGGAGCTCCGCAATTGCGGCCATGTCCATTGCAGCAGGTGTGGTGGTCTGTGTTGCAGATGTTGATGGTGCAGCAGGTGTGCTGGTCGGTGTTGCAGACATTGATAGTGCAGCAAGAGTGGTGGTTGGTGTTGCAGAGGTTGACAGTGCAGCAGGTGGGGTAGATGTGAGGGTGGCTGCTGTGGTACTGGGTGCAGTTGTGGTGGGGGCTACAACCTTTGTGGCAAATGCCGGTCCGCCTTGGCTGAAAGCCCGCCATTCTTCAGTGGCTCACTCTCTCTGATAGCGTCTTGCCATCCTTTGGTACCCAGACTCGACATCCAAGATGTGTCTGTATCTCACTGGCCGCTACTGGAAAGCCCTGACCTCCACTACATCCATGTTAGCAGCTGTAAAAAGAAGACAGGCAACCATCAGTGTCATCATTGTGTGATGCATGTACAGATGATAATCTAACACTCTGCCTCAATTTGCAAATGCAGTCCAAATCACAGTCTAGATGATACAATGTTCTTGATGAATGTAATGGCAACGCTGCCTACCCATCATGTCTTTTGCACCACAGCAAAGCACAACAAAAGTTGGACCAAATAAATGGATCTGTGCATTGATGTAGTGCAATGTGTCACAATGCACAGGCAGCAACTACTTCACATGGGCCAGGTCGACTAATCTTTATCATCTGAGCCAACTTCAAGGCACCCAAGAAAAGTGATTTGTAGATGTAATTGGCAGGATGGTGTGCAGTTGCTAATCATAAGGGGTCGGTGTAGTTTGGGACAAATGCATGCTTGAATGAGATGACTGTCATCTACACTGTGACCATCACATCTATCTACATATATGTTGTTCCCCTACCACTGTGCCTCAGAGGGGATGGGCATGCAATACATCATCACAACTGTTGAGGACAACCATGAAGGCATGTCCAGTTGTACATGGATTTAATGAGTGGAATACTTGTGAGGAGGGCTGCCATTTAGGAATAAGGTATCCATAGGTCATTCACATCTACATTCATGTGTCCAGTTGGGGACAACCATCAACACCTGATCTACCAACACAATTAACAAAACACCCACATTGATACCAGCACATGTCTGGCCTTGACCCGCATACACGCCTACTGCATACCACATAAGTGTCACATAAATAGAGTGCAACTTATGGGGCTAGATGCTGGGGGACAGCTACCCATACTGTCCTACATGTACATTACAATACAGGGATGCACAATTTTGTCCGTAAAACTGATGCATCACTGTGTTGTGAGACTGAGGATATGACCCATTGACAATATACTGACACTGGAGCACTTCAAAGTCACAACTGGTCCTACATGTGGCTAATAATCACCTTGTACACATGCTGCTTCCTATTGCACAGCAAAACACAAATGATGGACGGAATGCGGAACCAATCAAACATTCACCCCCAGTCACAGATCTGGGTTTAATCCATTGTTCTTTTGCTCACCATGCCACCCCAGTTTAGACTCAGCCATATGCAAATCAGTCTTGACCCTGTTCCTCATGGGAACAGTCCAGCCTGAATTGCCAGGCCAGGTCCTCCCTGGACCGGAAACAAGCATCCTGGGACCGGTTTCAGGGTTTCATCCTTCATCAGCCAGGCTAGCTTGAATCCAGTGGCATAGTGAGCACTGGACCCACGTCTGGGCATACCTGGCGCACTTATGGCAGCAAAAGCAAAGCAAAACACAAGTGATGGACTGAATACGGAACCAATCAAACATTCACCCCCAGTCACAGATCTGGATTTAATCCATCGTTCTTTTGACCTCCATGCCACCCCAATTTAGACTCAACCATATGCAAATCAGTCTTGACCCTGTTCCTCATGGGAACAGTCCAGCCCGAACTGCCAGGCCAGGTCCTCCCTGGACCGGAAACAAGCATTCTGGGACCGGTTTCAGGGTTTCACCCTTCATCAGCCAGGCTAGCTTGAATCCAGTGGCATAGTGAGCACTGGACCCACGTCTGGGCATACCCGGCGCACTTATGGCAGCAAAAGCAAAGCAAAACACAAATGATGGACGGAATGCGGAACCAATCAAACATTCACCCCCAGTCACAAATCTGGGTTTAATCCATTGTTCTTTTGCTCACCATGCCACCCCAGTTTAGACTCAGCCTTATGCAAATCAGTCTTGACCCTGTTCATCATGGGAACAGTCCAGCCCGAACTGCCAGGCCAGGTCCTCCCTGGACCGGAAACAAGCATCCTGGGACCGGTTTCAGGGTTTCACCCTTCATCAGCCAGGCTAGCTTGAATCCAGTGGCATATTGAGCACGGGACCCACGTCTGGGCATACCCGGCGCACTTATGGCAGCAAAAGCAAAGCAAAACACAAACTATTGCACAGCACAAGAGTCCCAAGACATGACTCTCTGCCTGTGAATGCCTAATCCTTGCACAGAACACTATGTCAACATCCAGTCAAATAATATATCAGATCACATACCAGCTCATCATATCTTGCAATGAGTGCAACACACACAAGTCACTCACACAACAGCTGCAATCACTACACAGGAAAGACATTATCACACTTACTGGATACGGCTGGGTCCTGAAATTGAGCCACTTCCCCGATGGAATAGGGGGCAGGTCCACCTGTAAGACATGGAAAGGAAACATATGCTTAATGTCAGATCACTGTACAAATGTGTGAACAACATATCACAGTGTGTAACATTTTACATGAGTGAGCCGGTGATCCTGCATGTAGCCACTCCAACAGACATACCACTGCAAACTCACATTGACACTGACACTCCAGTGAGTGATAGACACTTTTCTGAACACATGCACTGGGCCTAACAATCATGTGGTGTTAAACCTGACTACAAACATTTGTGGATAATCCATTGCAGATGGTCCCCATGTCATGATTTGTATTTGGGTGACAATTGCAATGGCACTTCCCTGGTGCACTGCAATACTAGTGACTCAGGTATTCTGGCTTGTGCATCAAGGGACACTGAGTTACTGTGTGATGGACATGTGGCTCAATTTTCAGTCTGCAATTATCATGCATTCAGTGATCCATGACAGATGTGCCACAGTTGTATGTAGGTAACAAATGCCCCATTGGCAGTGTCCTCTAAGCCGTGTATGCTCCCTTTGCCAACATAATGACAGGGATCATGTGTGTGTAATGATGACAATGTAGCGCTAAATGTGGATTGGCCACTTTGTTGTTCTGATACAGTGAAATGTGGTACGCTGACAGTGTTTTACCCGATCATCATTGACAGAATGCACGGGCACAGGTGTTGTCATTGCACCTGAAATGTGTGACTAAGGGCGACATGTACGAAGATCAGGTTTTGCAAGTCACACATTGCAAGACTTAGCAACTCTCAATTTCAGAGTGGGATTATCTGAGGTACAACACTGTTAATGACACTTTGTAAATCACAAATGGGGTAGCAACTGACCTACCTCATGAATTTTAATGAGGTAGGTCTCATTTTGCAAACCCCTTGGGATTGACAGCACTCACATGTATGCTGGCCTACTGGGCTCATCAGACCACCATGTCTGTGACTGCTTTCAAATAGAGATGTCTATATATTTTTTAATGCAGCCTTATTTCATCAAGGGTTAATCAGAAAGCATTTCAAAAACCAATATTATAACTTTCTTTTATTTTTTTAAAACAGACAGTGGTCCGTGGGAGCACTGATTGCTCTGAAACAATTTTTTGGCATGCATTCACAAAGGGGAAGGGATCCCATGGGGACCACTCCCCTTTAGCACCAACATGAAACTGGTGGTAACTGCAATTGTTTAGTGACAGCATTCTTGGTCACCAAACAATCAATCAGCGGACTGCGACTCGCTAATAGGAAGGGAACACCCCTTCCTAGATGCCACTAGCAAACCCTGTTTTGTGATCTGGCAATGTGATTGCAGAATGCCAAAATTGAGTTTGTGCATTGGAATAAAAAAAAAACTATTCACGTAAACACACGCAATCTTAAATCTAGGCCGCTTGTGATCATTTAAAATAGCTTGGTACATGGGGCCCTAAGTGATAGTCGTACATGACTCCACAAACCTCAGGACTGCATTGGTAACATGTATAGACATGTGGACTAAATCTCAGTTTGTTCTGCTTGCATTCAACATGGCCACAAACTTTGCATGCAGCACATCAAGACATCTGCTACTGTGACTCAAGAGCATTCTACTGTACACATTTGTCAATGTGATACTCACCAACAGGCCCACTGATCACCACACCCAGGTGGTCCAGCAGATCCTGCTCTCCGGCCACCAGGTCAGCCCAGTGATGCTTCAGCAGGTGCTCATTCCTGCTTGTGTGGTATACTCTTTTGAGGTGGTAGAGCACCTTGCCCCACCGCAGCCGCCTTGCCTCTGTGTGATACCCCTGTATCACACGCCCACTCATCTCCAGCATCAATGGAAGGAAGTGGCACACCAGCCACACAAAGCCCCCAAGCTCCTCCTCCCCCATGCGGGTCAGCCTCACCCTTCCCGACATGTCCTTGCACAACAAAGCAAAACAGAAAAAGTATCAAAAAGAAGGAAGAAAATGTAAAAAAAGGAAACTACAGCCCAAACCTAAGAAGCCCAACAAACCCAACTAATTTAACCCCCGGACAGACACCCGACAGTACAAATACAATCTGAAAGACACTAAACTACACAAAAGCACATACACAGGGACAATAAACAAACAGAATACACAAAAGACACAAGAGAGACACCACAAGATACAAGAAATGCAATCCAGACACCAGCAACACCGAGACACAGCCACTCAGTCAAGAAAAAAGCATAGACTATAAAGTGAAAGTGAAAGCACACCCACTGTACCATGCCTGTAAACAGGATTTCCTATTACATCACTTCCTGTCCCCTTTGGGGCCTATTTTTTTGACGCATACGATGTTTGCTTGAATATTTTCGATGCATAACCTACATGTGCGGCACAATGCCATGCATTACCTGTAGACCTCAATTTCAATGGATATCTGCATGCGTGTGGTGCACAGGTAGAACTAACGCTAAGGGCCAATGTATGGTTAGTTAGCGTTTGTGTGATTTTGCGATGCTTTTGCGTCAAAAGTTTTGACTCAAACTATGATTGCGTGATTTTCAAATATTTAACATGCATGCACACTTTATCAGCATGAAGATAGGATGGTATGGACTGCAGTGTGTGGTATAGTGGTTGGGCACAAATGGTAGAGCATGCAACAGTTTGTTTTGTGTGTGAATGATCTGTAACAACAATGTGTGTGTTTCTGAAGGAACGGCATGCAATACATTGGACGTAATGCTCATGTATGAATGCGTTTCAAATGGGTATCCACATCTGATGGCAATCAGTGATCTACAGCAGTCATGATATGTGTTTGTATAATGTGTTGACTCATGTGATGTGTGTAGTTGTTTGACTTTTGGGACATTACATGTCACACCACAAACACAACTAAGGGATGCTTGAGGATAGCTGATGAGTGCTAGGTCAGATATATTATACCTCATATGTCATTAATTGGTGGTTACGAGTTCATGGTGACATGTGTGTACACGTTTGGTACGTACTGTGTTTGAGACACTGTGCCTCGATTCCACTCATAAAATGTTTGGTACACGTCAGTTTGACTCATAAGAATTACCTATGTTACTTATGTTGCTGTGGTGGACCTGCTGCCTCAGCTGCATGTGTCAACATATTTTCAGATGTGCATTCCACAGAAGTGTCCATTTCAAGTGTGTGGGCATGTGTACCCTGTGTCAGGATTGGGCTCCATGGTGCTACGGTTTCGGGAGGATCTAGTCATGACTCTGTAAGGGGCACCCCTTGAGTTCACAGATTATCTCACAAGGAAGTAGTGTACCAAAGCAGAGGAGAAGCTAAAGGCATCGAAGGGGAAAGGCCAGCTATGGAAAGGCAGTGAAAACAGAAATGTGAAGGCAGAGCAACCTTAGTGTGAACAAATATGGAATGGGTCAGTAATGGACATACACACTAGGGTTATCACTAAGATTGTACACAGGGTAGGGCTCAGAACTTTCCACAGCAACAGGGAACGTCAGTGCCTCTGTGCAGATTAATCTTACAGATAGTCACCATGCAAGTCCCATAGAAAGGAGGCAGCAGAAGTGATTCTGTGTCTGGACCCTTAGGGCACAAACAAGGATTGTACTTACATACACGAGACTAGCCCTTGTGGGTCCAGCTGGGGACACAGTGGCAATTTCTGGAATTCAGCCATAGCACACTGTCACTGTTAGGCACTGATGACTAAACGCAACACTAGACAAAGGCTGGGGGCTGGATTTGCCTCCTGGAAACCAGGTGCCAGCCGGAATACAAAGGAAAACACTTCTAGACAGGTGAGGACTGATAGAACACTTACAGACACGATAACCAGGGAGGAAATAGAAATCGAGGGAACCAACTAGGAGGCAAAGCCAGGCACAGGAAACAGGCTCAGGTTGACGCAATGGCTGGAGCAGGTCTGGGAAACAGAAAGCAAGCTTGGCAGAAACAAACATGAACAAGGCTGAGAAACAGGGAACGGATTCTGACTGGAACAAGCAGGAACATGACTGGATAAACAGAGAGCAGGTTCAAGCTGAATCAAGATTGTAACACAATCCAACAAGGGGCCTGGAACACAATGGAATTGTACTCCAATGGACGACAAGGAGCTTCAGGGAATGGCAGATTATAAGCAGTTCCAGGCAGCAGCAAGGCCAGGGCAGAGTCACTTGGATGGGCTGCACAAGAGAGGTCACAGGTGTGTGCAGCTTCAGTCTCTCACAAGTCCTGGAGGAGAGAATCTAGTGTAAAGGGACAACCTGAGTTTTCCCATAAGAAGCAATGGACAGAAGATTACAGGTCTTACCGACTACCAGGCAGTGCATTATGGGGCCTGAAGTCCATGCAAACTAATGTAGTTCTTCTATAGCATGCCATATGGAAAAGGGAAACAAACAGGAGTCAGAAAGGGACTCTGGGCGAGTGTTAATGATGATTCCAAGGGTACATATAGTCCATTTACAGCACCCCCTAGAGATGGGAGGGCAGAGATGTACACATGGCAGTGGCAGGACTTATTTCCAGGGATGTACTGCACAGGGCATGTGTTGTACACATTGCTTGTCATACCTGGGACACTCATGCTGTCCATTTTCAGAAATGATGCCCCCTTTCTCACACGAGCTCCTTGCAGAGATAGCAAATGTCACACTTACTAATGTCAGGCGTCTGTTCATACATTCCCGTTTCCACTAATATTTCACATCCACTGCCTCATGTATGGGGCACTTATTTACCTTATGATTGGAGATGTCATAGTTGTGTGTCATGTGCTACAGTAGGCCATGTTGGCAACGTGGATGTCTGTCATATGCTGCTGTCCATTGATTTTGTCCTTCATATGTGAAATTCAAAAGATGAGTATTTTTTATGTGTGTGATGTTTGCTGTACAATCATACGCATCACATGTGATGTTGTATTAGAAGTAGTCAGATTTATCTTTGTAACATGCTCCCTGAGGTAATACCCAGATTCCTAAAGAATATGTGATGGAGAAAAAAGAAACCAAATCAGGATTGTGTGTTCAAGTAAGGTGTTTATTTACCTATTCTAACAAGGCTTGTAAAGTGACTATTGGTTGAAAAAAATTTGAACAATTAACTGTCTGCTGCGCACTCCTGCAGGTGTGTTTTGCTGATCCCCCTAATTTTCCCTGGCACCATCTTCCTCCTCAGGCAGTTCTTGATCTGGCTCATATAGAGGGATGTTCCTCCTCACACAAATGTTGTGCAGGATAGCACATGTAAGTATGATTTTGCAAACAATGTGTGGGGCATATAGGAGGCTGCCTCCTGTGATGTCCAGGCACCTGAATCTGGACTTCAGGATGCCAAAGGTCCTTTCTACAATGGTGTGTGTCCCACAATGTGCCTCGTTATAGCCATGCTCTGCTGCTGTGCTTGGTTTGGGGAATGGGGTCATGATCCATGGCTGGATCCCATAACCCTGATCCATTGCAAAAGATAATAGGAGTGAGTATTTTGTTAGTGCTTGCAACAGGAATGTCATGTAGCATGGTAGTTGATATCTTGTGCTGTCTGTGACTCATATGTGTTTGTGGTATTGTGTGAGATCCTGGGCTTCTGTGAGGTTTTTTCTTCAGTGGGTTGTTTGACTTGACAACTTGTGTTTGGGTCATTGACCTGGAATCTATTATTTTGTTTCCAAACTGCTGATCAGTATGTATGTACCATGCATTGTGTAGTGTCCAACATGTTTTAGTGTACTATCACTGGAGGGGACATGATACTCCCACACATACAATAGATTGTAATGTGGTGGTAACATGGTTACACTACATGGCCTGGACATCCCATCCAATTAGACATATCTCATTGCAGATGAAATGCAACAGTGAGGCCCTTTGATGTGGCTTGGTGACAATGCACAACACATCTCTATGAGTTAGCAGCACTGAGGTGTTAATTATTAACAATGCACAATTGTCCCATGTGTGACTTGGTTCTAGGCAAACCTTTGTTGGTCCCTCTGCCAGTGGCTCAGGTGCAACTGTGCACCTACACAACCAAACTTGCTCCAGGTAACCTGGCTAACTGCCTTGTGGAGGTGGATGTATCTGTGCAGGAAGGGTCACCTCCCTGTACATATGTTATTTTGAGGGACAATTGGCTCTTTCAGTGTGTGCAGCAGTGTGTAGTTTGCATTAGTGGCACATCAATATGTGTTCATAGCACAGTCCGCTTCCTTATTGCTACCTGGCAACGGCACCCCTGGAGTGATGTATGATGTTAGGACTACCTCAGTATTTCCGTGTCACCTACATGTGAGTCAGCATCATCATGCTATGTGTCTCATGGTGTTAGACCTGCAGCAACACACTTTGCACACCCCTTCCACGCTACATACTGCTTGGGAGCGTGTCGGATTGACTATGTGGCCTAATGTAATTGTAAATGGTTCAGTTTCCAAGTTGCACTTCCAGTGCAGACCATGGCATTGTCACTGTTTGCTGTGACATTGGTCCCTTGTAGCTCTAGAGTGGCAGCTAATGTTTGTGACAGCCGTCATTTGTCCATAGGTGTGTATCCCATTGTGTCAGGGTGTACAAAATAACTACCAGTGTCACACCTCAGGGTCATCCTGTCCACGTGTCAATGTAGTGGTGTACGTTTTTGTGTCCTACAGGGTTGCTGTGCTGTCTGTTTATTGCTAGGTTTATTGACTTACTGTAAAGAAGGCCATTGCCATATTGTCCATCCTGGAAGTGCTGATTGATCGTGCAGTGGCAGAATATGAAAGAATCATGTACGCTCCTAGGATACTTGACCAAGATGTTATGAACAATCCCAGGTGGTCAACTATGGCCTGCATATTGATGGAGTACGTGTGCTTTCTGTTCCGGAATAGATGCTTTGTTGCTGCAGGTGGCACATGTGGGAGGCTGGCCTGGCTTGTAGTGGGTACCAAAGGTACTTACACCTTGTGCCAGGTCCAGTTATCCCTTATTAGTGTAGAAAAGGTGTTTCTAGCAGCTTAGACTGATATAGGGTAGCTATGGCAAAGCAGCTTAGGCTGAACTAGGAGACATGTAAAGCTCCTACTATACTACTGGTGTCATATGCAAAATATCATAAGAAAACACAATAGACAGAGTTACTAAAAATAAAGGCACTTTATTTTTATGACAATATGCCAAAAGTATTTCAGTGAGTACCCTCAGTATGAGGATAATTTATATACTCAAGATATATGTACACAAACCAAAATTAGGTAAGTAATAGCAAGAAAAGTAATGCAAACAGTGTAGAACATAGATATAGGGGCAACACAAACCATATACTCTAAAAGTGGAATGCGAACCAGGAATGGACCCTGAACCTATGTGAGCTTGTAGAGGGTTGCTGGGACTGTAAGAAAACAGTGAGGGTTAGAAAAATAGCCCACCCCAAGACCCTGAAAAGTAGGTGTAAAGTGAACCTACTACCCCCAGAGAGCACAAAAGTCGGGGGATTCTGCAAGAAGAACAAACACCAGCAATGCAACAACAGTGGATTTCCAGACCGGAGTACCTGTAAGACAAGGGAACCAAGTCCAATAGTCGCGACAGAGTCGAGAGGGGGCAGGAGCCCAGGAAATGCCAGCTGAGGGTGCAAGGAAGCCGCCACCAGTTGGAAGAAGCTTAGAGTTCTGCAAGAAAGAAGAGGACTAGGAACTTCCCCTTTGGAGGATGGATGTCCCACGTCGCGATGAAGCTTGCAGAGGTGTTCCCACACAGAAAGACGGCAAAAAAGCCTTGCTAGCTGCTAAAGGTTTTTGAGTGCTGCTGTGGCCCAGGAGGGACCAGGATGTCGCCACTTGGAGGAGGAGACAGAGGGGGCGTCCAGCAACTCAGGGAGCCCTCACAGAAGCAGGCAGCACCAGCAAAAGTACCTGAACAGGCACTCAGAGGGAAAGTGAACCGGAGTCCATGCGAAGTCACAAAAGGGAGTCCCATGACGCCGGAGGACAACTCAGAAGGTTGTACACTGCAGGAAGGAGTGCCGGGGACCCAGGCTTGGCTGTGCACGAAGGAAATCCTGGAAGAGTGCACAGGAGCCGGAGCAGCTGCAAATCACGAGGTTCCCAGCAATGCAGTCTAGCGTGGGGAGGCAAGGACTTACCTCCACCAAACTTGGACTGAAGAGTCACTGGACTGTGGGAGTCATTTGGACAGAGTTGCTGAGTTCCAGGGACCATGCTCGTCAAGATGAGAGGGGACCCAGAGGACCAGTGATGCAGTCTTTTGGTGCCTGCGTTAGCAGGGGGAAGATTCCGTCGACCCACAGGAGATTTCTTCGGAGCTTCTGGTGCAGGGTGAAGGCAGGCTACCCCAGATCATGCACCACCTGGAAACAGTTGAGAAAGCCAGCAGGATGAGGCACTACAATGTTGCTGGTAGTCGTCTGGCTACTTTGTTGCGCTTTTGCAGGCGTCCTGAGCAGTCAGCGGTCGATCCTTTGGTAGAAGGTGAAGAGGGAGATGCAGAGGAACTCTGATGAGCTCTTGCATTCGTTATCTGAATAATTCCCCAAAGCAGAGACCCTAAATAGCCAGAAAAGGAGGTTTGGCTACCAAGGAAGGAGGATTGGCTACCAAGAGAGGTAAGAGCCTATCAGAACGAGCCTCTGACGTCACCTGCTGGCACTGGCCACTCAGAGCAGTCCAGTGTGCCCCCAACACCTCTGTTTCCAAGATGGCAGAGGTCTGGGACACACAGGAGGAGCTCTGGGCACCTCCCCTGGGAGGTGCAGGTCAGGGGAGTGGTCATTCCCCTTTCCTTTGTCCAGTTTCGCGCTAGAGCAGGGCTGGGGGATCCCTGAACCGGTGTAGATAGGCTTATGCAGAGATGGGCACCATCTGTGCCCATCAAAGCATTTCCAGAGGCTGGGGGAGGCTACTCCTCCCCAGCCTTCACACCTATTTCCAAAGGGAGAGGGTGTAACATCCTCTCTCAGAGGAAATCCTTTGTTCTGCCTTCCTGGGCCAGGGCTGCCTGGACCCCAGGAGGGCAGAAACCTGTCTGAGGGGTTGGCAGCAGCAGCAGCTGCAGTGGAGTCCCCGGAAAGGCAGTTTGGCAGTACCCGGGTACTGTGCTAGAGACCCGGGGGATCATGGAATTGTCCCCCCAATACCAGAATTGGGGTGACAAGTCCATGATCTTAGACATGTTACATGGCCATGTTCGGAGTTACCATTGTGACGCTATACATAGGTCGTGACCTATGTATAGTGTACGTGTGTCATGGTGTCCCCGCACTCACAAAGTCCGGGGAATTTGCCCTGAACAATGTGGGGGCACCTTGACTAGTGCCAGGGTGCCCACACACTAAGTAACTTAGCACCCAACCTTTACCAGGTAAAGGTTAGACATATAGGTGACTTATAAGTTACTTAAGTGCAGTGGTAAATGGCTGTGAAATAACGTGGACGTTATTTCACTCAGGCTGGAAGGGCAGGCCTGTTTAAGAATTGTCAGAGCTCCCTATGGGTGGCAAAAGAAATGCTGCAGCCCATAGGGATCTCCTGGAACCCCAATACCCTGGGTACCTCAGTACCATATACTAGGGAATTATAAGGGTGTTCCAGTATGCCAATGTAAATTGGTGAAATTGGTCACTAGCCTGTTAGTGACAATTTGGAAAGAAATAGGAGAGCATAACCACTGAGGTTCTGGTTAGCAGACCCTCAGTGAGACAGTTAGGCATCACACAGGGAACACATACAGGGCACATACTTATGAGCACTGGGGCCCTGCCTGGTAGGGTACCAGTGACACATAGACTAAAACAACATATATACAGTGAAATATGGGGGTAACATGCCAGGCAAGATGGTACTTTCCTACAGTACGATCCGGACGTGGGTGCAGTCAATTGCACCGAGCACATGCACGAAGCCATGGATTTGATAAAACCCCTGTTTTATCTCCTGCTGCTTCTGCTGGATGTTGGGGAAGCTGAGGTGGCGGGGTGTGAGCGAGATTATGGCATCTAAGACCTTGGACAGGAAGGTGGAGAATGAGGGCTGTGATACCCCAGCAACCAGGGTACCCGTTGTTTGGAAGGAGCCACTTGCTCTATCCTCAAAATATAAATATAGAGTTACGTTTGCGCTGGATTTGCGTAAAATAAATTGGCACATATCTGGTGCAAACAGAATATAAATATGGGCATTATTCTACTGGGGAAGGGCAGGATCTACATGCAGTACAAACTTGCCTCTAATTGACCTGAAAATTGGTGGTCCCCTTCCCTAGGTTGCTGTCTAGGAGTGCTTGCCCTCCATGGTTTTAGTGTGCACGGGGTTACCTTTAGGGTAGCTGTCTAGTAGGTAGAGGCTGGGCACTGTGGGTGCAGTGCTCATAGGGTCGTATTGGGGTGGGGGAACAGACAGGATGTTGGGGTGTCTCCTGGTGAGAAGTATTTCACATTTTCACAAAATACTTTCCATAAAGCTAGGGTGGCTTCTCTTTTCTTTAATTTGGCTCCTGCATGTTTACTTCAGAGGTATGTGACAACATGCTGAATTATGTTATCATTGAACGTTCCTTCTTTTGACCAAGGATACATATGCTTTTGGGTGGCTTTAAACCACTCCAGTTTGTAATTTCTTTTTGTCACTGGGGAATACCTTCTGCATATGCTCTCAGGAGGACTACTTGACTAGACGTTCTTTAATACTTCTATTTTTTTATCTTTTTTCCTACTGGATAAAATAAATTTAAAGTAGATTTACACGGATCTTATAGTGGGAATAGTGTTGTCTTCTCCTTCTATTTATTGTTTCACAATATGCATTCAACGTTTAATTCTGCTTTATCACTTCTACAGGGCAGATTACAATGTAAACTTTTCAGTACATGAAATGGTTACTCAAAACAACAGTTTGCACATTTATACAGTACGGCACAAAAGTATCAAACTGTGGCCACACTTAATTGAAATGCACACACTCACCTTCAGTCACACCACACAAAACAAAACTCTACTCTAGGGCGATAATCACATCTCTAAACTACTTTGAACTAAATGCAACTAGCAACCCGTGGCCTTTTCTCTCTGTGCCCCAGAGGAGATTCACTTCAGACTGTTCATTTTGAAACCCACAGAAAGACTGCAGATATTAGGTCTAGGATGGGAACTTTCAGTGCTCAGCTCTTAACTGGAGGTAAAGTTAAGCAAAACCAGCTTTTCAGCTCTCCCTCTGTGTCAAATGGAGATACATATCAGCACCTTCCGATTTCAAAGCTCCCCGCAGGCCACTTCCAACCTGTGCAACACATGTACAAAATCCTCCAATAACAAAAATAATAAAGTTACCTGTGGTACCTCTTCTGTCTCTTATCTTTCAGTTACATAAAAATACAACAGAAATGTCTACTCTACCTTATTTCTACTTCTACATTTAACATTGCCAAGAAAAACATGCTTATTAAGAAACAAGGATCGTGATCCGCTTCATCCACACCTTAAAGAGACTACAGTCCCCGGATCCTTCCCAGCCCCTTGTGCACAGGCAGAATATGACAGGGTATTCTTTGACCAATGAATGTGTACATGCTTCATGGTAAATGTAATTTACGTGAAGTATGTTCTGGAGGCATTGTGTGTCTCAGAAACTCTGTGTGCTCAGAATTTGGTCTCTTCCCTGCACCTGTTGTTAAATCGGGCACCTGAATAAATGGATGTGTGGTTTCTGATTGTGCGGTATTTTTACATTTCATATTTACTACAGTGCATTTATTTTATACATTTCCTACAACAATCCAGTGAAGGATTTGCGACAACTCCATCTAAATTTGAGTGAAGCATTAGCTGTGGTTTCCTCAATGTCTGCTGCTGTTGCCTGTTTACCAAACAATAGTGGCTGAGCAATTGAGAGAATTAGCGTTCAGATCTGCCTACACAGAGCGCATACCAGTTGAAACTTGGAAGGAATAAAATCTGTATTACTGCCACTACCCAGAAAGACAAGTGTTGAGGCACTCTGTGAAGCCATATCATGTAGCCATCCTACATAATAAACGGGCACTGACATATAAACACCTCAAACTGTGTTAGTCAGAGCACACCCCTCATGAAGTGCAACCAGGGCTGAGTGAAGGTCAACAAGTGTTAACAATTGTGGTGGTTGAGAATCACCAAGAGCGTGATGCAACTTGCAGTACAACCAAAAGCAGCATCAGAGTCTCTTGATGTAACTGATAAATGTACCAGAAACCAGATTCTGGACTATTAGAGTGTCAAATGTCTTCTTATAGAACAGCCACGTGCAGAAAAAAGAGAGTGCAGTGATCCACTTATGGAGAGTTCCCGACGTAAAGATTTGAAATAGCAGTATGTAAAAGTCTGAGTTTACATTGGCAGAGCAGATGGGTCATGTGTGGTGTGTAATGGAAACATACACAAAATTCCCCAGGACTATGTTTGGCTAGTGTTGTCAGTCACTGCCGTTACAATCTGGATAAGCAAGTTAGTGTTTCTCATCTGTATGATGGGGGGGAATACTTGCCACAATTTGAAGAACGGAGTCCAATCACAATATAGTTCGGCAAGAAAAATAGACTGCACACGAATAGAAGGCATGCGTTTGCCGTCAAATTAATAGTCATCCCACTACAAGATGGTGTCTATTGAAAGGAGTTGGACATTTGTGACTCAGACTAGATGAAGTCCTTTCGTTAAGACCTTTTACCAGTGACTAGGACAAGGACAACTTCAAGAATCGCCTTAGAGCTCTACAATGCTTTATCATACGATTCAGATCCATAGCTGAACACAGAAATCTATAGCGACATATACGGTTATAATAGGTATTCAGACTGTTTCATTCATTATTCAAATATGACAAAGGTGGTGTTTCTGTTCTGTAATACGGGGGCACAACACCTACTAAATTCCTGTTTTACATAAGCCTTTGTGTTTTTCTGTAGGAAAGCACCATCTTGCCTGGCATGTTACCCCCATTTTTACTGTATATATGTTTGTTTTTGCCTGTGTCACTGGGATCCTGCTAGCCAGGACCCCAGTGCTCATAAAGTGTGCCCTGTATGTGTTCCCTGTGTAGTGCCTAACTGTATCACTGAGGCTCTGCTAATCAGAACCCAAGTGTTTATGCTCTCTCTGCTTTTAAATTTGTCACTGCAGGCTAGTGACTAATTTTACCAATTCTGTTTGGCACACTGAAACGCCCTTATAATTCCCTAGTATATGGTACCTAGGTACCCAGGGTATTGGGGTTCCAGGAGATCCCTATGGGCTGCAGCATCTCTTTTGCCACCCATAGGGAGCTCAGACAATTCTTACACAGGACTGCCACTGCAGCCTGAGTGAAATAACTTCCACATTATTTCACAGCCATTTTACACTGCACTTAAGTAACCTATAAGTCACCTATATGTCTAACCTTCACTTAGTGAAGGTTAGGTGCAAAGTTACTTAGTGTGAGGGCACCCTGGCACTAGCGGGGACACCATAACACGTGTGCTCTACATATAGGTCAATACCTATAGGTAGCGTCACCATAGTAACTCCAAACATGGCCATGTAACATGTTTAGGATCATGGAAATGTCACCCCAATACCATTCTGGTATTGGGGAGACAATTCCATGCATCCCCTGGGCTCCACCATAGAGCCAGGGTACTGCCAAACTAACTTTCCAGGGTTTTCTCGGCAGCTACCGCTGCTGCCAACCCTAAGACAAGTTTCTGCCCACCTAGGTCTTGGGCAGCCCAGTCCCAGGAAGGCAGAACAAAGGATTTCCTCTGAGAGAGGGTGTTACACCCTCTCCATTTAGAAATAGGTGTGAGGGGCCTGAGAGGAGTAGCCTCTCCTGGCCTCTGGAAATGCTTTGAAGGGCACAGATGGTGCCCTCCTTGCATAAGCCAGTCTACACCGGTTCAGGGATCCCCCCCAGCCCTGCTCTGGCACGAAACTGGACAAAGGAAAGGGGAGTGACCACTCCCCTGACCAGCACGTCCCAGGGGAGGTGCCCAGAGCACCTCCAGAGTGTCCCAGACCTCTGCCATCTTGGATGCAGAGGTGTGAGGGCACAAGGGACACCTCTGAGTGGCCAGTGCCAGCAGGTGATGTCAGAGACCCCTCCTGATAGGTGCTTACCTTTCTCTGTAGCCAATCTTCCTCTGAGGGCTATTTAGGGTCCCTTCTGTGGGTATCTCACCAGATAACGAGTGCAAGAGCTCACCAGAGTTCCTCTGCACTTCCCTCTTTGACTTCTGCCAAGGATCGACCGCTGACTGCTCCAGGACACCTGCAAAACCGCAACAAGGTAGCAAGAAGACTACCAGCAACATTGTAGTGCCTCATCCTTCCGGCTTTCTCAACTGTTTCCTGGTGGTGCATGCTCTGAGGGCTGTCTGCCTTCACCCTGCACTGGAAGCCAAGAAGAAATCTCCTGTGGGTCAACTGAATCTTCCCCCTGCTAACGCAGGCACCAAACTTCTGCATCACCGATCCTCTGAGTCCCCTCTTATCTTGATGAGCATGGTCCTTGGAACACAGGAGCTGTATCCAAGTGTCCCCGACAGTCCAATGGCCCTTCTGTCCAAATTTGGTGGAGGTAAGTCCTTGCCTCCCCATGCCAGAGACTAATCCTGTGTACTGCGTGAACTGCAGCTGCTAGGGGTTCTGTGCACTTTTGCAAGACTTCCTTTGTGCACAGCCTAGCCCAGGTCCCCAGCACTCTGTCCTGCATTGCCCAACTCACTGAGTTGGACTCCGACTTCGTGGGACTCCCTTTTGTTGTGCTGAGACAACCGCTGTTATCAGATCTTCTGAACGCCTGTTCAGGTGCTTCTGCGGGTGCTGCATGCTTCTGCATGGGCTCTCCGTATTGCTCTGTTTCCTCTTCCAAGGGGTGACGTCCTGGTCCTTCCTGGGCCCTGGCAGCACCCAAAACCTTCAACTGCGACTCTTGCACTTAGCAAGGCTTGTTTGCGGTCTCCAGCACGCCGTGGGACATCTTCTGACCAAAGGAGAAGTTCCTAGCACCTTCTGTTGTTGCAGAATCTTTGGCTTCTTCCACCTAGAGGCAGCCCTTTTGCACCTTTATCCGGGGTTTAGTGGGCTCCTGCCCCCCGTGGACACTTGCGTGACTCTTGGACTTGGTCCCCTTCCTTTAAAGGTCCTCCGGTCCAGGAATCCGTCTTCAGTGCTTTGCAGTCAGTTGTTGTCCTTGCAGAATCCCCTATCTCGACTTTACTGTCTTTCTGGGGTAGTAGGGTAACTTTACTCCTACTTTTCAGGGTCTTGAGGTGGGGTATCTTGGACACCCTTAGTGTTTTCTTACACTCCCAGTGACCCTCTACACACTAAACTAGGCCTGGGGTCCATTTGTGGTTCGCATTCCACTTTTGGAGTATATGGGTTGTGTTGCCCCTAGGCCTATTGTCTCCTATTGCATTCTATTGTGTCCTACAGTGTTTGCACTTCTTTTCTAACTGTTTACCTACCTGATTTTGGTTTGTGTGTATATTTTGTGTATATTACTTACCTCCTAAGGGAGTATATCCTCTGAGATACTTTTGGCATATTGTCACTAAAATAAAGTACCTTTATTTTTAGTAACTCTGAGTATTGTGTTTTCTTGTGATATAGTGGTGCGTGATAGAAGTGATATAGTAGGAGCTTTGCATGTCTCCTAGTTCAGCCTAAGCTTCTCTGCTATAGCTACCTCTATCAGCCTAAGCTGCTGGAACACTTCTAATCTACTAATAAGGGATAACTGGACCTGGCACAAGGTGTAAGTACCACTAGGTACCCACTATAAGGCAGGCCGGCCTCCTACATTTTCTTTCTAGACAAAAAGATATATTCCTTATGGTTTTTGAATGAATATGTTGAACAAGGATATTTAATCTGGGGAAAAACACATTTCCCATTGTGAGAAAGTAGCCTCTTCCTAGCATGGTTACCCCCATTTTTGGCCTGTTTGTCAGTGTGTTTGACTGTGTCACTGGGATCCTGCTAACCAGCACCCCAGTGCTTATGCTCTCTCTCCCCCCTAAATCTGGTTGTTGGATACTCTTAACACAGTATTCCCCTCATACTTGGCTTACTGTGCCCCCTTATAAGTCGTAAGTATATGGTACTTAGGTACCCAGGGCATTGGGGTTCCTGGGGATCCCTATGGGCTGCACCATTTTGTTTGCCACCCATAGGGAGCCCAGGCAAAAAAGCTTCTACTGGACTGCCATTGCAGCCTGTGTGAAATGTTACATGCACCCTTTCACAGCCATTTACAGTGCACCAGATCACTTATAAGTCACCCATATAGCAGGCCCTCCAGTCCTGAAGGCTGGGTGCAGAGTACCTGTGTGTGAGGCGCCCATGCACTAGCAGAGGTGCCCCCACATCATCCAGGACCATTTCCCCAGACTTCGTGAGTGCGGGGACGCCATTTTACATGTGCACTGGATATAGATCAATACCTACGTCCAGCTTCACATTGGTAACTCCGAATATGGCCATGTGAGGTGTCTAACATCTCTGAATTATACCCCAATGCTGATTCTAGCATTGGGTGTATGACTCCAGGCACTCTGGGAGCATCTGAATGGCCAGTGCCAGCAGGTGACATCAGAGCCTTCCCCTGATAGGTGCTTACCTGTCTAGCTGACCAATTCCCCTTTCAGGGCTTTTTAGGGTCTCTTCTCTGGGTGTTTCCTCAGATTCGGATAGCAAGACTCCAGCAGGAATCCTCTGCATCCTTTACTTCGCCTTCTACCGACGAAAATGCATCTGGACCCTCCAAGAACTCTACAAACTGCAACAAAGAAGCAAAGACAACTTCTGCAACATCGAATCTTCAGCTCCTGCCAGCAACTGCAACTGTCTCCAGGTCATGCATCCTCTGAGAAGTGTCTGTCTTCAGCCTGCACCAGAAGAACAAAGGAATCTCACCTTGAAGTGAAGGAGTCCCTTCCCTGTTTCAGCAGGCACCTCTCTGCAAAGATGACTGGTGGCTTGGGTCCCCTCCCCTGAATAAGTGTGTGAATCCAGCAACACAAGTGGTGGACTGAAGTGGTCTCGTTGGTTTTGAAGTCCAGCTGTCCAACTTTGATCCAGGTAAGAGCTTGCCTCCCCACACAAGACAGTACCCATGTGCACTGCATGTTGTGCAGTTGCCAAGGCTTGTTAGCATCCTTCCATGAAGTTCTTTGTGCGCCATGCAGCTCCTGTCCCCAGCACTCCTTCTTGTATTGCATAGCCTCCTGCGTGGTTCTCTGGCAGCATGGGATCCCTTTGTGTAGTGCTGCATGTGCCACCTTTCGCACCTTCTTTAGCCCCGTGCTGTAGGACTCCTGTGCATGCTGCCTGGTCTTCTGAGGGTTCTTTGAGTTGCTGAGAGCCCCCTATGACTCCCCCTCCTAGATAACATAGACCAGGTCATTCCTGGTCACAGGCAACACCATTTTCCACTATTTGTGAGCTTTGTGTGTGCCAAGGCTTGCTGGCAGAATCCAGTGACGCAAACCAGACTGCAATCATCCATCCGGCATGGGGCATCATCTGCACCAACCAGGAACCCACATCCATCTTCTTGGGTGCAGTACTGACTGTTCTTTTTCACCAGTGGTTCTTCTTTTGCACCTTCATCCGGATTAGCAGGGGCTCCCGTTCTCCCTGGACTCTTCAATGAGTCTTGCACTTGGTCCCCTTCTTCCACAGGTCTTCAGGTCCAGGAATCCACGATTGGTGTCTTGCAGTCTCTTCTGGTTCTGGCATAATCTATCACGTGTTCTTGTGTGCTCTAGGAAAGTTGCTGTGACTTACACCTGTTTTCCTGGGCTCTTGGGTGGGTTCCATTACTTACCTTTGGTATTTTCTTACACTCCCAGCACCCCTCTCCACACTACACTTGCCTAGGTTGCAAAAAGACTTTCGCAATCCACTATTTTAGTATATGGTTTGTGTTCCCCTTAGGCCCATTTCTAACTATTGTGATTTTCACTATTTGCACTTGTAGGAAAGTACCATCTTGCCTGGCATGTTACCCCCATATTTCACTGTATATATGTTGATTTAGTGTATGTGTCACTGACCCTGCCAGCCAAGGCACCAGTGCTCATAAGTGTGCCCTGTATGTGTTCCCTGTGTGATGACTAACTGTCTCACTGAGGCTCTGCTAACCAGAACCTCAGTGGGTATGCTCTCTCTGCTTTCTAAATTGTCACTAACAGGCTAGTGACCAATTTCACCAATTCACATTGGCATACTGGAACACCCTTATAATTCCCTAGTATATGGTACTGAGGTACCCAGGGTATTGGGGTTCCAGGAGATCCCTAGGGGCTGCAGCATTTCTTTTGCCACCCACAGGGAGCTCTGACAATTCTTACACAGGCCTGCCCTTGCAGCCTGAGTGAAATAACGTCCACGTTATTTCACAGCCATTTACCACTGCACTTAAGTAACTTATAAGTCACCTATATGTCTAACCTTTCCCTGGTAAAGGTTGGGTGCTAAGTTACTTAGTGTGTGGGCACCCTGGCACTAGCCAAGGTACCCCCACATCGTTCAGGGCAAATTCCCCGGACTTTGTGAGTGCGGTGACACCATCACACGTGTGCACTGTACATAGGTCACTACCTATGTACAGCGTCACAATGGTAACTCCGAACATGGCCATGTAACATTTCTAAGATCATGGAATTGTCACCCCAATGCCATACTGGCATTGGGGAGACAATTCCATGATCCCCCGAGTCTCTAGCACAGACCCGGGTACTGCCAAACTACCTTTCCCGGGGTTTCACTGCAGCTGCTGCTGCTGCCAACCCCTCAGACAGGTTTCTGCCCTCCTGGGGTCCAGCCAGGCGTGGCCCAGGAAGGCAGAACAAAGGACTTCCTCAGAGAGAGGGTGTTACACCCTCTCCCTTTGGAAAAAGGTGTCTGGGCTGGAGAGGAGTAGCCTCCCCCAGCCTCTGGAAATGCTTTGATGGGCACAGATGGTGCCCATCTCTACATAAGCCAGTCTACACCGGTTCAGGGATCCCCCAGCCCTGCTCTGGCGCGAAACTGGACAAAGGAAAGGGGAGTGACCACTCCCCTGACCTGCACCTCCCAGGGGAGGTGCCCAGAGCTCCTCCAGTGTGCTCCAGACCTCTGCCATCTTGGAAACAGAGGTGCTTCTGGCACACTGGACTGCTCTGAGTGGCCAGTGCCAGCAGGTGACGTCAGAGACTCCTTCTGATAGGTTCTTACCTGTGTTGCTAGCCTATCATCCATTCTAGGTAGCCAAACCTCCTTTTCTGGCTATTTAGGGTCTCTGCTTTGGGGAATTCTTTAGATAACGAATGCAAGAGCTCATCAGAGTTCGTCTGCATCTCTCTCTTCACCTTCTGCCAAAGGATCGACCGCTGACTGCTCTGGACGCCTGCAAAACCGCAACAAAGTATCAAAGATGACTACTGCAACCTTGTATCGCTGATCCTGCCACCTTCTCAACTGTTTCCTGGTGGTGCATGCTCCGGGGTGTAGCCTGCCTCCTCTCTGCACTAGGAGCTCTGAAGAAATCTCCCGTGGGTCAACGGAATCTTCCCCCTGCAACCGCAGGCAACAAAAGACTGCATCACCGGTCCTCTGGGTCCCCTCTCAGCACGACGAGCGTGGTCCCTGGAACTCAGCAACTCTGTCCAAGTGACTCCCACAGTCCAGTGACTCTTCAGTCCAAGTTTGGTGGAGGTAAGTCCTTGCCTCCCCACGCTAGACTGCATTGCTGGGTACCGCGTGATTTGCAGCTGCTCGGGCTTCTGTGCACTTTTCCAGGATTTCCTTTGTGCTCAACCAAGCCTGGGTCCCCGACACTCTGACCTGCAGTGCACAACTTCCTGAGTTGTCCTCCGGTGTTGTGGGACTCCCTTTTGTGTCTTCGGATGAGCTCCGGTTCACTCCTCTTCGTAGTGCCTGTTCTGGCACTTCTGCAGGTGCTGCCTGCTTCTGTGAGGGCTCCCTGACCTGCTGGGCGCCACCTCTGTCTCCTCATCCAAGTGGCAACAGCCTGGTCCCTCCTGGGCCACAGCAGCATCCAAAAACCCTAACTGCGACCCTTGTAGCTAGCAAGGCTTGTTTGCGGTCTTTCTGCGTGGGAACACATCTGCAAGCTTCTTCACGACATGGGACATCCATCCTCCAAAGGGGAAGTTTCTAGCCCTCTTCGTTGTTGCAGAATCCACAGCTTCTACCATCCGGTGGCAGCTTCTTTGCACCCTCAGCTGGCATTTCCTGGGCATCTGCCCACTCTCGACTTTGTCGCGACTCTTGGACTTGGTCCCCTTGTTCGACAGGTACTCTTGTCAGCAAATCCACTTTGGTTGCATTGCTGGTGTTGGTCTTCCTTGCAGAATTCCCCTATCACGACTTCTGTGCTCTCTGGGGAATATAGGTGCACTTTACACCTACTTTTCAGGGTCTTGGGGTGGGCTATTTTTCTAACCCTCACTGTTTTCTTACAGTACCAGCGACCCTCTACGACCTCACATAGGTTTGGGGTCCATACATTATTCGCATTCCACTTTTGGAGTATATGGTTTGTGTTGCCCCTATAACTATGTGCTCCTATTGCAATCTACTGTAACTATACACTGCTTGCATTACTTCCTTTTGCTATTACTGCATATTTTTGGTATTGTGTATATATATCTTGTGTATATTTGGCATCCTCATAGTGAGGGTACTCACTGAGATACTTTTGGCATATTGTCATAAAAATAAAGTACCTTTATTTTTAGTATATCTGTGTATTGTGTTTTCTTATGATATTGTGCATATGACACCAGTGGTATAGTAGGAGCTTTGCATGTCTCCTAGTTCAGCCTAAGCTGCTCTGCTATAGATACCTTCTATCAGCCTAAGCTGCTAGAAACACCTCTTCTACACTAATAAGGGATAACTGGACCTGGTACAGAGTGTAAGTACCCCTTGGTACCCACTACAAGCCAGGCCAGCCTCCTACATTGGTTGTGCAGCGGTGGGATAGTTACTTGCAACTACTTACCACTTTGTCATTGTGTACTTTTCATAAGAGAATAATATACAAAACAAGTTCAGTGTATGTACACCTAACTAAAAAGTTTTGCTTTTCTTCTCTTACTCTATTTGCTAAGTGCTGAAAAGTACCTCTAAACTTTCTAAAAGTTTCTAAAAAGTTGAAAAAGTTTTTTTTCTGTTTCCTTAAAAAGTCCTGAAACTTTGTCTTTCTTTTTTCGGTCCCTAAAGCCTTTTCTATCATGTCTGGTACAGATCCTACTCTTGATCTGGCCAGCACAGCTTATGACCACCTTAGCTGGAAAGGTTTGAGGAGTCTCTGCATTGATAGAGGTTTAGGGGTAGGGAAGAATCCCTCTAGAGAACTTTTAAATAACATGATCATTGAAAATGATAAGGCCTTAGCTGGCACATCTGTTGAGAAGTTACGAGATGGTTCACATTCTGACTCTGGGGCACCCCCTGTAAGAGTAGTAGATGGTAACCTTCCCAATCTGCCCCTTAGCAGACCACCTAGCATAACTGGTACTAATGTGAGTTCTCATCACAGTAAGGATGTTCATCCTGCAGGCCAGGTTGTTAGAGTGCCAACTGTTAGGGACATTTCACCATCTGTTCATTCACATCATTCTTCTGTGTCAAAGCATGCCCAACCCACCCACCCTGATGACAGAATGTTAGAAAGGGAGCTCAATAGATTGAGAGTGGAAGAGTCCAGGCTGAAGCTTAAACAGCAACAGCTGGCTCTAGACAGGGAATCTTTAGACTTAGAAAAAGAAAGACAGAGGTTGGGGTTTGGACCCCATGGTGGCAGCAGCAGTATTCCAGATAGTAATCCTGTGAAAGAGAATGATTCTAGGAATCTGCATAAGATAGTTCCCCCCTACAAGGAGGGGGATGACATTAACAAGTGGTTTGCTGCACTTGAGAGGGCCTGTGTTGTACAGGGGGTCCCTCAAAGGCAGTGGGCTGCTATCCTATGGCTATCTTTCAGTGGAAAGGGTAGGGAAAGGCTCCTTACTGTGAAGGAAAGTGATGCCAATAATTTTACAGTTTTGAAGAATACACTCTTGGATGGATTTGGCTTAACCACTGAACAATACAGGATTAAGTTCAGAGAAACCAGAAAAGAGTCCTCACAAGACTGGGTAGACTTTGTTGACTATTCAGTGAAGGCCTTGGAGGGGTGGTTACATGGCAGTAAAGTTTCTGACTATGAAAGCCTGTATAATCTGATCCTGAGAGAGCATATTCTGAATAACTGTGTGTCTGATTTGTTACACCAATATCTAGTGGACTCAGATCTGACCTCTCCCCAAGAATTGGGAAAGAAGGCAGACAAATGGGTCAGAATAAGAGTGAACAGAAATGTTCGTACAGGGGGTGACAAGGATGGCAAGAAGAAGGATGGTAAGTCTTCAGACAAGGGTGGGGACAAATCTAAAAATGAGTCTTCATCAGGCCCACAAAAACACTCTGGTGGGGGTGGTGGGTCCAAATCCTCTTCTAATCAAGTAAAGAAACCATGGTGCTATTTATGTAAAGTAAAAGGCCATTGGACAACTGATGCCAGTTGTCCAAAGAAAAGCACCAAGCCTCCCGCTACCACAACCCCTACTGCTACACCTAGTGCCCCTAGTAATAGCAGTGGTGGTGGGAGCAAACCTACTAATAGCCAATCCAAGGGAGTAGCTGGGCTCACGTTTGGTAATTTAGTTGGGGTTGGTTTTGTTAGGAAGGCCACAGAGGCTGTATTAGTCTCTGAAGGTGCCATTGATTTGGCCACCTTGATTGCTTGTCCCCTTAATATGGATAAGTACAAGCAGTTTCCCCTAATAAATGGTGTTGAGGTCCAGGCCTACAGGGACACAGGTGCCAGTGTTACCATGGTAATAGAGAAACTGGTACACCCTGAACAACACCTACTTAGTCACCAGTACCAAGTGACTGATGCTCATAACAACACTCTTAGCCACCCCATGGCTGTTGTAAATCTCAACTGGGGGGGGGGGGGTTTACTGGTCCAAAGAAAGTTGTGGTTGCCTCAGATTTACCTGTAGACTGTCTACTAGGGACTGATTTAGAGACATCAGCTTGGGCAGAAGTGGAGTTGGAGGCTCATGCAGCAATGCTGGGCATTCCTGGGCATATTTGTGCTTTGACAAGGGCTCAGGCCAAAAAGCAAAAAGGACAGGGTGACTTGGATCCTGGAACAATTGAGCAAGTGCTCCCTAAAGCTAGGGTTAGTAAAGGTAAATCCCTACTTACTATCCCTCTCTCTACAAATGATTCTACTTCTGAGGAAGAAGAATTTCCCCCCTGTGCAGAACCTTCACCAGAGAAGCTGGAAGCAGACACTGCTGAGCTTTTGGGTGGAGGGGGGCCTGCCAGGGAGGAGCTAAGTGTGGCACAGCAGACCTGTCCCACACTAGAGGGTCTAAGACAGCAAGCTGTCAAACAGCAAAATGGGGATGTCAGTGACTCACATAGAGTTTACTGGGAGGACAACCTCATGTATACAGAGGCAAGGGATCCAAAACCTGGAGCAGCCAGGAGATTGGTCATTCCCCTGCAATACAGAGAGTTCCTCCTAACACTGGCACACAACATTCCCTTGGCTGGACATCTAGGGCAAATTAAAACATGGGAAAGGCTTGTCCCCCTGTTTCATTGGCCTAGGATGTCAGAGGACACAAAATATTTTTGTAAGTCCTGTGTCACCTGTCAAGCCAGTGGCAAGACTAGTGGCACCCCAAAGGCTCCCCTTATTCCACTGCCTGTGGTTGGGGTTCCCTTTGAAAGGGTAAGGGTTGACATAGTTGCCCCCCTTGACCCTCCTACTGCTTCAGGCAATAGGTTTATTTTGGTGGTAGTGGACCATGCCACAAGATATCCTGAAGCAATTCCTCTTAGGACCACTACAGCACCTGCAGTGGCTAAAGCCCTCCTGGGAATCTTTTCCAGGGTGGGTTTCCCAAAAGAGGTAGTATCAGACAGGGGTAGCAACTTTATGTCTGCATACTTAAAGGCCATGTGGAAAGGAATGTGGTGTGACATACAAGTTCACCACACCCTATCATCCACAAACAAATGGACTGGTTGAGAGGTTTAATAAAACTCTCAAAGGAATGATAATGGGACTCCCTGAAAAACTCCGGAGGAGATGGGATGTCCTGTTACCTTGCCTCCTTTTTGCTTACAGGGAGGTACCCCAAAAAGGAGTCGGCTTCAGAACCTTTGAACTCCTATTTGGGCACCCTGTAAGAAGTCCTGTAACACTTGTAAAGGAGGGTTGGGAACAACCTTTAAAAGCTCCTAAACAAGACATAGTGGACTATGTACTTGGCCTAAGATCCAGAATGGCTGAGTACATGAAAAAGGCCAATAAAAACCTTCAGGCCAGCGAAGAGCTCCAAAAGCAATGGCATGACCAGAAGGCTGTTCTGATTCAGTACCAACCAGGACAGAAGGTGTGGGTCTTGGAGCCTGTGGCCCCAAGAGCACTCCAAGACAAATGGGGTGGACCCCACATTATTGTTGAAAAGAAGGGAGAAGTCACCTACTTGGTTGACTTGGGCACTGCCAGGAGTCCCCTTAGGGTGCTCCATGTCAATCGCCTAAAACCCTACTATGACAGGGCTGATCTCACCCTGCTCATGGCAACAGATGAAGGACAGGAAGAAGAGAGTGACCCTCTCCCTGATCTCTTCTCCTCCACAGAACAAGATGCTCTAGTGGAAGGTGTAGTTTTGGCAGACTGTCTTACTGCTGAGCAGAAAGACCACTGCATAAATCTCCTGGGTCAGTTTTCTGAACTCTTTTCTACTGTGCCAGGCACCACTTCTTGGTGTGAGCACACTATAGATACTGGAGACAGCATGCCTGTCAAAAGTAAGATCTATAGGCAGCCTGACCATGTCAGAAACTGCATAAAACAAGAGGTTCAGAAAATGCTTGAACTGGGAGTGGTTGAGCACTCTGAAAGTCCATGGGCCTCTCCTGTGGTGCTTGTACCAAAGCCTCACTCTAAAGAGGGGAAAATAGAGATGAGGTTTTGTGTAGATTAAAGAGGTCTCAACCAGGTAACAACAACTGATGCTCACCCTCTACCCAGGGTAGATGAGCTCATAGATACACTGGCATCTGCCAAGTATCTAAGCACCTTTGGTATTGGCAGATCAAGTTATCAGAGGATGCTAAAGCAAAAACTGCATTTTCTACTATTGGAGGGCCCTACCAATTCACAGTAATGCCCTTTGGTTTGAAAAATGCACCTGCCACTTTTCAGAGGTTGGTGAATACAGTCCTGCAAGGGTTGGAGGCTTTTAGTGCAGCATATCTAGATGATATATCTGTCTTTAGCTCCACCTGGGATGATCACCTGGTCCACCTGTGGAAGGTTTTGGAGGCCCTGCAAAAGGCAGGCCTCACTATCAAGGCTTCAAAGTGCCAGATAGAGCAAGGGAAAGTGGTTTATCTGGGACACCTTGTAGGTGGCGAACAGATTGCACCACTTCAGGGGAAAAACCAAACTATCATAGATTGGGTTCCCCCTACAACTCAGACCCAGGTGAGAGCCTTCTTAGGCCTCACTGGGTATTACAGGAGGTTCATAAAGAACTATGGCTCCATAGCAGCCCCTCTTAATGACCTCACTTCTAAGAAAATGCCTAAAAAGGTATTGTGAACAGCTAGCTGTCAGAAAGCTTTTGAGGAGCTGAAACAAGCCATGTGCACTGCACCTGTCCTAAAAAGCCCATGTTACTCCAAGAAAGTCATTGTTCAAACTGATGCATCTGAATTAGGGGGAGGGGCAGTCTTATCACAACTCAATTCTGAGGACCAGGATCAACCTGTTGCTTTTATCAGCAGGAGGTTGACCCCTAGAGAAAAGCATTGGTCTGCCATAGAGAGGGAGGCCTTTGCTGTGGTCTGGGCACTGAAGAAGTTGAGGCCATACCTGTTTGGCACTCACTTCATTGTTCAGACAGACCACAAACCTCTACTTTGGCTAAAACAAATGAAAGGTGAAAACCCTAAATTGTTGAGGTGGTCCATATCTCTACAGGGAATGGACTATACAGTGGAACATAGACCTGGAAGTACCCACTCCAATGCAGATGGACTCTCCAGATATTTCTACTTAGACAATGAAGACTCACCAGGTCATGGCTAGTCTTATTGTCCTTTGTTTGGGGGGGGGTTGTGTAGGAAAGTACCATCTTGCCTGGCATGTTACCCCCATATTTCACTGTATATATGTTGTTTTAGTGTATGTGTCACTGGGACCCTGCCAGCCAGGGCCCCATTGCTCATAAGTGTGCCCTGTATGTGTTCCCTGTGTGATGACTAACTGTCTCACTGAGGCTCTGCTAACCAGAACCTCAGTGGTTATGCTCTCTCTGCTTTCTAAATTGTCACTAACAGGCTAGTGACCAATTTCACCAATTCACATTGGCATACTGGAACACCCTTATAATTCCCTAGTATATGGTACTGAGGTACCCAGGGTATTGGGGTTCCAGGAGATCCCTATGGGCTGCAGCATTTCTTTTGCTACCCATAGGGAGCTCTGACAATTCTTACACAGGCCTGCCACTGCAGCCTGAGTGAAATAACGTCCACGTTATTTCACAGCCATTAACCACTGCACTTAAGCAACTTATAAGTCACCTATATGTCTAACCTTTACCTGGTAAAGGTTGGGTGCTAAGTTATTTAGTGTGTGGGCACCCTGGCACTAGCCAAGGTACCCCCACATCGTTCAGGGCAAATTTCCCAGACTTTGTGAGTGCGGGGACACCATTACACGCGTGCACTGTACATAGGTCACTACCTATGTGCAGCCTCACAATGGTAACTCCGAACATGGCCATGTAACATGTCTAAGATCATAGAATTGTCACCCCAATGCCATTCTGGCATTGGGGAGACAATTCCATGATCCCCCAAGTCTCTAGCACAGACCCGGGTACTGCCAAACTACCTTTCCTGGGGTTTCACTGCAGCTGCTGCTGCTGCCAACCCCTCAGACAGGTTTCTGCCCTCCTGGGGTCCAGCCAGGCTTGGCCCAGGAAGGCAGAACAAAGGACTTCCTCAGAGAGAGGGTGTTAACCCTCTCCCTTTGGAAAAAGGTGTCAGGGCTGGGGAGGAGTAGCCTCCCCCAGCCTCTGGAAATGCTTTGATGGGTACAGATGGTGCCCATCTCTACACAAGCCAGTCTACACCGGTTCAAGGATCCCCCAGCCCTGCTCTGGCGCAAAACTGGAGAAAGGAAAGGGGAGTGACCACTCCCCTGACCTGCACCTCCCAGGGGAGGTGCCCAGAGCTCCTCCAGTGTGCTCCAGACCTCTGCCATCTTGGAAACAGAGGTGCTGCTGGCACACTGGACTGCTCTGAGTGGCCAGTGCCAGCAGGTGACGTCAGAGACTCCTTCTGATAGGCTCTTACCTGTGTTGCTAGCCTATCCTCCTTCCTAGGTAGCCAAACCTCCTTTTCTGGCTATTTAGGGTCTCTGCTTTGGGGAATTCTTTAGATAACGAATGCAAGAGCTCATCAGAGTTCCTCTGCATCTCTCTCTTCACCTTCTGCCAAATGATTGACCGCTGACTGCTCAGGACGCCTGCAAAACCGCAACAAAGTAGCAAAGACGACTACTGCAACCGTGTATCGCTGATTCTGCCGCCTTCTCGACTGTTTCCTGGTGGTGCATGCTCTGGGGGTAGCCTGCCTCCTCTGTGCACTAGGAGCTCTGAAGAAATCTCCTGTGGGTCGACGGAATCTTCCCCCTGCAACCGCAGGCAACAAAAGACTGCATCACTGGTCCTCTGGGTCCCCTCTCAGCATGATGAGCGTGGTCCCTGGAACTCAACAACTCTGTCCAAGGGACTCCCACAGTCCAGTGACTCTTCAGTCCAAGTTTGGTGGAGGTAAGTCCTTGCCTCCCCACGCTAGACTGCATTGCTGGGTACCGCATGATTTGCAGCTGCTCCGGCTTCTGTGCACTCTTCCAGGATTTCCTTTGTGCACAGCCAGGCCTGGGTCCCGACACTCTAACCTGCAGTGCACAACTTCCTGAGTTGTCCTCCGGCGTCGTGGGACTCCCTTTTGTGTATTCGGGTGAGCTCCGGTTCACTCCTCTTTGTAGTGCCTGTTCCGGCATTTCTGCGGGTGCTGCCTGCTTCTGTGAGGGCTCCTTGACTTTCTGGGCGCCCCCTCTGTCTCCTCATCCAAGTGGCGACAGCCTGGTCCCTCTTGGGCCACAGCAGCATTCAAAAACCCTAACCGCAACCCTTGCAGCTAGCAAGGCTTGTTTGTGGTCTTTCTGCGTTGTAACACCTCTGCAAGCTTCTTCACGACGTAGGACATCCATCCTCCAAAGGGGAAGTTTCTAGCCCTCTTCGTTCTTGCAGAATACACAGCTTCTACCATCTGGTGGCAGCTTCTTTGCACCCTCAGCTGGCATTTTGTGGGCATCTGCCCACTCTCGACTTTGTCGTGCCTCTTGGACTTGGTCCCCTTGTTCCACAGGTACTCTAGTCCGGAAATCCACTTTGGTTGCATTGCTGGTGTTGGTGTTCCTTGCAGAATTCCCCTATCACGACTTCTGTGCTCTCTGGGGAATATAGGTGCACTTTACACCTACTTTTCATGGTCTTGGGGTGGGCTATTTTTCTAACCCTCACTGTTTTCTTACAGTCCCAGTGACCCTCTACAAGCTCACATAGGTTTGGGGTCCATTCGTGGTTCGCATTCCACTTTTGGAGTATATGGTTTGTGTTGCCCCCATACCTATGTGCTCCTATTGCAATCTACTGTAACTTTACATTGCTTGCATTACTTCCTTTTGCTATTACTGCATATTTTTAGTATTGTGTACATATATCTTGTGTATATTTGGCATCGTCATACTGAGGGTACTCACTGAGATACTTTTGGCATATTGTCATAAAAATAAAGTACCTTTATTTTTAGTACATCTGTGTATTGTGTTTTCTTATGATATTGTGCATCTGACACCAGTGGTATAGTAGGAGCTTTGCATGTCTCCTAGTTCAGCCTAAGCTGCTCTGCTATGGCTACCTTCTATCAGCCTATGCTGCTAGAAACACCTCTTCTACACTAATAAGGGATAACTGGACCTGGTACAGAGTGTAAGTACCCCTTGGTACCCACTACAAGCCAGGCCAGCCTCCTACAGCACTGTTTTCTAACTGTTTTTTACAGCTATTTCTGCATTCTAGTGCATATACTACGTATATTACTTACTTCTTAAGGGAATATTGCCCCTCATTAGAACATTGGCGGTAAATCCCACTTACCGCCATGCAGAAGACCGCCAACACACCGCTGCGGCGGCGGAATTCCGCTACAGCTATTACGACCCACAGGCCGGAATCCGCCAAAATCCAGACACCCACACAAGTCCACCACACCAATGGTCAGTGATAAACTGGCGATAACAAAACCGACACCGCCAGGCCAACAGGAATACGCCCACACTATCACACATATACAAAACACAACCACATTGGACAATTCGAAATACACACACCTGATACACATACATACACCACTCCCACACACCCAATCCAATATAAAACACACAGCCACATCACCCACAAACCCCTACTACCAAAAATTCAAAAAGAAGCACAGAGAGAGACACCACCATCAACAATACTAGCATCCACAGGCAAACAACACCATCAATCACAGAACATCCACGCATCTCAGACAACACACACAAACACATCCCCTCACACATCACAACACACACCACCCACACATCACCCACAAAACACCATGGCCCGCAAAGACACCCCAGGTTCTCCGAGGAGGAGCTCAGGGTCATGGTGGAGGAAATCATCCGGGTAGAGCCACAGCTATTCGGATCACAGGTGCAGCACGCCTCCATAGCTAGGAAGATGGAGCTATTTCGCAGAATCATAGACAGGGTCAATGCAGTGGGACAGCATCCAAGAACACCGGATGACATCAGGAAGAGGTGGAACAACCTACGGGGGAAGGTGCGTTCTGTGGTCTCAAGACACCAGATTGCAGTACAGAGGACTGGCGGCAGACCCCCACCTCCTGCCCCACTACTAACAACATGGGAGGAGCAGGTCTTGGCTGTACTGCATCCTGAGGGCCTCGCAGGAGTAGCAGGAGGAATGGACACTGGTAAGGCAAATCTTTACTATTACATCCCCCACCCTACCTGCATGCTATCACATACCCCACCCTCACCCTCACCCCCATCACTCCAACACCTCACATATGCCCCACTATCACAACCCACACATCCCAATACCAAGCCCTGCATGTAACAACAAAGCATGGACACCCATCACCAAAGCATGTCCACTACAGGTACGCACACAGACCCCAAACCAATTATCACACAAGGTCCTACACATGAATGCAAGCACTGGAGTACAGGGGCACCCACCCATTGCACACGATGGCACACACAGATGCAATAATCATGCCTTTACACCCCTGCAGGACCCCTACCCAATGTCATCGGACAGGAGGTTCAGGACATGTCCACTCCCCCCACAGAAGAGGCCCACAGTGATGACAGCAGTCTGTCCAAATGGATCAAGATGACCAGCCCGGCCCATCAGGGACCTCAGGACAGTCGGTTCCCCTGACACTGGCACATGCCACCACAGAGCCTCCCCCCTCAGGAAACACCAGCACAGCACCCACCCAGCGGGCCCATCCCTCTGTCCCCAGGACATGTCAAGCAGCAGTGTGTCCACAACTACAGGGAACCCAGGCAAACCCACCACCCAAAGAAAATCAGGGACCTGGGGGCAGTAGCAGTGGGCACACGGTTTAGGAGACAGAGGAACAGGAAAACAGGAGAACTGGGAGGACTGCTGTGCGACAGGGGGAGGACAGTCCCAGGGAACCCACTCTCCACGAGGCCCTCTCCAACATCATGGACCGTACCATCATTCCCACGATGGCAATGGTACTGGCTAAATTTCAGGAGACCCATTGGGTGCAGGAGGAACACTATCTGGGGTTCAGGGAGCAACTCAAGTCCATCAGCACCATCCGAGTCACCATTGTAGGGGTGCTGAGGACCTTGTGAACACCAGGAGGGACACTGTGGCACAACAAGGGGCCCCTGACACTAGCCTGGATGATGAACAGCCCACCACCTCCGCCGGCGCTAGTAGACAGGAGGCACCGCCACAGGACCACGACACCAGCACCCCACCCCCTGTAGATGGAGAACCACCCCGCAAAAGGTCCCTGAGATCCAGGAACAAGACAGAGAACAATGCCAATACCCCCGCCAGAAATGAGACTACCCTGAATGTTATCCTTCTGTCCCACTTCGTCACCCTGTCCATCCATCAACTGCCCTAGCTCCACTTCCTATGCCCCTTTGGACAATGCACCTGTGAAACATACAGACTAGACTCTGCCATGGACAATCCTCCACCATGACCCCTGCCCATTTTATAACCCCCTCCACTATTTTACACTGAAATAAACACCCTTGAATCACAAAACAAGCTGGAGTCAGTCTGTGCTCTCACAAATGTGTATTTGCAATAACTAAGGAAAATAGCAATGTCGATTGTATTGTCAACATACCTATTTCACACAGCTCTAGTCCATGAGGTAATATAGCAGAGGTCACACAGTGGGACCCGCATCGGTGAAATGGAAAGACAAAGTGACAAGTCAGGGTACATACACTGGGTGAAAGTGACAGACATATGATAGGTCTAACAATTGTATGAGATGTGTGAGCCAGTGACATCTTCTTACCTGTGTCTCACTGGAAGATTGCCTCCTCTTCTTCACTGTCCACAGACTCCACAGCTGCCACAAGACCTCCTTCTGGACCATCCTCCTGCAGAAAAGGCACCTGTTGTCACTAAGCCAGGTTGTGCAGCATACAGCAGGCCACGAGGATCCGGCACACCTTCTTTGGTGAGTAGTAGAGAGAACCACATGTCATATGGAGGCACCGGAACCTGGCCATCAGGAGGCTGAAGGTCCTTTCGATCATTCTCCTAGTTCACCCATGTGCCTCATTGTAGTGTTCCTCTGCCCTTGTCCTGGGATTTCTCACTGGGCTCAGTAGCCATGACAGGTTGGGGTACCCAGAGTCACCTGCAAATGTTGAGGGACAACTGTTAGACACACACTAACCCTTAGGGACAACCCCAGACCCAGACAACTATTCACATGGTATAGGGTCCTTGTCCTCACCTATTAGCCATAAACGGTGCCTCTGGAGATGCCCCATCACATAGGGGATGCTGCTATTCCTCAAAATGTAAGCGTCATGCACTGAGCCTGGAAACTTGGCATTCACATGGGAGATGTACTGGTTGGCCAAACACACCATCTGCACATTCATTGAATGGTAGCTCTTCCGGTTTCTGTACACCTGTTCACTCCTGCGGGGGGTACCAATGCCACATGTGTCCCATCAGTGGCACCTATGATGCTGGGGATATGTCCGAGAGCATAGAAGTCAACTTTCATTGTAGGCCTCCACCTGAGGGAAAACGATGTAGCTGCGCATGTGTTTCAACAGGGCAGACAACACTCTGGATAACACTTTTGAGAACATAGGCTGGGACATCCCTGATGCAATGGCCACTGTTGTTTGAAAAGACCCACTTGCCAGGAAATGGAGTACTGACAGGACCTGCATTAGAGGGGGGATTCCTGCGGGATGGCGGATATCTGACATCAGGTCCGGCTCCAACTGGGCACACAGTTCCTGGATTGTTGCATGATCAAGTCTGTAGGTGACTATTACGTGTCTCTCTTCCATTGTCGACAGGTCCACCAGTGGTCTGTACACCGGAGGATGCCGCCATCTCCTCACCTGCCCCAGCGGACGTGCCCTATGGACGAGAACAGCAAGCAGAGAGTCAGCCAACACTGAGGTATTAAAAACATATTTATTGCACACATTTGTCAATCCGCAATGTGCCTGTCACTGTGTGTATGCAAGGCCTAGATAGGTGTGACGCATTTAAAATGTATGCCATGTGGCCCCCTGAAATGGAGTCTGCCTGACCTGTAATGTGGGACAAAGGGATATGAGGTAACTGCGCTGGTGTTCTACACCGTCGCAGTAGGCGGTCCGCACCGCCGCAGACGTGACCGTGATTTTCTGTCTGTTCACTCACTTGATACCTGACCTTCGACAGGAGAGGACCTACACTGCAAGTGCTGCTGTAACCTCAGTCTGGAAGCAACGATGGTTCATGTGTCTGGGGAAAGGCCCCTGCCTTCACTTCAGAGGAGTTGGAGAAGTTAGTGGATGGGGTCCTCCCCCAGTACACACTACTCTACGGTCCTCCAGACAAACAGGTGAGTACACTGTGAGCATGCTGTATGGGCAATGCCTGTTTGGAGTGGTATGGATGGAAGATACGGGGGGGACTGAGGCCTGCATGAGCGGACGGTGAGTGTATGTACGTCAGGGCAAGGTTGGGAACGTGGGTCAATGACTGTGACGGTCCGGACGGTTAAAGATTATCCTTTTCCCCTGTACTATTCCTCTAGGTCAGCGCCCACCAGAAGAAGGATATTTGGCGTGCCATCGCCAAGGACGTCTGGACCCTGGGGGTTCACCACAGACGGAGCACCCACTGCCGTAAAAGATGGGAGGACATTCGCCGCTGGAGCAAGAAGACGGCGGAGGCCCAGATAGGGATGGCCTCCCAACGTGGGAGGGGTGCCCATCGCACCATGACCCCCCTGATGTTCTGGATCCTGGCGGTGCCCTTTCCGGAGTTGGATGTGCACTTGAGGGCATCACAGCAGCCACAAGGGGGTAGTACAGTCACATCCATCTGACTCTGCGCACATTACAAGGTGCCTGGATCGGGGAGGTGGGCTGTGGGTTTCCCTAGGCCAGGGCAAGTTTTGTAGGCAAGGTCCGTTCGTGAGGCAGGCTATGTGGCACCCCAGCCCCACCACTGGTAAGAGTCAAGTACACCTAGTCAGGGTCCTGTGACTTCCATTTGTGCAGCAATCGGGCATAGTCCTTGTACCCCATGTCCCTGTGATTAATTAGGGAACTCCAAGTGCATGGCGTAGTGCAGAGGGCTGCTGTGTCTGTAGTGTCTGCCAACGGTAGAGGTATTGCATGCACTGAACATGTCTTTCTTCTGTCCCCCCCCCCCCTTTTTGTGGTCTCCCTGTTCTTGTGTGCATTATAATCATCAGGCAGAGGAGCAGTGGCATCGGAGCAGGAGGGAGCTGCATCCCACATGGCTCTGGAGGGCGAGACAACGGAGTCAGAAGCCACCAGTGGGAAGGAGGGCGAGAGGAGCTCTACGGCTGGGACAGGAGGTGACATCAGCGACAGCGACTCTTCCTCTGATGGGAGCTCCCTTGCGGTGGCGGGCCCCTCTGTGCCTCCTGCATCAACAGGTACAGCCGCCACCCCCCCTACCAGCACTGCCTTCCCAGCAGCCCCTCAGCGTGTGTCCCGTGGCCGCTCACCCAGGAGGGTGGGCATCTCCTTCGCCCCAGGCACCTCAGGCCCAGCCCCAGCCCCAGTCAGCCCTGCTGCCCTCAGTGAGGAGACTATTGACCTCCTGAGATCCCTCATTGTTGGGCAGCCTACCATTCTGAATGCCATCCAGGGTGTTGAGAGGCATTTGCAACAAACAAATGCATACCCGGAGGGCATTCATTCTGGCCAGGCAGCCCAACAGAGAGCATTTCAGGCTCTGGCCTCAGCACTGATGGCAGCCATTGTCCCTGTGTCCAGCCTCCCCCCTCCAACTTCCTCCAGCCAGACCCAATCCCCTGTACCTCAGCCTATCCCAAGCACACCATCAGACCAGCATGCACACACCTCAACACACAAGGGTGGCTCTGGCAAACATAAGCACCACACATCCCACAGGCACTCACACAAGCATCATACCCATGCACACATACCTACATCCACTGCCTCCACTGTGTCCCCGTCCTCCACGTCGTCCTCCTCCCTCCCTGTCTCGTCTCCACTCACACCTGCATGCACTACATCCTCAGCCACTACCTCCATCACCAGCATGCCCATCACCACACACCGCTCACGTGCACTCACCACCCCCACTACCATTCACACATCCCCTGTGTCCTCTACCAGTGTGTCTGTGAGCCCTCCTCCCAAAGTACACAAACGCAGCCACACACCCACCTAACAGCCATCCACCTCACAACAGCCTCCAGCCCATGCACCTTCACCCAAAGTCAGCAAACGTACACCTCCTACAACCACTACCTCTTCCTCCACTCCCAAACCCCCTCCATCTACCTGTCCCAGTGTGTCTAAAAAGCTTTTCCTATCTATTGTTGACCTCTTCCCTACACCTCCCTCCCCCGTCTGTCCCCTAGGGCCCACCTTTCCAGGTCCCAACCCAGCACCTCAGCCACCGCATCACCGGGCACAGTGGTGCCAGCAACTGTGGGCTTTTGGAGTGCGCCAAGCAACAGGGCTGCCAGTGTTCCATGGAACGAGGGCAAGGACATTCCACCACCTCCAAAAGTAAAAAAGTTGCCCACATCCCGGTGGGAGAAGGCGAAAACACCTGCCACCAAGGGCTCAGGCAAAACTAAAGTGGATAGTGGCAAGACAGCTGCGCCACCATCCAAGGTGGGGAAGGGCCAGAAAATCAAGGGCAGGTCCACGTCGACGCAAACTTGCACGGCGGACAAGACCGCCACCAGCACCGCCACACGCACCATCACCAGCACCGCAGTCACTGAGCCCGCCACCAGCACCGCACTCACTGAGCCCACCACCAGCACTGCAGTCACTGAGCCCGCCACCAGCACTGCAATCACTGAGCCCGCCACCAGCACTGCAGTCACTGAGCCCGCCACCAGCACCTCAGTCACTGAGCCCGCCAACAGCACCGATGCCACAGAGCCCGCCGCCACAATGACCGCTGCCAGGACCGCCGCCACAAAGACAGCCACCAGCACCGATGCCACAGAGCCCGCCGCCAGCACCAATGCCACAGAGTCTGCCGCAAGCACCTCCGCTACGGACACCACCTACAGCACCGATGCCACTGAGGCAGCCACAAGCACCGCCGCTCCTGACACCGCCGCCAGCACTGCCAGTGGCCCTGCGACATCCTGAGCCAGTGGGACCACCGCAGACATGGCTGCCATTCCCAGTGGTCAGTCATCCGATGCTGGTGGTCAGTTCCAGGAGCCAGGGCAGCTTGCCTGTTGCACCACCGTCAGTGGAGAATGACATCCACTACCTCAGTCCTTGGCAAGATGAAGCACTCTGGGCACAAAGCCCCCTCCAGAACCAGTGGAGATAGGCATCCACTAGCTCAGTCCTTGGCAGGATGAAGCACTCTGGGCACAAAGCCCCCTCCAGAACCAGTGGAGAGATACATCAACTACCTCAGTCCTTGGCAGGATGAAGCACTCTGGGCACCAAGCCCCCTCCAGAACCAGTGGAGAGATACATCCACTACCTCAGTCCTTGGCAGGATGAAGCACTCTGGGCTCAAATCCCCCTCCAGAAACAGTGGAGTATCAGATCCAATACCTCAGTCCTTGGCAGGATGAAGCACTCTGGGCACAAAGCCCCCTCCAGAACCAGTGGAGACTGTTATCCACTTGAGAGACTGTGGCTTTGCACTCCCCAGGATAGAGCAGTGGGCAACCCACCCACTGGAGAGACTTGAGAGACTGTGGCTTTGCACTCCCCAGGATAGAGCAGCGGGCAACCCACCCACTGGAGAGACTTGAGAGACTGTGGCTTTGCACTCCCCAGGACACATCAATGGGCATGGAGCCCCCTCGTGGAGCTGGCATCGTGCACTTATCCGGCTGAGGTGCCCCCCCTTGCCTTCCCCCTGAGGTGCCTGTTTCATTTCGATCTGATGCCCCTGCAGTGTTCGTTTGGAGTCTTGTATCAACTGTGGGCTTTGCCCATGCATTTTGGGCCCAGTGATCCACGGACTATGAATGGTGCACTATCCGGACTTGTGTAGTTGGTGTACATAATTGTTTATACTGTATTTCAGGTTTTGACTAATGGATTTTTATTTATTACAATCGTTCAACTCATTTCCTTTTGTCCTTGCGTTCTTCCAGGGGAGGTGGGGGTTGTAAATGCAATGTTGCAGCATGTATTTGTGTGTATGTTGTTATGGGTGAGGGTGGGGGTTTTGCGTGTTGCATGTGTGTGTGTCACTCTCTTTTCCTTCCCCCCTCCCCTGTGTTGTAGGTGCAGTACTCACCGTGGTCTTCGCCGCCATCTTTCGTGCTCCTGGTAGAGGAGCAGGAATACTATCGCAGGGAGTATTTGGAGTTCTGGCTCCATGGCGTCCTGGTTCCTCGTGGAATGTGTAGAGGTGAGTGTTTTCCCTTCCAAGTCCTGTTACCGCTGTGTTTTTGTTTGCGTTGGTTCCGCCCCGGAAAAGGTGGCGGATTGGCCTCTCATAATAGTGTGGGTGGTACATTGTCTTCCACCTGTCTGTTGGCGGTGACCGCCAAGCTGTTTGTTTCTACCGCCGTGGCTGACGGAGTGTTAAAGTGGCTGTCTATGTTGGCGGTTTCCGCCATGGTCGTGATTCCATTTTTAATATCGCCGGCCTGTTGGCGGTCTTACCGCCGCTTTAACACCGACCGCCAGGGTTCTAATGAGGGCCATAGTCTCTAAGGTATTTTTGGCATTTGTGTCACCAAAATTAAGTACCTTTATTTTTGTAGCACTGAGTATTTTCTTTCATGTGTGTGAGTACTCTGTGACAACAGTGGTTTGCATGAGCTTTGCATGTCTCCTAGTTAGGTCTTGACTGCTCATTCACACTACCCCTAGAGAGCCTGGCTTCTAGACACTGACTACATTTCACTAATAAGGGATAACTGGACCTGGTATAAGGTGTAAGTACCTTAGGTACCCACTACAAACCAGGCCAGCCACCTACACCCATGCAGCCTTCCATTTGCTGGCTGGTAAGCGATGGCATACATTACTTAATTCCAACAACTAGTATAAGAGAAAAGTGTAACAGTTCTTCATACTAACTCTGTTTTTACCTCTGCGTCCAATACATATTGAAAGCCGTTAGTTGTTGGAAAATTGTAGCAAGAATGCCTGTTTTGAAAGGTAAATAACCATTGAACATTCTTTGTTCATTACATTCATTTAGATACATGCTCCCTTTGTCCATTAAAATATAGATATGACTACACAGATTATAAGCAATTTGAGCACTTTATTTAATGAAATCATGATGCCAAAGACCTGATGCGGAGATTAAAATGGTGGCCAGAGAGACACAAGGCCATGACAGGGAAAACCACATATACATGTCCGCCACAATCATAAAAGGCACTGACACACATACAGTTCCACAAGACACGTATACTACCAAACAGTACAAAAGAGGGAACAAATATAGAAACAAGGGGATATTAAAAAAAGATGGAGGATGAACAGACAGAAAGAGGGAATATCTAAATAGATACACTGTTCATATTCACTTTGTATTTAGACTCTTTGTTGCCAAAAGCAAAGTTAAGGAAGATGAAAGAATGATATTGAGGTCAATCAATAGTTTGGGCAGATTTGCCCGCATTTTTGCCGGGTTTTTGTCTCAAAAGTGATGCTCACTGACGCAAAGTGTTGTTTTGGATTTTACTTTGCAGAACAACTCCTGATTTGCATTGGAAAGTAGCCTTAAAATACCGCAAAGTAGCACTTGGAGTTACTTGGTTCTACGTTGCCCCAAACGGGCGTTCCAGAGGTGATACACAGGCATTCCGGTGCAATCACCCATATATTTTCATGCAAAAATCTGTCTACTATGAAAGGTAGTAAGGACTTTGCAACAAAAAATAATGCTACCTCCAAGCAGGCATAACATTTGAGAAATTATTTATTTCCTCAAAACGTTTCGTCTTTGCATGTGTGCTACACTGTACAGCACACACACACATAGTGAGAAAAGTGATACGTAATAAGTGGCAAACTATGTCTAAGCATTGTACTGTGTACTGGGAGGGTACTTGAAGGGTAACCCTTTCAGTGCAAAACCTATGCTTCACATCACACACCTTTGTACTATGGTGCAAGGGTACGTGGTTTGCGTACGGTAGCCAAATGTGCTCCGGCGCACAGGGAGACAAAAAAATGTACCATATTGTAGTAGATACCTTTGTCTCTCTTTCAAGCAAATGAGCACATAAACTTTGGTTGCCGTTTTGCAACAAGGCTTAGTACATCTGGTCCTTTCTCAACTATTGGACTTAATGCACTCAGTGAAATAATCAACCGTGAAGTGCCATCTGTATGCTCATTCCATCCTTGGAGTCTTTCCTATAATGATACATATGAAATATTGGAATTATGTACTTTGAATGCTTACAAATGACTGATTTAAGTTAGTGAGATTGCTACATTAACAGTAAACACGTTAACAGACTACACATCTTTTCATTTATAAATCAATATTTTCAAATGCATTGGTAAACTGACTCAAAGACTACTTTCATAATGTGGTGATTTCTTGCAAGTAACTTCAGAACCAAAAATATGGTTCTCAGCCTTCATGGAGCAACTAGATAAATATTTACAAATTTTCATTATCCCATTTTCAAGTTAGCCAACACATCTAACAAAATGAGCCCTGTCAGTTTAACAAAAGACAAAAAAAAGGAGAAAAAAAATGTTAATATTTAGTATTTGATGTTTATTTTAGACTTTACATATTAAGGGGCTCATTATGAACACAGCGCGATTCCCCGCTGTGTTCATTCTGGGGGTCTAAACATAGACCGCCAGCCCCTAGAAGACCCCTCCAGCCCTATAATATACATTCCACTGGGCCGGAGGGCGGAAACAGTGTTCTGCCAGCAACTGTTCCACATGCCGCAGTGCGACGGGTGCAGCAGCACCCGTCGTGCATATCACTGCCCATAAATCGGGCAGTGACCTACGCGACAGGGATGTGTACAGGGCCCTCAGGGGGGCCCCGGAGCACCCCTTCCGCCAGCCTTTCCCTGGTGGGGGAAACTGCCAGGGAAAGGCTGGAGGAACAAGGGTTCTCCATCCGGAGAGCGACGCTGCTTGCAGCGCAGCCCTGTCAGATAGAGAAATCCGCCATCGTCAGGCTGCCTTTTGGCAGAAGTCTGGCGGTGGCGGAAGGCCGCCTGTGGCGGTCTTCCCCTGTTTATTATATGGTGGTCCACACCGCCATGCCGGTGGTGGTAATTTCCGCCGCCGCCGGCATGGCGGTCTGAGCTGCCATTTTCAGAATGAGGACTTAAATCTCTTGTTATTTTTCTTTTACAAGCTTACCTTTGGTCCCTTGAAATAAATCATCGTATTGCGTGGAGGGTGAAACATAGAGGGTCCTGTTTTGAAAACAAGGATTTTACCATCATTCAACAACACATTTATAGGAATCACCCAGATATCACAACAACTTCCTGCTGCAAAGCTTTTTCTTTGCAAACCAAACTCAACTGAAACTAGCCATCAAAGGCAAGGTTCATCCCTGATTCATGATGCCTGCATAACCCTCCTTCTCAGTCAATCATCAGTTACCAGTCGCAAAGCAATTCCATATTCCAAATCTGTACTCACTTTGTTTACATTATGAACAATTATTTGCTACAAACTTAACCCTGTAATAGTGCTGTCAGACTGTCTCAGTTCATTTAAGCATTGTCCATGAATACGTTTCAGAAGAAGACTCAAGCTATATCTATCTCATTTGAAACACTGTGCATTGAAATGTACAATTCTGGTAAATGTGTACTAAATATATTGTCACAGATTACAAATCATAAAAACACAATTGTGCCCATGATATGAAGTACAGATTGGCCTGCAAGTAATGGATAAACGGCGAGTTTACCCGATGTGTTTAATACATATGTGACCACCACATAGCATTGTTCACTTGTCATGGATGTAGCAGTTAACACATAAGATTGTTACAGGTATGTTTATTTTTTGATCTTAATTAATTTTTGAATCTATTCAGAAGTATTGTGAGATATGTCACTTTTTCATTTTTATTAAGTATTCCATGCATTCATAATAAATCAGGTTGTTTTCTACAGGCATGTGGTTCCAATTGTTGGCTTGTTGAACAAGGATTTTTATTCTACTTGTCCACAACCTAAATAATTGTAAGTACAGTGTATGTAGTAACTGGATATAAAAAGGCAGGAAGTTTTGTATTTAAAAACCTTCGTTCATTTCTGCAAATTGTCCCTAACTTATGTTATGTTATGTTAAGGCTACTTGTTAAGCATTGCAGCCACGCAAGCGTCTTTTGGTACTATTATCCTTTGACAGAGGAGAATTGCCAAAATTAAAGATAAAAAGAGATGCGCCAAGGTACCGCCGCTGAATGACCGGTCAAAATACCGCAGCGGCCATTCAGACATTTCCTCTGGGCCGGCGGGCGCTCTCCAAAAGAGCGCCCGCCGGCCCAGAGGAAATGCCCCTGCAACGAGGACGCTGGCTCAGAATTGAGCCGGCGTAGTTGCAGGGGTGCGACGGGTGCAGTTGCACCCGTCGCGTATTTCAGTGTCTGCTTAGCAGACACTGAAATACTTTGCGGGGCCCTCGTACGGGGGCCCCTGCAGTGCCCATGCCATGGGCATGGGCACTGCAGGGGCCCCCAGGGGCCCCGCGGCACCCCCTACCGCCATCCTGTTCCTGGCGGGAGACCCGCCAGGAACAGGATGGCGGTAGGGGGTGTCAGAATCCCCATGGCTGCGGAGCGCGCTCCGCAGCCATGGAGGATTCACAAGGGCAGTGGTAAACCGGCGGGAGACCGCCGGTTTACCCTTTCTGGCTGCGGCTGAACCGCCGCGGTCAGAATGCCCTCGGGAGCACCGCCAGCCTGTTGGCGGTGCTCCCGTGGTCGGTGACCCTGGCGGTCACCGGCCGCCAGGGTCAGAATGACCCCCTATGTGCTACTATATTGAAGACTGCAACAGGTTCAAGTACAACACCGGGGGAATTTATTATGAGCAGCCAACAGGAAATCATCTAGAACCACAGCTAAGATTGATTCTCTATTTGGGTGTGGAAGAAAGTCCACTTGTGTATCATCCAGGAGAGAGTTAATAATTTCACAGTAGATTGCCCACTAATTTTCAGACTTTTTGCAACAGCTGAAGTAGCATGATATGAAACAGTTAAATGGTTCCTCCAGATAATTCTTGGCTTTTTAAATGATGGTTTGACAATCCTTTGATCTAGGTTTTTGTGCAAAATTGGGTTCTTGGCTGAGTAGGATGTGAGCCCTGGTCAAGCAACAGTCACAATCTCTTGCAGGGTGAACCACAATAAGTCACTAAATTAAATTGTGCTTAACCCTGAGTAGCGTGGCACAAAAAGCAGGCTGGCTTAACTCAGAGGCAATGTGTAAAGTATTGCAGTAATAACATGAAAACATACACAAGAAAAAGCCCAAAACAAATTAGAACAACAGAGCACATTGTAATAAATTATTTGACACCAAAACAACAAAAATCCAATCAGTAAATCCGGAGTTATGCATTTTTAAGTACTTAAGTGGAAAAGGTACCAAAAATCACAAAGCTTGGCACATCTGGTCACACTGGACTGGGTCAAAGTCAAAAGTACAGGCTCACCGTGACGGCGCACAGGTCGGATACAATACCAGATTAGTCCTGCAGAAGGTTTACCTTCTCCAATTTTGTGCCAAGTCCTTTTCTCACTGGAGAGGGCCACGAGGAACAAAGAGAGCACTGTGGGCGGTTGTTGGCTTGGTGCAAAGGACAGGCCAGACATTACAGATGAGCAGGCTGGTGCTTTGCGCTGGTGGACCTCTGAGAGCAGTCCAGCTGCAGTGAGAGAAGATGGCTAGCAGTGGCTGGCACTGATGTTTGGTGCAAACCTAATGGTCTTGGAGCATGTGAGCTTGTTTGCAGTACTGAAGAGCCCAAAAGCTGGATTTAAGAGCCTGTGAGCCACACAAGGATCCAGGGCCTGAGAAGCACCACTTCAGGGTTAGGAACTTGCTGCAACTGGGTCCAGGAACTCTTTGGGTAGCCTTTTATGAGGCTTAGATTAGGAGGCCAGCAATCTAGCCGTTGGAGTCACTCTAGGGTCCTGGGTCCAAGATGAATTTGTAGGTCCAGTTCTCTTTCCCAGTCCAGCAGAGTGACAGTTTTTTTGGCAGCACATTGGTCCTTCTTCCTGCCAGAATATCCAAAGGTACAGAAGTGTACTAAAAATTCGATGTGAAGGTCCTATTTCTACACCTTTGTGCCCTTTTCCTGGAAAGTGGGAAAAATTACTGGAAAGGTTCTTTGAAGTGCTCAGAATATCCTGAATCTACTTCCCTGGCTCCAAGCAGGTTGAAGTGACAATACAGTTTTGTGAGGGTATTTGTGTGAAGGCAGAGCACATGCTATTCAGTTGTACGTAAGGCTGTACTCAGTTCTGCCCCCATCCTGACAGCAGAAGGCCCATTCAGGTGCACCTGATCCCTCTATTGTGTGACTGTCAGAGAAGAATTCACAGTCTGTCACCTACACCCAGTCATGTGACCCAAGACAGGCTGCAAACACAAAGGGCTAAGGGCAGGAAAATGCCAACTTGCTAAAAGTGGTATTTCAAAATTGAAATGAAAAATATGACTTCACCTTCAAAGATGGTTTATCATTACAATTGCATTGGTACCAAACATTACATAGTTACCTATTCCCAATTAGGAATTAAAGCTTATTAAATGTAATAAGGAATCCCCAATTTTATTCTAAGGAAGGGGTAGTCCTCACTGTAGTAAAATAGAATGTGGGAGTTCTTCGCTACCAGGACATCTAAAACTTAAAACTATGGCCCTCATTATGACATTGGCGGTAAATCCCACTTACCGCCAAACTGACTGCCGCCAACTTACCGCCATCGCGGCGGATATCAGTTCACCATCTTAAAACACACACACCAATCCATCACTATTGAGCCACAAACACAATTCCGCCAACCCAAAGGTCAGTGATAAACTGGTGGTATCAAAACACACACCGTTACACCAACAGAACAACCCCCACCACATTATGACCCACGAATCACCACAGCGGTACATACTTCTGTGCTCAAAATACACACACACACACAAAACAACACCACATTTGACAATTGAAATAACACACACCTGACACCCATACACACACCACACCCACTCCATTATAAAACAGACACCCACAGTACCCACCACCCTTTCCGAACACAAAAAAAAGCCAACAGACAGACACCAAGACCACAGACAAAACCAGAGCCACACACCACTTACACTTATACACCACTCACGCACCCCACATCACACACCCCAACACACTACCCAACACACCCTCACCTACACACCTCACATAACAAACATGGCACCACAAAGACACCCCCGATTCACAGAGGAGGAGCTAAGGGTCATGGTGGAAGAAATAATCAGGTTAGAGCCACAGCTATTTGGAGCACAGATGCAGGAGATATCCATTGCAAGGAAGATGGAGATATGGCGGAGAATCGTGGACAGGGTCAACACCAAGGGACAGCACCCCTGAACTAGGGATGACATCAGGAAGAGGTGGAACGACCTACAGGGGAAGGTACATTCCATTGCAGTAAGATAGCAACTTGCTATACAGAGGTCTGGCAGTTGACCCCCACAACTAACAACATGGGAGGAGCAAGTCTTGGCAATCATGCATCCTGAGGGCATGGCTGGAGTAGGAGGAGGACTGGACTCTGGTAAGTCAACTCTCTACAACTATCACCCCCCTACCTGCATGCCATCACATAGCCCCACGCTCACCCTCACTCCCATCACTCCACCACCTCCCACGCACCCCACCATCACATCCCACTCACTCCAATGCCAAGCCCTGCATGCCATACCAATGCATGGACATCACTCACAGCCCTGCATGAACACCTATCACTAAAGCATGCACACTAGAGAGAATCAGCTATCCCACCATATACCAACTTAGACAAGCGAAATTAGCCAGGGCAAATACAAAGAAACAGGGCAAGCCACGGATCCACAATATGTCAGACTTTGAAACAATAACATATCATTTACATCCCCACTGGTACCCCAGTCAATGTCACCGGAGAGGAGGTGCCAGCACTATCCAGTCCCCCAACATAAGAGACCCATAGTGATGATAGCAACTCTGGTCTTTTGGATCCGGATGACCAACCTGGCCCAACAAGGACCTCTGGACAGCGGGTTACCCAGGCCCTGTCACACACCACCACAGAGCCTCCCCCATCAGGAAACACCACCACAGCACCCACTAGCGTACCCACACCTCTGCCCCCAGGACATGTCAATCAGCAGTGTGTCCACCTCTACAGGGTCCCCAGGCCACACCTCATACCCAAGACAACCAGGGACCTGGGTTCAGTGGCAGTGGGCACACGGTTCTGGGGTCAGAGGCACAGGCCACAAGGGACACTGGGAGGACTGCTGTGTGACAGGCAGAGGACAGGCCCAGGGAACCAACTCTTCAGGAGTCACTTGCAGAGATCCTGGGAGCATATCAACATTCCGAGGACACAATGGGCCAGATTCTGGACAATGTGCAGGAGAACAGGTGGCTGCAGGATGGACAGTACCAGGGGATCATGGAGGACTTGCAGGCCATCAACAACACCCTGGCCTCCATAGCAGGGGCGCTGGCAGATATGGCCAATATTATGAGGGAGGCAGTCACACAACAGCGGGCCCCTGCCACTAGCCAGTCATCTGAACAGCCTTCCACCTCCGCTGCCGATAGTGGCCAGGTGGCCCCACCACAGGACCAGCAGGCCACCAGCACCCCTCTCCCTGCAGAAGGTGAACATCCCGCAAATGTTCCCTGCGACCCAGACAGAAGCCAGAGACACTTGCTAAGACCCCGCCAGGAAATGAGACTCTCTTGATTGTCACCCTTGTGTCCCACCCTGTCACCCTGTCCACCTTGAACTGCCATTGCTCCCCTTCCTATGTCCCCTTGGACAATGCACCTGTGCTACAAACAGACAGGAACAATGCCCTGGACTTTCCTCCATCATCACCCCAGCCCATTGCACTTGCCCCTCTATATTTTAGCACTTAATAAACAATGTTTTTCAATTATGTATTCATTGAAGCAGGTAAAAACATTGCAATTCAACTGTACCGAAAATTAGCATAGATTAATGACTGCAGTGTAGCTGGCTGCAGTGATCACACCAGGAGTGTATGTGAGGTCACCAACATCTGCAAAAAGATTTGCCAGAGGGAACAGTAAGTGGGCATAGAAGTGGGAAATATCAGCATGCCAGTGCCACAGAAATGCAATCAAATGTCATTGAAATGTGAAGTAACACTGTCCTGTCTGTGTGTCATTGGAAGTATTGTCTGATGACTAATGTTCTGTTGTCCTCATTCTCATCCTCTGCCTCCTCATCCTAACTGTCCACAGGATCCACTGCTGCCACAGGGACCTCTCCAGCCTCCTCCTCCTGCACAAAAGGCACAATGCGTCTCAGGGCAAGGTTGTGCAACATGCAGCATGCCACTATTATCTGGCAGACGATCTTAGGTGAGTAGCACAGGGATCCACCTGTTAGATGGAGGCACCTGAACCTGGCCTTCAGAAGGCCAAAGGTCCTTTCTATTATCCTTCTGGTACGCCCATGCGCCTCATTATAATGTTCTTCTGCCTTTGTCCTGTCATTCCTCACAGGGGTCAGCAGCCATGAGAGGTTTGGGTAACCAGAGTCACCTGCAATATTGAGGGACAACATTTAGCCACACACTATCCTATATGGCCCACACCATACTGTAGGAGGCTGGCCTGGCTTGTAGTGGGTACCAAGGGGTACTTACACCTTCCACCAGGTCCAGGTATCCCTTATTAGTGTAGAGGGGTGTCTAGCAGCTTAGGCTGATAGAAAAGGTAGCTTAGCAGAGCAGCTTAGGCTGAACTAGGAGGCGTGTAAAGCTCCTACTACACCACTGGTGTCATATGCACAGTATCATAAGAAAACACAATACACAGATATACTAAAAATAAAGGTACTTTATTTTTATGACAATATGCCAAAAGTATCTCAGTGAGTACCCTCAGTATGAGGATAGCAAATATACACAAAATATATGTACACAATACCAAAATGATCCAGTAATGGCAATAGAAATCAATGCAAGCAATGTACAGTCACAATAGATTGCAATGAGGGCACATAGGGATAGGGGCAACACAAACCATATACTCTAGAAGTGGAATGCGAACCACAAATGGACCCCAAACCTATGTGACCTTGTAGAGGGTCGCTGGGACTGTAAGAAAACAGTGAGGGTTAGAAAAATAGCCCACCCCAAGACCCTAAAAAGTGGGTGCAAAGTGCACATAAGTTCCCCACAGAGCACAGAAGTCGTGATAAGGGAATTCTGCAAGGAAGACCAACACCAGCAATGCAACAACAATGGATTTCCTGACGAGAGTACCTGTGGAACAAGGGGACCAATTCCAAGAGTCACGATCAAGTCGGGAGTGGGCAGATGCCCAGGAAATGCCAGCTGTGGGTGCAAAGAAGCTGCCAATGGATGGTATAAGCTGTGGATTCTGCAAGAACATCAAGGGCTAGAAACTTCCCCTTTGGAGGATGGATGTCCCACGTCGTGAAGAAGCTTGCAGAGGTGTTTCCGTGCAGAAAGACTGCAAACAAGCCTTGCTAGCTGCAAGGGTCGCGGGTAGGGTTTTTGGATGCTGCTGTGGCCCAGGAGGGACCAGGATGTCGCCAATTGTGTGAGGAGACAGAGGGGGCGTCCAGCAAGACAAGGAGCCCACTCAAAAGCAAGCAGCACCCGCAGAAGTGCCGGAACAGGCACTACGAAGTGGAGTGAACCGGAGCTCACCCGAAGTCACAAAGGAAGGTCCCACGATGCTGGAGGACAACTCAGGAGGTCGTGCACTGCAGGTTAGAGTGTTGGGGACCCAGGCGTGGCTGTGCACAAAGGAAATCCTGGAAGAGTGCACAGAAGCCAGATCAGATGCAAATCACACGGTTCCCAGCAATGCAGTCTAGCGTGGGGAGGCAAGGACTTACCTCCACCAAACTTGGACTGAAGAGTTACTGGACTGTGGGAGTCACTTAGACAGAGTTGCTGAGTTCAAGGAACCTCGCTCGTTGTGCTAAGAGGAGACCCAGAGGACCGGTGATGCAGTTCTTTGGTGCCTGCGGTTGCAGGGGGAAAATTCCGTCGACCCACGGGAGATTTCTTCGGAGCTGCTAGTGTAGAGAGGAGGCAGACTACCCCCACAGCATGCACCACCAGGAAAACAGTCGAGAAGGCGGCCGGATCAGCGTTACAAGGTCGCAGTAGACGTCTTTGCTACTTTGTTGCAGTTTTGCAGGCTTCCAGAGCAGTCAGCGGTCGATTCCTTGGCAGAAGGTGAAGAGAGAGATGCAGAGGAACTCTGATGAGCTCTTGCATTCATTATCTAAAAAATTCCCCAAAGCAGAGACCCTAAATAGCCAGAAAATGAGTTTTGGCTACTTAGGAGAGAGGATAGGCTAGCAACACCTGAAGGAGCCTATCAGAAGGAGTCTCTGACGTCACCTGCTGGCACTGACCACTCAGAGCAGTCCAGTGTGCCAGCAGCACCTCTGTTTCCAAGATGGCAGAGGTCTGGAGCACACTGGAGGAGCTCTGGGCATCTCCCCTGGGAGGTGCAGGTCAGGGGAGTGGTCACTCCCCTTTCCTTTGTCCAGTTTCGCGCCAGAGCAGGGCTGGGGGATCCCTGAACCGGTGTAGACTGGCTTATGCAGAAATGGGCACCATCTGTGCCCATGAAAGCATTTCCAGAGGCTGGGGGAGGCTACTCTTCCCCAGCCATAACACCTTTTTCAAAAGGGAGAGGGTGTAACACCCTCTCTCTGAGGAAGTCCTTTGTTCTGCCTTCCTGGGCCAAGCCTGGTTGGACCCCAGGAGGGCAGAAACCTGTCTGAGGTGTTGGCAGCAGCAGCAGCTGCAGTGAAACCCCGGGAAAGGTAGTTTGGCAGTACCCGGGTCTGAGCTAGAGACTCGGGGGATCATGGAATTGTCTCCCCAATCTGGCATTGGGGTGACAATTCCATGATCTTAGACATGTTACATGGCCATGTTCGGAGTTACCATTGTGACGCTATACATATGTCGTGACATATGTATAGTGCACGTGTGTAATGGTTTCCCCGCACTCACAAAGTCCGGGGAATTTGCCCTGAACAATGTGGGGGCACCTTGGCTAGTGCCAGGGTGCCCACACACTAAGTAACTTAGCACCCAACCTTTACCAGGTAAAGGTTAGACATATAGGTGACTTATAAGTTACTTAAGTGCAGTGGTAAATGGCTGTGAAATAACGTGGACGTTATTTCACTCAGGCTGCAAGGGCAGGCCTGTGTAAGAATTGTCAGAGCTCCCTATGGGTGGCAAAAGAAATGCTGCAGCCCATAGGGATCTCCTGGAACCCCAATACCCTGAGTACCTCAGTACCATATACTAGGGAATTATAAGGGTGTTCCAGTATGCCAATGTAAATTGGTGAAATTGGTCACTAGCCTGTTAGTGACAATTTGGAAAGAAATGAGAGAGCATAACCACTGAGGTTCTGGATAGCAGAGCCTCAGTGAGACAGTTAGTCATAACACAGGTAACACATACAGGGCACACTTATGAGCACTGGGGCCCTGGCTGGCAGGGTCCTAGTGACACATACAACTAAAACAACATATATACAGTGAAATATGGGGGTAACATGCCAGGCAAGATGGTACTTACCTACACAACCCCCCCAAACGAAGGACAATAAGACTAGCCATGACCTGATGAGTCTTCATTGTCTAAGTGGAAATATCTGGAGAGTCCATCTGCATTGGAGTGGGTACTCCCAGGTCTATGTTCCACTGTATAGTCCATTCCCTGTAGGGATATGGACCACCTCAACAATTTAGGGTTTTCACCTTTCATTTGTTTTAGCCAAAGTAGAGGTTTGTGGTATGTCTGAACAATGAAGTGAGTGCCAAACAGGTATGGCCTCAACTTCTTCAGTGCCCAGACCACAGCAAAGGCCTCCCTCTCTATGGCAGACCAACGCTTTTCTCTAGGGGTCAACCTCCTGCTGATAAAAGCAACAGGTTGATCCTAACCCTCAGAATTAAGTTGTGATAAGACTGCCCCTACCCCTAATTCAGATGCATCAGTTTGGACAATGAATTTTTTGGAGTAACAGGTGCTTTTCAGGACAGGTGCGTAGCACATGGCCTGCTTCAGCTCCTCAAAAGCTTTCTGACAGTTTGCTGTCCATAATACCTTTTTAGGCATTTTCTTAGATGTGAGGTCATTAAGAGGGGCTGCAATGGAGCCATAGTTTTTATGAACCTCCTGTAGTACCCAGTGAGGCCTAAGAAGGCTCTCACCTGAGTCTGAGTTATAGGGGGAACCCAATCTATGATAGTTTGGATTTTTCCCTGAAGTGGTGCAATATGTTCTCCACCAACCAGGTGTCCCAGATAAACCACTTTCCCCTGCCCTATCTGGCACTTTGAAGCCTTGATAGTGAGGCCTGCCTTTTGCAGGGCCTCCAAAACTTTCCATAGGTGGACCAGGTGATCATCCCAGGTGGAGCTAAAGACAGCTATATCATCTAGATATGCTGCACTAAAAGCCCCCAACCCTTGCAGGACTGTATTCAATAACCTTTGAAAAGTGGCAGGTGCATTTTTCAAACTAAAGGGCATTACTGTGAATTGGTAGTGTCCTCCAATGGTGGAAAATACAGTTTTTGCTTTTGCATCCTCTGATAACTTGATCTGCCAATTCCCTGCAGTCAAATCAAAGGTGCTTAGATACTTGGCAGATGACAGTGTATCTATTAGCTCATCTGCCCTGGGTATAGGGTGAGCATCAGTTTTAGTTACCTGGTTGAGACCTCTGTAGTCAACACAAAATCTAATTTCCCTTTTCAAATCTTTGGAATGAGGCTTTGGTACAAGTACCACAGGAGAGGCCCATGGAATTTCAGAGTGCTCAACCACTCCCAGTTCAAGCATTTTCTGAACTTCTTGTTTTATGCAGTCCCTGACATGGTCAGGCTGTCTATAGATCTTACTTTTGACAGGCAAGCTGTCTCCAGTATCTATAGTCTGCTCATACCAAGAAGTGGTGCCTGGCACAGTAGAAAAGAGTTCAGAAAACTGACCCAGGAGATTTATGCAGTGGTCTTTCTGCTCAGCAGTAAGACAATCTGCCAAAACTACACCTTCCACTAGAGCATCTTGTTCTGTGGAAGAGAAGAGATCAGGGAGAGGGTCATTCTCTTCTTCCTGTCCTTCATCTGTTGCCAGGAGCAGGGTGAGATCAGCCCTGTCATAGTAGGGTTTCAGGCGATTGACATGGAGCACCCTAAGGGGACTCCTGGCAGTGCCTAAGTCAACTAAGTAGGTGACTTCACCGTTTTTCTCAACAATAATGTGGGGTCCACTCCATTTGTCTTGGAGTGCTCTTGGGGCCACAGGCTCCAAGACCCACACTTTCTGCCCTGGTTGGTACTGAATCAGAACAGCCTTCTGGTCATGCCATTGCTTTTGGAGCTCTTGGCTGGCCTGAAGGTTTTTACTGGCCTTTTTCATGTACTCAGCCATCCTAGATCTTAGGCCAAGTACATAGTCCACTATGTCTTGCTTAGGAGCTTTTAAAGGTTGTTCCCAACCCTCCTTCACAAGTGTTAGAGGACCTCTTACAGGGTGTCCAAATACGAGTTCAAAGGGGCTGAAGCCCACTCCTTTTTGGGGTACCTCCCTGTAAGCAAAAAGGAGGCAAGGTAACAGGACATCCCATCTCCTCCGGAGTTTTTCAGGGAGTCCCATTATCATTCCTTTGAGAGTTTTATTAAACCTCTCAACCAGTCCATTTGTTTGTGGATGATAGGGTGTTGTGAACTTGTATGTCACACCACATTCCTTCCACATGGCCTTTAAGTAAGCAGTCATGAAATTGCTTCCCCTGTCTGATACCACCTCTTTTGGGAAGCCCACCCTGGAAAAGATTCCCAGGAGGGCCTTTGCCACTGCAGGAGCTGTAGTGGTCCTTAGAGGAATTGCTTCAGGATATCTGGTGGCATGGTCCACTACTACCAAGATAAACCTATTGCCTGAAGTAGTAGGAAGGTCAAGGGGGCCAACTATGTCAACCCCTACCCTTTCAAAGGGAACCCCAACCACAGGTAGTGGAATAAGGGGTGTCTTTGGGGTGCCACCTGTTTTGCCACTGGCTTGACAGGTTTCACAAGACTTACAAAATTCCTTTGTGTCCTCTGACATTCTAGGCCAATGAAACAAGGGGACAAGCCTGTCCCAAGTTTTTATTTGCCCTAAATGTCCAGCTAAGGGAATGTTGTGGGCTAGAGTTAGGAGGAACTCTCTGTATTGCTGAGGAATCACCAATCTCCTGGCAGCTTCAGGTTTTGGATCCCTTGCTTCAGTATACAAGAGGTTGTCCTCCCAGTAAACTCTGTGAGAGTCACTGACATCCCCATTTGCTTGTTTGACAGCTTGCTGTCTTAGACCCTCTAGTGTGGGACAGGTCTGCTGTGCCACACTCAGCTCCTTCCTGGCAGGCCCCCCTCCACCCAAAAGCTCAGCAGTGTCTGCTTCCAGCTCTTCTGGTGTAGGTTCTGCACAGGGTGGAAATTCTTCTTCCTCAGAAGTTGATTCCACTGTAGAGGGAGGGATAGTAGGTAGTGTTTTACCTTTACTAACCCTAGCTTTAGGGAGCACTTGGTCCATTCTTCCTGGATCCAAGTCACCCTGTCCTTTTTGCTTTTTGGCCTGAGCCCTTGTTAAAGCAAAAATATGCCCTGGAATGCCCAGCATTGCTGCATGAGCCTCGAACTCCACTTCTGCCCAAGCTGATGTCTCTAAATCGTTCCCTAGTAGACAGTCTACAGGTAAATCTGAGGCAACCACAACTTTCTTTGGACCAGTAAACCCCCCCAGTTGAGATTCACAACAGCCATGGGGTGGCTAAGAGTGTTGGTATGAGCATCAGTCACTTGGTACTGGTGACCAAGTAGGTGTTGTTCAGGGTGGACCAGTTTCTCTATTACCATTGTAACACTGGCACCTGTGTCCCTGTAGGCCTGAACCTCAACACCATTTATTAGGGGAAGTTGCTTGTACTTATCCATGTTAAGGGGACAAGCAACCAAGGTGGCCAAATCAATGGCCCCCTCAGAGACTAACACAGCCTCTGTGGTCTCCCTAACAAGACCAACCCCAACTAAGTTACCAAAAGTGAGCCCAGCTACTCCCTTGGATTGGCTATTAGTAGGTTTGCTCCCACCACCACTGCTATTACTAGGGGCACTAGGTGTAGCAGCAGGGGTTGTAGTGGTAGGAGGCTTGGTGCTTTTCTTTGGACAACTGGGGTCATTTGTCCTATGGCCTTTTACTTTACATAAATAGCACCATGGTTTCTTTACTTGATTTTGATTTGAAGAGGATTTGGGCCCACCACCCCCACCAGAGTGTTTTTGTGGGCCTGATGAAGACTCATTTTTAGATTTGTCCCCACCCTTGTCAGAAGACTTACCATCCTTCTTCTTGCCATCCTTGTTACCCCCTGTATGAACTTTTCTGTTCACCCTTGTTCTGACCCATTTGTCTGCCTTCTTTCCCAAATCTTGGGGAGAGGTCAGATCAGAGTCTACCAGGTACTGGTGTAACAAATCAGACACACAATTATTAAGAATATGCTCTCTCAGGATTAAGTTATACAGGCTTTCATAGTCAGAAACTTTACTGCCATGTAACCACCCCTCCAAGGCCTTCACTGAATGGTCAACAAAGTCTACCCAGTCTTGTGAAGACTCCTTTTTGGTTTCTCTGAACTTGATCCTGTACTGTTCAGTGGTTAAGCAAAAACCATCAAGGAGTGCATTCTTAAGAACTGTAAAATCATTGGTATCACTTTCCTTAACAGTAAGGAGCCTATCCCTACCCTTTCCACTGAAAGATAGCCATAGGATAGCAGCCCACTGCCTTTGAGGGACCCCCTGTACATTACAGGCCCTCTCAAGTGCAGCAAACCACTTGTTAATGTCATCCCCCTCCTTGTAAGGGGGAACTATCTTGTGCAGATTCCTAGAATCATGCTCTTTTACAGGATTACTATCTGTAATACTGCTGCTGCCACCATTGGGTCCAAACCCCAACCTCTGTCTTTCTTTTTCTAAGTCAAATGCTTGTCTATCTAAATCCAGCTGTTGCTTCTTGAGCTTCAGCCTGGATTCTTCCACTCTCAATCTATTGAGTTCCCTTTCTAACATTCTGTCTTCAGGGAGGGTGGGTTGAGCATGCCTTGACACAGAAGAATGGTGAGAATGAACAGAGGGAGACCTGTCCCTAACAGATGGCACTCTAACAACCTGGCCTAAAGGTGTAACCTCTATACTATGATGAGAACTCACATTAGTACCAGCCATGCTAGGTGGCCTGCTAAGGGGCAGGTTGGGAAGGTCCCCTTCTAACCCTTTTACTGGGGTTGCCCCAGAATCAGAGTGGGAACCATCAGCCAATCTCTCACCAGAGGTGCCAGCTAAGGTCTTATCCTGTTCAATGAGCATATTAACTAACAGTTCTCTTGGGGGATTCTTCCCCACCCGTAAACCTCTTTCAATGCAGAGACTCCTTGCTCCTTTCCAGCTAAGGTCGTCATAAGCAACTTTGGTCAGATCAACAGTTTGACCTGTACCAGACATTATAGAAAAGGTTTAAGGGACAGAAAAAGAAAGAAAAAGTTTTCAGAACTTTTTAAGAAACAGAAAAAAACTTTAAAAACTTTTAAAGAACTTTTTGAAAGTTTTAGAGGTACTTTTCAGCACTTAGCAAAAGAGTAAGAGAAGAAAAGCAAAACTTTTTGGTTAGGTGTACATACACTGAACTTGTTTTGTATATTTTTCTCTTATGAAAAGTACAAAATGACAAAGTGGTAAGTAGTTGCAAGTACTTATCCCACCGCTGCACAACCAATGTAGGAGGCTGGCCTGGCTTGTAGTGGGTACCAAGGGGTACTTACACCTTGCACCAGGTCCAGGTATCCCTTATTAGTGTAGAGGGGTGTCTAGCAGCTTAGGCTGATAGAAAAGGTAGCTTAGCAGAGCAGCTTAGGCTGAACTAGGAGGCGTGTAAAGCTCCTACTATACCACTGGTGTCATATGCACAATATCATAAGAAAACACAATACACAGATATACTAAAAATAAAGGTACTTTATTTTTATGACAATATGCCAAAAGTATCTCAGTGAGTACCCTCAGTATGAGGATAGCAAATATACACAAAATATATGTACACAATACCAAAAATATGCAGTATTAGCAATAGAAAGCAATGCAAGCAATGTACAGTCACAATAGATTGCAATGTGGGCACATAGGGATAGGGGCAACACAAACCATATACTCTAGAAGTGGAATGCGAACCACGAATGGACCCCAAACCTATGTGACCTTGTAGAGGGTCGATGGGACTGTAAGAAAACAGTGAGGGTTAGAAAAATAGCCCACCCCAAGACCCGGAAAAGTGGGTGCAAAGTGCACCTAAGTTCCCCACAGAGCACAGAAGTCGTGATAGGGGAATTCTGCAAGGAAGACCAACACCAGCAATGCAACAACAATGGATTTCCTGACGAGAGTACCTGTGGAACAAGGGGACGAAGTCCAAGAGTCACGATCAAGTTGGGAGTGGGCAGATGCCCAGGAAATGCCAGCTGTGGGTGCAAAGAAGCTGCCACCGGATGGTAGAAGCTGTGGATTCTGGAAGAACAACAAGGGCTAGAAACTTCCCCTTTGGAGGATGGATGTCCCACATCGTGAAGAAGCTTGCAGAGGTGTTTCTGTGCAGAAAGACCGCAAACAAGCCTTGCTATCTGCAAGGGTCGCGGTTAGGGTTTTTGGATGCTGCTGTGGCCCAGGAGGGACCAGGAGGTCGCCAATTGTGTGAGGAGACAGAGGGGGCGTCCAGTAAGACAAAGAGCCCACTCAGAAGCAAGCAGCACCCGCAGAAGTGCCAGAACAGGCACTTCGAACTGGAGTGAACCGGAGCTCACCCGAAGTCACAAAGGAAGGTCCCATGACGCTGGAGGACAACTCAGGAGGTCGTGCACTGCAGGTTAGAGTGACGGGGACCCAGGATTGGCTGTGCACAAAGGAAATCCTGGAAGAGTGCACAGGAGCCGGAGCAGCTGCAAATCACGCGGTTCCCAGCAATGCAGTCTAGCTTAGGGAGGCAAGGACTTACCTCCACCAAACTTGGACTGAAGAGTCACTGGACTGTGGGAGTCACTTGGACAGAGTTGCTGAGTTCAAGGGACCTCGCTCGTCGTGCTGAGAGGAGACCCAGAGGACCGGTGATGAGGTTCATTGGTGCCTGCGGTTGCAGGGGGAAGATTCCGTCGACCCACAGGAGATTTCTTCAGAGCTTCTAGTGCAGAGAGGAGGCAGACTACCCCCACAGCATGCACCACCAGGAAAACAGTCGAGAAGGCGGCCGGATTAGCATTACAAGGTCGCAGTAGTCGTCTTTGCTTCTTTGTTGCAGTTTTGCAGGCTTCCAGAGCACTCAGCGGTCGATTCCTTGGCAGAAGGTGAAGAGATAGATGCAGAGGAACTCTGATGATCTCTTGCATTCGTTATCTAAAGAATTCCCCAAAGCAGAGACCCTAAATAGCCAGAAAAGGAGGTTTGGCTACCTAGGAAGGAGGATAGGCTAGCAACACAGGTAAGAGCCTATCAGAAGGAGTCTATGACGTCACCTGCTGGCACTGGCCACTCAGAGCAGTCCAGTGTGCCAACAACACCTCTGTTTCCAAGATGGCAGAGGTCTGGAGCACACTGGAGGAGCTCTGGGCACCTCCCCTGGGAGGTGCAGGTCAGGGGAGTGGTCACTCCCCTTTCCTTTGTCCAGTTTCATGCCAGAACAGGACTGGGGGATCCCTGAACCGGTGTAGACTGGCTTATGCAGAGATGGGCACCATCTGTGCCCATCAAACCATTTCCAGAGGCTGGGGGAGGCTACTCCTCCCCAGCCCTGACACCTTTTTCCAAAGGGAGAGGGTGTAACACCCTCTCTCTGAGGAAGTCTTTTCTTCTGCCTTCCTGGGCCAAGCCTGGCTGGACCCCAGGAGGGCAGAAACCTGTCTGAGGGGTTGGCAGCAGCTGCAGTGAAACCCCGGGAAAGGTAGTTTGGCAGTATCCGGGTCTGTGCTAGAGACTCGGGGGATCATGGAATTGCCTCCCCAATGCCAGAATGGCATTGCGGTGACAATTCCATGATCTTAGACATGTTACATGGCCATGTTCGGAGTTACCATTGTGAGTCTATACATAGGTAGTGACCTATGTATAGTGCACGCGTGAAATGGTGTCCCCTGTGAGAAGGTAGCCTCTTTCTAGCCTTGTTACCCCCACTTTTGGCCTGTTTGTGAGTGTATGTCAGGGTGTTTGTCACTGTTTTCACTGTCTCACTGGGATCCTGATAGCCAGGCCTCAGTGCTCATAGTGAAAACACTATGTTTTCAGTATGTTTGTTATGTGTCACTGGGATCCTGCTGGTCAGGACCCCAGTGCTCATAGGTTTGTGGCCTATATGTATGTGTCACTGGGACCCTGTCACACAGGGCCCCAGTGCTCATAGGTGTGCATGTATATGTTCCCTGTGTGGTGCCTAACTGTCTCACTGAGGCTCTGCTAACCAGAACCTCAGTGGTTATGCTCTCTCATTACTTCCAAATTGTCACTGACAGGCTAGTGACCATTTTTACCAATTTACATTGGCTTACTGGAACACCCTTATAATTCCCTAGTATATGGTACTGAGGTACCCAGGGTATTGGGGTTCCAGGAGATCCCTATGGGCTGCAGCATTTCTTTTGCCACCCATAGGGAGCTCTGACAATTCTTACACAGGCCTGCCACTGCAGCCTGAGTGAAATAACGTCCACGTTATTTCACAGCCATTTTACACTGCACTTAAGTAACTTATAAGTCACCTATATGTCTAACCTTTACCTGGTAAAGGTTAGGTGCAAAGTTACTTAGTGTGAGGGCACCCTGGCACTAGCCAAGGTGCCCCCACATTGTTCAGAGCCAATTCACTGAACTTTGTGAGTGCGGGGACACCATTACACGCGTGCACTACATATAGGTCACTACCTATATGTAGCTTCACCATGGTAACTCCGAATATGGCCATGTAACATGTCTATGATCATGGAATTGCCCCCTCTATGCCATCCTGGCATTGTTGGGACAATTCCATGATCCCAGTGGTCTGTAGCACAGACCCTGGTACTGCCAGACTGCCCTTCCTGGGGTTTCTCTGCAGCTGCTGCTGCTGCCAACCCCTCAGACAGGCAGCTGCCCTCCTGGGGTCCAGCCAGGCCTGGCCCAGGATGGCAGAACAAAGAACTTCCTCTGAGAGAGGGTGTGACACCCTCTCCCTTTGGAAAATGGTGTGAAGGCAGGGGAGGAGTAGCCTCCCCCAGCCTCTGGAAATGCTTTGTTGGGCACAGAGGTGCCCAATTCTGCATAAGCCAGTCTACACCGGTTCAGGGACCCCTTAGCCCCTGCTCTGGCGCGAAACTGGACAAAGGAAAGGGGAGTGACCACTCCCCTGACCTGCACCTCCCCTGGGAGGTGTCCAGAGCTCCTCCAGTGTGCTCCAGACCTCTGCCATCTTGGAAACAGAGGTGCTGCTGGCACACTGGACTGCTCTGAGTGGCCAGTGCCACCAGGTGACGTCAGAGACTCCTTGTGATAGGCTCCTTCAGGTGTTAGTAGCCTTTCCTCTCTCCTAGGTAGCCAAACCCTCTTTTCTGGCTATTTAGGGTCTCTGTCTCTGGGGAAACTTTAGATAACGAATGCATGAGCTCAGCCGAGTTCCTCTGCATCTCTCTCTTCACCTTCTGATAAGGAAACGACCGCTGACTGCGCTGGAAGCCTGCAAACCTGCAACATAGTAGCAAAGACGACTACTGCAACTCTGTAACGCTGATCCTGCCGCCTTCTCGACTGTTTTCCTGCTTGTGCATGCTGTGGGGGTAGTCTGCCTCCTCTCTGCACCAGAAGCTCCGAAGAAATCTCCCGTGGGTCGACGGAATCTTCCCCCTGCAACCGCAGGCACCAAAAAGCTGCATTACCGGTCCCTTGGGTCTCCTCTCAGCACGACGAGCGAGGTCCCTCGAATCCAGCGACTCTGTCCAAGTGACCCCCACAGTCCAGTGACTCTTCAGCCCAAGTTTGGTGGAGGTAAGTCCTTGCCTCACCTCGCTGGGCTGCATTGCTGGGAACCGCGACTTTGCAGCTACTCTGGCCCCTGTGCACTTCCGGCGGAAATCCTTCGTGCACAGCCAAGCCTTGGTCCACAGCACTCTAACCTGCATTGCACGACTTTCTAAGTTGGTCTCCGGCGACGTGGGACTCCTTTGTGCAACTTCGGCGAGCACCGTTTCACGCATCCTCGTAGTGCCTGTTTCTGGCACTTTTCTGGGTGCTACCTGCTTCAGTGAGGGCTTTTTGTCTTGCTCGACGTCCCCTCTCTCTGCAGGTCCAATTTGCGACCTCCTGGTCCTTCCTGGGCCCCAGCAGCGTCCAAAAACGTCAAACGCATGATTTGCATGTAGCAAGGCTTGTTGGCGTCCTTCCGGCGGGAAAACACTTCTGCACGACTCTCCAAGGCGAGCGAAATCCGTCCATCAAAGGGGAAGTCTCTAGCCCTTTTCGTTCCTGCAGAAACCTCAGCTTCTTCTGTCCAGTAGAAGCTTCTTTGCACCCGCAGCTGGCATTTCCTGGGCATCTGCCCATCTCCGACTTGCTTGTGACTTTTGGACTTGGTCCCCTTGTTCCACAGGTACCCTAGATTGGAAATCCCCAGTTGTTGCATTGCTGGTTTGTGTCTTTCCTGCATTATTCCTCTAACACGACTCTTTTGTCCTTAGGGGAACTTTAGTGCACTTTGCACTCACTTTTCAGGGTCTTGGGGAGGGTTATTTTGCTAACTCTCACTATTGTCTAATAGTCCCAGCGACCCTCTACAAGGTCACATAGGTTTGGGGTCCATTCGTGGTTCGCATTCCACTTTTGGAGTATATGGTTTGTGTTGCCCCTATCCCTATGTTTCCCCATTGCATCCTATTGTAACTATACATTGTTTGCACTGTTTTCTAAGACTATACTGCATATTTTTGCTATTGTGTATATATATCTTGTGTATATTTCCTATCCTCTCACTGAGGGTACACTCTAAGATACTTTGGCATATTGTCATAAAAATAAAGTACCTTTATTTTTAGTATAACTGTGTATTGTGTTTTCTTATGATATTGTGCATATGATACTAGGTGGTACTGTAGTAGCTTCACACGTCTCCTAGTTCAGCCTAAGCTGCTCTGCTAAGCTACCATTATCTATCAGCCTAAGCTGCTAGACACCCTATACACTAATAAGGGATAACTGGGCCTGGTGCAAGGTGCAAGTACCCCTTGGTACTCACTACAAGCCAGTCCAGCCTCCTACATTGGTTGTGCAGTGGTGGGATAAGTGCTTGAGACTACTTACCACTCTTGTCATTGTACTTTTCATAAGAGAAAAATATACAAAACAAGGTCAGTGTATATACACATAGCCAAAAAGTTTTGCATTTCCTCTTTTCACTCTTTTCTAAGTGCTGAAAAGTACTTCTAAACTTTCAAAAAGTTCTTAAAAGTTTAAAAAGTTTTTTTCTGTCTTTCCAAAAAGTTCTGAAAACTTTTTTCTCTTTTTCTATCACTTTAACTCTCTCTAAAAAATGTCTGGCACAGGAAAAAATGTTGAACTGTCCAAACTTGCATATGATCACCTTAGCTGGAAAGGAGCAAGGAGTCTCTGCATAGAGAGAGGTTTGAGTGTAGGGAAGAATCCTTCCTTAGAACTGTTAATTAATATGCTTAGAGTACAGGATAAGGCCATAAGTGCCCAATCTGTAGAAAAAGTAGCTAATGGTTCTCAATCTGATCCAGGGACTCCCCCAGGAAAAGGTTCAGGAAAGAAACTTCTCAGCCTGCCCATTACTAGACAGTCTAGCATAGTTGGTACAGAGGTTGAATCACATCATACTGATGATGTGCTCTCACATTATGCTGGTAGCCAAGCTGTTAGGGTGCCCTTGGTAAGGGACAGGTCTCCTTCTGTTCATTCCCATCATACCTCTGTATCTAGAAATGTCCCTCCCACCCACCCTGATGACAGATTGTTAGAAAGGGAGCTCAATAGATTGAGAGTGGAGCAAACCAGACTGAAGCTCAAGAAGCAACAGCTGGATTTGGATAGACAGTCTTTAGAAATAGAGAGGGAAAGACAGAAGATGGGTTTAGATACCCATGGTGGCAGCAGCAGTATTCCCCATAGTCATCCTGCAAAAGAGCATGATTCCAGGAATCTGCACAAGATAGTTCCCCCTTATAAGGAGGGGGATGACATTAACAAGTGGTTTGCTGCACTTGAGAGGGCCTGTGCTGTACAGGATGTCCCTCAAAAGCAGTGGGCTGCTATCCTATGGCTATCATTTAGTGGAAAAGGTAGGGATAGGCTCCTTACTGTGAAAGAAAATGATGCCAATAATTTCCAAGTTCTTAAGAATGCACTCCTGGATGGTTATGGCTTAACCACTGAACAGTACAGGATAAAGTTCAGAGAGACCAAAAAGGAGTCTTCACAAGACTGGGTTGATTTCATTGACCATTCAGTGAAGGCCTTGGAGGGGTGGTTACATGGCAGTAAAGTTACTGATTATGAAAGCCTGTATAACACAATCCTGAGAGAGCATATACTTAATAATTGTGTGTCTGATTTGTTGCACCAGTACCTGGTAGACTCTGATCTGACCTCTCCCCAAGAATTGGGAAAGAAGGCAGACAAATGGGTCAGAACAAGGGTGAACAGAAAAGTTCATACAGGGGGTGACAAAGATGGCAATAAGAAGAAAGATGGTGAAAAATCTCAAGATAAGCATGGGGATAAGGGTAAAACCAAAGATCCCACTTCAAATCTTAAACACTCTTCAGAGGGTGGGGATAAAACAAATTCTTCCTCTTCTTCCCAACCTGCACACATTAAAAAGCCTTGGTGCTTTGTGTGTAAAAATAGAGGCCATAGGCCAGGGGATAAGTCCTGTCCAGGTAAACCCCCTGAGCCTACCACCACTAATACATCAAGCTCTAGTGCCCCTAGCAGTAGTGGTACTAGTGGTGGGACTGCTGGCAACAGTCAAGCAAAGGGTGTAGTTGGGTTCACTTATGGGTCCATAGTGGAAACTGATGTAATCAGTCCCAAGACAGTTTCTGTCACACCTAGTGGCATTGGCCTTGCCACACTGGCTGCTTGTCCCCTTACAATGGATAAGTACAGGCAGACAGTTTCAATAAATGGTGTTGAGGCCTTGGCCTACAGGGACACAGGTGCCAGTTTCACTTTGGTGACTGAAAACCTAGTGCCTCCTGAACAACACATCATTGGACAACAGTATAAGATTATTGATGTCCATAACTCCACTAAGTTTCTTCCCTTAGCTATAATTCAGTTTAGTTGGGGTGGAGTTACTGGCCCTAAGCAGGTGGTGGTATCACCTAGCTTACCTGTAGACTGTCTCTTAGGTAATGACCTAGAGGCCGCAGGTTGGGCTCATGTAGAGTTTTATGCCCATGCAGCCATGCTGGGCATCCCTGAGGAATTGTTCCCTCTCATTTCAAGTGAAATGAAAAAGCAAAGGAGAGAAGGCCTGAAAACTCAGGATCCCTCTTCATCAACAGGTAAAAAGGGTATCACAGTATCCCCTAACCACCCTACCATTCAGGATACTATTCCTGTGGTGGGAGAAACCTCTCCTGGGGTGGCACCTGTTCCAAGGGAATCATCAGCTGGAAAAGCTGGACTCCCTGAGGTGGAAGTACCTCTCTGTGGGATAACTAACATTGGTGACAAAAAGAGCACCATTTTAGTTAACATGGAGCATCCCTCCAACCCTCCCAGAGAAACTTTAGTGCAGAAACCCTGCACTACCTCACAACACTTAGGACAGCATCCCTGCCCTAGTGTGGAGCTCATAGGACAGCATCCCTGCCCTGCTCCAACTCAAGAGAAACAGCATCCCTGTTCTCTCTTCCAGCCAAATGGACAAAGTTTTTGCCCAGCTATGGCTTTACTGAGACAGCATCCCTGTCTGGCATTTCCATCATTACAAATAGGTTCAGTGGATAATTCCCACTGCTCTAAACTAAAACTTACTGATAGAAACTCTGAAAATACATCTTCACATTGTTGGTTAGCTAAAAAACTTCAAACAGGGTGGTTTACATCCCCACAGGGAAGTAACCATATAGTGGATGATAAAGGGAGTAACCAGTCTATTGCAGAGCTACTCTCTACTTATCACCACTTAGACAATAAAGTCTCAACTGGCCAAGGTTAGCCTTATTGTCCTTCGTTTGGGGGGGGGTTGTGTGAGAAGGTAGCCTCTTTCTAGCCTTGTTACCCCCACTTTTGGCCTGTTTGTGAGTGTATGTCAGGGTGTTTGTCACTGTTTTCACTGTCTCACTGGGATCCTGATAGCCAGGCCTCAGTGCTCATAGTGAAAACACTATGTTTTCAGTATGTTTGTTATGTGTCACTGGGATCCTGCTGGTCAGGACCCCAGTGCTCATAGGTTTGTGGCCTATATGTATGTGTCACTGGGACCCTGTCACACAGGGCCCCAGTGCTCATAGGTGTGCATGTATATGTTCCCTGTGTGGTGCCTAACTGTCTCACTGAGGCTCTGCTAACCAGAACCTCAGTGGTTATGCTCTCTCATTACTTCCAAATTGTCACTGACAGGCTAGTGACCATTTTTACCAATTTACATTGGCTTACTGGAACACCCTTATAATTCCCTAGTATATGGTACTGAGGTACCCAGGGTATTGGGGTTCCAGGAGATCCCTATGGGCTGCAGCATTTCTTTTGCCACCCATAGGGAGCTCTGACAATTCTTACACAGGCCTGCCACTGCAGCCTGAGTGAAATAACGTCCACGTTATTTCACAGCCATTTTACACTGCACTTAAGTAACTTATAAGTCACCTATATGTCTAACCTTTACCTGGTAAAGGTTAGGTGCAAAGTTACTTAGTGTGAGGGCACCCTGGCACTAGCCAAGGTGCCCCCACATTGTTCAGAGCCAATTCACTGAACTTTGTGAGTGCGGGGACACCATTACACGCGTGCACTACATATAGGTCACTACCTATATGTAGCTTCACCATGGTAACTCCGAATATGGCCATGTAACATGTCTATGATCATGGAATTGCCCCCTCTATGCCATCCTGGCATTGTTGGGACAATTCCATGATCCCAGTGGTCTGTAGCACAGACCCTGGTACTGCCAGACTGCCCTTCCTGGGGTTTCTCTGCAGCTGCTGCTGCTGCCAACCCCTCAGACAGGCAGCTGCCCTCCTGGGGTCCAGCCAGGCCTGGCCCAGGATGGCAGAACAAAGAACTTCCTCTGAGAGAGGGTGTGACACCCTCTCCCTTTGGAAAATGGTGTGAAGGCAGGGGAGGAGTAGCCTCCCCCAGCCTCTGGAAATGCTTTGTTGGGCACAGAGGTGCCCAATTCTGCATAAGCCAGTCTACACCGGTTCAGGGACCCCTTAGCCCCTGCTCTGGCGCGAAACTGGACAAAGGAAAGGGGAGTGACCACTCCCCTGACCTGCACCTCCCCTGGGAGGTGTCCAGAGCTCCTCCAGTGTGCTCCAGACCTCTGCCATCTTGGAAACAGAGGTGCTGCTGGCACACTGGACTGCTCTGAGTGGCCAGTGCCACCAGGTGACGTCAGAGACTCCTTGTGATAGGCTCCTTCAGGTGTTAGTAGCCTTTCCTCTCTCCTAGGTAGCCAAACCCTCTTTTCTGGCTATTTAGGGTCTCTGTCTCTGGGGAAACTTTAGATAACGAATGCATGAGCTCAGCCGAGTTCCTCTGCATCTCTCTCTTCACCTTCTGATAAGGAAACGACCGCTGACTGCGCTGGAAGCCTGCAAACCTGCAACATAGTAGCAAAGACGACTACTGCAACTCTGTAACGCTGATCCTGCCGCCTTCTCGACTGTTTTCCTGCTTGTGCATGCTGTGGGGGTAGTCTGCCTCCTCTCTGCACCAGAAGCTCCGAAGAAATCTCCCGTGGGTCGACGGAATCTTCCCCCTGCAACCGCAGGCACCAAAAAGCTGCATTACCGGTCCCTTGGGTCTCCTCTCAGCACGACGAGCGAGGTCCCTCGAATCCAGCGACTCTGTCCAAGTGACCCCCACAGTCCAGTGACTCTTCAGCCCAAGTTTGGTGGAGGTAAGTCCTTGCCTCACCTCGCTGGGCTGCATTGCTGGGAACCGCGACTTTGCAGCTACTCCGGCCCCTGTGCACTTCCGGCGGAAATCCTTCGTGCACAGCCAAGCCTTGGTCCACAGCACTCTAACCTGCATTGCACGACTTTCTAAGTTGGTCTCCGGCGACGTGGGACTCCTTTGTGCAACTTCGGCGAGCACCGTTTCACGCATCCTCGTAGTGCCTGTTTCTGGCACTTTTCTGGGTGCTACCTGCTTCAGTGAGGGCTCTTTGTCTTGCTCGACGTCCCCTCTCTCTGCAGGTCCAATTTGCGACCTCCTGGTCCTTCCTGGGCCCCAGCAGCGTCCAAAAACGTCAAACGCATGATTTGCATGTAGCAAGGCTTGTTGGCATCCTTCCGGCGGGAAAACACTTCTGCACGACTCTCCTAGGCGAGCGAAATCCGTCCATCAAAGGGGAAGTCTCTAGCCCTTTTCGTTCCTGCAGAAACCTCAGCTTCTTCTGTCCAGTAGAAGCTTCTTTGCACCCGCAGCTGGCATTTCCTGGGCATCTGCCCACCTCCGACTTGCTTGTGACTTTTGGACTTGGTCCCCTTGTTCCACAGGTACCCTAGATTGGAAATCCCCAGTTGTTGCATTGCTGGTTTGTGTCTTTCCTGCATTATTCCTCTAACACGACTCTTTTGTCCTTAGGGGAACTTTAGTGCACTTTGCACTCACTTTTCAGGGTCTTGGGGAGGGTTATTTTGCTAACTCTCACTATTGTCTAATAGTCCCAGCGACCCTCTACAAGGTCACATAGGTTTGGGGTCCATTCGTGGTTCGCATTCCACTTTTGGAGTATATGGTTTGTGTTGCCCCTATCCCTATGTTTCCCCATTGCATCCTATTGTAACTATACATTGTTTGCACTGTTTTCTAAGACTATACTGCATATTTTTGCTATTGTGTATATATATCTTGTGTATATTTCCTATCCTCTCACTGAGGGTACACTCTAAGATACTTTGGCATATTGTCATAAAAATAAAGTACCTTTATTTTTAGTATAACTGTGTATTGTGTTTTCTTATGATATTGTGCATATGATACTAGGTGGTACTGTAGTAGCTTCACACGTCTCCTAGTTCAGCCTAAGCTGCTCTGCTAAGCTACCATTATCTATCAGCCTAAGCTGCTAGACACCCTATACACTAATAAGGGATAACTGGGCCTGGTGCAAGGTGCAAGTACCCCTTGGTACTTGGTACTCACTACAAGCCAGTCCAGCCTCCTACATCCCCGCACTCACAAAGTCCGGGGAATTTGCCCTGAACGATGTGGGGGCACCTTGGCTAGTGCCAGGGTGCCCACACACTAAGTAACTTTGCACCCAACCTTCACCAGGTGAAGGTTAGACATATAGGTGACTTATAAGTTACTTAAGTGCAGTGGTAAATGGCTGTGAAAAAACGTGGACGTTATTTCACTCAGGCTGCAGTGGCAGGCCTGTGTAAGAATTGTCAGAGCTCCCTATGGGTGGCAAAAGAAATGCTGCAGCCCACAGGGATCTCCTGGAACCCCAATACCCTGGGTATCTCAGTACCATATACTAGGGAATTATAATTGTGTATATAAACACTGAGGTTCTGATTAGCAGAGCCTCAGTGAGACAGTTAGTCATCACACAGGGAACACATACAGGGCACACTTATGAGCACTGGGGCCCTGGCTGGCAGGGTCCCAGTGACACATACACTAAAACAACATATATACAGTGAAATATGGGGGTAACATGCCAGGCAAGATGGTACTTTCCCAAACTTGTAATGAGTAAGGGTGATTTGTATAGTATGTCTAAATTTCCCCAGTGAAGCAGCAAATATCCAGGGCCTGCCCCCGCCTGAAATGGTGTCTGCCTGTCCTGTGTGTGAGATAATTCCGCTGAGGTTGTGCGCTGTTGTGGGAGGCGGTCGGGAACCGCAGTGCAACTCCTCATTGGTTAACATTGGGCCCTATGGGATACAGTGGCCAATAGTGATCTACGCTGGCGGTGACGGTATACACCACCGCGGACATGACTGCCATTTTCTATCATATTCCTCACTTGCTACCTGATCATCCACAGGAGAGGACCTACACTGCATGTGCTGCTGTGACCTGTGTCTGGAACCTACCATGGCTCATGTGACTGGGGGAAGGGCCCCTGCCTTCATTTCAGCGGAGTTGGAGAGACTGGTGGATGGGGTCCTACCCCAGTACGGACTGCTGTATGGGCCTCCAGACCAACAGGTGAGTACACTGTGGGCACGATGCATGTGGCATGAATGCATGGAGTTGTGTTTGAAGGCCTCAGTTAAGGGGGGTGGGTGGATATCCTCTTGGCGGCATATTGGTTTGTGTGCTGGGCCATGTGTGTGTAAATGGTGATGTGAAGGGGTGTGGTGGGCCATAAATCTAACAGGGAAGACCGTTTGACTAATATTATTTTCCGGTGTGTATTTCCTCTGCAGGTCAGTGCTTATCAAAAGAAGGGTATATGGCGTGCCATCGCCAAGGACGTGTGGACCCTGGTGGTCTATGGCAGGTGGAGCACCTACTGTCGGAAATGGTGGGAGGACCTGAGATGCTGGGCACAGAAGAAAGCGGAGGCCCAGCTGGGGATGACCTCCTTACGAGGAAGGGGTCCCGTCGAACCCTGACCCCCCTGATATCCCGCATACTGGCGGTGGCCTATCCTGAGCTGAATGGGCACTTGAGGGCATCACAGCAGCCACAAGCGGGTGAGTACAGTGCCCATCATTACAACTTACGCATGGTAGGGTGGTATCCGGGTGGGGGATGTGTGTCAGTGGGTGCCCCTAGGCCAGGCCTGACATTGTAGTGTAGGTCCCCTGGCGGCTAGGGTTCTGAGGAGATGATCCTATTACCTAGCTTGTAAGCATCAACTATTGGTTAGGGCTGCGTGGGTTCCAAGTTTGCTGCATTTGGCGGTGTGTGCCCCTTCCCATGCATTGGATGCTAACTTTTTCTCTGGTAGTGCTATGGAATATTGCGTAGGCCTGTTCCCCCCCCTTATTGTTTTGTCACCCTGTCCTTGTGTGCATTAGCATCATCTGGCAGAGGAGCAGAGGCACCGGCGACGGAGGGAGCTGCATCCCACAGGAACCAGGAGGCAGGGTTTACCAACGCTGAGGGAACCAGTGGGACAGACGGCGAGGGGAGCACCATGGCGGAGCTTGGCGGGGACAGTTCTGACACAGATACGTCCTCCGATGGAAGCTCCCTGATGGTGGCGGACACTTCTGTGACCACCCCAGCTACAGGTACAGCCACTACCCTCTACCAATACTGCCTTCCCAGCAGCCCCTCATCGAGTTGCCCGTGCCGCTCACCCAGGAGAGTGGGCATCTCCTTCACCCCAGGCACCTCAGGCCCTACCCCAGTGAGCCCTGCTGCCCTGAGTGAGGAGGCTATTGACCACCTGAGATCAATCTATGTAGGGCAGCCAACCATTGTGAATGCCATCCAGGGGCTGGCAGCCCAGATGCAACAGACTAATGCATTCCTGGAGGGCATTCACACTGGCTTGGCAACCCAATAGAGATCGATCCAGGCTCTGACCTCTTCTCTGATGGCAGCCATTGTTCCTGATTCAACCCTCCCCCTTCAACTTCCACTTCCCAGTCACATTCTCCTCAACCCCAACCCATCCCAGGCACACAGGGAGATGAGCTTGCACACAAGACAACACCCAAGAATGGTACAGGCAAACACAAGCACCACACTTCATCCCACAGGCACTCACACAAACACCATCCAGATGCAGACATATCAACCTCCTCTGCCTCCTCCTCCACCTCCCTCCCAGTTCCGTCTGCACCCACATCTGCATGCACTACATCATCATCCACTACCAGCATCAACACCACACCAAGCAGAACACACACCTCACTGGCAGATACCTCACCAACATCCATGCACACGTCCCCTATGTCCTCTCCCACTGTGTCTGCCCCCCCTCCTAAGGTACCCAAACACAAGCACCCAGACACCCAACAGTCATCCACCTCACAACAGCATCCAGCCCATGCACCTGCACCCAAAATCAGCAGACGGACACCTCCAACAACCAGTCCCTCTTCCTCCACTCCCAAACCTTCTCCCTCTTTCCACCCCACTGTCCCTAAAAAACTGTTCCTATCCACCATTAACCTCTTCCCTACCCATCCCCCCCAGTCCTGCAAGTCCGGCCAGAGTGGGAACAACCCAGCCAAGCACCTCAGCCACCCAGTCCACGGGCCCAGTCGTCACCCACCCACTTGTGGTGGAAAAGGATCCAGGGCACATGTAGGGTGAAGGAGCCTGCACCAGGCAGCCTCAAGGGAAAGGAGCCTGCCCAAGCTGCTGCCAAGAAGGGAAAGGAGCCTGCCCAAGCTACCGCCGAGAATGTAAAAGGAGCCTGCACAAGCTGCTGCCAAGAAGGGAAAGGAGACTGTCCAAGCTGCTGCCAGGAAGACAAAGGAGCGTGCAGGCAGGAAGAGCAAGGGGCCTGGGGCAGGAACTGTGATGAAGCACCCACCACCAAACAGCAGCAGCACCACCACCACCTCCAGTGACCAGCCGTGCGAGGTTGCAGGGGATGGGTAGGAGCCTCCCCCCCACCAGCAGCACCACCACCACCTCCAGTGAGCTGCCATCACCACCGCAGATGGTATGTAATCCTGCCTCCATGGGCTGCTGTGCGGCCTGCCCCCTGCAAATCCAGTGTGTTATGACACCCACCGGAGAGACTGTGACCTTGCACTCCCCAGGATCAAGAGCACAGGGCACGCTGGCCTCCCTAAACCAGTGAGTAAGACACCCACCTACCCCATACTCGCAAGGATCAAGAGCACAGGGCACAATGCCCCCTCCAGAACCAGTGGGCAATTCACCCACTTGAGAGACTGTGGCCTTCTACTACCCAGGACCAAGCACAGGGCATGTTGCCCCCTCCAGAACCAGTGGTGTTGTTCCATCTCCCGGCTGAGGTGTCCTGCCGCCCCCGTCCCCCTGAGGTGCCTGACTATTTACCAACAGATGCCCCTGCAGTGTTCTCTCCGTGTTGGGGCAGCTGCCATGTTTGGCCTTGAACTTTGGCCTGTGGCCATGTGGACTATGTACATTGTGGACTGGGCTGTGTCCCTTTTTATGTACATATGTATATATCTCTTGTCTTGCCTCACTTATTTATCTTGATGTGTTTCTCGCATTACATTCACTTTCCCAAAATCGTTTTGTTCTTGCATTATTCATCCGAGGTACGGGGTACAAATGTTTTGGTGACGCAGCTGAATGTGTGTATGGTGTTGGGGGGGGGGGTGGTGCGTGTATGTGTCACTCTCTTTTTCCTCCCTCCCTCCCTTGTGTGCTAGGCGTCTATACTCACTGTCGTCGTCTTCGCCGGCGTTAGTATTCGTGGCAGAGCAGTACAAAGAAAATCATGGGGAAGACATGCACCTCGGGATCCATGGTGGCATGGTTGTTCCCTGTGTCTCATATGGTGAGTCCTTTCACTTCTGTGCAGTGTTTCTGCCAGGCTCTTGATGTCGTTGGTACCGCTCCGAAAAAGGTGGCGGAATCGTGTGTCTTAATATGGTGGGCGGAACATTGACTTCCGCCTGGCTGCAGGCAGCAACTGCAGTGGTGGCTGTTGTTTCCGCCCTGGCGGTCGGTGTGGGACATTGGCTGTCTAGCGGAAATTACACTGCCATGGTCATAATCTGGGGGTAATTACCGCCAGCCTGTGGGCGGTATTACCGCCACTTTAACACCAACTGCCAAGGTTGTAAGGAAGGCCTATATGCCCACCCTTTTAATTATACAGCTGTCTGCCACTCTGCCCTTTGAGCCACCTAGGGCCTACTTTAGGAGTGATATATGTAACAGAAGGAGAGTTTAAGTCTTGGCAAGATGGTTTAAATTTGAAGTTGACATGGCATTTAAAAAATGCATTCAGGCTGCAATGATACGTCTTGGGCATGTTTTGAAGTGCTACTTAAGTGGTAACACAATACGTGCTGCGGGCCCACTGGTAGCATTTATGTACATGCCCTGGCTATATGGTATATATTAAACCTGGCATCCTTGGGTTGGTTTCCCCTAAAATATTGCCTTCAGAGCTCCTGTTTTTGCTGCTAGAGTGCACTACATGTGCTCAGGGCTTGTCAATTAAATGCTACTGATGGAGCCACCCACTTAAGTAGCCCTTTAAACCTTTCTGAGGCCTGCCAATGCATTGCCTGTATGTAGTTTTAAACTGCCATGTCGACCTGGCAAGGTAAACCTTTTTCCAGTCCCCAAACTTCCTATTTTATTTATATGTCACCCCTAAGTAGGTCCTAGACATCCCCAAAGGCAGGGTGCAGTGTATTAAAAAAAATTGGACATGTACCATTAGGTTTTACATGTCCTGGTAGTGAAAAACTCTTACATTCATTTTACAGTACTGCAAAGCCTAACTATCTCTTAGGTCAACATTGGGATCACCTTATAACATCCTATAAGTGTAATTCACAATATGGAAAAGATAATATATTCTCCGTAAACACAATTTATAATCACAACTTATGGTAAAGTTTGATTATAAATTGCAGTTCTGAAAATGCCACTTTTAGGACATTGATATTTTCTTACTTTAGCCATTGAGGCCAGCTGCCTGTCTCTGGTCACATGTTTGGGTGGGGTAACAGTAGTCCTTTGTATATTCCTCCTCAACGGCTACCTACAATGGGAGGTTAGGTGTGAACTAATGGGCTTGATGGGCCATCCTCCGCAGGATGAGATGGAGGAGCTGGGCACATCCTCTCTTACACCTGAATAGAATGTGTGTTGTCTACACACAAAGGGCTGCATAAGCCCCTGCAGTGAATGGGGAGCTAGGGCAGGAAGGGCAGGGATTCTGTGCACTTCAACAACATGTATTTGAAGTCTCCCCCACTTCAAAGGCTCAACTAGATATATCTACGGGACCTCTAACACCACCATATCATTACACATCTGGACCTGCGGATACTAACCCAGGAAGAAGGACTGCTGTGCTGCTGAAGGCCTGCCACTCTACTGGAATATAGTTTGCTGGTCTCCTGGTCTGCTGTGCTGACCTGTGCATTTTACCCTCTTGCCTGGAAGTGAGAGGGACTGGACATGAATCTCTCCAACCCAGGTCTCAGAGTGACTCAAAGGGCTAGTCGGCTAGACTCCTGTTATGAAGTCTAAGGGCATAACGGATTTCCAGCCCCTCTGCTCCTGCACTTGGACACTGCCATCTGTGAGTCTGTCCTGCCAAATAGTGCCACCCTAGTCGTGAAGCCTTTGAAGTGTATCTAAGGTGTTTGCTCCAGTGGAACCAACGCATCCTTTGCTGCATGTGCAGGATTGACGCATCACCACTGCTGTGTGTAACAGAACACTGCAGCACTTTCTTTAGCGCAATGTCCCTGTATCCCCATCAAGGAAAGCCTCAACAACTACACTCCACAGCACAGCCCCTGCACCCATCAAAATCAACGTATTGACTCAAATCAGCCAGAACCTGCACCTGAACTCTACCGCATCTTGGTAGTGGCACATCATCATCTCTGCATGGGGAACATCAACTGTACAGGTAAAATCAATGCATCTCCTCAACGGCATAGCTCAAAACTAACGCAATGCTCAGCAACCAGGATTTTAAGGTACTTTGGTTCAGCTGGCCCAACGGGATCCCTGTAACCAGCCCACACTCCATTGTGGTCATCGTGAACTGTTGTCCAGGTCCGGTGTGACCAGGTATCCCTGGTTGGCACTTTTGGCTTCTATGTGCTGTTTTAAAGTTTATTCTTCACAAAATCATAAATAAAACTTATTTGATTTTTGTCATTTGAGTCTTGTTTTATTTATTAAATTAAGCTCTGTTTTTCTAACCCAGTGTGGGATCCTTTTTGAGTGATGTTTTCACTGTTTTACTGTTCCAAGTGTTGCACCAATACTTTACTCATTGCCTTCAAGTTAAGCCTGACTGCTCTGTGCAAACTGCCAGAGGGTGAGCACAGGTTAATGTAGGGTTTATTCTTGACTTACCCTGACAAGAATTGTGGATGCTGATTGACCAGCCCTCACACCCCAGTCTACTAAGAACCCAATTTCTCACAGTATAGCACTCTACAAGGGACTTACAAGTAAATTAAATATGCCGATCAGGCATATGCCAGTCAAACCGTGTTTAGGGGACTGATCACAAACACTTTAGCACTGGATAGCAGTGGTAAAGTGCATTGAGTCGTAGGCCAACAAAACTTTATTTCAGCCAAAAATGGAGGTAAGTAGACAAAAGGTTGGGGGGAGACCACCCTATGGCTGACAGGTCTTACATGTGTCCCCGGCAGCTGAAAGTGTAGAGAACTACCCAACCTCCCTATAGTTCTCATCATTAAGGTAGTAGAACCTTGAGAGACCATCAGCATTGAAGTGGTCTGACCCAGGTCTGTGTCGAGTCCATTCCCTGTAGGGAGACCTTAAAATGTTTTGATTCCCACCCCTCATGTGCATTAGCCACCTGAGAAGCTTGTGGTCGGTCTGAACCTGGAAGTGAGTTCAAAACAAGTATGGTTTCATCGTCTTTAGTGCCCAGGACACAGTAAAGTCTTCTCTTTTAACAGAATTCCACCTCTGTTTTCTGGGAAGTAACTTCATATAGATAAAAGCCACATGTTGGTCTAGGCCCTTCTCTTTGAACTGTGATAAGACTGCCCCTATGCCATGCTCTGAGGCATCCCTTTGAACTATGAATTCTGGGAAAAAGTCCAGGGCCTTCAGCACAGAATTGTGCACATGGCCTTTTGTAGGGAGACAAAGGCTTTGCGGCAATCCTCCATACAGATAACCTTCCTGGGCTGCTTCTTGGAAGTCACCTCTGTCAAGGGGGCAACAATGGTGCCATACCCCTTGACAAACCTCCTATAATATCCGCTGAGGCCCAGGAAGACCCTCATCTTAATTTGAGTTTTGGGGGCCTCACAGGCTAGATCAGTTTCTGTTTTAGCCTGGAGGGGCTGCACTTACTCCTGCCCACAATGTGCCCCAAGTATACCACAGACCTTTGCCTTATCTGGCACTTACTAGCCTTGCAAGGCCTGGAGCACTTCCTGCAGGTGATAAAGGTGGCTCTTCCAGCTGCTACTAAATGACAGCTATGTCATATAGGTAAACCGCACTGAATGAATCAATACCAGCCAAGACCTGGTTCACTAGCCTCTGGAAGGTGGCAGAGAAATTTACCAGCCCAAAGGGCATTACTTTAAACTAGATGTGGCCATCTGGAGTGGAAAAGGCTGACCTCTCTTCAGCCCCTTCTGTTATGCAATCTGCCAATGCCCTACATTTAAGTCAGAGGATCTTGGCAGCCCCTAATCTATTGATGAGATCATCGCCTCTGGGGATGTGGTGAGCATTAGTTTTAGTAACTGAGTTGAGGCACTGTAGTCCACACAGAACCAGAGCTCTGGGGCGGCTCCTGGTGGGGCAGCTTTTGGTACCAGCACCATTGAGCTGGACCAGGGGCTACTGGAGTGCTCATTCACCCCCTAGCTCCAACATCTTAGGCCCTCCTCCTTGATTCTGGCCATCACGTTATCAGACAGCATGTATATTTTGTTTTAGACAGGGGGGCTGTCTCCAGTGTCAATAGATTGGATCCCATGATATGTAAGCCCAGGAGTGAGGGAAACTAGAGAGACGACAGTGCCTCTGCTAATCTAAGGTCACGGTACGGGAGAGAGTGACACCTTCCACTGACCCATCTTTCTCTTTTGATAACAGTAGGTCAAGAAGAGGTTCGATCTCCTTCCCTTCTCCATTATTTGTCACAAGCAGCATGATGACTATTGTAGCTTAATTCAGTTGATATGGAGGACCTGTAAGGGGTGTCTGGTGGTCTTGAGATCCACCAGGTAGGTGGCCTGCCCTTTATCTCAAGGCCCAGTCCAGCAGTCTTGGAGGGCCCTGGGTAATTATACGGGGTGCAGAATGAGGAAAAGTGGCGCTCAGGATGTCAAAATTACCCAATGTATTGTAACAGGGAAACCCCACAAGGGAAACACCCCACCCTTAGAGGTATGCACAACCTCAACACTAAGACAATACACAATGAGGGTCCCCTCTTGTAAAATTATGCAAATTCATTAAAGAAACAAATCACATAGAACGAAATTTTGTAATGTAGTCCATGTTACACCAAACAAGTTCTAAAGTCCACCGATGAATCCAAAGTTTTATTGAGAATATTCAAAACGTCCACAGAAGATTGTATTTCCAGCCAACACGTGTTTCGTCTTGGGAAATATTTATATCCCTATACGACTTCTTCAGGGCTAGAAATCATAAACATAATACACGAGTTAAGATCAAAATGTTCAACCACCAAATTCACCTCAAATGTGTACATAAGCCAAAGGGAGGAATGAATCCACCATTCTACCACCTAACATAAGTGATAGGAAAGTAAGTTGAAAAAAGTAAGTTGAAAAACATCTACTGAAGGACACCTAATATAACCACTCTGTACAATAAGAAAACATAAGTACAACACCTGCTCCAACTAAAGTGACAGACCAAAGTCAATGAACACCAAAACACAACCACATGCAACCCATAGTGTGTAAAGGTATCCATAATAAGTCTAATTATGTCAAAATACCTTATAAGTCCACAGCACAAGTGGTCCTAAAAGGTCCGAACGTTAGTATCATCCAATTGATAATTACGATCTAATGTTAAAGAAAAAAGAGAGGGGGAGAATACATACATCTCCAAGATCCAATCATTAGCAATATCTAAATAGCATAATTGATCAACACAAGCCCTGACACCCATGGAAAATAACCTATACAGACTTATCCGAAAACCACACTCCAACAGCACAATAAGTCGTTTAGAAATACAACATAAATAACCACATTAATCCCGATAATGTGCCGACTTTGTCAAATCAATAAATGGCACAAAAAACATATGTCTCCAAACTCCTTGAACCGTATCAGTAACTTACCCAAATTATTTTAAGTCAGCAAATGACTGTTCACGAAAGTGGCGTCTCCACAGACGGTCGCCTAGCGTGTGCGCTAAACGCACGCACACGAACTCGGAAGTTAAATATACTTCCGGGTTCGCCAATTAGATAAACGGGCACCGACAGCGCTGACGGCCACAAAATACGTCCGACAGTGTGGTCCTGAGAAATTTGTTACCTGGCACTACGAATTATACGTATAATGGAAAAAAGGTATCACATATTACACAAAGTGTAATAAACGAAAAAACAATAATATATATGTAATGGTGAGCTGATGCAAGCTACCTAAATAGCATAAAATACAACAACAATGTAAACATAAAATAAATAATGATAGCACTACTATTAAAGGCCACTCAATGTTGAGAAAGAACAAGATAACCCCACCCAAAAACAACATAAATCGCGAGTGGGGCACCCCAACACTAGAGAACAGGAAATTCTTGGCTGTAAAGTCGAAGAAAAAAGTATACTATTTAGCCATCTATTACACACTATGGGTTGCATGTGGTTGTGTTTTGGTGTTCATTGACTTTGGTCTGTCACTTTAGTTGAAGCAGGTGTTGTACTTATGTTTTCTTATTGTACAGAGTGGATATATTAGGTGTCCTTCAGTAGATGTTTTTCAACTTACTTTTTTCAACTTACTTTCCTATCACTTATGTTAGGTGGTAGAATGGTGGATTCATTCCTCCCTTTCTAGCCCTGAAGAAGCCGTATAGGGATATAAATATTTCCCAAGACGAAACACGTGTTGGCTGGAAATACAATCTTCTGTGGACGTTTTGAATATTCTCAATAAAACTTTGGATTCATCGGTGGACTTTAGAACTTGTTTGGTGTAACATGGACTACATTACAAAATTTCGTTCTATGTGATTTGTTTCTTTAATGAATTTGCATAATTTTACAAGAGGGGACCCTCATTGTGTATTGTCTTGGAGGGCCCTGGGCTCAACAGGTTCCAGTACCCACACTGTCTGTCCAGGTTGAAATTCCACAAGGGTAGCTGTCTGGTCATGCTTCTGCTTCATAACTTCCTGGCTAGCCTCCAACTTCATAGAAGCTCTCTTTCAGACCATGGCCATCTGGTTTCTGAGGGCTAGAATGTAGCTAACCATATCTTTGGGGGCGTTCTTAGGAACTTGCTCCCACCCCTCCTTAGCCAGTCTGAGATCTCCACTAACAAGATGACCATAAAGAAGTGCAAAAGGGCTGAATCCAACCCTCATCTGTGCCACCTCCCTGTAGGTAAAGAGCAGGCATGGCAATAGGAGATCCCACTTTCATTTCATGGGCTCAGGCTGACCCATACTCATAGCATTCAAGGTCTCATTGAAACTTTCAACAAGCCCATTTGTCTGTAGAAGGTAGGTTGTGGATAACTTGTAAGTTACTCTATACTCCTTCCACATTGACTTAATGTATGTGGACATGAGGTTGGTGCTCCTGTCAGACACCACTTCCTTGGCGACCCCACTCTGGTAAAAATCCCCATCAGAGTCATAGCCACTGCAAGTGCAGTTGCAGTCCTCAGAGGTATGGCCTCTAAGTATCTAGTGGCATAGTCCACCATGACCATGATAAACCTGTTGCATAGGGCTGTCTTGGGGTCCAAGGGTCCTACAGTGTTGATGCCCACCGTCCTACAGTGTTGATGCCCACCCTTTCAGAGGGGGTGTCAACAAGGGGCAAGGGATTGAAGGGAGCTTTCAGCTTTTTCCCTGTCTTCCCTCTGGCCTGGCAGGTTAAACAAATCCTACAAATGCATCTAATGAGATCTACTCCCAGGGCCAGTAAACGTGGGAGACAAGCCTGGCAAAGTTCTTGTCCTGTCTCAGATGTCCTGCTGGGGGTATTTCATGAGCCAGCCCCAGTAGGAAAGTCCTGTAGGATTGTGGAATTACCCACACATGTCTTGCCCTAACCACAGGCTCCTTAGGCTCATTATATAGGAAGTTGTTCTCCCAATATATGAAGTGATCTCCATAGGTATGGCCAGCTGCCAGGGTTCTAGCTTGCTGTCTCATGCCCTCCAGGGTTGGGCACTCCCCTTTTACCTTACAGAACCCCTCCCTGGGGGGGTCATCCTTCAGCTTGCCATCAGCAAGCTCAGGCAGATCACCAAGGGAGGTACCGCCCTTCCCAGTAGGCACTGGGGAAGCCTCCTCCAGCACCCTATACACCCCTCTTGTGGGTTATTCAGGGGCTGGGTTACCACATCTCTTGCTATTCCTTTTCTTGACAGCTGTCTGGGCCATTTTTCCAGTTACCAGACCTCCTTGACTCTCCTCCTGGGCAGCCATGGACTTGGTGGTTACTCAGACCCACTCAGGCAACCCTACCATTTCCAGTTGTGACCTTAGCTCCCCTTTATCCAGGCTATGTGCTCATGATCATTCGATAACAAGCAGTCCACGTGCATGGTAGGACTCACAGCAAGTTTCAGAAGACCTTAGACCTTCCCTCATTTAAAGTTAATGCGAGCCACAGGTTAGTGGCTCTCCCTGTTGTCTGCTTCTACAACCTATTAGAATGTATTATGAAAAACACTTGTTATGATGACACCAGATGGTACCTTGCAGTTGTCATACTGGCTACTGTGTCCATCAGAGCCTCTACCCTCTGCCCTTTGATAGTGACCCGCTTCCTATGCTTGGAGGTATTGGAAGGCATGTGGGCTTTGGACACCATCGCCTTGTCCCCTAGGGACATTAAAGTAACCTGACTGACTAATCTCACTACATTAGACAGCGACAGGATATTCTCTACAGTGGGAGTCTGTTCCTGCTTGGGACACTTGGGGTCAGTCAGCTTACTTTATACCAGGTGTTGGCACAGCTCTGTAAAACATTTATTGAGCATGTGCCTTACAATCAGGTTGTACAGTCCATTGAAATTATCTTCCTTGCTGCCCCACACCCAGCCGATCAGTGTATTGCAGAAATAATCTAGGAAGTCCACCCAGGACTGGTTTAGGAGTTTGCAACTTTCCCTGAACCTCTGTTGGTACTTATCATGGTCTGCCAACGTTTGGTATGAAGATGGGCCTTCATGGGAGCATACTTGGTCAGGTCCTCTACCTGTGTCAGGAGTGTGGCCCTCCCCACCTTGGACATTTATCTCCACAAGCTACCCCTAGACCTCCCCTTGGACCTCTGTACCCTCAGAACTGCCTCATAAGCTGAGAAACATTTATCTGTATCATTCCCCACACCATAATTGGGCATCTGGTCCTTCGATATGAGGACCCCCACCTCTCCAGTGGGCACTGCTGGTGCACTGCCACTAATATTGCTGGTGCTGGACTCCATCTGCTTTGCTCCTAGGTTCATCTCCCCAAGACTGAGCCCATGGGCCATCCTCCTCTCCTCCATGGCAAGTTTTTTTTTCATTCCAGGCCTCTCTCAGCATCAGCCTTCTCCTTCTCCAGCTTTAACTTGACCAGCTTCAGCTCTAGTTTGAGTTTCCTCTCCTCTCTCCTGTCCATCAAGTCATGTGGGGTCAGGACCCTAGCAGACACACTATTCCCTGTTCCATCCTGGATATCTAGGGCATCCTGGTCATCTGCTGAGGTCAAGGTGGGCATTCCTGGCAGCTCAGAACCCTTGACTGAGTCCTCTCCTCCCTCTCTGTTGTGCTGCCTCCTCTTTATTGTTATACATGTCCTGCCATCTTTGCGCCTCATCAAAGGCCATGCGAGCTACCTGAAGAGCCAGTTTGGTGTCTCCCTTGCTTGCCTTTAGACCCCTTTCCTTGCAGAGCTTCAGCACCTTAGCCCTGCTGAGGGTGTCAAAGTTTCACAGATCTATACTAATGGTGCACAAGGGAAGGTAGGGCACTTAAACTCAGAAAAGGGAGAAAACTGCCAATGAAATGATGAAGGAAGAATTTAAAAAGGGGCCACTCTGATGTCAAATTATTTATATGGGAATTTTGTGTAACACAAACCACTGTGTGGCACTGCACAAAAACAAGTCCTGATCCACACCTCTGATCACCAGTGTGAGAATTTGAGTTGTTGATTGAATGGGGTGTGAGTCCTGGTCAAGCACTCCCACAATCCCTTGCAGGGCGAAACACAAAAAGTCATTAAATTAACCTGTGCTTAATCCTGGGTAGCTTATCACAAAAACAGTCAGGTTAACTTAGAGGCAATGTATAACGTATTTATGTATCACACAAATATTAACACAATGAAAAGACAACACAACAATTCCCAAACCAATTTATAAAAATGGAGTGAAATGAGTAAGGTTTAACAAATTATTTGACACCAACATGACAACAAATTCAGTCAGTAGCACTGGAGTTACCAATTTTAAAATATTTAAGTGAAAAAGGCACCAAAACCACAAAGTGCCAACTCTGGATATTTGGTTGCCCTACACTGGGTCAAAGTTGTTAGTTCAGGCCGACTGCAATGGGGCACAAGTCGGATACAGTCCCACATTAGTCCCAGTTAATATTTTCCTTCTTCACAAGTGTGGGCTGTGAGGTGCAAGGAGGAAGCCACAGGCACAAAGAGCAGGCCATGTGTGTGATTGAGTGGGCTGGTGCTTCGTTTTGGTGGTCCTCAGCAAGTGGTCAATGTTGTAGTGTAAATTGTGTAAAGAGAAGGGCTGACCATGGCTTGTGCTGATTTTCAGTGTGAGCAGGGCAGTTTGTGGTTGTAAAGAGCACAAAGCTTGATTTAAAAGCCCGTGAGCCGCATCAAGGGCCCAGGACCTGAGAGGCCCCACTTGCGGGTCAGGAAGTCACTGCAGTCAGGTCCGGGAGGTGTTTAAACAGATTTTCCATGCCCCTGATGCTGAGATCAGGAGACCAGAAGACTAGCCTTTGGAGTCACTCTGGTGTTCTTGGTTCAGATCAGTTTGAGATCCAGTTCTCCTTCTTTAAGCAAGAAGGTGGCAGGCAGCAGGTCAGCACAGCTAGGCAGTAACTCCTTCATAGTAGCAGTCCAGCACAGTAACAGTCCTTTCAGAAGCACAGCAGTCCTTCTTTCCTGCCGGACTAACTACAGGTTCAGAAGTATACTGCAGAGGTGGAGTGATGGTCATATTTTTATGCATAGGACTTTTATTCCTAGAAAGTGGGAGAAGCTTCTGAAAAGGTCCTTTGAGGTGCACAGATTCCCTGCCCTGCCCTGGCTCTAAGCTGTCTGCAGTGACAATAACGTGTTGTTAAGCCCTTTCTGTGAATGCAGCGCACAGGCTATTCAGTTGTAAGTAGGGCTGTGCTTCAGGCACGCCTAATCCCTCTATTGTGTAATTGAATGTGAGGAATTCACAAAGTCTACCTGTCACCTACACCCAGTCATGTGACCTAAGACAGGCTGCAGGCACAAAAGTCTAAGGGCAGGAAGGTGCCAACTTTTTAAAAGTGACATTTTCAAAATTGAAATGAAAAACACAACTTCACCTTTTATCATTACAATTTAATGATTTAGTGTTTATCATTACAATTTCATAGGTACCAAACATGATATAGCTGCCTTCTCCAAATTAGGAATTACATCCTATCAAGTATAATAAGGAATCCCCAATGTTATGCTATGGGAGAGGTAGGCCTCAGAGTAGTGAAACACGAATTTTGAAGCTCTTCACTACCAGGACGTGTAAAACATAAAAGTACATGTCCAACCTTTTCATTATATAGCACATTGAACTATGGGCTACCTAGGTCCTACCTTAGGGGGTTACATATGTCATAAAAGAGGAGTTCAAGGCTAGGCAAGTGGGGTTAAATGCAAAGCCGACATGACAGCTTAAAAATGTATTCAGGCTGCAATGGCAGGCATGGGACATGTTTTGAAATGCACCTTAAGTGAGTGGCACACTAAATGCTGCAGGCCCACTGGGAGTGTTTAATTTATAAGTCCTGGGTATATGGTATTCCTCTCTACAAGGGACGCACTACATTAAATAAGTCATTTGTGGATATGCCAATGAAACCATGTTTGGGGGAGTGAGCACAACCACTATAGCACTGGTTAGCAGGTTATGGGGATGCTTTTACCAGGGGAGAGGACCACAGCCCCTAGAGTTCATTTCCTGCAGGAAGCAGGAGAGGATGGCACTTTTCCAGCATGCCAGATGGATGTTATTAAAGGCTTTTCACTTTCCCTGAGGCATATAACTTTTTTTATTGGGGAGAGGACCACAACCCCAAGATTTCATTTCCTTCAGGAGATGTGAGGCGAGGGACTTCTCCAGTGCACCAGTCAGGCACTATTAAAGGCTCTTTACCATCGGCACAGTGGTGGACATGTACGGGATGCACACGATCATGGCCCGGAAAAAGAATGGGCCAAGAGCGGCCCTGCCTGTGTCCATCCAAACCCGAAGGAGGCGGGGCTGGGTTGGGCCTAATGACTTGGTCCCTCGTTATTCCAATGTTTTTACATCATGGTTAAAAGAAAACTGCCTACTTCCAAGCCTCAGGATAATGAACCTCTTTATGAGTGATATAGGCTCGATCAACAAAGAGATTACTTCTGTTGAAAAAAGACTGGTGACATGTCACTGCATATCAGCAGACATTGAAAGCACTTTACCTTTGTCTGCTCTGACTTACAGTGCGGGGGGACAGTGTCCAATGGTACGTTCACAGGCACAGCGTCTAATGCATGTGTGCAGCCTAACACTGATGATGCTATTCCTATCCCTCCATCTGAATCAATTTCTCACCCCTCTGTAAAGTGTAAGAAAATGCTTGCTCCTTTCCCAGAAGAGTAAGTTAATAATGCTCAGGTTGGATGGGGTTGTTCTGCCAAACCTTTTAGGCCTGTTATTAAAAGAGGCAAATCCATCAACACCCCCATAGTTTGCTCAGAGCATTTTAACTGTATACTTACATCCATACAATCTTTGGAAGCCCTCGTTAAAACATAACTAGTCTCCTTGTCCTCCAGATTAACTTTGGTTGAAAAAACTACAGTTAGTTGCTTAGACATATTACAATCTAATGTCCAACTTAACATCCCTCCAACAAAACCCAAATACGATCATGGCCCCCCTTCTTTTGCCTCACGTCAAGTACAAATATAGTGTACTAACAGTCATCACATCTGTTCTGTATCCGAGTCTGGCACTCCTATTGTCCCAGCCACAAATACAGTATTCCTGACCCCCTTCCTCAATGTGCAACCTAATAACCCCAAAATGTTTTCTAGTTACTCACATCAGGAGGTTTGTCACCAGTCCTCTATCTTATCTCTGTAGTCACACTATATTTTGTAATTCAGGAGAACTTACCAACCCTTCCTAAACCCAATTCTGAGTCCTGGGACAGCTGAAAGAACAAAGCAATTCACTAGATGGGAAGTAAAACTAAGTTGACTAAGGCCCTATTTAAGGACATAAAAATGGTCTGACGGGTAAGCTGGATTAGAAGGGGAGTTAAATCTCTTCCAGGCAAGTCAACGCCGTCTCTTTGTCATGCATACACATTCTCCGTCTCCTTCAGAAGATCTTCAAGTGGATCCCCACAGAGACAAAAAGAACAGTCATTCACACACTTGTCAGAAGCAAACTGGTCTATGGCAATGCACTCTACGCCTGCATCACAAAGAAGCCACAAGCAAGAACACAGAGAATCCAGAATTTAGCAGCCAGATTCATCTTGGACATCTCCCACCACAGCCACATCTCCACCCACCTCAGAGACCTCCAGTGGCTCCCTGTCAACAAGCACATCACCTTCAAGCTACTGACACACACCTACAAGGCACTGCACATAGGACCAGCCATCCTTAACCACCACCTGACTTTCTCCACTCCTGCCATACAACTCCGATCCTCCCTACTCGCCATTGTCACCATTCCCAGGATCAGGAAGAGCACAGCTGGAGGCAGATCCTTCTCTTACCTCGCAGCTCGGACCTGGAACATGATCCCATTCAACCTCAGACAGACCCCCTCGCTGAAGTTCAGGAAGTATCTCAAGTCCTGGCTCTTTGAATGATCAGCACGCCCACAACAGCGCCTTGTGACCCCATGGGTGAGAAAACGTGGTCTGCAAGTATTTGGTTGATTGATTGTGGCAATTGGATAATCTTGTTTGTTAAGTCTCCTAGCTTGCTAGAGTTCATTTTGCGCAGAACTAGAACCAGATTACCACTTTTTCCTTTCTATCATGTAATAACTCTCCCATTGGGCTACTTTTGAATTTCAAGGAGGGCCCAGGTTCAGATACTGATACCAGCTCTGCCTGGCTTACAGAACTCTACCCTTCAATTATCACTCACAATCGCTTCACTCCTTTGATGGAGTAGGATGTCAAAGATTGACAGTAAAGTAGAATGGACAAGATTTATCCTTCAGTTTATCTCATGTTCATGAGCTTCAGGCCACCTCCTTTTAATATGGGATAACATACAGCAGTGCCTTGTCCCTCTTTACTTTCCCCTTTAACTCGTGCAGTTTATTGAGATCCACCAGATCCTCTGACTGTGAATTGGGGACCTTCCCCACTCTGTAATTATTTTATGCTCGAATGTGGCAGGTTTACATTCCAAGGTGTTGCTTACTCCTTGGATGGATTTTATATTGAACTTTATAGTCACTATTTTCGGGAGACTTGGGCCATAGAGCCTGCCCACAGGAATCGATTTAAGACATTACGCCATTCTGCTGTGCCATCCCATGCTGGTAGATCTAAGGGCGAGCTAGATATTTTTTGTTTCAAATTTACAGCCTCACCCCACATACAAAGTAGATTCCAGTTCACCTCATTATTTAATTATTGTTTGGAAAACCTTTTGTAGGGTGGTGATTTTAACACACACATGTAATTTTCAAAACAAAAGGGTTTGTGGCATGGTGGACATTAATGACAATGACCAAACTGGTTTTCTTCATGGTGAGTATGGAATGATGCTGGCTGACCTATTGACAAAGTTTGACCTTGCCTTTTCAAATGAAATATGTTCCCCACTTCAGTTCCTTTCAATCCCACTTTCAAAGGTTGTGACCACAACACTGTTATTCATTACATTCTTGCCTCTCATAAGCTTGAAAAACCTTTGTGTGATTTTACTACTCATCCCAATGCTACGAGTGAACACCATCCGCGGGCATAAACGTAAAACAGGTGTGAGGATTGAGAAGTAATTATGCTGAATGTTCTCTTGATAACATTATGGGCCTGATTCTAACTTTGGAGGACGGTGTTAAACCGTCCCAAAAGTGGCGGATATACCACCTACCGTATTACGAGTTCCATAGGATATAATGGACTCGTAATACGGTAGGTGGTATATCCGCCACTTTTGGGACGGTTTAACACCGTCCTCCAAAGTTAGAATCAGGCCCTATGTTAGCAGCTCGAAATGGTACCTCATTACGTTGGTCGTGGGTCAATTCTGATAATTTCCTTGAAAACTAATCACTGCTCATGGGGTGGATTTGATATCCGCCTAGATGATTAAGCTAATGAGGAGGACATTGGGGTGGCTTTTCCTAATCCATCTTGTCGGATGAAAGAAGGCTTAACCAGGGACTTGCCCTAGTTTCAGACTGTTGGACCACGTTGGTTTAATAGTAAGTGCACTAAGGTCCATAAGCTTCTCATGACAGCCCTTCACAAGATGTCATACTGTCCTTTGGAACAGGGGTGGCCTTCTGCTATGGCGGAGGAATGCCAGCCCCCTCCCCCCCACCAGCAGCTGCAAGACTTTTACAAGAAAACAATAATAAACCATGTTTATTATTATTTTCTTGTAAAAGGGGCGGGGCCACAGGCGATGACAGGGACGGAGGCGGACTGCACAGCACTCCCCCTCAGTTCGCATATATGTTTGGCCGGCCGTCTTGGGCTGACCAAACACACAAGCGTACTAGGCTCTCTCTAACCCAGCACTGCATTGCCGGGTTGGAGACAGCAGGCAGAGACTCTCACTCTGCCTCTGAGCGCCCTGGCTGTGCGTTCCATCCAATACTAATGCTGCTTTCATGCTGCCAGCAGCATGAAAGTAGCATTAGGACTGGACACAGGGCAGGCTGTGAGACTGTACCTGCAGTGGAGGACCGAAAAGCAGATCGAAGCGGCGCAGTGAGAAAGGTAAGATTTATTTTTAAATTATTATATATGTTTTTGTCCCCTCCATCCCTCCTTTTCCCTCCCGCAAGCCACCACTGCTTTGGAAGTGAGAAAGTGCAGACATGAGTAGAGACTAGCACTGAAAACAAGGAAGAAGGAGCTAAAGAACATGGCCTGGGTATCCTTGATTAAAGCCAGCTTGACTAAGGACATTTCAGCTTTCTGGCATTTTACAAATGACCCCCTGTTAAAGGTTGATAGTGTCCCCAGACTAGAGGTGGCCATTAATGAGTCTGATTGGGTTGCTCATTTTTCACAGATTAATTCTACCTCTAGCACACATACCCATGACCCCCGATTTATTACAGCCGAAGGCTCAACACTGGGCTCCAGTTATCTATTTTTTACTCTGGAGGAAATCGTTATGGCATTGGCGGGTAGTAAGGGTGGTAAAGCCCTGGGACTCGACTGATTTCTACCGACGTGCCTCTGTGGGGGGCAATTTTGACCAATGTGTAAGAAGCTTGCTGTGGTTCTGACATACTGAACACCTGGTCGGAGTCTGCAATTGTCCCAATTAATAAGAAAGGGGATCGCTCAAACACCACTTGCTTTTGCCCTATATTATTATTTGACTCACTGCTGAAAGTCACGGGGAACATACTACTGAATCGAGTTGAAGAAGGGGCTGAAGCCACCAACACTCTCTCAGACCTGCAGTGCAATTTCCACAGAGGTCTGCGGATAATGGAGCAGGGGCTAAACCTTAATCTCAACATAGGTAAATATACTTTAATAAAAAAAGTTCAGCTGTTTCTAGCTTTTGTCCGTTTGTTAAGTGCTTTTGACTGTGTTCTTCATAGCAAACTGTGGGAATTCTTAACCGAGTTCAAGGGGGCGGGAGGGGGGGGCGGGGTGGCTGAGGGATAATTGTTCTTCTCAGAGAAATATATTGAAGGGGGAAGTCAAGGACGGGCTTTGGACACAGGGGCGAATGCACTGGCACTTTTAATCTTGAAAGAGGGGTCATACAGGGCTCCATCCTTGTGTCTTTTGTTATTCACCTTGTACATTAATAGCTTGGGCTGTGCCTTATCTAAAAACTGCAAAGATCTTCCCTAATTTAGCCACAAACTTATTATTTGTCTGCTTTACGCCGACAATACCATCCTCATGTCCCGCATCCTGCTGGGTTTGCAGCGGCTACTTACTTGTTTTATAAACTACATGTCATAGCTTGGTTTGATTGTTAACAATGGGAAGATCTTTATTATGAAGTGCGGGAGGAAAGTCAGGAAGTGTCAGGGTTTTATGGTGGGCAATGCCACGTTAAGCCTCAACCGACTTTTTCCTATCTGGGCATTTTATTTCATGCACACGGTACATGGTCTCCAGCTGTAAATAATAGAATGCTGCATTTCAATAAATCAGTGACTCTGCTTTTAAAGTTTGCCATCCAATTAGGCAACAAACCCGCGAGGGAGATGGTAACAATATACAATGCTAAATGTATTTCTGCAGCTTTATATGGGGCAGGTATTTGGGTCCTTTCTAAGGTTAAATCAGCTCCGAACAGTACAGAATGCTTTTTTCGGAACCTTTTGTCTGTCATTAAATGGTGCTCTACATTTATATGCCATTCTGAACTTGGGGCGTTGATGTTATCTGTTCTAATTATAATTCAGCCAGTACAGCATAACGTATGGACTTGTGAATACACAGTTTTCAATCGTTCCTTTATTAATGATTGTCTTAAGTTGACTCAGGCTCATTTATTTCCTTGGTTTAAATGTGTTAAACATTTTTTTAATATGGGAGATGTTGAATACTTTGATACTCCTGAAGCACTTGATAATGTCAGTAGATGTGATCTAAATAATACAATACTTGTTCTTACTTAAAGATCAATGGTTCCGTCAAAAATGATGAAACCCAGCGCTACTAAAAAACAGAGGTTTCATGTAACGAATTGCGTGCAACCTTACCTTAACAGCACAGGTTTGTGTTAACGCGTTTTAGATTGGACATATTGACCGTCTAGTCCCTTTTCCTGCTACCAACGATTTGGCAGATGCATTGATAAAATGCCCTTGCGACAATTTATCTAGTCAAAATATCTTGCACATAGCATTCTTTTGTACGTTTTATGACATTCCTCGGTGATGTTTAATATTGCCAATCCTCCTCAAATTGAACTTTAAACAATGCCACCCCGCAATACAGTATTGTTTCGTCAACAAATGACTTCTGTAGTGATTGGGATCTCCAACTTTCCATGGTCAGTGACTTGATTAAGGACAACATAGCTATTCGGTAATGATGCACACACAGACTGCTTTTTAATATTTGATTTAATTTAAATGCTTTTATGTATTTTTCTGTGCACTTTACATATGTACTGTATGATTTTGTTTTTTTATTCATGAAAATCGAATAAAGCTGATTTTGACTTCGAGATAGTTTTAAGATTTGTGCTGCACTCATTTGCATTTCATGACCAACAAATAGTTTTAGTCCCCTCTTCAAACAGCAAACCATCTTCTAGGCTCAGAGCTCACAAGGTCTTGGGTAAGAAAAAGCATGGTTCTGTTAGGCATGGCCAACCAGGGCTATCTGCAACCAGAAAGAGTCAGACTCTGGGGATGAAACATTTGAGGCATGAGTAGTTCCGTGGTCTAATAAAATACATAATTTGTCCCTGAGTGCCCTTAAGGGATGGTAAGAGAATAAAGTGGGATCAATTGCATTAAGGGGCCAGCAGGAGTGTCTGGGCGCAAGGCGCAGTGAAGAAAAAAATGTCATAAACAAGGAGTATGAGTAAATGAGGACATATTGTGTCAAATTAGAAAATAGTAACAGTATGGGCAGACTGGGTAGCAGTGGTGAATAGGGCTTCAAGGAGAAAAATGTGACATAGTGAGGGTGTGGCTGGAAGGACAATTCTGCAGGAGTCCAGGCCCAGCCATTGGTAGACCAGCAACAAGTTGGGAAAAGGTACTAGGAGGGATCAAGTAACAGTTTGACTAAAGGTAGAAAATACTGCAAGGGAGATGTAAGGGCCAAAGAGGGAGGATACGTTTAAGGGATCCAGGGCTGGAAGAGTCATTTGGGAGTCTTCAGCGGAAAGGGATAGTGAATAGACTTCAAAGGTAAACTGTAAACTTTGCACTTGTATAGCGCACTACTCACCCGTTAGGGTCTCAAGGAACTGTACTCATACCGCTATGGAACCCCTCCTGGATTTTCCCTGTGAGGTGCCCACTCCTGGGCCTCCAAGCGCTGCTGGGGCCATTGTGGAGATTAAGCAAGCTATTGCCCAGAGTTGCAGAGTGGGACCTATTAATTAGATTAGGCACCGAGGCTAGAATTATCTGGTCCAAGGGAATTGAGCCCAAGACCTGCCGAAGCAGGACTTGAACCCTGGTCTTGAGCCAGATCTCTGCTTCAGGGTCTGCCACTCTAACCATTGTGCCACACTTCTCAAAGTCAGGATAGAGCTAAATCATATATGAGAATGTGTGTCGATGAGAACAGTCAAACCCATGGTGTGGAAATGGCACAAACACATGTAAGATATGTTTCTGATTAATAATATTCACCTGACATGAATGTATTGCACCAAACAACAACTCCACTCCACTTTATAGAGCTGTGTTTTTATAGGTTTGCCACACTAGGCCCAAACTAAGCCTGAGCGCATTTGGCCCATATTTATACTTTTTTAGCGCCGTATTTGTGTCATTTTTTGACGCCCAAACGGCGCAAACTTGCAAAATACAATTGTATTTTGTAAGTTTGCGCCGTTTGTGCATCAAAAAGCGGCGCAAATGCAGTGCTAAAAAAGTATAAATATGGGCCTTAAAATTTTAAACCTGACTGTTTATTTCTTCTCACTCTACTTGCATTAAAAAGTGCACAAATGAAATGTTTTGCACTTGGGCACTTTGTGAATTTTGGAGGAAACTTTCCTATCAAATGTAACCATTCCTGAGTCTTCATTCTTCCTGCCTGACACTCAGTGGGCTTATTCATTTCATAAGCCAGTTATTTTTTTGTGTGTAACTAGATTTGTACTATCACATCCGATAGCATTAGGACAAGAGGGGGCTAATTATTATTCATTTAGAAGATAGTGTTAGGATGGGGTTGGATATTGTTGAGTTTTATTATGTATTGTGATTCACTGAGCCCATGTAACATTTAGCTCACCTCATGCTGACTGCATGATTTTTGTTGTGTAGTTTCCAATAAAAGACGGGTCAGAGTTGCTTCCCTGATTCTTTGACAGCAGACTCCCATTAGACAGATCTCTTGCTGCATCTATTAGCCTAATGCTAGACCATATTTGGTTTTGGTTATTGATTTCTGTGTTTAACTGAACTCTATGTTAATTTTCTTGTTCTCGATTAATGACTATTTTACCTTCTGGAATGTTCTTTGAATGTTTAATAAACCCTCATGGTTTTTAACTATTTTCAGACTCAAGGAGGCTTACTTGACTATGCCTGTTTATAGGCAATTTTGATCTTGTTAGGGGCACATTATCTCATACATTCTTGAGGATGTGACGAACCTCAGTCCTGCAGATGCACTATACCTTACTATCCTATCGGATTGTCAAAGACAGTGTCACAACATGTGGTAGCTATATGTAGGGGGAGAGTGTTTAATGGAAAATTAAAATGGTTTAGAGATTACAAAATATTGGATAAATTAAGAAGGGAGGGGAAATCATAACATTTATGACTGGTGGGGAGAAAATGCTCAGGCAAAGGTATGGACATGAATGAAGAGGCCAGGCTACAGTGGTCAAGACTCAGCAGCACAGAATGAGATGCACAGGCAAAGTGACAGATAGGTCATGCAGGTGCATCAAAGTAGAAAGAACAGATCATCTGAAATGAAATAAGGTCCAGAGAGAGACAGGCCGCTAAGGTCACTGTCATAGAGGATCACTAGGCAGGTCACTGAGGTGGCTGTGGCCTGTACAGAAAGTTTCAATCAAAAGTCATGTGCTACTCACCAGTAGGTACCCAAAGCACACCCAGACTACAAAGCAAGTTCCAATTTCCCCTATGCTGATTCACAAACTGTCCCTGTTGATCATGACACATTGCATGTCTGCCTCTAGGCATGGTCCTCCTGTCAGCTAAGCCCCCAACAATCCTCCACTAGACCACAACCATCTCAAACAAGGCCAGCAAAGACCCCCCAAGTGATCCTAAATAAGCAGCCAGAAACTCTCTGCTTGTCTCTTTCTAGCTTATCCCAATCCAAAGTTAGCAGACATACGTGTGATTTCATTCAGCTCTTTATTTTATTTCATAGGATAGCTACATCCCTTCACAGTAAAAAATAGCTTTTTTGGGGATATTCTGCAAGTCTTACAGTAAATCCTGCAAGATTAGAGCTTTCCCCCGGCGGCCATCTTGGAGTCAGGCAGCTCAGCCAATGAGCTGCGAGAACCAGAGGGCAGCTATTTTAAGGTCAGGTGACCATACAAAACCTACAGAAGAAACACTGTAGAAACATACAGATGCCATAAAAAGCCCACAGAAGGATACTGAAAGGATATACAAGTGTGCCTAGTCTCTGGCATTTGCAAGACCAACACCACTGGAGCTGGTTATACATCTAGGTTGGAGGCCCACCCAGACGCTGCCGGTGCACCACTACGACCACCGCGCTGCCCGCACGTCGCGAGTTACCCTTACAACTTCCCACACTACTTAACTGCAACTGGCTGATGCAACCACTAATGAGCACGCCATGTCAATGTCAACAGGCTCCGCAGGCCACAACATGATTGGGTCACATCGGTGGTGCCCAGCACTCCACATAATGGCTTGCGCAGACCAGCCATACTGGAGGTTTCGTTTCTACGCCAGCTTGAACCGTTCACCCTTGAATCGGGGTGGGACATGGGCCTTCACTGGCCAGACTGGCTGGAAGATTTTGGAAGATCATTGGAAAAGAGGTTGGGCAGATCATCAAGTAACTGCCGATAGATAGTGCATCCTCCTATCAAGGGGTCAGCAAGGCATTCAATAGGAAATTCCCTCATGAAAGGAAAATCGACTATGAACGTTACAGCTTCAACTTAGCATCGCAAGAGAGGGATAAATCCATGGGGGAGTTCATCTAGCGACTAAAACGCCTAGCCCGAAACTGCATTTTTGACACGTTCACGACTGAAGGCGCTCTTCACCTACGGATCATTGAAGGATGGCAAACTGAGTCCCTGTGCAGATGCCTCTTAAAGAAACGCTACTCGTTGGACGAAACAGAAGAAATTACAAGAGTCAACCATCAAGCAGAAGAACATGCAAAGAAAATGTACGCAGACAAGCTAGAGCAATGGGAACAGACATTTAGGGGGTCATTCTGACCCCGGCGGGCGGCGGATGCCGCCTGCCTGGCGGGAACCGCCGTTTGGCCACACCGCGGTCAAAAGACCGCTGGTGCCATTCCGACCTTCCCGCTAGGCCGGCGGGCGCTAACATTGTTAGCGCCCGCCGGCCCAGCAGGAAGGGGGCCTGCAACACTGAAGCCGGCTTCGAATGGAGCCGGCGGTGTTGCAGGTGTGCGACGGGTGCAGTTGCACCCGTCGCGCTTTTCACTGTCTGCTAGGCAGTGAAAAGCAGGCTGGGGCCCTGTTAGGGGGCCCCTGCACTGCCCATGCCAGTGCCAGTGGCCCCTAGACGCCCGTTACCGCCAGCCTCTTCCTGGCGGTGTAAACCGCCAGAAACAGGCTGGCGGTAAGGGGGTCAGAATCCCCATGGCCGGTTTTCTGACCGCGGCTTTACCGCGGCGGTCAGAATGGGCAGGGAAGCACCGCCAGCCTGTTGGCGGTGCTTCCGTCATTTTAGCCCTGGCGGTCTCGGACCGCCAGGGTTAGAATGACCCCCTTAGTCTTCAAACTCGTCAGAAGGAACAACAATCACCGGAAGCCAAAGGACTCAGAAATCCACAATTTATCCCTGATGAACAGGGCATCGTCACAGCCCCAACACACAGGGCCAACGGATAGAGTCACAGTTGAAATGCTATCGCTGTGGTCAAAACTTCCCAGACATGGATCTGTTCCCAACATTAGGTCAGCAGTGTCATCACTACGGAAAGGAAAACCACTTCGAAAAGGTGTGCCAGGCCTCACAGAAGAGCATACAGGAAAAAAACAGGGAGCCCAGGCTGCGTCATTATGCGAAGTCAGTGTGTAACCGAAGGGACTGTCCTACCAGCTCATCAAGACCAAACCTCTACTTGCATGACACATACAAATCGCAACGCTCTGAATCCTGTGAGTCACGATCTCTCACACCAAGCTCACAAGACAGTGAAGAATACATTTGCATGGTCAAAGAAAATGACAGACTAAAGAAGTACCCAAGGTTGCGTCTCCGAATGGGAACACACTCCCCCACATTTGTACTAGACAGTGGTGCCTCCATCAACTACTTCACTGTCACAGAATACAACAGGATAAGCATGAATCCCAAATTACACAAAGCAGCTGTGCAAGTCTACACGTGATGTCCAAAGACCCTGGCCATGTCTAGGGCAGCTTCAAACACCTCTCATGTACAAAGGCCGAACCATACAAGCACAGATTCATGTGATTCAAGGGCCCGAAGCAGACTGCCTCCTCAATTTGCCCACTGCTGAACGACTGAGGCTGGTGGAGATAATATATTGAGTAGAGGATGAATCAGACATTGTGGGCAGGTTTCCAAAGCTAATCACAGGACAACGGAAGCTAGCTCATTTTAAAGTCCACCTGCACATAAACGTACAAATAATGCCAGTGGCCCAGCATCACAGGAAGGTGAAATTTCACCTCCAACAGGTGGTCGAGGATAAACTAAGAGACTTCCTCAGTGCCGACATAATAGATAGAACCTCGGGGCCCACCCCGTGGGTGTCTCCAGTGGTGGCCTAAACGAGGATCCGGTGGCAAAGTGTGTCTATGTGTGAACAGGAGAGCCCCAAACACCACCATTGAAGGAGAAAGACGTCCGGAATCCCATATCAGTGACATGATTACACTACTCAATGGGGCAAAAGTATTCTACAAGCTGGATCTAAACAAGGGCTATCACCAGCTTAAGCTTCATGAAAGTTCATGATACATTACCATGTTCTCAAAGCATCAAGGGCTGTTTCGGTACAAACAGCTCAGCTTCGTCATCTCATCGGCAGCTGAGATATTTAAAGAATCCATCAAGAGAATAATCCAACACATTCCCAACACCCTCAACTACAGTGATGGCACCCTTATATTTGGAGCAATGGTCAAAGAACATGACAAAGCCCTGGAGCAGGCATGTCAGGCTCTCCTGGAAGCCAACCTGACCGTCAACAAGGACAAGTGTGAATTTCACAGGTTCACTCTGAAAGTCTATGGACATAGCTTCTCAGGTGATGGGATGAGGCCAGACCCCAAGAAAGTCACAGCCCCCACCGACACCCTGCACCGCCAAGATGCGGGGATGTTTAGTCGTTTTGGGGAATGGCCAGTTACTGTGCCAAGTACATCAAGGACTATGCTACTATCTGCTACCCCCTCAGGGAACTGACAAAAAGAGTTCAACCATTCTGGTGGTCGGCGAGACGTGATCAAGTGTTCAATACAATCAAGGACACAGTTGAGTCAGCCAGCAATCTAGCATACTTCAGTCCCCAGAAGAAGACTGAAATCACTGTGGACACCAGTCCTTTGGGACTAAGAGCCATCCTAGGTCAGTATGACAAGGACGGCGATCAAAGACTTACAGTAGCATTTGCCAGCTGCAGCCTGACTGACACTGAGAGAGCATACTTGCAGCTGGAAAAGGAAAGTTTGTCCATTGTCTGGGCCTGTGAGCACTTCCACATCTTCATATATGGGAAACACTTCACCCTTATCATGGACCTTCAGGCATTGATAACAATATTCGGAAATCCCTGAGCCAAAATGCCTCCCAGGATCGAGCAATGGGGAATTCAACTGCAAGAATACACATACATTATCATACATAAACTCGGAAAAGCAGCAAACCCAGCAGATTACATGTCACACCACCCCAGAACATCTTCTACAATAAGACCATCACTATCAGAGGAATACATTCACTTTGTCATTGCTCAAGCAAGACCACCGACGGTCCCTCTTGAGACCACTGCAGCAGACGCCACACTAACAGATGTAACACGAAGCATCAGCGCGAATTGGTGGGACCACATGGAAGAATCCAAAAGCAACCAACTCACTGACCTCAAAGAGCTAACATCCTTTCGACACGTAAAGGATGAACTGTCAATCGCAAAAGATGCCCTACTGCTCAGAGAAAAAAGAATTGCCATTCCAAAAAATCTACATCAACCTGGCTGATGAGGGACATAGGGGCACAGTAGCCACAAAAAGAGTCCTACCGGAGCGTGTTTGGTTCCCCTGCCTAGATGTGATGGTCGAAGCTACACTAAAAGACTGTTAGCAGTGCCAACTGGTCAGCCGCGAAGAACCTCCTTTGCGGTTGCAAATGTCTGAACTACCGGACAAAGTCTGGCAACAAGTGACAGCAGGCTTCTTTGGACCCCAACAGTCCGGCAAAAATATCCTCCTTATAATGGACGAATACTCCCGATTCCCAATGGCACAACAAGTATCAGCCACCAGGGCAGCCACCACCATACTGATGCTGGACATAGTCTCTGTAGCATGGAACATTCCGGAAGTAGTCAAAACAGACAATGGCCCACCACTCAATAGTCAAGTATATACCAAATTTGCCAGAAACCCCAACTTCAGACATCAGAAGATCAATCTCCTGTGGCCTCAGATAGTGAAGAAAGCCACACAACAAACTGAAATGGCAAGAAGGAAAGTCCTGGTAGCACTGAATAAAGTGCTTACGGCATACCGAACCATGACCCACAACACAACAAACAAATGCCCGGCCCTACTACTAGGTCGTACTATGCACACTAGAATACACACCTGGGAGAATTCAGCTCACCATGTCTGGCAAGCCACCGATCATGACAAGCTAGCGGAGATGGACAGAACCAAGAAAACTAGAATGAAGGAATATGTGGACAGGCATCAGAAGGCTCAGCTGTTAACAGTCCAAGAAGGAGACTGGGTACTTGTCAGGCAGGAACAAAAGAGAAAATCGGTCAGTTGGTACCATGAGCACCCACTGCAGGTAACAAACCAAAAAGACGCAATGGTCATGGATGCTTCAGATGATAAGAAGGTGACTCGGATCATCACTCACTTTAAGAAATGTAACAAACCACCCAAAGGGAATGTCAGGAGTATACAGCAATGTCAATGAGGAGGCTCCCACGAGATCGAGTCCACCCGTATCCTCGGCTGTGGTGAACCTACACTGCCCTTATCAGCAAGTCAACCACAGATTGCATGTTGCAGGCCTGCACGTCTTATAGAAGGTGTCCAGCGTGGGCGGAGGGCAGGAAGCGGAAGAGGAGGGCACAGTGGGGACACGGAGGAAAAAAATCTGGGGACCGATGCATGTGCGCGAGGTCTAAATAAAGAAATATCACTCTATCTTCATGCATGGGGATTCTATGAAGATCCGACAGAGTCCACTTTTATTCTCGTTCCCCTGCCTATCTTCTGTCAGAGTCAGACCCTGTCCCGATAACTGTTTTGTTAATCAAAAATGGTATTTTGCGGTTGCCGCACGTGTGATGTTGTAAATAACTGGCTTTGTGACCTCAAAATCCTTTTGTACCTTAGTTGCGATTAACATAGAGTTGTCACACAAATCATAGTCGAGAATTACAATTCTTCTTTACAATTCAAAACATGGAAACTACTTACCATTTTTAAAGTACAGCTGACTATATTATTTAAAATGCTAAATGAACCCAAGAAAGCTATTACCAATGTTGAATCATCATATAAAACACGTGAGCTTAGAATTTCTCAAATCATTATGGACATAGTTCAAAAAACGCTATCACACGTCTGTGTGGTTGGGGGAAGGGACACTAACCCAAATGGGATGCATGTTTTAAAAGTCGAAGAGAGATTTTCAAGGTGATAAAACATTGAATTGCAACGACCCTCCAGCAGACATACTGTGGCTGTAATCATCAATTTTGAATAATAGAGGCCATTCATTTCGCATTGGACAAAAGGGCAATGCTAAGGTGTTTGGACATTAAAGTAAGATTATAGTGAGAATTAATTATCATCATAATTATTAGGAACCCCCCCAAAGTGGCATGATGGAGAGCTGGAGCACTGCCGCGCAGCTTTGATGGGATTTTAAGGTCACCAGGGATGACAATGATGTACAATTAATACAGCTACAATGCGAATGTGAGACTCGGGTTAATATAAATGTGTTTGCAGCTGTCGACAGATACTCATTTCTAAGAACGGGCGTATTGTAAATGAACCGCAGCCAAATTAAATTAAATTGTCTAACCCCTATAAAATGTGATTGATGAGACAATGATCGATCTATCTATCTATCTATCTATCTATCTATCTATCTATCTATCTATCTATCTATCTATCTATCTATCTATCTATCTATCAATAAGGGACTATTCTGTAAAGCTTAAGTGAACTGTGGAAGAAAAAGAATAGTGCTAAATTGTGTTGAATGTAATCATGTACGTCTTTTTGAATGCCACCTAATCTAATATTACCTTCTTTCATTTTAAGCTCAAACAGGTGTGTACACAGGGATGTTTCGTGTTAGACTTTAGATTTGTTATTTAAACACAAAGAGTTACGGTAGCATAGAGAATCCAGGACTTCTTCCCGACTTACAGGTACAAGTCAAAGCCCTAGTTCGACATCACAGAAATCCTGTCAGGTCATGTGTGGAAAGCCATTCATTTTGGGACAGTGTTAGAAAATGGCCCTCTCTGAAGGGTCACCCCAAACTTTTTGCCTTCTTCCTCCTCTTTTTGTGACCTCCTTTTTGTTGGTTTTATGACTCTGGACACTTTATCACTGCTAACCAGTGCTAAAGTGCATGTGTTCTCGCCCTAAAAACATGATAACATTGGCTCATACCCAATTGGCATATTTAATTTACTTGTAAGTCCCTAGGAAACTGCACTACAGGTGATGAGGGCCTGTAAATTAAATGTTACTAGTGGGCCTGCAGCGCTGATTGTGCCACCCATAAGTAACCCCTTAACTTTGACTCAGGCCTGCCATTGCAAGGCCTGTGTATGCAGTTTCACTGCCACTTTGACTTGCATTTAAAACTCCCTGTTTTTCTACATATAAGTCACCCCTAAGGTAGGCCCTAGGTACCCATAGGGCAGGGTACTATGTAGGTAAAAGGCAGGACATGTGTTTTATATGTCCTGGTAGTAAAAAACTCACAAATTTGTTTCTCACCACTATGATGCCTGTTCCTCTGATAGGCCAGCATTAGAACGGCCCTTATATAGTTTTAAAGGGTAGATTCTGAATGGTCTCCCTGTGCAGGAAGGGTGGAGGGTCTCTCTCTCTCTTACACTTCAAAGGTCAGTGGCCTGCCCTCACGCAAAGGGCTGATAACTCCCCACAGGAATCCTGGCAGACAGGACTGGGTTGAAAGGGAAAGTTGTGCACTTCAAAACCACTCTTTGAAGTTTCCCCCACTTCAAATGCATTTTTTGGGTATATATACTGGGTCTCTGACCCTACCAAATCAGGCATGTCTGGATCTACACTTGGACTCTGCCAGAGGGACTGCCTAACTGCCAAATGTCTCATCTGGACTGTTTTGCTAAAAAGGACTGGTGTCCTGTTTGTTGCCCTGCTGCTTGCTGACCCTTGACTCTGCTGGAAGAATTCTACCTTCCCCACAAGGGCTTGGATTGAGCTTGCCTCCTGTTTTGAAGTCTCAGACCACAAAAACTTCACCAAAGAGAAGAAAATCCCTGTGCGTTGGCAAATCATTGCATTTCCTGCATAAATCAATGCAGTTCCTGTCTCGCGGCTGAGAAATCACTCCACTGCCTACCGGATTGACCCAGCGCCTGCTCCTTCTTACCAGCATGTCAAGGATGTTCAATGCATCTTTCCTGGGCATCAAAATATCCCTGCATCGCAGTAAGGTACCATGGCTGAGCTTCTGTAAATCAATGCATCCCCTTACAGTGTGGAAAGAAATGACACATTGTCTGTGCCAACCAGAAAAGCTGATGCAGCGCCTTATTTTTCAGTGCATGTCCTCAGAGCCAAGGCTGCACTCCTGTAAATCGAAGCATTACCATGAAGCGTGGAAAGAAACAGTGTATCGTCTGTGCCGTGCCAGAAAATATGACACAGTAGCTACACCGTGCATCATTATTTTTGATGCATCCGAGGTACTGTGTGTTACAAGAATACAACGACTGATTCTTAAGGATTGAGACTCAATTAAGCCTTTAAAAACTGAAATCTTGATTTGTGCATATTAGATTTTTGTTTTTTTGGTCTTATTTTATTCAGATAAATATTATCTATTTGCCTAAACTGGTGCAGAGTACTTTTTGTGGTCTTTTTACTGTGTTACAGTATGATGTATTGCAAAAATCCAAAAAGTAGAAGTCAAGATATTAATTTTTAAAGAGTATCTGCAAATATAGGGGCTGCTTACGAGTTTGGAGGTCCCCTGACTGCCATGTTGGCAGTGGATGTCGGACCGCCAACAGTCTGATGGAGTGGACCGCCACATTATGAGTTTGATGGTCGAGCAAATAGAAGACCGCCAGTGGTGCGCTGCCACCGCCAGGCTGCACCAACTGCTGTGGTCTTCTGAAGGCACAAACAGGCCGGAGGTGAATATGGCCCTCATTACAACCCTGGCGGTCGGTGTTAAAGCAGCAGTAATACCACCAACAGGCCGGCGAAAGAAAAATGGAATCACGACCACGGCAGAAACCGCCAGCATAGACAGCCACTTTAACACTCCGAACGCCACGGCGGTACAACCAAACATCGCGGCGGTAACCACCAACAGACAGGCAGAAGACAATGTACCACCCACCCTATCACAACCCGGCAATCCGCCACCTTTTCCGGGGTGGAACCAACGCGAATAAAAACACGGCGGAAACAGTACACAGAAGGGAAAATCACTCACCTCTCCACACCCCACGAGGAACCAGGACGCCATGGAGCCAGAACTGAAGATCCTGCCGGCGATGGTCTTCCTGCTCCTCTATCAGGAGCTCCACCGACGGCAGCGACGACCACGGTGAGTACTTCACCTACAACACAGGGGATGGGGGAGGGAAAAGAGAGTGACACACACACGCAACATGCAACACCCCTACCCCTACCCTCACCCACAATACCATACACACAAATACATGCTGCAACATTAAATTTACACACCCCTTGAATAACGCAAGGACAAAAGGAAATGATTTGAACGATTGTAATCAATAAAAATCCAGTAGTCAAAACTCCAAATCCAGTATATACAATTATGTACACCAACTACACAAGTCTGGATAGGTCACCAATCATTGTTCGTGGACCACTGGGCCCAAAGTGCATGGCCGAGGCCCACACTAGATACCTGACTCCAAACGGAGAGAACACTGCTGGGGCATCAGACTGAAAATATACAGGCACCTCAGGGGGAGCGGGAGGTGAGGCACCTCAGCCTGATGAAAGCACTACGCCACTGCTCCACGAGGGGGCTCCATGCCCATTGATGTATTCTGGGGAGTGCAAAGCCACAGTCTCTCAAGTCTCTCAAGTGGGTGGGTTGCCCACTGCTTTATCCTGGGGAGTGTAAAGCCACAGTCTCCCAAGTCTCTCCAGTGGGTGCTTTGCCCACTGCTTTATCCTGGGAAGTGCAAAGCCACAGTCTCTCAAGTCTTTTCAGTGGGTGGGTTGCCCACTGCTTTATCATGGGTAGTGCAAAGCCACAGTCTCTCAAGTCTCTCCAGTGGGTGCTTTGCCCACTGCTTTATCCTGGGGAGTGCAAAGCCACAGTCTCTCAAGTCTTTTCAGTGGGTGGGTTGCCCACTGCTTTATCCTGGGGAGTGCAAAGCCACAGCCTCTCAAGTCTCTCCAGTGGGTGCTTGGCCCACTGCTTTATCCTGGGGAGTGCAAAGCCACAGACTCTCAAGTCTCTCCAGTGGGTGCTTTTCCCACTGCTTTATCCTGGGGCGTGCAAAGCCACTGTCTCTCAAGTCTTTTCAGTGGGTGGGTTGCCCACTTCTTTATCCTGGAGAGTGCAAAGTCACACTCTCTCAAGTGGATAACAGTCTCCACTAGTTCCGGAGGGGGCTTTGTGCCCAGAGTGCTTCATCCTGCCAAGGACAGAGGTAGTGGATGTGATACTCCACTGGTTCTGGAGGGGGCTTTGTGCCCAGAGTGCTTCATCCTGCCAAGGACAGAGGTAGTGGATGTATCTCTCCACTGGTTCTGGAGGGGACCTTGTGCCCAGACTGCTTCATCCTGCCAAGGACATAAGTAGTGGGTGTATCTCTGCACTGGTTCTGGAGGGAGCTTTGTTCCCTGAGTGCTTCATCCTGCCAAGGACTGAGGTAGTGGATGTGATACTCCACTAGTTCTGGAGGGGGCTTTGTGCCCAGAGACTTTCATCCTGCCAAGGACTGAGGTAGTAGATGCCTTTCTCCACTGAAAGTGATGCTTCATGAAATCTGCCAAGGCTCCTGGAGCTCACCACCAGCCTCGGACGACTGACCACTGGGGATGGCAGCCATGTCTGCGGTGATGCCACTGGCTCAGGATGTCGCGGGGCTGCTGACGGTGCTTGCGGCGGTGTCAGTCGTGGCGGTGCTTGCGGCGGTCTCTGTGGCAGCAGTGCTGGCGGGGGGCTCTGTGGCAGCAGTGCTGGTTGCAGGCTCTGTGGCAGTGGTGCTGGTTGTGGGCTTTGTGGCAGCGGTGCTGGTTGCGGGCTCTGTGGCAGCACTGCTGCTTGTGGTCTCTGTGGCAGCGGTGCTGGTTGCAGGCTCTGTGGCAGCAGTGCTGGTTGCGGGCTCTTTGGCGGCAGTGCTTGCTGGTAGTGGGCTCTGTGGCAGCGGTGCTGGCGGTGGGCTCTGTGGCAGCGGGCTCTGTGGCAGCGGTGCTGGGGCCGGTGCAGATGGCTGTGCAGGTGGCGGTGAAGGAGGCGGTCTTCTCTGCCGTACAGGTTGGCGTCGACGTGGGAAGAAGGTGTGACACTGGTCCCTCAGTCGGTGCCATCATGCCCTCTCCTGACCTGCCCTTCAGTTTCTGGCCCTTCCCCACCTTTGATGATGGCGCAGCTGTCTTGCCACTATCCCCTTTCGTTTTCACTGACACCTTGGTGGCAGGTGTTTTCTGCTTCTCCCTCTGGGATGTGGGAAACTTTTTTAGCTTGGCAGGTGGCGGAATGTCCTTGCCCTCACTTCGTGGCACACTGGCAGCCCTGATGGTTGGCACACTCCAATAGACCGCAGTTGCTGGCACCACTGTGCCTGGGGATGTGGTGGCTGGTTTGAGACCTGGAAAGCCTGGCCCTAGGGGACGGACAGGGGGGAGGTGTAGGTAAGAGGTCAATATTAGCCAGGAAAAGTTTTTTAGACACACTGGGACGGGTAGATGGAGGGGGTTTAGGAGTGGAGGAAGAGGTAGTGGTTGTAGGAGGTGTACGTCTGCTGAATTTGAGTGAAGGTGCATGGGCTGGAGGCTGTTGTGAGGTCGATGGCTGTTGGGTGGGTGTGTGCCTGCGTTTGTGTACTTTGGGAGGAGGGCTCACTGACACACTGGGAGAGGACACAGGGGATGTGTGAATGGTAGTGGGGTGGTGAGTGTACGTGAGCGGTGTGTGGTGATGGGCGTTCTGGTGATGGAGGTAGTGGCTGAAGATGTAGTGCATGCAGGTGTGAGTGGAGACGAGACTGGGAGGGAGGAGGGAGACGTGGAGGAGGGGTATACAGTGAAGGCAGTGGATGTTGGTATGTCTGCATGGGTATGATGCTTGTGTGAGTGCCTATGGGATGTGTGGTGCTTATGTTTGCCTGAGCCACTTTTGTGTGTTGAGGTGTGTGCATGCTGGTCTGATGGTGTGCTTGGGATAGGCTGAGGTACAGAGGATTGGGTCTGGGTGGAGGAAGTTGGAGGGGGAGGCTGGACACAGGGACAATGGCTGCCATTAGTGCTGAGGCCAGAGCCTGAAATGCTCTCTGTTGGGCTGCCTGGCCAGAGTGAATGCCCTCCAGGTATGCATTTGTTTTTTGCAAATGCCTCTCAACACCTTGGATGGCTTTCAGAATGGTAGACTGCCCAACAGTGAGGGATCTTAGGAGGTCAATAGTCTCCTCACTGAGGGCAGCAGGGCTGACTGGGCAGGGCCTGAGGTGCCTGGGACGAAGGAGATGCCCACCCTTCTGGGTGGGCGGGCACGGGACACACGCTTAGGGGCTGCTGGGAGGGCGGTGCTGGTAGGGGAGGTGGCGGCTGTACCTGTTGATGCGGGAGGCACAGAAGGGCCCACCACCTCAAGGGAGCTCCCATCAGAGGAGGAGTCGCTGTCACTGCTGTCACCTCGTGTCCCCGCCGTGGAGCTCCCCTCGCCCTCCGTCCCACTGGTGGCTTCAGACTCCATTGTTTCGCCCTTCAGGCCAAGTGGGATGCAGCTCCCTCCTGCTCCGGTGCCACTGCCCCTCTGCCTGATGATGCTATTGCACACAAGAACAGGGAACTACAAAAAGGGGGGGGGAGACAGAAGAAAGACATGTTCAGTGCATGGAACACCACTAATGTTGGCGGACACTACAGACACAGCAGCCCTCTGCACTACGCCATGCACTTATTGTTACTAGATTATTCACATGCCCATGGGGTACAAAGCCTAAGTCTGATTGCTGCACACATGGAAGTCACAGGAGCCTGACTAGGTGTAGAGGGCACAAACTACTAGTGGGGTTGGGGTGCCACAGAGCCTGTCTCACAAAGGACCTTGCCTACCAAGATCGCCCTGGCCTAGGGGAACCCACTGCCCACCTCCTCCACCCAGACACCTCGTAATGCGTGCAGAGTCAGATGAATGTGACTGTACTCACCCCCTTGTGGCTGCTGTGATGCCCTCAAGTGCCCATCCAACTCCGGATGCACCACCGCCAGGATCCGGAACATCAGAGGGGTCATGGTGCGACAAGCACCCCTCCCACGATGGGAGGCCTTACCCAGCTGGGCCTCCGCCGTCTTCTTGCTCCAGCGGCGAATGTCCTCCCATCTTTTACGGCAGTGGGTGCTCTGTCTGTGGTGGACCCCCAGGGTCCGCACGTCCTTGGCGATGGCACGCCAAATATCCTTCTTCTGGTGGGCGCTGACCTAGAGGAATAGTACAGGGGAAAAGGAAGATCTTTACCCTTTCGGACAGTCATACTCATTGGCCCACGTTCCCACCCTTGCCCTGACGCACAGACACTCACCATCCGCTCATGCAGGCCTCAGTCCCCCCCCCATGTATCTTCCATCCACACCACTACAAACAGGCATTGCCCATGCAGCATGCTCACAGTGTACTTACCTGTGTGTCTGGAGGACCGTACAGTTGTATGTTCTGGGGAGGACCCCATCCACTAATTTCTCCAACTCCTCCGAAGTGAAGGCAGGGGCCCTTTCCCCAGACACATGGGCCATCGTCGCTTCCAGACTGAGGTCACAGCAGCACTTGCAGTGTAGGTCCTCTCCTGTTGAAGGTCAGGTATCAAGTGAGTGAACAGACAGAAAATGGCAGTCACTTCCGCAGCGGTGCGTACCGTCACTGCTGGCGTACATCGTCATTGGCTCCTCGGACCCATAGGGTCCAATGTTAACCAATGCAGGATTGTGCCGCGGTCTTCGACCGCCTACAGCGACGGTGCAGAACGCCAGCACAGTTACCTCATATCCCCTTGTACCACCTTACAGGTCAGGCAGCCGCCATTTCAGGGGGCCACATGCCATTAATTTCGACTGCGTCACACATATCTAGGCCTTGCAAACACACAGTAACAGGCGCATTGCGGATTATTAAATGTGTGCAAATGACATTTTGTGATACCTCAGTGTAGGCTGACTCTCTGCTCGCTGTTCTCCTCCATAGGGCACAACCGCTGGGGCAGGTGATGAGGTGGCGGCATCCCCCGGTGTACAGAACACTGGTGGACCTGTTGACAATGGAAGAGAGAAACGTAATAGTCACCTACAGACTTGATTGTGCAACAATCCATGTTGCCCAGTTGGAGCCAGACCTGATGTCAGCTATCCGCCATCCCACAGGGATACCCCCTCTAGTGCAGGTCCTGTCAGTACTCCATTTCCTGGCAAGTGGGTCTTTTCAAACAACAGTGGCCATTGCATCAGGGATGTCCCAGCCAATGTTCCCTAACATGCTGTCCAGAGTGTTGTCTACCCTGCTGAAACACATGCGCAGCTACACCGTTTTCCCTCAGGTGGAGGTTTTGCCTACAGTGAAAGGTGACTTCTATGCCCTGGGACATATCCCCAACATCATAGGTGTCATCAGGGTGACAAAGTGGGACAGAAGGGTGACATTCAGGGGGGTCTCATTTCCTGGCGGGGGTCTTGGTAATGTTCTCTGTCTTGTTCCTGGATCTCAGGGACCATTTGCGGGGTGGCTCTCCGTCTGCAGGGGGTGGGGTGCTAGTGTCGTGGTCCTGTGGCGGTGCCTCCTGTCCACTAGCGCCGGCGGAGGTGGAGGGCTGTTCATCATCCAGGCTAGTGTCAGGGGCCCCTTGTTGTGCCACAGTGTCCCTCCTGGTGTTGACAAGGTCCTTCAGCACCCCTACAATGGTGACCAGGGTGGTGTTAATGGACTTCAGTTCCTCCCTGATCCCCAGATAGTGTTCCTCCTGCAGCTGCTTGGTCTCCTAATAGTTGGCCAGTACCGTTGCCATTGTCTCCTGGGAATGATGGTACGCTCCCATGATGTTGGAGAGGGCCTTGTGGAGAGTGGGTTCCCTGGGCCTGTTCTGTCCCTGTCACACAGCTGTCCTCCCAGTTCCCCTGTTTTCCTGCTCCTCTGTCCCCTGAACCGTGTGCCCACTGCCACTGCCCCCAGGTCCCTGATTTTCATGGGGTGGTGGGTTTGCCTGAGTTCCCTGTAGTGGTGGACACACTGCTGCTTGACGTGTCCTGGGGACAGAGGGATGGGCCTGCTGGGTGGGTGCTGTACTAGTGTTTCCTGAGGGGGAAGGCTCTGTGGTGGCTTGTGCCAGGGGAACCGACTGTCCCGAGGTCCCAGATGGGCCTGGCTGGTCATCTTGATCCAGTTGTGCAGAGATGCTGTCATCACTGTGGGCCTCTTCTCTGGGGGGACTGGATATGTCTGGAACCTCCTGTCCGGTGATGCTGGGTAGGGGTCCTGCAGGCGTGTAAAGGCATGATTATTGCATCTGTGTGTGCCATTGTGTGCAATGTGTGAGTGACCCTGTACTCCAGTGCTTGTATTCTTGTCTAGGTCCTTGTGTGATATTTGTTTTGGGGTCTGTGTGGATATCTGTAGTGGACATGCTTTGGTGATGGGTGTCCCTGCCTTGGTGTTGCATGCAGGGCTTGGTGTTGGGACGGGTGGTTTGTGATATGTGAGGTGTTGGAGTGATGGGGGTGAGGGTGAGGGTGGGGGTATGTAATGGCATGCAGGTAGGGTGGGGGATATAATAATTAAGAGTTGCATTACCAGAGTCCATTCCTCCTGCTACTCCTGTGAGGCCCTCAGGATGCAGTGTTGCCAAGACTTGCTCCTCCCATGTTGGTAGTTGTGGGGGAGGAGGTGAGGGTCCACCGCAAGTCCTCTGTACTGCAATTTGGTGTCTTGAGACCACGGAACGCACCTTCCCACGTAGGTCGTTCCACCTCTTCCTGATGTCATACCGTGTTCTTGGATGCTGTCCCACTGCGTTGACCCTGTCGACGATTCTGCGCCATAGCTCCATCTTCCTAGCAATGGAGGTGTGCTGCACCCGTGATGCGAATATCTGTGGCTCTACCCGGACGATTTCCTCCACCATGACCCTGAGCTCCTCCAGAGAGAACCCGGGGAGTCGTTGTGGTGCCATGATGTGGTGTGGGTGATGTGTGAGGTGGTGTGTGTTGTGATGTGCGAGGGGATGTGTTGTTGTGTGTTGTTTGAGGTGCGTGGATGTTGTGTGAGTGATGACGTTGTGTGTCTGTGGATGCTAGTGTTGTTTCTGGTGGTGTCTCTCTCTGGCCTTCTTTCGGAATTTTTGGTAGAAGGGGTTTGTGGGTGATGTGGGTGTGTGTTTTTTATTGGATTGGGTGTGTGGGAGTGGTGTGTGTATGTGTATCAGGTGTGTGTATTTCAATTTGTCCAATGTGGTTGTGTTTTGTAAATGTGTGTGTATTTTGAGTGCAGCGGTGTGTACCGCCAATGGAATACCGTGGTTGAAAGACCGCCGCGTGGATTCGTGGGTCATGATAGTGTGGGCGTATTCCTGTTGGCGTGACAGTGGAGGTTTTGTTTTCGCCGGTTTCTCACTGACCTTTGGTGTGGCGGACTTGTGTGGGTGTCTGTATTATGGCGGATTCCGAGCTGTGGGTCGTAATAGCTGTAGCGGAATTCCGCCGCCGCATCGGTGTGTTGGCGGTCTTCTGCACGGCGGTAAGCGGATTTACTGATATGTTGTAATGAGGGCCAGAGTGTTTTATTGCATGTGTGTAAGTACTGAGGGCCATATTTATACTTTTTGACGCAAAACTGTGCCGGCGCAGTTTTGAGTCAAAAATATTATGCCCGGCTAACGCCATTTCGGGTGTCAAATTTATACTTTGACGCACGGCGGCGCAAACCACAGGTGTAAGTAAATTTTTGTGACGCACACCGCAGCGTCAAGTCGTAAAGCAAAACGACGTTAACGCGGCAGAAATGACTGTGGGTCGATTTACGACACCGTAAACCGGATATGCAGCGTTTTTTTACGCAGTAGCGTTAAAATTCCCCGCGAACACAGCCATTTCAGCAGAGGAGAGCCAAAATGGATCCCAGATGCCTGTACAGACCCCAGGAAGATGACAACAAACCAGGAACCAGCCAGGAGGACCCACACAAGACCCAGGACAGTTTGAAGAAGAAAAGAAAGTGTTGCTTCAGTGCAGAGGAACAGGAAATTCAGGTGAAAGAGGTGACCAACCAGCAGCACCAACTGTTAGTCACCACAAAGTTTCCGATCAGTAGGAGAGAGGCAAAATGGCAAAAAAAAATTGACAAGATTAACAGTGTGGCAGAAGTACGCAGAACAGTCATCAAGTGCAAGAAACGCTGGCATGACTGCAAGCGCAGGACCAAAGAAAAGATGTCCAGGAACAGAAAGGCAGCACTGCAGACTGGAGGTGGGAGTCCAGCACACCAGGAGCCCTTGGACCACATGGAGGAGATGGTCGCAGCCATCATCCCTGAGGAGATCGTCACAGGGATTCAAGGACAGGACAGCGCAGACTACCAGGAGACAACACACATGCAGGGTAAGTCGCATGGGGAATTAAAATGCACTAATGTGAACTGTAAGCAGGGGGGGATACCAACTACAAAATGCATACAAGCCATGATATACATGGAGTGGCATGGGTAAAGGGGTATGGCATGGGGGCATGGCCTGTACAGAGAGAAGCTGGGGCACACCATAACACAACACCAACAACAGTCCCATGGGGGTATTCTGCCATGCCAATGATGTAGCAAAGGTAAAGCCACACAAGGAGGGAAGGGCAGAACGTCAAACTGACATCCCGTCATACGTCAGCCACTATACCCCCTACATTAACTAGGGCCCAATTAACAACCTCTAGCCATACCGACAACTGGAATAAAACAGTGACAACAGTTGGCACTACCACCTCCGCTCTGTGTGCAGCTCAACTGGCCAATGGCAGTAACGTCCCCATGGATCTTACACCACCTAAATTAGTGAATTGAGGATGACAACTTTAACAATCCCCTGAAACAAGACAAATGTTCCAGTCCTGTCAAATGTGAATGCCTATAGTTGCCGCAAACATCAGCCAATGTCATCAACATTAGGAGCTACACAGCACTAAGGTCACACCCATGCTGCATATGCCAGGGTCCATCCTGTGCCTGGGTCACAATGCAACATCCCAAATGTCATACTGCTCACACAACAGCATTGAGGGGGAGGACACATGTAACTGGTCACTGACATACACCTGCGCAGTCAAAGGAGGAAATAGGACACTGCTACGACTATCAGGGCAATCCAATCTCCACACATTCCCCTACATCAGCTGTACACATTACCAATGCTAACATCCATATTGTGCCATTAAAATGCTATGCATAGGATACGCTACATTTCAACTACATATAAGTGGATGTGAAAGATCAGAGGAGGCAGGTCCAGATTGTTAAGTGTGCTGCTAGTGCCATCACAACACCCACAGCCAGTGAAAGGCCTCACCATTAGAATGGATGTAGACAGCGGGTTGAGTAGGACAAGAAGGTGGCAATTCACTATTTGGTCTAAACCAACACTAGAGGAGATGATGCCGACAAGTCTAATAACTTACCACAATACATGTGACATGCAGGTGGGGCATAGGCCTGGGAGAATGCCCATCTGAAAGACTGGAGCAATGAACCAGATCACAATGTGAAATCATCACAAGGCCGGCATGTCACATCACCAATGCCACAACACAGACACACTAATTGTACCCTATTTCATTGCAGAGGACAATGGCTCTCCTATGGATATGCCTGTCCAGGACTACCCTGATGACATGGATGACGAGCTGACAAACATCAGCCACCAGACCCTCCAAGATGTCCTTGGAACCCTCCAGACCGCACCTTCTGTCACAAGGAGGAGCTCAGAACAAGCAGCCATCACAGAGGACCCACCCACAACACCAATTGTAAGACCTGCCAGCTCCAATACAGCTGAGGACTCAGATGACACAGGCACCAGCTTTGAGAGAACTGTAGTCAGAGTACAGCAGGAGCTGGCCAAGAGGTGGGGGTGGGGTTGCAAACTATGGCAGCCAGCCTAAAGGGGGTGCGTTTGTGCATGATGTCAACTGAATAACAGGCAGCAGCTATGCAAGGGCGAACAACTATCTTGCAGGAAGTAGAAAAAAGGCTGAAGGAAATCAGCACATCTGTAATACAGGTGACCCAACACCTACAACAGCAATCCTGCCAACGCGTGCACGAATGCAACATTGAACCCCTCAGGGCCGACCTGGCTGCCTACCATCGTGATGTGGCTGCTATTCTCAAGAACCAGCAGATCCTCCTTGCAGCAGTACTGCCCTTAAGATCTTCACAGGTAGCAGCGACGGGAATGTCTGACTCCACGTCTTCTACCACTGAGGTGTGTGTTGCCCCTTCACAACCACGACCACCAAGGACAGAGAAGGCAACACAGACATCAAAAAAGGAAGACATGGAACAGATCACCTTCACACGGAAAAGTACCCGGAAGCACTAGTCCCTGCCACATGACCAACTATTACCAAGGTCCTGCGCTTTGTAACATGCCAGTCTTACAATAACTGTACTCAATGACTGTTCTGCAAACCACCGTATATCTTGTCAGCCTGCCCAGTGATTGTCTCTCACTTACTCATTGGCAAATCCTGTCCCTCTGCACTGTCTGACACATCACCCCATCATGTCAAATGCATTTTCCTTTACCACTTGTGTAGGATCACAATGGAAGATGTCACTATAATGGACTCACAATCATGGACAATGTACATATAGCACTACAACACTTTTCAATAAATAGCACTTATACAACCACTTTGTCTCTTTGTAATGTGACACATCAACCGTGCAGTAGATCACTGAATTTTGCCTCCTGTCAAATTACATAGCTTGTCAATACAACTGTCCTGAAATTATGTAGTCTGATAACTATGCACAATGGCCTGGATTGCACCATACTCTGCCCTTCCTGAGGTAATATCTGATGAAAAGAGAAACCATACACCATAATGTTGTGTTGGACAGAATAATGCTTCCTCAAGGGATATCTAAGCCATCAAATATTGGCAGCAAAATGTTGCCACCATGCAATACTAACACATATAACATTGCCCACAAATCTAAGCAAACAGTCAACAAACTGCATGAATGAAGGTGTCTGAGTTTACATCCAAATAAGTAATCATGCTGAACAGTGTCACAAATGATCTCTGTGAGTCATGAACACAATACTACAAGCTACTACCACTCAGCTAATAAGGGTTACCTTGAACATCACACTGCAGTCAGAAATAGCACTGTGTCCCCAATCTGGAAGCACTGTATGTGACATTGAAAACATACGTAATGAAAAAAACTCGTTGGTATCCTTAGCAACTGTGATTGGTGGTTGTAATGAATGGTCGAATCTTTGCAAGGTAGCTCTGGGGTAGCTGCCAATCTTACAGCTCAGTTGGGATTTGTTCGTAGCATAGGACACAAATGTATTAGAACAGAAATCATGTACACTTATGCCAAGGCCCTGATCTACAAGCATTTCGCACATACTGTAAAGGGTTCACTACATATTTATTAAACAGTAATAACAGAAAAGGGAACTCGGGGAAAAGTCTTACCTACCCTAATCTGCCAAACTACTCATTACCCACAACTGTCCCTAACTAACCTAAGCTAAACTTACTTATCACATGTAATGAAACATTCTAAACATCCCCCCCCACCCCGCTTATGAGACGGGACACATGGAGGACAACAGATACTAACCTAAACACATACTATCCTATCCTAAAAAAATATGTATTTTTTTGTATATTTTCTTTTATTTTTTTTGGATAATTTTTTATTTTTTTCTAAACACACAAGAACCCCAACATAGCCCACACACACTCAAAAAGAAAAAAAAATAATAATCAGGACTCCCCACCCACTAACACTAACTAAACTAACAGCCTATACTAACCTAATACTAAGCCCCCTAAGCTCACTAAGTATAGGAATAAGGAAAGAGGAGGGAGGGGAGGGAATCATGTCTATCAACAAAGTCTAGAGGTTGGCCCTCCGGAGGGTCCTCTTAATGGACCGCACACGCCTGTTGATATGGCGAACATCCCGACGTAGGTGACTCCTTTTCCTGAGGACACAGTCCATTTTGCGCTGCATGTCCACAAAAGCAGCAGGGTAAATTATTGCAGCTGGGGTGGTCTGGGTACCAGCTGAGGACGTGTGTGGCCATGTATGGTCAATGCCTGTGGGCTACCCTGAAGGTGGTCCACTGCTAGGGCCTGGAGCACTTGCAGATGTTGTAGGCACAACAGTCCCAGCTGTGGGTGGTGCCACCTGGGTGGTAGTGGTGGTCGTGCTGGTGGTGGCTGTGGTGGGCAAAGAAGGGCCATCCTGTGGGAAAGCCCTCCAGGCTCCGGAGGCACGTTCGGTCCTGTATCTTTGGGCCATCCTTCTGTACCCCGGCTGGTAACGCATTGCCCGCCTCTGGAATTCACGGACCTGGATGGGTGCCATGTTAGCAGCTGTGAAGACAAATGAAAAAACTTACATTAGGAACGGCATTGTGTGAAATGGCACAAGAAGTAAATCAGACAGTACATCTACTGTACTGGTAACAGCTCCTATCATCATACAGATCATTGAACGTCCCTGAGGAAGTACATGGCAGGCCAGCATACAAAGGTCGTATCACACATAGCACATCCAACCCCTACAAGATGGGAAACAACTGGCATGATTTTGGCATCAGAGTTCTGCCAGTTGCAGCTAACAATCATGCTGCACATCCTCCGCCAATGCCAGGGCTACAAATGTCAGTGTACGGGATAGAAATCTAGGGCCACATGATCTGCAAGTTGCAAATTGACTTGCTAGTATAGTACTCATGTGCTAAACCTGAGTGTGTATACTAGGTTCTGACCAAAGATTCACTGATTCACATGTCTGTGTAACATACTTGTATCATCAGTCCTAGGTACACTATTCACAAACCCATGCCGGTGTTTGAGGGTGGGGGGTGGAGAAACAACTAACAATTTCAAACAACATGGTCACCCAGGAAGCTTCTGAAAGCTGGACATGTGTTTGGCTCGGCACACACACCACAGGTAAGGTTCATCTACAAAAAGGAGACAGCAAACTCTTGACCCATCCCAGCGCCACACGTCTTGCAATGCAGACCTTTGTCCACATCATATACTTCCAGTAAGCCATGACTTACAACTAACACAGAGTTGCAAGAACACCCCTGGCCATGATTTGCATGCACACCTAGGCCATTGCATTCAAGTGCCACATACTTGTAGCACTACATGTGGAGCTACATGCTGCTAGAAAGTTCAACCTACAGTTTCATAAGTACATTAGTGTAGGAGGCTGGCATGGCTTGTAGTGGGTACCAAGGGGTACTTACACTCTGTACCAGGTCCAGTTATCCCTTGTTAGTGTAGAAGAGGTGTTTCTAGCAGCTTAGGCTGATAGAAGGTAGCTATAGCAGAGCAGCTTAGGCTGAACTAGGAGACATGCAAAGCTCCTACTATACCACTGGTGTCATATGCACAATATCATAAGAAAACACAATACACAGATATACTAAAAATAAAGGTACTTTATTTTTATGACAATATGCCAAAAGTATCTCAGTGAGTACCCTCAGTATGAGGAGGCCAAATATACACAAGATATATGTACACAATACCAAAAATATGCAGTAATAGCAAAAGGAAGTAATGCAAGCAATGTAAAGTTACAGTAGATTGCAATAGGAGCACATAGGTATAGGGGCAACACAAACCATATACTCCAAAAGTGGAATGCGAACCCCGAATGGACCCCAAACCTATGTGAGCTTGTAGAGGGTCGCTGGGGCTGTAAGAAAACAGTGAGGGTTAGAAAAATAGCCCACCCCAAGACCCAGAAAAGTAGGTGTAAAGTGCACCTATATTCCCCAGAGAGCACAGAAGTCGTGATAGGGGAATTCTTCAAGGAAGACCAACACCAGCAAAGCAACCAAAGTGGATTTCCGGACGAGAGTACCTGTGGAACAAGGAGACCAAGTCCAAGAGTCGCGACAAAGTCGAGATTGGGCAGATGCCCAGGAAATGCCAGCTGAGGGTGCAAAGAAGCTGCCACTGGATGGTAGAAGCTGTGGATTCTGCAAGAACGAAGAGGGCTAGAAACTTCCCCTTTGGAGGATGGATGTCCCACGTCGTGAAGAAGCTTGCAGAGGTGCTCCCACGAAGAAAGACTGCAAACAAGCCTTGCTAGCTGCAAGGGTCGCGGTTAGGGTTTTTGGATGTTGCTGTGGCCCAGGAGGGACCAAGATGTCGCCACTTGGATGAGGAGACAGAGGGGGCGACCAGCAAGTCAGGGAGCCCTCACAGAAGCAGGCAGCACCCGCAGAAGTACCGGAACAGGCACATGGAAAAGGAGGGAACTGGAGCACACCCAAAGACACAAAAGGGAGTCCCACGACGCCGGAGGACAACTTAAGAGGTTGTGCACTGCAGGTTAGAGTGTCGGGGACCCAGGCTTGGCTGTGAACGAAGGAAATCCTGGAAGAGTGCACAGGAGCCGGAGTAGCTGCAAATCACGCGATACCCAGCAATGCAGTCTAGCGTGGGGAGGCAAGGACTTACCTCCACCAAACTTGGACTGAAGAGTCACTGGACTGTGGGAGTCACTTGGACAGAGTTGCTGAGTTCCAGGGACCACGCTCGTCATGCTGAGAGGGAACCCAGAGGACCGGTGATGCAGTCTTTTGTTGCCTGCGGTTGCAGGGGGAAGATTCCGTCGACCCACGGGAGATTTCTTCAGAGCTCCTAGTGCAGAGAGGAGGCAGGCTACCCCCAGAGCATACACCACCAGGAAACAGTTGAGAAGGCGGCAGGATCAGCGATACAAGGTTGCAGTAGTCGTCTTTTCTACTTTGTTGGGTTTTGCAGGCGTCCTGAGCAGTCAGCGGTCGATCCTTTGGCAGAAGGTGAAGAGAGAGATGCAGAGGAACTCTGATGAGCTCTTGCATTCGTTATCTCAAGAATTCCCCAAAGCAGAGACCCTAAATAGCCTGAAAAGGAGGTTTGGCTACCTAGGAAGGAGGATAGGCTAGCAACACAGGTAAGAGCCTATCAGAAGGAGTTTCTGACGTCACCTGCTGGCACTGGCCACTCAGAGCAGTCCAGTGTGCCAGCAGCACCTCTGTTTCCAAGATGGCAGATGTCTGGAGCACACTGGAGGAGCTCTGGGCACCTCCCCTGGGAGGTGCAGGTCAGGGGAGTGGTCACTCCCCTTTCCTTTGTCCAGTTTCGTGCCAGAACAGGGCTGGGGGATCCCTGAACCGGTGTAGACTGGCTTATGCAGAGATGGGCACCATCTGTGCCCATCAAAGCATTTCCAGAGGCTGGAGGAGGCTACTCCTCCCCAGCCCTGACACCTTTTTCCAATGGGAGAGGGTGTAACACCCTCTCTCAGAGGAAGTCCTTTGTTCTGCCTTCCTGGGCCAAGCCTGGCTGGACCCCAGGAGGGCAGAAACCTGTCTGAGGGGTTGGCAGCAGCAGCAACAGCAGCAGCTGCAGTGAAACCCTGGGAAAGGAAGTTTGGCTGTACCCGGGTCTGTGCTAGAGACTCGGGGGATCATGGAATTGTCTCCCCAATGCCAGAATGGCATTGGGGTGACAATTCCATGATCTTAGACATGTTACATGGCCATGTTCGGAGTTACCATTGTGACGCTATACATAGGTAGTGACCTATGTATAGTGCACGCGTGAAATGGTGTCCCCGCACTCACAAAGTCCAGGGAATTTGCCCTGAACGATGTGGGGGCACCTTGGCTAGTGCCAGGGTGCCCACACACTAAGTATCTTAGCACCCAACCTTTACCAGGTAAAGGTTAGACATATAGGTGACTTATAAGTTACTTAAGTGCAGTGGTAAATGGCTGTGAAATAACGTGGACGTTATTTCACTCAGGCTGCAGTGGCAGGCCTGTGTAAGAATTGTCAGAGCTCCCTATGGGTGGCAAAAGAAATGCTGCAGCCCATAGGGATCTCCTGGAACCCCAATACCCTGGGTACCTCAGTACCATATACTAGGGAATTATAAGGGTGTTCCAGTATGCCAATGCGAATTGGTGAAATTGGTCACTAACCTGTTAGTGACAATTTGGAAAGTAAAGAGAGAGCACAACCACTGACGTTCTGGTTAGCAGAGCCTCAGTGAGACAGTTAGTCATCACACAAGGAACACATACAGGGCACACTTATGAGCACTGGGGCCCTGGCTGGCAGGGTCCCAGTGACACATACAATAAAACAACATATATACAGTGAAATATGGGGGTAACATGCCAGGCAAGATGGTACTTTCCTACACAACCCCCCCCCCAAACGAAGGACAATAAGACTAGCCATGACCTGATGAGTCTTCATTGTCTAAGTGGAAATACCTGGAGAGTCCATCTGCATTGGAGTGGGTACTCCCAGGTCTATGTTCCACTGTATAGTCCATTCCCTGTAGAGATATGGACCACCTCAACAATTTAGGGTTTTCACCTTCCATTTGTTTTAGCCAAAGTAGAGGTTTGTGGTCTGTCTGAACAATGAAGTGAGTGCCAAACAGGTATGGCCTCAACTTCTTCAGTGCCCAGACCACAGAAAAGGCCTCCCTCTCTATGGCAGACCAACGCTTTTCTCTAGGGGTCAACCTCCTGCTGATAAAAGCAACAGGTTGATCCTGGCCCTCAGAATTGAGTTGTGATAAGACTGCCCCTACCCCTAATTCAGATGCATCAGTTTGAACAATGAATTTCTTGGAGTAACATGGGCTTTTTAGGACAGGTGCAGTGCACATGGCCTGTTTCAGCTCCTCAAAAGCTTTCTGACAGCTAGCTGTCCACAATACCTTTTTAGGCATTTTCTTGGAGGTGAGGTCATTAAGTGGGGCTGCAATAGAGCCATAGTTCTTAATGAACCTCCTGTAATACCCAGTGAGGCCTAAGAAGGCTCTCACCTGGGTCTGAGTTGAAGGGGGAACCCAATCCATGATAGTTTGGATTTTCCCCTGAAGTGGTGCAATCTGTTCTCCACCCACCAGGTGTCCCAGATAAACCACTTTCCCCTGCCCTATCTGGCACTTTGAAGCCTTGATAGCGAGGCCTGCCTTTTGCAGGGCCTCCAAAACTTTCCATAGGTGGGCCAGGTGATCATCCCAGGTGGAGCTAAAGACAGCTATATCATCTAGATATGCTGCACTAAAAGCCTCCAACCCTTGTAGGACTGTATTCACCAACCTCTGAAAAGTGGCAGGCGCATTTTTCAAACCAAAGGGCATTACTGTGAATTGGTAGTGCCCTCCAATAGTCAAAAATGCAGTTTTTGCTTTAGCATCCTCTAATAATTTGATCTGCCAATACCCTGCAGTCAAATCAAAGGTGCTTAGATACTTGGCAGATGACAGTGTATCTATTAGCTCATCTGCCCTGGGTATAGTGTGAGCATCAGTTTTTGTTACCTGGTTGAGACCTCTGTAATCTACACAAAACCTCATTTCCCTTTTTCCATCTTTGGAATGAGGCTTTGGTACAAGCACCACAGGAGAGGCCCATGGGCTTTCAGAATGTTCAACCACTCCCAGTTCAAGCATTTTCGGAACTTCTAGTTTTATGCAGTCCCTGACATGGTCAGGCTGCCTATAGATCTTACTTTTGACAGGCATGCTGTCTCCAGTATCTATAGTGTGCTCACACCAAGAAGTGGTGCCTGGCACAGTAGAAAAGAGTTCAGAAAACTGACCTAGGAGATTTATGCAGGTGTCTTTCTGCTCAGCAGTAAGACAGTCTGCCAACACTACACCTTCCACTAGAGCATCTTGTTCTGTGGAAGAGAAGAGATCAGGGAGAGGGTCACTCTCTTCTTCCTGTCCTTCATCTGTTGCCATGAGCAGGGTGAGATCAGCCCTGTCATAGTAGGGTTTTAGGTGATTGACATGGAGCACCCTAAGGGGACTCCTTGCAGTGCCCAAGTCAACCAAGTAGGTGACTTCTCCCTTTTTTTCAACAATGATGTGGGGTCAACACCATTTGTGTTGGAGTGCTCTTGGGGCCACAGGCTCCAATACCCACACCTTCTGTCCTGGTTGGTACTGAATCAGACCAGCCTTCTGGTCATGCCATTGCTTTTGGATCTCTTGGCTGGCCTGAAGGTTTTTACTGGCCTTTTTCATGTACTCAGCCATTCTGGATCTTAGGCCGAGTACATAGTCCACTATGTCTTGCTTAGGAGCTTTTAAAGGTTGTTCCCAACCCTCCTTTACAAGTGTTAGAGGACCTCTTACAGGGTGTCCAAATAGGAGTTCAAAGGGGCTGAAGCCCACTCCTTTCTGGGGTACCTCCCTGTAAGCAAAAAGGAGGCAAGGTAACATGACATCCCATCTCCTTCTGAGTTTTTCAGGGAGTCCCATTATCATTCCTTTGAGAGTTTTATTAAACCTCTCTACCAGTCTGTTTGTTTGTGGATGATAAGGTGTGGTGAATTTGTATGTTACATCACATTCCTTCCATATGGCCTTCAAGTATGCAGACATAAAGTTGCTACCCCTGTCTGATACCACCTCTTTTGGGAAACCCACCCTGGAAAAGATTCCCAGGAGGGCTTTTGCCACTGCAGGAGCTGTAGTGGTCCTTAGAGGAATTGCTTCAGGATATCTTGTGGCATGGTCCACTACCACCAAGATAAACCTATTGCCTGTAGCAGTAGGAGGGTCAGGGGGGGCAACTATGTCAACCCCTGCCCTTTCAAAGGGAACCCCAACCACAGGCAGTGGAATAAGGGGAGCCTTTGGTGTGCCACCAGTTTTGCCACTGGCTTGGCAGGTCACACAGGACTTACAAACGTCTTTTGTGTCCTCTGACATTCTAGGCCAATGAAACAGGGGGACAAGCCTTTCCCATGTTTTAATTTGCCCTAAATGTCCAGCCAAGGGAATGTCGTGCTCCAGAGTTAGGAGGAACTCTCTGTATTGCAGGGGAATGACCAATCTCCTGGCTGCTCCAGGTTTTGGGTCCCTTGCCTCTGTATACAAGAGGTTGTCCTCCCAGTAAACTCTATGTGAGTCACTGACATCCCCATTTTGCTGTTTGACAGCTTCCTATCTTAGACCCTCTAATGTGGGACAGGTTTGCTGTGCCACACTCAGCTCCTCCCTGGCAGCCCCCCTCCACCCAAAAGCTCAGCAGTGTCTGCTTCCAGCTCCTCTGGTGAAGGTTCTGCACAGGGGGGAAATTCTTCTTCCTCAGAAGTTGAATCATCTGTAGAGGGAGGGATAGTGGGTAGGGATTTACCCTTGCTGCCCCTAGCTTTAGGGGGCACTTGGTCCATTGTTCCAGGATCCAAGTCACCCTGTCCTTTTTTCTTTTTGGCCTGAGCCCTTGTCAAAGCTACACTATGCCCAGGAATGCCCAGCATTGCTGCATGAGCCTCCAACTCCACTTCTGCCCAAGCTGATGTCTCTAAATCGTTCCCTAGTAGACAGTCTACAGGTAAATCTGAGGCAACCACAACTTTCTTTGGACCAGTAACCCCCCCCCAGTTGAGATTTACAACAGCCATGGGGTGGCTAAGAGTGTTGTTATGAGCATCAGTCACTTGGTACTGGTGACCAAGTAGGTGTTGTTCAGGGTGTACCAGTTTCTCTATTACCATGGTAACACTGGCACCTGTGTCCCTGTATGCCTGAACTTCAACACCATTTATTAGGGGAAGTTTCTTGTACTTATCCATATTAAGGGGACAAGCAACCAAGGTGGCCAAATCAATGGCACCTTCAGAGACTAGCACAGCCTCTGTGGTCTCCCTAACAAGACCAACCCCAACTAAATTACCAAAAGTGAGCCCAGCTACTCCCTTGGATTGGCTATTAGTAGGTTTGCTCCCACCACCACTGCTATTACTAGGGGCACTAGGTGTAGCAGTAGGAGTTGTGGTAGTGGGAGGCTTGGTGCTTTTCTTTGGACAACTGGCATCAGTTGTCCAATGGCCCTTTACTTTACATAAATAGCACCATGGTTTCTTTACTTGATTAGAAGAGGATTTGGACCCACCACCCCCACCAGAGTGTTTTTGTGGGCCTGATGAAATCTCATTTTTAGATTTGTCCCCACCCTTGTCTGAAGACTTACCATCCTTCTTCTTGCCATCCTCGTCACCCCCTGTACGAACATTTCTGTTCACTCTTATTCTGACCCATTTGTCTGCCTTCTTTCCCAATTCTTGGGGAGAGGTCAGATCTGAGTCAGCTAGATATTGGTGTAACAAATCAGACACACAGTTATTCAGAATATGCTCTCTCACAATCAGATTATACAGGCTTTCATAGTCAGAAACTTTACTGCCATGTAACCACCCCTCCAAGGCCTTCACTGAATAGTCAACAAAGTCTACCCAGTCTTGTGAGGACTCTTTTCTGGTTTCTCTGAACTTAATCCTGTATTGTTCAGTGGTTAAGCCAAATCCATCCAAGAGTGCATTCTTCAAAACTGTAAAATTATTGGCATCACTTTCCTTCACAGTAAGGAGCCTATCCCTACCCTTTCCACTGAAAGATAGCCATAGGATAGCAGCCACTGCCTTTGAGGGACCCCCTGTACAACACAGGCCCTCTCAAGTGCAGCAAACCACTTGTTAATGTCATCCCCCTCCTTGTAAGGGGGAACTATCTTATGCTGATTCCTAGAATCATGCTCTTTCACAGGATTACTATCTGAAATACTGCTGCTGCCACCATGGGGTCCTAACCCCAACATCTGTCTCTCTTTCTCTAAGTCTAAAGATTCCCTGTCTAGAGCCAGCTGTTGCTGTTTAAGCTTCAGCCTGGACTCTTCCACTCTCAATCTATTGAGTTCCCTTTCTATCAATCTGTCATCAAGGTGGGTTGGTTGGGCATGCTTAGACACAGAAGAATGATGGGAATGAACAAAGGGAGACCTCTCCCTAACAGTTGGCACCCTAACAACCTGGCCTGCAGGAATAATATCCCTACTGTGATGAGAGCTCACATTAGTGCCAGCTATGCTAGGTGGTCTGCTAAGGGGCAGGTTGGGAAGATCACCTTCTAACACTCTTACTAAGGGTACCCCTGAGTCAGAGTGTGAACCATCTCCTAACTTCTCAATGGATGTGCCAGCTAAGGCCTTATCATTCTCAATAAGCATGTTAGATAACAATTCTTCTCGATTCTTTCCCACCCCTAAACCTCTATCAATGCAGAGACTCCTTAAACCCTTCCAGTTAAGGTGGTCATAAGCTGAGCTGACCAGATCAACAGAAGGTCCTACATCAGACATGATAGAAAAAGGTTTAAGGACAGATAAAAGAGAGAAAAAGTTTCAGGACTTTTTAAGGAAACAGAAAAAAAACGTTTTCAACTTTTTAGAAACTTTTAGAAAGTTTGGAGGTACTTTTCAGCACTTAGAAAATAGAGTAAGAGAAGAAAAGCAAAACTTTTAGGTTAGGTGTACATACACTGAACTTGTTTCGTATATTATTCTCTTATGCAAAGTACACAATGGTAAAGTGGTAAGTAGTTGCAAGTACTTATCCCACGGCTGCACAACCAATGTAGGAGGCTGGCCTGGCTTGTAGTGGGTACCCAGGGGTACTTACACTCTGTACCAGGTCCAGTTATCCCTTATTAGTGTAGAAGAGGTGTTTCTAGCAGCTTAGGCTGATAGAAGGTAGCTATAGCAGAGCAGCTTAGGCTGAACTAGGAGACATGCAAAGCTCCTACTATACCACTGGTGTCATATGCACAATATCATAAGAAAACACAATACACAGATATACTAAAAATAAAGGTATTTTTATGACAATATGCCAAAAGTATCTCAGTGAGTACCCTCAGTATGAGGAGGCCAAATATACACAAGATATATGTACACAATACCAAAAATATGCAGTAATAGCAAAAGGAAGTAATGCAAGCAATGTAAAGTTACAGTAGATTGCAATAGGAGCACATAGGTATAGGGGCAACACAAACCATATACTCCAAAAGTGGAATGCGAACCACGAATGGACCCCAAACCTATGTGAGCTTGTAGAGGGTCGCTGGGGCTGTAAGAAAACAGTGAGGGTTAGAAAAATAGCCCACCCCAAGACCCAGAAAAGTACTTCTGTGCTCCCCAGAGAGCACAGAAGTTGTGATAGGGGAATTCTGCAAGGAAGACCAACACCAGCAAAGCAACCAAAGTGGATTTCCGGACGAGAGTACCTGTGGAACAAGGGGACCAAGTCCAAGAGTCCGACAAAGTCGAGATTGGGCAGATGCCCAGGAAATGCCAGCTGAGGATGCAAAGAAGCTGCCACCGGATGGTAGAAGCTGTGGATTCTGCAAGAACGAAGAGGGCTAGAAACTTCCCCTTTGGAGGATGGATGTCCCACGTCGTGAAGAAGCTTGCAGATGTATTCCCACACAGAAAGACCACAAACAAGCCTTGCTAGCTGCAAGGGTCGCGGTTAGGGTTTTTGGATGCGGCTGTGGCCCAGGAGGGACCAAGATGTCTCCACTTGGATGAGGAGACAGAGGGCCGCCCAGCAAGTCAGGGAGCCCTCACAGAAGCAGGCAGCACCCGCAGAAGTACCAGAAAAGGCACTTGGAAGAGGAGTGAACCGGAGCTCACCCGAAGACACAAAAGGGAGTCCCACGACGCCGGAGGACAACTCAGGAGGTTGTGCACTGCAGGTTAGAGTGTTGGGGACCCAGGCTTGGCTGTGCACGAAGGAAATCCTGGAAGAGTGCACAGGAGCCGGAGTAGCTGCAAATCACGCGATACCCAGCAATGTAGTCTAGGGTGGGGAGGCAAGGACTTACCTCCACCAAACTTGGACTGAAGAGTCACTGGACTGTAGGAGTCACTTGGACAGAGTTGCTGAGTTCCAGGGACCATGCTCGTCGTGCTGAGAGGGGACCCAGAGGACCGGTGATGCAGTCTTTTGTTGCATGCGGTTGCAGGGGGAAGATTCCGTCGACCCACGGGAGATTTCTTCAGAGCTCCTAGTGCAGAGAGGAGGCAGGCTACCCCCAGAGCATACACCACCAGGAAACAGTCGAGAAGGCGGCAGGATCAGCGATACAAGGTTGCAGTAGTCGACTTTGCTACTTTGTTGCGGTTTTGCAGGCGTCCGGAGCAGTCAGCGGTCGATCCTTTGGCAGAAGGTGAAGAGAGAGATGCAGAGGAACTCTGATGAGCTCTTGCATTCGTTATCTCAAGAATTCCCCAAAACAGAGACCCTAAATAGCCAGAAAAGGAGGTTTGGCTACCTAGGAAGGAGGATAGGCTAGCAACACAGGTAAGAGCCTATCAGAAGGAGTCTCTGACGTCACCTGCTGGCACTGGTCACTCAGAACAGTCCAGTGTGCCAGCAGCACCTCTGTTTCCAAGATGGCAGATGTCTGGAGCACACTGGAGGAGCTCTGGGTACCACCCCTGGGAGGTGCAGGTCAGGGGAGGGCAGAAACCTGTCTGAGGGGTTGGCAGCAGCAGCAGCTGCAGTGAAACCCCGGGAAAGGTAGTTTGCCAGTACCCGGGTCTGTGCTAGAGACTCGGGGGATCATGGAATTGTCTCCCCAATGCCAGAATGGCATTGGGGAGACAATTCCATGATCTTAGACATGTTACATGGCCATGTTCGGAGTTACCATTGTGACGCTATACATAGGTAGTGACCTATGTATAGTGCACGCGTGAAATGGTGTCCCCGCACTCACAAAGTCCAGGGAATTTGACCTGAACGATGTGGGGGCACCTTGGCTAGTGCCAGGGTGCCCACACACTAACTAACTTAGCACCCAACCTTTACCAGGTAAAGGTTAGACATATAGGTGACTTATAAGTTACTTAAGTGCAGTGGTAAATGGCTGTGAAATAACGTGGACGTTATTTCACTCAGGCTGCAGTGGCAGGCCTGTGTAAGAATTGTCAGAGCTCCCTATGGGTAGCAAAAGAAATGCTGCAGCCCCTAGGGATCTCCTGGAACCCCAATACCCTGGGTACCTCAGTACCATATACTAGGGAATTATAAGGGTGTTCCAGTATGCCAATGTGAATTGGTGAAATTGGTCACTAGCCTGTTAGTGACAATTTGGAAAGTAAAGAGAGAGCATAACCACTGACGTTCTGGTTAGCAGAGCCTCAGTGAGACAGTTAGTCATCACACAGGGAACACATATAGGGCACACTTATGAGCACTGGGGCCCTGGCTGGCAGGGTCCCAGTGACACATACACTAAAACAACATATATACAGTGAAATATGGGGGTAACATGGCAGGCAAGATGGTACTTTCCTACAATTAGTGAACAGGGAAGCAGAAGTCTGTGGGTAAACCTTTTGCATTCTGGGAGAATGTGGGTCTGACAGGCTGACTAAATCTGAGATTAAGTCCAGTGCGACTCTTGTTGATACAAGTGTTATCCATATGACTCAACCCAATTCACATTGCGGGGCCTGCAGGAATGACCTAGAATCCCTAAATAAGACAATAGGATAAGCATTGGCAAACTCCAAAATGCTGAGAAAATGAAATCCCACTCATGGAACAAGACAAATGATGGGCCAGCGCATCACACTTTGCTATTTGTTCAACACACAGGAGTCCATCACACATCACCAGCAAACACAACACATAACAGACATATCAACACTTACTGGAGTTGTCGGGGTCCTCGAATGAAGCCACCTCACCCACAGTGTAGGGTGCAGGTCCACCTGTAAGGCATGGAAGGAAGAAATGTGCTCCAAATCTGTGCACTGACCAACAATTCCAAAGACAAAAACTATGTGGAAGATGACATGAGTAAGTAAATCCACTCAGACATGATGATACTGCATACAATATAGCACGGCTACATACCATGGGTCTCCTGTGAAATTTACACACATATCTGCACACATGCAGTGGTTCTAACTATCATGTGGTGGCAAACATGCTCCTTCATTAGTGAGCAGACATAATAATGGAGTGTATTCGTCTCATCATGTGCATCCAGAGAGACATCCAAACCTGTTTCCTTCAGGAGTGCATTACCAGTAAAACAGCCATTGTGGGCATGACAAATGTATGACACATAGGTACAATGTACAGAGGGGCAGGGACATTTGTAAGCCCTCATGTTGGTACAGTTTCTTCATTTGATGTGGCCCAGCTATGATGAGTTGCACCAACCATAGACATATGAACCCATGTGCATACCTTTGGCCTGCCATCCCTAAACGAAAGGTGGAACACCAACCACCAAATACCAGTGTAAGATGTTAGCTGAGGGCATCTTGCACTTTTTCCCTATGTTTCCAAAATCTAGATCTGACATGTATCCAAAATGATGAAGGACCACAATATTCCCTAACATTCATAGAACTTCCGTGAACGCTTTCCTTACACACTCACCAGACGCACATGAGACATATGTGTGGGCACATTGCTATCAACAATTGACGTGAAGCCTGCACTAATTTTCTGCATCATGTAGTGTTTCTAAAGTCAGTCTAGCTGTTGCATCAACAAAGGTCGGTAATGTTTTGGAAAATCTATACCTCACTGGCAAATGTGACTTATTTATACATGATTGGTTCCTGATTTGTGTTGCTGTCTGACACAAAGGCGGCCCCAACTTACATTAAGCAAAAGTATTCAGTAAGTTTGCAGAGCACTTGCTTCCTGACAGCTAGCAATTGTGGTCCTTCACACAGTCCATCAATGACCCTGTATGTTTCCAAAGCATTCCACACACTCAACAACATAGCCAGCAGATATTGTACAAATCATCTGATGTCACTACAGAGCTTTTAATCATGCACATTTACATGATTTGTACTCACCAACAGGGCCACCAATCACAATTCCCAGGTGGTCCAGCAGATCTTGCTCCCTGGAGATGAGGTCAGCCCAGCGGTGCTTCAGCTGGTGGTCATACACACGTTGCAAGTGATGCAGGACCTTTCCCCACTGGATTCTACGTGCCTCGGTGTGGTACCCTGTATCACCCGCCCCCCTGCCTCAATCATAAGTGGGAGGAAATGGCACACCAGCCATATGAACCCCCCAAGCTCCTCCACACCCATCTTGCCAAGACGTGGCTGACCCAACATCTTGGCACCGAAAAAGGGGAATAGGGGATAAAGAAGAATCAAGGAGAAAAGGGGGAAAGTAGAATAAGAAAATAGTAAACTTAACAACTAAAAGAGCCCAACTATCCCCAAACTAACACTACCCACAACAGACTCCCACAAACAACAAAGACAATACATTACTGGACAATTGTACACAATAAACACTCAGTATGCAACAACAATTTTAAATCACAAACTAACAAGTAATGGAGCACACAGGAGACAAAAGCACAATTTCACTGGACAAAACTCAGAACACAGCCACACAGTCTAGAAGAATCACAGACTGCAAAGTGAAAGTACCCCCACTGTACATAATCTGTAAACAGGATATCCTATTACATCACTTCCTGCATAAAATGGCCGCCATTTTTATCGTTATGCGTCATAATTTATGACGCATACAGTATGTGCGTCATTTTTCTCGATGCACAGGAATAAAAATTAGGCAGCATCCATATATTTGGAAACAGTCTAACACTTAACCAATTTTAAGGGCATAATGCGTCTTTTTAGGGCATAAGCATTATTTTTGGACGCTTGTGCGTCATTTTTGGAGACGCATGCGTCAAAATTTCAGGGCAGTAACTGGGTTTGGGTAATTCTGCCATTTTAATGTAATGTTACATTTGTGACACAACTGAGATAGGCTGATTGCACCCACTTTGGTGTTGACGGTGTATGGTCACATGTGAGATATCATACTGCTGCGGACCATGATCCGCTACTTCCTTAACATGATTCTCACGGTTAGCTGACGCACTAGATGGCCATATGTGTGGCCTACATATATGTATTGCACAAATTGGGCATGTTTGGCATCAGGAGAGGACAGCAAGGTGATACACATAAGTACAATACCTCAATGCCTATGGCTCAATGTGTGTGCATTGGCTACTAATGTACTTGTCGACCCAGTGTGTGTGCATCACAAGATGCATTATTGAAAATATGCTTGTATGATTGTGAAGTCAATGTGTCCAAACCTTAGATGAAAGTCAGTGTGGAAATGAGAGAGGACATGTGCTAGTCATACATGTAGCAACATCTGTTGTGTGCACTTCCAAGATTTTGGGTAACGTAGACACCACAAATGACAAAGCATGCACCGGATAGATGTCAGACGCTTGTTCATGTCAATGGTCCAAAAGTTGCCCATCCCATTTCCTAGAAATTTGGAAACTGCTTCCTAGGCACTTGTTGGTGAACCCACCATGAATCTGGCACATGTACATACTAAGTGGGTACCATGTTATTGGCACAGACAGCCAATAGTGACCCCCAACTGTTATATCACGCCACAGTTGTGGTCATATGACTGAGCCACAACTCTCTAGTGGCAGTGGTGGACCAGCAGACGAGGCAGCACGTGGCTACATATTTCCAGTGCTTAATTGCACAGAGGTGTCTGGTTCATGTGTGTGGTCCAAAGTTGATCCTGTATATTTTTAGGGGTCTATGTTGTCACAGTTACGTCCAGGTCTCATCATGAGTCAGTGGCGGCTATTCCTGTATCTACTGAGTAACCTTCGGAGATCAATGTGAGTAAGGTCGATGAGGACATGAGAACCTACATGGGGATGGTCCCACCCTGTCACTGCAGACGTGTTATGAGACTGTCAACAGGGCAACCTTGGTGTGCTGAGTGAGATCATATCTCAGGAGTCATGTTCCGGCAGGTGTCATTACATTTGTACACAGGTTGGCCTGTATAGTTCCCACTGCATCTGGGAACATCATAGGCTCTGAGTTGATTAATCCTGCAGCTATTCAGCACCCACAGCCCATCAATATGTTGTGAGCAATGTGATTCAGCGTGTGAACTGTCAGGGTCCTAACATGTGTAGACGTTTCATGCACATTATCAGAGGTAGCTGTTTCTGCTGGAGGCACCATACCCAATCTCTGCATATGGCCATGGTACACTGTCACACTTTGTCGTTCATGCATGCATGAGACCCAGACAAGGGATAGGCCATGATTTTGGTATTCAAAGACAATTTTACTAATATGGTACAATTAAAATGCAGATGATGTTATACAATGTATTGGGGTATGCATTGAGGAAGAACATGAGAAAATACCCCCTGAGGAATGTGAGGTTTGGTAACGCAAGTGTGGTACATATGTAGCCACAAGGAACCTTTAGGGTAACGCACAGACAGGTGCCAGTCAGGCTGACAGGATGCAGGGTCAATCAGGATCCAGCAATTTCACAAGGTACATACTCAGTGGTCTGACTCAGACTGGTTGGAGGAAGAACAAGACAGTTAACATGGGAAACTGTGTTTGCCCTGTGTTTTTGAGGGTGACACATAGATCCAAGGACTGTGTTACACGGCTTAATTACTAGCAATGCATAACAGTGTATTTGACAAAATGGCAACTTCTATGCTGTTCCAAGCATCAGCAGGGGCAGTGCATGTTCAAATGGGTGGTGTGCATGGAGGTGATCACAGGCGTGTGCTGCATCAGTTCTGTAGGTGAGATTCGAGTTCAAATGGCCAACAGTACCTTTCACACGGGAAGCAATCTACAGGTGATAACAGGGCCTAGAAATTACAAGCCAGTGTAATAATTGATCTGACTTCCATGCAGTCAGATGTACTATGACAATGTCATACCATAGGAAAGGGTGTAGCACACTGGATTACTATTGTAAGCCTGTGTGTGTAGAGGAGGGAATATCGGGGTACACATATTACCATTGCAGGAACCTCTTCAGACAGGTGGGTTGAGACCAGGAGCATGGGTGTGTCAGGAGTTAGGAAATGGGCTGACACGTACATGGAATGTCATGTGCGCAATGCTTGTCATAGGTATGGCATTTGTGCTGTCTATGTTCTGCTTCTAGGGAACTCTAGTCACAGATAGTCCTTGCAAAGATAGGTGCTGTACGACTTACTGCTGTCAAGGGTCTGGACATTCATTCTTGTTACCCATGCAATAGCACATCCACTGCCTCATGTATGAGGCATTTTTTTCCTTTATAGACTGATGGTGTCTTAGTTGTGTGCTATATGCTGCGATGAACCATGTTGCCAACATGTACGTGTGAAATAGGTGTGGTCCTCTGCTATTGCCCTTCAAAGGTGAAATGTACAGGATATATGTCATTTACAGTGTGTGTGTATGTGACTGTTGTATAATACGCATCACAATTGCTCAGGAAATTTCTGTGTCATGATCGGTATATCAGCAATGCTCCATGAGGCTAAACTCTTATTCTGATAGTTAGATATAAAGGTGAGCACAAATGATTAGCCACACCATGATATGGTGATTATTATCGGTGTTTATTTACATTAGTTAATATAGTGGTGATGGTGAGTTGTTTTAAAAGAAATTGTTCACAATCTGTTGGCGCCTACGCAATCCAGCAGCTGTGTTTTGTTGTTCCCCCTCATATTGCAGGCCAGTATCCTCCTCTTCCACCTCTTCGGGCATTTGTGGCTCTGGTTCTAAGAGGGGAATGTTCCTTTGTATGCAAATGTTGTGCAGGATGGCACATGTTAGAATGACCTTACAGACCATTTCTGGGGAATATGGGAGGCTGCCACCAGTGATGTTGAGGCACCTGAATCTTGACTTGAGGATGCAGAAGGTCCTCTCAACTATGCTGCATGTCCTCCTATGTGCCTCATTGTAGGAACGCTCTGCTGCAGTGCTTGGGTTGCCAAATGATGTCATGATCCATGGCTGGATACCATACCCCTGATCAGCTGAAAAAGAAAATGAATGGGATCATGTTGATGTAGCTTGCCCCATTAATATCACCTTGCATGGCACTAGTTGCCTTGTGTTGTCTGTGACTCTTTTGTGTTATTGTGTTGCTTCCTAGGCTTGTAGGATGTACCATCTGCATTGTGTTGTTTCCTTGGCTGAACGAGTGTTTGCCTGCTGACCGGTTGTCGGCAGTATGTTTTGGGATTTGCAGTACAGTGTGCACTCCCTAGCATTGTGACTTGTGATACAGGTGTCCCTGTGTCTTCACTGGGGGTGAGATGATAGTTCCATACACAGATTCATTTTGACAGTGGTGGTAACACGTTAGCATCTATGTACCCTGGACATCCCATACCTTTAGACTTAGGCAATGGATGAATTTAAACATCAGTGAGACGCTTACATTTTGCAAGGTGACAATTAGCCAAACCCCTCCTACGTTGTGATCATTGACGTCTTAACATTTGACTGTACACAAATTTCAGATGTGTGACAGGTTCACTGCAGACCTGTCAAACATGGCTAGCGATGTCATGACCTCTGTGTGTTCCTGTCCACATGTTGCTGTCGTGGGGTATGTGTTGTGTGTCCTAGAGGGTTGCTGTGCAGTGTGTACATAAGTAGGTTTTTGTACTTACCAACAAGTAGTCCATTGCCATATTGTCCATCCTGGAAGTGTTGATTGATGGTACAGTGACAGAAGATGAATGAGTCATGTACACTCCCAGAATACTTTCCCACGATGTTGGTGATCAATCCTTGGTGATCGACAATGGCCTGCACATTTATGGAGTGTGTGTGCTTCCTGTTGCGATAGAGGTGTTCAGTTCCAGCAGCGGGCACAAGGTGTACATGTGTGCAGTCGATGGCACCAAGGACGTGAGGGAATCCATTAATGAGGTAAAACCCCTGTTTTGTCTCCTGCTGCTTCTGCAGTGTGTTTGAGAAGCAGATGTGGCGGGGTGTGAGTCCAATGATGGCATCCAGTACTTTGGGCAAGAAGGCAGAAAATGATGGCTGTGATATTCCGGCAACCAGGGCGCCAGTGCTTTGAAAGGAGCCACTTGCCCACATGTGAGGTACAGCTAGCAGCTTGGTTTCTGTTGGGATGGTGCGGGGTGTCAGCAAGGTGGGTGCCAACTGTGGCTCTATGTTGCGCAGCAGCTGCTAAATGGCCTGCCAGTTCAACCTGTACCTCTGGATGATGTCATGTTCCCTGAGGCCATTAAGGGTTGTTCTGGTGTGGAATATCCTCTCCTGCCTTCTGTGCTGTCTTTGGGGTCCCTGCTGGTGTTGTGGTAGCTGCTGTTGTTGTTGCTGGGCTCTGCGTCTGCGTGCACAGTGGATGAGTAGCACCTCCATGTCTCCCTTTTGCTGCTCTGCTGTTGCTTCTGTGTGTTCTGATTAAATACAGGTGTGTTTGCCCCATTTTAATGCCTGCCCTTACCCAGGCATTACTTTTTGACACAAATCGGGCTGTGCGTCATTTTCCACCTCCGCCTCCCGGCCATGCAGCATTTTTGCCCAGAAGCTTAAATACGACCCAAGGGTGTTTAAGTCATTTTTTGGACGGGAACGCCTACCTTGCATATGATTAACGCAAGGCAGTTTCCTGCATCCAGAAAATGATGCACACTGCGGGATTTTGGAGTCCGCGGGCTCGAGCGTCAAAGTTTAAATATGGGGCAAGTTTTGCACGAATGTGCGTCAAACTTTTTGATGCACATTCGGCGCATACAGAGTATAAATATGCCCCTAAGTGTGACTACACTGGTATTGCATGAGCTTTGTACGTCTCCTAGAAAAGCCTTGGCTGCTCATCCACACTACCTCCAGAGAGCCCTGCTTCTAGACACTGCCTTCACTATAATAATAATAGATACCTGGACCTGGTATAAGGTGTAAGTACCATAGGTACCCACCACACACCAGGCCAGCCTCCTACTCCTGCACTCAGCAATACATGTCCAGAGCCGCCATGGAGCCATTCATAAACATCATGCCACTGCTCCTTTTCGATGAAAGACAAGGGATACAACGCTGACATGCAAGACACCAACCATAAGTACATACACCTACCTGTATCATTAACATGCATAACAAATTTGTACCCTACCTAAAACACTAGGGGGGGGAAACGCCAAGGCCAGCAGCTACACCTATCAATACAGACACACACTCACATAATAGAACACAGACAGTCACACATTCATATCATGCACAGTTTAGCCAGCGCACACACACTGCACAGCAATACCACATATGTGCATAAGCCTACACAACACAGGCTCAGGAACACAGAAGATCACACAACATACGCACACACACCGTAACAACTACACAAATACTGCACATATACAGAGAGATGGGCATATTTATACTTTTTGATGCAAAACTGCACTAACGCAGTTTTGCATCAATAAGTTTAGCACCGGCTTGCGCATTCCTGAGTGCCAGCCGGGTGCAGTATTTATGGAATGGCACAAGACAGTGCAAATTATATTAGCCAGATGGGGCTGGCGGTATGGGAGAAGGGGGTTTGGCACCAAAAAATGACGTTAGGCTGGTTAGGGGCAAACAAATGCCTCTAACCAGCCCAGTGTCATTTTCCAATGCAAAACTATCCATATCACATGACTCCTGTCTTAGAAAAGACGGGAGCCCCAAGTTGGACCCCCGATGGCACTTTAATAAAAAAAAATAATTACCTATACTTACCCTACTTACCTGGGATGGAGTCCCCCATTCTCCAGTGTCATTCTGGTATGGGTGGGGGTGGCACCTGTGGACCCATTCCATGGTGTTCAACCATGAAAATAGGTCCACAGGTCCCCTAACACCTGGTCTGACCAAGCTTTTCACCATTATTTAGCCCCTCCTCCCACCCGAGCCTCATTTTAGCACGGGGGATAAATATGGGGCTATGGCGTTAGCACCATTTTCTAACTGAGAATGCTTACCTTGCATTTAATTGACGCAGGGTAGGTTCATGCATCAAAAAAAAAGGTGCAAACTCCGATATTTTGACGTTAGACGTGTCTAACGTCAAAATATAAATATGGAGTTAGTTTTGCGCCAAATTTGTGTAAAAAAAAATGATGCAAAATCAGCGCAAATGAAGTATAAATATGCCCCATAGTCTACAAATTCATAACCAACACTGGCGAGGGACTGGCCACACATACAACACACATAAACATCCATCTACTATGGCACATACAAGACTACCATCAATCAACACTGCTATCGACACACACATCATGCACACTTATAGCACAATCACCCAAGAATGCCATGCACAAAGCACACTGACAATTCGACAAAAGACACAAAGCACACCACCACAACAACACATTCACAGCTGTGATGGGGGCAGAAGGACCATACTTGGAAGGAGGCATCACTGGGACACATATCTTGTTGAACAATGCACCAAACAACATGCACACAGTAGTTGCACACAAAGGAATATTAGAGACAAGCAATACCAATACCTATTGTCAGGCATAGTGACATAAAGGAGGGAGAGCCAGGCAACAAAGCACACACAACTCACACTCCATGGGACATACCCCTACACTACTCAAATGCAAGGGCGCCACACATAAATGAACATATGTGCACTCAAATGCTAAACAAACTACCGGAACTCAACACACTCCAGGTCTGCACTGAGAAAACTCAAGAACACTCTCCACAGGGAGGCAATAGCCATATCACAGGACAAGTCATACAACATAGATGCCCACATTGCACAATACAAACAAATATAACTACGACTACAAACACAACACACAGTTGTGTGCCAACATTGCTGCCACACACACATACTCATCACACAATACACACCCTTCCCTTTGGGGACAACAGCAATGCAAACAAAGTAACATACTTAAAAAAAAACACATGGAGCAACAAGCAGGCCAAACACACACAACTACAGACACACAACCAACGTCAGTCAGGAACAACAGAAAGCTAGGGAAGGAAATGAAGGACAAAGGTGTATCTCAACTCAAACTCCAACAACTGGTTAGGTTTATTAAATAAACTGATATTCAGTCCAAAGCCATAGGCCAGTCCAGACTGGTTTGCTCAAGAGGCACTGCTTTGGGCGCCTACTTGACTCCTGACTGCCATGTAACCTCCACAGGTAGGGGCATCATAGGGGCAGGCAGGCACTTAAGGGATTGGGAGATGGAGAGGGTGGTAAATCTATGCCTGGAGAGTTTGGGTGGGGGGGAACCTTCTTGGGATGGGTTGGCTTTTTCTTGGTGGGGGAAAGGGCATAGGTACTTGCAGGGGGAGCATGGGAGGCCTTGGAGTGGAAGGGATGGCCTTTGGGAGGGAAACTGACCTTTTGAGGGTGGTACGGGGGGAAAAACAGGGGTAAAGTCAAGACCACAGAGGAAAATTTTCTTAGACACAGGGGGACGGACATCAGAAGGGGTCAGGATTTGGAGGTTGAGGGAGTGGTTGTCTGACATGTTGGTCTGGATGTTTTGGCTGCATGTTTGTGGGAGGTGTGTTTGTGTGTGGTGGGTGTCTGTTTAGTGAGTGAATGAGGGCATTTACGAGTTTGGGGCTAAGGTGGGATGGAGGTGCTGGGGGATGCTGTCGTGTGTGGGTGTGTGTCTGTTGGGGTGGTGACTGCAGGTATGGTAGATGTTCTGCATGTAGATGTGTCTGTGGTTGTGGTGTCTGTGGGTGAGGTGACTGGGGTAGATGTCTGATGGTCTGCTGGGGTTGTGTCCTTGGGTATGATAGGTGTGGTGGCTGGATCAGTGACTGGTGATGCAGTGTCTGTAGGTGTGCCAGATGTCATTTGTATGATGCTGGGGATGTCAGGGGAAGTTGTGACTGTTGCTATATCTGCAGGTGCTTATGTTTCTATGTGCTAGCCTTGTCCATTGAGGGGGATGCATGCAAGTCTGTCTGTGTGCTATGGTTGGGTTTGGAATGGGAAGAGGAAGGGGGAGAGGGGATGGAAGACAAGGGGTGACTGGCTGCCGTCAGTGTGGGGGCCAAAGCCTGTAATACTCACCTATACTTACCCTATTTACATGGGATGGGGTCCCCCATCCTCCAGTGTCCCTCTGGTGTGGGTGGGGGTGTTCCTGGGGCTTGAGAAGGGCACCTGTGGACCCATTCCATGGTGTTCAACCATGGAAATGGGTCCACAGGTCCCCTAATGCCTGGTCTGACCCAGGCGTTAAATAACGGTGCAAACCAAGCTTTGCACCATATTTAGCCCCTCCTCCCACCAGTGCATCATTATAGCCGGGGGGAATATGGGGCTATGGGGTTAGCACCATTTTTCACATGGGAACGCCTACCTTGCATCTCATTGACACAAAGTAGGTTCACGCATCTAAAAAATGGTGCAAACTCCAATATTTTGACGTTGGAGGGGTCGAATGTCAAAATATAAATATGGAGTTAGTTTTGCGCTGAATGTGCGTAATAAATGACGTAAATTCGGCACAAATGGAGTATAAATATGCCCCAAGATGTCTCTAATAGGTGATGTTGGTAAGGAAAGGCAGACAGCATGCCATACCTAGACTAGGTGATAAGGAAACATTTATATCTCAATGGACACCTCACAACAATGGACAGCTCCACAAGTCACATCTTTCCAAAATGAGTCAAGGAGATGTGCACCACATGTGGTTTTGCATGGATGAACAATGAAATCAGGTCCCAAACCTCATGGAGAGATTTCTCCTGACCCCTAACACAGGTCATGCAAACATCACTGCAAGTCAATCCATAATGCATCATATAGTCTGGACAGAACTCCTAGGCAACACACAGGTGTGGTGGACCTACAACCATCATACCACATCAAGGATACAAATCATTATTAAGTGGACCTCCACCCTGCCCCTACTTGTCATGTCCATCATGGCTACTGCAGGTACACATTACGTAACAGATACATTCTGAACATCACTTAAGACATACATTCATACTTAAGGCAATAATGTTTCTGTCTGACTACAGATAATGGTGACACAGTCGTGTCTGGGGTATTACAGTACGTTCACAAGCATTGCAGCTATATCAATTTACAACAGGACCCCATGAACATATATGTAGGATATTTTTAAAGATCATCCTATATGCATGGCTAGTACATGCCATGCATCTTCTGCATATATATGTTTCCTAGTGGGTATGGAGCATATACAGACATGTTGGCACAAGGTGTGTTTACTACACTGATTACACATCACCCATGACAATGCACATTCCCCACTTACCAAGGTAAAGTAGTATGATACAGCTGTCAAGATTTAACCTTGTAAGTCATGACACATGCATGATGGAGACCCATGCATCACAGACTGCTGTCAGGCACCAGCACCCAATATAAAATGGGGGAAAATTTCACCCCTTTAGCAGATGTCAACCTATACATATCCCCAGACAGATGATAGAGGACAGTGACAAACATCCTACTTACCTTTGGACTGGAATGTTTGTCAGGAGTGATCTGTTGGCAGAAAACTAACAACCACCAGCCCAGTCAAACCAGGATATCTGAACACTAAACACTGTGATATCAGATCCATGCTGGACATTTTGACTGAGGGTTTAGCATAAGTTAGAACTAGGTCCTAGCTCCAAAAGGATGAGCACACAGGTTGGAAGTACATGTCCTGTCTACACCCATTTGTTCTTAGAGGTTATGTGACAAATGACACATACTACATTGCCAGGGGGAGCAGTCTGTCTCTCACTCAGTCACCTTCTAAAGGTTCAATCATGATTTTATATGCACTCACCACCTTTTGGCTGCTGTGCTGGCCTCAAACGTGCATCCAAAGCTGGATAGGTCACTGCCAAAATGCGGGCCATTAGGGCATCATGGTCCAACGGGCATCCCTTCCTTGTTGAGAGGACATCCCCAGCTGGGCCTCTGCAGTCTTCCAGGCCCAGCGTCTCAGGTCCTCCCACCTCTTCCGACAGTGGGCGCTCCGTTGACCACCAGGGTCCGCACCTTCTTAGCGATGGCACGTCACATTCCTTTCTTCTGATGGGTGTTTACCAGCATTGATGCAATTGACAACCCATAATATTATGTCTAAAAGTCCTACACAAAAGGGCTGAGTCATATACATTGCACCTAGTTAATGACATCCTGTCCTGACCATCCTGTCCCGCTGTTGCACATAGCAAGCATTGGACTCAGGGGCGTGACTGCAAACACTCCCTATTAGGGTGCACAATACACACTCCCCAGCTCAGGCTCTGCACTGACCAGGTAGAAAAGCAGTGACTTTGGTGGGACATGAGCTAATCACATGACATTGACCAGGAACATGATAGAACAGATCTCACAAAGTGGCAGTTGACATGTAAAGCAGACTGCAAACACTTCACTAAAACATCGACTACCTCTAAATGTCACCCTCTGCATACAGTCCTGACATGTCACAGCAAGCCAACATACAGAGCCATTGTCCTTCGACCACATTGAAGGGAGTGACATGTAGAGCGCCCAAAGAAGCAAGCCTCTTCATGTCTGGACACCTGCAGATACTGATGCAGGCAACTGCCACTTCTGGTGGTGGTGATCTGTATTTCACATCAACACTGCGCTACACACATCCATACATATGTGTTGTTAGAAATGGGGTCTTTGTTTGACAGTCAAGTTACCCCCTGTCCAAGGAAGGACCCTCACTCTAGTCAGGGTAAAGGAGATTCACTCTCAGTTAACCCCTGCTCACCTCCTTAGTAGCATGGCGCGAGCAGGCAGGCTTAACTTCAGAAGCAATGTGTAAAGTATTTGTACCAACACACAAAGTAATACAGTGAAAAAGCTACAAAATGGACACCACACCAGTTTAGAAAAATAAGTAATATTCATCAAATCAAACAAGACCAAAACAACAAGAGTCCAATATACACAAGCCAAGATATGAATTTTTTAAAGTATGAGAGTTGTAATCTATAGAAAACAGTGAGACTGCTGTTGTTACACAAAGTACCTGGTTAGCGTAAAAAATAAGGCCGCACAAGTGAGCGTGTGTCAGTATTTTTTTCTCCCTCGTAATAGAGTGATGTGTCAATTTCTGTTGAGGGCACCTCAGATCCGTACAGAGTAAGGTTCACTTGGACGCCCAGGGACGATGCGTGGGAAATCCGGTCACACAGTATCAGAAAACCGTGTTGCCTAGGGTTTACGTCGTTATCATCCTCCATAAGCGGATGTTGCGCTTTGTTTCTCCAGCCCTGATGTATCGATCTCCCAGCTGCGATGCAGGAGGAGCATTGATTTCAGCCCCAAAGCCAGCGGTGCGGCATTTATCAGCCGCATTGTGGAAGGTGCATTGAAAAGTTCCCCGCACGGCGTTCTGTGCATAAATTTTCAGTTCTTGTCTGCCAACTTCACCTTTCAAGGGCCCAGGGACTGGACAGGGAACCACTTGGCAGCGCAGGAGTCTCAGCAGAGAGTCCAGGTGTTGGCAGGGGAAGTCTTTGATGGCCCTGAGACTTCAACAACAGGAGGCAAGCTCAGTTCAAGCCTTTGGAGATTCTTCTCAAGCAGGAATACACTACAAAGTCCTGTCTTTATCCCCTTTCACAGGCAGAAGCAGCAACTGCAGGATAGCCCAACAAAGCACAGTCAAAGGCAGGGACAGCACTTCTCCTCAGCTCTTCAGCTCCTCTCCTTGGCAGAGGTTCCTCCTGATTCCAGAAGTGATCCAATTTTCAGGGGTTTTGGGTCTACTACTTCTACCCCTTTCTGCCTTTGAAGTAGGCAAACTTCAGATGAAAGTCTCTCTTGTTTGTAAGATCTTGCCTTGCCTAGGCCAGGCCCCAGATACATACTAGCGTGTTGGAGACTGTATTGTGTGAGGGCAAGCACAGCCCTTTCAGGTGTGAGTAACCACTCCTCCCATCCCTCCCAGCACAGATGGCTCATCAGGATATACAGTCTACACCCCAGCTCCCTTTGTGTCACTGTCTAGAGGAGAGGTACAAACAGCCCAACTGTTAAACTCACCCAAACAGGCTGAGTCACAGAATGGTTTAAGCAAGAAAATGCCTACTTTCTAAAAGTGGTATTTTCAAACACACAGTCTAAAAACAACCTTTACCAAAAGATGTATTTTCAAATTGTGAGTTCAGAGACCCTAAACTCCAAGTAGCTATCTGCTCCCAAAGGGAATCTGCACTTTAATAATATTTAAAGGCAGCCCCCATGTTAACCTATGAGAGGGTCAGGCCTTGCACGGTGAAAACCAAATTTGGCAGCATTTCACTGTTAGGAAATATAAAACACATTAGTATATGTCCTGCCTTAAGCATACACTGCACCCTGCCCATGGGGCTACCCAGGTTCCTATCTGAGGGGTGCCTTGTATGTATGAAAAGTGAAGGTTTAGGCCTGGCAAGTGAGTTCACTTCCCAAGTCTAATTGGCAGTTTAAAACTGCACACACAGACACTGCGGTGGCAGGTCTGAGCCATGTTTCCAGGGCTACTCATGTGGGTGGTACAACCTGTGCTGCAGGCCAACTAGTAGCATTTGATTTACTTGTCCTGGGCACCTCTAGTGCACTGTACTAGGAACTTACTAGTACATCAAATATGCCAATCATAGAAAGCCAATTACATATATATTTTACATAGGACCACTTTCCCTTTAGCACTGGATAGCAGTGGTAAAGTGCCAAGAGCATCAAAAAAAAAAAAAACAGAGTCCAGCACACATCAACAACCTGGGAAACAGAGGCGAAAAGTTAGGGGAGACCATGCCAAGGATGCCAAGTCTAACATGTGTTCACAAAACCTATTGTACTGAAGGACAAACCTGGGCCTGCATTGTACACGTTCTGCTTCATAACCTTAACCAGAGTCCGATATCATGGCACATCACTCAACTGTGCACTGCCTGCAGATGTGCAATATCCAAAATGATAAGCCCATGCACTGGACACAGTGCTGGATGAAAGATACAAAACACTGGGGGATCAAGGGATCAGTCAAGGCTATGTGACACACATTTTCAGTGATGTTATGAGCACATCAGTCATAGATTAAGACCCTGCCCACATGCAATTCATATAGTAATTAGCGGACATGGCCTGAAGAAGTTGCATCTTGGCAGTGAGGCATGTTTTGGCACCATCACCTGCTATCCAGGGATACAGGGAGTGGGCACAGTGTCACACTGGTAGTGAAAAAGGGAATTGATACCAGCCCATATGTACAGTTATGGAGTTAGTTACAGTATACATGCCCCCTTCTCTGCAGACTGAGAAGACATACCTACACAATGCACCATTTCCCAAAAACTAACCTGCATCATAGTCCATCAGGTAGCCCACAGCCACTTTACATTGGCTGCCTATGTGCAGACATGAGGGGCATAGTGAATCATTACCTGGCTTCAGAACAACAGTCCAACAAGACCAGATGTGACCAGAGATCTCTGTTCAGACACAGAAATATCTCAAATGGTGATCTACCAACACATACAACATGCATTCAACCTTCCAGCTGTCATGTAACTACATGTGACTACACATTACAAAAATCTTGTGCCAAGATTAGACTGGGATGGCTGTCATAACATTACACCTAGCAATGTGCATCAAACGCAAGCTGGTACAGGTAACACTCAATGCACACTTTCCACATCGTCTCAAGACCATAGACCTGTCACTTAACATAGATACATGGCCATTGACTCAACTAATGATGTACATGGACAGCTCCTACAGGGCTTTGTAGACATAATCATTCAAACTAATCTCAAGCCTAGAATGACTAAAGATGATATAAATTGAGGTACAGAGATTAGTGTGCACATGGTGCACTTACCTGCTCACCTGGTACACCATAGACCTGTCCATACAGGGGAATGAACTCCTCCACCAGCTTCTCCAGCTCATCAGATGGGACAGCAGGGGCCCTATCACATGTAGGACGTGGCATGATTGCTCCCAGAGGTGGTATTCATCAGCTCAGGTTGTGGAGGCCTTGCTTGCAGCAGTGTCAGGAGTCAAGTGAGAGATTCAGAAGAAAATGGTGGTCACATCTGCCACATATGTGACCGTCACTGCATGCAGACAGTGCCTTTGGGTCAAGACCACCACAGACAGCAATGTTCTCCTATGGCAGAGTCTGCCACGGTAGCAACCACCTACAGCCATGACAACCTCCGCCAGTGGTCTCTGGCGGTTCCTGTTGTCCAGTGGAGTAGGTCAGGCAGCCACCATTTTAGAGGTATACCATGATATTGCAAGATATGTATTGATGCGTCACAAGTATAGAAATTATGTCTTTGCGAATATTGAGTGCTGGCCTTGTCCTGTCATGTAGGTCAATCACTTCCATTATAATGTAAATATATAGTCTAGCAAATGTGACTATATTATTGGGGGTATAGTCACCACCCTTTTCCCCATGTGTAATCCAGGCTTTGGGGCATTGGTTCACAGGCAGTTTTGGAGTGATTTGGAGGTGAGTTTGCTGTCCAGACAGAAGTTTTGCACACATATATAAATGATCAAAGTGTTAATGTTTCACAAATGTGCAATTTTTTGCCCTAGAATGTGTTGTGTAACATTTTTACAGTGACTTACATGACATGACACATTTCATATCTGATATGTATTAAATAGATTGCTTGGGACATGTTGAGTGACAGCTTTTTTTACATTTTGTCCTGCATAGTTACCTAGGGAGGAAAAGGATCGGACACCCTCCTGTGTACCTTCAGACTTGCAGATCATGGAGAATAGACATGTCATACAGATTTATCTCCTGGATAGGCAATCATGGCTCTCTGATGTCAGTTGCAGCTAGACCTAATGTCAGCCCTACATCATCCAAATAGCATACCACCCATTATACAAGTTGTGTCAGTGTTGTACTTCCTGGACACAGGTTCCTTCCAGAACACAGTGGCCGTATCTGCTATGATGTCCCAGCCTATGTTCAGGATGTTGAAGGATGTATTAACAGCAATGTTTAAACACCTGGACAGCTATATTAGTTTTCCTCAAAATGAGGATTTTGCCCATGTGAAACAGGAGTTACTAGGACTAGTGACTGTTGCACTGTCCTCTGTCTGTGTAATGGGGTATGTTGAGTTGGATAGACCTGGTTGCGGTACGTGATAAGGCTGAAGCAGGTGACAACATCCACCAATCTGTTTGCCTATACTATGGAACAGGTTCGACATAGCCCTTTCCTCTGTGGTCAGGGAGATGGTACTTTGAGATATGTAGCCATAAGCAACAATGTTCACACATTCTTGGTAATGCCAGTCCAGGCATATGTACAGCCTATGGGCTGTACAGTGTAAAATGAAAATTTGGTATAAGTGACCACTGCTGTTGTTATGTTGCTGGTAATCGTCAGCCTTACCCTGCCTGTGACACGTCCCTCCTAACACTTCCATCTGATGAGCTTCTCATTTACACCACATGTAATTCATATTGAACATCCTCCAATGTTGACAAATCAGTATTAGGCATTGATTGTGTGCTAGTAGTGTTTATTTACACGTGCTCTGAACATTAAGGTGGAAATTGCTTGTTAAAAAAGAGACAAATAGTAAAGGGATCAGACACAATAGATGTAATCATTGGAGTAGCTGCCACAAAATTTGAAGTCCAAATTCCAGTGTCCAACTATCCTGGAAAATGAATAGTGCGAAGAACAGTCAACAGAGTGAGTCTGTGGCACACAAAAATGCCCAATCAGAATGAGGTCACTTCCTGGCAGTGGTTGAGTTCTTGGCATCTGCACCTCCTGGATGTTTGGATGGATATCCCCTCTTGTGGTGGGGGGGGGATTCTTTAGCTACAGAGGCAGGGGTGTCTGAAGCAGGTCCTTCCCCTGGCTGCCACAGATGTTCAAGGAGCTGATGTTACTAGGCCATTTGAAGAGCTTTGGTATTGTTCTCGATCCCTGCTCGGGTGGTGTTGATGTGCCTCAGCATCCCTTTTAGTGAGGCCAAGGTGGCATTGTGGGACTCCTGCTGTTGCAAGATTTCATGGTGGTTATCCATCTGCAGCTGCTTGATCTCCCTGAGTTCGGTGAGCACCTGCCTTATCACACATTGGGACTGTTGGTAGGCTCCCAAAAAGTGGGTGATGATGTCCTGGTCAGACCCATCCACAGCAGCCTTGTGCCGCTTGCCCACACATCCTTCCCACGCACCCTAGCCCCACATGCCCGCACCCTTGGCAAAGTTCGGCCCCTACCACTAGGTCCAGGTCCATCATTGTCAGAAGTGTCTAGATGTGACTCAGGAACCTGGACTGGGGGGCACAAGATTGTTAATTCTGGCCTCAAGACACAGGTCTGGGGGTGACTGGTTGCCTCAGATGTTGATGCAACAGGGCTGGGAGGAGTCAATGTGGTCAGGGTGGGTGTAACAGGTGTCGTCTGACCAGGTTCCCGAGATGGTGCAGCGCCGTCCTCAATGTCCACACGTCCAGGAGTGTATCTTTAATGAGGACTTGATCAATTGGGTAGCGGCAGTCTCTTGATCGGTGTCTGAGTACCCAATGGCAGGTAGACCTGTTGAAGTGAGAGACAGAATGTTACAGGTTGCATTGTGACATTTACCTCCAACAGTTTACTGTGACATTTGATTAAGGGCAAGTACACATTGGCTTTGCATTTTTCCTTTATGTGAGAGGCACACCTGCTATCAACTGTATAGACCTAACATTTGTGGAACAGACCAATTCCATTGCAAGTCACCATGCTACGGGTCAGAGTATCTTGGCACTTGGATGTCTGTTCACAGTCTCCTACCTTTCCAGCAGTGCAGTCAAACCAGTATCTGGACCTGATGTGGCTTAGGTCAGACTGTTATGCGTGCAGACCCTGGTCCTTGTTGCTGTATCTGTTAGTTGTCACCATGTGACCAATGCATTGTGAATATGTGTTCTGCCACAATAATTTAGATGATGAATCTTGGTACCTTTGAGTTATCCTACAATTATTGGGCTCATAGGTTGGGATGTCCTTACTGACAACATTATTTTCATCTTGACTTATCTGCTCAAACAGGATATGGTTGAGTAGGCACATCACAGAGTGTACCATGATCTGTATGTTGGTCCCTTCCTTGTAGGTAACCTTTATTAGTGAATTAACAGACAGCAGCACAAGGTCATTATGGACAGTGTTCTGGTTATTGGAGTTAGAGGGACTGTTCCTCCTGGGTTTTACAGTCATGTTACACCAAGTACTACACACACCATACATGAGTTAACATCTCAGGTGCGTAGACTTTCAAAGCAAGTTAATGTCCAAGGATATTAGGACAGATGCACAGTGAGAAGGTATTTTGCATTGAGTAGACAGTGGCCGCTGAGCGTGGCATTGCTGTCTTTGCCTGGCCTACCCACACACTCTACAGTTAATATTGCCAAAGGCTGAGTAGAGGGAGAATGGTCCTAGTAGCAGAGAACACAGTATTGGATGAGTGAAGTTACATTGCCAGTACCTTCTGAGCTTGGCATTGTTGTCTTTGCCTGTTCTTGCCCCTACACTATACAGTTTATATCCCCATAGGTGAGTACATGGCAAAGGCTGAGTAGAGGGCAAATGTTCCTAGTTGCTGAGAACACAGTATTGGCTGAGTGGAGTGACATTGTCAGTGGCTGCTGACCTTGGCATTGCTATCTTTGTCTGTCCCACCCACACACTCTACAGTTGATATCCCCACAGGTGAGTACATGGCAAAGGCTGAGTAGAGGGAGAATGGTCCTAGTAGCAGAAAACACAGTATTGGCTGAGTGGAGTGACATTGACAGTGACTGCTAAACTTGGCATTGCTGTTTTTGCCTGTCCCACCCACACACTGTACAGTTCATATCCCCTCAGGTGGGTACATGCCAATGTGGAGTTGACAAAGGAGGAGATTTGGATTGGGCTACACTGTTGTGGTATTAGTGATAGTGGAACAGTGCCTGCTGGGAGTTGTAGTGCTGTCAGTCCCTGTACTACACCCATTATACAGAGATGTTGTTCACCCTTGTGAATTACATGTTGAAGGCCTGACAGGGGTTTATGGAAGGGTGGACTGTGGACTGTTTTGTGGTGTGATATTGTACGTGGGGAAAGGTGATCATTGAGCATGCATTCCAATACATTTAGGTGGGCCATATTTGTTCATGTGACTTACCCTGACCCGACTCGACTCCCCCAGGTATTCCTGTCAAGCCCTCAGGATGCACAATGACCAAGACCTTCTCCTCCCATGATGTGAACTGTGGGGGAGGAGGTAGGGGACCACCCACAGTTTGTGGACCCCCAGCTAGTGCCTGGGTGCCATGGGACGTACCTTCACCCTGAGGTTGTTCCACCTCTTCTTGATGTCATCCCTTGTGCACGGGTAACTGCCTACGGAATTCACTTTGTCGACTATCCTTTGCTACATTTCCATTTTCCTAGCAATAATGGTCTGCTGCACTTGAGCTCCAAATAAATGTGGTTCTACTCTAATGATTTCATCCACCATGACTCTTAACTCTTCATCTGTGAAACAGGGTTGTTATTGTAGTGACAGGGTGGTGGTAAAAAAGTGATGAACAAATAATGTGTAGGTGCTGTGTGATGAGGGGGTGACTCGGACTAAATATTGTGATAGGGTACAAATATGTGTGTTGGGGTGATGTGAGGATGTGTGATATGTGCAGTGTGAGAGATGGTGGGCTGCCTGATCTATGCTTTGTTTTGCTCCAATGTTGCTCTTGCTTCTGTGTTTGGCATTGTAGATGCAAAGGATTGTGGTGTGTTGATGGTTGTGTTTTATAGTGTGTTTGGTTGGTGTTTCAAGTGCATGTATGTAGGTCAGCTGTGTTGCTTTCAAATCTATTCAATGTGGTGCTGTGCATTATTGTGGGGACCGCTGACCACCGTGGTTCTCACCACCATTGGAAGACTGCCATGGCAAGACCGCTATGGTGATTTTCAATTTGTAATAGGTTTGGTGGTTGGTTGACCGGCTGGTGGTGCCGGTGGTCGGACCGCCTCTTTCCTGCCCTTCGGAGTCCTGGCCGTGTTGGGATATTGGCTTTCTTTTGGAAGTCCTAGCTGTACAACTCATAATACGGTGGTCTTTATGACCACCAACAAAGCTGTCTTTTGGCGGTGGCCACCACAGTGGTCTGGCAGTCAAACCGCCAAACTTGCATAGAGGCCCATAGTGCTTAAAAGCATAAAGCACCAACCGGGGCTATCTGGCGTACTAGGCCAGGTGAAATCTGAAAGGTCAGGCTGAAAATAATGGAGCATGGGTTGTATACAGGGACCAACCTTTGACCCACGGAAAAAATTAGCCTTGTTGCACCGTAATTGGGGCTCAACGCATGCAGCAGAGGAGGCGATGCGCCGGCGGTGATCCCAGTGGGTGGAGGCAATGTGTTGGTTCAGATCCGTGCAACCGGCGATGCAATGTCTTTGTCCTCAGCAGCAACGCATGGATCTTGAGGGGAGATGTGTCCCAGGACTGGAATGGCACCACTTGGCAGGACAAGGCTTACAGCAAGCAAAGTCCAGGTGCTGTTGCAGGATGAAGTGAAGTCTTTGATGTACCTGAGACTTCAGAACAGAAGGCAAGCCATTGGAGACACTTTGGTTCTGGGGATGTACAGATGCAGGTGCAGGCCTTCTCACTCCCGGGTAGGGAGGGCGGCAGCAGGACAGGCACCACCGAGCAGAAGTCTATCAAACTCCAGGAGGGTCCAGCAGAGTGTCAGTCCCTTAAGCAACATAGCAGTCCTTCTTCCTGGCAAAATGTTCTCTTGTCCAGAAGTGTGCGGATTTGGTGGAGTCAGAAGTCCAGTTCTTATACCCAGTGGTGCCTTTAAAGTGGGTGCACAGAGTCCTTGCCCTTTCTGTCCGGGTTCCAGACTCACTACAGGGGTTTATGCAGTCCTTTGTCTGGGATCAGGACACAGCCCAAACAGGTGTAAGTGTCAGCCCCTATTTCCCATCCTGCCCAGGATGGGCCATCAGGATGTTACTGGTTCATCAGTCACACATAAGCTCCCTTTCTGTGTGGCTGTCTGGAAGGAATGCAGGAAACCAGCTGTCAACCCATACCAGATGTGAATTAGAGAAAGGGGTGAAGGCACATAGGGCTAATCGTAGGAAAATGCCAACTTTTAAAAGTGGCATTCTCAAAATTGTAATAGTAAATCCAACTTTATCATTGAAGAGGGTTTATCATGACAATTCCATAGGTACTAAACATGACAGGTCTAATTCTTCTCAATCAGGAACTGCACTTTATTAATTGTAATAAAGAATCCCCAATGTTATGCTTTGAGAGGGGTATGCCTCACAGTAGTGAAAAACACAATTGAGAGTTTTTCACTACTGTGACATTATAAAACTTAAAAGTATGTGTCCAGACTTTTAATTACATAGTACTCTGTTCAATGGGGTTCCTGGGGCGTACCTTAGAGGTGACTTCTATGTAATAAATGGGGGTTTAAGGCTTTGGAAGATATTGTAAATGCCAATATGTCATTGTAGTGTAACTGCACATACAGACTCTGCAATGGCAGGCCTAAACATGTTTAAGGGCTAGTTAAGTGGGTGGCACAATCCGTGTGCAAGCCCACTGGTAGAATTTGATTTACAGGTCCTGGGCACAGGTAGTGCACTTGACTAGGGAATTATAAGTAACAAAAATATGGCAATTGTGGATAAGCCAATGTTGCCATGTTGTAAGCAGAGAGCACATACACTTTAGCTCTGGTTAGCACTTGTAAAGTGTCTAAAGTCCTGAAACCTACAAAAATGAATTCAGCAAAACTGGAGGACAAAAGGCAAAAAGTCTGAAGATGACCCTGCTGAAAGAGACAGGTCTAACAAAGGACATCAACCTGACAGTACATACACACCCATGCTAATGTGCTTCCTGCCTCAATGACTATGGTTAGAGGCTGGTGAGGAAGAGGCGATGGTTAGACCTGGGTCTAAGCGTGCCACAGAAAGGGACAAAATAGTGCCTTAAGTTGCTTACCTTGCATCCTGCAAGTCATATTTCTCTGCCCAAATGAGTTCAAATGCATATGACTATAAACTGTAGACTTTGCACTTGTATAGCGCACTACTCACCCGTTAGGGTCTCAAGGCGCTGTACTCATCCCGCTATGGAACCCCTCCTGGCTTTTCCCTGTGAGCTGCCCACTCCTGGGCACCCCCAGTGTGAAGCCAGGCATCCAAGCGCTGTTGGGGCCGTTGTGGAGATTAAGCAAGCTATTGCCCAGAGTTGCAGAGTGGAACTCATTAATTAGATTAGGCACCAAGGCTGAGAATTATCTGGTCCAAGGGACTTGAGCCCAAGACCTGCCAAAGCGGGACTTGAACCCTGGTCTTGAGCCAGATCTCTGCTTCAGGGTCTGCCACTCTAACCATTGTGCCACACTTCTCCAAACAATGACTATGACTCAAACAACAATAATCTCCAAAGTAAATACGTGAAATTTTATGAATATGTGTGATGCAACAAAACTGTATAGTATGATGCCAACTATTATCCTAATTGCTTCTTCCCCATATCTTCCTGATATTTTTTGCACAAATTTGCCTATTGTTAGTAGTTAGGTTTTTGCTGTTTCACGGGTGGGATTAGCTATTTTAAAATTAGTGCAGTAGTTAAATCTAGAGGGACTGCCCCTTCTTTCCACCTTGTTTAGAAACCATTGCTTCATGCCCTGTGCCCTTACAAATTCTACAGTGATTAAAAGTTTTGATTACTGCAGAGTATGTAATGGTGCCAGTCCTAAGGAATCCGAGAAAACATTTGGTTACACTATTTTCTTATGCAAAAGGCATCCTTGCCTCCATTTTTGATTGCAAGGGTGCATTTTGTGCTGAATGAATAGCCCCAAATGCCCACTCTGCCCCCTCGCAGAATTGTGTGGAATGTGCTGGAATTTTAATGTAATCCTGCGTGATTCCCCAGAATCAGACTTCTTGATTTCTCCACACCCATAGAAATATCATAAACAAGAATATATAGTTTTTTTAAATATTATATTGTTTTAAATAATATTGGTTTATTTAATGTTGTTGATTTAAACATAGTTGCATACTTTGTAAAATTTTTTTAAAATTAATTAAAATAGTAATTTACAATATAATAGCTCTTTGTTAGGTTTGTGGAGGAAAACATATTTATTATTTAAATTGTTTTATTGTGTAATATGTATTTCATATATGTAAGAACTTATATTTAATTTATTATTTTCAATGTACATTTCAATTTTTAAAATGTTATTTATTTTGATTTTAGTAGTCATTGTCGGTTTTGAAGGGGAATAGGGTGGGCAGCTATGGCAACTATTTAAATTTTAAAATCTGTTGATTGTAATTCATTTTTTATTTTTTATTGTATTTTTCAATTGATTATTAATTATGTAAATCAGTATATTGTTTAATTGTAGTTGAATTTGTTATTTCTTAAAATTTAACAGAATATTTAAATGTTTCTATTTTTGTTACTTATTTATATTTTATTAGGAGGTTGTTGGGTTGGTAGGTGAATGGGTTGGGAAGCTATTAAATTACAAATGATTTTATTTTAATTGTAATTATTATTTGAATGTTAATTAACAATGTAGTTGAGTTTTAATACGGTAATTTTCGTATTTTTGATATTTGTTTAATTTTTTAAAAATGTAACAGTACATTTAAATGTTTAGCTTTTTGTTTGTAATTTATATTTTAGTATTGGTTGTTGATTGTGTACGGGGAAAGCCTGGGAAGCCATTGTTGTCATAATATTGTTTTCAATTGTTAACAATATTTAAATGATGAATTGAAATTTGTTGTGATTTTTTTAATGGTGTGCATTATATGTAAACTTTGTTTTTGATTTTTTTGTTAATTCAGTAGTACATCTTTTGAATAATACTGTTTGTAAATTGTATTTATTGCTAATTATGACAATAATAATTCCCCAATCCAAAGCCAATACAAATATCAAGTGACCTTTGAAGACCTTTTAGGTGGCCTGGCATTTCGGGCTGGACTGTTCCCTTGGTAACAGGGTCAAGAATTATTTGCATATGGCTGGGTCCAAAGTGGAATGGCATGGCAAGCAAAAAAACTGATGGATTAAACCCATGTCTGTGACGGGGAGTAAATGTTTACTTTGTTCTGCATTCCGTCCATCATCTGTTGTTTTTGTATATTAAAACCCAGCACCCATTCATATAACATATATGATTTCAGACCTCTATTTTTTTTAAAAAAGCAGATTAACTTAAAAGTTACAAACTCTAGTTTACTGTTGTCCGAATATAATAATCCCTGCTCTGGCTATGACTATATTATAGAATTTCCTTAAAGCACAATTGTAACTCTCATTCGTACGACAATCAGGAAATTGGCCATTATAAAATGGATATGTAATACACCACAATACATATATTCAATTAGGAGCAGTAGGAATATTGCGCTAAGTGTGCAAGCTATAGCTGCTACAATTTAACTACACCAATATTTTGGACTACACTACTGATTTTCCAATGTTTTGGGGTGACAAAAAATCAGATACATAAGCATATGCATAGAGTTCTAGAATTAGGATTTCATATATATATATATATGGGTGTATGTGTGTGTGCATGTGTGTAAAGCTTTATGTTAAAAAAAACGTAGAAATTCACTGAAAAGAACAAAGGTTAAAGTAATGTTTTAGTTAGGCAAGACAAGATACCAAGGGCCTGATTACGATTGTGGCAGTCGAAGGACCGCCATACTTGCAGTGACGGTTGTACCACCGATCCCACCAGGAACATGGGGCCAGATGTATTAAACTTTTGCGAGTCGCAAATGGGTCGCAGCGCTATTTGCGACATTGCAAAAAGTAAAATGGGATGGACAAATCCCATTTCGGAGTACTAAATAGCGATGCAACCCATTACTGACTCGCAAAAATTGCGACCTGATTTTGCAACTCACAATTACGAAGTCGCAAATTGCAAGTCGCAAACCGAATGCACAAGCCAGTCGCAAATTGCGGCTAGTTGCAAAAATCCCATTTTGCACACCCAGATTACCACTGATTCCGAACAGGTGGTAACCAGAACCAAAGTATAAATGGAGACCCAGAAAGCGTCTGGGTTACTCAAAATGGCTGCACTATACGTAATTGCATGGAGGAGGAGAGTCCAGGCTGCCCAGCAGAGGAGGAGGAGGGAGAGACAGGAGAGGATATACCGAACCAGGCAGACACTATTCCAACAAACTGAGGACGAGATTTATGATAAATATAGACTGAGCAGCGCTGTTATCCTAGAGATCATTGAACTGCTGAAACTTCAGCTAGAACGCCAGACAATGCGCTGCTGCGCCATCCCCACACATGTGCAAGTGCTATGCTCACTGCACCTCTTAGCCTCGGGTAGCTATCATGGGGTGATTGTAGTGGCAGGTGGGGTATCCCAAAGTGTCCTCTCAAGATTCTTCAGACGTTTCCTAGATGCCATACTCCCACACACGTCCAGATATATATACCTTCCCAGGAATGAGGCAGAAATTAACAGCGCCAAGTTGGACTTCCTCAGAATTGCCAACTTCTCCCATGTAATAGGGTGTGTGGATGGGACACACATACCAATTTGCCCACCTGAAAATCTGGAATATGTGTTCTGCAATAGGAAATGTACCCACTCACTAAACATCCAGGTGGTATGTGATGCCCATAATGTCATTATGGCTAAATATCCAGGGGGTACACATGATGCATACATATTCAGGCACAGTGGGATACACCAACGCCTAGAACGTGGGGAGTTTGGAGAAGGATATTTATTAGGTACTGGCGAGTACACTCTGATGCCTTAAATACATGTTACTGATTAACCCTGTGATGCCCTGCTAAGTTTGCCTCTTTTGTCAAACAGGTGACAGTGCATATGCCCTGAGACCATGGATACTCACCCCATACCTAACACCTGGCAAACAGAATGAGAGGCGATACAACATTGGACATCGGCGGACCAGAGCTGTCATAGAGAGGATGTTCGGCTTGTTGAAGTCACGATTCAGATGCCTGCACAAAAGTGGAGGTGCACTTCAGTATGCCCCAGAAACAGCATGAAAGATTGTTGCTAATTGTGCCATCCTACACAACATTGCCACCAGACGTGGGCTATATCTCACCCCAGACAACACAGATTCGGAGGATGAGGAGCAAGAGCTACCACATCGACAGCCTGGGGATGGAAGCATCTCAATGGAGGGCAGACAGAGACCGAACCACATTGCAACCCACTACTTTGGCAGGTACGTGGCAACCGTGACAACACTCACTAATGTAAGACACACATAGCCCAGTTGTGTAGTTCAACAAATTAACCCTTTTATTTCAGGACTATAATGGGGAAACTATAGTCAACTAAACTGCATAATGAAAACTAAAAGTGTAGTCTGACACATTAAGTTCATGTGCCTCTGTCACACCACATATTAGTAGCTCACAGCCTCCTGCGACTGCGGCCACCATGGCTCACTCCAGGTTGGTCCCCTGATCCCTGGCAGGCACTGCTACTCCGCATGACTCGTGCATCAGTGGCAGACACACTACTAACACTGGAGATCTCCTCACATTCCTCTGGGGTATCGCCAATGCCCCTTGCTGCCTGTCTGGTCTCCAGCAGGTCCACTGCATGGCTGATGCCGACAGGTCCTCTAGCCACATCACTTGTAAAATGGCCAAGTTCGACTTGCAGACTCACTGTGCACCTTGACAGGCAGGTTGTTGTGATAGCCAGGCGCCCTATTGACACACTTAGGCCCTCATTCCGAGCCTGGCGGGCGGCGGAGGCCGCCCGCCAGGCTTCCCCCCTCCGAAATACCGCTCCGCGGTCGTAAGACCGCGGAGGGTATTCCGAGTTTTCCCCTGGGCTGGCGGGCGGTCTTCACAAGACCGCCCGCCAGCCCAGGGGAAAACTCCCTTCCCACGATGACGCCGGCTCGTAATAGAGCCGGCGGAGTGGGAAGGTGCGACGGGTGCAGTTGCACCCGTCGCGTATTTCAGTGTCTGCTTTGCAGACACTGAAATACTTTTAGGGGCCCTCTTACGGGGGCCCCTGCCGTGCCCATGCCATAGGCATGGGCACGGCAGGGGCCCCCAGGGGCCCCGCGACTCCCCCTCCCGCCATCCGGTTCCCGGCGGGAGAACCGCCAGGAACTGGATGGCGGGAGGGGGAGTCGGAATCCCCATGCCGGCGCAGCATGCTGCGCCGGCTTGGAGGATTCCTTTGGGGCAGCGGGAAACCGGCGGGAGACCGCCGGTTTCCCTTCTCTGACCGCGGCTGAGCCGCCGCGGTCAGAATGCCCCACGGGGCACCGCCGGCCTGTCGGCGGTGCCACCGCGTCCCACGGCCCTGGCGGACTTGTTCCGCCAGGGTCGTAATGACCCCCTTAGTCTGTCTAAACAGGCAGCAGTGTTGCGCTCCCTGCGCCGTGCATGTGCCCTGTCAGCCACCATTTCCCTGACCAAGTTGTCTATGGAAGAGTTCAGGTTTGCCATGTGAGTGTTCATTGTAGTGAACTGGTTGTCCACATTTGCAAACCCCTGCATGAGTGTGTTCTGCAGTCTGGTAAGGTTACGATTCATCAACCGCATACGTCTATTTTGCAGCCGGTGACTCTTCAGTATGGATGTCTCCAGTCCCAACAATTGCTCATCGGTGACATCCTCCCCACGTGCTGACTGTATTGGGCGCTGCTGTCTACGCACCAAGCCAGCTTATTTCCCTAAGCATTGGCACCCGGTGTCACATTGGCTGCCTCTATGGTGCTGATTGGACGGGTGGTGTTGTCCTGCACTCCCCTTCGGTGTCTGTAGCAGCCTCCTCTTGTGTGTCTATGCCTTCTTCCTCTACCAGCACAGTGGCGCTGTTGGTGGGTCCTTGTGGGAGACCTGTGGGACACAGGGGAAACAGTCAGTGCCTCACATATGTTTGATGTCTCAGAATAAACATTTCTCTATATTTGGACTACTGTACTACATTGCCCATAATGCACTGTTCTATAGGTTGCAAAACTGGGAATGGAACTAATCTGGAGGTGCATGCTTATGTGTACTGTGGTTGTGTGCATGGTGCATAGAGTGGTGTAAATACGTTAATTTTGGTACTTACTTTTGGATGTTCCTGATGCTGAACTGTCAAGGTCTCCGATGTCAAGTACTGCCTCCAGCTCCAGAGTGGTCTCCACCATGGTTTCGATGGCTGTAGGGGGTGGTACAGTAGATGGGCCTCCTCCATTGCCATGCATCTCCCTGATGCGATCCTTCACCCTCTCCTTGGTCCTGGAACGAAGGTCATACCACCTTTTGCGAACCTCATCCAGTGTGCGGTGGCGGACTCCGATGGCATTGATTTTGTTGAGGATGTCCTGCCAGATTTTTTTCTTGTGGCTGTCAGGGACACTCATTGCTGCCTTTCCAAATAATCATCATGGTGCAGGCAGCACTCCTCTGTGAGCATCTCCAACTCCTCTGAAAACTTTAGTTATCTTTTCCTGCCATCACTGGGTGTCTCCTTGTCCTGAGTAGCCATTGTTGCTGCATCTCCTCTCACCTGGGTGTGTCTCTGCAGTTTGGGCTGGGTAGGCTCCTCCCTGTTCCATGGCGTTACTTCCTGGTTCTGTTGTCATCACTCAGAACCAGGAAGTGGATTTTTCAACAGTTTAATTTTCACCTGAGTGCAATTTGCGAGTCAGTCACAATTTGTGACACCGGACCACACCCTTGTGCAATTTGCGACCTCGCAAATTGCGAGGTTGCAAATTGTGGTGCGACTCCACCAGTAGGTGCTTACTCTTCTACGTGGCCTTGAGTGTCTGGAGGAAGTAGACTCTGCAAGATAACTTGTGCATAGGTGTGAAGAGTGAATGCACCAGGTACTTACCCTCCCATAAGTTCTTGATTACCCACATGAGATTGGGTATCTGCAAAATGTTGGGTACAGGGGAAAGGATGTGAAAAATAGGGCCTTCACCACCTAAGGGTTTTGGGTGTCTTGAGTGAGGAGGATCTTTGTGGAAAGGGTATTCGCAGAGTGAAGATGTTTACAGCAGGTAATTTACTACAAATGAGTCTTTCATTGCCTATGAGAGTTTGGTTATTCGTGAAGAGTTCAATACAGGGTAATATGGGCTCAAGCAATTGACCCGTCTTGGGTTTCAAGAGGGAGTGGGCCTTCCTGCATGGCAAGGATTGAGTCCCACCTGTGTTTGGTTGATTGCCCACGTAAGGTTGCCTAGCTAGAATGTATTCCATACACAGTGAAGGCTCTGCTTAGGAAGAGCTTCATTCACCTAAGGGAACTTATGTGTCTGAATATTAATTTATGATTTATATGCATCATTTATTACTTACTTTCATATCGGAAATGCAGTACTGTTTTATGAAATAATTTGAACAGAAGTAGGTAGAATAATATCATCGATGATGTCATAAATTATGTAATTTGAGATGCCACTAGTAATGTCAAGAATTATGTCACTGAAAGTATCATTAATGATGTAATATGTGAAATCATAAGCAGTGCATGGCGGGTTCAATGTATAGTTAGGTCAATAAACTATAACTGTTGTGTGTCAGTGTTTTTTGTTTGAAAACAATAGTTTGTATATTATTACAAAGTCTAAGTACCTTTTTACTGTGATGAGTAGAGGGTTGGCCATAGGATCCTCTAAGGCAGCCAGGCCTTGCATCCACCTTATGCCATGCACAGTGATGAACATCTTATTGCACATTAAAGAAAAAGTAGAAATTAACTGAAAAAAACACAGTGACAATTTAGTTTGGAATTGTAATAATATGTTACACTACATTAAAAAAAATGTTAGAAATTCAGTTGAAAAAAGCAAAGATTAAATGGATGTTATAGTTAAGTGAAAATGTCAGCTGACAACAGTGATGACAACACTGTGCATGGCAGGGGGCAAGTTGCTTTTACCACGTATGCCTATGCCACACATGGTAAGTATAGTTAAGGTAAGTAAAATCTATCTATCTATCTATCTTGCTATCTATCTATCTATCTATCTATCTATCTATCTATCTATCTATTATTTTTAATTAATTTCAATGCATTTCAATATTATTTTTTTGGGCTGGGGGGCAGTGTCCCCAAACAACCTTGTTTGTAACATTTATTTTGCATCACACATGGAAAGAGGAAACTTTTATTGCACTTATTAGATATGGCACATTTCTGCTGTCGCAATTTTGCACAATGCAGATCTAGTGCTATGTTGCTTGACATTTTAGTAAATCAGGGCTACATTATTGACGGTGCTGGGTTTGAAGACTCTCCTCCTTTCCACTCTAAAACCTCACCCAGGGTCATAGGAGGACCTCAGTCTTGAAGCCCCAAGCCAGCTGCCTACTGAACCTCCAGTTGCTTATTTCCTGCCTGGCGAATTATTTGCTGTCTTGTCTGATACTGTTCTAACTGAAAGGACATCGGCAATGACTGGTACCACTTGGCAGCTTACATCAAAAGACCTAAAGCGCCATTCCTGAGTCCCTCAACCCCCACTGCCTGGTACATCCACCGGAATACAGTGATGCAACATTTACTTTTCATTTTCAAATTGCAGGGTGTTCCGCTCTTCACTGGTTGGGACATCGTGCACCTGCAAAACTCTAAACTCTAAAACTTTAAACCTGTATAGAATCTTTGAATCAATGAAGGTGGGAGAAGCCAGAAAGCTTCACCCAGCTTCACCAGTTCGAAGAACCAAACCTGCTTTACCTTTGCAGAAAAAGTTTATCAGTTATCCCCTTTGGTGGTCTTATCTTCACTTCTACTGCTTCCAGTTGGTGTATTAAATGATTTGTACCCTATTCAAAATGCAGCAGATTTCTGTGAAAAGGAAGTGAGTAATATTTCTACTGCTTATACAGCAGATATAAATCATCCAGTAAATAACACATGCCCAGAAAACGTTAAAGGTGAAAGTAGACCCAGTTATAGCCCTTATTAATAATACTACATCAAGGCAGGTAGTAAACAAGATTCCAATTTTTCCCAGCAGTGATTCCCACCAATGCTTCCCCACAATCCAAATTGATGGAAAACAAGCATTCACATGCTGCACTTGACCATTTATTGTGCTGTTGATGCAGCACTCACTGATGTCTTCTATGACATGCCCCTGATACCAGCATATGGTACACACAAGGAAAATGAGAACCATCAGCATTTTCGCAACAGGATGAAGAGAGGTAGGAAGGAAAGAAGATGGAGAGGGAGGGCAGCCTGAGTATACAGCCCCAGGCCTATTCCACTCAACCTCATCAAATACGCATTCAACATGGTCTGCATACTGTCCATTTCGTTCTTGGTTGAGAATGCCCAAGAGCTAAGCAGTCTTCCCATGCCAATCATTCCTTGGTGGATGATCCTGCCAGGAGTGCTGCACTGAAAAATGTTTAACTGCCTGCTTTCTTAAAACTATCATTTTTAACCTGTCAGCAACCTTTTATCACTTGTTGGAATTATTCATGAATACACTGTTAAGACATGTGGGCATTTATATTAAATTTCCTGTTATAGGAACTCTGTTGATAAAGTGAAAGCACAATTCTGTGGGCCTTATTACGAGTGAAGGTGCACTTTATCACTCCTCATAAATAACTATGCCCACTGGTACTGGTATTATTTAATGGGTAGAAGAAATAGTGCATTTGCAAGTTTTCAGAGAATAACAAGCTGATCTTGGTTTTTAATGTATTAAAATTCATACTGTTCAGTAAATACTGTACACATTTCCCCTGGTACATTTTCGAAGATTTGACCTGCCATAATTTAACAAAGATTGAGGTATTTAACACATCTAATAATTATTGGTAACGTAAATACCTCCCAATTCGTAATTCCAACCCCCAGGCAAACAGGGATTTACATACCGGTCGGAATATACCGACCCACTTGTAGTCAAGCCCCAACTCTTATAGGAAATTCTCCAAATGCGGGTTGCAGTCACACTGATGTCTGGCTGCTAATGTTGAGTTTTAGTCCCTTAAGATTTATTAACGGACAGTCCCGTGGTCTCACATCCTGCCTGTCTTGCGCCGTGCATCAAAGTGGACATGAATTGTACCCGGTGAAGTCATGTTGATATTTCTTCCTAGTTTAACTAAATTTATGCTGGTTACCAGTATGTGTGGTTGTTTATCAATCACATCCTCAGTTCTTGCTAACGGATATATGTTTCAGATAGGGGTTGGGGGTGTGGAAAGTTTGTGTCACCATCTGGATTGGTGTGTGGTGAAGTTGCCGTAAGGACTAAATCATCATCCGGAGATAGGTTGCTTCCGTAACAGTCATGACTTTGAGGGCATTTTCTGACTGAAGCTGTTGCAAAATGTTCTGGCCAAGCTTGATCTGCATTCTTTGATGGAGGGACAGGTTGGATGGGAGATGAATGTGGTGGTAGTGGCTTGTGCCTTAGCATTTGAATTCCGTCTCGGCCGTTGACATCTTTCTTGTTGAAGACAGGGTGGGCAGTTTACAGTCTGAGTGCTTGCATCATCCATGCGGCTTCTGAAATCAGGTTCTGCCTCCAGATCACTGGGGTCATAGGTGTCTATCTCTCTTATACTTTGATAATCACGTGAAATGAGTTGTGCGAATGATTATACATTATATGACGACATTCATATAGGATTATGTTTGCATGTTGCTGCATTGATAATTATGGGGTTTCAGCAAACTCACTTTGGGTCATTTTATTACTATTTACAGCCCCCCTCTTAAAGTACACAGACAGTTTCATTGATTTTAGTACTTATTTGGTTCCACTTTATTGTTCCAGTCATTGTTGGGCACTAACGGCCAGCTTGTTGGGCTGTATTTAATAGTTCTTCAATCAATAGATTTGTAGAGCGCCAGTTGTCACCTCTGAGGGTACTGGGCGCTGGCAAGGTCCAGTTGATTAGTCGAATACCCAGGTCTTCAGGGACTTTCAGAACTCTAAAAGAGATGGGGAGGTCCATAGATAAAAGGATAGCTCGTTCCATATCTTTACTGGTAGGTAGGAGAAGGAGCAACCTCTGCATCTACTACGTCGAATGTATGGGGTGAGAGTTAAAGAAAGGGATGCAAAGCAGAGGTGTCTGGTGCGCTGATGGAAGTTCAGGCCGTGTTTCTAGTAGGCGAGTCCGCAGTTGTGTAGGACATTATTTGCATGGGTCATGGGCTTGAACTGGCATCTTCTCTGTACAGGGAGCCAGTGGAGTTCCCTGAGGTAGGGGGTGATGTTTGTTCATCTAGGGAGATCCAGGATGAGTCTAGCTGCAGCATTCTGTATGCTCTGTAGTTATTGGAGGTGAGCTGTGATCCCTGCATAGAGAGCATCACCGTAGTCCAGTCAGCTAGAGATGAGGGCCTGGGTGATAGTGCATCTGGCACTTTGGGGTGGCCATTTGAATATCTTACAAAGCATTTAGAGGATTAAGAAGCAGGAGAAGGAGATGGAGATGGTCTGAGTCACCATAGTTACCTTGTTTTTTAGAATGATGCCTAGGTTCCTAGCATGGTCAGTGCGGGTAGGACTAGGTCCAAGTTCTGAGAGCCACCAGGATGCGTCTCACAGGTAGCTTTTGTTTCCAGAAATCAGTACCTCTGTCTTGTCCTTGTTGAGCTTTAGGCAGCTATCCTTTATCCAGTTGATGACGTCTGTCATGCAGTTGTGAAAGTTGGTATGGGTGTTGGTTGTGTCTTCGGAGAGGGAGAGTATGAGTTGTGTATCATCAACATAGGATATGATGTTGAGTTTGTGGGTTTTGCTGATGCTGGCCAATGGTCTTATTAAGTGTTGAAGAGGGCAGGACTGGGCAAGGATCCTTGGGGTAATCCACACAAGGTGGAAACTTTACATTCTTCCAGTGAGGAAAGAGAAAATCCATATGAGGGTGACTCCTTGGATGCCTATGTTGTGCAGCCTTGTGATGAGTGTGTGGTGGTAGACCATATCAAAGGCTGCTAAGAGGTCTAGGTGGAGGTCTAGGTCTAGGTGGATCAGAGAAGCATTCTCTCCTTAGTCGAGTAGGGCTCAGATAGGTGGTTCCATTCAAGATGTGAGGAGAGCTGTTGGTTGATGGCTTTTTATGATGTTTTGGTTGGGAATTGGGAGCAGGGAGATCAGTTGGTAGTTGTTGAGTTTTCTGGGTCTGTTAATGGTTTCTTTGGTAGGGATTTGACTTCTGTATGTTTCCAGTCCTTGGGGAAGGTGGCTATGGCAATCCAGGAATTGAACAAGGTATTGAGTATGTGGATTATTCTGGCTTCACCTCGTTTGAAGATGTTGTGGAACTTTTCAAGGCTGTGGCATAGTTCTTGTGAGGGGGTAATGCTGTTTGTTGCAGCTGAGGGGTTGGAAAATTATTAGTTGATGTTGAAGAGTTCTTTGCTGTTATTGGAGCTTGATTTGATGCATGAGGTTCAGGCCCTTTTCTTTGATTCTCTCAACTGTCGAAGGTTGTCTTGTCGGTTGAGTCCTTCCTGGTTCATCATCACCTTTCCAGTTGTTTACTGTTTCCTTTAGTGGTTCTGAGGTTTTCGGTGTACATGCTAACCTGCTTGGTGGATGTTGTATAATGCCCCTTTATGGATGGTCACCCCCCTTCTTTTTTCTGTCAGATGCTGTGTTTTTTTACCTGTTTGTGTACTGAGACATGCTAAACAGGCCCCAGTACCTATGCTCTTTCTCTAAAAGTATATGCCAAACTGAATAGGCCAATTTGCAATCACCTTACCACCCCTGTAAGTCCCCAGTAAATGGTACCCAGGGTAACCAAGGCAAGGGTGGTAAAGGGGGTACCAGGGCTGCGGCACTGATTGGGCCACCCTGGGTATCCCAGGTGAAAGTGAGACTGCAGAGCCGCCATGCCAGCCTGCACGACCAGCCTGCTGCACACCAAGTGCAGGCAGAGTCCCTTTTACTGCCCATGGACAGGTCAGTCACCCCTAAGGCAGGCCCCCTCTAGCCCAGGGGCAGGGTGCACTGTTCTATGAGTGAGGGCCGATGTGCAGGAGCACATATGTCCCCCTGCTGGCATTTAAACTGCAATGCTGGCCCGGCGGTCCATTGGATAACATGGGCGTGCATCTGACCACTGCTCAGATGTCCAGCTCTGCAATGGCCCAGCCAAATTCTGTTATGTTTGGTATCAAACACTGTGCTTTTTAAATCTGAACATGATGCCCATGTTCAGGATTAAAAAGCAGGTGCCCAGCTGCCACCCTGAGAGGGTGCCCACTGAGTTACCCAGTCCTCTACTGTTTTGGCAGGCTCTAGCAAGCCACTGCCACCACAGACAGCCTGACCTGCTGCCGGTGGTGCTAGCACCTTGTCAGGACGTAATACAAAGTGTCTGGGCAGGAATGAGATCATACCTCTTCCCTCCCAGGCTGGCTAATCAGAAAAGATTCAGGGCAGTGTGCCTCAAAGGCTTCACCTGCCTTTGATGTGCAAGCAGTTGTCCTCCCAGTGAAGGACACAACCTTTCGACTCTGCCTGGCCAGGCAGGAGGGAATATACAGAAGGTATGTGTCTCCCTCAAACTAGCCACTCCTTTGAGGGTTCGGCTAGGAGGTCTTCACCGCCAAGGAAGGGTTCTGCCATCTTGGCACACCCCTAGAATAGTGGGTCCTGGGTAGAAAGTGACGTACTCCCCACAGAAAGTCATCAAGCAGGGGTGGACTAGCAGCAGGGACAGTAGCCCATTGGCCACTGTCCCTCACACCCTAAACACCTCTTAAACCAGGATTTAAATGCCTCCCCTGGCACCAGAACTTAGATCTTACCTGCACAAGAAGAGAAGAATCACAGAGAGACTCCTCTACCAACAACAGAACCTGAACTTTAGCCCCAGCACAAAGAAGAAGACACGGAGTGACCTACAGAGACCAACACTGGAACCGTGTGCCCGGCGTGTGCTAGTGATGAAAACTCATTGGTCCTAACTAGAGGGATCCTCGTGAATACTGAAACCCCAAGAAAGACTCCCCTGACTGCTGGCACCAGTCCCCTGCTAATTTAAAGAGTAAAGAAGTACAGAGGACAAAGAACGGACTGCGACCTGATGGGCTCTGAGTGCTTGAGTTGAGCCCAAAGAAACTCGGTGTCCAGCATCTAAGGAGTGGGAGTGGAGCTCGTGGAACATCATTGCAGCTACTAAGGTTTGTTTGTTGCCTGTAGGGGAACTGATGGCCACAAGATTTTCACCGACACCAGAGCATCCCCCCAGCAGAGGGATTGACATCGCCAATGCTCCACCTCCTCTAGGTTTGCAGCTTGAGCAAAATGACTGTGACTGGAGCAGCAAAGCAGCTTTGCACGACCGGCCCAGTGATTGACAGCTAGGAGTTACCTCTGCACCAGGAGCCACCGAACGAGGTGCTGAAGATCCAAGCATCAATTCCTGGTCCTGGCCCCCCAAGGACCTCTACATCCGAAGGGTAGACTGTGAGTCCACCTCCATGCCCAGTTTTGCACGGAGTGCAAAATGCACCAGCCACTGCGGACTGTTCAGCACCAAGGACAGCCAAGTCACCTATGCAATCAGACTCCCTGGGCAAGGTAACAAAAGTTTGACTGTTGATTCTACACTACGCTACTACACTCTCTCCCACTAGAGGAAGATGGGTACTCAAAGTCCCAGGAGACAGCAGGTCAGGGGGAGGCCCCAGCACCAGAAGGGCACACTGGGAGAGGGCTCTTAAGAGCATTGGGTCCCCCGCAGTGTGGGATGCTACGACACTCTCTCCCACCTGCGGAAGCCGGGGACTCGAAGTCCCAGGAGGCCGCAGGTTAGGGGGCGGCCCCAGCACCAGGAGGACATGCTGGGATAGTGCTCTTAAGCACGGTGGGTCTCATGCAGCGTGGGATGCTATTACACTCTCTCCCACCAGAAGGAGACGGGGACTCGAAGATCCACAAGGGTGCTGGTCAGGGGGCAGCCCCAGCACCAGGAGGACACGCTGGAAGAGCGCTCTTCAGCACATTGGGTCTCCTGCAGAACGGGACACCACTAAACTTTCTCCCACCAGAGTAAGACAGGGATTCGAAGTCCCAGGAGGCCGCAGGTCAGGGGGCAGTCCCAGCACCAGAAGGACAGGCTGAGAGAGCGCTCTTAAGCGTGTTGGGTCTCCTACAGCGCAGTACGCTTCTACACTCTCTCCCACCAAAGGAAGACAGGAACTTAAAGTCCCAGGGGGCCGCAGGTCAGGGGGCGGCCTCAGCATCAGGAAGACACGCTGGGAGAAAGCTCTTAAGTGCATTGGGTCTCCCGCAATGCAGGACGTGCGTGGAACGCACCCAGGCGAAGCCTGGGCCAAAGTCGGGCCAATCTATGCCCATCAGTGGCCATCAGAGGCTGGGCTTCGCCACCCCTCTTGGTTCCAACGTAGGGCTTGCACCTTTGATATCATGGCTGTATTTAGTTGACTTTGAAAACAGTGCTACATTTTAACATGGACTAGAGGATGGGAAGCGCAAAGTTCAAGGGAGTCCTGTGGTTGATGATGCTTTACCTAAAATTGCCAAGTCATATAAATCCTCCACCAGATCTTCTAACTGTGTCACCAATTAAATCAAAACTCTAACGAAGAAGTTGAGTCCATATTGAAAGGGAATTAGAGGTGAGTCGCAAAGAGGCCAAAAAGCGGCTCGCTCCCATCTTTCTTCAAGCCCAGACCATCTAAAAAGGGATCAACATGGATGCCCCACAGCACTGCCAGTGCAAGGGGAACATAGCGAGGCTAATGCAGAGCATAGGAGACTGAGCCTTTTACAGAAAACAGATATGAACGCCCTATGTAGAAGTATAGTTGTGCATGAAGTTCCTTGCTCAAATCGATTCTCCTTGGTGGGGACCTTGCCCACTCTCCTGGAACAGGTTATGTTGAAGTAAATTTGGAAACACCTAGCCAACAGGTTACAGACAATAGTTTCCGGAAAGCAGTGGTAAACCTTATTATTGGTCTGAAAAAAGTGGTAAAGAAACTCAAACAAATGATGACAAAGGTACTCACCCCACTTAGACCAGCAGCCAAGGAAAGGGATGAAAGAGCCAACCTGAAAAACCCTGACATAAACCATGTTCATTCCCATTGAGCTGAGAAATTCACTGAGTGCAGGGCCCATCAAGGAAGCTGATAGGGCAAGCGTACCCTTGAGAAATAGCAAAAATGGCTCAAGGGCAAACAGGCACAGTAGCTCCCACTTACAGTCCCGCCCTCATGTGGAGGAGGCATGGAATCCCATCGAATGGAAGCCTCAATAATGGTTATCCAATTCACATGTGTAAGGTTCCCATATTACCACCAAACACCCGGGAGGATAGTTTGTCATTAAAAAAACAAAGTTATCCATTGGATAAGGCATGTCAGACAGTGCGGCTCCATTACATATTCAGACACCATTTCTGCTAAACAAAATGGACGAGAGGCAGAGCATTGGGATACCATTGAGCTCACATTATCTAGTCCTGAATTAGTAAAAGGTCTGATATCTATGGAGGCCCGCAACCCAGTACGCAAGGCTCAAATATTGTCATCAAAAACCTTCGGCCTGAACAATACATCCCAGCTAATAGGGCGTCTGCCATGGTTAATGTGGAGCAAGAATCACCACCAAGGGCTCACTTCACGACTATTACCAGGAGGGAGCATGTGAGCCTGGTCAGGAACAAGAGATCGCCTAGAAAAACTCGTGAAGACGATCTCTCAGACATTGATTGACTGTAGGAAGCTGTAGCCCCCCTGAACACTTACCACAGTGATTAAGGGTGGCAACTCCCAATTGGCAAAAAAGGGCACCCTGAATTCAATAGCTTGAGGGGGCCTGAACACGTTGGGATTTCCAATGTGTCAGATGGCACCAGGAGATTGACCATAACACCCAGCGCCAGAGACGTATGCAATACGCAAGTGGGAACTGGCTCCTTTCACTCTGCTCTAATTGCATGGAATGTAGCAGGTATACGAAATAAGACTGACAATGTAGAGTGGGGTTTGTTTATTGAAAGTTTTAGTGTATATTTATTCCAGAAAACATGGGCCACCACGAATTTGCATGGGCAGGGGTATATTTCTTTCTGCAAGGGGGCAAGGCCTTTGTCTGCAGGGAGGGCAGGAGGGAGCCTCATTACATGGATAAAAATCTCCCAGAGAGTCACAATAAAGGAAATTTATGTTGATTCAGCTGACATATTGGCAGTCTCAATTAGGTTAAATCAGAGACCCCTGCTCCTGTATGTAAATCTCTATAATAGACCAGGTCCCCCTTGTCAAATTAGGAAAACCATTAGTTATTTAAGCACACTCGTGGCAGAGTTATTACCCCCACATTTTGTTATCATAGCAGGAGTTAATTTGTCCCTAGAACCTGGCTCCATTTTTTCAGAGATAAAACAGGTAGTAGGTGATACATGGGGGATTCCACCCTTCTCAATGCCAAGGAAGCAACCCAAGACCAGTACTAGGGCAGTGCAGATCATGGACCAGTTAATCCTACTTTCTTTAGAGGGAGCTACAGCAGCCTCATTGATTGTATGCTTATAGATGTAAGGATTTGGTGGGAGATTAAGGAGCTTAGGGAGGGTAATCAACAAAACAGTGATCATTCCCCCATAATAGCAGAGTAGGAGAGGTGGTTCTTTGCCAAGAGGGATAACCTATGAGAACAATAGGCTATGCCTCCTTTAGTGGTGACAAGTAACCAATGTACTTTAAAATGGGAGACTTTCAGGAACTCAGGTGCTCTAGTAGCTAAAATGCACGACTTAGTTTCCAGTCAATTGCCAGCCCTTATATCTAGCACCTACGCCCCAAACCATATTGTGGCAAAACACGCTGAGCTGTTTGATTCCCTGAAGGTTTTGTTTATTAGGGATGCCACAGGAAGCAGGCAGTTGAACTTGTGCAAAGCCAACAGATGGTTTGATAATAGATTTAAAAAGGCCAAGTGTAGACTTCTAGAAGCAATAAGACAAAAGGGTAGATCAATGACAATTTTGGTGAGGCGTGAGTACGCTGCTGCTGTAAAGACTAGAAAGGCACAGTCGGAGAAGGCTACATGGCAGGAATTACTAATAGCAGCTAAAGAAAACAATTCCAAGCGGTTCTGGTCCTTGGTTTCCCACAATGGGCTAAAGGGAAGCTTCAGACCCAATTACCACACTTCTGCTGAAAATTGGACTCTTCACTTCACCAAACTTTATAGACAGGAGTCTTCTTCCCCAATTGGTCCAGTGAGTTTAAATGAGTGGGGCAACACATGGGCAGGACTGACCACCCTGTTTACCATGAGGGAAACTGAGGTAGCCATTATGGCTCAAAAAGTGGGAAAGGCGCCCGAGTTAGATGGGATACCGTCTGACCCATTCAAATCTGATTTGAAGCTTTTGGGCCCCTACATAAATTGTGTGTCAAATGCTGTTTTGGCAGGTAGCCATTTCCCCCGTTCCTGGAAAGGTGCAATAATTGTACCTATTCACAAAAAAGGGGATAAGTCGGTCCAGGGCAATTACAGACCAATAGGTCTGCTAGACAACTTACAGAAAATATTCTCCCACCAAGTTGTGGGTAGGCTCATGGCTTGGATAGAGGAGAATGACATCCTAAGCCACTTACAAGTGGGCTTTAGGCAGAGGATGAGCAGCACTGTGGACCAGATCTTCCGGTTCCTGACAATAAATAGGAAATCAGTTGACCTCACACTGGGGGATTGTTTGTTGCCTTTGTAGATCTCAAGTCCGCCTTTGATTTAGTCCCCCGTTACAAACTATGGGAGATCTTGGGCAGAATTGGAGTCCCTGGGCCTGTGCCAAGGCTGATTCAGGAATTGTATTCTGAGAGTTTTTAGTCATGGCTTACTAATCAATAGAACCAAAACCAAAACTATATGGTTTTTAGTGACACCAAGCACAGAGTCCAGAAAACCGTATCATTAGATGGCAATATTCTTGAATGAGTATCAGATTTGTTACTATCTGGGAGTCAGACTAGAGAATTTTGATAAATGGACAGGCCAATTATTAAGGTGTACCATGTCCCTAAGACAAAAGGCAGTGGGTATTTTAAGATTCGCTGGAAAATCTTCAAATTTTTCCATCAAGCCAGCAATAGAAGTATATAAAAGCCAAGCTAGAGGGGAAGATTTGTATGGTGCTGATCTATGGTGCCATGGTAAATTGCATGATATGGTAAGAGTAGAGAACCATTTCAGAAAGGCCTTATTAAATACTCCATTGAGCTCATCCACGCTCTCAATCCGCTTGGATTTGAATCTGCATTCCATTGCAGATATCGCTGCCTTGAGGCCGCTACAGTATTGGATCAGGGTTTGGTCTACAGGCATGTTAGATCTATATAGGGTATGGTTAAGAGAGCTCCAAGGGGCCTCGGAAGCCGAGAAAATTGCGTGGTGTAGTCACTTAAAAAACAGCTTTTTCAAACTTGGGTTGGGCTCTTAATGGTTGGACCTCTTGCATCTTCCAAAAAATGACCTATAGAGCCTGAAGGATGCACACTAGGCTAGTGTACAAATGGCCAAACTAGCATGAGCTCCATCTGGCAGTCTGACAGTTTTTTTATCAGTCAAGTGCTATTATTAATTTGAGCATTATCTTGATACTGTTTTATAGGCTTCAGCATGTACACTTTATATTAGATTCAGAACTGGATCCTTACTGGTGCAAGATTTTGCTTCTAGATGGAAGTAGAATGATGGTCTAACAGATTCTTGCCCAATGGGATGCAACACCAAAGAAAACATAAGTCATGTCCTATTCCATTGTCCTGTGTATATCAAGCAAAGGGCCTGTTGGATTAGACCCCTCTGCAACTCTCTGGGCATTAGGGATTGTCATTCGGCCCTCAGGATCTGCAGAGCAAGCACTCATTGCAATGTGGTGTGTGCTGTGGCAAAGTTTTTGTTGGTAGTGGTATGGCACAGTAGAGCAAGATCCTTAAGTCTCAAGGAATAATTTTTAAAATCAGGGAGCTCAAAATGTTTTTGGGATTATTTATGTTTTGTATATTTTTGGCATATTGTGGGTGTATTTATATTCTACTAAGTTTTAATTCCTATCTGGGGGTGGGAGAATGCATGCTATTATATTTTACTTTCTGATGGTTTTTGTTTCTGTTCTTAATCCTACCTTTTATGATTCAACCAATCGAAATAAAGGATGACGATAATGATGATGATAATGACTGTTGACTCTTGGTCTAGGTGCCCGCAGCACCTTACGTTTCTGTGGGTTCATTGGAACCCACCCTAGAAGTGCTCGAGTACACACTGCTATTTTCCCTATTGGCTTCAAAAGGAAAACTTTTAAATCGGCAAAGTACTGTATTTTTAAAAGATTTAATAATTCACAACACCAGTTGTATATAAGGTACCAAGTTCATTTTGGTGTCTAAATTAAGATTAAAATCATATCAATTTTTCGAAATTGGTGTCAGATTTCTATTGAGGCTGAGTCATGTCATTTACTTATCGTCCATTTTGTTAATGTGAAATCCCTTTCAAATGTTCCTCTAAGTAGCCTGGCTGCTCTTTGCTACACTACTAGGAATGAGCTAGGGTTTGCTGACAGTGAATGCAAGGTCCCTTACTGCATATTGCATTGGTATTCCATGGTAAGACTACTTAATCATACCATATAATACCTTCAACTTGATACAATGGTGTTACAGCGGTGCAGATCCTGAACTTGTGTTTCACTTTACAACTGCGAGATAAGAATATTTCTGAGCACGCAAGAAATCCTTACTTGACTTTTCGACTTAAAAAGCATTTTTTTTTCTCCTAAAAACAGGATTATTGCAATTGTTAGGGCCCTGTGTTACAGCCAACATTTGAATAGGCCATAAAAGTTTGTAAAAGTTTTCAAGAAGCTAAGGTGGTTAGATAAAATAGTTTGTAAACGTTTTAAAAAGCTACCAGCTCCTTAGGTAAACCTGTGCACAATGGACAGGGTCCTGAGCCTTGTCAAGCCCACTCTCTCCATCCGCAGGATCAATGATCTGAGGGCAATGTGCAAAGCTATGGGCAACAGCTTTAGGGCTACTGTCAAGAGAGTAGTCCTTGTAGAGGACCTCACCTCTTTTGAAGAAGAAAGAAACAGAGAAGAGGCATCGTCCTCAGAACCAGAGTCTGTAAGAGAAGAGGAGGAGGCCTTAGTCCCAATAAGTGAGTGGGAAAGTGGAGAGGACCTTTACCTTTTATCCTTCCCCAGACCTCCCTCTCCAGTGGGAAGTATAATAAGTCACCATAGTAACCCCCGGCTGGTAGAAGGAGTAGGGTCCTGGAGGACATGTTTCAGCAAATATCCCTGGAGAAGAGACTTGAACTTTAAGAAAGGAGACTAGCCTTAGAAGAGAAGAGGGCTAGATTGGGACTAGGTCCCAGAGATGGTGGCAGCAAAGAAAGTAAGGAAAGTAAAGGTTCTTGTGACCCTAAGGTCCCCAAAGGGATTGTCCCAGCATATAGTGCAAGAGATGACATTGACAAATGATTTTCAGCATTTGAGAGATGTTGCTGGAGGAAGGTACATCCACAGCACCTGGGCTCTCTACTTTGTGAGTTATTTCCATCTAAGGACAGAGATAGACTTCTGACCCTACCTGAGGAAGTGGCTGACTCCTATCCCCATATGAAAGAGACCCTCATTGAAGGGTTTGGACTCACCAAAGAGGAGTACAGAGTCAAGTTAAGGGACACCCAAAAAGGCCAAGACCTGACTTGGGTGGACTTTGTTGACTCCTCAGTCAAGCACCAGAGGGCTGGATATAGGGCAATAAAGTTTACACTTATGAAGGGCTATACATTTTTTAGATGAAAAGCATATCCTAACTAATAGTTACACAGAGAGATTGCGACAGCATCTGGTAGATTCTGAGTTGTATTCTCCCAGAGAGCTGGGAAAGATAGCTGACAAGCGGGTTTGGTCCAAGGTACCCTAGACCAAATCCCAAGGTGATAAAGTCTCCAAGACGGCTGCCCAAACTTCTCAGCAGGGGAAGGGGAATAGCACTGACAAGGGTAAAAAGTCAGAGTACTCACCAGGCCCCCAAAAGAACTCCAAGGAGGGTGGGCCCAAAGACGCTTCTCAGACCAAAGAAAAGGGGCATCAGGGTAAGAACTAGGATTCCAAGAAGGTTGGGAACATGCTGGAACTGTGGTCAGCCAGGCCCATAAGTAGGTGATTCAGTTTGCACCAAGAAGCCCCCCAGTGAGGGGCAGTCCAAGGACATTATTAGTGTTGGACTGGGAGTAGAAGTGTGCTCTGGAGAATCCAGAGACTACACTGAGGCTACCTAGGGTTCCCTGGGTGGGGTGGACATTGAATCTTTGTCTGTCTTACCTTCCAACTTGGAAAAAGTGGCCAATAATCAATGGGACTGAGGTAGAGGCTCTGAGGAATACAGGTGCCAGTGTCACTCTGGTGACAGCCAAATTAGCTTTCCCAGACCAGATCATCCCTGGTGAGAATCACCTTATTACCAACGCTGATAATGAGACTAGGTCACATCCATATGCTTTGGTGAACCTAGAGTGGGGAGGAGTAACTGGCCCAAAAAAAGGTGGCTGTGTCTCCTGCCATTCCAGTAGAGTGTCTGTTGGGATTGATTTGGAAATGTCTGCCTGACCAGAAGTTAAGAAGAAGGCCCATGTAGGAGAGCTTGGTCTCCTTGGGTGGGTGGGTGTGACCACAAGGGCAAAGGCTGCACATCAGGGCAAAGATAAGGAACTCGAGCCCAGCACCTTAAGAGCAAGAGGAAGGGCAAGAGGGCTGCCGACCCAGCCTCTACTTCCATACAGGATCAGAGGGAGAATTCACCCCAGGGTGAGGCCCTGATACCTGAGGAGGAAACTGAAACTGAGGAGGCCTGGCCTGACTTGGCAGAGCTACTCGGTACAGGGGGACCCTCCAGGGAAGAGTATTACTCATAGAGTCTATTGGGAGCATGTTCTACTGTTCACTGAGGCCAGGGACCCCAAACCAGGGGCAGCCAGGACAGTGGTGGTCCCCCAAGTGTACAGAGAATTCATCCTCACTTTGGCCCATGTTTTTTCACTGGCTGGACATTTGGGGCAGTCCAAGACTTAAGACCGGTTAGTGGCCCATTTTTACTGGCCTCAGATGTCTGAGAGAGTGAAGGAGTTTTGTTGCTGCCATGTGGCCTGCCAAGCCAGAGGCAAGACAGGCTCACAACTAAAGGCTCCCTTAATCCCACTACCTGTGGTTGGGACTCCCTTTGAGGGGGTAGTGGTTGACATGGTTGGTACCCTGGACCTCTCCACTGCATCTGGGAAAAGGTTTAGTCTAGTGATATTAGACCATGCCACTAAGTACCTAGAGGCAATCCAATTTCAGTCTCTGATAGAGGGCCAAATTTCATGTCTGCATACCTAAACGCTTTGTGGGATGAATGTGGTGTGATTTAAAAGATTATCACCCCCTATAACTCCCAGACTAATGGATTACTTGAGAGATTCAGCAAGACTATTAAGGGCATGAGCACGGGACTCCCAAAAAAACTCAGAAGAAGGTGGGATGTCCTCTTGCCATGCCTCCTGTTTGCATACAGGGAGGTTCCTCAGAAGGGGGTATTTGAACTTCTGTTTGGACACCCTGTAAACAGTCCTCTGAACCTTGTAATGGAGGGATGGGAAAAGCCTCTCAAGCAGCCTAAGCAAGCCATAATGGACTATGTGCAAGACCTGCGTTCTCGCATGGCAGAGTACATGAAAAAGGCAAACAAGAATCTTCAGTCCAGCCAGGAGCTTGTAAAGCACTTTATGACCAGAAGGCTGCCCTGGTTGTGTATCACCCTGGCCAGCTGGTGTGGCTATTGAAGCCTGTGGTTCCCAGGGCCCTCCAGGATAAGTGGACTGTGACCTATCCCAATGTGGAGAGAAAGGGGAAGTCACCTATTTGGTTGACTTAGGCACCCCCAGGAATCCTCACAAGGTGATTCATGTCAATCGTTGAAAACCACACCAGGACAGGGCTGACATGACCATGGTGTTATCACAGATGGATAGCAGGAAGAGGAGAGTGAGCCACTCCCAGACCTCCTTCATCCAACCACAAGTTGGTACAGTGTAGGCTAAATGTAGGCAGGTTCTCAGTCAGTTTGCAGAACTCTTTTCCTTAACCCCTGGACAGACCACATGGTGTACCCATGAAGTGAATACCGGTGACAGCCTCCCTGTCAAGAATAAGTTGTGCATAGTGTCTGATCAAATTAAGGATTGCATTAAGACAGAGGTCAAGAAGATGCTAAAGCTGGGGGTGATTTAACCCTCTGACAGTTCCTGGGCTAGCCCAGTGGTACTCGTCCCCAAGCCTCATTCAAAAGGTGGGAAACCTGAGATGAGGTTTTGTGTGCATTATAGGGGTTTTGATGTAGTCACTAAAACACCCCTTTCCAACAGCAGATGAGCTCATTGATAAGCTAGGGGCAGCAACATTCCTAAGTACCTTTGACTTGACATCAGGGAACTGGCAAATTGGATTGACTGAGGAAGAAAGGAGAGATCTGCATTCTATGCTCCTGGGGGCCGCCTTTAGTTTAAAGTGATGCGCTTTGGCTTGAAAAATGCACCTACCACTTCTCAGGATTGGCAGACTTTAGTGCTGCTTATTTGTATAGCATAACTGTCTTTAGCTCCACCTGGGAGGATCACCTGGTCCTCATCAGAGGTGTTTTACAGGCCCAGCAGCAGGCAGGCCTGACTATCAAGGCCAGTAAGTGCCAGATGGGGCAGTGCTCTGTTGTTTACTTGAGCCACCTGGTAGGTGGTGGTCAAGTTAGGCCTCTCCAGGCCAAAATCCAGACCATTCTGGATTGGCAGCCTCCCACAACTGAGGTCCAGGTCAGAGCCTTCTTAGGCCTGACAGGGTACTATAGGAGGTTTGTGAAAGGGTATGAAACCGTTGTGGCCTCTCTCACTGAGTTAACCTCTGAAAAACAACCCAGGAAAGTAATTCGGACAGCAGCCCTTCAGAATGCCTTTAATGCCTTGAGAGGAGCCACGTATTCAGCACCTGTCCTAAAAGCACCTGATTATCGGAAACAATTCATTATTCAGACAGATGCTTCTGGGGATCGGGGCAGTGTTGTCCCAGACCAACAATGATGGTCAAGATCAGCCAGTAGCTTTTATTTACAGGAGGCTCCTTCCCAGAGAACAGTGTTGGAGTGCCATTGAGAGGGAAGCGTTTGTTGTGGTTTGGTCCCTGAAGAACCTCAAACCATACTTGTTTGGGACTAACTTCAAAGTTCAAACCGACCACAGGCCTCGCAGGTGATGAATGTAGATGAAAGGGGATAACCCCAAATTGTTCAGGTGGTCCAGTTCACTACAGTGGATTGACTTTGTAGTGGAACATGGACCAGGGACTGACCATAAAAAAGCAGATAGCCTTTCTGGGGTTTTCCATCTAGAAGATGAGGACTACCAGAAGGGAGGTTAGTGCTCATCCCCTTTCATCTGGGAGGACGGTGATGTTGTAAAGTGACCCTTTTTGGATGAACAACCCTCATTTTTTGCTGTCAGATGCTGTGTCTTTTGACCTGTTAGTGTGCTGAGGCCTGCTAACCAGGCCCCAGTACCAATGCCAACCAGGCCCCAGTACCAATGCGTTTTCCCTTAAAGTATATGTCTAACTTCTTAAGCCAATTGGCAAGCACCTTACCACCCCTATAAGCCCCTCCTCGTAAATTGTCCCCAGGGTACCTAGAGCAAGGGTAATAAAGGCGGTACCAGGGCTGCAGCACTGATTGGGCCATCCTAGGTACCCCAAGTAAAAGTGAGACTGCAGAGCTGCCATGTCAGCCAGCATGAGCAGCATGCTGCTCAAATGAGACTCCTCCCACACCAGGCACAGGCAGAGTCCTTGTTACTGTCCTTGAACAGGTCAGTCACCCCTAAGGGATGCCCCCTCTAGCCCAGTGGGCAGGTTGCACTGTTTTATGTGTTAAGGCACATGTGCAGGAGCATATATGCCCCTCTGTTGGCATTCAAATTGCAATGCTGGCCCGAGTAACTAGCGGTGTGTTGGATAACATGGGCTGGCATCTGACCACTGCTCAGATGTCCAGCTCTACAGTGGCTCAGCCGAATCCTATCATGTTTGATATCAAACACTTTTTAGCCCTCAATTTGATTTCCATGTTCAGGGTTAAAAAGCAGATGCCCAGGTGGCACTCTTAGAGGGTGCCCACTGAATTGCTCAGTTCTGTACTGTTTTGGCAGGCTCTCCAGAGCCGCTGCCATCAGAGATAGAAATCTGATCTCCTGCCGGTGGTGCTAGCACCTTGGCAGGATGTAAGACAAAGGGCTTGGGAAGGAAGGCGGCCACAACTCCTACCTCCCAGGCTGGCTAATGAGAAAATCATCAGGGCGGTAAGCCTCAAAGGCTTCGCCCACCTTTGATGTGCAGTTAGTTATGTCTGGCTGGTCAGGTGGAAAATTAGATTTGCAGGAGGTGTGCACCTCCCTCAAACTAGTCACACCTTTGAAGGTGAGCTAGGAGGTCTGCATGATCAAGGAAGGGTTCTGCCATCTAGGGAGACCCTAGAATAGTGGGTTCTGGGTAGAAAGTGATGTACTTCCCACAGGAAGTCATCAGTGCAGGAGCAGAAGAGCCGCAGGTACAGTAGCCTATTGGCCACTGTCGCTCACACCCTTAAACGTCCCCTAAACCTGGATTTAAGGAGCTCCCCTGGCACCAGAAATTAGAGCTTACCTGGACAAGAAGAAAAAAAGTAGAAAGAGACGCCTACACCAACAACAGGACCTGAACTCCAGCCCCAGCTCAAAGGAGAGGACACAGAGTGACCTACGGAGAGCAACACTGGAACTTTGTGCCTGGAGTATGCTAGTGGTGAAAACTCATTTGTGCTGACCAGAGGGACCTTTGTGGACAGCAAAACCCCAAGGAAGACTCCGCTGATTGGTGGCACCAGTCCCCTGCAAATTACAGGAGTAAAGAAGTGCTGAGGACGAAGAACTGTGACCTGACAGGATCTGAGTGACTGAGCCCAAAGCAACTTGGTGTCTAGCATCTAAGGAGTGGGAGGAAGGCCTGTGACAGGTTTCAAGCCTCTGTTGCTCATCAAACGCCCTCTAGCTGTCAGAAAGCTCGTGAACCACTCTTGCAGCTACCAAGGCTTTTTTGTTGCCTGCACAGAAACTGATGGCCACATGACGCTCACCATCTCCAGAGCACCCATCCAGCATAGGAACTGATGTCACGAATGACCCCTCTCCCCTGGGTTTGGAATCTGAAGGAAGTGACTGAGCTTTATCATGACCAGCCTGGTGATTGACAGCTAGGAGCTACCTTTGCACCTGGAGTCACCGGACATGGTGGTGAAGATCCAAGCGTCAATTCCTGGTCCTGGCCATCCAAAGACACCTACATCCAAAAGGTAGAATGTGAATCTACCCCCAAGCCCAGTTTTGCAAAACACACCGACCACTGCGGATGATTTAGCACCAAGGACAGCCAAGTCACCTCTGCAACTGAACTCCCTGGGCAAGGTAAAAAAAGTTAGACTGTTGACTCTTGGTCTAGGTCCCTGTGGGTTCACCAGAACCCACCCTAGAAGTGCCCGAGTGCACACTGCTATTTTCCCCATTAACTTCAATGGTAGCCCTTTAAATCTGCAAAGTGCAAATTAAAGTTTGTACAAAAGCGACAAAGTTTGTTTTGGTGTCTAAATTAAGATTAAAATCAAATCTTTTTTTCTTAATTGTTGTCAGATTTCTGTCTAGTCGTATCACTCACTTACAGTCCATGTTGGTAATGTGAAATGCTTTAAAAATGTTCCTGACAGCACAGTTCGTGATCCTTTGTTTGAAGTTTCTGATGTTCGGGTCTAGGTTGTTTGAGGAGATGGGATGGGACATGTTGAGGGCATTGATCCATGTCTTTTTTGAGACTTTGCTCCAGCTGCGGTAGGGGCATTGGGTGTACTGGGGGCAGAGCTACAAGATCTGATGAGGTTAAAGTGGATGATGGAATAGTTAATCCAGGTGAGTTCTGTGGTGTGGCTGTACCTGATATGGTAGCTGGAGGTGAAGAAGAGGTCTAGAATGTCTGGCCTGCAGTGTGCTTGGGGTCGTGGACATGCTAGGTGAGTCTGATGTTGCTCATGCTGTCAAGGAGACTGGTGGTGTTGATGTCATTGTGGTCACCGCGATGGAAGTTGATGTCACCAAGGAAACTGTAGTTGCTGGAGTCTATTTTGAGGAGGGCGTTGAATTCCGCGATTAAGTTGCAGAAGGCTGGACAGGGTCCGCAATGATGGTAGGACCCTGATGGTGGTTTTGCTCTCTGTTGGGAGTAAGACATTGAGGTGTTCTATGGCTCGAGTGATGTCATTTGTGGTAGTGCATTGGATGGATTCCTTCTGCATGATGGTGATCCCTCCACCAGGCTTCTTAATACAGTGATAGTGGGTGATCTTGAATCCTTCAGTATTGCCATGGTGAAGTTGGGCATGGAAGTAGGGTTGAGCCAGAGAGGAAGAGGACGTCAAGCGTGAGGTTGTTGATGAGGTCCCAAATCTCAGTGATGTGTTTGCATAATGAGCGTTTGTTGAAAAGGATGCATGTGAGTTGTTTTTTGTTCAGGTGGTCGATGTGGTGTGTTTGGGGTGGGGCTGGTTGTGGACTGGTGTGCATACTGCGGCAGGTGAAGTGGCAGTGGGTGCAGGTGAAAGTCCTAAGATGCTTGAGAAGTTTTTTGGTCCCTGAGCCTCGTAATTTAAATTCTGGCTTCAGGCATTTGCTTTCCATAGTCTGGGAGGCATGATGGTGGCACCTCTTTAGTCCTGGGTAGATTACACTCCTGAACACACTTCAAAATGTCTGTTGGGCGATATCTAAACAATTGAGTATGTCACCAGACTATACTTGCCTATTTGAATGTACTTTCTCTGTATGTGAGTTGTTCTGGTCAAAACTGGGCAGGCATGGTGTAATTGCAAGTGCAGTGTTAAAGTACAAATACGTGGACATTTTGTACCTATGCAGAATTGTCACTGGCATGTTTGATACACTCATACAATTTATTTTGAAATACAAACATTACCATTGGCATCAATGTTGCAATGATAATGTTGAAGTGATGTAGTGACACTGATGGAAGTCTTCTGTGGGAAAAATATTACTACACTCTACAGTAACAATATTATCATATTCTAGTTACAAAATTACCACAGCCTGCAAACAAACATGGTGTCACTGTACACATTTAAATGACATACATTTAAAAACGATGCACTACATTGAAAAATACTGTAGCAGAGGACATTCTGCATAAAATTGCTAGTGCACATGTCAATTTCCCTAACCATCATTATGTGATGCCAAATCAGGGATGCACAATTTGGCCTGTTGGGGTGAAAGAGGAAAAAAACAATTGCAAACCTACATGTGTACTTATGACTATCTGCTCTTCCTGATATATAAATCTGCCATCTGGATGATGTAAAAAGCAAGGAAAAAACAAGCAACTTTCATGGAAGCTGAGGGCCTAATTTACAAGGAAATGATGCCAGCTGGAGCTTCAACCCAGCTTACTGCACCACGCTGCGTGATTAAGTCCAGGGATGCATCGTAGTTACAGAATTATGATGCATCCCTGTACTTTCTTCTGCACTGCACACAAACTGCTGCCTAGTGCCAACACAGGTACCCTTGCCCCATGGTGCAAGTGTGCCTGCATTGAAGGGATGATTGTTTATGTTCCGGAAGGGACATCTTCCTGCACATAAACAATCATTAATAGTGTTTTCCTTTTTCTATGTGTGCTGCATAATGCATCAGATACAAAAAGAGGAAAAAACGGGAAGAAATTATGTTATTTCTCCTGATTGTGCCACTTTTATGCCACCATGAGGTGGCATAGGAATCTGAAGCATTCCCAGCCTTGTAAATGTGGGAATGCGTCAGATTATCTCAGGTTCCATGTGTGTTGCGTGGGAATGCCACAGCAACACCCATGGAACACCTCTTTCACGCAGAGCTATGAGTGAAAGGGGGCCATATTTACAAGGCCAATAACAGCCACGCAAGGGGGCTTTGGGTTGCCATGTAAATATGGGGTGGCAAACTGCGCCACCAGAGTGTCAGAAAAAATGACACTTTGGCGGCACAGTGTGCTTCTAGGGCCTTGTAAATGAGGCCCTAAATGATTTCTGTAAGTGTGTATCTTATAAAAGCTTGAATCATTTAGATTTCAGTGGCACTTACTGGCTCATGCAAAATTGAATGACAGGCTGAAAGCTTCATAGAGGAGATTAATATCAAATGGAAAAGGATAGGTGATGTATAGGGCATGAAAATAATCTGATGGCATGCTTGAAAGAAAGACAAACATATATCATAAATAATCATGCATAAGGCAGGCAATTATCAAAGGAGGAATGCTCTTTTTAACTTAGGCCTGGAATAGAAAGGGGTGCGATTTAGAAACAGATGACAATGATAAGCTGCATTGTCTTTTCGTGTCCAACTGGGAAGGTGACAGAAGAACCAGAAGAATCTCTTTAGAACCAGATAGTTTATCTGTCAGGACCAGTGGTATTTGTGAAAAGATTTCAATTTTCCATTAGCCTGAGTGTTAGAAATTGGGTTAATAGTTGCATGGACTATGATCCCTAGTCTAGCAGCAACCACAATCCTGGTCAGGGTAAGGCACAAGCAGACCCCAAATTAATCTGGGCTCAATCCCCTATTAGCTTGGAATAGAGCAGTCAGGTTTATCTTAGAGGCAATGTGGAAAGTATTTGTGCAACCCTTCAAAAGTAAAACTGTGAAAACACAACACAAAAATAGCCCACACCAAGTTATAAAAATAGAGCTTATTTGATTAAATAAAACAGGACCAAAACAACAAAAACCTAGTCAGTAGAACCAAAGATATGATTTTTTAAAGATTAAACTGTGAAATAGTGCCTAAAAGCATAAAATGCCAACCAGGAAAATCTGGTTGTGCTGGGCCAGGTCAAATTCAAAAGTTCAGGCCAACTGCTGTGGAGCACAGATTGGATACAGTCCTATGTTAGTCCATCTGACATTTTACTTTTTAAAGTTTTGTACCAAGAGTCCCGTTCTCGTGGAAGAACAACGCTGAGAGCAAAGAGAGTGTTTCTAGCAGTGGTCAGCATGGAATGAGAAGCAGGCCAGACATCTCGGACGGGCAGGCTGGAGCTTTGCATTGGCAATCCACACGACAATTGATGCTTGCTGTGTGAAGAAAAGGACTTGTGGCAGCTCATGCTGATTTTCCATGTGAGCGGCACGATTCTAGTGGAACCGGGCCAGTTTGTGGTCGCGAAGAGCCCAAAAGCTTACATTTAAGAGCTGACAAGTCACACCAAGGGCCCGGGCTCTGAGAGACACCTCTTGGTGTCAGAAACTCAGAGAAGGCTATGAGCTGTTGGGGAGCCTGTTATGTTCCTGAGGCCCAGGCCCTTTGAGTCACTGGGTTCAAGATGGATTCCAGGTCCAGTTTTTCTTTCTAAGGTAAGAGGGCAGCAGGCAGCAGGTCATCACAGCCGGGCAGTAGTTCATTTCGAGCAATAATCTAGCAGAGTGGCAGTTCTTGTAGCAGCACGGAAGTCTTTCTTCCTGGTAGGGTATCCAAAAGCCCAAACATAAATTGACGTGGGGGTAGCTGAGGTCCTTCTTTTATACACAGTTGTTTCTTTGAAGTGGGGAGAAGCTTCATAGAGGCATGCGGTTGAAGTGCACAGATGCGCTACCTTCTCTGCCTTGGCCCCATAATAACTGACGTGACAATGTAGGTTTGTGTGGAGACAGGACACAACATATTCCGGTGTAAGTGAGGCTGGGCCCAGCTCCCTTCTGCCATCCTGCCAGCAATGGCACATCCATTCACATTTAAATTTATGCTCCCATTGTGTGTGACTATCAAGGAGGAATACGCAAAGCCCGTCTGCCAGCTATAGCCAGTCATGTGACCAGATACAGGCTGCAGGCACCAAATGGCTAAGGCAAAAAAATGACAACTTTCTAAAAGTGGCATTTTCAGAATTGTATTTTAAATCTGACTTCACCATAAGTTAGGATTTTAAATTAGGATTTTGGAGATACCAAACATGCACCAGGTATCTCTTCCCATTTGGAAATTAAACTCATAAAATGAAATAAGTCAACTGCAAAGTTGTCCTATGGGAGAGATAGACTTTGCAGTAGAGAAAAACAAATTTAGGAGTTTTCCACTACCAGGGAATGTAAAACTTAAAAGTACATGTCCAACTTTTTCAATATATTGCACCCTGCCTTCTGGGCTGTCCGGGCCTACCTATGTATTAAAAAGGAAGATTTGGACATGGCAAGAGGTTTATTTTGCCAGGTCAAAATGGCAGATGAAAACTGCACACACAAGCTCTGCAATGGCTGGCCGGAGACATGTTTAAAGGGCTACCCAAGTGGATGCACAAACAGTGCTGCAGGCCCAGTAATAGCTTTTAATATACGGGCCCTGGGCACATTTTACCTGGAGCTTAGAAGTAAATGAAATATGCCAGTTGGGGTTAGGGCAATTCTACCATGTTTTAGGGAGAAGCACACACACTTTAGCACTGGCTTGCAGTGGTAAAGTGCACAGAGTCCTAGGGCCCAAAAAACGAATTCAGGAAAAGTAAGAGGAGAAAGGAAAAAAGTTTGGGAATAACCCTAAAGAGAGATCAATTTTCAACAGCGAGCATTTAGGACAGTCCCATTTCCTTTCAAAAACTACAAATAGACTGACAGTTTTGCTTTGAATATGGTTCCCAATTGCCAGGAAACTAATCTAAGGAAGTTGGCTATTTCGTTCCTCCCTGTTCAAGCAATCAGAACTTAAGATCACCTCAGAATCTGTGAGGAAATAAAGGAAGCCCTGGTATATCCAGTAGATAACTTCAAAATAGGAGAAGGCTCAATTAAAACAACATTATCAGAAATCTGTTTACTCTTGAAATCAAGTTGCAAAGCTATCTCTTTTGTGCCTTCCAGAAGCATCACCCCAGAGGAACTGCAGTGGAAGAAATTGCAGGAGTAATATGAGGAATAAAATGAAGAATAATATTGGGCCTTTAACAAAAAAAATGACTGACCTTAAATATCTAGAGAATTTGAGCACCAAAGGATGGAAAGAGAAGAGACACTGGCTTGACTGAAAATGGCCAGAAATCAAGCAGTGCAAAATCAAGGCCCTGACAGAAAGGCTCAATTTCTCTGCTGATAGCACAATCATTGATGGCACGGTGAATAGACATGCTTGTTTGGAAAGGCTTAGGCCCCATATATCAAAAACCCTAAGAAAGTTATCTGTAATGGTGTGATGTAATAGTTTGATTAGCTATACACTCATTGCACCAAACAGAGTAGGAGCCCTGATGCTGGTCCTGGGGCCTTATTATGAATACAGCACACTTTCCCTGCTTGTACCACAGCACACTTTTCAAAAGGTGCGTCAGGTGCAAACAGGGACAGTGCATCGTATTAGAAAGAGTACATTGCCCTGGGGGCAGCTGCAAACCTGCACTGCCCTGGGGGAAGCTCATTATATGGGGTGGCTTCTTCAAAGTCCTTCTGTGTTTCAGAAGCAACTCTCCAGCATTTGTAACAGGGGAGAGAGATACCCTTGCAAGTGGGTGCAGTAAGTGACTGCACCCATCTCAATGGGACCCCCCTAAGTCCTCGCCGCAGGGCTGCATTTAGAAGGTACACTGAGAGTGTGCCACCTCTTAATGGCAGACTTTTAGTGCGCCTCCTAAAGTCATGTTTGCCTCTATGCTCATGTCCATAATATAGCTCAGACGAATAGGGAAACTGAAACCTTCATTTGCTTGTACCACGCCCCCATGCATATGATGGAATGCCCTCTTATGATAGCGCTGGTGCATCTTGTGTGCCAGCGCTATCTGTATTACAGAAGGGGATGCACAAGCATTTGCGTCCCCTTCTGTCATACTATTTTGCCCCAGGTGCATACAAAGCATGAACAGATGCCCATTGCACCCCCAGGGTACAATATATAAAGTAGCCCCTGGATGTAGACGGGCTACTGAGCTGCCATGATGCCATTTCAGTACTAATTCAAAGAAATAGACTGAATGCAGACATAATAACGAAACACATTTGAAGGCATTTAGTCAGAGCCAAGACGATTACTTACAAAAGGCTAGAGACAGTAGTGAAAAAGGTAAGAAGTCGGGTTAGGCTGGGTGCATATTTTTAGGGGTAAGCCACAAAGCCATACATCCCCTGCAAACTCAATATAATTAAATACATTGGATTTGCTTTTGTTCTAAGTAGGGTAAAATGCTCCCCATCTCACAAGGTTGTCTCTGTTTTCAATGAAATGGTGATCAGTGTGCACATTGGGCTGACATCATTTCAATGAAAATGAAACTAAAATGAGCTGATCGGCTCTTTTTGACTTTCCCTGCCTCGGTGCTGAGGGGGCTATCTCAGGCCCCCTGAGCACTGAGACAGATGGGAGAGGTAACAATTAGAAAGGGGAGAATCTCTCCTTTCCAATTGTTATCCTCCCTAGTGGATCCCTGCTTGGGGATTGCAACAGGAGGGTGATCCCCAAGCAGGGATCCACCCACTAGACACCGGAGGGAGCAGCCGCTCGGGCAAGACTTGTTCTCCCCTTGTTTAAATGGGGAGTAGTTAGTCTTTCTGTGTGGAGGTTTGGAGCAGTAGTCCCTGATCTGCCTCCAGAGGGGATGGGAGAGGGGCAGAAAGCCCACTTAACCCAGGAATTTCTTTTTTGTATACATATGGTGGTGAGGGTTGCCCTAAATGGGCATTGTGATGCCCCCAGATGTCCCAAAAGGAAGGTAAGGGATCTGCCCCTACGGGGGGCAAAAAGCCCACTAGGAACCAGGTTTTTTAATTTTTTTATTTATTTAGGGGTGGGGGCAATCCCAGAATGAGCATGGCCTAGGGCCAAGTGCCAGGTACTAGCAACAGGGATGGGCCAAAAGCACATAGGTTGCCCTTTTAGACCCACTTTGTTTCCCCTTCAGTTTTTCATTTAGGCTGACTCTGCTTTGAGCACCCACACAAGTGAGGTATCATTTTTATTGGAATATCCGAGGGGAACGCCAATCTGAAGGAAATTTGTGCAGATGTGCTGATCCCATAATTTTTTCAGACAGAAGGCGTGAGGAAAGCATGACTTTTTAGCTAAATTTGAAGTTTGCAGGGGATTCTGGGTAAGAAAACATTGGTGGATCAAAGTAAGTCACATCTCCCTGGACTCCTCCAGTTGTCTAGTTTTCAGAAATTTCTGGGTTTGGTAGGTTTCCCTAGTTGGATCAGAGCCCGGGACCAAAACCACAAAACAACCTGTTTTTGCAAGGATGGTATCTGCATTTTTGGTCCCGGACTCAGTGGCCACCTCAAATTTAGATAAAAAAACACAATTTCCTCACATTTCTGTGTGGGATCATTGCACCAGCACAATTTTTCTACCACCCAGCATTTCTCTCAGTCTCCCTATGAAATGAAACATCACTTAAATGGGTGCCCAAAGCAGAGTCAGCCTTAAAATATATAAAGAAAAGCTGCTTTTATCAACACGCATTAGTGTCCCCTCAATTTCTACATGTTTTTGGCCCTTCCCTGTTGCATGCTCTTGACCCATTCACAACAGGGAGGTATAATTTTTATTGGGGGACTGAGGGGGACACTGGGTGATAGGAAATTGGTGCCGGTGCAGTGATTCTGCAAGAAATGTGAGGAAAAATGATTTGTTAGCTAAATGTAAGGTTTGCAGGAAATTCTGCAGAAGAAAACTTTGGAGGATCTATGCAAACCACACCTCTCTGGACTCCCCAGGGTGTCTAATTTTCAGAAATGTCTGGGTTTGATAGGTTTCCCTAGATGGCTGTAGAGCCCCGGACAAAAACTCAGGTTACCCTTCTGCAAAATCATGTTGTTTTTTAATAGATAGTTTGAATGTCTCCACAATATGTTTCGGGCCATTTCCTGTCGCAGGCACTAGGCCTAACCACACAAGTGAGGTACTACTTTTATCGGGATACTTGGGGAAATTCTGGGTAGAAGGAAGTTTGTGACTCCCCTCAGATTGCAGAGGAAAATGTGTTTGTAAAGACAAAGGCTCATAATTATACTTTGAGACGCAAACCAGCGCTAGCGCTGGTTTGCGTCAAAAAATGTACTGCCAGCTAACGTCATTCCAACGCACCAGGCGTGCACCTTATTTATGGATTGACGTTAGCCGGCGATGCGGGCTGGTTAGAATAAAGAAAAAGACTCTAACCGGGCAGCGCTGGCGTAGGGAAGAATGGGGGTTGTGCGTCAAAAAATGGTGCAAGTCAGGTTAGAGTAAAAAATCATGGCTCTGATCAGACTTGTGCCATTTTTTGACGCACAGCCCCCATTGAAATGACTCCTGTCTTAGCAAAAACAGGAGTCATGCCCCCGCCCAATGGCCATGTCCATGGGACTTCTGTCCCCTGGACATGGCCATTGGGCACAGTGGCATGTAGGTGAGCCCAATTGAGGACCCCATGCCACTTAAAAAATTAATTAAAAAATACTTACCTAAACTTACCTGTACTTACCTGGGATGGGTCCCCCCATCCATGGGTGTCCTCCAGGGGTGGGTGGGGTGGCAGGGGATGTCCCTGGGTGCAGGGAAGGGAACCTGTGGACTGCTTCCATGGTCAGAGGCCATCGAAATGAGCCCACAGGTCCCTTAACGCCTGCTCTCACCCAGGCATTAAAAAACAGCACACATCAGGCTGTGCGCCATTTTTTAAGGCCCGCTACCTCCTGTGCGTCAAAATGACGCCAGAGTATAAATAAGGTGCACAGGCCTTAAACTCATTTTTTGGACACGAACGCCTACTTTGCATGTCATTAACGCAAGGCGGTTTCCTGCATCCAGAAAATGACGCACACAGAGGAATTATGACGTTCCCGGGCTCGGGTGTCATAATATAAATATGGTGTGAGGTTTGCGCCGAATTTGCGTCAAAATGTTTGATGCAAATTCAGCACAAACAGAGTATAAATATGCCCCAGAATTTGAGGCTTACAAAGGATTCTGGTTGACACTATCTGGCGAGAGCCCCACAAGTAACCCCATTCCGGATTTCCCTAGGTGTCTAGTTTTAAAAAATGTAGAGGTTTGCTAGGTTTCCGTATGTACCCGCATAGCTAGAGCCTAAAATCCACAGCTAGGCACCTTGCAAAAAATGTATCAGTTTTTTGTGGAAAAAGGTGATATGTCCACATTGCTTTTTGGGGCATTTCCTGTCACGGGCACTAGGCCTACCCACACAAGTGAGGTGCCATTTTTATCAGGAGACGTGGGGGAACACAGAAAAGAAGAACAAGTGTTATTACCAAATCTCTTTCTCTGCATCTGCTCCTTTCAAATGTAAGACAGTGTGTAAGAAAGAAGTCATTTTGAGAAATGTCCTGTAATTCACATGCTATTATGGGTACCTTCAAACTCAGAGATGTGCAAATAACTACTGCTTCTAAACTCCATATCTTGTGACCATTTTGGAAATACATAGTTTTCCTTGATTACTATTTTTCACTTTTTACATTTTACCGAATGAATTGCTGTACACCTAGTACACAATGAGAAACCCACTGCAAGGTGCATCTCATTTCTTTGTTCTGGGTACCTTGGGTTCTTGGTCAACCTACAAGTCATATATATCCCCACAACCAGAAGGGACCAGAAGATGTAACCGTAGATTGCTTTTTGAAAATCTACCGTAGCCGGAAAAAGTTACAGATAAAAACAAAGACAGAAATGGCTGTTTTTTCAACTCAATTTCAATATTTTTTAATTTCAACTGTTACTTTCTATAGGAAAGCCTTAAAGAGCTAAACAAATGCCCTCTTGCTAAACTTAAAATTCTGTCCACATTTTAGAAATGTATAGTTTTCCAGAATCCACCATTGGTTTCATACCCATTTCTGTCACTAACTGGAAGGAGGTTGAAAGCATACCAAATAGGAAAAATGGGTGTGTCCCAGTACAAAGCAAAAGTGTGTTGAAAAAGTGTTTTTCTGATTCTAGTCTGCCTGTTCCTGAAAGCTGGGAAGCTGGTGATTTTAGCACTGCAAACCCTTTTTGGGTGCCATTTGCAGGGACAAAACCAGATGCTTTCTCCTTCAGCACATTTTCCCATTTTCCTGCCAAAAGCCAAATTTTAGCTGTATTTTGGCTAATTTCTCTGTACCCACCAGGGGAATCCACAAACCCTGGGTACCTTTGGCATCCCCAGAATGTTGTAAAAAAGGATGCCAATTTTGGTTGGATAGCAATGGGCTTCTGTGGACAAAAAGTTATGGGGGGCAGGAGCAAACTATCCCAAATAGCCAAAAAAGGCTTAGCATTGGGGAAGGGAGGGGGGCTTAGCACCAAAGGGGTTAATGGTCACCAAACTAGGTTAAATATATATTTTTTCTTTTCTTAAATAAGTCCTTCAGTTCACTTGTTTCTAAGTATTTAAAGAACATTACTGCCCTACAAGAGAAAAAGATCGCAAGCTTTTGGGACCCTGGAAACCTCAAGAACTGGGATGTAATGCCCCCATCCCTTTGTGAAGGGCCAGGTTGAGGATTTTCTGTATCAGGTTAAGGCCAATCTGCACCTGGGTGGACTCCACAGATGCTCCACTGTTGTTGAATAATTTTCTAGATGCTGGACAGAAATCTATAATTAATGCAAAGATCAAGGCTTCCTGTCTACTTTCACACAAGTAAACGCATGACCCCAGTCCAGCATTTGCTCCAATGCATACCCATAGCCAGAACAGCAATGCTTAAGGCACTCTGCCTAACAAATTTGTAGGAGGCACTGCTTTCTCAGTAGATGCTGCCAACCTCTGGAATTCGCTACCAGCTCGTACCAGAAGCACCAAGTAGCATATGCGCTTCTGAAGGCAATTGAAAACGTAACTATTTCCTAGATTAAGGCACCACCTACAGACAGCCAATACAGCACTAAAAACAATCACACCCTCAACAATCCTCAGCTTACAAACCACGAATTGCAAGCAACTCAACCAGAAAACTGCATTCATTATGCAGAATAGCAAAAAGGGGCTGACCTCTGGTTCGCTGAGACGCGTATATAGCTCATATGCCCCACAGTAAAACCAGTAAAAATAAAGCCATAACACTCAACAACATATTTTTACTTTTAACATTTAGGTTCACATAATACATGTCTTTTAAGAGGGCTGTCCATCACCTGCACTATGCATCCAAAGTAAAACAGCCATCACCAAATGAGCAGTCATAAAATAACTGAAGATGTATGGCACACGGTGGTGGACAATATGGAGAACTTTAATATAATTCACCACTGCAGACTCCAAATACATATAGAATTGGACTGCTTCTTTACATTTTACACAGACTTTAAAAATGATCATCCCGACAGATCTCTCCACCTCTCTCTCTTGCTCCAGCCATGTCAGCTCAGGGCCACATCTGTACACAAAATCTAAGATTGGACAAACCAGTTCAGTGATTGGCTAAGCAGACTGTATCATATGAAATACCACAAAGGGATCTGCAGAGTTGTTCATAGCTACCAGCATACTGCAAACCATAAAACTGCAGTCTATTGCTTACATTTCTTCATCCAACAGACTGCATTACACTGCGTCCCATAACATGATCACTGCACCTCAGTAGTCATCATGCATGACATGGAAACACTTTCCACATAGTATCAAAACAAAAAACAACATCCTTCCCACCACACACCCTATAGGATGTTGCTTGCTACCCATGTAGGCAAGTGCTTCAGGGCAACACATAGGGGTAGTAAGTGCTACCTAGGTATCTCCATTCATTAAGTTCCACTCACCCCTCAGACATTCAACCCCACTTGAAATATTTGGCTATGAGTGTAAGGAAATGCCTCCATAGCATGGTTACCCCCTAACTGTTTGCCTTTGCTGATGCTAAGTTTTGATTGAAAGTGTGCTGGGACCCTGCTAACCAGGCCCCAGCACCAGTGTTCTTTCCCTAAACTGTACCTTTGCTTCCACAATTGGCAAAGCCCTGCCACTCAGATAAGTCCCTTGTAACTGGTATCCCTGGTACCAAGGGCCCTGATGCCAGGGAAGGTCTCTAAGGGCTGCAGCATGTCTTATGCCACCCTGGGGACCCCTCACTCAGCACATGCACACTGCCTCAGAGCTTGTGTGAGCTGGTGGGGAGAAAATGACCTCAGGGTGCCATGCCAACATCACACTGCCTGTGGCATAGGTAAGTCACCCCTCTAGCAGGCCTCACTGCCCTAAGGCAGGGTGCACTATACCACAGGTGAGGGCATATGTGCATGAGCACTATGCCCCTAGAGTGTCTAAGCAAAACCTTAGACATTGTAAGTGCAGGGTAGCCATAAGAGTATATGGTCTGGGAGTTTGTCAAACACGAACTCGACAGTTCCATAATGGCTACACTAAAATCTGGGAAGTTTGGTATCAAACTTCTCAGCACAATAAATGCACAGTGAAGCCAGTGTGCAATTTATTGTAACATGCACCCAGAGGGCATCTTAGAGATTCCCCCTGAAAACCAATCCGACTTCTAGTGTAGGATGACCAGTTCCTGCCAGCCTGCCACAAACCAGACAAGTTGCTGGCCACATGGGTAGAGTGCCTTTGTCACTCTGTGGCCTGGAACAAAGCCTGTACTGGGTGGAGGTGCTTCACACCTCCCCCTGCAAGAACTGTAACACCTGGTGGTGAGCCTCAAAGGCTCATCCCTTTTGTTACAGCACCCCAGGGCATCCCAGCTAGTGGAGATGCCCGCCCCTACTGCCACTGCCCACTTTTGGTGGCAAGGCTGGTGGAGATAATGAGAAAAACAAGGAGGAGTCACCCACCAGTCAGGACAGCCCCTAAGCTGAGGTGACCCCTGCCTTTAGAAATCCTCCATCTTAATTTTGGAGGATTCCCCCAATAGCTTCAGGGATGTGCCCCCCTCCCCACAGGGAGGAGGCAAAAAGAGGTTGTAGCCACCCTCCAGGACAGTAGCCATTTCTACAACTTTAAAGATTTCACGTTTCCTGCCGGAAGCGTGAGACTTCCCACTTTGCACCCAACGCCCCCGGCTCGAGATCCAGAGAACAAAAACAACAGGGAGGACTCTCCGGAGACTGTGATCCAGTGAGTAGCCCGAGACGACTCTCCTTTAGGAGATAGCACCATTCTTAGGGAGCGCCAATCCACCTTGCGTATTATTGTGACAATGAGATGCAAGGTAGGTGTTCCCTTCCGAAAAATGGGGCTAAGTCTGATTAGCGTCAAATTTTAATGCCTGGTAAAACCAGGCATTAAAAAGAGGCCCACACACCACCACTCAAAGAAAACCCACAGAAGGAGCATTTGAAACCTCCAGGAGACAATGGAAATGGTACTGCTCCAGCTTGGCACATACAGCAGCCACAAAGGCAGTGCAGGAGGAAGGAGATGATCTTCAGACAGCGCACAACCATCCTTGGCTTCAGGGAACAAGATGTGATCAGGATGTACCAATTGAACCAGGAGTCCATTGTACGCCTGCTGCACCATATTGCACCACACATCACAGCAAGGGTGCAAACTCCCACTACTATTCCACCCATGACCAAACTCCTCATTGTCCTCCATATGCTGGCGTCTGGATCTTTTCAGATAACGGGTGCACAAGTGGCTGGTATATCCCAGCCATCCTTCTCAGACCTCCTACCTAACGTCCTGGACACTATCATATGCCTCACACCCCACCACATCTGCGTCCCAAACACCCAGCATCCTCAGCAGGAGACCAAGAAAGGTTTCTATGAAATTGCTGGGTTTCTGCATGTACTGGGTGCAATGGACTTCACCCATGTGCAACTGGTGCCTGCTGCAGCAACAGAACACCTATATAGGAACGCAAGCACACACATTGAATAAATGTGCAGGCCATTGTGGACCACCGTGGGATCTTCCCAACATCCTTGCTAAATATCCCGACAGCGTCCATGATGCATATATATTTTGCCATTGCACCATCAATGAGCTGTTCCAGGATGGCCAAGATGGCAATGGTACACTCATAGGTAAGCCACCATCTTAATCATAACACACACAACACACCAACCATCTAGGTCAAACAAGACAAACACCACACTAAATGCACATGGGCAGGGGTACATAGATGTACAGGAAACAACACATATGCAACATGCCACACTAGACCGCATACATTGCACTTCACAAACACATACACCCACATGTACATAACACAGCCACAAGCTGAGTGTCACAACACATGTTGACAGGTAGAGCCAAGTCCCCTTTGAAAACAGATGCTGCTCACAAACCAATGCAGGTGTTCACAGGTTGACAACTAAATACAGATCACACACACATTAAACCAAACAAAGAAGGGCCCAGGCATCTCAATGGCATATGCCAGTGTCATTTTAAGAAAGCCACACATAGGTACAGTCCCACATAAATCAAGACTCTGGCAGAACTTAAATCAAATGCCACCCAAGTGGTGCCATAACCAAGTACATATCAAGAAAAAATACCTGACATACGTGTAGTGTGCACATAGACCTGTCTACTGCATTGTGTCACACACATACGAATACAAAATTATCTGCAACTGAAGACCATGGGGCAGAATCATGAGAAATGGGGCAGCACCTACTCCTGTGCCACTTCACATGCACCCCTAGAGTCCCCTAATGCTCCCATGTTGGTTCTGTATATCAGAAACGGTCCACCATTGTGGAGTGTTTGTGGAAACACTGTAACAATCATGGATGCCATAGTAGGACTCAGTAGGACTATAGAGCACATACCTGACCTAACATGCACCGTACTACAGGACCCATGTGAAAAATAGCTGTGCCCCCTCCCAAAGCATGCACTGTGCATGTGTAGAAAGTGTCTGTGAGAAATCATGGTTTGGAAGATAAAGAGATACTACTGCACTATATTTCATCATCCAACTAATGTGTGATACACACCCTCGTACACTTGAAAGCTGCCACAAGCATCATCTGCCACAAAGGGTCACAAAGTGTCACATTGGATGCGTAGTGCCAAATGGTAACATGGACGACACAGCTGCCCTAGTTGTAGTGCAACTATGGTGTCTCAACATCTGATACCATTGTGGTGCAAGGAGATGGTAGGTTCTATCTAACAATAGAACACTGCTTCAAATATAGACTACACAACACATGTTCCTAAATGATAACCATCATTTTGGGTTCAATATTAAAATTCCCAGGGCCTTGGGCCACTACCCAAGATTTTCATGTCCATCAACGCAGTCCAATGAAATCATTTCATAAGAACAGGACCTACATTATGTCACAAGCAATTCTAAGTCACCACTCCAATTAAAACGAACAGTTGCCACAGTATGTTCCAAGCCACTATCAAGTTTTACCAACATATCTTCTCTCCTTCCTTTGCAGCTGACCAAGGGTACAGCATCTAGTAGTGGGTTATGCCTCCATTTGCCAATCACACAATGCTGGAAGAATAGGCCTACAATGAGGGGCACAGGAAAACACACAATGTGGTGAAGAGGACATTTGGGCTCCTGAAATCAAGGTTCAGGTTCCTGGCCCTGACAGGATGATGCCTCTTGTATGCTCCACCACTTGTTTGCAAAATAATACTGGCATTTGTGTCAGAACACATGCCTCCTGGGATGACCAGGTTGATGTCCCTAACGAGGAGGAGGCAACAACAGAACACTGCTGCAGATGTTCCAGGAGCCTCCACATTGCAGAGAACTTCTACACATGGGAGGTCATGAATTAATTTGCATGGAAGACCGCCACTCCGGTCTTCCACCAGCTGGCCCTATTAAAAGTTCCCCGCTGGGCCAGCAATTGGAAACAGCATTTCCACCCACTGACCCTGCGGGGGACAGGGTCTTAGCATTGACGTTGGCTCATAAGGAGCCGGCTGCAATGTGGTGGTGCATTGGGTGTGACAGCACCTGTCGCGCTTTTCACTGCCCATCATTCGGGCTGTCCATGTGGGCCCCTGCACTGTCCATGCCAAGTGCATGTGAAGCAGTCCCCATGGGGCCCCCAGCACCCCCTTTCCACCAGCCTTTGCATGGCGGGGCTACCGCTATGCAAAGGCTGGTGGAAAGTGAACTCGTAATCCCCAGGGCAGCGCTGCAAGCAGTGCTGCCTTGGCGGATTGAGACCGCCGGCACCGCCAGGCTGTCGGCTGGTGACAACCTGGTGGTGTAGCCGGTCCAACCGTGGCGGCTCTGCCACGGTTGAAACGTGGAGGCCGGACTGCTGCTTTGGTGGTGATCCAACCTCCATCGCATCCACCATGGACTCATGACCGCCAGCATGGTAATGACCACCAGAGTCACTGGACTAACAACATCACATTGTAAATAGCACAACTAAATACTTTGCACCTGATTCTCCCTGGTCTACTCAATCTCCACTCCATATACCATTGGAATGTGACTCAAACCTCAGGGAGCAGGTTAGAAACACAAAGGTGACAAGTATGGTAGCAACATTGTATGTGATGTAAGAGGTTCTACTCTGGAGGTTCACATATTCATGGGCATTTGACTCGTGAAGGCCTAGATCCATGTACTACTACATATATTGTGCTGTCAAGTGGGCAAGGTGCTAATACGTAGCCCATTCACCACAAAACACCATGCCTGACAGGATGTATGCAAGGGGGCACAAATAAGGTAAGGGCTGTCAACAAATGGATATAAAGTAATGTTGGAACAGAACTCTGTCATAACTCATGGTTATTGCAGCTTTGCCTGCATAGTACATGTGTGACAAGGGTGGGACATCATAGGTAACTATGGACCTTCAGTAATTGTCCAGGGATTGTGACTAATGTCCTATGCTAAGTCTGCACAGTGCATTCATGGGATAATGTCCTGGCACTGCTATTGGGCACAACTCTGACACATGGTGAACTGTACCTCACATATGGCACACACACATTAGCTGTGGAGTGTGCAATGGGTTGGAAGACAAAATAAGCAGCTATGGGTGCAGAATCACTATCCAAACACATGACCCATTGTCAGGATCTAAGAATTTATTCGGACAATGCACCACCAGGGGGGCAGAAGCCACTTAGACACCAGGGATAGTCTGTGTGTGTGTGTGTGTGTGTTAGTGGGTGGGGGGGGCCTTGGGCAAGGGTCGCCCCCCACTTTGGGGGCACATGTACCCAGGCCATTTCTGCACCCCTTGGAGACAGATCAGCCTATTATTTTTAGGCGGATCTGACACCAAGGGGGGCAGAAACCACTAGAACGCCAGGGATTTTTTTTATTTTTTTATTTTTGTGGGGGGGGGCGTCCCCTTGGTCACAGGGCGCCCCCCCAAGGGGGGCATTGACCTGTCGGCCATTTCTGCCCCCCTTGGGGGCAGATGGGCCTATTTTTTTAGGCCCACCTGCCCCCAAGGGGGGCAGAAGCCACTTAGACACCAGGGAAAGTGTGTGTGTGTGTGTGTGTTAGTGGATGGGGGGGGGGCTTGGGCAAGGGTCGCCCCCCACTTTGGGGGCACATGTACCCAGGCCATTTCTGCACCCCTTGGAGACAGATCAGCCTATTATTTTTAGGCTGATCTGCCCCAAAGGGGGGCAGAAACCACTAGAACGCCAGGGATTTTTTTTATTTGTTTATTTTTGTGGGGGGGCGTCCCCTTGGTCACGGGGCATCCCCCCAAGTGGGGCATTGACCTGTTGGCCATTTCTGGCCCCCCTGGAGGCAGATGGGCCTATTGTTTTAGGCCCACCTGCTCCCAAGGGGGGCAGAAGCCACTTAGACACCAGGGATAGTGTGTGTGTGTGTGTGTGTGTTAGTGGATGGGGGGGGCCTTGGGCAAGGGTCGCCCCCCACTTTGCGGGCACATGTACCCAGGCCATTTCTGCACCCCTTGGAGACAGATCAGCCTATTATTTTTAGGCTGATCTGCCTCCAAGGGGGGCAGAAGCCACTTAGGCACCAGGGATAGTGTTGTGTTTTTTTTTTTTTTTTTTTTGAGGGCTGTCCCCTTTGGCAAGGGTCGCTCTCCATGGGGACACACTACTAAAGGTATTTTCTGGCTTCCTTGGGGCAGACAGGCCTACTTTTTTAGTAGGCCCATCTGCCCCTATGGCAGAATCCACTTAGGCAGCAATTTCTAAATGTTTGATGGTGGGGTGTTTGTCAACTGATGAAGTCTTTGCATTTGTGATAAAAAATGTTTTCCTGCTTTTTGTTCTAGTTCAAAGCTTTTGCTTTATTTGCTGTGGGACTTGCGGTTTTGGCGGTGGTTGACCTGCAGTTTGCACAGTTGCATGTTTTAGGTAAGTAAAAAACAATTTACTCCAAAGGAGTATTGTTGCCATGCATGAATGACATGTTTGTAGGGGGTGTACTAAATGCAGGATTGTGTGTGAAATTGTCCTTAGGTTTGTGCACAATGATATTTGTTTTGTCTTATATATGGCTGTGCTTTTTCTCAAACTGGTAGATGCACACTGGTAGATGCATAATGATATTTGTTTTGTCTTATTTCTAATTTGCCTTTCTTTCTTTCTTTTTAGTGGGATATCATTGGTGATTGCTGTGTAGTTGCTGGTGAATCAAGCTTTTTCAGGCAAGTGAGCGGTATAGTTTTTGCGTTCATAACTCTTACTAACAAAGCTACACTTTGTTACTTGTCTTACACAGTGCTGGTTGTTGGTGGTGAATTTGTCCAGTTAAATTTAGCAGGAACGATCATGGCTAGCCGCAGGATGACCACTCAGCAGGTGGTTGGTATGCTTTTTGAGTCACAGTCTGATCATGACTATGAGACGGACTCTGCATCTGAGGCAGGGGAGGAAGTCAGAGATTCTGGCAGTGATGTTTCTGTTGGAGGGGAATCTTCTGATGATGAAGCCACACTCAGTGCAGATGAAGGGCCTGTTTTAGAGGAGGACATTGATGTGCCAATAGTGCAGCAACCTGGGGCTGAAAGGTTTCCCGTTATAAGACCTGATGTCTGGGTTGCCCCAAACATGGAGCAGCCAGAGTTGCCTGCCTTTACTGGTATCCCGGGGTGTAATGCCAATACAGAGAACTTTTTGCCTATCAATTTCTTTGAGTTATTCATGGATGATATGTTTTTGGAAGAGATTGTTGAGCAGACTAATTTGTATGCGGAGCAGCATTTGAGGGACAACGCTGCTAGACTTAGGCCACACTCTAGAGCTGCCCAGTGGATTCCCACAAATTTGAAGGAGATAAAAAAGTTTTTGGGTTTGACTTTTTTGATGGGGTTGATAAGGAAGCCGTCACTGGCTTCTTATTGGTCTACTAGTCCCTTGATGGCAACAGCTATATTTCCTGCGACCATGAGTCGTAATCGGTATTTGCTTCTTCTTAGGATGCTGCATTTTGTTGACAATGCATTAGCCTTGCCACGAGATCACCCAGATTCTGACCGTCTTTTTAAGATTAGGCCTGTCCTTGATCATTTTGTAGATCGGTTTTCGGAGGTCTATGTTCCAGGCAAAGAGATAAGTGTGGACGAGTCTTTGGTCCTCTTCAAGGGTCGTTTGGTTTTTAGGCAGTACATTCCTACCAAAAGGGCACGATATGGAATTAAATTGTATATGCTGTCTGAAAGTAGGACAGGATATGTGTATAGTTTCCGTGTGTACACTGGTAGGGATTCCAATTTTGACCCCCCTGGTTGTCCTCCCACTTTTGGAGTTACTGAGAAAATTGTGTGGGATTTTGGTAGACGACTGTTCAACAAAGGTCACCATTTGTATGTAGATAACTTCTACACTGGTGTGCAGTTGTTCAAGGAATTGTTTAGAGTGGACACAGTTGCTTGTGGCACAATCCGTTCTAACCGGAAAGGCTATCCAAGGGAGCTTGTCTGTAAAAAACTTCAGAGGGGACAGTGCGCAAACCTGTGTGCATTTTAGATTATAATAAGCACATGGGAGGTGTAGATAGAGTTGACCAGAGGTAGGAACCTTATACTGCTATTCGTAAGTCTTACGTTTGGTATAAGAAGTTAGCACTTCACCTCTTCCACTTAGCAACCTTCAATGCTTTTATTGTGTTTAGGGATAGGTCTCCAGAGTCAAAGATGACATTTGTGAAATTTCAGGAGTCAGTGATAGAGAGCCTTATTGTGGTGGAACAGGCCAGAGTTCCTAGAGAAGCAGTGGTGGAGGATGTGGCTAGATTGAAAGATCACCACTTTGCTGAGCACATTCCTCCAACACCCAAAAAAGACTTTCCAGCTAAGAAATGTAGAGTGTGTTTTCGAAGAGGTATCCGGAGGGAGACTCGAATGTACTGCCCAGATTGTCCTTCAAAGCTGGGCTGTGTGTCGGTGGTTATTTTAAGAATTACCACACCCAGAAGAATTTCTGGGAACAACCATGAGTGTAAACTCATGTCTGTTTTGTATTTTCATGTGTTCAGTTTCATGGTTAGCATTTCTGTAATGTTCTTAGTTAGAGCTTTTGTGTTTGTAGTTTTGTAATTCTTTCTACTTAGTTAGGGGTTCCTCTGTTAAAAAAAATAAAAAAATGATGCCATTGTGTGTGGAGTGGGGCTTGGCTGAGAGTGTACCTATTGACTTGCTGTTGGCTACTGCAACACACTGCCAGCCAAACACCAGTCCACACACTCCCATCAGCTGGTGTGATTGTTGTATCAGGCATGTGGGTGTATGTAAGTGATGGGCCCTTGAGTGGCGCTGTCTGTCGATGTGAGTGTTGTAATGTGCTGGGCCCGTGGCTGGCGGTGTGAATGGTCTTGTGTGTGTCATATATGAAAGTTGTGTGAATGGACTGTAAAGCGGTTGGTGCCTTGTCGCGGCTTTACAGCTCACGAGCTGTGAGTCATTGGTTCAGTTTTTTGCCTTTCAGTTATTAACAGTGCATTTCATTTTTGTGAAAGCTCTTGTTAGTAAAATTTGATCCACTGAACCATCACTCACCCTCGTGCCAAATCCAACCAGTATGTGTGGTAAAAATGACAAAACCTGCTCCGCTGTAATCAGGCGTCGCAGCACTCCTGTGACACGCTAGTGCCTCAGGTGGGACCCTGATGATGAAGCATGCCACCAACTTGGTTGGTGGGTGAGAGGTCTTTTTCACATAACCTAAGTGCGTTTCTTTTCAAAAAAATTGTGTTTGGCACACCACGGACGTATGTGGACACATCAAAATGATATATTACAAAACTACCTGTGTTTGGGGGGGAGAGGGCACCTATGTTTTTGGTCCTGTGTGCGGCCTTCATCTAGGGAAACCTACCAAACCAAGACATTTTTTTAAACTAGACACCCCAAGGAGTCCAGGGAGGTGTGGCTTGCGTGGATCCCCCAACATTTTCTTACCCAGACTCCTCTGTAAACCTCAAAATTTGCTTAAAAAAGCACATTTTCCTGACTTTTCTTCGTAGGATCACCACTCCAGCCCAAAATTCCTACTCCCCAGTGTTCCGCTCAGTCTCCCAAGTAAAATGACACCTCACTTATGTGGGTCCCCAAAGCAGAGTCAGTCTAAAGATGTATAAAAGAATATGTCCTTATAAACTCGCTGTGCTATCCCCTCTATCTCTACAAGTTTTGGGCCTTATTCTGTTGCAGGCACCTGGCCCACCCACACAAGTGAGGTATCATTTTTATCGGGAGACTTGGGGGAACGCTCAGTGGAAGGAAATTTGTGGCTCCTCTCAGATTCCAGAACTTTCTGTCACCGAAATGTGTGGAAAATGCGTTTTTTTAGCCAAAATGTGAGGTTTGCAAAGGATTCTGGGTAACAGAACCTGGTCAGAGCCCCGCAAGTCACCCCATCTGGATTCCCCTAGGTCTCTAGTTTTCAAAAATGCACAGGTTTGGTAGGTTTCCCTAGGTGCCGGCTGAGCTAGAGGCTAAAATCTACAGGTAGGCACTTTGCTAAAAACAGCTCAGTTTTCTTTCAAATATTTGGATGTGTCTACGTTGCGCTTTGGGGCGTTTCCTGTCGCGGGCGCTAGGCCTACCCACACAAGTGAGGTATCATTATCATTTTTATCGGGAGACTTGGGGGAACGCTGGGTGGAAGGAAATTTGTGGCTCCTCTCAGATTCCAGAACTTTCTGCCACAGAAATGTGAGGAACATGTGTATTTTTAGCCAAATTTTGAGGTTTGCAAAGGATTCTGGGTAACAGAACCTGGTCCGAGCCACATAAGTCACCCCATCTTGGATTTCCCTAGGTCTCTAGTTTTCCGAAATGCACAGGTTTGGTAGGTTTCCCTAGGTGCCGGCTGAGCTAGAGGCCAAAATCAACAGGTAGGCACTTTGCAAAAAACACCTCAGTTTTCTTTCAAATATTTGGATGTGTCTACGTTGCGCTTTGGGGCGTTTCCTGTCGCGGGCGATAGGCCTACCCACACAAGTGAGGTATCATTATCATTTTTATCGGGAGACTTGGGGGAACGCTGGGTGGAAGGAAATTTGTGGCTCCTCTCAGATTCCAGAACTTTCTGCCACAGAAATGTGAGGAACATGTGTATTTTTAGCCAAATTTTGAGGTTTGCAAAGGATTCTGGGTAACAGAACCTGGTCCGAGCCTCACAAGTCACCCCACCATGGATTCCCCTAGGTCTCTAGTTTTCAGAAATGCACAGGTTTGGTAGGTTTCCCTAGGTGTCGGCTGAGCTAGAGGCTAAAATCTACAGGTAGGCACTTTGCAAAAAACACCTCTGTTTTCTTAAAAAAATGTGGATGTGTCTACGTTGCGCTTTGGGGCGTTTCCTGTTGCGGGCGCTAGGCCTACCCACACAAGTGAGGTATCATTTTTATCGGGAGACTTGGGGGAACGCTGGGTGGAAGGAAATTTGTGGCTCCTCTCAGATTCCAGAACTTTCTGCCACAGAAATGTGAGGAACATGTGTATTTTTAGCCACATTTTGAGGTTTGCAAAGGATTCTGGGTAACAGAACCTGGCCCGAGCCACACAAGTCACCCCATCTTGGATTCCCCTAGGTCTCTAGTTTTCAGAAATGAACAGGTTTGGTAGGTTTCCCTAGGTGCCAGCTGAGCTAGAGGCCAAAATCAAAAGGTAGGCACTTTGCAAAAAACACCTCTGTTTTCTTTCAAAAATTTGGATGTGTCCACATTGCGCTTTGGGGCGTTTCCTGTTGCGGGCGCTAGGCCTACCCACACAAGTGAGGTATCATTTTTATCGGGAGACTTGGGGGAATGCTGGGTGGAAGGAAATTTGTGGCTCCTCTCAGATTCCAGAACTTTCTGCCACAGAAATGTGAGGAACATGTGTTTTTTTAGCCAAATTTTGAGGTTTGCAAAGGATTCTGGGTAACAGAACCTGGTCCGAGCCACACAAGTCACCCCATCTTGGATTCCCCTAGGTCTCTAGTTTTCAGAAATGCACAAGTTTGGTAGGTTTCCCTAGGTGCCAGCTGAGCTAGAGGCCAAAATCTACAGGTAGGCACTTTGCTAAAAACAGCTGTTTCTGTGATGTGTCCACGTTGTGTTTTGGGGCATATCCTGTCGCGGGCGCTAGGCCTACCCAAACAAGTGAGGTACCATTTTTATCGGGAGACTTGGGGGAGCGCTGGGTGGAAGGAAATTTGTGGCTCCTCTCAGATTCCAGAACCTTCTGCCACAGAAATGTTAGGAACATGTGTATTTTTAGCCAAATTTTGAGGTTTGCAAAGGATTCTGGGTAACAGAACCTGGTCAGAGCCCCGTAAGTCACCCCATCTGGATTCCGCTAGGTCTCTAGTTTTAAAAAATGCACAGGTTTGGTAGGTTTCCCTAGGTGCCGGCTGAGCTAGAGGCCAAAATCTACAGGTAGGCACTTTGCTAAAAACAGCTCTGTTTTCTGTGATGTGTCCACATTGTGTTTTGGGGCATATCCTGACGCGGGCGCTAGGCCTACCCACACAAGTGAGGTACCATTTTTATCGGGAGACTTGGGGGAGCGCTGGGTGGAAGGAAATTTGTGGCTCCTCTCAGACTCCAGAACTTTCTGCCACAGAAATGTGAGGAACATGTGTATTTTTAGCCAAATCTTGAGGTTTGCAAAGGATTCTGGGTAACAGAACCTGGTCCGAGCCACACAAGTCACCCCACCTTGGATTCCCCTAGGTCTCTAGTTTTCAGAAATGCACAGGTTTGGTAGGTTTCCCTAGGTGCCGGCTGAGCTAGAGGCTAAAATCTACAGGTAGGCACTTTGCAAAAAACACCTCTGTTTTCTTAAAAAAATGTGGATGTGTCTACATTGCGCTTTGGGGCGTTTCCTGTCGCGGGCGCTAGGCCTACCCACACAAGTGAGGTATCATTATCATTTTTATCGGGAGACTTAGGGGAACGCTGGGTGGAAGGAAATTTGTGGCTCCTCTCAGATTCCAGAACTTTCTGCCACAGAAATGTGAGGAACATGTGTTTTTTTAGCCAAATTTTGAGGTTTGCAAAGGATTCTGGGTAACAGAACCTGGTCCGAGCCACACAAGTCACCCCATCTTGGATTCCCCTAGGTCTCTAGTTTTCAGAAATGCACAGGTTTGGTAGGTTTCCCTAGGTGCCGGCTGAGCTAGAGGCCAAAATCAACAGGTAGGCACTTTGCAAAAAACACCTCTGTTTTCTTTCAAAAATTTGGATGTGTCCACATTGCGCTTTGGGGCGTTTCCTGTTGCGGGCGCTAGGCCTACCCACACAAGTGAGGTATCATTTTTATCGGGAGACTTGGGGGAACGCTGGGTGGAAGAAAATTTGTGGCTCCTCTCAGATTCCAGAACTTTCTGCCACAGAAATGTGAGGAACATGTGTTTTTTTAGCCAAATTTTGAGGTTTGCAAAGGATTCTGGGTAACAGAACCTGGTCCGAGCCACACAAGTCACCCCATCTTGGATTCCCCTAGGTCTCTAGTTTTCAGAAATGCACAGGTTTGGTAGGTTTCCCTAGGTGCCGGCTGAGCTAGAGGCCAAAACCTACAGGTAGGGACTTTGCAAAAAACACCTCTGTTTTCTTTCAAAAAATTGGATGTGTCCACGTTGCGCTTTGGGGCGTCTCCTGTCGCGGGCGCTAGGCCTACCCACACAAGTGAGGTATCATTTTTATCGGGAGACTTGGGGGAACACTGGGTGGAAGGAAATTTGTGGCTCCTCTCAGATTCCAGAACTTTCTTCCACAGAAATGTGAGGAACATGTGTATTTTTAGCCAAATTTTGAGGTTTGCAAAGGATTCTGGGTAACAGAACCTGGTCAGAGCCCCGCAAGTCACCCCATCTGGATTCCGCTAGGTCTCTAGTTTTCAAAAATGCACAGGTTTGGTAGGTTTCCCTAGGTGCCGGCTGAGCTAGAGGCCAAAATCTACAGGTAGGCACTTTGCTAAAAACAGCTCTGTTTTCTGTGATGTGTCCACATTGTGTTTTGGGGCATATCCTGTCGCGGGCGCTAGGCCTACCCACACAAGTGAGGTACCATTTTTATCGGGAGACTTGGGGGAGCGCTGGGTGGAAGGAAATTTGTGGCTCCTCTCAGATTTCAGAACTTTCTGCCACAGAAATGTGAGGAACATGTGTATTTTTAGCCAAATCTTGAGGTTTGCAAAGGATTCTGGGTAACAGAACCTGGTCCGAGCCACACAAGTCACCCCACCTTGGATTTCCCTAGGTCTCTAGTTTTCAGAAATGCACAGGTTTGGTAGGTTTCCCTAGGTGCCGGCTGAGCTAGAGGCTAAAATCTACAGGTAGGCACTTTGCAAAAAACACCTCTGTTTTCTTAAAAAAATTTGGATGTGTCTACGTTGCACTTTGGGGCGATTCCTGTCGCGGGCGCTAGGCCTACCCACACAAGTGAGGTATCATTATCATTTTTATCGGGAGACTTAGGGGAACGCTGGGTGGAAGGAAATTTGTGGCTCCTCTCAGATTCCAGAACTTTCTGCCACAGAAATGTGAGGAACATGTGTGTTTTTAGCCAAATTTTGAGGTTTGCAAAGGATTCTGGGTAACAGAACCTGGTCCGAGCCACACAAGTAACCCCATCTTGGATTTCCCTAGGTCTCTAGTTTTCAGAAATGCACAGGTTTGGTAGGTTTCCCTAGGTGCCGGCTGAGCTAGAGGCCAAAATCAACAGGTAGGCACTTTGCAAAAAACACCTCTGTTTTCTTTCAAAAATTTGGATGTGTCCACATTGCGCTTTGGGGCGTTTCCTGTTGCGGGCGCTAGGCCTACCCACACAAGTGAGGTATCATTTTTATCGGGAGACTTGGGGGAACGCTGGGTGGAAGAAAATTTGTGGCTCCTCTCAGATTCCAGAACTTTCTGCCACAGAAATGTGAGGAACATGTGTTTTTTTAGCCAAATTTTGAGGTTTGCAAAGGATTCTGGGTAACAGAACCTGGTCCGAGCCACACAAGTCACCCCATCTTGGATTCCCCTAGGTCTCTAGTTTTCAGAAATGCACAGGTTTGGTAGGTTTCCCTAGGTGCCGGCTGAGCTAGAGGCCAAAACCTACAGGTAGGGACTTTGCAAAAAACACCTCTGTTTTCTTTCAAAAAATTGGATGTGTCCACGTTGCGCTTTGGGGCGTCTCCTGTCGCGGGCGCTAGGCCTACCCACACAAGTGAGGTATCATTTTTATCGGGAGACTTGGGGGAACACTGGGTGGAAGGAAATTTGTGGCTCCTCTCAGATTCCAGAACTTTCTTCCACAGAAATGTGAGGAACATGTGTATTTTTAGCCAAATTTTGAGGTTTGCAAAGGATTCTGGGTAACAGAACCTGGTCAGAGCCCCGCAAGTCACCCCATCTGGATTCCGCTAGGTCTCTAGTTTTCAAAAATGCACAGGTTTGGTAGGTTTCCCTAGGTGCCGGCTGAGCTAGAGGCCAAAATCTACAGGTAGGCACTTTGCTAAAAACAGCTCTGTTTTCTGTGATGTGTCCACATTGTGTTTTGGGGCATATCCTGTCGCGGGCGCTAGGCCTACCCACACAAGTGAGGTACCATTTTTATCGGGAGACTTGGGGGAGCGCTGGGTGGAAGGAAATTTGTGGCTCCTCTCAGATTTCAGAACTTTCTGCCACAGAAATGTGAGGAACATGTGTATTTTTAGCCAAATCTTGAGGTTTGCAAAGGATTCTGGGTAACAGAACCTGGTCCGAGCCACACAAGTCACCCCACCTTGGATTTCCCTAGGTCTCTAGTTTTCAGAAATGCACAGGTTTGGTAGGTTTCCCTAGGTGCCGGCTGAGCTAGAGGCTAAAATCTACAGGTAGGCACTTTGCAAAAAACACCTCTGTTTTCTTAAAAAAATTTGGATGTGTCTACGTTGCACTTTGGGGCGATTCCTGTCGCGGGCGCTAGGCCTACCCACACAAGTGAGGTATCATTATCATTTTTATCGGGAGACTTAGGGGAACGCTGGGTGGAAGGAAATTTGTGGCTCCTCTCAGATTCCAGAACTTTCTGCCACAGAAATGTGAGGAACATGTGTGTTTTTAGCCAAATTTTGAGGTTTGCAAAGGATTCTGGGTAACAGAACCTGGTCCGAGCCACACAAGTAACCCCATCTTGGATTTCCCTAGGTCTCTAGTTTTCAGAAATGCACAGGTTTGGTAGGTTTCCCTAGGTGCCGGCTGAGCTAGAGGCCAAAATCAACAGGTAGGCACTTTGCAAAAAACACCTCTGTTTTCTTTCAAAAATTTGGATGTGTCCACATTGCGCTTTGGGGCGTTTCCTGTTGCGGGCGCTAGGCCTACCCACACAAGTGAGGTATCATTTTTATCGGGAGACTTGGGGGAACGCTGGGTGGAAGGAAATTTGTGGCTCCTCTCAGATTCCAGAACTTTCTGCCACAGAAATGTGAGGAACATGTGTGTTTTTAGCCAAATTTTGAGGTTTGCAAAGGATTCTGGGTAACAGAACCTGGTCCGAGCCACACAAGTAACCCCATCTTGGATTTCCCTAGGTCTCTAGTTTTCAGAAATGCACAGGTTTGGAAGGTTTCCCTAGGTGCCGGCTGAGCTAGAGGCCAAAATCAACAGGTAGGCACTTTGCAAAAAACACCTCTGTTTTCTTTCAAAAATTTGGATGTGTCCACATTGCGCTTTGGGGCGTTTCCTGTTGCGGGCGCTAGGCCTACCCACACAAGTGAGGTATCATTTTTATCGGGAGACTTGGGGGAACGCTGGGTGGAAGGAAATTTGTGGCTTCTCTCAGATTCCAGAACTTTCTGCCACAGAAATGTGAGGAACATGTGTTTTTTTAGCCAAATTTTGAGGTTTGCAAAGGATTCTGGGTAACAGAACCTGGTCCGAGCCACACAAGTAACCCCATCTTGGATTTCCCTAGGTCTCTAGTTTTCAGAAATGCACAGGTTTGGTAGGTTTCCCTAGGTGCCGGCTGAGCTAGAGGCCAAAATCAACAGGTAGGCACTTTGCAAAAAACACCTCTGTTTTCTTTCAAAAATTTGGATGTGTCCACATTGCGCTTTGGGGCGTTTCCTGTTGCGGGCGCTAGGCCTACCCACACAAGTGAGGTATCATTTTTATCGGGAGACTTGGGGGAACGCTGGGTGGAAGGAAATTTGTGGCTCCTCTCAGATTCCAGAACTTTCTGCCACAGAAATGTGAGGAACATGTGTGTTTTTAGCCAAATTTTGAGGTTTGCAAAGGATTCTGGGTAACAGAACCTGGTCCGAGCCACATAAGTCACCCCATCTTGGATTTCCCTAGGTCTCTAGTTTTCAGAAATGCACAGGTTTGGTAGGTTTCCCTAGGTGCCGGCTGAGCTAGAGGCCAAAATCAACAGGTAGGCACTTTGCAAAAAACACCTCTGTTTTCTTTCAAATATTTGGATGTGTCTACGTTGCGCTTTGGGGCGTTTCCTGTCACGGGCGCTAGGCCTACCCACACAAGTGAGGTATCATTATCATTTTTATCGGGAGACTTAGGGGAACGCTGGGTGGAAGGAAATTTGTGGCTCCTCTCAGATTCCAGAACTTTCTGCCACAGAAATGTGAGGAACATGTGTTTTTTTAGCCAAATTTTGAGGTTTGCAAAGGATTGTGGGTAACAGAACCTGGTCCGAGCCACACAAGTCACCCCATCTTGGATTCCCCTAGGTCTCTAGTTTTCAGAAATGCACAGGTTTGGTAGGTTTCCCTAGGTGCCGGCTGAGCTAGAGGCCAAAATCTACAGGTAGGCACTTTGCTAAAAACAGCTCTGTTTTCTGTGATGTGTCCATGTTGTGTTTTGGGGCATATCCTGTCGCGGGCGCTAGGCCTACCCACACAAGTGAGGTACCATTTTTATCGGGAGACTTGGGGGAACGCTGGGTGGAAGGAAATTTGTGGCTCCTCTCAGATTCCAGAACTTTCTTCCACAGAAATGTGAGGAACATGTGTATTTTTAGCCAAATTTTGAGGTTTGCAAAGGATTCTGGGTAACAGAACCTGGTCAGAGCCCCGCAAGTCACCCCATCTGGATTCCGCTAGGTCTCTAGTTTTCAAAAATGCACAGGTTTGGTAGGTTTCCCTAGGTGCCGGCTGAGCTAGAGGCCAAAATCTACAGGTAGGCACTTTGCTAAAAACAGCTCTGTTTTCTGTGATGTGTCCACATTGTGTTTTGGGGCATATCCTGTCGCGGGCGCTAGGCCTACCCACACAAGTGAGGTACCATTTTTATCGGGAGACTTGGGGGAGCGCTGGGTGGAAGGAAATTTGTGGCTCCTCTCAGATTCCAGAACTTTCTGCCACAGAAATGTGAGGAACATGTGTATTTTTAGCCAAATCTTGAGGTTTGCAAAGGATTCTGGCTAACAGAACCTGGTCCGAGCCACACAAGTCACCCCACCTTGGATTTCCCTAGGTCTCTAGTTTTCAGAAATGCACAGGTTTGGTAGGTTTCCCTAGGTGCCGGCTGAGCTAGAGGCTAAAATCTACAGGTAGGCACTTTGCAAAAAACACCTCTGTTTTCTTAAAAAAATTTGGATGTGTCTACGTTGCGCTTTGGGGCGATTCCTGTCGCGGGCGCTAGGCCTACCCACACAAGTGAGGTATCATTATCATTTTTATCGGGAGACTTAGGGGAACGCTGGGTGGAAGGAAATTTGTGGCTCCTCTCAGATTCCAGAACTTTCTGCCACAGAAATGTGAGGAACATGTGTGTTTTTAGCCAAATTTTGAGGTTTGCAAAGGATTCTGGGTAACAGAACCTGGTCCGAGCCACATAAGTCACCCCATCTTGGATTTCCCTAGGTCTCTAGTTTTCAGAAATGCACAGGTTTGGTAGGTTTCCCTAGGTGCCGGCTGAGCTAGAGGCCAAAATCAACAGGTAGGCACTTTGCAAAAAACACCTCTGTTTTCTTTCAAATATTTGGATGTGTCTACGTTGCGCTTTGGGGCGTTTCCTGTCGCGGGCGCTAGGCCTACCCACACAAGTGAGGTATCATTTTTATCGGGAGACTTGGGGGAACGCTGGGTGGAAGGAAATTTGTGGCTCCTCTCAGATTCCAGAACTTTCTGCCACAGAAATGTGAGGAACATGTGTTTTTTTAGCCAAATTTTGAGGTTTGCAAAGGATTCTGGGTAACAGAACCTGGTCCGAGCCACACAAGTAACCCCATCTTGGATTTCCCTAGGTCTCTAGTTTTCAGAAATGCACAGGTTTGGTAGGTTTCCCTAGGTGCCGGCTGAGCTAGAGGCCAAAATCAACAGGTAGGCACTTTGCAAAAAACACCTCTGTTTTCTTTCAAAAATTTGGATGTGTCCACATTGCGCTTTGGGGCGTTTCCTGTTGCGGGCGCTAGGCCTACCCACACAAGTGAGGTATCATTTTTATCGGGAGACTTGGGGGAACGCTGGGTGGAAGGAAATTTGTGGCTCCTCTCAGATTCCAGAACTTTCTGCCACAGAAATGTGAGGAACATGTGTGTTTTTAGCCAAATTTTGAGGTTTGCAAAGGATTCTGGGTAACAGAACCTGGTCCGAGCCACACAAGTAACCCCATCTTGGATTTCCCTAGGTCTCTAGTTTTCAGAAATGCACAGGTTTGGAAGGTTTCCCTAGGTGCCGGCTGAGCTAGAGGCCAAAATCAACAGGTAGGCACTTTGCAAAAAACACCTCTGTTTTCTTTCAAAAATTTGGATGTGTCCACATTGCGCTTTGGGGCGTTTCCTGTTGCGGGCGCTAGGCCTACCCACACAAGTGAGGTATCATTTTTATCGGGAGACTTGGGGGAACGCTGGGTGGAAGGAAATTTGTGGCTTCTCTCAGATTCCAGAACTTTCTGCCACAGAAATGTGAGGAACATGTGTTTTTTTAGCCAAATTTTGAGGTTTGCAAAGGATTCTGGGTAACAGAACCTGGTCCGAGCCACACAAGTAACCCCATCTTGGATTTCCCTAGGTCTCTAGTTTTCAGAAATGCACAGGTTTGGTAGGTTTCCCTAGGTGCCGGCTGAGCTAGAGGCCAAAATCAACAGGTAGGCACTTTGCAAAAAACACCTCTGTTTTCTTTCAAAAATTTGGATGTGTCCACATTGCGCTTTGGGGCGTTTCCTGTTGCGGGCGCTAGGCCTACCCACACAAGTGAGGTATCATTTTTATCGGGAGACTTGGGGGAACGCTGGGTGGAAGGAAATTTGTGGCTCCTCTCAGATTCCAGAACTTTCTGCCACAGAAATGTGAGGAACATGTGTGTTTTTAGCCAAATTTTGAGGTTTGCAAAGGATTCTGGGTAACAGAACCTGGTCCGAGCCACATAAGTCACCCCATCTTGGATTTCCCTAGGTCTCTAGTTTTCAGAAATGCACAGGTTTGGTAGGTTTCCCTAGGTGCCGGCTGAGCTAGAGGCCAAAATCAACAGGTAGGCACTTTGCAAAAAACACCTCTGTTTTCTTTCAAATATTTGGATGTGTCTACGTTGCGCTTTGGGGCGTTTCCTGTCACGGGCGCTAGGCCTACCCACACAAGTGAGGTATCATTATCATTTTTATCGGGAGACTTAGGGGAACGCTGGGTGGAAGGAAATTTGTGGCTCCTCTCAGATTCCAGAACTTTCTGCCACAGAAATGTGAGGAACATGTGTTTTTTTAGCCAAATTTTGAGGTTTGCAAAGGATTGTGGGTAACAGAACCTGGTCCGAGCCACACAAGTCACCCCATCTTGGATTCCCCTAGGTCTCTAGTTTTCAGAAATGCACAGGTTTGGTAGGTTTCCCTAGGTGCCGGCTGAGCTAGAGGCCAAAATCTACAGGTAGGCACTTTGCTAAAAACAGCTCTGTTTTCTGTGATGTGTCCATGTTGTGTTTTGGGGCATATCCTGTCGCGGGCGCTAGGCCTACCCACACAAGTGAGGTACCATTTTTATCGGGAGACTTGGGGGAACGCTGGGTGGAAGGAAATTTGTGGCTCCTCTCAGATTCCAGAACTTTCTTCCACAGAAATGTGAGGAACATGTGTATTTTTAGCCAAATTTTGAGGTTTGCAAAGGATTCTGGGTAACAGAACCTGGTCAGAGCCCCGCAAGTCACCCCATCTGGATTCCGCTAGGTCTCTAGTTTTCAAAAATGCACAGGTTTGGTAGGTTTCCCTAGGTGCCGGCTGAGCTAGAGGCCAAAATCTACAGGTAGGCACTTTGCTAAAAACAGCTCTGTTTTCTGTGATGTGTCCACATTGTGTTTTGGGGCATATCCTGTCGCGGGCGCTAGGCCTACCCACACAAGTGAGGTACCATTTTTATCGGGAGACTTGGGGGAGCGCTGGGTGGAAGGAAATTTGTGGCTCCTCTCAGATTCCAGAACTTTCTGCCACAGAAATGTGAGGAACATGTGTATTTTTAGCCAAATCTTGAGGTTTGCAAAGGATTCTGGCTAACAGAACCTGGTCCGAGCCACACAAGTCACCCCACCTTGGATTTCCCTAGGTCTCTAGTTTTCAGAAATGCACAGGTTTGGTAGGTTTCCCTAGGTGCCGGCTGAGCTAGAGGCTAAAATCTACAGGTAGGCACTTTGCAAAAAACACCTCTGTTTTCTTAAAAAAATTTGGATGTGTCTACGTTGCGCTTTGGGGCGATTCCTGTCGCGGGCGCTAGGCCTACCCACACAAGTGAGGTATCATTATCATTTTTATCGGGAGACTTAGGGGAACGCTGGGTGGAAGGAAATTTGTGGCTCCTCTCAGATTCCAGAACTTTCTGCCACAGAAATGTGAGGAACATGTGTGTTTTTAGCCAAATTTTGAGGTTTGCAAAGGATTCTGGGTAACAGAACCTGGTCCGAGCCACATAAGTCACCCCATCTTGGATTTCCCTAGGTCTCTAGTTTTCAGAAATGCACAGGTTTGGTAGGTTTCCCTAGGTGCCGGCTGAGCTAGAGGCCAAAATCAACAGGTAGGCACTTTGCAAAAAACACCTCTGTTTTCTTTCAAATATTTGGATGTGTCTACGTTGCGCTTTGGGGCGTTTCCTGTCACAGGCGCTAGGCCTACCCACACAAGTGAGGTATCATTATCATTTTTATCGGGAGACTTAGGGGAACGCTGGGTGGAAGGAAATTTGTGGCTCCTCTCAGATTCCAGAACTTTCTGCCACAGAAATGTGAGGAACATGTGTTTTTTTAGCCAAATTTTGAGGTTTGCAAAGGATTGTGGGTAACAGAACCTGGTCCGAGCCACACAAGTCACCCCATCTTGGATTCCCCTAGGTCTCTAGTTTTCAGAAATGCACAGGTTTGGTAGGTTTCCCTAGGTGCCGGCTGAGCTAGAGGCCAAAATCTACAGGTAGGCACTTTGCTAAAAACAGCTCTGTTTTCTGTGATGTGTCCATGTTGTGTTTTGGGGCATATCCTGTCGCGGGCGCTAGGCCTACCCACACAAGTGAGGTACCATTTTTATCGGGAGACTTGGGGGAACGCTGGGTGGAAGGAAATTTGTGGCTCCTCTCAGATTCCAGAATTTTCTGCCACAGAAATGTGAGGAACATGTGTTTTTTTAGCCAAATTTTGAGGTTTGCAAAGGATTCTGGGTAACAGAACCTGGTCCGAGCCACACAAGTCACCCCACCTTGGATTCCCCTAGGTCTCTAGTTTTCAGAAATGAACAGGTTTGGTAGGTTTCCCTAGGTGCCGGCTGAGCTAGAGGCCAAAATCAACAGGTAGGCACTTTGCAAAAAACACCTCTGTTTTCTTAAAAAAATGTGGATGTGTCTACGTTGCGCTTTGGGGCGTTTCCTGTCGCGGGCGCTAGGCCTACCCACACAAGTGAGGTATCATTATCATTTTTATCGGAAGACTTAGGGGAACGCTGGGTGGAAGGAAATTTGTGGCTCCTCTCAGATTCCAGAACTTTCTGCCACAGAAATGTGAGGAACATGTGTTTTTTTAGCCAAATTTTGAGGTTTGCAAAGGATTCTGGGTAACAGAACCTGGTCCGAGCCACACAAGTCACCCCATCTTGGATTCCCCTAGGTCTCTAGTTTTCAGAAATGCACAGGTTTGGTAGGTTTCCCTAGGTGCCGGCTGAGCTAGAGGCCAAAATCAACAGGTAGGCACTTTGCAAAAAACACCTCTGTTTTCTTTCAAAAATTTGGATGTATCCACATTGCGCTTTGGGGCGTTTCCTGTTGCGGGCGCTAGGCCTACCCACACAAGTGAGGTATCATTTTTATCGGGAGACTTGGGGGAACGCTGGGTGGAAGAAAATTTGTGGCTCCTCTCAGATTCCAGAACTTTCTGCCACAGAAATGTGAGGAACATGTGTTTTTTTAGCCAAATTTTGAGGTTTGCAAAGGATTCTGGGTAACAGAACCTGGTCCGAGCCACACAAGTCACCCCATCTTGGATTCCCCTAGGTCTCTAGTTTTCAGAAATGCACAGGTTTGGTAGGTTTCCCTAGGTGCCGGCTGAGCTAGAGGCCAAAACCTACAGGTAGGGACTTTGCAAAAAACACCTCTGTTTTCTTTCAAAAAATTGGATGTGTCCACGTTGCGCTTTGGGGCGTCTCCTGTCGCGGGCGCTAGGCCTACCCACACAAGTGAGGTATCATTTTTATCGGGAGACTTGGGGGAACACTGGGTGGAAGGAAATTTGTGGCTCCTCTCAGATTCCAGAACTTTCTTCCACAGAAATGTGAGGAACATGTGTATTTTTAGCCAAATTTTGAGGTTTGCAAAGGATTCTGGGTAACAGAACCTGGTCAGAGCCCCGCAAGTCACCCCATCTGGATTCCGCTAGGTCTCTAGTTTTCAAAAATGCACAGGTTTGGTAGGTTTCCCTAGGTGCCGGCTGAGCTAGAGGCCAAAATCTACAGGTAGGCACTTTGCTAAAAACAGCTCTGTTTTCTGTGATGTGTCCACATTGTGTTTTGGGGCATATCCTGTCGCGGGCGCTAGGCCTACCCACACAAGTGAGGTACCATTTTTATCGGGAGACTTGGGGGAGCGCTGGGTGGAAGGAAATTTGTGGCTCCTCTCAGATTTCAGAACTTTCTGCCACAGAAATGTGAGGAACATGTGTATTTTTAGCCAAATCTTGAGGTTTGCAAAGGATTCTGGGTAACAGAACCTGGTCCGAGCCACACAAGTCACCCCACCTTGGATTTCCCTAGGTCTCTAGTTTTCAGAAATGCACAGGTTTGGTAGGTTTCCCTAGGTGCCGGCTGAGCTAGAGGCTAAAATCTACAGGTAGGCACTTTGCAAAAAACACCTCTGTTTTCTTAAAAAAATTTGGATGTGTCTACGTTGCACTTTGGGGCGATTCCTGTCGCGGGCGCTAGGCCTACCCACACAAGTGAGGTATCATTATCATTTTTATCGGGAGACTTAGGGGAACGCTGGGTGGAAGGAAATTTGTGGCTCCTCTCAGATTCCAGAACTTTCTGCCACAGAAATGTGAGGAACATGTGTGTTTTTAGCCAAATTTTGAGGTTTGCAAAGGATTCTGGGTAACAGAACCTGGTCCGAGCCACACAAGTAACCCCATCTTGGATTTCCCTAGGTCTCTAGTTTTCAGAAATGCACAGGTTTGGTAGGTTTCCCTAGGTGCCGGCTGAGCTAGAGGCCAAAATCAACAGGTAGGCACTTTGCAAAAAACACCTCTGTTTTCTTTCAAAAATTTGGATGTGTCCACATTGCGCTTTGGGGCGTTTCCTGTTGCGGGCGCTAGGCCTACCCACACAAGTGAGGTATCATTTTTATCGGGAGACTTGGGGGAACGCTGGGTGGAAGGAAATTTGTGGCTCCTCTCAGATTCCAGAACTTTCTGCCACAGAAATGTGAGGAACATGTGTGTTTTTAGCCAAATTTTGAGGTTTGCAAAGGATTCTGGGTAACAGAACCTGGTCCGAGCCACACAAGTAACCCCATTTTGGATTTCCCTAGGTCTCTAGTTTTCAGAAATGCACAGGTTTGGTAGGTTTCCCTAGGTGCCGGCTGAGCTAGAGGCCAAAATCAACAGGTAGGCACTTTGCAAAAAACACCTCTGTTTTCTTTCAAAAATTTGGATGTGTCCACATTGCGCTTTGGGGCGTTTCCTGTTGCGGGCGCTAGGCCTACCCACACAAGTGAGGTATCATTTTTATCGGGAGACTTGGGGGAACGCTGGGTGGAAGGAAATTTGTGGCTTCTCTCAGATTCCAGAACTTTCTGCCACAGAAATGTGAGGAACATGTGTTTTTTTAGCCAAATTTTGAGGTTTGCAAAGGATTCTGGGTAACAGAACCTGGTCCGAGCCACACAAGTAACCCCATCTTGGATTTCCCTAGGTCTCTAGTTTTCAGAAATGCACAGGTTTGGTAGGTTTCCCTAGGTGCCGGCTGAGCTAGAGGCCAAAATCAACAGGTAGGCACTTTGCAAAAAACACCTCTGTTTTCTTTCAAAAATTTGGATGTGTCCACATTGCGCTTTGGGGCGTTTCCTGTTGCGGGCGCTAGGCCTACCCACACAAGTGAGGTATCATTTTTATCGGGAGACTTGGGGGAACGCTGGGTGGAAGGAAATTTGTGGCTCCTCTCAGATTCCAGAACTTTCTGCCACAGAAATGTGAGGAACATGTGTGTTTTTAGCCAAATTTTGAGGTTTGCAAAGGATTCTGGGTAACAGAACCTGGTCCGAGCCACATAAGTCACCCCATCTTGGATTTCCCTAGGTCTCTAGTTTTCACAAATGCACAGGTTTGGTAGGTTTCCCTAGGTGCCGGCTGAGCTAGAGGCCAAAATCAACAGGTATGCACTTTGCAAAAAACACCTCTGTTTTCTTTCAAATATTTGGATGTGTCTACGTTGCGCTTTGGGGCGTTTCCTGTCACGGGCGCTAGGCCTACCCACACAAGTGAGGTATCATTATCATTTTTATCGGGAGACTTAGGGGAACGCTGGGTGGAAGGAAATTTGTGGCTCCTCTCAGATTCCAGAACTTTCTGCCACAGAAATGTGAGGAACATGTGTTTTTTTAGCCAAATTTTGAGGTTTGCAAAGGATTGTGGGTAACAGAACCTGGTCCGAGCCACACAAGTCACCCCATCTTGGATTCCCCTAGGTCTCTAGTTTTCAGAAATGCACAGGTTTGGTAGGTTTCCCTAGGTGCCGGCTGAGCTAGAGGCCAAAATCTACAGGTAGGCACTTTGCTAAAAACAGCTCTGTTTTCTGTGATGTGTCCATGTTGTGTTTTGGGGCATATCCTGTCGCGGGCGCTAGGCCTACCCACACAAGTGAGGTACCATTTTTATCGGGAGACTTGGGGGAACGCTGGGTGGAAGGAAATTTGTGGCTCCTCTCAGATTCCAGAACTTTCTTCCACAGAAATGTGAGGAACATGTGTATTTTTAGCCAAATTTTGAGGTTTGCAAAGGATTCTGGGTAACAGAACCTGGTCAGAGCCCCGCAAGTCACCCCATCTGGATTCCGCTAGGTCTCTAGTTTTCAAAAATACACAGGTTTGGTAGGTTTCCCTAGGTGCCGGCTGAGCTAGAGGCCAAAATCTACAGGTAGGCACTTTGCTAAAAACAGCTCTGTTTTCTGTGATGTGTCCACATTGTGTTTTGGGGCATATCCTGTCGCGGGCGCTAGGCCTACCCACACAAGTGAGGTACCATTTTTATCGGGAGACTTGGGGGAGCGCTGGGTGGAAGGAAATTTGTGGCTCCTCTCAGATTCCAGAACTTTCTGCCACAGAAATGTGAGGAACATGTGTATTTTTAGCCAAATCTTGAGGTTTGCAAAGGATTCTGGCTAACAGAACCTGGTCCGAGCCACACAAGTCACCCCACCTTGGATTTCCCTAGGTCTCTAGTTTTCAGAAATGCACAGGTTTGGTAGGTTTCCCTAGGTGCCGGCTGAGATAGAGGCTAAAATCTACAGGTAGGCACTTTGCAAAAAACACCTCTGTTTTCTTAAAAAAATTTGGATGTGTCTACGTTGCGCTTTGGGGCGATTCCTGTCGCGGGCGCTAGGCCTACCCACACAAGTGAGGTATCATTATCATTTTTATCGGGAGACTTAGGGGAACGCTGGGTGGAAGGAAATTTGTGGCTCCTCTCAGATTCCAGAACTTTCTGCCACAGAAATGTGAGGAACATGTGTGTTTTTAGCCAAATTTTGAGGTTTGCAAAGGATTCTGGGTAAGAGAACCTGGTCCGAGCCACATAAGTCACCCCATCTTGGATTTCCCTAGGTCTCTAGTTTTCAGAAATGCACAGGTTTGGTAGGTTTCCCTAGGTGCCGGCTGAGCTAGAGGCCAAAATCAACAGGTAGGCACTTTGCAAAAAACACCTCTGTTTTCTTTCAAATATTTGGATGTGTCTACGTTGCGCTTTGGGGCGTTTCCTGTCGCGGGCGCTAGGCCTACCCACACAAGTGAGGTATCATTATCATTTTTATCGGGAGACTTGGGGGAACGCTGGGTGGAAGGAAATTTGTGGCTCCTCTCAGATTCCAGAACTTTCTGCCACAGAAATGTGAGGAACATGTGTTTTTTTAGCCAAATTTTGAGGTTTGCAAAGGATTCTGGGTAACAGAACCTGGTCCGAGCCACACAAGTAACCCCATCTTGGATTTCCCTAGGTCTCTAGTTTTCAGAAATGCACAGGTTTGGTAGGTATCCCTAGGTGCCGGCTGAGCTAGAGGCCAAAATCAACAGGTAGGCACTTTGCAAAAAACACCTCTGTTTTCTTTCAAAAATTTGGATGTGTCCACATTGCGCTTTGGGGCGTTTCCTGTTGCGGGCGCTAGGCCTACCCACACAAGTGAGGTATCATTTTTATCGGGAGACTTGGGGGAACGCTGGGTGGAAGGAAATTTGTGGCTCCTCTCAGATTCCAGAACTTTCTGCCACAGAAATGTGAGGAACATGTGTGTTTTTAGCCAAATTTTGAGGTTTGCAAAGGATTCTGGGTAACAGAACCTGGTCCGAGCCACATAAGTCACCCCATCTTGGATTTCCCTAGGTCTCTAGTTTTCAGAAATGCACAGGTTTGGTAGGTTTCCCTAGGTGCCGGCTGAGCTAGAGGCCAAAATCAACAGGTAGGCACTTTGCAAAAAACACCTCTGTTTTCTTTCAAATATTTGGATGTGTCTACGTTGCGCTTTGGGGCGTTTCCTGTCACAGGCGCTAGGCCTACCCACACAAGTGAGGTATCATTATCATTTTTATCGGGAGACTTAGGGGAACGCTGGGTGGAAGGAAATTTGTGGCTCCTCTCAGATTCCAGAACTTTCTGCCACAGAAATGTGAGGAACATGTGTTTTTTTAGCCAAATTTTGAGGTTTGCAAAGGATTGTGGGTAACAGAACCTGGTCCGAGCCACACAAGTCACCCCATCTTGGATTCCCCTAGGTCTCTAGTTTTCAGAAATGCACAGGTTTGGTAGGTTTCCCTAGGTGCCGGCTGAGCTAGAGGCCAAAATCTACAGGTAGGCACTTTGCTAAAAACAGCTCTGTTTTCTGTGATGTGTCCATGTTGTGTTTTGGGGCATATCCTGTCGCGGGCGCTAGGCCTACCCACACAAGTGAGGTACCATTTTTATCGGGAGACTTGGGGGAACGCTGGGTGGAAGGAAATTTGTGGCTCCTCTCAGATTCCAGAATTTTCTGCCACAGAAATGTGAGGAACATGTGTTTTTTTAGCCAAATTTTGAGGTTTGCAAAGGATTCTGGGTAACAGAACCTGGTCCGAGCCACACAAGTCACCCCATCTTGGATTCCCCTAGGTCTCTAGTTTTCAGAAATGAACAGGTTTGGTAGGTTTCCCTAGGTGCCGGCTGAGCTAGAGGCCAAAATCAACAGGTAGGCACTTTGCAAAAAACACCTCTGTTTTCTTTCAAAAATTTGGATGTGTCCACAATGCGCTTTGGGGCGTTTCCTGTTGCGGGCGCTAGGCCTACCCACACAAGTGAGGTATCATTTTTATCGGGAGACTTGGGGGAACGCTGGGTGGAAGAAAATTTGTGGCTCCTCTCAGATTCCAGAACTTTCTGCCACAGAAATGTGAGGAACATGTGTTTTTTTAGCCAAATTTTGAGGTTTGCAAAGGATTCGGGGTAACAGAACCTGGTCCGAGCCACACAAGTCACCCCATCTTGGATTCCCCTAGGTCTCTAGTTTTCAGAAATGCACAGGTTTGGTAGGTTTCCCTAGGTGCCGGCTGAGCTAGAGGCCAAAACCTACAGGTAGGGACTTTGCAAAAAACACCTCTGTTTTCTTTAAAAAAATTGGATGTGTCCACGTTGCGCTTTGGGGCGTCTCCTGTCGCGGGCGCTAGGCCTACCCACACAAGTGAGGTATCATTTTTATCGGGAGACTTGGGGGAACACTGGGTGGAAGAAAATTTGTGGCTCCTCTAAGATTCCAGAACTTTCTGCCACAGAAATGTGAGGAATATGTGTTTTTTTAGCCACATTTTGAGGTTTGCAAAGGATTCTGGGTAACAGAACCTGGTCCGAGCCACACAAGTCACCCCATCTTGGATTCCCCTAGGTCTCTAGTTTTCAGATTTGCACAGGTTTGGTAGGTTTCCCTAGGTGCCGGCTGAGCTAGAGGCCAAAATCTACAGGTAGGCACTTTGCTAAAAACAGCTCTGTTTTCTGTGATGTGTCCACGTTGTGTTGTGGGGCATATCCTGTCGCGGGCGCTAGGCCTACCCACACAAGTGAGGTACCATTTTTATCGGGAGACTTGGGGGAGCGCTGGGTGGAAGGAAATTTGTGGCTCCTCTCAGATTCCAGAACTTTCTGCCACAGAAATGTGAGGAACATGTGTTTTTTTAGCCAAATTTTTAGGTTTGCAAAGGATTCTGGGTAACAGAACCTGGTCCGAGCCACACAAGTCACCCATCTTGGATTCCCCTAGGTCTCTAGTTTTCAGAAATGCACAAGTTTGGTAGGTTTCCCTAGGTGCCAGCTGAGCTAGAGGCCAAAATCTACAGGTAGGCACTTTGCAAAAAACACCTCTGTTTTCTTTCAAAAATTTGGATGTGTCCACATTGCGCTTTGGGGCGTTTCCTGTTGCGGGCGCTAGGCCTACCCACACAAGTGAGGTATCATTTTTATCGGGAGACTTGGGGGAACGCTGGGTGGAAGGAAATTTGTGGCTCCTCTCAGATTCCAGAACTTTCTGCCACAGAAATGTGAGGAACATGTGTTTTTTTAGCCAAATTTTGAGGTTTGCAAAGGATTCTGGGTAACAGAACCTGGTCCGAGCCACACAAGTCACCCCATCTTGGATTCCCCTAGGTCTCTAGTTTTCAGAAATGCACAAGTTTGGTAGGTTTCCCTAGGTGCCAGCTGAGTTAGAGGCCAAAATCTACAGGTAGGCACTTTGCTAAAAACAGCTCTGTTTTCTGTGATGTGTCCACGTTGTGTTTTGGGGCATATCCTGTTGCGGGCGCTAGGCCTACCCACACAAGTGAGGTACCATTTTTATCGGGAGACTTGGGGGAGCGCTGGGTGGAAGGAAATTTGTGGCTCCTCTCAGATTCCAGTACCTTCTGCCACAGAAATGTGAGGAACATGTGTATTTTTAGCCAAATTTTGAGGTTTGCAAAGGATTCTGGGTAACAGAACCTGGTCAGAGCCCCGCAAGTCACCCCATCTGGATTCCGCTAGGTCTCTAGTTTTAAAAAATGCACAGGTTTGGTAGGTTTCCCTAGGTGCCGGCTGAGCTAGAGGCCAAAATCTACAGGTAGGCACTTTGCTAAAAACAGCTCTGTTTTCTGTGATGTGTCCACATTGTGTTTTGGGGCATATCCTGTCGCGGGCGCTAGGCCTACCCACACAAGTGAGGTACCATTTTTATCGGGAGACTTGTGGGAGCGCTGGGTGGAAGGAAATTTGTGGCTCCTCTCAGATTTCAGAACTTTCTGCCACAGAAATGTGAGGAACATGTGTATTTTTAGCCAAATCTTGAGGTTTGCAAAGGATTCTGGGTAACAGAACCTGGTCCGAGCCACACAAGTCACCCCACCTTGGATTTCCCTAGGTCTCTAGTTTTCAGAAATGCACAGGTTTGGTAGGTTTCCCTAGGTGCCGGCTGAGCTAGAGGCTAAAATCTACAGGTAGGCACTTTGCAAAAAACACCTCTGTTTTCTTAAAAAAATTTGGATGTGTCTACGTTGCACTTTGGGGCGATTCTTGTCGCGGGCGCTAGGCCTACCCACACAAGTGAGGTATCATTATCATTTTTATCGGGAGACTTAGGGGAACGCTGGGTGGAAGGAAATTTGTGGCTCCTCTCAGATTCCAGAACTTTCTGCCACAGAAATGTGAGGAACATGTGTGTTTTTAGCCAAATTTTGAGGTTTGCAAAGGATTCTGGGTAACAGAACCTGGTCCGAGCCACACAAGTAACCCCATCTTGGATTTCCCTAGGTCTCTAGTTTTCAGAAATGCACAGGTTTGGTAGGTTTCCCTAGGTGCCGGCTGAGCTAGAGGCCAAAATCAACAGGTAGGCACTTTGCAAAAAACACCTCTGTTTTCTTTCAAAAATTTGGATGTGTCCACATTGCGCTTTGGGGCGTTTCCTGTTGCGGGCGCTAGGCCTACCCACACAAGTGAGGTATCATTTTTATCGGGAGACTTGGGGAAACGCTGGGTGGAAGGAAATTTGTGGCTCCTCTCAGATTCCAGAACTTTCTGCCACAGAAATGTGAGGAACATGTGTGTTTTTAGCCAAATTTTGAGGTTTGCAAAGGATTCTGGGTAACAGAACCTGGTCCGAGCCACACAAGTAACCCCATCTTGGATTTCCCTAGGTCTCTAGTTTTCAGAAATGCACAGGTTTGGTAGGTTTCCCTAGGTGCCGGCTGAGCTAGAGGCCAAAATCAACAGGTAGGCACTTTGCAAAAAACACCTCTGTTTTCTTTCAAAAATTTGGATGTGTCCACATTGCGCTTTGGGGCGTTTCCTGTTGCGGGCGCTAGGCCTACCCACACAAGTGAGGTATCATTTTTATCGGGAGACTTGGGGAACGCTGGGTGGAAGGAAATTTGTGGCTTCTCTCAGATTCCAGAACTTTCTGCCACAGAAATGTGAGGAACATGTGTTTTTTTAGCCAAATTTTGAGGTTTGCAAAGGATTCTGGGTAACAGAACCTGGTCCGAGCCACACAAGTAACCCCATCTTGGATTTCCCTAGGTCTCTAGTTTTCAGAAATGCACAGGTTTGGTAGGTTTCCCTAGGTGCCGTCTGAGCTAGAGGCCAAAATCAACAGGTAGGCACTTTGCAAAAAACACCTCTGTTTTCTTTCAAAAATTTGGATGTGTCCACATTGCGCTTTGGGGCGTTTCCTGTTGCGGGCGCTAGGCCTACCCACACAAGTGAGGTATCATTTTTATCGGGAGACTTGGGGGAACGCTGGGTGGAAGGAAATTTGTGGCTCCTCTCAGATTCCAGAACTTTCTGCCACAGAAATGTGAGGAACATGTGTGTTTTTAGCCAAATTTTGAGGTTTGCAAAGGATTCTGGGTAACAGAACCTGGTCCGAGCCACATAAGTCACCCCATCTTGGATTTCCCTAGGTCTCTAGTTTTCAGAAATGCACAGGTTTGGTAGGTTTCCCTAGGTGCCGGCTGAGCTAGAGGCCAAAATCAACAGGTAGGCACTTTGCAAAAAACACCTCTGTTTTCTTTCAAATATTTGGATGTGTCTACGTTGCGCTTTGGGGCGTTTCCTGTCACGGGCGCTAGGCCTACCCACACAAGTGAGGTATCATTATCATTTTTATCGGGAGACTTAGGGGAACGCTGGGTGGAAGGAAATTTGTGGCTCCTCTCAGATTCCAGAACTTTCTGCCACAGAAATGTGAGGAACATGTGTTTTTTTAGCCAAATTTTGAGGTTTGCAAAGGATTGTGGGTAACAGAACCTGGTCCGAGCCACACAAGTCACCCCATCTTGGATTCCCCTAGGTCTCTAGTTTTCAGAAATGCACAGGTTTGGTAGGTTTCCGTAGGTGCCGGCTGAGCTAGAGGCCAAAATCTACAGGTAGGCACTTTGCTAAAAACAGCTCTGTTTTCTGTGATGTGTCCATGTTGTGTTTTGGGGCATATCCTGTCGCGGGCGCTAGGCCTACCCACACAAGTGAGGTACCATTTTTATCGGGAGACTTGGGGGAACGCTGGGTGGAAGGAAATTTGTGGCTCCTCTCAGATTCCAGAACTTTCTTCCACAGAAATGTGAGGAACATGTGTATTTTTAGCCAAATTTTGAGGTTTGCAAAGGATTCTGGGTAACAGAACCTGGTCAGAGCCCCGCAAGTCACCCCATCTGGATTCCGCTAGGTCTCTAGTTTTCAAAAATGCACAGGCTTGGTAGGTTTCCCTAGGTGCCGGCTGAGCTAGAGGCCAAAATCTACAGGTAGGCACTTTGCTAAAAACAGCTCTGTTTTCTGTGATGTGTCCACATTGTGTTTTGGGGCATATCCTGTCGCGGGCGCTAGGCCTACCCACACAAGTGAGGTACCATTTTTATCGGGAGACTTGGGGGAGCGCTGGGTGGAAGGAAATTTGTGGCTCCTCTCAGATTCCAGAACTTTCTGCCACAGAAATGTGAGGAACATGTGTATTTTTAGCCAAATCTTGAGGTTTGCAAAGGATTCTGGCTAACAGAACCTGGTCCGAGCCACACAAGTCACCCCACCTTGGATTTCCCTAGGTCTCTAGTTTTCAGAAATGCACAGGTTTGGTAGGTTTCCCTAGGTGCCGGCTGAGCTAGAGGCTAAAATCTACAGGTAGGCACTTTGCAAAAAACACCTCTGTTTTCTTAAAAAAATTTGGATGTGTCTACGTTGCGCTTTGGGGGGATTCCTGTCGCGGGCGCTAGGCCTACCCACACAAGTGAGGTATCATTATCATTTTTATCGGGAGACTTAGGGGAACGCTGGGTGGAAGGAAATTTGTGGCTCCTCTCAGATTCCAGAACTTTCTGCCACAGAAATGTGAGGAACATGTGTGTTTTTAGCCAAATTTTGAGGTTTGTAAAGGATTCTGGGTAACAGAACCTGGTCCGAGCCACATAAGTCACCCCATCTTGGATTTCCCTAGGTCTCTAGTTTTCAGAAATGCACAGGTTTGGTAGGTTTCCCTAGGTGCCGGCTGAGCTAGAGGCCAAAATCAACAGGTAGGCACTTTGCAAAAAACACCTCTGTTTTCTTTCAAATATTTGGATGTGTCTACGTTGCGCTTTGGGGCGTTTCCTGTCGCGGGCGCTAGGCCTACCCACACAAGTGAGGTATCATTATCATTTTTATCGGGAGACTTGGGGGAACGCTGGGTGGAAGGAAATTTGTGGCTCCTCTCAGATTCCAGAACTTTCTGCCACAGAAATGTGAGGAACATGTGTTTTTTTAGCCAAATTTTGAGGTTTGCAAAGGATTCTGGGTAACAGAACCTGGTCCGAGCCACACAAGTAACCCCATCTTGGATTTCCCTAGGTCTCTAGTTTTCAGAAATGCACAGGTTTGGTAGGTTTCCCTAGGTGCCGGCTGAGCTAGAGGCCAAAATCAACAGGTAGGCACTTTGCAAAAAACACCTCTGTTTTCTTTCAAAAATTTGGATGTGTCCACATTGCGCTTTGGGGCGTTTCCTGTTGCGGGCGCTAGGCCTACCCACACAAGTGAGGTATCATTTTTATCGGGAGACTTGGGGGAACGCTGGGTGGAAGGAAATTTGTGGCTCCTCTCAGATTCCAGAACTTTCTGCCACAGAAATGTGAGGAACATGTGTGTTTTTAGCCAAATTTTGAGGTTTGCAAAGGATTCTGGGTAACAGAACCTGGTCCGAGCCACATAAGTCACCCCATCTTGGATTTCCCTAGGTCTCTAGTTTTCAGAAATGCACAGGTTTGGTAGGTTTCCCTAGGTGCCGGCTGAGCTAGAGGCCAAAATCAACAGGTAGGCACTTTGCAAAAAACACCTCTGTTTTCTTTCAAATATTTGGATGTGTCTACGTTGCGCTTTGGGGCGTTTCCTGTCACAGGCGCTAGGCCTACCCACACAAGTGAGGTATCATTATCATTTTTATCGGGAGACTTAGGGGAACGCTGGGTGGAAGGAAATTTGTGGCTCCTCTCAGATTCCAGAACTTTCTGCCACAGAAATGTGAGGAACATGTGTTTTTTTAGCCAAATTTTGAGGTTTGCAAAGGATTGTGGGTAACAGAACCTGGTCCGAGCCACACAAGTCACCCCATCTTGGATTCCCCTAGGTCTCTAGTTTTCAGAAATGCACAGGTTTGGTAGGTTTCCCTAGGTGCCGGCTGAGCTAGAGGCCAAAATCTACAGGTAGGCACTTTGCTAAAAACAGCTCTGTTTTCTGTGATGTGTCCATGTTGTGTTTTGGGGCATATCCTGTCGCGGGCGCTAGGCCTACCCACACAAGTGAGGTACCATTTTTATCGGGAGACTTGGGGGAACGCTGGGTGGAAGGAAATTTGTGGCTCCTCTCAGATTCCAGAATTTTCTGCCACAGAAATGTGAGGAACATGTGTTTTTTTAGCCAAATTTTGAGGTTTGCAAAGGATTCTGGGTAACAGAACCTGGTCCGAGCCACACAAGTCACCCCATCTTGGATTCCCCTAGGTCTCTAGTTTTCAGAAATGAACAGGTTTGGTAGGTTTCCCTAGGTGCCGGCTGAGCTAGAGGCCAAAATCAACAGGTAGGCACTTTGCAAAAAACACCTCTGTTTTCTTTCAAATATTTGGATGTGTCTACGTTGCGCTTTGGGGCGTTTCCTGTCGCGGGCGCTAGGCCTACCCACACAAGTGAGGTATCATTATCATTTTTATCGGGAGACTTGGGGGAACGCTGGGTGGAAGGAAATTTGTGGCTCCTCTCAGATTCCAGAACTTTCTGCCACAGAAATGTGAGGAACATGTGTTTTTTTAGCCAAATTTTGAGGTTTGCAAAGGATTCTGGGTAACAGAACCTGGTCCGAGCCACACAAGTAACCCCATCTTGGATTTCCCTAGGTCTCTAGTTTTCAGAAATGCACAGGTTTGGTAGGTTTCCCTAGGTGCCGGCTGAGCTAGAGGCCAAAATCAACAGGTAGGCACTTTGCAAAAAACACCTCTGTTTTCTTTCAAAAATTTGGATGTGTCCACATTGCGCTTTGGGGCGTTTCCTGTTGCGGGCGCTAGGCCTACCCACACAAGTGAGGTATCATTTTTATCGGGAGACTTGGGGGAACGCTGGGTGGAAGGAAATTTGTGGCTCCTCTCAGATTCCAGAACTTTCTGCCACAGAAATGTGAGGAACATGTGTGTTTTTAGCCAAATTTTGAGGTTTGCAAAGGATTCTGGGTAACAGAACCTGGTCCGAGCCACATAAGTCACCCCATCTTGGATTTCCCTAGGTCTCTAGTTTTCAGAAATGCACAGGTTTGGTAGGTTTCCCTAGGTGCCGGCTGAGCTAGAGGCCAAAATCAACAGGTAGGCACTTTGCAAAAAACACCTCTGTTTTCTTTCAAATATTTGGATGTGTCTACGTTGCGCTTTGGGGCGTTTCCTGTCACAGGCGCTAGGCCTACCCACACAAGTGAGGTATCATTATCATTTTTATCGGGAGACTTAGGGGAACGCTGGGTGGAAGGAAATTTGTGGCTCCTCTCAGATTCCAGAACTTTCTGCCACAGAAATGTGAGGAACATGTGTTTTTTTAGCCAAATTTTGAGGTTTGCAAAGGATTGTGGGTAACAGAACCTGGTCCGAGCCACACAAGTCACCCCATCTTGGATTCCACTAGGTCTCTAGTTTTCAGAAATGCACAGGTTTGGTAGGTTTCCCTAGGTGCCGGCTGAGCTAGAGGCCAAAATCTACAGGTAGGCACTTTGCTAAAAACAGCTCTGTTTTCTGTGATGTGTCCATGTTGTGTTTTGGGGCATATCCTGTCGCGGGCGCTAGGCCTACCCACACAAGTGAGGTACCATTTTTATCGGGAGACTTGGGGGAACGCTGGGTGGAAGGAAATTTGTGGCTCCTCTCAGATTCCAGAATTTTCTGCCACAGAAATGTGAGGAACATGTGTTTTTTTAGCCAAATTGTGAGGTTTGCAAAGGATTCTGGGTAACAGAACCTGGTCCGAGCCACACAAGTCACCCCATCTTGGATTCCCCTAGGTCTCTAGTTTTCAGAAATGAACAGGTTTGGTAGGTTTCCCTAGGTGCCGGCTGAGCTAGAGGCCAAAATCAACAGGTAGGCACTTTGCAAAAAACACCTCTGTTTTCTTTCAAAAATTTGGATGTGTCCACAATGCGCTTTGGGGCGTTTCCTGTTGCGGGCGCTAGGCCTACCCACACAAGTGAGGTATCATTTTTATCGGGAGACTTGGGGGAACGCTGGGTGGAAGAAAATTTGTGGCTCCTCTCAGATTCCAGAACTTTCTGCCACAGAAATGTGAGGAACATGTGTTTTTTTAGCCAAATTTTGAGGTTTGCAAAGGATTCTGGGTAACAGAACCTGGTCCGAGCCACACAAGTCACCCCATCTTGGATTCCCCTAGGTCTCTAGTTTTCAGAAATGCACAGGTTTGGTAGGTTTCCCTAGGTGCCGGCTGAGCTAGAGGCCAAAACCTACAGGTAGGGACTTTGCAAAAAACACCTCTGTTTTCTTTCAAAAAATTGGATGTGTCCACGTTGCGCTTTGGGGCGTCTCCTGTCGCGGGCGCTAGGCCTACCCACACAAGTGAGGTATCATTTTTATCGGGAGACTTGGGGGAACACTGGGTGGAAGGAAATTTGTGGCTCCTCTCAGATTCCAGAACTTTCTTCCACAGAAATGTGAGGAACATGTGTATTTTTAGCCAAATTTTGAGGTTTGCAAAGGATTCTGGGTAACAGAACCTGGTCAGAGCCCCGCAAGTCACCCCATCTGGATTCCGCTAGGTCTCTAGTTTTCAAAAATGCACAGGTTTGGTAGGTTTCCCTAGGTGCCGGCTGAGCTAGAGGCCAAAATCTACAGGTAGGCACTTTGCTAAAAACAGCTCTGTTTTCTGTGATGTGTCCACATTGTGTTTTGGGGCATATCCTGTCGCGGGCGCTAGGCCTACCCACACAAGTGAGGTACCATTTTTATCGGGAGACTTGGGGGAGCGCTGGGTGGAAGGAAATTTGTGGCTCCTCTCAGATTTCAGAACTTTCTGCCACAGAAATGTGAGGAACATGTGTATTTTTAGCCAAATCTTGAGGTTTGCAAAGGATTCTGGGTAACAGAACCTGGTCCGAGCCACACAAGTCACCCCACCTTGGATTTCCCTAGGTCTCTAGTTTTCAGAAATGCACAGGTTTGGTAGGTTTCCCTAGGTGCCGGCTGAGTTAGAGGCTAAAATCTACAGGTAGGCACTTTGCAAAAAACACCTCTGTTTTCTTAAAAAAATTTGGATGTGTCTACGTTGCACTTTGGGGCGATTCCTGTCGCGGGCGCTAGGCCTACCCACACAAGTGAGGTATCATTATCATTTTTATCGGGAGACTTAGCGGAACGCTGGGTGGAAGGAAATTTGTGGCTCCTCTCAGATTCCAGAACTTTCTGCCACAGAAATGTGAGGAACATGTGTGTTTTTAGCCAAATTTTGAGGTTTAAAAAGGATTCTGGGTAACAGAACCTGGTCCGAGCCACACAAGTAACCCCATCTTGGATTTCCCTAGGTCTCTAGTTTTCAGAAATGCACAGGTTTGGTAGGTTTCCCTAGGTGCCGGCTGAGCTAGAGGCCAAAATCAACAGGTAGGCACTTTGCAAAAAACACCTCTGTTTTCTTTCAAAAATTTGGATGTGTCCACATTGCGCTTTGGGGCGTTTCCTGTTGCGGGCGCTAGGCCTACCCACACAAGTGAGGTATCATTTTTATCGGGAGACTTGGGGGAACGCTGGGTGGAAGGAAATTTGTGGCTCCTCTCAGATTCCAGAACTTTCTGCCACAGAAATGTGAGGAACATGTGTGTTTTTAGCCAAATTTTGAGGTTTGCAAAGGATTCTGGGTAACAGAACCTGGTCCGAGCCACACAAGTAACCCCATCTTGGATTTCCCTAGGTCTCTAGTTTTCAGAAATGCACAGGTTTGGTAGGTTTCCCTAGGTGCCGGCTGAGCTAGAGGCCAAAATCAACAGGTAGGCACTTTGCAAAAAACACCTCTGTTTTCTTTCAAAAATTTGGATGTGTCCACATTGCGCTTTGGGGCGTTTCCTGTTGCGGGCGCTAGGCCTACCCACACAAGTGAGGTATCATTTTTATCGGGAGACTTGGGGGAACGCTGGGTGGAAGGAAATTTGTGGCTTCTCTCAGATTCCAGAACTTTCTGCCACAGAAATGTGAGGAACATGTGTTTTTTTAGCCAAATTTTGAGGTTTGCAAAGGATTCTGGGTAACAGAACCTGGTCCGAGCCACACAAGTAACCCCATCTTGGATTTCCCTAGGTCTCTAGTTTTCAGAAATGCACAGGTTTGGTAGGTTTCCCTAGGTGCCGGCTGAGCTAGAGGCCAAAATCAACAGGTAGGCACTTTGCAAAAAACACCTCTGTTTTCTTTCAAAAATTTGGATGTGTCCACATTGCGCTTTGGGGCGTTTCCTGTTGCGGGCGCTAGGCCTACCCACACAAGTGAGGTATCATTTTTATCGGGAGACTTGGGGGAACGCTGGGTGGAAGGAAATTTGTGGCTCCTCTCAGATTCCAGAACTTTCTGCCACAGAAATGTGAGGAACATGTGTGTTTTTAGCCAAATTTTGAGGTTTGCAAAGGATTCTGGGTAACAGAACCTGGTCCGAGCCACATAAGTCACCCCATCTTGGATTTCCCTAGGTCTCTAGTTTTCAGAAATGCACAGGTTTGGTAGGTTTCCCTAGGTGCCGGCTGAGCTAGAGGCCAAAATCAACAGGTAGGCACTTTGCAAAAAACACCTCTGTTTTCTTTCAAATATTTGGATGTGTCTACGTTGCGCTTTGGGGCGTTTCCTGTCACGGGCGCTAGGCCTACCCACACAAGTGAGGTATCATTATCATTTTTATCGGGAGACTTAGGGGAACGCTGGGTGGAAGGAAATTTGTGGCTCCTCTCAGATTCCAGAACTTTCTGCCACAGAAATGTGAGGAACATGTGTTTTTTTAGCCAAATTTTGAGGTTTGCAAAGGATTGTGGGTAACAGAACCTGGTCCGAGCCACACAAGTCACCCCATCTTGGATTCCCCTAGGTCTCTAGTTTTCAGAAATGCACAGGTTTGGTAGGTTTCCCTAGGTGCCAGCTGAGCTAGAGGCCAAAATCTACAGGTAGGCACTTTGCTAAAAACAGCTCTGTTTTCTGTGATGTGTCCATGTTGTGTTTTGGGGCATATCCTGTCGCGGGCGCTAGGCCTACCCACACAAGTGAGGTACCATTTTTATCGGGAGACTTGGGGGAACGCTGGGTGGAAGGAAATTTGTGGCTCCTCTCAGATTCCAGAACTTTCTTCCACAGAAATGTGAGGAACATGTGTATTTTTAGCCAAATTTTGAGGTTTGCAAAGGATTCTGGGTAACAGAACCTGGTCAGAGCCCCGCAAGTCACCCCATCTGGATTCCGCTAGGTCTCTAGTTTTCAAAAATGCACAGGTTTGGTAGGTTTCCCTAGGTGCCGGCTGAGCTAGAGGCCAAAATCTACAGGTAGGCACTTTGCTAAAAACAGCTCTGTTTTCTTTGATGTGTCCACATTGTGTTTTGGGGCATATCCTGTCGCGGGCGCTAGGCCTACCCACACAAGTGAGGTACCATTTTTATCGGGAGACTTGGGGGAGCCCTGGGTGGAAGGAAATTTGTGGCTCCTCTCAGATTCCAGAACTTTCTGCCACAGAAATGTGAGGAACATGTGTATTTTTAGCCAAATCTTGAGGTTTGCAAAGGATTCTGGCTAACAGAACCTGGTCCGAGCCACACAAGTCACCCCACCTTGGATTTCCCTAGGTCTCTAGTTTTCAGAAATGCACAGGTTTGGTAGGTTTCCCTAGGTGCCGGCTGAGCTAGAGGCTAAAATCTACAGGTAGGCACTTTGCAAAAAACACCTCTGTTTTCTTAAAAAAATTTGGATGTGTCTACGTTGCGCTTTGGGGCGATTCCTGTCGCGGGCGCTAGGCCTACCCACACAAGTGAGGTATCATTATCATTTTTATCGGGAGACTTAGGGGAACGCTGGGTGGAAGGAAATTTGTGGCTCCTCTCAGATTCCAGAACTTTCTGCCACAGAAATGTGAGGAACATGTGTGTTTTTAGCCAAATTTTGAGGTTTGCAAAGGATTCTGGGTAACAGAACCTGGTCCGAGCCACATAAGTCACCCCATCTTGGATTTCCCTAGGTCTCTAGTTTTCAGAAATGCACAGGTTTGGTAGGTTTCCCTAGGTGCCGGCTGAGCTAGAGGCCAAAATCAACAGGTAGGCACTTTGCAAAAAACACCTCTGTTTTCTTTCAAATATTTGGATGTGTCTACGTTGCGCTTTGGGGCGTTTCCTGACGCGGGCGCTAGGCCTACCCACACAAGTGAGGTATCATTATCATTTTTATCGGGAGACTTGGGGGAACGCTGGGTGGAAGGAAATTTGTGGCTCCTCTCAGATTCCAGAACTTTCTGCCACAGAAATGTGAGGAACATGTGTTTTTTTAGCCAAATTTTGAGGTTTGCAAAGGATTCTGGGTAACAGAACCTGGTCCGAGCCACACAAGTAACCCCATCTTGGATTTCCCTAGGTCTCTAGTTTTCAGAAATGCACAGGTTTGGTAGGTTTCCCTAGGTGCCGGCTGAGCTAGAGGCCAAAATCAACAGGTAGGCACTTTGCAAAAAACACCTCTGTTTTCTTTCAAAAATTTGGATGTGTCCACATTGCGCTTTGGGGCGTTTCCTGTTGCGGGCGCTAGGCCTACCCACACAAGTGAGGTATCATTTTTATCGGGAGACTTGGGGGAACGCTGGGTGGAAGGAAATTTGTGGCTCCTCTCAGATTCCAGAACTTTCTGCCACAGAAATGTGAGGAACATGTGTGTTTTTAGCCAAATTTTGAGGTTTGCAAAGGATTCTGGGTAACAGAACCTGGTCCGAGCCACATAAGTCACCCCATCTTGGATTTCCCTAGGTCTCTAGTTTTCAGAAATGCACAGGTTTGGTAGGTTTCCCTAGGTGCCGGCTGAGCTAGAGGCCAAAATCAACAGGTAGGCACTTTGCAAAAAACACCTCTGTTTTCTTTCAAATATTTGGATGTGTCTACGTTGCGCTTTGGGGCGTTTCCTGTCACAGGCGCTAGGCCTACCCACACAAGTGAGGTATCATTATCATTTTTATCGGGAGACTTAGGGGAACGCTGGGTGGAAGGAAATTTGTGGCTCCTCTCAGATTCCAGAACTTTCTGCCACAGAAATGTGAGGAACATGTGTTTTTTTAGCCAAATTTTGAGGTTTGCAAAGGATTGTGGGTAACAGAACCTGGTCCGAGCCACACAAGTCACCCCATCTTGGATTCCCCTAGGTCTCTAGTTTTCAGAAATGCACAGGTTTGGTAGGTTTCCCTAGGTGCCGGCTGAGCTAGAGGCCAAAATCTACAGGTAGGCACTTTGCTAAAAACAGCTCTGTTTTCTGTGATGTGTCCATGTTGTGTTTTGGGGCATATCCTGTCGCGGGCGCTAGGCCTACCCACACAAGTGAGGTACCATTTTTATCGGGAGACTTGGGGGAACGCTGGGTGGAAGGAAATTTGTGGCTCCTCTCAGATTCCAGAATTTTCTGCCACAGAAATGTGAGGAACATGTGTTTTTTTAGCCAAATTTTGAGGTTTGCAAAGGATTCTGGGTAACAGAACCTGGTCCGAGCCACACAAGTCACCCCATCTTGGATTCCCCTAGGTCTCTAGTTTTCAGAAATGAACAGGTTTGGTAGGTTTCCCTAGGTGCCGGCTGAGCTAGAGGCCAAAATCAACAGGTAGGCACTTTGCAAAAAACACCTCTGTTTTCTTTCAAAAATTTGGATGTGTCCACAATGCGCTTTGGGGCGTTTCCTGTTGCGGGCGCTAGGCCTACCCACACAAGTGAGGTATCATTTTTATCGGGAGACTTGGGGGAACGCTGGGTGGAAGAAAATTTGTGGCTCCTCTCAGATTCCAGAACTTTCTGCCACAGAAATGTGAGGAACATGTGTTTTTTTAGCCAAATTTTGAGGTTTGCAAAGGATTCGGGGTAACAGAACCTGGTCCGAGCCACACAAGTCACCCCATCTTGGATTCCCCTAGGTCTCTAGTTTTCAGAAATGCACAGGTTTGGTAGGTTTCCCTAGGTGCCGGCTGAGCTAGAGGCCAAAACCTACAGGTAGGGACTTTGCAAAAAACACCTCTGTTTTCTTTAAAAAAATTGGATGTGTCCACGTTGCGCTTTGGGGCGTCTCCTGTCGCGGGCGCTAGGCCTACCCACACAAGTGAGGTATCATTTTTATCGGGAGACTTGGGGGAACACTGGGTGGAAGAAAATTTGTGGCTCCTCTAAGATTCCAGAACTTTCTGCCACAGAAATGTGAGGAACATGTGTTTTTTTAGCCACATTTTGAGGTTTGCAAAGGATTCTGGGTAACAGAACCTGGTCCGAGCCACACAAGTCACCCCATCTTGGATTCCCCTAGGTCTCTAGTTTTCAGAAATGCACAGGTTTGGTAGGTTTCCCTAGGTGCCGGCTGAGCTAGAGGCCAAAATCTACAGGTAGGCACTTTGCTAAAAACAGCTCTGTTTTCTGTGATGTGTCCACGTTGTGTTGTGGGGCATATCCTGTCGCGGGCGCTAGGCCTACCCACACAAGTGAGGTACCATTTTTATCGGGAGACTTGGGGGAGCGCTGGGTGGAAGGAAATTTGTGGCTCCTCTCAGATTCCAGAACTTTCTGCCACAGAAATGTGAGGAACATGTGTTTTTTTAGCCAAATTTTTAGGTTTGCAAAGGATTCTGGGTAACAGAACCTGGTCCGAGCCACACAAGTCACCCATCTTGGATTCCCCTAGGTCTCTAGTTTTCAGAAATGCACAAGTTTGGTAGGTTTCCCTAGGTGCCAGCTGAGCTAGAGGCCAAAATCTACAGGTAGGCACTTTGCAAAAAACACCTCTGTTTTCTTTCAAAAATTTGGATGTGTCCACATTGCGCTTTGGGGCGTTTCCTGTTGCGGGCGCTAGGCCTACCCACACAAGTGAGGTATCATTTTTATCGGGAGACTTGGGGGAACGCTGGGTGGAAGGAAATTTGTGGCTCCTCTCAGATTCCAGAACTTTCTGCCACAGAAATGTGAGGAACATGTGTTTTTTTAGCCAAATTTTGAGGTTTGCAAAGGATTCTGGGTAACAGAACCTGGTCCGAGCCACACAAGTCACCCCATCTTGGATTCCCCTAGGTCTCTAGTTTTCAGAAATGCACAAGTTTGGTAGGTTTCCCTAGGTGCCAGCTGAGTTAGAGGCCAAAATCTACAGGTAGGCACTTTGCTAAAAACAGCTCTGTTTTCTGTGATGTGTCCACGTTGTGTTTTGGGGCATATCCTGTTGCGGGCGCTAGGCCTACCCACACAAGTGAGGTACCATTTTTATCGGGAGACTTGGGGGAGCGCTGGGTGGAAGGAAATTTGTGGCTCCTCTCAGATTCCAGTACCTTCTGCCACAGAAATGTGAGGAACATGTGTATTTTTAGCCAAATTTTGAGGTTTGCAAAGGATTCTGGGTAACAGAACCTGGTCAGAGCCCCGCAAGTCACCCCATCTGGATTCCGCTAGGTCTCTAGTTTTAAAAAATGCACAGGTTTGGTAGGTTTCCCTAGGTGCCGGCTGAGCTAGAGGCCAAAATCTACAGGTAGGCACTTTGCTAAAAACAGCTCTGTTTTCTGTGATGTGTCCACATTGTGTTTTGGGGCATATCCTGTCGCGGGCGCTAGGCCTACCCACACAAGTGAGGTACCATTTTTATCGGGAGACTTGGGGGAGCGCTGGGTGGAAGGAAATTTGTGGCTCCTCTCAGATTTCAGAACTTTCTGCCACAGAAATGTGAGGAACATGTGTATTTTTAGCCAAATCTTGAGGTTTGCAAAGGATTCTGGGTAACAGAACCTGGTCCGAGCCACACAAGTCACCCCACCTTGGATTTCCCTAGGTCTCTAGTTTTCAGAAATGCACAGGTTTGGTAGGTTTCCCTAGGTGCCGGCTGAGCTAGAGGCTAAAATCTACAGGTAGGCACTTTGCAAAAAACACCTCTGTTTTCTTAAAAAAATTTGGATGTGTCTACGTTGCACTTTGGGGCGATTCCTGTCGCGGGCGCTAGGCCTACCCACACAAGTGAGGTATCATTATCATTTTTATCGGGAGACTTAGGGGAACGCTGGGTGGAAGGAAATTTGTGGCTCCTCTCAGATTCCAGAACTTTCTGCCACAGAAATGTGAGGAACATGTGTGTTTTTAGCCAAATTTTGAGGTTTGCAAAGGATTCTGGGTAACAGAACCTGGTCCGAGCCACACAAGTAACCCCATCTTGGATTTCCCTAGGTCTCTAGTTTTCAGAAATGCACAGGTTTGGTAGGTTTCCCTAGGTGCCGGCTGAGCTAGAGGCCAAAATCAACAGGTAGGCACTTTGCAAAAAACACCTCTGTTTTCTTTCAAAAATTTGGATGTGTCCACATTGCGCTTTGGGGCGTTTCCTGTTGCGGGCGCTAGGCCTACCCACACAAGTGAGGTATCATTTTTATCGGGAGACTTGGGGGAACGCTGGGTGGAAGGAAATTTGTGGCTCCTCTCAGATTCCAGAACTTTCTGCCAGAGAAATGTGAGGAACATGTGTGTTTTTAGCCAAATTTTGAGGTTTGCAAAGGATTCTGGGTAACAGAACCTGGTCCGAGCCACACAAGTAACCCCATCTTGGATTTCCCTAGGTCTCTAGTTTTCAGAAATGCACAGGTTTGGTAGGTTTCCCTAGGTGCCGGCTGAGCTAGAGGCCAAAATCAACAGGTAGGCACTTTGCAAAAAACACCTCTGTTTTCTTTCAAAAATTTGGATGTGTCCACATTGCGCTTTGGGGCGTTTCCTGTTGCGGGCGCTAGGCCTACCCACACAAGTGAGGTATCATTTTTATCGGGAGACTTGGGGGAACGCTGGGTGGAAGGAAATTTGTGGCTTCTCTCAGATTCCAGAACTTTCTGCCACAGAAATGTGAGGAACATGTGTTTTTTTAGCCAAATTTTGAGGTTTGCAAAGGATTCTGGGTAACAGAACCTGGTCCGAGCCACACAAGTAACCCCATCTTGGATTTCCCTAGGTCTCTAGTTTTCAGAAATGCACAGGTTTGGTAGGTTTCCCTAGGTGCCGGCTGAGCTAGAGGCCAAAATCAACAGGTAGGCACTTTGCAAAAAACACCTCTGTTTTCTTTCAAAAATTTGGATGTGTCCACATTGCGCTTTGGGGCGTTTCCTGTTGCGGGCGCTAGGCCTACCCACACAAGTGAGGTATCATTTTTATCGGGAGACTTGGGGGAACGCTGGGTGGAAGGAAATTTGTGGCTCCTCTCAGATTCCAGAACTTTCTGCCACAGAAATGTGAGGAACATGTGTGTTTTTAGCCAAATTTTGAGGTTTGCAAAGGATTCTGGGTAACAGAACCTGGTCCGAGCCACATAAGTCACCCCATCTTGGATTTCCCTAGGTCTCTAGTTTTCAGAAATGCACAGGTTTGGTAGGTTTCCCTAGGTGCCGGCTGAGCTAGAGGCCAAAATCAACAGGTAGGCACTTTGCAAAAAACACCTCTGTTTTCTTTCAAATATTTGGATGTGTCTACGTTGCGCTTTGGGGCGTTTCCTGTCACGGGCGCTAGGCCTACCCACACAAGTGAGGTATCATTATCATTTTTATCGGGAGACTTAGGGGAACGCTGGGTGGAAGGAAATTTGTGGCTCCTCTCAGATTCCAGAACTTTCTGCCACAGAAATGTGAGGAACATGTGTTTTTTTAGCCAAATTTTGAGGTTTGCAAAGGATTGTGGGTAACAGAACCTGGTCCGAGCCACACAAGTCACCCCATCTTGGATTCCCCTAGGTCTCTAGTTTTCAGAAATGCACAGGTTTGGTAGGTTTCCCTAGGTGCCGGCTGAGCTAGAGGCCAAAATCTACAGGTAGGCACTTTGCTAAAAACAGCTCTGTTTTCTGTGATGTGTCCATGTTGTGTTTTGGGGCATATCCTGTCGCGGGCGCTAGGCCTACCCACACAAGTGAGGTACCATTTTTATCGGGAGACTTGGGGGAACGCTGGGTGGAAGGAAATTTGTGGTTCCTCTCAGATTCCAGAACTTTCTTCCACAGAAATGTGAGGAACATGTGTATTTTTAGCCAAATTTTGAGGTTTGCAAAGGATTCTGGGTAACAGAACCTGGTCAGAGCCCCGCAAGTCACCCCATCTGGATTCCGCTAGGTCTCTAGTTTTCAAAAATGCACAGGCTTGGTAGGTTTCCCTAGGTGCCGGCTGAGCTAGAGGCCAAAATCTACAGGTAGGCACTTTGCTAAAAACAGCTCTGTTTTCTGTGATGTGTCCACATTGTGTTTTGGGGCATATCCTGTCGCGGGCGCTAGGCCTACCCACACAAGTGAGGTACCATTTTTATCGGGAGACTTGGGGGAGCGCTGGGTGGAAGGAAATTTGTGGCTCCTCTCAGATTCCAGAACTTTCTGCCACAGAAATGTGAGGAACATGTGTATTTTTAGCCAAATCTTGAGGTTTGCAAAGGATTCTGGCTAACAGAACCTGGTCCGAGCCACACAAGTCACCCCACCTTGGATTTCCCTAGGTCTCTAGTTTTCAGAAATGCACAGGTTTGGTAGGTTTCCCTAGGTGCCGGCTGAGCTAGAGGCTAAAATCTACAGGTAGGCACTTTGCAAAAAACACCTCTGTTTTCTTAAAAAAAATTGGATGTGTCTACGTTGCGCTTTGGGGCGATTCCTGTCGCGGGCGCTAGGCCTACCCACACAAGTGAGGTATCATTATCATTTTTATCGGGAGACTTAGGGGAACGCTGGGTGGAAGGAAATTTGTGGCTCCTCTCAGATTCCAGAACTTTCTGCCACAGAAATGTGAGGAACATGTGTTTTTTTAACCAAATTTTGAGGTTTGCAAAGGATTCTGGGTAACAGAACCTGGTCCGAGCCACACAAGTCACCCCATCTTGGATTCCCCTAGGTCTCTAGTTTTCAGAAATGCACAAGTTTGGTAGGTTTCCCTAGGTGCCAGCTGAGTTAGAGGCCAAAATCTACAGGTAGGCACTTTGCTAAAAACAGCTCTGTTTTCTGTGATGTGTCCACATTGTGTTTTGGGGCATATCCTGTCGCGGGCGCTAGGCCTACCCACACAAGTGAGGTACCATTTTTATCGGGAGACTTGGGGGAGCGCTGGGTGGAAGGAAATTTGTGGCTCCTCTCAGATTTCAGAACTTTCTGCCACAGAAATGTGAGGAACATGTGTATTTTTAGCCAAATCTTGAGGTTTGCAAAGGATTCTGGGTAACAGAACCTGGTCCGAGCCACACAAGTCACCCCACCTTGGATTTCCCTAGGTCTCTAGTTTTCAGAAATGCACAGGTTTGGTAGGTTTCCCTAGGTGCCGGCTGAGCTAGAGGCTAAAATCTACAGGTAGGCACTTTGCAAAAAACACCTCTGTTTTCTTAAAAAAATTTGGATGTGTCTACGTTGCACTTTGGGGCGATTCCTGTCGCGGGCGCTAGGCCTACCCACACAAGTGAGGTATCATTATCATTTTTATCGGGAGACTTAGGGGAACGCTGGGTGGAAGGAAATTTGTGGCTCCTCTCAGATTCCAGAACTTTCTGCCACAGAAATGTGAGGAACATGTGTGTTTTTAGCCAAATTTTGAGGTTTGCAAAGGATTCTGGGTAACAGAACCTGGTCCGAGCCACACAAGCAGCCCCATCTTGGATTTCCCTAGGTCTCTAGTTTTCAGAAATGCACAGGTTTGGTAGGTTTCCCTAGGTGCCGGCTGAGCTAGAGGCCAAAATCAACAGGTAGGCACTTTGCAAAAAACACCTCTGTTTTCTTTCAAAAATTTGGATGTGTCCACATTGCGCTTTGGGGCGTTTCCTGTTGCGGGCGCTAGGCCTACCCACACAAGTGAGGTATCATTTTTATCGGGAGACTTGGGGGAACGCTGGGTGGAAGGAAATTTGTGGCTCCTCTCAGATTCCAGAACTTTCTGCCACAGAAATGTGAGGAACATGTGTGTTTTTAGCCAAATTTTGAGGTTTGCAAAGGATTCTGGGTAACAGAACCTGGTCCGAGCCACACAAGTAACCCCATCTTGGATTTCCCTAGGTCTCTAGTTTTCAGAAATGCACAGGTTTGGTAGGTTTCCCTAGGTGCCGGCTGAGCTAGAGGCCAAAATCAACAGGTAGGCACTTTGCAAAAAACACCTCTGTTTTCTTTCAAAAATTTGGATGTGTCCACATTGCGCTTTGGGGCGTTTCCTGTTGCGGGCGCTAGGCCTACCCACACAAGTGAGGTATCATTTTTATCGGGAGACTTGGGGGAACGCTGGGTGGAAGGAAATTTGTGGCTTCTCTCAGATTCCAGAACTTTCTGCCACAGAAATGTGAGGAACATGTGTTTTTTTAGCCAAATTTTGAGGTTTGCAAAGGATTCTGGGTAACAGAACCTGGTCCGAGCCACACAAGTAACCCCATCTTGGATTTCCCTAGGTCTCTAGTTTTCAGAAATGCACAGGTTTGGTAGGTTTCCCTAGGTGCCGGCTGAGCTAGAGGCCAAAATCAACAGGTAGGCACTTTGCAAAAAACACCTCTGTTTTCTTTCAAAAATTTGGATGTGTCCACATTGCGCTTTGGGGCGTTTCCTGTTGCGGGCGCTAGGCCTACCCACACAAGTGAGGTATCATTTTTATCGGGAGACTTGGGGGAACGCTGGGTGGAAGGAAATTTGTGGCTCCTCTCAGATTCCAGAACTTTCTGCCACAGAAATGTGAGGAACATGTGTGTTTTTAGCCAAATTTTGAGGTTTGCAAAGGATTCTGGGTAACAGAACCTGGTCCGAGCCACATAAGTCACCCCATCTTGGATTTCCCTAGGTCTCTAGTTTTCAGAAATGCACAGGTTTGGTAGGTTTCCCTAGGTGCCGGCTGAGCTAGAGGCCAAAATCAACAGGTAGGCACTTTGCAAAAAACACCTCTGTTTTCTTTCAAATATTTGGATGTGTCTACGTTGCGCTTTGGGGCGTTTCCTGTCACGGGCGCTAGGCCTACCCACACAAGTGAGGTATCATTATCATTTTTATCAGGAGACTTAGGGGAACGCTGGGTGGAAGGAAATTTGTGGCTCCTCTCAGATTCCAGAACTTTCTGCCACAGAAATGTGAGGAACATGTGTTTTTTTAGCCAAATTTTGAGGTTTGCAAAGGATTGTGGGTAACAGAACCTGGTCCGAGCCACACAAGTCACCCCATCTTGGATTCCCCTAGGTCTCTAGTTTTCAGAAATGCACAGGTTTGGTAGGTTTCCCTAGGTGCCGGCTGAGCTAGAGGCCAAAATCTACAGGTAGGCACTTTGCTAAAAACAGCTCTGTTTTCTGTGATGTGTCCATGTTGTGTTTTGGGGCATATCCTGTCGCGGGCGCTAGGCCTACCCACACAAGTGAGGTACCATTTTTATCGGGAGACTTGGGGGAACGCTGGGTGGAAGGAAATTTGTGGCTCCTCTCAGATTCCAGAACTTTCTTCCACAGAAATGTGAGGAACATGTGTATTTTTAGCCAAATTTTGAGGTTTGCAAAGGATTCTGGGTAACAGAACCTGGTCAGAGCCCCGCAAGTCACCCCATCTGGATTCCGCTAGGTCTCTAGTTTTCAAAAATGCACAGGCTTGGTAGGTTTCCCTAGGTGCCGGCTGAGCTAGAGGCCAAAATCTACAGGTAGGCACTTTGCTAAAAACAGCTCTGTTTTCTGTGATGTGTCCACATTGTGTTTTGGGGCATATCCTGTCGCGGGCGCTAGGCCTACCCACACAAGTGAGGTACCATTTTTATCGGGAGACTTGGGGGAGCGCTGGGTGGAAGGAAATTTGTGGCTCCTCTCAGATTCCAGAACTTTCTGCCACAGAAATGTGAGGAACATGTGTATTTTTAGCCAAATCTTGAGGTTTGCAAAGGATTCTGGCTAACAGAACCTGGTCCGAGCCACACAAGTCACCCCACCTTGGATTTCCCTAGGTCTCTAGTTTTCAGAAATGCACAGGTTTGGTAGGTTTCCCTAGGTGCCGGCTGAGCTAGAGGCTAAAATCTACAGGTAGGCACTTTGCAAAAAACACCTCTGTTTTCTTAAAAAAATTGGGATGTGTCTACGTTGCGCTTTGGGGCGATTCCTGTCGCGGGCGCTAGGCCTACCCACACAAGTGAGGTATCATTATCATTTTTATCGGGAGACTTAGGGGAACGCTGGGTGGAAGGAAATTTGTGGCTCCTCTCAGATTCCAGAACTTTCTGCCACAGAAATGTGAGGAACATGTGTGTTTTTAGCCAAATTTTGAGGTTTGTAAAGGATTCTGGGTAACAGAACCTGGTCCGAGCCACATAAGTCACCCCATCTTGGATTTCCCTAGGTCTCTAGTTTTCAGAAATGCACAGGTTTGGTAGGTTTCCCTAGGTGCCGGCTGAGCTAGAGGCCAAAATCAACAGGTAGGCACTTTGCAAAAAACACCTCTGTTTTCTTTCAAATATTTGGATGTGTCTACGTTGCGCTTTGGGGCGTTTCCTGTCGCGGGCGCTAGGCCTACCCACACAAGTGAGGTATCATTATCATTTTTATCGGGAGACTTGGGGGAACGCTGGGTGGAAGGAAATTTGTGGCTCCTCTCAGATTCCAGAACTTTCTGCCACAGAAATGTGAGGAACATGTGTTTTTTTAGCCAAATTTTGAGGTTTGCAAAGGATTCTGGGTAACAGAACCTGGTCCGAGCCACACAAGTAACCCCATCTTGGATTTCCCTAGGTCTCTAGTTTTCAGAAATGCACAGGTTTGGTAGGTTTCCCTAGGTGCCGGCTGAGCTAGAGGCCAAAATCAACAGGTAGGCACTTTGCAAAAAACACCTCTGTTTTCTTTCAAAAATTTGGATGTGTCCACATTGCGCTTTGGGGCGTTTCCTGTTGCGGGCGCTAGGCCTACCCACACAAGTGAGGTATCATTTTTATCGGGAGACTTGGGGGAACGCTGGGTGGAAGGAAATTTGTGGCTCCTCTCAGATTCCAGAACTTTCTGCCACAGAAATGTGAGGAACATGTGTGTTTTTAGCCAAATTTTGAGGTTTGCAAAGGATTCTGGGTAACAGAACCTGGTCCGAGCCACACAAGTCACCCCATCTTGGATTCCCCTAGGTCTCTAGTTTTCAGAAATGCACAGGTTTGGTAGGTTTCCCTAGGTGCCGGCTGAGCTAGAGGCCAAAATCTACAGGTAGGCACTTTGCTAAAAACAGCTCTGTTTTCTGTGATGTGTCCATGTTGTGTTTTGGGGCATATCCTGTCGCGGGCGCTAGGCCTACCCACACAAGTGAGGTACCATTTTTATCGGGAGACTTGGGGGAACGCTGGGTGGAAGGAAATTTGTGGTTCCTCTCAGATTCCAGAACTTTCTTCCACAGAAATGTGAGGAACATGTGTATTTTTAGCCAAATTTTGAGGTTTGCAAAGGATTCTGGGTAACAGAACCTGGTCAGAGCCCCGCAAGTCACCCCACCTTGGATTTCCCTAGGTCTCTAGTTTTCAGAAATGCACAGGTTTGGTAGGTTTCCCTAGGTGCCGGCTGAGCTAGAGGCTAAAATCTACAGGTAGGCACTTTGCAAAAAACACCTCTGTTTTCTTAAAAAAAATTGGATGTGTCTACGTTGCGCTTTGGGGCGATTCCTGTCGCGGGCGCTAGGCCTACCCACACAAGTGAGGTATCATTATCATTTTTATCGGGAGACTTAGGGGAACGCTGGGTGGAAGGAAATTTGTGGCTCCTCTCAGATTCCAGAACTTTCTGCCACAGAAATGTGAGGAACATGTGTTTTTTTAGCCAAATTTTGAGGTTTGCAAAGGATTCTAGGTAACAGAACCTGGTCCGAGCCACACAAGTCACCCCATCTTGGATTCCCCTAGGTCTCTAGTTTTCAGAAATGCACAAGTTTGGTAGGTTTCCCTAGGTGCCAGCTGAGTTAGAGGCCAAAATCTACAGGTAGGCACTTTGCTAAAAACAGCTCTGTTTTCTGTGATGTGTCCACGTTGTGTTTTGGGGCATATCCTGTTGCGGGCGCTAGGCCTACCCACACAAGTGAGGTACCATTTTTATCGGGAGACTTGGGGGAGCGCTGGGTGTGAGGAAATTTGTGGCTCCTCTCAGATTCCAGTACCTTCTGCCACAGAAATGTGAGGAACATGTGTATTTTTAGCCAAATTTTGAGGTTTGCAAAGGATTCTGGGTAACAGAACCTGGTCAGAGCCCCGCAAGTCACCCCATCTGGATTCCGCTAGGTCTCTAGTTTTAAAAAATGCACAGGTTTGGTAGGTTTCCCTAGGTGCCGGCTGAGCTAGAGGCCAAAATCTACAGGTAGGCACTTTGCTAAAAACAGCTCTGTTTTCTGTGATGTGTCCACATTGTGTTTTGGGGCATATCCTGTCGCGGGCGCTAGGCCTACCCACACAAGTGAGGTACCATTTTTATCGGGAGACTTGGGGGAGCGCTGGGTGGAAGGAAATTTGTGGCTCCTCTCAGATTTCAGAACTTTCTGCCACAGAAATGTGAGGAACATGTGTATTTTTAGCCAAATCTTGAGGTTTGCAAAGGATTCTGGGTAACAGAACCTGGTCCGAGCCACACAAGTCACCCCACCTTGGATTTCCCTAGGTCTCTAGTTTTCAGAAATGCACAGGTTTGGTAGGTTTCCCTAGGTGCCGGCTGAGCTAGAGGCTAAAATCTACAGGTAGGCACTTTGCAAAAAACACCTCTGTTTTCTTAAAAAAATTTGGATGTGTCTACGTTGCACTTTGGGGCGATTCCTGTCGCGGGCGCTAGGCCTACCCACACAAGTGAGGTATCATTATCATTTTTATCGGGAGACTTAGGGGAACGCTGGGTGGAAGGAAATTTGTGGCTCCTCTCAGATTCCAGAACTTTCTGCCACAGAAATGTGAGGAACATGTGTGTTTTTAGCCAAATTTTGAGGTTTGCAAAGGATTCTGGGTAACAGAACCTGGTCCGAGCCACACAAGTAGCCCCATCTTGGATTTCCCTAGGTCTCTAGTTTTCAGAAATGCACAGGTTTGGTAGGTTTCCCTAGGTGCCGGCTGAGCTAGAGGCCAAAATCAACAGGTAGGCACTTTGCAAAAAACACCTCTGTTTTCTTTCAAAAATTTGGATGTGTCCACATTGCGCTTTGGGGCGTTTCCTGTTGCGGGCGCTAGGCCTACCCACACAAGTGAGGTATCATTTTTATCGGGAGACTTGGGGGAACGCTGGGTGGAAGGAAATTTGTGGCTCCTCTCAGATTCCAGAACTTTCTGCCACAGAAATGTGAGGAACATGTGTGTTTTTAGCCAAATTTTGAGGTTTGCAAAGGATTCTGGGTAACAGAACCTGGTCCGAGCCACACAAGTAACCCCATCTTGGATTTCCCTAGGTCTCTAGTTTTCAGAAATGCACAGGTTTGGTAGGTTTCCCTAGGTGCCGGCTGAGCTAGAGGCCAAAATCAACAGGTAGGCACTTTGCAAAAAACACCTCTGTTTTCTTTCAAAAATTTGGATGTGTCCACATTGCGCTTTGGGGCGTTTCCTGTTGCGGGCGCTAGGCCTACCCACACAAGTGAGGTATCATTTTTATCGGGAGACTTGGGGGAACGCTGGGTGGAAGGAAATTTGTGGCTTCTCTCAGATTCCAGAACTTTCTGCCACAGAAATGTGAGGAACATGTGTTTTTTTAGCCAAATTTTGAGGTTTGCAAAGGATTCTGGGTAACAGAACCTGGTCCGAGCCACACAAGTAACCCCATCTTGGATTTCCCTAGGTCTCTAGTTTTCAGAAATGCACAGGTTTGGTAGGTTTCCCTAGGTGCCGGCTGAGCTAGAGGCCAAAATCAACAGGTAGGCACTTTGCAAAAAACACCTCTGTTTTCTTTCAAAAATTTGGATGTGTCCACATTGCGCTTTGGGGCGTTTCCTGTTGCGGGCGCTAGGCCTACCCACACAAGTGAGGTATCATTTTTATCGGGAGACTTGGGGGAACGCTGGGTGGAAGGAAATTTGTGGCTCCTCTCAGATTCCAGAACTTTCTGCCACAGAAATGTGAGGAACATGTGTGTTTTTAGCCAAATTTTGAGGTTTGCAAAGGATTCTGGGTAACAGAACCTGGTCCGACCACATAAGTCACCCCATCTTGGATTTCCCTAGGTCTCTAGTTTTCAGAAATGCACAGGTTTGGTAGGTTTCCCTAGGTGCCGGCTGAGCTAGAGGCCAAAATCAACAGGTAGGCACTTTGCAAAAAACACCTCTGTTTTCTTTCAAATATTTGGATGTGTCTACGTTGCGCTTTGGGGCGTTTCCTGTCACGGGCGCTAGGCCTACCCACACAAGTGAGGTATCATTATCATTTTTATCGGGAGACTTAGGGGAACGCTGGGTGGAAGGAAATTTGTGGCTCCTCTCAGATTCCAGAACTTTCTGCCACAGAAATGTGAGGAACATGTGTTTTTTTAGCCAAATTTTGAGGTTTGCAAAGGATTGTGGGTAACAGAACCTGGTCCGAGCCACACAAGTCACCCCATCTTGGATTCCCCTAGGTCTCTAGTTTTCAGAAATGCACAGGTTTGGTAGGTTTCCCTAGGTGCCGGCTGAGCTAGAGGCCAAAATCAACAGGTAGGCACTTTGCAAAAAACACCTCTGTTTTCTTTCAAAAATTTGGATGTGTCCACATTGCGCTTTGGGGCGTTTCCTGTTGCGGGCGCTAGGCCTACCCACACAAGTGAGGTATCATTTTTATCGGGAGACTTGGGGGAACGCTGGGTGGAAGGAAATTTGTGGCTCCTCTCAGATTCCAGAACTTTCTGCCACAGAAATGTGAGGAACATGTGTGTTTTTAGCCAAATTTTGAGGTTTGCAAAGGATTCTGGGTAACAGAACCTGGTCCGAGCCACACAAGTAGCCCCATCTTGGATTTCCCTAGGTCTCTAGTTTTCAGAAATGCACAGGTTTGGTAGGTTTCCCTAGGTGCCGGCTGAGCTAGAGGCCAAAATCAACAGGTAGGCACTTTGCAAAAAACACCTCTGTTTTCTTTCAAAAATTTGGATGTGTCCACATTGCGCTTTGGGGCGTTTCCTGTTGCGGGCGCTAGGCCTACCCACACAAGTGAGGTATCATTTTTATCGGGAGACTTGGGGGAACGCTGGGTGGAAGGAAATTTGTGGCTCCTCTCAGATTCCAGAACTTTCTGCCACAGAAATGTGAGGAACATGTGTGTTTTTAGCCAAATTTTGAGGTTTGCAAAGGATTCTGGGTAACAGAACCTGGTCCGAGCCACACAAGTAACCCCATCTTGGATTTCCCTAGGTCTCTAGTTTTCAGAAATGCACAGGTTTGGTAGGTTTCCCTAGGTGCCGGCTGAGCTAGAGGCCAAAATCAACAGGTAGGCACTTTGCAAAAAACACCTCTGTTTTCTTTCAAAAATTTGGATGTGTCCACATTGCGCTTTGGGGCGTTTCCTGTTGCGGGCGCTAGGCCTACCCACACAAGTGAGGTATCATTTTTATCGGGAGACTTGGGGGAACGCTGGGTGGAAGGAAATTTGTGGCTTCTCTCAGATTCCAGAACTTTCTGCCACAGAAATGTGAGGAACATGTGTTTTTTTAGCCAAATTTTGAGGTTTGCAAAGGATTCTGGGTAACAGAACCTGGTCCGAGCCACACAAGTAACCCCATCTTGGATTTCCCTAGGTCTCTAGTTTTCAGAAATGCACAGGTTTGGTAGGTTTCCCTAGGTGCCGGCTGAGCTAGAGGCCAAAATCAACAGGTAGGCACTTTGCAAAAAACACCTCTGTTTTCTTTCAAAAATTTGGATGTGTCCACATTGCGCTTTGGGGCGTTTCCTGTTGCGGGCGCTAGGCCTACCCACACAAGTGAGGTATCATTTTTATCGGGAGACTTGGGGGAACGCTGGGTGGAAGGAAATTTGTGGCTCCTCTCAGATTCCAGAACTTTCTGCCACAGAAATGTGAGGAACATGTGTGTTTTTAGCCAAATTTTGAGGTTTGCAAAGGATTCTGGGTAACAGAACCTGGTCCGACCACATAAGTCACCCCATCTTGGATTTCCCTAGGTCTCTAGTTTTCAGAAATGCACAGGTTTGGTAGGTTTCCCTAGGTGCCGGCTGAGCTAGAGGCCAAAATCAACAGGTAGGCACTTTGCAAAAAACACCTCTGTTTTCTTTCAAATATTTGGATGTGTCTACGTTGCGCTTTGGGGCGTTTCCTGTCACGGGCGCTAGGCCTACCCACACAAGTGAGGTATCATTATCATTTTTATCGGGAGACTTAGGGGAACGCTGGGTGGAAGGAAATTTGTGGCTCCTCTCAGATTCCAGAACTTTCTGCCACAGAAATGTGAGGAACATGTGTTTTTTTAGCCAAATTTTGAGGTTTGCAAAGGATTGTGGGTAACAGAACCTGGTCCGAGCCACACAAGTCACCCCATCTTGGATTCCCCTAGGTCTCTAGTTTTCAGAAATGCACAGGTTTGGTAGGTTTCCCTAGGTGCCGGCTGAGCTAGAGGCCAAAATCTACAGGTAGGCACTTTGCTAAAAACAGCTCTGTTTTCTGTGATGTGTCCATGTTGTGTTTTGGGGCATATCCTGTCGCGGGCGCTAGGCCTACCCACACAAGTGAGGTACCATTTTTATCGGGAGACTTGGGGGAACGCTGGGTGGAAGGAAATTTGTGGTTCCTCTCAGATTCCAGAACTTTCTTCCACAGAAATGTGAGGAACATGTGTATTTTTAGCCAAATTTTGAGGTTTGCAAAGGATTCTGGGTAACAGAACCTGGTCAGAGCCCCGCAAGTCACCCCATCTGGATTCCGCTAGGTCTCTAGTTTTCAAAAATGCACAGGCTTGGTAGGTTTCCCTAGGTGCCGGCTGAGCTAGAGGCCAAAATCTACAGGTAGGCACTTTGCTAAAAACAGCTCTGTTTTCTGTGATGTGTCCACATTGTGTTTTGGGGCATATCCTGTCGCGGGCGCTAGGCCTACCCACACAAGTGAGGTATCATTATCATTTTTATCGGGAGACTTAGGGGAACGCTGGGTGGAAGGAAATTTGTGGCTCCTCTCAGATTCCAGAACTTTCTGCCACAGAAATGTGAGGAACATGTGTTTTTTTAGCCAAATTTTGAGGTTTGCAAAGGATTGTGGGTAACAGAACCTGGTCCGAGCCACACAAGTCACCCCATCTTGGATTCCCCTAGGTCTCTAGTTTTCAGAAATGTACAGGTTTGGTAGGTTTCCCTAGGTGCCGGCTGAGCTAGAGGCCAAAATCTACAGGTAGGCACTTTGCTAAAAACAGCTCTGTTTTCTGTGATGTGTCCATGTTGTGTTTTGGGGTATATCCTGTCGCGGGCGCTAGGCCTACCCACACAAGTGAGGTACCATTTTTATCGGGAGACTTGGGGGAACGCTGGGTGGAAGGAAATTTGTGGCTCCTCTCAGATTCCAGAACTTTCTTCCACAGAAATGTGAGGAACATGTGTATTTTTAGCCAAATTTTGAGGTTTGCAAAGGATTCTGGGTAACAGAACCTGGTCAGAGCCCCGCAAGTCACCCCATCTGGATTCCGCTAGGTCTCTAGTTTTCAAAAATGCACAGGCTTGGTAGGTTTCCCTAGGTGCCGGCTGAGCTAGAGGCCAAAATCTACAGGTAGGCACTTTGCTAAAAACAGCTCTGTTTTCTGTGATGTGTCCACATTGTGTTTTGGGGCATATCCTGTCGCGGGCGCTAGGCCTACCCACACAAGTGAGGTACCATTTTTATCGGGAGACTTGGGGGAGCGCTGGGTGGAAGGAAATTTGTGGCTCCTCTCAGATTCCAGAACTTTCTGCCACAGAAATGTGAGGAACATGTGTATTTTTAGCCAAATCTTGAGGTTTGCAAAGGATTCTGGCTAACAGAACCTGGTCCGAGCCACACAAGTCACCCCACCTTGGATTTCCCTAGGTCTCTAGTTTTCAGAAATGCACAGGTTTGGTAGGTTTCCCTAGGTGCCGGCTGAGCTAGAGGCTAAAATCTACAGGTAGGCACTTTGCAAAAAACACCTCTGTTTTCTTAAAAAAATTTGGATGTGTCTACGTTGCGCTTTGGGGGGATTCCTGTCGCGGGCGCTAGGCCTACCCACACAAGTGAGGTATCATTATCATTTTTATCGGGAGACTTAGGGGAACGCTGGGTGGAAGGAAATTTGTGGCTCCTCTCAGATTCCAGAACTTTCTGCCACAGAAATGTGAGGAACATGTGTGTTTTTAGCCAAATTTTGAGGTTTGTAAAGGATTCTGGGTAACAGAACCTGGTCCGAGCCACATAAGTCACCCCATCTTGGATTTCCCTAGGTCTCTAGTTTTCAGAAATGCACAGGTTTGGTAGGTTTCCCTAGGTGCCGGCTGAGCTAGAGGCCAAAATCAACAGGTAGGCACTTTGCAAAAAACACCTCTGTTTTCTTTCAAATATTTGGATGTGTCTACGTTGCGCTTTGGGGCGTTTCCTGTCGCGGGCGCTAGGCCTACCCACACAAGTGAGGTATCATTATCATTTTTATCGGGAGACTTGGGGGAACGCTGGGTGGAAGGAAATTTGTGGCTCCTCTCAGATTCCAGAACTTTCTGCCACAGAAATGTGAGGAACATGTGTTTTTTTAGCCAAATTTTGAGGTTTGCAAAGGATTCTGGGTAACAGAACCTGGTCCGAGCCACACAAGTAACCCCATCTTGGATTTCCCTAGGTCTCTAGTTTTCAGAAATGCACAGGTTTGGTAGGTTTCCCTAGGTGCCGGCTGAGCTAGAGGCCAAAATCAACAGGTAGGCACTTTGCAAAAAACACCTCTGTTTTCTTTCAAAAATTTGGATGTGTCCACATTGCGCTTTGGGGCGTTTCCTGTTGCGGGCGCTAGGCCTACCCACACAAGTGAGGTATCATTTTTATCGGGAGACTTGGGGGAACGCTGGGTGGAAGGAAATTTGTGGCTCCTCTCAGATTCCAGAACTTTCTGCCACAGAAATGTGAGGAACATGTGTGTTTTTAGCCAAATTTTGAGGTTTGCAAAGGATTCTGGGTAACAGAACCTGGTCCGAGCCACATAAGTCACCCCATCTTGGATTTCCCTAGGTCTCTAGTTTTCAGAAATGCACAGGTTTGGTAGGTTTCCCTAGGTGCCGGCTGAGCTAGAGGCCAAAATCAACAGGTAGGCACTTTGCAAAAAACACCTCTGTTTTCTTTCAAATATTTGGATGTGTCTACGTTGCGCTTTGGGGCGTTTCCTGTCACAGGCGCTAGGCCTACCCACACAAGTGAGGTATCATTATCATTTTTATCGGGAGACTTAGGGGAACGCTGGGTGGAAGGAAATTTGTGGCTCCTCTCAGATTCCAGAACTTTCTGCCACAGAAATGTGAGGAACATGTGTTTTTTTAGCCAAATTTTGAGGTTTGCAAAGGATTGTGGGTAACAGAACCTGGTCCGAGCCACACAAGTCACCCCATCTTGGATTCCCCTAGGTCTCTAGTTTTCAGAAATGCACAGGTTTGGTAGGTTTCCCTAGGTGCCGGCTGAGCTAGAGGCCAAAATCTACAGGTAGGCACTTTGCTAAAAACAGCTCTGTTTTCTGTGATGTGTCCATGTTGTGTTTTGGGGCATATCCTGTCGCGGGCGCTAGGCCTACCCACACAAGTGAGGTACCATTTTTATCGGGAGACTTGGGGGAACGCTGGGTGGAAGGAAATTTGTGGCTCCTCTCAGATTCCAGAATTTTCTGCCACAGAAATGTGAGGAACATGTGTTTTTTTAGCCAAATTTTGAGGTTTGCAAAGGATTCTGGGTAACAGAACCTGGTCCGAGCCACACAAGTCACCCCATCTTGGATTCCCCTAGGTCTCTAGTTTTCAGAAATGAACAGTTTTGGTAGGTTTCCCTAGGTGCCGGCTGAGCTAGAGGCCAAAATCAACAGGTAGGCACTTTGCAAAAAACACCTCTGTTTTCTTTCAAAAATTTGGATGTGTCCACAATGCGCTTTGGGGCGTTTCCTGTTGCGGGCGGTAGGCCTACCCACACAAGTGAGGTATCATTTTTATCGGGAGACTTGGGGGAACGCTGGGTGGAAGAAAATTTGTGGCTCCTCTAAGATTCCAGAACTTTCTGCCACAGAAATGTGAGGAACATGTGTTTTTTTAGCCACATTTTGAGGTTTGCAAAGGATTCTGGGTAACAGAACCTGGTCCGAGCCACACAAGTCACCCCATCTTGGATTCCCCTAGGTCTCTAGTTTTCAGAAATGCACAGGTTTGGTAGGTTTCCCTAGGTGCCGGCTGAGCTAGAGGCCAAAATCTACAGGTAGGCACTTTGCTAAAAACAGCTCTGTTTTCTGTGATGTGTCCACGTTGTGCTGTGGGGCATATCCTGTCGCGGGCGCTAGGCCTACCCACACAAGTGAGGTACCATTTTTATCGGGAGACTTGGGGGAGCGCTGGGTGGAAGGAAATTTGTGGCTCCTCTCAGATTCCAGAACTTTCTGCCACAGAAATGTGAGGAACATGTGTTTTTTTAGCCAAATTTTTAGGTTTGCAAAGGATTCTGGGTAACAGAACCTGGTCCGAGCCACACAAGTCACCCATCTTGGATTCCCCTAGGTCTCTAGTTTTCAGAAATGCACAAGTTTGGTAGGTTTCCCTAGGTGCCAGCTGAGCTAGAGGCCAAAATCTACAGGTAGGCACTTTGCAAAAAACACCTCTGTTTTCTTTCAAAAATTTGGATGTGTCCACATTGCACTTTGGGGCGTTTCCTGTTGCGGGCGCTAGGCCTACCCACACAAGTGAGGTATCATTTTTATCGGGAGACTTGGGGGAACGCTGGGTGGAAGGAAATTTGTGGCTCCTCTCAGATTCCAGAACTTTCTGCCACAGAAATGTGAGGAACATGTGTTTTTTTAGCCAAATTTTGAGGTTTGCAAAGGATTCTGGGTAACAGAACCTGGTCCGAGCCACACAAGTCACCCCATCTTGGATTCCCCTAGGTCTCTAGTTTTCAGAAATGCACAAGTTTGGTAGGTTTCCCTAGGTGCCAGCTGAGTTAGAGGCCAAAATCTACAGGTAGGCACTTTGCTAAAAACAGCTCTGTTTTCTGTGATGTGTCCACGTTGTGTTTTGGGGCATATCCTGTTGCGGGCGCTAGGCCTACCCACACAAGTGAGGTACCATTTTTATCGGGAGACTTGGGGGAGCGCTGGGTGGAAGGAAATTTGTGGCTCCTCTCAGATTCCAGTACCTTCTGCCACAGAAATGTGAGGAACATGTGTATTTTTAGCCAAATTTTGAGGTTTGCAAAGGATTCTGGGTAACAGAACCTGGTCAGAGCCCCGCAAGTCACCCCATCTGGATTCCGCTAGGTCTCTAGTTTTAAAAAATGCACAGGTTTGGTAGGTTTCCCTAGGTGCCGGCTGAGCTAGAGGCCAAAATCTACAGGTAGGCACTTTGCTAAAAACAGCTCTGTTTTCTGTGATGTGTCCACATTGTGTTTTGGGGCATATCCTGACGCGGGCGCTAGGCCTAACCACAAAAGTGAGGTACCATTTTTATCGGGAGACTTGGGGGAGCGCTGGGTGGAAGGAAATTTGAGGCTCCTCTCAGACTCCAGAACTTTCTGCCACAGAAATGTGAGGAACATGTGTATTTTTAGCCAAATCTTGAGGTTTGCAAAGGATTCTGGGTAACAGAACCTGGTCCGAGCCACACAAGTCACCCCACCTTGGATTCCCCTAGGTCTCTAGTTTTCAGAAATGCACAGGTTTGGTAGGTTTCCCTAGGTGCCGGCTGAGCTAGAGGCTAAAATCTACAGGTAGGCACTTTGCAAAAAACACCTCTGTTTTCTTAAAAAAATGTGGATGTGTCTACGTTGCGCTTTGGGGCGTTTCCTGTCGCGGGCGCTAGGCCTACCCACACAAGTGAGGTATCATTATCATTTTTATCGGGAGACTTAGGGGAACGCTGGGTGGAAGGAAATTTGTGGCTCCTCTCAGATTCCAGAACTTTCTGCCACAGAAATGTGAGGAACATGTGTTTTTTTAGCCAAATTTTGAGGTTTGCAAAGGATTCTGGGTAACAGAACCTGGTCCGAGCCACACAAGTCACCCCATCTTGGATTCCCCTAGGTCTCTAGTTTTCAGAAATGCACAGGTTTGGTAGGTTTCCCTAGGTGCCGGCTGAGCTAGAGGCCAAAATCAACAGGTAGGCACTTTGCAAAAAACACCTCTGTTTTCTTTCAAAAATTTGGATGTGTCCACATTGCGCTTTGGGGCGTTTCCTGTTGCGGGCGCTAGGCCTACCCACACAAGTGAGGTATCATTTTTATCGGGAGACTTGGGGGAACGCTGGGTGGAAGAAAATTTGTGGCTCCTCTCAGATTCCAGAACTTTCTGCCACAGAAATGTGAGGAACATGTGTTTTTTTAGCCAAATTTTGAGGTTTGCAAAGGATTCTGGGTAACAGAACCTGGTCCGAGCCACACAAGTCACCCCATCTTGGATTCCCCTAGGTCTCTAGTTTTCAGAAATGCACAGGTTTGGTAGGTTTCCCTAGGTGCCGGCTGAGCTAGAGGCCAAAACCTACAGGTAGGGACTTTGCAAAAAACACCTCTGTTTTCTTTCAAAAAATTGGATGTGTCCACGTTGCGCTTTGGGGCGTCTCCTGTCGCGGGCGCTAGGCCTACCCACACAAGTGAGGTATCATTATCATTTTTATCGGGAGACTTAGGGGAACGCTGGGTGGAAGGAAATTTGTGGCTCCTCTCAGATTCCAGAACTTTCTGCCACAGAAATGTGAGGAACATGTGTTTTTTTAGCCAAATTTTGAGGTTTGCAAAGGATTCTGGGTAACAGAACCTGGTCCGAGCCACACAAGTCACCCCATCTTGGATTCCCCTAGGTCTCTAGTTTTCAGAAATGCACAGGTTTGGTAGGTTTCCCTAGGTGCCGGCTGAGCTAGAGGCCAAAATCAACAGGTAGGCACTTTGCAAAAAACACCTCTGTTTTCTTTAAAAAATTTGGATGTGTCCACATTGCGCTTTGGGGCGTTTCCTGTTGCGGGCGCTAGGCCTACCCACACAAGTGAGGTATCATTTTTATCGGGAGACTTGGGGGAACGCTGGGTGGAAGAAAATTTGTGGCTCCTCTCAGATTCCAGAACTTTCTGCCACAGAAATGTGAGGAACATGTGTTTTTTTAGCCAAATTTTGAGGTTTGCAAAGGATTCTGGGTAACAGAACCTGGTCCGAGCCACACAAGTCACCCCATCTTGGATTCCCCTAGGTCTCTAGTTTTCAGAAATGCACAGGTTTGGTAGGTTTCCCTAGGTGCCGGCTGAGCTAGAGGCCAAAACCTACAGGTAGGGACTTTGCAAAAAACACCTCTGTTTTCTTTCAAAAAATTGGATGTGTCCACGTTGCGCTTTGGGGCGTCTCCTGTCGCGGGCGCTAGGCCTACCCACACAAGTGAGGTATCATTATCATTTTTATCGGGAGACTTAGGGGAACGCTGGGTGGAAGGAAATTTGTGGCTCCTCTCAGATTCCAGAACTTTCTGCCACAGAAATGTGAGGAACATGTGTTTTTTTAGCCAAATTTTGAGGTTTGCAAAGGATTCTGGGTAACAGAACCTGGTCCGAGCCACACAAGTCACCCCATCTTGGATTCCCCTAGGTCTCTAGTTTTCAGAAATGCACAGGTTTGGTAGGTTTCCCTAGGTGCCGGCTGAGCTAGAGGCCAAAACCTACAGGTAGGGACTTTGCAAAAAACACCTCTGTTTTCTTTCAAAAAATTGGATGTGTCCACGTTGCGCTTTGGGGCGTCTCCTGTCGCGGGCGCTAGGCCTACCCACACAAGTGAGGTATCATTATCATTTTTATCGGGAGACTTAGGGGAACACTGGGTGGAAGGAAATTTGTGGCTCCTCTCAGATTCCAGAACTTTCTTCCACAGAAATGTGAGGAACATGTGTATTTTTAGCCAAATTTTGAGGTTTGCAAAGGATTCTGGGTAACAGAACCTGGTCAGAGCCCCGCAAGTCCCCCCATCTGGATTCCGCTAGGTCTCTAGTTTTCAAAAATGCACAGGTTTGGTAGGTTTCCCTAGGTGCCGGCTGAGCTAGAGGCCAAAATCTACAGGTAGGCACTTTGCTAAAAACAGCTCTGTTTTCTGTGATGTGTCCACATTGTGTTTTGGGGCATATCCTGTCGCGGGCGCTAGGCCTACCCACACAAGTGAGGTACCATTTTCATCGGGAGACTTGGGGGAGCGCTGGGTGGAAGGAAATTTGTGGCTCCTCTCAGATTTCAGAACTTTCTGCCACAGAAATGTGAGGAACATGTGTATTTTTAGCCAAATCTTGAGGTTTGCAAAGGATTCTGGGTAACAGAACCTGGTCCGAGCCACACAAGTCACCCCACCTTGGATTTCCCTAGGTCTCTAGTTTTCAGAAATGCACAGGTTTGGTAGGTTTCCCTAGGTGCCGGCTGAGCTAGAGGCTAAAATCTACAGGTAGGCACTTTGCAAAAAACACCTCTGTTTTCTTAAAAAAATTTGGATGTGTCTACGTTGCGCTTTGGGGCGATTCCTGTCGCGGGCGCTAGGCCTACCCACACAAGTGAGGTATCATTATCATTTTTATCGGGAGACTTAGGGGAACGCTGGGTGGAAGGAAATTTGTGGCTCCTCTCAGATTCCAGAACTTTCTGCCACAGAAATGTGAGGAACATGTGTGTTTTTAGCCAAATTTTGAGGTTTGCAAAGGATTCTGGGTAACAGAACCTGGTCCGAGCCACATAAGTCACCCCATCTTGGATTTCCCTAGGTCTCTAGTTTTCAGAAATGCACAGGTTTGGTAGGTTTCCCTAGGTGCCGGCTGAGCTAGAGGCCAAAATCAACAGGTAGGCACTTTGCAAAAAACACATCTGTTTTCTTTCAAATATTTGGATGTGTCTACGTTGCGCTTTGGGGCGTTTCCTGTCGCGGGCGCTAGGCCTACCCACACAAGTGAGGTATCATTATCATTTTTATCGGGAGACTTGGGGGAACGCTGGGTGGAAGGAAATTTGTGGCTCCTCTCAGATTCCAGAACTTTCTGCCACAGAAATGTGAGGAACATGTGTTTTTTTAGCCAAATTTTGAGGTTTGCAAAGGATTCTGGGTAACAGAACCTGGTCCGAGCCACACAAGTAACCCCATCTTGGATTTCCCTAGGTCTCTAGTTTTCAGAAATGCACAGGTTTGGTAGGTTTCCCTAGGTGCCGGCTGAGCTAGAGGCCAAAATCAACAGGTAGGCACTTTGCAAAAAACACCTCTGTTTTCTTTCAAAAATTTGGATGTGTCCACATTGCGCTTTGGGGCGTTTCCTGTTGCGGGCGCTAGGCCTACCCACACAAGTGAGGTATCATTTTTATCGGGAGACTTGGGGGAACGCTGGGTGGAAGGAAATTTGTGGCTCCTCTCAGATTCCAGAACTTTCTGCCACAGAAATGTGAGGAACATGTGTGTTTTTAGCCAAATTTTGAGGTTTGCAAAGGATTCTGGGTAACAGAACCTGGTCCGAGCCACATGAGTCACCCCATCTTGGATTTCCCTAGGTCTCTAGTTTTCAGAAATGCACAGGTTTGGTAGGTTTCCCTAGGTGCCGGCTGAGCTAGAGGCCAAAATCAACAGGTAGGCACTTTGCAAAAAACACCTCTGTTTTCTTTCAAATATTTGGATGTGTCTACGTTGCGCTTTGGGGCGTTTCCTGTCACGGGCGCTAGGCCTACCCACACAAGTGAGGTATCATTATCATTTTTATCGGGAGACTTAGGGGAACGCTGGGTGGAAGGAAATTTGTGGCTCCTCTCAGATTCCAGAACTTTCTGGCACAGAAATGTGAGGAACATGTGTTTTTTTAGCCAAATTTTGAGGTTTGCAAAGGATTGTGGGTAACAGAACCTGGTCCGAGCCACACAAGTCACCCCATCTTGGATTCCCCTAGGTCTCTAGTTTTCAGAAATGCACAGGTTTGGTAGGTTTCCCTAGGTGCCGGCTGAGCTAGAGGCCAAAATCTACAGGTAGGCACTTTGCTAAAAACAGCTCTGTTTTCTGTGATGTGTCCATGTTGTGTTTTGGGGCATATCCTGTCGCGGGCGCTAGGCCTACCCACACAAGTGAGGTACCATTTTTATCGGGAGACTTGGGGGAACGCTGGGTGGAAGGAAATTTGTGGCTCCTCTCAGATTCCAGAACTTTCTTCCACAGAAATGTGAGGAACATGTGTATTTTTAGCTAAATTTTGAGGTTTGCAAAGGATTCTGGGTAACAGAACCTGGTCAGAGCCCCGCAAGTCACCCCATCTGGATTCCGCTAGGTCTCTAGTTTTCAAAAATGCACAGGTTTGGTAGGTTTCCCTAGGTGCCGGCTGAGCTAGAGGCCAAAATCTACAGGTAGGCACTTTGCTAAAAACAGGTCTGTTTTCTGTGATGTGTCCACATTGTGTTTTGGGGCATATCCTGTCGCGGGCGCTAGGCCTACCCACACAAGTGAGGTACCATTTTTATCGGGAGACTTGGGGGAGCGCTGGGTGGAAGGAAATTTGTGGCTCCTCTCAGATTCCAGAACTTTCTGCCACAGAAATGTGAGGAACATGTGTATTTTTAGCCAAATCTTGAGGTTTGCAAAGGATTCTGGCTAACAGAACCTGGTCCGAGCCACACAAGTCACCCCACCTTGGATTTCCCTAGGTCTCTAGTTTTCAGAAATGCACAGGTTTGGTAGGTTTCCCTAGGTGCCGGCTGAGCTAGAGGCTAAAATCTACAGGTAGGCACTTTGCAAAAAACACCTCTGTTTTCTTAAAAAAATTTGGATGTGTCTACGTTGCGCTTTGGGGCGATTCCTGTCGCGGGCGCTAGGCCTACCCACACAAGTGAGGTATCATTATCATTTTTATCGGGAGACTTAGGGGAACGCTGGGTGGAAGGAAATTTGTGGCTCCTCTCAGATTCCAGAACTTTCTGCCACAGAAATGTGAGGAACATGTGTGTTTTTAGCCAAATTTTGAGGTTTGCAAAGGATTCTGGGTAACAGAACCTGGTCCGAGCCACATAAGTCACCCCATCTTGGATTTCCCTAGGTCTCTAGTTTTCAGAAATGCACAGGTTTGGTAGGTTTCCGTAGGTGCCGGCTGAGCTAGAGGCCAAAATCAACAGGTAGGCACTTTGCAAAAAACACCTCTGTTTTCTTTCAAATATTTGGATGTGTCCACGTTGCGCTTTGGGGCGTTTCCTGTCGCGGGCGCTAGGCCTACCCACACAAGTGAGGTATCATTATCATTTTTATCGGGAGACTTGGGGGAACGCTGGGTGGAAGGAAATTTGTGGCTCCTCTCAGATTCCAGAACTTTCTGCCACAGAAATGTGAGGAACATGTGTTTTTTTAGCCAAATTTTGAGGTTTGCAAAGGATTCTGGGTAACAGAACCTGGTCCGAGCCACACAAGTAACCCCATCTTGGATTTCCCTAGGTCTCTAGTTTTCAGAAATGCACAGGTTTGGTAGGTTTCCCAAGGTGCCGGCTGAGCTAGAGGCCAAAATCAACAGGTAGGCACTTTGCAAAAAACACCTCTGTTTTCTTTCAAAAATTTGGATGTGTCCACATTGCGCTTTGGGGCGTTTCCTGTTGCGGGCGCTAGCCTACCCACACAAGTGAGGTATCATTTTTATCGGGAGACTTGGGGGAACGCTGGGTGGAAGGAAATTTGTGGCTCCTCTCAGATTCCAGAACTTTCTGCCACAGAAATGTGAGGAACATGTGTGTTTTTAGCCAAATTTTGAGGTTTGCAAAGGATTCTGGGTAACAGAACCTGGTCCGAGCCACATAAGTCACCCCATCTTGGATTTCCCTAGGTCTCTAGTTTTCAGAAATGCACAGGTTTGGTAGGTTTCCCTAGTTGCCGGCTGAGCTAGAGGCCAAAATCAACAGGTAGGCACTTTGCAAAAAACACCTCTGTTTTCTTTCAAATATTTGGATGTGTCTACGTTGCGCTTTGGGGCGTTTCCTGTCACGGGCGCTAGGCCTACCCACACAAGTGAGGTATCATTATCATTTTTATGGGGAGACTTAGGGGAACGCTGGGTGGAAGGAAATTTGTGGCTCCTCTCAGATTCCAGAACTTTCTGCCACAGAAATGTGAGGAACATGTGTTTTTTTAGCCAAATTTTGAGGTTTGCAAAGGATTGTGGGTAACAGAACCTGGTCCGAGCCACACAAGTCACCCCATCTTGGATTCCCCTAGGTCTCTAGTTTTCAGAAATGCACAGGTTTGGTAGGTTTCCCTAGGTGCCGGCTGAGCTAGAGGCCAAAATCTACAGGTAGGCACTTTGCTAAAAACAGCTCTGTTTTCTGTGATGTGTCCATGTTGTGTTTTGGGGCATATCCTGTCGCGGGCGCTAGGCCTACCCACACAAGTGAGGTACCATTTTTATCGGGAGACTTGGGGGAACGCTGGGTGGAAGGAAATTTGTGGCTCCTCTCAGATTCCAGAATTTTCTGCCACAGAAATGTGAGGAACATGTGTTTTTTTAGCCAAATTTTGAGGTTTGCAAAGGATTCTGGGTAACAGAACCTGGTCCGAGCCACACAAGTCACCCCATCTTGGATTCCCCTAGGTCTCTAGTTTTCAGAAATGAACAGGTTTGGTAGGTTTCCCTAGGTGCCGGCTGAGCTAGAGGCCAAAATCAACAGGTAGGCACTTTGCAAAAAACACCTCTGTTTTCTTTCAAAAATTTGGATGTGTCCACAATGCGCTTTGGGGCGTTTCCTGTTGCGGGCGCTAGGCCTATCCACACAAGTGAGGTATCATTTTTATCGGGAGACTTGGGGGAACGCTGGGTGGAAGAAAATTTGTGGCTCCTCTCAGATTCCAGAACTTTCTGCCACAGAAATGTGAGGAACATGTGTTTTTTTTAGCCAAATTTTGAGGTTTGCAAAGGATTCGGGGTAACAGAACCTGGTCCGAGCCACACAAGTCACCCCATCTTGGATTCCCCTAGGTCTCTAGTTTTCAGAAATGCACAGGTTTGGTAGGTTTCCCTAGGTGCCGGCTGAGCTAGAGGCCAAAACCTACAGGTAGGGACTTTGCAAAAAACACCTCTGTTTTCTTTAAAAAAATTGGATGTGTCCACGTTGCGCTTTGGGGCGTCTCCTGTCGCGGGCGCTAGGCCTACCCACACAAGTGAGGTATCATTTTTATCGGGAGACTTGGGGGAACACTGGGTGGAAGAAAATTTGTGGCTCCTCTAAGATTCCAGAACTTTCTGCCACAGAAATGTGAGGAACATGTGTTTTTTTAGCCACATTTTGAGGTTTGCAAAGGATTCTGGGTAACAGAACCTGGTCCGAGCCACACAAGTCACCCCATCTTGGATTCCCCTAGGTCTCTAGTTTTCAGAAATGCACAGGTTTGGTAGGTTTCCCTAGGTGCCGGCTGAGCTAGAGGCCAAAATCTACAGGTAGGCACTTTGCTAAAAACAGCTCTGTTTTCTGTGAGGTGTCCACGTTGTGTTGTGGGGCATATCCTGTCGCGGGCGCTAGGCCTACCCACACAAGTGAGGTACCATTTTTGTTCGGGAGACTTGGGGGAGCGCTGGGTGGAAGGAAATTTGTGGCTCCTCTCAGATTCCAGAACTTTCTGCCACAGAAATGTGAGGAACATGTGTTTTTTTAGCCAAATTTTTAGGTTTGCAAAGGATTCTGGGTAACAGAACCTGGTCCGAGCCACACAAGTCACCCATCTTGGATTCCCCTAGGTCTCTAGTTTTCAGAAATGCACAAGTTTGGTAGGTTTCCCTAGGTGCCAGCTGAGCTAGAGGCCAAAATCTACAGGTAGGCACTTTGCTAAAAACAGCTCTGTTTTCTGTGATGTGTCCACGTTGTGTTTTGGGGCATATCCTGTCGCGGGCGCTAGGCCTACCCACACAAGTGAGGTACCATTTTTATCGGGAGACTTGGGGGAGCGCTGGGTGGAAGGAAATTTGTGGCTCCTCTCAGATTCCAGAACTTTCTGCCACAGAAATGTGAGGAACATGTGTATTTTTAGCCAAATTTTGAGGTTTGCAAAGGATTCTGGGTAACAGAACCTGGTCAGAGCCCCGCAAGTCACCCCATCTGGATTCCGCTTGGTCTCTAGTTTTCAAAAATGCACAGGTTTGGTAGGTTTCCCTAGGTGCCGGCTGAGCTAGAGGCCAAAATCTACAGGTAGGCACTTTGCTAAAAACAGCTCTGTTTTCTGTGATGTGTCCACATTGTGTTTTGGGGCATATGCTGTCGCGGGCGCTAGGCCTACCCACACAAGTGCGGTACCATTTTTATCGGGAGACTTGGGGGAGCGCTGGGTGGACGGAAATTTGTGGCTCCTCTCAGATTCCAGAACTTTCTGCCACAGAAATGTGAGGAAAATGTGTATTTTTAGCCAAATCTTGAAGTTTGCAAAGGATTCTGGGTAACAGAACCTGGCCGAGCCACACAAGTCACCCCACCTTGGATTCCCCTAGGTCTCTAGTTTTCAGAAAGGCACAGGTTTGGTAGGTTTCCCTAGGTGCCGGCTGAGCTAGAGGCTAAAATCTACAGGTAGGCACTTTGCAAAAAACACCTCTGTTTTCTTTAAAAAATTTGGATGTGTCCACATTGCGCTTTGGGGCGTTTCCTGTTGCGGGCGCTAGGCCTACCCACACAAGTGAGGTATCATTTTTATCGGGAGACTTGGGGGAACGCTGGGTGGAAGGAAATGTGTGGCTCCTCTCAGATTCCAGAACTTTCTGCCACAGAAATGTGAGGAACATGTGTTTTTTTAGCCAAATTTTGAGGTTTGCAAAGGATTCTGGGTAACAGAACCTGGTCCGAGCCACACAAATCACCCCATCTTGGATTCCCCTAGGTCTCTAGTTTTCAGAAATGCACAGGTTTGGTAGGTTTCCCTAGGTGCCGGCTGAGCTAGAGGCCAAAATCTACAGGTAGGCACTTTGCTAAAAACAGCTCTGTTTTCTGTGATGTGTCCATGTTGTGTAATGGGGCATATCCTGTCGCGGGCGCTAGGCCTACCCACGCAAGTGAGGTACCATTTTTATCGGGAGACTTGGGGGAACGCTGGGTGGAAGGAAATTTGTGGCTCCTCTCAGATTCCAGAATTTTCTGCCACAGAAATGTGAGGAACATGTGTTTTTTTAGCCAAATTTTGAGGTTTGCAAAGGATTCTGGGTAACAGAACCTGGTCCGAGCCACACAAGTCACCCCATCTTGGATTCCCCTAGGTCTCTAGTTTTCAGAAATGAACAGGTTTGGTAGGTTTCCCTAGGTCCTGGCTGAGCTAGAGGCCAAAATCAACAGGTAGGCACTTTGCAAAAAACACCTCTGTTTTCTTTCAAAAATTTGGATGTGTCCACATTGCGCTTTGGGGCGTTTCCTGTTGCGGGCGCTAGGCCTACCCACACAAGTGAGGTATCATTTTTATCGGGAGACTTGGGGGAACGCTGGGTGGAAGAAAATTTGTGGCTCCTCTCAGATTCCAGAACTTTCTGCCACAGAAATGTGAGGAACATGTGTTTTTTTAGCCAAATTTTGAGGTTTGCAAAGGATTCTGGGTAACAGAACCTGGTCCGAGCCACACAAGTCACCCCATCTTGGATTCCCCTAGGTCTCTAGTTTTCAGAAATGCACAGGTTTGGTAGGTTTCCCTAGGTGCCGGCTGAGCTAGAGGCTAAAATCTACAAGTAGGCACTTTGCTAAAAACAGCTCTGTTTTCTGTGATGTGTCCACGTTGTGTTTTGGGGCATATCCTGTCGCGGGCGCTAGGCCTACCCACACAAGTGAGGTACCATTTTTATCGGGAGACTTGGGGGAGCGCTGGGTGGAAGGAAATTTGTGGCTCCTCTCAGATTCCAGAACTTTCTGCCACAGAAATATGAGGAACATGTGTTTTTTTAGCCAACTTTTGAGGTTTGCAAAGGATTCTGGGTAACAGAACCTGGTCCGAGCCACACAAGTCACCCCATCTTGGATTCCCCTAGGTCTCTAGTTTTCAGAAATGCACAGGTTTGGTAGGTTTCCCTAGGTGCCGGCTGAGCTAGAGGCCAAAATCTACAGGTAGGCATTTTGCAAAAAACAACTCTGTTTTCTTTCAAAAATTTGGATGTGTCTACGTTGCGCTTTGGGGCGTTTCCTGTCGCGGGGGCTAGGCCTACCCACACAAGTGAGGTATCATTATCATTTTTATCGGGAGACTTGGGGGAACGCTGGGTGGAAGGAAATTTGTGGCTCCTCTCAGATTCCAGAACTTTCTGCCACAGAAATGTGAGGAACATGTGTTTTTTTAGCCAAATTTTGAGGTTTGCAAAGGATTCTGGGTAACAGAACCTGGTCCGAGCCACACAAGTCACCCCATCTTGGATTCCCCTAGGTCTCTAGTTTTCAGAAATGAACAGGTTTGGTAGGTTTCCCTAGGTGCCGGCTGAGCTAGAGGCCAAAATCAACAGGTAGGCACTTTGCAAAAAACACCTCTGTTTTCTTTCAAAAATTTGGATGTGTCCACATTGCGCTTTGGGGCGTTTCCTGTTGCGGGCGCTAGGCCTACCCACACAAGTGAGGTATCATTTTTATCGGGAGACTTGGGGGAACACTGGGTGGAAGGAAATTTGTGGCTCCTCTCAGATTCCAGAACTTTCTGCCACAGAAATGTGAGGAACATGTGTTTTTTTAGCCAAATTTTGAGGTTTGCAAAGGATTCTGGGTAACAGAACCTGGTCCGAGCCACACAAGTCACCCCATCTGGATTCCCCTAGGTCTCTAGTTTTAAAAAATGCACAGGTTTGGTAGGTTTCCCTAGGTGCCGGCTGAGCTAGAGGCCAAAATCTACAGGTAGGCACTTTGCTAAAAACAGCTCTGTTTTCTGTGATGTGTCCACATTGTGTTTTGGGGCATATCCTGTCGCGTGCGCTAGGCCTACCCACACAAGTGTGGTACCATTTTTATCGGGAGACTTGGGGGAGCGCTGGGTGGAAGGAAATTTGTGGCTCCTCTCAGATTCCAGAACTTTCTGCCACAGAAATGTGAGGAACATGTGTATTTTTAGCCAAATCTTGAGGTTTGCAAAGGATTCTGGGTAACAGAACATGGTCCGAGCCACACAAGTCACCCCATCTTGGATTCCCCTAGGTCTCTAGTTTATAGAAATGCACAGGTTTGGTAGATTTCCCTAGGTGCTGGCTGAGCTAGAGGCCAAAATCAACAGGTAGGCACTTTGCAAAAAACACCTCTGTTTTCTTTCAAAAATTTGGATGTGTCCACATTGCGCTTTGGGGCGTTTCCTGTTGCGGGTGCTAGGCCTACCCACACAAGTGAGGTATCATTTTTATCGGGAGACTTGGGGGAACGCTGGGTGGAAGAAAATTTGTGGCTCCTCTCAGATTCCAGAACTTTCTGCCACAGAAATGTGAGGAACATGTGTTTTTTTAGCCAAATTTTGAGGTTTGCAAAGGATTCTGGGTAACAGAACCTGGTCCGAGCCACACAAGTCACCCCATCTTGGATTCCCCTAGGTCTCTAGTTTTCAGAAATGCACAGGTTTGGTAGGTTTCCCTAGGTGCCGGCTGAGCTAGAGGCCAAAACCTACAGGTAGGGACTTTGCAAAAAACACCTCTGTTTTCTTTCAAAAAATTGGATGTGTCCACGTTGCGCTTTGGGGCGTCTCCTGTCGCGGGCGCTAGGCCTACCCACACAAGTGAGGTATCATTTTTATCGGGAGACTTGGGGGAACACTGGGTGGAATAAAATTTGTGGCTCCTCTAAGATTCCAGAACTTTCTGCCACAGAAATGTGAGGAACATGTGTTTTTTTAGCCACATTTTGAGGTTTGCAAAGGATTCTGGGTAACAGAACCTGGTCCGAGCCACACAAGTCACCCCATCTTGGATTCCCCTAGGTCTCTAGTTTTCAGAAATGCACAGGTTTGGTAGGTTTCCCTAGGTGCCGGCTGAGCTAGAGGCCAAAATCTACAGGTAGGCACTTTGCTAAAAACAGCTCTGTTTTCTGTGATGTGTCCACGTTGTGTTTTGGGGCATATCCTGTCGCGGGCGCTAGGCCTACCCACACAAGTGAGGTACCATTTTTATCGGGAGACTTGGGGGAGCGCTGGGTGGAAGGAAATTTGTGGCTCCTCTCAGATTCCAGAACTTTCTGCCACAGAAATGTGATGATCATGTGTTTTTTTAGCCAAATTTTTAGGTTTGCAAAGGATTCTGGGTAACAGAACCTGGTCCGAGCCACACAAATCACCCCATCTTGGATTCCCCTAGGTCTCTAGTTTTCAGAAATGCACAAGTTTGGTAGGTTTCCATAGGTGCCAGCTGAGCTAGAGGCCAAAATCTACAGGTAGGCACTTTGCTAAAAACAGCTCTGTTTTCTGTGATGTGTCCACGTTGTGTTTTGGGGCATATCCTGTCGCGGGCGCTAGGCCTACCCACACAAGTGAGGTACCATTTTTATCGGGAGACTTGGGGGAGCGCTGGGTGGAAGGAAATTTGTGGCTCCTCTCAGATTCCAGAACTTTCTGCCACAGAAATATGAGGAACATGTGTATTTTTAGCCAAATTTTGAGGTTTGCAAAGGATTCTGGGTAACAGAACCTGGTCAGAGCCCCGCAAGTCACCCCATCTGGATTCCCCTAGGTCTCTAGTTTTCAAAAATGCACAGGTTTGGTAGGTTTCCCTAGGTGCCGGCTGAGCTAGAGGCCAAAATCTACAGGTAGGCACTTTGCTAAAAACAGCTCTGTTTTCTGTGATGTGTCCACATTGTGTTTTGGGGCACATCCTGTTGCGGGCGCTAGGCCTACCCACACAAGTGAGGTACCATTTTTATCGGGAGACTTGGGGGAGCACTGGTTGGAAGGAAATTTGTGGCTCCTCTCAGATTCCAGAACTTTCTGCCACAGAAATGTGAGGAACATGTGTATTTTTAGCCAAATCTTGAGGTTTGCAAAGGATTCTGGGTAACAGAACCTGGTCCGAGCCACACAAGTCACCCCATCTTGGATTCCCCTAGGTCTCTAGTTTTCTGAAATGCACAGGTTTGGTAGGTTTCCCTAGGTGCCGGCTGAGCTAGAGGCTAAAATCTACAGGTAGGCACTTTGCAAAAAACACCTCTGTTTTCTTAAAAAAATTTGGATGTGTCTACGTTGCGCTTTGGGGCGTTTCCTGTCACGGGCGCTAGGCCTACCCACACAAGTGAGGTATCATTATCATTTTTTTCGGGAGACTTGGGGGAACACTGGGTGGAAGGAAATTTGTGGCTCCTCTCAGATTCCAGAACTTTCTGCCACAGAAATGTGAGGAACATGTGTTTTTTTAGCCAAATTTTGAGGTTTGCAAAGGATTCTGGGTAACAGAACCTGGTCCGAGCCACATAAGTCACCCCATCTTGGATTTCCCTAGGTCTCTAGTTTTCAGAAATGCACAGGTTTGGTAGGTTTCCCTAGGTGCCGGCTGAGCTAGAGGCCAAAATCAACAGGTAGGCACTTTGCAAAAAACACCTCTGTTTCTTTCAAAAATTTGGATGTGTCCACATTGCGCTTTGGGGCGTTTCCTGTTGCGGGCGCTAGGCCTACCCACACAAGTGAGGTATCATTTTTATCGGGAGACTTGGGGGAACGCTGGGTGGAAGGAAATTTGTGGCTTCTCTCAGATTCCAGAACTTTCTGCCACAGAAATGTGAGGAACATGTGTTTTTTTAGCCAAATTTTGAGGTTTGCAAAGGATTCTGGGTAACAGAACCTGGTCCGAGCCACACAAATCACCCCATCTTGGATTCCCCTAGGTCTCTAGTTTTCAGAAATGCACAAGTTTGGTAGGTTTCCCTAGGTGCCAGCTGAGCTAGAGGCCAAAATCTACAGGTAGGCACTTTGCTAAAAACAGCTCTGTTTTCTGTGATGTGTCCACGTTGTGTTTTGGGGCATATCCTGTCGCGGGCGCTAGGCCTACCCACACAAGTGAGGTACCATTTTTATCGGGAGACTTGGGGGAGCGCTGGGTGGAAGGAAATTTGTGGCTCCTCTCAGATTCCAGAACTTTCTGCCACAGAAATATGAGGAACATGTGTATTTTTAGCCAAATTTTGAGGTTTGCAAAGGATTCTGGGTAACAGAACCTGGTCAGAGCCCCGCAAGTCACCCCATCTGGATTCCCCTAGGTCTCTAGTTTTCAAAAATGCACAGGTTTGGTAGGTTTCCCTAGGTGCCGGCTGAGCTAGAGGCCAAAATCTACAGGTAGGCACTTTGCTAAAAACAGCTCTGTTTTCTGTGATGTGTCCACATTGTGTTTTGGGGCACATCCTGTTGCGGGCGCTAGGCCTACCCACACAAGTGAGGTACCATTTTTATCGGGAGACTTGGGGGAGCACTGGTTGGAAGGAAATTTGTGGCTCTTCTCAGATTCCAGAACTTTCTGCCACAGAAATGTGAGGAACATGTGTATTTTTAGCCAAATCTTGAGGTTTGCAAAGGATTCTGGGTAACAGAACCTGGTCCGAGCCACACAAGTCACCCCATCTTGGATTCCCCTAGGTCTCTAGTTTTCTGAAATGCACAGGTTTGGTAGGTTTCCCTAGGTGCCGGCTGAGCTAGAGGCTAAAATCTACAGGTAGGCACTTTGCAAAAAACACCTCTGTTTTCTTAAAAAAATTTGGATGTGTCTACGTTGCGCTTTGGGGCGTTTCCTGTCACGGGCGCTAGGCCTACCCACACAAGTGAGGTATCATTATCATTTTTATCGGGAGACTTGGGGGAACACTGGGTGGAAGGAAATTTGTGGCTCCTCTCAGATTCCAGAACTTTCTGCCACAGAAATGTGAGGAACATGTGTTTTTTTAGCCAAATTTTGAGGTTTGCAAAGGATTCTGGGTAACAGAACCTGGTCCGAGCCACATAAGTCACCCCATCTTGGATTTCCCTAGGTCTCTAGTTTTCAGAAATGCACAGGTTTGGTAGGTTTCCCTAGGTGCCGGCTGAGCTAGAGGCCAAAATCAACAGGTAGGCACTTTGCAAAAAACACCTCTGTTTCTTTCAAAAATTTGGATGTGTCCACATTGCGCTTTGGGGCGTTTCCTGTTGCGGGCGCTAGGCCTACCCACACAAGTGAGGTATCATTTTTATCGGGAGACTTGGGGGAACGCTGGGTGGAAGGAAATTTGTGGCTCCTCTCAGATTCCAGAACTTTCTGCCACAGAAATGTGAGGAACATGTGTTTTTTTAGCCAAATTTTGAGGTTTGCAAAGGATTCTGGGTAACAGAACCTGGTCCGAGCCACACAAGTCACCCCATCTGGATTCCCCTAGGTCTCTAGTTTTAAAAAATGCACAGGTTTGGTAGGTTTCCCTAGGTGCCGGCTGAGCTAGAGGCCAAAATCTACAGGTAGGCACTTTGCTAAAAACAGCTCTGTTTTCCGTGATGTGTCCACGTTGTGTTTTGGGGCATATCCTGTCGCGGGCGCTAGGCCTACCCACACAAGTGAAGTACCATTTTTATCGGGAGACTTGGGGGAGCGCTGGGTGGAAGGAAATTTGTGGCTCCTCTCAGATTCCAGAACTTTCTGCCACAGAAATGTGAGGAACATGTGTTTTTTTAGCCAAATTTTTAGGTTTGCAAAGGATTCTGGGTAACAGAACCTTGTCCGAGCCACACAAGTCACCCCATCTTGGATTCCCCTAGGTCTCTAGTTTTCAGAAATGCACAAGTTTGGTAGGTTTCCCTAGGTGCCAGCTGAGCTAGAGGCCAAAATCTACAGGTAGGCACTTTGCTAAAAACAGCTCTGTTTTCTGTGATGTGTCCACGTTGTGTTTTGGGGCATATCCTGTCGCGGGCGCTAGGCCTACCCACACAAGTGAGGTACCATTTTTATCGGGAGACTTGGGGGAGCGCTGGGTGGAAGGAAATTTGTGGCTCCTCTCAGATTCCAGAACTTTCTGCCACAGAAATATGAGGAACATGTGTATTTTTAGCCAAATTTTGAGGTTTGCAAAGGATTCTGGGTAACAGAACCTGGTCAGAGCCCCGCAAGTCACCCCATCTGGATTCCCCTAGGTCTCTAGTTTTCAAAAATGCACAGGTTTGGTAGGTTTCCCTAGGTGCCGGCTGAGCTAGAGGCCAAAATCTACAGGTAGGCACTTTGCTAAAAACAGCTCTGTTTTCTGTGATGTGTCCACATTGTGTTTTGGGGCACATCCTGTTGCGGGCGCTAGGCCTACCCACACAAGTGAGGTACCATTTTTATCGGGAGACTTGGGGGAGCACTGGTTGGAAGGAAATTTGTGGCTCCTCTCAGATTCCAGAACTTTCTGCCACAGAAATGTGAGGAACATGTGTATTTTTAGCCAAATCTTGAGGTTTGCAAAGGATTCTGGGTAACAGAACCTGGTCCGAGCCACACAAGTCACCCCATCTTGGATTCCCCTAGGTCTCTAGTTTTCTGAAATGCACAGGTTTGGTAGGTTTCCCTAGGTGCCGGCTGAGCTAGAGGCTAAAATCTACAGGTAGGCACTTTGCAAAAAACACCTCTGTTTTCTTAAAAAAATTTGGATGTGTCTACGTTGCGCTTTGGGGCGTTTCCTGTCACGGGCGCTAGGCCTACCCACACAAGTGAGGTATCATTATCATTTTTTTCGGGAGACTTGGGGGAACACTGGGTGGAAGGAAATTTGTGGCTCCTCTCAGATTCCAGAACTTTCTGCCACAGAAATGTGAGGAACATGTGTTTTTTTAGCCAAATTTTGAGGTTTGCAAAGGATTCTGGGTAACAGAACCTGGTCCGAGCCACATAAGTCACCCCATCTTGGATTTCCCTAGGTCTCTAGTTTTCAGAAATGCACAGGTTTGGTAGGTTTCCCTAGGTGCCGGCTGAGCTAGAGGCCAAAATCAACAGGTAGGCACTTTGCAAAAAACACCTCTGTTTCTTTCAAAAATTTGGATGTGTCCACATTGCGCTTTGGGGCGTTTCCTGTTGCGGGCGCTAGGCCTACCCACACAAGTGAGGTATCATTTTTATCGGGAGACTTGGGGGAACGCTGGGTGGAAGGAAATTTGTGGCTTCTCTCAGATTCCAGAACTTTCTGCCACAGAAATGTGAGGAACATGTGTTTTTTTAGCCAAATTTTGAGGTTTGCAAAGGATTCTGGGTAACAGAACCTGGTCCGAGCCACACAAATCACCCCATCTTGGATTCCCCTAGGTCTCTAGTTTTCAGAAATGCACAAGTTTGGTAGGTTTCCCTAGGTGCCAGCTGAGCTAGAGGCCAAAATCTACAGGTAGGCACTTTGCTAAAAACAGCTCTGTTTTCTGTGATGTGTCCACGTTGTGTTTTGGGGCATATCCTGTCGCGGGCGCTAGGCCTACCCACACAAGTGAGGTACCATTTTTATCGGGAGACTTGGGGGAGCGCTGGGTGGAAGGAAATTTGTGGCTCCTCTCAGATTCCAGAACTTTCTGCCACAGAAATATGAGGAACATGTGTATTTTTAGCCAAATTTTGAGGTTTGCAAAGGATTCTGGGTAACAGAACCTGGTCAGAGCCCCGCAAGTCACCCCATCTGGATTCCCCTAGGTCTCTAGTTTTCAAAAATGCACAGGTTTGGTAGGTTTCCCTAGGTGCCGGCTGAGCTAGAGGCCAAAATCTACAGGTAGGCACTTTGCTAAAAACAGCTCTGTTTTCTGTGATGTGTCCACATTGTGTTTTGGGGCACATCCTGTTGCGGGCGCTAGGCCTACCCACACAAGTGAGGTACCATTTTTATCGGGAGACTTGGGGGAGCACTGGTTGGAAGGAAATTTGTGGCTCTTCTCAGATTCCAGAACTTTCTGCCACAGAAATGTGAGGAACATGTGTATTTTTAGCCAAATCTTGAGGTTTGCAAAGGATTCTGGGTAACAGAACCTGGTCCGAGCCACACAAGTCACCCCATCTTGGATTCCCCTAGGTCTCTAGTTTTCTGAAATGCACAGGTTTGGTAGGTTTCCCTAGGTGCCGGCTGAGCTAGAGGCTAAAATCTACAGGTAGGCACTTTGCAAAAAACACCTCTGTTTTCTTAAAAAAATTTGGATGTGTCTACGTTGCGCTTTGGGGCGTTTCCTGTCACGGGCGCTAGGCCTACCCACACAAGTGAGGTATCATTATCATTTTTATCGGGAGACTTGGGGGAACACTGGGTGGAAGGAAATTTGTGGCTCCTCTCAGATTCCAGAACTTTCTGCCACAGAAATGTGAGGAACATGTGTTTTTTTAGCCAAATTTTGAGGTTTGCAAAGGATTCTGGGTAACAGAACCTGGTCCGAGCCACATAAGTCACCCCATCTTGGATTTCCCTAGGTCTCTAGTTTTCAGAAATGCACAGGTTTGGTAGGTTTCCCTAGGTGCCGGCTGAGCTAGAGGCCAAAATCAACAGGTAGGCACTTTGCAAAAAACACCTCTGTTTCTTTCAAAAATTTGGATGTGTCCACATTGCGCTTTGGGGCGTTTCCTGTTGCGGGCGCTAGGCCTACCCACACAAGTGAGGTATCATTTTTATCGGGAGACTTGGGGGAACGCTGGGTGGAAGGAAATTTGTGGCTCCTCTCAGATTCCAGAACTTTCTGCCACAGAAATGTGAGGAACATGTGTTTTTTTAGCCAAATTTTGAGGTTTGCAAAGGATTCTGGGTAACAGAACCTGGTCCGAGCCACACAAGTCACCCCATCTGGATTCCCCTAGGTCTCTAGTTTTAAAAAATGCACAGGTTTGGTAGGTTTCCCTAGGTGCCGGCTGAGCTAGAGGCCAAAATCTACAGGTAGGCACTTTGCTAAAAACAGCTCTGTTTTCCGTGATGTGTCCACGTTGTGTTTTGGGGCATATCCTGTCGCGGGCGCTAGGCCTACCCACACAAGTGAAGTACCATTTTTATCGGGAGACTTGGGGGAGCGCTGGGTGGAAGGAAATTTGTGGCTCCTCTCAGATTCCAGAACTTTCTGCCACAGAAATGTGAGGAACATGTGTTTTTTTAGCCAAATTTTTAGGTTTGCAAAGGATTCTGGGTAACAGAACCTTGTCCGAGCCACACAAGTCACCCCATCTTGGATTCCCCTAGGTCTCTAGTTTTCAGAAATGCACAAGTTTGGTAGGTTTCCCTAGGTGCCAGCTGAGCTAGAGGCCAAAATCTACAGGTAGGCACTTTGCTAAAAACAGCTCTGTTTTCTGTGATGTGTCCACGTTGTGTTTTGGGGCATATCCTGTCGCGGGCGCTAGGCCTACCCACACAAGTGAGGTACCATTTTTATCGGGAGACTTGGGGGAGCGCTGGGTGGAAGGAAATTTGTGGCTCCTCTCAGATTCCAGAACTTTCTGCCACAGAAATATGAGGAACATGTGTATTTTTAGCCAAATTTTGAGGTTTGCAAAGGATTCTGGGTAACAGAACCTGGTCAGAGCCCCGCAAGTCACCCCATCTGGATTCCCCTAGGTCTCTAGTTTTCAAAAATGCACAGGTTTGGTAGGTTTCCCTAGGTGCCGGCTGAGCTAGAGGCCAAAATCTACAGGTAGGCACTTTGCTAAAAACAGCTCTGTTTTCTGTGATGTGTCCACATTGTGTTTTGGGGCATATCCTGTCGCGGGCGCTAGGCCTACCCACACAAGTGAGGTACCATTTTTATCGGGAGACTTGGGGGAGCGCTGGGTGGAAGGAAATTTGTGGCTCCTCTCAGATTCCAGAACTTTCTGCCACAGAAATATGAGGAACATGTGTATTTTTAGCCAAATCTTGAGGTTTGCAAAGGATTCTGGGTAACAGAACCTGGTCCGAGCCACACAAGTCACCCCATCTTGGATTCCCCTAGGTCTCTAGTTTTCAGAAATGCACAGGTTTGGTAGGTTTCCCTAGGTGCCGGCTGAGCTAGAGGCTAAAATCTACAGGTAGGCACTTTGCAAAAAACACCTCTGTTTTCTTAAAACAATTTGGATGTGCCTACGTTGCGCTTTGGGCCTTTCCTGTCGCGGACGCTAGGCCTACCCACACAAGTGAGGTATCATTATCATTTTTATCCGGAGACTTGGGGGAACACTGGGTGGAAGGAAATTTGTGGCTCCTCTCAGATTCCAGAACTTTCTGCCACAGAAATGTGAGAAACATGTGTTTTTTTAGCCAAATTTTGAGGTTTGCAAAGGATTCTGGGTAACAGAACTTGGTCCGAGCCACATAAGTCACCCCATCTTGGATTTCCCTAGGTCTCTAGTTTTCAGAAATGCACAGGTTTGGTAGGTTTCCCTAGGTGCCGGCTGAGCTAGAGGCCAAAATCAACAGGTAGGCACTTTGCAAAAAACACCTCTGTTTCTTTCAAAAATTTGGATGTGTCCACATTGCGCTTTGGGGCTTTTCCTGTTGCGGGCGCTAGGCCTACCCACACAAGTGAGGTATCATTTTTATCGGGAGACTTGGGGGAACGCTGGGTGGAAGGAAATTTGTGGCTCCTCTCAGATTCCAGAACTTTCTGCCACAGAAATGTGAGGAACATGTGTTTTATTAGCCAAATTTTGAGGTTTGCAAAGGATTCTGGGTAACAGAACCTGGTCCGAGCCACACAAGTCACCCCATCTTGGATTCCCCTAGGTCTCTAGTTTTCAGAAATGCACAGGTTTGGTAGGTTTCCCTAGGTGCCGGCTGAGCTAGAGGCTAAAATCTACAGGTAGGCACTTTGCTAAAAACAGCTCTGTTTTCTGTGATGTGTCCACGTTGTGTTTTGGGGCATATCCTGTCGCGGGCGCTAGGCCTACCCACACAAGTGAGGTACCATTTTTATCGAGAGACTTGGGGGAGCGCTGGGTGGAAGGAAATTTGTGGCTCCTCTCAGATTCCAGAAGTTTCTGCCACAGAAATATGAGGAACATGTGTTTTTTTAGCCAACTTTTGAGGTTTGCAAAGGATTCTGGGTAACAGAACCTGGTCCGAGCCACACAAGTCACCCCATCTTGGATTCCCCTAGGTCTCTAGTTTTCAGAAATGCACAGGTTTGGTAGGTTTCCCTAGGTGCCGGCTGAGCTAGAGGCCAAAATCTACAGGTAGGCATTTTGCAAAAAACAACTCTGTTTTCTTTTTAAAAATTTGGATGTGTCTACGTTGCGCTTTGGGGCGTTTCCTGTCGCGGGGGCTAGGCCTACCCACACAAGTGAGGTATCATTATCATTTTTATCGGGAGACTTGGGGGAACGCTGGGTGGAAGGAAATTTGTGGCTCCTCTCAGATTCCAGAACTTTCTGCCACAGAAATGTGAGGAACATGTGTTTTTTTAGCCAAATGTTGAGGTTTGCAAAGGATTCTGGGTAACAGAACCTGGTCCGAGCCACACAAGTCACCCCATCTTGGATTCCCCTAGGTCTCTAGTTTTCAGAAATGAACAGGTTTGGTAGGTTTCCCTAGGTGCCGGCTGAGCTAGAGGCCAAAATCAACAGGTAGGCACTTTGCAAAAAACACCTCTGTTTTCTTTCAAAAATTTGGATGTGTCCACATTGCGCTTTGGGGCGTTTCCTGTTGCGGGCGCTAGGCCAACCCACACAAGTGAGGTATCATTTTTATCGGGAGACTTGGGGGAACACTGGGTGGAAGGAAATTTGTGGCTCCTCTCAGATTCCAGAACTTTCTGCCACAGAAATGTGAGGAACATGTGTTTTTTTAGCCAAATTTTGAGGTTTGCAAAGGATTCTGGGTAACAGAACCTGGTCCGAGCCACACAAGTCACCCCATCTGGATTCCCCTAGGTCTCTAGTTTTCAAAAATGCACAGGTTTGGTAGGTTTCCCTAGGTGCCGGCTGAGCTAGAGGCCAAAATCTACAGGTAGGCACTTTGCTAAAAACAGCTCTGTTTTCTGTGATGTGTCCACGTTGTGTTTTGGGGCATATCCTGTCGCGGGCGCTAGGCCTACCCACACAAGTGAGGTACCATTTTTATCGGGAGACTTGGGGGAGCGCTGGGTGGAAGGAAATTTGTGGCTCCTCTCAGATTCCAGAACTTTCTGCCACAGAAATGTGAGGTACATGTGTTTTTTTAGCCAAATTTTTAGGTTTGCAAAGGATTCTGGGTAACAGAACCTGGTCCGAGCCACACAAGTCACCCCATCTTGGATTCCCCTAGGTCTCTAGTTTTCAGAAATGCACAAGTTTGGTAGGTTTCCCTAGGTGCCAGCTGAGCTAGAGGACAAAATCTACAGGTAGGCACTTTGCTAAAAACAGCTCTGTTTTCTGTGATGTGTCCACGTTGTGTTTTGGGGCATATCCTGTCGCGGGCGCTAGGCCTACCCACACAAGTGAGGTACCATTTTTATCGGGAGACTTGGGGGAGCGCTGGGTGGAAGGAAATTTGTGGCTCCTCTCAGATTCCAGAACTTTCTGCCACAGAAATATGAGGAACATGTGTATTTTTAGCCAAATTTTGAGGTTTGCAAAGGATTCTGGGTAACAGAACCTGGTCAGAGCCCCGCAAGTCACCCCATCTGGATTCCCCTAGGTCTCTAGTTTTCAAAAATGCACAGGTTTGGTAGGTTTCCCTAGGTGCCGGCTGAGCTAGAGGCCAAAATCTACAGGTAGGCACTTTGCTAAAAACAGCTCTGTTTTCTGTGATGTGTCCACATTGTGTTTTGGGGCATATCCTGTCGCGGGCGCTAGGCCTACCCACACAAGTGAGGTACCATTTTTATCGGGAGACTTGGGGGAGCGCTGGGTGGAAGGAAATTTGTGGCTCCTCTCAGATTCCAGAACTTTCTGCCACAGAAATGTGAGGAACATGTGTATTTTTAGCCAAATCTTGAGGTTTGCAAAGGATTCTGGGTAACAGAACCTGGTCCGAGCCACACAAGTCACCCCATCTTGGATTCCCCTAGGTCTCTAGTTTATAGAAATGCACAGGTTTGGTAGATTTCCCTAGGTGCCGGCTGAGCTAGAGGCCAAAATCAACAGGTAGGCACTTTGCAAAAAACACCTCTGTTTTCTTTCAAAAATTTGGATGTGTCCACATTGCGCTTTGGGGCGTTTCCTGTTGCGGGCGCTAGGCCTACCCACACAAGTGAGGTATCATTTTTATCGGGAGACTTGGGGGAACGCTGGGTGGAAGAAAATTTGTGGCTCCTCTCAGATTCCAGAACTTTCTGCCACAGAAATGTGAGGAACATGTGTTTTTTTAGCCAAATTTTGAGGTTTGCCAAGGATTCTGGGTAACAGAACCTGGTCCGAGCCACACAAGTCACCCCATCTTGGATTCCCCTAGGTCTCTAGTTTTCAGAAATGCACAGGTTTGGTAGGTTTCCCTAGGTGCCGGCTGAGCTAGAGGCCAAAACCTACAGGTAGGACTTTGCAAAAAACACCTCTGTTTTCTTTCAAAAAATTGGATGTGTCCACGTTGCGCTTTGGGGCGTCTCCTGTCGCGGGCGCTAGGCCTACCCACACAAGTGAGGTATCATTTTTATCGGGAGACTTGGGGGAACACTGGGTGGAAGAAAATTTGTGGCTCCTCTAAGATTCCAGAACTTTCTGCCACAGAAATGTGAGGAACATGTGTTTTTTTAGCCACATTTTGAGGTTTGCAAAGGATTCTGGGTAACAGAACCTGGTCCGAGCCACACAAGTCACCCCATCTTGGATTCCCCTAAGTCTCTAGTTTTCAGAAATGCACAGGTTTGGTAGGTTTCCCTAGGTGCCGGCTGAGCTAGAGGCCAAAATCTACAGGTAGGCACTTTGCTAAAAACAGCTCTGTTTTCTGTGATGTGTCCACGTTGTGTTTTGGGGCATATCCTGTCGCGGGCGCTAGGCCTACCCACACAAGTGAGGTACCATTTTTATCGGGAGACTAGGGGGAGCGCTGGGTGGAAGGAAATTTGTGGCTCCTCTCAGATTCCAGAACTTTCTGCCACAGAAATGTGAGGAACATGTGTTTTTTTAGCCAAATTTTTAGGTTTGCAAAGGATTCTGGGTAACAGAACCTGGTCCGAGCCACACAAGTCACCCCATCTTGGATTCCCCTAGGTCTCTAGTTTTCAGAAATGCACAAGTTTGGTAGGTTTCCCTAGGTGCCAGCTGAGCTAGAGGCCAAAATCTACAGGTAGGCACTTTGCTAAAAACAGCTCTGTTTTCTGTGATGTGTCCACGTTGTGTTTTGGGGCATATCCTGTCGTGGGCGCTAGGCCTCCCACACCAGTGAGGTACCATTTTTATCGGGAGACTTGGGGGAGCGCTGGGTGGAAGGAAATTTGTGGCTCCTCTCAGATTCCAGAACTTTCTGCCACAGAAATATGAGGAACATGTGTATTTTTAGCCAAATTTTGAGGTTTGCAAAGGATTCTGGGTAACAGAACCTGGTCAGAGCCCCGCAAGTCACCCCATCTGGATTCCCCTAGGTCTCTAGTTTTCAAAAATGCACAGGTTTGGTAGGTTTCCCTAGGTGCCGGCTGAGCTAGAGGCCAAAATCTACAGGTAGGCACTTTGCTAAAAACAGCTCTGTTTTCTGTGATGTGTCCACATTGTGTTTTGGGGCATATCCTTTTGCGGGCGCTAGGCCTACCCACACAAGTGAGGTACCATTTTTATCGGGAGACTTGGGGGAGCGCTGGGTGGAAGGAAATTTGTGGCTCCTCTCAGATTCCAGAACTTTCTGCCACAGAAATGTGAGGAACATGTGTATTTTTAGCCAAATCTTGAGGTTTGCAAAGGATTCTGGGTAACAGAACCTGGTCCGAGCCACACAAGTCACCCCATCTTGGATTCCCCTAGGTCTCTAGTTTTCTGAAATGCACAGGTTTGGTAGGTTTCCCTAGGTGCCGGTTGAGCTAGAGGCTAAAATCTACAGGTAGGCACTTTGCAAAAAACACCTCTGTTTTCTTTAAAAAATTTGGATGTGTCTACGTTGCGCTTTGGGGCGTTTCCTGTCACGGGCGCTAGGCCTACCCACACAAGTGAGGTATCATTATCATTTTTATCGGGAGACTTGGGGGAACACTGGGTGGAAGGAAATTTGTGGCTCCTCTCAGATTCCAGAACTTTCTGCCACAGAAATGTGAGGAACATGTGTTTTTTTAGCCAAATTTTGAGGTTTGCAAAGGATTCTGGGTAACAGAACCTGGTCCGAGCCACATAAGTCACCCCATCTTGGATTTCCCTAGGTATCTAGTTTTCAGAAATGCACAGGTTTGGTAGGTTTCCCTAGGTGCCGGCTGAGCTAGAGGCCAAAATCAACAGGTAGGCACTTTGCAAAAAACACCTCTGTTTCTTTCAAAAATTTGGATGTGTCCACATTGCGCTTTGGGGCGTTTCCTGTTGCGGGCGCTAGGCCTACCCAGACAAGTGAGGTATCATTTTTATCGTGAGACTTGGGGGAACGCTGGGTGGAAGGAAATTTGTGGCTCCTCTCAGATTCCAGAACTTTCTGCCACAGAAATGTGAGGAACATGTGTTTTTTTAGCCAAATTTTGAGGTTTGCAAAGGATTCTGGGTAACAGAACCTGGTCCGAGCCACACAAGTCACCCCATCTTGGATTCCCCTAGGTCTCTAGTTTTCAGAAATGAACAGGTTTGGTAGGTTTCCCTAGGTGCCGGCTGAGCTAGAGGCCAAAATCAACAGGTAGGCACTTTGCAAAAAACACCTCTGTTTTCTTTCAAAAATTTGGATGTGTCCACATTGCGCTTTGGGGCGTTTCCTGTTGCGGGCGCTAGGCCTACCCACACAAGTGAGGTATCATTTTTATCGGGAGACTTGGGGGAACACTGGGTGGAAGGAAATTTGTGGCTCCTCTCAGATTCCAGAACTTTCTGCCACAGAAATGTGAGGAACATGTGTTTTTTTAGCCAAATTTTGAGGTTTGCAAAGGATTCTGGGTAACAGAACCTGGTCCGAGCCACACAAGTCACCCCATCTGGATTCCCCTAGGTCTCTAGTTTTAAAAAATGCACAGGTTTGGTAGGTTTCCCTAGGTGCCGGCTGAGCTAGAGGCCAAAATCTACAGGTAGGCACTTTGCTAAAAACAGCTCTGTTTTCTGTGATGTGTCCACATTGTGTTTTGGGGCATATCCTGTCGCGTGCGCTAGGCCTACCCACACAAGTGTGGTACCATTTTTATCGGGAGACTTGGGGGAGCGCTGGGTGGAAGGAAATTTGTGGCTCCTCTCAGATTCCAGAACTTTCTGCCACAGAAATGTGAGGAACATGTGTATTTTTAGCCAAATCTTGAGGTTTGCAAAGGATTCTGGGTAACAGAACATGGTCCGAGCCACACAAGTCACCCCATCTTGGATTCCCCTAGGTCTCTAGTTTATAGAAATGCACAGGTTTGGTAGATTTCCCTAGGTGCTGGCTGAGCTAGAGGCCAAAATCAACAGGTAGGCACTTTGCAAAAAACACCTCTGTTTTCTTTCAAAAATTTGGATGTGTCCACATTGCGCTTTGGGGCGTTTCCTGTTGCGGGTGCTAGGCCTACCCACACAAGTGAGGTATCATTTTTATCGGGAGACTTGGGGGAACGCTGGGTGGAAGAAAATTTGTGGCTCCTCTCAGATTCCAGAACTTTCTGCCACAGAAATGTGAGGAACATGTGTTTTTTTAGCCAAATTTTGAGGTTTGCAAAGGATTCTGGGTAACAGAACCTGGTCCGAGCCACACAAGTCACCCCATCTTGGATTCCCCTAGGTCTCTAGTTTTCAGAAATGCACAGGTTTGGTAGGTTTCCCTAGGTGCCGGCTGAGCTAGAGGCCAAAACCTACAGGTAGGGACTTTGCAAAAAACACCTCTGTTTTCTTTCAAAAAATTGGATGTGTCCACGTTGCGCTTTGGGGCGTCTCCTGTCGCGGGCGCTAGGCCTACCCACACAAGTGAGGTATCATTTTTATCGGGAGACTTGGGGGAACACTGGGTGGAATAAAATTTGTGGCTCCTCTAAGATTCCAGAACTTTCTGCCACAGAAATGTGAGGAACATGTGTTTTTTTAGCCACATTTTGAGGTTTGCAAAGGATTCTGGGTAACAGAACCTGGTCCGAGCCACACAAGTCACCCCATCTTGGATTCCCCTAGGTCTCTAGTTTTCAGAAATGCACAGGTTTGGTAGGTTTCCCTAGGTGCCGGCTGAGCTAGAGGCCAAAATCTACAGGTAGGCACTTTGCTAAAAACAGCTCTGTTTTCTGTGATGTGTCCACGTTGTGTTTTGGGGCATATCCTGTCGCGGGCGCTAGGCCTACCCACACAAGTGAGGTACCATTTTTATCGGGAGACTTGGGGGAGCGCTGGGTGGAAGGAAATTTGTGGCTCCTCTCAGATTCCAGAACTTTCTGCCACAGAAATGTGATGATCATGTGTTTTTTTAGCCAAATTTTTAGGTTTGCAAAGGATTCTGGGTAACAGAACCTGGTCCGAGCCACACAAATCACCCCATCTTGGATTCCCCTAGGTCTCTAGTTTTCAGAAATGCACAAGTTTGGTAGGTTTCCATAGGTGCCAGCTGAGCTAGAGGCCAAAATCTACAGGTAGGCACTTTGCTAAAAACAGCTCTGTTTTCTGTGATGTGTCCACGTTGTGTTTTGGGGCATATCCTGTCGCGGGCGCTAGGCCTACCCACACAAGTGAGGTACCATTTTTATCGGGAGACTTGGGGGAGCGCTGGGTGGAAGGAAATTTGTGGCTCCTCTCAGATTCCAGAACTTTCTGCCACAGAAATATGAGGAACATGTGTATTTTTAGCCAAATTTTGAGGTTTGCAAAGGATTCTGGGTAACAGAACCTGGTCAGAGCCCCGCAAGTCACCCCATCTGGATTCCCCTAGGTCTCTAGTTTTCAAAAATGCACAGGTTTGGTAGGTTTCCCTAGGTGCCGGCTGAGCTAGAGGCCAAAATCTACAGGTAGGCACTTTGCTAAAAACAGCTCTGTTTTCTGTGATGTGTCCACATTGTGTTTTGGGGCACATCCTGTTGCGGGCGCTAGGCCTACCCACACAAGTGAGGTACCATTTTTATCGGGAGACTTGGGGGAGCACTGGTTGGAAGGAAATTTGTGGCTCCTCTCAGATTCCAGAACTTTCTGCCACAGAAATGTGAGGAACATGTGTATTTTTAGCCAAATCTTGAGGTTTGCAAAGGATTCTGGGTAACAGAACCTGGTCCGAGCCACACAAGTCACCCCATCTTGGATTCCCCTAGGTCTCTAGTTTTCTGAAATGCACAGGTTTGGTAGGTTTCCCTAGGTGCCGGCTGAGCTAGAGGCTAAAATCTACAGGTAGGCACTTTGCAAAAAACACCTCTGTTTTCTTAAAAAAATTTGGATGTGTCTACGTTGCGCTTTGGGGCGTTTCCTGTCACGGGCGCTAGGCCTACCCACACAAGTGAGGTATCATTATCATTTTTTTCGGGAGACTTGGGGGAACACTGGGTGGAAGGAAATTTGTGGCTCCTCTCAGATTCCAGAACTTTCTGCCACAGAAATGTGAGGAACATGTGTTTTTTTAGCCAAATTTTGAGGTTTGCAAAGGATTCTGGGTAACAGAACCTGGTCCGAGCCACATAAGTCACCCCATCTTGGATTTCCCTAGGTCTCTAGTTTTCAGAAATGCACAGGTTTGGTAGGTTTCCCTAGGTGCCGGCTGAGCTAGAGGCCAAAATCAACAGGTAGGCACTTTGCAAAAAACACCTCTGTTTCTTTCAAAAATTTGGATGTGTCCACATTGCGCTTTGGGGCGTTTCCTGTTGCGGGCGCTAGGCCTACCCACACAAGTGAGGTATCATTTTTATCGGGAGACTTGGGGGAACGCTGGGTGGAAGGAAATTTGTGGCTTCTCTCAGATTCCAGAACTTTCTGCCACAGAAATGTGAGGAACATGTGTTTTTTTAGCCAAATTTTGAGGTTTGCAAAGGATTCTGGGTAACAGAACCTGGTCCGAGCCACACAAATCACCCCATCTTGGATTCCCCTAGGTCTCTAGTTTTCAGAAATGCACAAGTTTGGTAGGTTTCCCTAGGTGCCAGCTGAGCTAGAGGCCAAAATCTACAGGTAGGCACTTTGCTAAAAACAGCTCTGTTTTCTGTGATGTGTCCACGTTGTGTTTTGGGGCATATCCTGTCGCGGGCGCTAGGCCTACCCACACAAGTGAGGTACCATTTTTATCGGGAGACTTGGGGGAGCGCTGGGTGGAAGGAAATTTGTGGCTCCTCTCAGATTCCAGAACTTTCTGCCACAGAAATATGAGGAACATGTGTATTTTTAGCCAAATTTTGAGGTTTGCAAAGGATTCTGGGTAACAGAACCTGGTCAGAGCCCCGCAAGTCACCCCATCTGGATTCCCCTAGGTCTCTAGTTTTCAAAAATGCACAGGTTTGGTAGGTTTCCCTAGGTGCCGGCTGAGCTAGAGGCCAAAATCTACAGGTAGGCACTTTGCTAAAAACAGCTCTGTTTTCTGTGATGTGTCCACATTGTGTTTTGGGGCACATCCTGTTGCGGGCGCTAGGCCTACCCACACAAGTGAGGTACCATTTTTATCGGGAGACTTGGGGGAGCACTGGTTGGAAGGAAATTTGTGGCTCTTCTCAGATTCCAGAACTTTCTGCCACAGAAATGTGAGGAACATGTGTATTTTTAGCCAAATCTTGAGGTTTGCAAAGGATTCTGGGTAACAGAACCTGGTCCGAGCCACACAAGTCACCCCATCTTGGATTCCCCTAGGTCTCTAGTTTTCTGAAATGCACAGGTTTGGTAGGTTTCCCTAGGTGCCGGCTGAGCTAGAGGCTAAAATCTACAGGTAGGCACTTTGCAAAAAACACCTCTGTTTTCTTAAAAAAATTTGGATGTGTCTACGTTGCGCTTTGGGGCGTTTCCTGTCACGGGCGCTAGGCCTACCCACACAAGTGAGGTATCATTATCATTTTTATCGGGAGACTTGGGGGAACACTGGGTGGAAGGAAATTTGTGGCTCCTCTCAGATTCCAGAACTTTCTGCCACAGAAATGTGAGGAACATGTGTTTTTTTAGCCAAATTTTGAGGTTTGCAAAGGATTCTGGGTAACAGAACCTGGTCCGAGCCACATAAGTCACCCCATCTTGGATTTCCCTAGGTCTCTAGTTTTCAGAAATGCACAGGTTTGGTAGGTTTCCCTAGGTGCCGGCTGAGCTAGAGGCCAAAATCAACAGGTAGGCACTTTGCAAAAAACACCTCTGTTTCTTTCAAAAATTTGGATGTGTCCACATTGCGCTTTGGGGCGTTTCCTGTTGCGGGCGCTAGGCCTACCCACACAAGTGAGGTATCATTTTTATCGGGAGACTTGGGGGAACGCTGGGTGGAAGGAAATTTGTGGCTCCTCTCAGATTCCAGAACTTTCTGCCACAGAAATGTGAGGAACATGTGTTTTTTTAGCCAAATTTTGAGGTTTGCAAAGGATTCTGGGTAACAGAACCTGGTCCGAGCCACACAAGTCACCCCATCTGGATTCCCCTAGGTCTCTAGTTTTAAAAAATGCACAGGTTTGGTAGGTTTCCCTAGGTGCCGGCTGAGCTAGAGGCCAAAATCTACAGGTAGGCACTTTGCTAAAAACAGCTCTGTTTTCCGTGATGTGTCCACGTTGTGTTTTGGGGCATATCCTGTCGCGGGCGCTAGGCCTACCCACACAAGTGAAGTACCATTTTTATCGGGAGACTTGGGGGAGCGCTGGGTGGAAGGAAATTTGTGGCTCCTCTCAGATTCCAGAACTTTCTGCCACAGAAATGTGAGGAACATGTGTTTTTTTAGCCAAATTTTTAGGTTTGCAAAGGATTCTGGGTAACAGAACCTTGTCCGAGCCACACAAGTCACCCCATCTTGGATTCCCCTAGGTCTCTAGTTTTCAGAAATGCACAAGTTTGGTAGGTTTCCCTAGGTGCCAGCTGAGCTAGAGGCCAAAATCTACAGGTAGGCACTTTGCTAAAAACAGCTCTGTTTTCTGTGATGTGTCCACGTTGTGTTTTGGGGCATATCCTGTCGCGGGCGCTAGGCCTACCCACACAAGTGAGGTACCATTTTTATCGGGAGACTTGGGGGAGCGCTGGGTGGAAGGAAATTTGTGGCTCCTCTCAGATTCCAGAACTTTCTGCCACAGAAATATGAGGAACATGTGTATTTTTAGCCAAATTTTGAGGTTTGCAAAGGATTCTGGGTAACAGAACCTGGTCAGAGCCCCGCAAGTCACCCCATCTGGATTCCCCTAGGTCTCTAGTTTTCAAAAATGCACAGGTTTGGTAGGTTTCCCTAGGTGCCGGCTGAGCTAGAGGCCAAAATCTACAGGTAGGCACTTTGCTAAAAACAGCTCTGTTTTCTGTGATGTGTCCACATTGTGTTTTGGGGCATATCCTGTCGCGGGCGCTAGGCCTACCCACACAAGTGAGGTACCATTTTTATCGGGAGACTTGGGGGAGCGCTGGGTGGAAGGAAATTTGTGGCTCCTCTCAGATTCCAGAACTTTCTGCCACAGAAATATGAGGAACATGTGTATTTTTAGCCAAATCTTGAGGTTTGCAAAGGATTCTGGGTAACAGAACCTGGTCCGAGCCACACAAGTCACCCCATCTTGGATTCCCCTAGGTCTCTAGTTTTCAGAAATGCACAGGTTTGGTAGGTTTCCCTAGGTGCCGGCTGAGCTAGAGGCTAAAATCTACAGGTAGGCACTTTGCAAAAAACACCTCTGTTTTCTTAAAACAATTTGGATGTGCCTACGTTGCGCTTTGGGCCTTTCCTGTCGCGGACGCTAGGCCTACCCACACAAGTGAGGTATCATTATCATTTTTATCCGGAGACTTGGGGGAACACTGGGTGGAAGGAAATTTGTGGCTCCTCTCAGATTCCAGAACTTTCTGCCACAGAAATGTGAGAAACATGTGTTTTTTTAGCCAAATTTTGAGGTTTGCAAAGGATTCTGGGTAACAGAACTTGGTCCGAGCCACATAAGTCACCCCATCTTGGATTTCCCTAGGTCTCTAGTTTTCAGAAATGCACAGGTTTGGTAGGTTTCCCTAGGTGCCGGCTGAGCTAGAGGCCAAAATCAACAGGTAGGCACTTTGCAAAAAACACCTCTGTTTCTTTCAAAAATTTGGATGTGTCCACATTGCGCTTTGGGGCTTTTCCTGTTGCGGGCGCTAGGCCTACCCACACAAGTGAGGTATCATTTTTATCGGGAGACTTGGGGGAACGCTGGGTGGAAGGAAATTTGTGGCTCCTCTCAGATTCCAGAACTTTCTGCCACAGAAATGTGAGGAACATGTGTTTTTTTAGCCAAATTTTGAGGTTTGCAAAGGATTCTGGGTAACAGAACCTGGTCCGAGCCACACAAGTCACCCCATCTTGGATTCCCCTAGGTCTCTAGTTTTCAGAAATGCACAGGTTTGGTAGGTTTCCCTAGGTGCCGGCTGAGCTAGAGGCTAAAATCTACAGGTAGGCACTTTGCTAAAAACAGCTCTGTTTTCTGTGATGTGTCCACGTTGTGTTTTGGGGCATATCCTGTCGCGGGCGCTAGGCCTACCCACACAAGTGAGGTACCATTTTTATCGAGAGACTTGGGGGAGCGCTGGGTGGAAGGAAATTTGTGGCTCCTCTCAGATTCCAGAAGTTTCTGCCACAGAAATATGAGGAACATGTGTTTTTTTAGCCAACTTTTGAGGTTTGCAAAGGATTCTGGGTAACAGAACCTGGTCCGAGCCACACAAGTCACCCCATCTTGGATTCCCCTAGGTCTCTAGTTTTCAGAAATGCACAGGTTTGGTAGGTTTCCCTAGGTGCCGGCTGAGCTAGAGGCCAAAATCTACAGGTAGGCATTTTGCAAAAAACAACTCTGTTTTCTTTTTAAAAATTTGGATGTGTCTACGTTGCGCTTTGGGGCGTTTCCTGTCGCGGGGGCTAGGCCTACCCACACAAGTGAGGTATCATTATCATTTTTATCGGGAGACTTGGGGGAACGCTGGGTGGAAGGAAATTTGTGGCTCCTCTCAGATTCCAGAACTTTCTGCCACAGAAATGTGAGGAACATGTGTTTTTTTAGCCAAATGTTGAGGTTTGCAAAGGATTCTGGGTAACAGAACCTGGTCCGAGCCACACAAGTCACCCCATCTTGGATTCCCCTAGGTCTCTAGTTTTCAGAAATGAACAGGTTTGGTAGGTTTCCCTAGGTGCCGGCTGAGCTAGAGGCCAAAATCAACAGGTAGGCACTTTGCAAAAAACACCTCTGTTTTCTTTCAAAAATTTGGATGTGTCCACATTGCGCTTTGGGGCGTTTCCTGTTGCGGGCGCTAGGCCAACCCACACAAGTGAGGTATCATTTTTATCGGGAGACTTGGGGGAACACTGGGTGGAAGGAAATTTGTGGCTCCTCTCAGATTCCAGAACTTTCTGCCACAGAAATGTGAGGAACATGTGTTTTTTTAGCCAAATTTTGAGGTTTGCAAAGGATTCTGGGTAACAGAACCTGGTCCGAGCCACACAAGTCACCCCATCTGGATTCCCCTAGGTCTCTAGTTTTCAAAAATGCACAGGTTTGGTAGGTTTCCCTAGGTGCCGGCTGAGCTAGAGGCCAAAATCTACAGGTAGGCACTTTGCTAAAAACAGCTCTGTTTTCTGTGATGTGTCCACGTTGTGTTTTGGGGCATATCCTGTCGCGGGCGCTAGGCCTACCCACACAAGTGAGGTACCATTTTTATCGGGAGACTTGGGGGAGCGCTGGGTGGAAGGAAATTTGTGGCTCCTCTCAGATTCCAGAACTTTCTGCCACAGAAATGTGAGGTACATGTGTTTTTTTAGCCAAATTTTTAGGTTTGCAAAGGATTCTGGGTAACAGAACCTGGTCCGAGCCACACAAGTCACCCCATCTTGGATTCCCCTAGGTCTCTAGTTTTCAGAAATGCACAAGTTTGGTAGGTTTCCCTAGGTGCCAGCTGAGCTAGAGGACAAAATCTACAGGTAGGCACTTTGCTAAAAACAGCTCTGTTTTCTGTGATGTGTCCACGTTGTGTTTTGGGGCATATCCTGTCGCGGGCGCTAGGCCTACCCACACAAGTGAGGTACCATTTTTATCGGGAGACTTGGGGGAGCGCTGGGTGGAAGGAAATTTGTGGCTCCTCTCAGATTCCAGAACTTTCTGCCACAGAAATATGAGGAACATGTGTATTTTTAGCCAAATTTTGAGGTTTGCAAAGGATTCTGGGTAACAGAACCTGGTCAGAGCCCCGCAAGTCACCCCATCTGGATTCCCCTAGGTCTCTAGTTTTCAAAAATGCACAGGTTTGGTAGGTTTCCCTAGGTGCCGGCTGAGCTAGAGGCCAAAATCTACAGGTAGGCACTTTGCTAAAAACAGCTCTGTTTTCTGTGATGTGTCCACATTGTGTTTTGGGGCATATCCTGTCGCGGGCGCTAGGCCTACCCACACAAGTGAGGTACCATTTTTATCGGGAGACTTGGGGGAGCGCTGGGTGGAAGGAAATTTGTGGCTCCTCTCAGATTCCAGAACTTTCTGCCACAGAAATGTGAGGAACATGTGTATTTTTAGCCAAATCTTGAGGTTTGCAAAGGATTCTGGGTAACAGAACCTGGTCCGAGCCACACAAGTCACCCCATCTTGGATTCCCCTAGGTCTCTAGTTTATAGAAATGCACAGGTTTGGTAGATTTCCCTAGGTGCCGGCTGAGCTAGAGGCCAAAATCAACAGGTAGGCACTTTGCAAAAAACACCTCTGTTTTCTTTCAAAAATTTGGATGTGTCCACATTGCGCTTTGGGGCGTTTCCTGTTGCGGGCGCTAGGCCTACCCACACAAGTGAGGTATCATTTTTATCGGGAGACTTGGGGGAACGCTGGGTGGAAGAAAATTTGTGGCTCCTCTCAGATTCCAGAACTTTCTGCCACAGAAATGTGAGGAACATGTGTTTTTTTAGCCAAATTTTGAGGTTTGCCAAGGATTCTGGGTAACAGAACCTGGTCCGAGCCACACAAGTCACCCCATCTTGGATTCCCCTAGGTCTCTAGTTTTCAGAAATGCACAGGTTTGGTAGGTTTCCCTAGGTGCCGGCTGAGCTAGAGGCCAAAACCTACAGGTAGGACTTTGCAAAAAACACCTCTGTTTTCTTTCAAAAAATTGGATGTGTCCACGTTGCGCTTTGGGGCGTCTCCTGTCGCGGGCGCTAGGCCTACCCACACAAGTGAGGTATCATTTTTATCGGGAGACTTGGGGGAACACTGGGTGGAAGAAAATTTGTGGCTCCTCTAAGATTCCAGAACTTTCTGCCACAGAAATGTGAGGAACATGTGTTTTTTTAGCCACATTTTGAGGTTTGCAAAGGATTCTGGGTAACAGAACCTGGTCCGAGCCACACAAGTCACCCCATCTTGGATTCCCCTAAGTCTCTAGTTTTCAGAAATGCACAGGTTTGGTAGGTTTCCCTAGGTGCCGGCTGAGCTAGAGGCCAAAATCTACAGGTAGGCACTTTGCTAAAAACAGCTCTGTTTTCTGTGATGTGTCCACGTTGTGTTTTGGGGCATATCCTGTCGCGGGCGCTAGGCCTACCCACACAAGTGAGGTACCATTTTTATCGGGAGACTAGGGGGAGCGCTGGGTGGAAGGAAATTTGTGGCTCCTCTCAGATTCCAGAACTTTCTGCCACAGAAATGTGAGGAACATGTGTTTTTTTAGCCAAATTTTTAGGTTTGCAAAGGATTCTGGGTAACAGAACCTGGTCCGAGCCACACAAGTCACCCCATCTTGGATTCCCCTAGGTCTCTAGTTTTCAGAAATGCACAAGTTTGGTAGGTTTCCCTAGGTGCCAGCTGAGCTAGAGGCCAAAATCTACAGGTAGGCACTTTGCTAAAAACAGCTCTGTTTTCTGTGATGTGTCCACGTTGTGTTTTGGGGCATATCCTGTCGTGGGCGCTAGGCCTCCCACACCAGTGAGGTACCATTTTTATCGGGAGACTTGGGGGAGCGCTGGGTGGAAGGAAATTTGTGGCTCCTCTCAGATTCCAGAACTTTCTGCCACAGAAATATGAGGAACATGTGTATTTTTAGCCAAATTTTGAGGTTTGCAAAGGATTCTGGGTAACAGAACCTGGTCAGAGCCCCGCAAGTCACCCCATCTGGATTCCCCTAGGTCTCTAGTTTTCAAAAATGCACAGGTTTGGTAGGTTTCCCTAGGTGCCGGCTGAGCTAGAGGCCAAAATCTACAGGTAGGCACTTTGCTAAAAACAGCTCTGTTTTCTGTGATGTGTCCACATTGTGTTTTGGGGCATATCCTTTTGCGGGCGCTAGGCCTACCCACACAAGTGAGGTACCATTTTTATCGGGAGACTTGGGGGAGCGCTGGGTGGAAGGAAATTTGTGGCTCCTCTCAGATTCCAGAACTTTCTGCCACAGAAATGTGAGGAACATGTGTATTTTTAGCCAAATCTTGAGGTTTGCAAAGGATTCTGGGTAACAGAACCTGGTCCGAGCCACACAAGTCACCCCATCTTGGATTCCCCTAGGTCTCTAGTTTTCTGAAATGCACAGGTTTGGTAGGTTTCCCTAGGTGCCGGTTGAGCTAGAGGCTAAAATCTACAGGTAGGCACTTTGCAAAAAACACCTCTGTTTTCTTTAAAAAATTTGGATGTGTCTACGTTGCGCTTTGGGGCGTTTCCTGTCACGGGCGCTAGGCCTACCCACACAAGTGAGGTATCATTATCATTTTTATCGGGAGACTTGGGGGAACACTGGGTGGAAGGAAATTTGTGGCTCCTCTCAGATTCCAGAACTTTCTGCCACAGAAATGTGAGGAACATGTGTTTTTTTAGCCAAATTTTGAGGTTTGCAAAGGATTCTGGGTAACAGAACCTGGTCCGAGCCACATAAGTCACCCCATCTTGGATTTCCCTAGGTCTCTAGTTTTCAGAAATGCACAGGTTTGGTAGGTTTCCCTAGGTGCCGGCTGAGCTAGAGGCCAAAATCAACAGGTAGGCACTTTGCAAAAAACACCTCTGTTTCTTTCAAAAATTTGGATGTGTCCACATTGCGCTTTGGGGCGTTTCCTGTTGCGGGCGCTAGGCCTACCCAGACAAGTGAGGTATCATTTTTATCGTGAGACTTGGGGGAACGCTGGGTGGAAGGAAATTTGTGGCTCCTCTCAGATTCCAGAACTTTCTGCCACAGAAATGTGAGGAACATGTGTTTTTTTAGCCAAATTTTGAGGTTTGCAAAGGATTCTGGGTAACAGAACCTGGTCCGAGCCACACAAGTCACCCCATCTGGATTCCCCTAGGTCTCTAGTTTTCAAAAATGCACAGGTTTGGTAGGTTTCCCTAGGTGCCGGCTGAGCTAGAGGCCAAAATCTACAGGTAGGCACTTTGCTAAAAACAGCTCTGTTTTCCGTGATGTGTCCACGTTGTGTTTTGGGGCATATCCTGTCGCGGGCGCTAGGCCTACCCACACAAGTGAAGTACCATTTTTATCGGGAGACTTGGGGGAGTGCTGGGTGGAAGGAAATTTGTGGCTCCTCTCAGATTCCAGAACTTTCTGCCACAGAAATGTGAGGAACATGTGTTTTTTTAGCCAAATTTTTAGGTTTGCAAAGAATTCTGGGTAACAGAACCTTGTCCGAGCCACACAAGTCACCCCATCTTGGATTCCCCTAGGTCTCTAGTTTTCAGAAATGCACAAGTTTGGTAGGTTTCCCTAGGTGCAAGCTGAGCTAGAGGCCAAAATCTACAGGTAGGCACTTTGCTAAAAACAGCTCTGTTTTCTGTGATGTGTCCACGTTGTGTTTTGGGGCATATCCTGTCGCGGGCGCTAGGCCTACCCACACAAGTGAGGTACCATTTTTATCGGGAGACTTGGGGGAGCGCTGGGTGGAAGGAAATTTGTGGCTCCTCTCAGATTCCAGAACTTTCTGCCACAGAAATATGAGGAACATGTGTATTTTTAGCCAAATTTTGAGGTTTGCAAAGGATTCTGGGTAACAGAACCTGGTCAGAGCCCCGCAAGTCACCCCATCTGGATTCCCCTAGGTCTCTAGTTTTCAAAAATGCACAGGTTTGGTAGGTTTCCCTAGGTGCCGGCTGAGCTAGAGGCCAAAATCTACAGGTAGGCACTTTGCTAAAAACAGCTCTGTTTTCTGTGATGTGTCCACATTGTGTTTTGGGGCATATCCTGTCGCGGGCGCTAGGCCTACCCACACAAGTGAGGTACCATTTTTATCGGGAGACTTGGGGGAGCGCTGGGTGGAAGGAAATTTGTGGCTCCTCTCAGATTCCAGAACTTTCTGCCACAGAAATATGAGGAACATGTGTATTTTTAGCCAAATCTTGAGGTTTGCAAAGGATTCTGGGTAACAGAACTTGGTCCGAGCCACACAAGTCACCCCATCTTGGATTCCCCTAGGTCTCTAGTTTTCAGAAATGCACAGGTTTGGTAGGTTTCCCTAGGTGCCGGCTGAGCTAGAGGCTAAAATCTACAGGTAGGCACTTTGCAAAAAACACCTCTGTTTTCTTAAAAAAATTTGGATGTGTCTACGTTGCGCTTTGGGGCGTTTCCTGTCGCGGACGCTAGGCCTACCCACACAAGTGAGGTATCATTATCATTTTTATCGGGAGACTTGGGGGAACACTGGGTGGAAGGAAATTTGTGGCTCCTCTCAGATTCCAGAACTTTCTGCCACAGAAATGAGAGAAACATGTGTTTTTTTAGCCAAATTTTGAGGTTTGCAAAGGATTCTGGGTAACAGAACCTGGTCCGAGCCACATAAGTTACCCCATCTTGGATTTCCCTAGGTCTCTAGTTTTCAGAAATGCACAGGTTTGGTAGGTTTCCCTAGGTGCCGGCTGAGCTAGAGGCCAAAATCAACAGGTAGGCACTTTGCAAAAAACACCTCTGTTTCTTTCAAAAATTTGGATGTGTCCACATTGCGCTTTGGGGCGTTTCCTGTTGCGGGCGCTAGGCCTACCCACACAAGTGAGGTATCATTTTTATCGGGAGACTTGGGGGAACACTGGGTGGGAGGAAATTTGTGGCTCCTCTCAGATTCCAGAACTTTCTGCCACAGAAATGTGAGGAACATGTGTTTTTTTAGCCAAATTTTGAGGTTTGCAAAGGATTCTGGGTAACAGAACCTGGTCCGAGCCACACAAGTCCCCCCATCTGGATTCCCCTAGGTCTCTAGTTTTCAAAAATGCACAGGTTTGGTAGGTTTCCCTAGGTGCCGGCTGAGCTAGAGGCCAAAATCTACAGGTAGGCACTTTGCTAAAAACAGCTCTGTTTTCTGTGATGTGTCCACGTTGTGTTTTGGGGCATATCCTGTCGCGGGCGCTAGGCCTACCCACACAAGTGAGGTACCATTTTTATCGGGAGACTTGGGGGAGCGCTGGGTGGAAGGAAATTTGTGGCTCCTCTCAGATTCCAGAACTTTCTGCCACAGAAATGTGAGGTACATGTGTTTTTTTAGCCAAATTTTTAGGTTTGCAAAGGATTCTGGGTAACAGAACCTGGTCCGAGCCACACAAGTCACCCCATCTTAGATTCCCCTAGGTCTCTAGTTTTCAGAAATGCACAAGTTTGGTAGGTTTCCCTAGGTGCCAGCTGAGCTAGAGGACAAAATCTACAGGTAGGCACTTTGCTAAAAACAGCTCTGTTTTCTGTGATGTGTCCACGTTGTGTTTTGGGGCATACCCTGTCGCGGGCGCTAGGCCTACCCACACAAGTGAGGTACCATTTTTATCGGGAGACTTGGGGGAGCGCTGGGTGGAAGGAAATTTGTGGCTCCTCTCAGATTCCAGAACTTTCTGCCACAGAAATATGAGGAATATGTGTATTTTTAGCCAAATTTTGAGGTTTGCAAAGGATTCTGGGTAACAGAACCTGGTCAGAGCCCCGCAAGTCACCCCATCTGGATTCCCCTAGGTCTCTAGTTTTAAAAAATGCACAGGTTTGGTAGGTTTCCCTAGGTGCCGGCGGAGCTAGAGGCCAAAATCTACAGGTAGGCACTTTGCTAAAAACAGCCCTGTTTTCTGTGATGTGTCCACATTGTGTTTTGGGGCATATCCTGTCGCGGGCGCTAGGCCTACCCACACAAGTGAGGTACCATTTTTATCGGGAGACTTGGGGGAGCGCTGGGTAGAAGGAAATTTGTGGCTCCTCTCAGATTCCAGAACTTTCTGCCACAGAAATGTGAGGAACATGTGTATTTTTAGCCAAATCTTGAGGTTTGCAAAGGATTCTGGGTAACAGAACCTGGTCCGAGCCACACAAGTCACCCCAGCTTGGATTCCCCTAGGTCTCTAGTTTATAGAAATGCACAGGTTTGGTAGATTTCCCTAGGTGCCGGCTGAGCTAGAGGCCAAAATCAACAGGTAGGCACTTTGCAAAAAACACCTCTGTTTTCTTTCAAAAATTTGGATGTGTCCACATTGCGCTTTGGGGCGTTTCCTGTTGCGGGCGCTAGGCCTACCCACACAAGTGAGGTATCATTTTTATCGGGAGACTTGGGGGAACGCTGGGTGGAAGAAAATTTGTGGCTCCTCTCAGATTCCAGAACTTTCTGCCACAGAAATGTGAGGAACATGTGTTTTTTTAGCCAAATTTTGAGGTTTGCAAAGGATTCTGGGTAACAGAACCTGGTCCGAGCCACACAAGTCACCCCATCTTGGATTCCCCTAGGTCTCTAGTTTTCAGAAATGCACAGGTTTGGTAGGTTTCCCTAGGTGCCGGCTGAGCTAGAGGCCAAAACCTACAGGTAGGGACTTTGCAAAAAACACCTCTGTTTTCTTTCAAAAAAATGGATGTGTCCACGTTGCGCTTTGGGGCGTCTCCTGTCGCGGGCGCTAGGCCTACCCACACAAGTGAGGTACCATTTTTATCGGGAGACTTGGGGGAGCGCTGGGTAGAAGGAAATTTGTGGCTCCTCTCAGATTCCAGAACTTTCTGCCACAGAAATGTGAGGAACATGTGTATTTTTAGCCAAATCTTGAGGTTTGCAAAGGATTCTGGGTAACAGAACCTGGTCCGAGCCACACAAGTCACCCCAGCTTGGATTCCCCTAGGTCTCTAGTTTATAGAAATGCACAGGTTTGGTAGATTTCCCTAGGTGCCGGCTGAGCTAGAGGCCAAAATCAACAGGTAGGCACTTTGCAAAAAACACCTCTGTTTTCTTTCAAAAATTTGGATGTGTCCACATTGCGCTTTGGGGCGTTTCCTGTTGCGGGCGCTAGGCCTACCCACACAAGTGAGGTATCATTTTTATCGGGAGACCTGGGGGAACGCTGGGTGGAAGAAAATTTGTGGCTCCTCTCAGATTCCAGAACTTTCTGCCACAGAAATGTGAGGAACATGTGTTTTTTTAGCCAAATTTTGAGGTTTGCAAAGGATTCTGGGTAACAGAACCTGGTCCGAGCCACACAAGTCACCCCATCTTGGATTCCCCTAGGTCTCTAGTTTTCAGAAATGCAGAGGTTTGGTAGGTTTCCCTAGGTGCAGGCTGAGCTAGAGGCCAAAACCTACAGGTAGGGACTTTGCAAAAAACACCTCTGTTTTCTTTCAAAAAATTGGATGTGTCCACGTTGCGCTTTGGGGCGTCTCCTGTCGCGGGCGCTAGGCCTACCCACACAAGTGAGGTATCATTTTTATCGGGGGACTTGGGGGAACACTGGGTGGAAGAAAATTTGTGGCTCCTCTAAGATTCCAGAACTTTCTGCCACAGAAATGTGAGGAACATGTGTTTTTTTAGCCACATTTTGAGGTTTGCAAAGGATTCTGGGTAACAGAACCTGGTCCGAGCCACACAAGTCACCCCATCTTGGATTCCCCTAGGTCTCTAGTTTTCAGAAATGCACAGGTTTGGTAGGTTTCCCTAGGTGCCGGCTGAGCTAGAGGCCAAAATCTACAGGTAGGCACTTTGCTAAAAACAGCTCTGTTTTCTGTGATGTGTCCACGTTGTGTTTTGGGGCATATCCTGTCGCGGGCGCTAGGCCTACCCACACAAGTGAGGTACCATTTTTATCGGGAGACTTGGGGGAGCGCTGGGTGGAAGGAAATTTGTGGCTCCTCTCAGATTCCAGAACTTTCTGCCACAGAAATGTGAGGAACATGTGTTTTTTTAGCCAAATTTTTAGGTTTGCAAAGGATTCTGGGTAACAGAACCTGGTCCGAGCCACACAAGTCACCCCATCTTCAATTCCCCTAGGTCTCTAGTTTTCAGAAATGCACAAGTTTGGTAGGTTTCCCTAGGTGCCAGCTGAGCTAGAGGCCAAAATCTACAGGTAGGCACTTTGCTAAAAACAGCTCTGTTTTCTGTGATGTGTCCACGTTGTGTTTTGGGGCATATCCTGTCGCGGGCGCTAGGCCTACCCACACAAGTGAGGTACCATTTTTATCGGGAGACTTGGGGGAGCGCTGGGTGGAAGGAAATTTGTGGCTCCTCTCAGATTCCAGAACTTTCTGCCACAGAAATATGAGGAACATGTGTATTTTTAGCCAAATTTTGAGGTTTGCAAAGGATTCTGGGTAACAGAACCTGGTCAGAGCCCCGCAAGTCACCCCATCTGGATTCCCCTAGGTCTCTAGTTTTCAAAAATGCACAGGTTTGGTAGGTTTCCCTAGGTGCCGGCTGAGCTAGAGGCCAAAATCTACAGGTAGGCACTTTGCTAAAAACAGCTCTGTTTTCTGTGATGTGTCCACATTGTGTTTTGGGGCATATCCTGTTGCGGGCGCTAGGCCTACCCACACAAGTGAGGTACCATTTTTATCGGGAGACTTGGGGGAGCGCTGGGTGGAAGGAAATTTGTGGCTCCTCTCAGATTCCAGAACTTTCTGCCACAGAAATGTGAGGAACATGTGTATTTTTAGCCAAATCTTGAGGTTTGCAAAGGATTCTGGGTAACAGAACCTGGTCCGAGCCACACAAGTCACCCCATCTTGGATTCCCCTAGGTCTCTAGTTTTCTGAAATGCACAGGTTTGGTAGGTTTCCCTAGGTGCCGGCTGAGCTAGAGGCTAAAATCTACAGGTAGGCACTTTGCAAAAAACACCTCTGTTTTCTTAAAAAAATTTTGATGTGTCTACGTTGCGCTTTGGGGCGTTTCCTGTCACGGGCGCTAGGCCTACCCACACAAGTGAGGTATCATTATCATTTTTATTGGGAGACTTGGGGGAACACTGGGTGGAAGGAAATTTGTGGCTCCTCTCAGATTCCAGAACTTTCTGCCACAGAAATGTGAGGAACATGTGTTTTTTTAGCCAAATTTTGAGGTTTGCAAAGGATTCTGGGTAACAGAACCTGGTCCGAGCCACATAAGTCACCCCATCTTGGATTTCCCTAGGTCTCTAGTTTTCAGAAATGCACAGGTTTGGTAGGTTTCCCTAGGTGCCGGCTGAGCTAGAGGCCAAAATCAACAGGTAGGCACTTTGCAAAAAACACCTCTGTTTCTTTCAAAAATTTGGATGTGTCCACATTGCGCTTTGGGGCGTTTCCTGTTGCGTCGCTAGGCCTACCCACACAAGTGAGGTATCATTTTTATCGTGAGACTTGGGGGAACGCTGGGTGGAAGGAAATGTGTGGCTCCTCTCAGATTCCAGAACTTTCTGCCACAGAAATGTGAGGAACATGTGTTTTTTTAGCCAAATTTTGAGGTTTGCAAAGGATTCTGGGTAACAGAACCTGGTCCGAGCCACACAAGTCACCCCATCTGGATTCCCCTAGGTCTCTAGTTTTAAAAAATGCACAGGTTTGGTAGGTTTCCCTAGGTGCCGGCTGAGCTAGAGGTCAAAATCTACAGGTAAGCACTTTGCTAAAAACAGCTCTGTTTTCTGTGATGTGTCCACGTTGTGTTTTGGGGCATATCCTGTCGCGGGCGCTAGGCCTACCCACACAAGTGAAGTACCATTTTTATCGGGAGACTTGGGGGAGCGCTGGGTGGAAGGAAATTTGTGGCTCCTCTCAGATTCCAGAACTTTCTGCCACAGAAATGTGAGGAACATGTGTTTTTTTAGCCAAATTTTTAGGTTTGCAAAGGATTCTGGGTAACAGAACCTTGTCCGAGCCACACAAGTCACCCCATCTTGGATTCCCCTAGGTCTCTAGTTTTGAGAAATGCACAAGTTTGGTAGGTTTCCCTAGGTGCCAGCTGAGCTAGAGGCCAAAATCTACAGGTAGGCACTTTGCTAAAAACAGCTCTGTTTTCTGTGATGTGTCCACGTTGTGTTTTGGGGCATATCCTGTCGCGGGCGCTAGGCCTACCCACACAAGTGAGGTACCATTTTTATCGGGAGACTTGGGGGAGCGCTGGGTGGAAGGAAATTTGTGGCTCCTCTCAGATTCCAGAACTTTCTGCCACAGAAATATGAGGAACATGTGTATTTTTAGCCAAATTTTGAGGTTTGCAAAGGATTCTGAGTAACAGAACCTGGTCAGAGCCCCGCAAGTCACCCCATCTAGATTCCCCGAGGTCTCTAGTTTTCAAAAATGCACAGGTTTGGTAGGTTTCCCTAGGTGCCGGCTGAGCTAGAGGCCAAAATCTACAGTTAGGCACTTTGCTAAAAACAGCTCTGTTTTCTGTGATGTGTCCACATTGTGTTTTGGGGCATATCCTGTCGCGGGCGCTAGGCCTACCCACACAAGTGAGGTACCATTTTTATCGGGAGACTTGGGGGAGCGCTGGGTGGAAGGAAATTTGTGGCTCCTCTCAGATTCCAGAACTTTCTGCCACAGAAATATGAGGAACATGTGTATTTTTAGCCAAATCTTGAGGTTTGCAAAGGATTCTGGGTAACAGAACCTGGTCCGAGCCACACAAGTCACCCCATCTTGGATTCCCCTAGGTCTCTAGTTTTCAGAAATGCACAGGTTTGGTAGGTTTCCCTAGGTGTCGGCTGAGCTAGAGGCTAAAATCTACAGGTAGGCACTTTGCAAAAAACACCTCTGTTTTCTTAAAAAAATTTGGATGTGTCTACGTTGCGCTTTGGGGCGTTTCCTGTCGCGGACGCTAGGCCTACCCACACAAGTGAGGTATCATTATCATTTTTATCGGGAGACTTGGGGGAACACTGGGTGGAAGGAAATTTGTGGCTCCTCTCAGATTCCAGAACTTTCTGCCACAGAAATGTGAGAAACATGTGTTTTTTTTGCCAAATTTTGAGGTTTGCAAAGGATTCTGGGTAACAGAACCTGGTCCGAGCCACATAAGTCACCCCATCTTGGATTTCCCTAGGTCTCTAGTTTTCAGAAATGCACAGGTTTGGTAGGTTTCCCTAGGTGCCGGCTGAGCTAGAGGCCAAAATCAACAGGTAGGCACTTTGCAAAAAACACCTCTGTTTCTTTCAAAAATTTGGATGTGTCCACATTGCGCTTTGGGGCGTGTCCTGTTGCGGGCGCTAGGCCTACCCATACAAGTGAGGTATCATTTTTATCGGGAGACTTGGGGGAACGCTGGGTGGAAGGAAATTTGTGGCTCCTCTCAGATTCCAGAACTTTCTGCCACAGAAATGTGAGGAACATGTGTTTTTTTAGCCAAATTTTGAGGTTTGCAAAGGATTCTGGGTAACAGAACCTGGTCCGAGCCACACAAGTCACCCCATCTTGGATTCCCCTAGGTCTCTAGTTTTCAGAAATGCACAGGTTTGGTAGGTTTCCCTAGGTGCCGGCTGAGCTAGAGGCTAAAATCTACAGGTAGGCACTTTGCTAAAAACAGCTCTGTTTTCTGTGATGTGTCCACGTTGTGTTTTGTGGCATATCCTGTCGCGGGCGCTAGGCCTACCCACACAAGTGAGGTACCATTTTTATCGGGAGACTTGGGGGAGCGCTGGGTGGAAGGAAATTTGTGGCTCCTCTCAGATTCCAGAACTTTCTGCCACAGAAATATGAGGAACATGTGTTTTTTTAGCCAAATTTTGAGGTTTGCAAAGGATTCTGGGTAACAGAACCTGGTCCGAGCCACACAAGTCACCCCATCTTGGATTCCCCTAGGTCTCTAGTTTTCAGAAATGCACAGGTTTGGTAGGTTTCCCTAGGTGCCGGCTGAGCTAGAGGCCAAAATCTACAGGTAGGCATTTTGCAAAAAACAACTCTGTTTTCTTTCAAAAATTTGGATGTGTCTACGTTGCGCTTTGGGGCGTTTCCTGTCGCGGGGGCTAGGCCTACCCACACAAGTGAGGTATCATTATCATTTTTATCGGGAGACTTGGGGGAACGCTGGGTGGAAGGAAATTTGTGGCTCCTCTCAGATTCCAGAACTTTCTGCCACAGAAATGTGAGGAACATGTGTTTTTTTAGCCAAATTTTGAGGTTTGCAAAGGATTCTGGGTAACAGAACCTGGTCCGAGCCACACAAGTCACCCCATCTTGGATTCCCCTAGGTCTCTAGTTTTCAGAAATGAACAGGTTTGGTAGGTTTCCCTAGGTGCCGGCTGAGCTAGAGGCCAAAATCAACAGGTAGGCACTTTGCAAAAAACACCTCTGTTTTCTTTCAAAAATTTGGATGTGTCCACATTGCGCTTTGGAGCGTTTCCTGTTGCGGGCGCTAGGCCTACCCACACAAGTGAGGTATCATTTTTATCGGGAGACTTGGGGGAACACTGGGTGGGAGGAAATTTGTGGCTCCTCTCAGATTCCAGAACTTTCTGGCACAGAAATGTGAGGAACATGTGTTTTTTTAGCCAAATTTTGAGGTTTGCAAAGGATTCTGGGTAACAGAACCTGGTCCGAGCCACACAAGTCACCCCATCTGGATTCCCCTAGGTCTCTAGTTTTCAAAAATGCACAGGTTTGGTAGGTTTCCCTAGGTGCCGGCTGAGCTAGAGGCCAAAATCTACAGGTAGGCACTTTGCTAAAAACAGCTCTGTTTTCTGTGATGTGTCCACGTTGTGTTTTGGGGCATATCCTGTCGCGGGCGCTAGGCCTACCCACACAAGTGAGGTACCATTTTTATCGGGAGACTTGGGGGAGAGCTGGGTGGAAGGAAATTTGTGGCTCCTCTCAGATTCCAGAACTTTCTGCCACAGAAATGTGAGGAACATGTGTTTTTTTAGCCAAATTTTGAGGTTTGCAAAGGATTCTGGGTAACAGAACCTGGTCCGAGCCACACAAGTCACCCCATCTTGGATTCCCCTAGGTCTCTAGTTTTCAGAAATGCACAAGTTTGGTAGGTTTCCCTAGGTGCCAGCTGAGCTAGAGGACAAAATCTACAGGTAGGCACTTTGCTAAAAACAGCTCTGTTTTCTGTGATGTGTCCACATTGTGTTTTGGGGCATATCCTGTCGCGGGCGCTAGGCCTACCCACACAAGTGAAGTACCATTTTTATCGGGAGACTTGGGGGAGCGCTGGGTGGAAGGAAATTTGTGGCTCCTCTCAGATTCCAGAACTTTCTGCCACAGAAATGTGAGGAACATGTGTTTTTTTAGCCAAATTTTTAGGTTTGCAAAGGATTCTGGGTAACAGAACCTTGTCCGAGCCACACAAGTCACCCCATCTTGGATTCCCCTAGGTCTCTAGTTTTCAGAAATGCACAAGTTTGGTAGGTTTCCCTAGGTGCCAGCTGAGCTAGAGGCCAAAATCTACAGGTAGGCACTTTGCTAAAAACAGCTCTGTTTTCTGTGATGTGTCCACGTTGTGTTTTGGGGCATATCTTGTCGCGGGCGCTAGGCCTACCCACACAAGTGAGGTACCATTTTTATCGGGAGACTTGGGGGAGCGCTGGGTGGAAGGAAATTTGTGGCTCCTCTCAGATTCCAGAACTTTCTGCCACAGAAATATGAGGAACATGTGTATTTTTAGCCAAATTTTGAGGTTTGCAAAGGATTCTGGGTAACAGAACCTGGTCAGAGCCCCGCAAGTCACCCCATCTGGATTCCCCTAGGTCTCTAGTTTTCAAAAATGCACAGGTTTGGTAGGTTTCCCTAGGTGCCGGCTGAGCTAGAGGCCAAAATCTACAGGTAGGCACTTTGCTAAAAACAGCTCTGTTTTCTGTGATGTGTCCACATTGTGTTTTGGGGCATATCCTGTCGCGGGCGCTAGGCCTACCCACACAAGTGAGGTATCATTTTTATCGGGAGACTTGGGGGAGCGCTGGGTGGAAGGAAATTTGTGGCTCCTCTCAGATTCCAGAACTTTCTGCCACAGAAATATGAGGAACATGTGTATTTTTAGCCAAATCTTGAGGTTTGCAAAGGATTCTGGGTAACAGAACCTGGTCCGAGCCACACAAGTCACCCCATCTTGGATTCCCCTAGGTCTCTAGTTTTCAGAAATGCACAGGTTTGGTAGGTTTCCCTAGGTGCCGGCTGAGCTAGAGGCTAAAATCTACAGGTAGGCACTTTGCAAAAAACACCTCTGTTTTCTTAAAAAAATTTGGATGTGTCTACGTTGCGCTTTGGGGCGTTTCCTGTCGCGGACGCTAGGCCTACCCACACAAGTGAGGTATCATTATCATTTTTATCGGGAGACTTGGGGGAACACTGGGTGGAAGGAAATTTGTGGCTCCTCTCAGATTCCAGAACTTTCTGCCACAGAAATGTGAGAAACATGTGTTTTTTTAGCCAAATTTTGAGGTTTGCAAAGGATTCTGGGTAACAGAACCTGGTCCGAGCCACATAAGTCACCCCATCTTGGATTTCCCTAGGTCTCTAGTTTTCAGAAATGCACAGGTTTGGTAGGTTTCCCTAGGTGCCGGCTGAGCTAGAGGCCAAAATCAACAGGTAGGCACTTTGCAAAAAACACCTCTGTTTCTTTCAAAAATTTGGATGTGTCCACATTGCGCTTTGGGGCGTTTCCTGTTGCGGGCGCTAGGCCTACCCACACAAGTGAGGTATCATTTTTATCGGGAGACTTGGGGGAACGCTGGGTGGAAGGAAATTTGTGGCTCCTCTCAGATTCCAGAACTTTCTGCCACAGAAATGTGAGGAACATGTGTTTTTTTAGCCAAATTTTGAGGTTTGCAAAGGATTCTGGGTAACAGAACCTGGTCCGAGCCACACAAGTCACCCCATCTTGGATTCCCCTAGGTCTCTAGTTTTCAGAAATGCACAGGTTTGGTAGGTTTCCCTAGGTGCCGGCTGAGCTAGAGGCTAAAATCTACAGGTAGGCACTTTGCTAAAAACAGCTCTGTTTTCTGTGATGTGTCCACGTTGTGTTTTGGGGCATATCCTGTCGCGGGCGCTAGGCCTACCCACCCAAGTGAGGTACCATTTTTATCGGGAGACTTGGGGGAGCGCTGGGTGGAAGGAAATTTGTGGCTCCTCTCAGATTCCAGAACTTTCTGCCACAGAAATATGAGGAACATGTGTTTTTTTAGCCAAATTTTGAGGTTTGCAAAGGATTCTGGGTAACAGAACCTGGTCCGAGCCACACAAGTCACCCCATCTTGGATTCCCCTAGGTCTCTAGTTTTCAGAAATGCACAGGTTTGGTAGGTTTCCCTAGGTGCCGGCTGAGCTAGAGGCTAAAATCTACAGGTAGGCACTTTGCAAAAAACACCTCTGTTTTCTTTCAAAAATTTGAATGTGTCTACGTTGCGCTTTGGGGCGTTTTTGTCGCGGGCGCTAGGCCTACCCACACAAGTGAGGTACCATTATCATTTTTATCGGGAGACTTGGGGGAACGCTGGGTGGAAGGAAATTTGTGGCTCCTCTCAGATTCCAGAACTTTCTGCCACAGAAATGTGAGGAACATGTGTTTTTTTAGCCAAATTTTGAGGTTTGCAAAGGATTCTGGGTAACAGAACCTGGTCCGAGCCACACAAGTCACCCCATCTTGGATTCCCCTAGGTCTCTAGTTTTCAGAAATGAACAGGTTTGGTAGGTTTCCCTAGGTGCCGGCTGAGCTAGAGGCCAAAATCAACAGGTAGGCACTTTGCAAAAAACACCTCTGTTTTCTTTCAAAAATTTGTATGTGTCCACATTGCGCTTTGGAGCGTTTCCTGTTGCGGGCGCTAGGCCTACCCACACAAGTGAGGTATCATTTTTATCGGGAGACTTGGGGGAACACTGGGTGGAAGGAAATTTGTGGCTCCTCTCAGATTCCAGAACTTTCTGGCACAGAAATGTGAGGAACATGTGTTTTTTTAGCCAAATTTTGAGGTTTGCAAAGGATTCTGGGTAACAGAACCTGGTCCGAGCCACACAAGTCGCCCCATCTGGATTCCCCTAGGTCTCTAGTTTTAAAAAATGCACAGGTTTGGTAGGTTTCCCTAGGTGCCGGCTGAGCTAGAGGCCAAAATCTACAGGTAGGCACTTTGCTAAAAACAGCTCTGTTTTCTGTGATGTGTCCACGTTGTGTTTTGGGGCATATCCTGTCGCGGGCGCTAGGCCTACCCACACAAGTGAGGTACCATTTTTATCGGGAGACTTGGGGGAGAGCTGGGTGGAAGGAAATTTGTGGCTCCTCTCAGATTCCAGAACTTTCTGCCACAGAAATGTGAGGAACATGTGTTTTTTTAGCCAAATTTTGAGGTTTGCAAAGGATTCTGGGTAACAGAACCTGGTCCGAGCCACACAAGTCACCCCATCTTGGATTCCCCTAGGTCTCTAGTTTTCAGAAATGCACAAGTTTGGTAGGTTTCCCTAGGTGCCAGCTGAGCTAGAGGACAAAATCTACAGGTAGGCACTTTGCTAAAAACAGCTCTGTTTTCTGTGATGTGTCCACGTTGTGTTTTGGGGCATATCCTGTCGCGGGCGCTAGGCCTACCCACACAAGTGAGGTACCATTTTTATCGGGAGACTTGGGGGAGCGCTGGGTGGAAGGAAATTTGTGGCTCCTCTCAGATTCCAGAACTTTCTGCCACAGAAATATGAGGAACATGTGTATTTTTAGCCAAATTTTGAGGTTTGCAAAGGATTCTGGGTAACAGAACCTGGTCAGAGCCCCGCAAGTCACCCCATCTGGATTCCCCTAGGTCTCTAGTTTTCAAAAATGCACAGGTTTGGTAGGTTTCCCTAGGTGCCGGCTGAGCTAGAGGCCAAAATCTACAGGTAGGCACTTTGCTAAAAACAGCTCTGTTTTCTGTGATGTGTCCACATTGTGTTTTGGGGCATATCCTGTCGCGGGCGCTAGGCCTACCCACACAAGTGAGGTACCATTTTTATCGGGAGACTTGGGGGAGCGCTGGGTGGAAGGAAATTTGTGGCTCCTCTCAGATTCCAGAACTTTCTGCCACAGAAATGTGAGGAACATGTGTATTTTTAGCCAAATCTTGAGGTTTGCAAAGGATTCTGGGTAACAGAACCTGGTCCGAGCCACACAAGTCACCCCATCTTGGATTCCCCTAGGTCTCTAGTTTATAGAAATGCACAGGTTTGGTAGATTTCCCTAGGTGCCGGCTGAGCTAGAGGCTAAAATCTACAGTTAGGCACTTTGCTAAAAACAGCTCTGTTTTCTGTGATGTGTCCACGTTGTGTTTTGGGGCATATCCTGTCGCGGGCGCTAGGCCTACCCACACAAGTGAGGTACCATTTTTATCGGGAGACTTGGGGGAGCGCTGGGTGGAAGGAAATTTGTGGCTCCTCTCAGATTCCAGAACTTTCTGCCACAGAAATATGAGGAACATGTGTTTTTTTAGCCAAATTTTGAGGTTTGCAAAGGAATCTGGGTAACAGAACCTGGTCCGAGCCACACAAGTCACCCCATCTTGGATTCCCCTAGGTCTCTAGTTTTCAGAAATGCACAGGTTTGGTAGGTTTCCCTAGGTGCCGGCTGAGCTAGAGGCTAAAATCTACAGGTAGGCACTTTGCAAAAAACACCTCTGTTTTCTTTCAAAAATTTGAATGTGTCTACGTTGCGCTTTGGGGCGTTTTTGTCGCGGGCGCTAGGCCTACCCACACAAGTGAGGTATCATTATCATTTTTATCGGGAGACTTGGGGGAACGCTGGGTGGAAGGAAATTTGTGGCTCCTCTCAGATTCCAGAACTTTCTGCCACAGAAATGTGAGGAACATGTGTTTTTTTAGCAAAATTTTGAGGTTTGCAAAGTATTCTGGGTAACAGAACCTGGTCCGAGCCACACAAGTCACCCCATCTTGGATTCCCCTAGGTCTCTAGTTTTCAGAAATGAACAGGTTTGGTAGGTTTCCCTAGGTGCCGGCTGAGCTAGAGGCCAAAATCAACAGGTAGGCACTTTGCAAAAAACACCTCTGTTTTCTTTCAAAAATTTGGATGTGTCCACATTGCGCTTTGGAGCATTTCCTGTTGCGGGCGCTAGGCCTACCCACACAAGTGAGGTATCATTTTTATCGGGAGACTTGGGGGAACACTGGGTGGAAGGAAATTTGTGGCTCCTCTCAGATTCCAGAACTTTCTGGCACAGAAATGTGAGGAACATGTGTTTTTTTAGCCAAATTTTGAGGTTTGCAAAGGATTCTGGGTAACAGAACCTGGTCCGAGCCACACAAGTCACCCCATCTGGATTCCCCTAGGTCTCTAGTTTTCAAAAATGCACAGGTTTGGTAGGTTTCCCTAGGTGCCGGCTGAGCTAGAGGCCAAAATCTACAGGTAGGCACTTTGCTAAAAACAGCTCTGTTTTCTGTGATGTGTCCACGTTGTGTTTTGGGGCATATCCTGTCGCGGGCGCTAGGCCTACCCACACAAGTGAGGTACCATTTTTATCGGGAGACTTGGGGGAGAGCTGGGTGGAAGGAAATTTGTGGCTCCTCTCAGATTCCAGAACTTTCTGCCACAGAAATGTGAGGAACATGTGTTTTTTTAGCCAAATTTTGAGGTTTGCAAAGGATTCTGGGTAACAGAACCTGGTCCGAGCCACACAAGTCACCCCATCTTGGATTCCCCTAGGTCTCTAGTTTTCAGAAATGCACAAGTTTGGTAGGTTTCCCTAGGTGCCAGCTGGGCTAGAGGACAAAATCTACAGGTAGGCACTTTGCTAAAAACAGCTCTGTTTTCTGTGATGTGTCCACGTTGTGTTTTGGGGCATATCCTGTCGCGGGCGCTAGGCCTACCCACACAAGTGAGGTACCATTTTTATCGGGAGACTTGGGGGAGCGCTGGGTGGAAGGAAATTTGTGGCTCCTCTCAGATTCCAGAACTTTCTGCCACAGAAATATGAGGAACATGTGTATTTTTAGCCAAATTTTGAGGTTTGCAAAGGATTCTGGGTAACAGAACCTGGTCAGAGCCCCGCAAGTCACCCCATCTGGATTCCCCTAGGTCTCTAGTTTTCAAAAATGCACAGGTTTGGTAGGTTTCCCTAGGTGCCGGCTGAGCTAGAGGCCAAAATCTACAGGTAGGCACTTTGCTAAAAACAGCTCTGTTTTCTGTGATGTGTCCACATTGTGTTTTGGGGCATATCCTGTCGCGGGCGCTAGGCCTACCCACACAAGTGAGGTACCATTTTTATCGGGAGACTTGGGGGAGCGCTGGGTGGAAGGAAATTTGTGGCTCCTCTCAGATTCCAGAACTTTCTGCCACAGAAATGTGAGGAACATGTGTATTTTTAGCCAAATCTTGAGGTTTGCAAAGGATTCTGGGTAACAGAACCTGGTCCGAGCCACACAAGTCACCCCATCTTGGATTCCCCTAGGTCTCTAGTTTATAGAAATGCACAGGTTTGGTAGATTTCCCTAGGTGCCGGCTGAGCTAGAGGCCAAAATCAACAGGTAGGCACTTTGCAAAAAACACCTCCTTTTCTTTCAAAAATTTGGATGTGTCCACATTGCGCTTTGGGGCGTTTCCTGTTGCGGGCGCTAGGCCTACCCACACAAGTGAGGTACCATTTTTATCGGGAGACTTGGGGGAACGCTGGGTGGAAGGAAATTTGTGGTTCCTCTCAGATTCCAGAACTTTCTGCCACAGAAATGTGAGGAACATGTGTTTTTTTAGCCAAATTTTGAGGTTTGCAAAGGATTCTGGGTAACAGAACCTGGTCCGAGCCACACAAGTCACCCCATCTTGGATTCCCCTAGGTCTCTAGTTTTCAGAAATGCACAGGTTTGGTAGGTTTCCATAGGTGCCGGCTGAGCTAGAGGCTAAAATCTACAGGTAGGCACTTTGCTAAAAACAGCTCTGTTTTCTGTGATGTGTCCACGTTGTGTTTTGGGGCATATCCTGTCGCGGGCGCTAGGCCTACCCACACAAGTGAGGTACCATTTTTATCGGGAGACTTGGGGGAGCGCTGGGTGGAAGGAAATTTGTGGCTCCTCTCAGATTCCAGAACTTTCTGCCACAGAAATATGAGGAACATTTGTTTTTTTAGCCAAATTTTGAGGTTTGCAAAGGATTCTGGGTAACAGAACCTGGTCCGAGCCACACAAGTCACCCCATCTTGGATTCCCCTAGGTCTCTAGTTTTCAGAAATACACAGGTTTGGTAGGTTTCCCTAGGTGCCGGCTGAGCTAGAGGCCAAAATCTACAGGTAGGCATTTTGCAAAAAACAACTCTGTTTTCTTTCAAAAATTTGGATGTGTCTACGTTGCGCTTTGGGGCGTTTCCTGTCGCGGGAGCTAGGCCTACCCACACAAGTGAGGTATCATTATCATTTTTATCGGGAGACTTGGGGGAACGCTGGGTGGAAGGAAATTTGTGGCTCCTCTCCGATTCCAGAACTTTCTGCCACAGAAATGTGAGGAACGTGTTTTTTTTGCCAAATTTTGAGGTTTGCAAAGGATTCTGGGTAACAGAACCTGGTCCGAGCCACACAAGTCACCCCATCTTGGATTCCCCTAGGTCTCTAGTTTTCAGAAATGAACAGGTTTGGTAGGTTTCCCTAGGTGCCGGCTGAGCTAGAGGCCAAAATGTACAGGTAGGCACTTTGCAAAAAACACCTCTGTTTTCTTTCAAAAATTTGGATGTGTCCACATTGCGCTTTGGGGCGTTTCCTGTTGCGGGCGCTAGGCCTACCCACACAAGTGAGGTATCATTTTTATCGCGAGACTTGGGGGAACGCTGGGTGGAAGAAAATTTGTGGCTCCTCTCAGATTCCAGAACTTTCTGCCACAGAAATGTGAGGAACATGTGTTTTTTTAGCCAAATTTTGAGGTTTGCAAAGGATTCTGGGTAACAGAACCTGGTCCGAGCCACACAAGTCACCCCATCTTGGATTCCCCTAGGTCTCTAGTTTTCAGAAATGAACAGGTTTGGTAGGTTTCCCTAGGTGCCGGCTGAGCTAGAGGCCAAAATCAACAGGTAGGCACTTTGCAAAAAACACCTCTGTTTTCTTTCAAAAATGTGGATGTGTCCACATTGCGCTTCGGGGCGTTTCCTGTTGCGGGCGCTAGGCCTACCCACACAAGTGAGGTATCATTTTTATCGGGAGACTTGGGGGAACGCTGGGTGGAAGAAAATTTGTGGCTCCTCTCAGATTCCAGAACTTTCTGCCACAGAAATGTGAGGAACATGTGTTTTTTTAGCCAAATTTTGAGGTTTGCAAAGGATTCTGGGTAACAGAACCTGGTCCGAGCCACACAAGTCACCCCATCTTGGATTCCCCTAGGTCTCTAGTTTTCAGAAATGCACAGGTTTAGTAGGTTTCCCTAGGTGCCGGCTGAGCTAGAGTCCAAAATCTACAGGTAGGCACTTTGCTAAAAACAGCTCTGTTTTCTGTGATGTGTCCACGTTGTGTTTTGGGGCATATCCTGTCGCGGGCGCTAGGCCTACCCACACAAGTGAGGTACCATTTTTATCGGGAGACTTGGGGGAGCGCTGGGTGGAAGGAAATTTGTGGCTCCTCTCAGATTCCAGAACTTTCTGCCACAGAAAAGTGAGGAACATGTGTATTTTTAGCCAAATCTTGAGGTTTGCAAAGGATTCTGGGTAACAGAACCTGGTCCGAGCCACACAAGTCACCCCATCTTGGATTCCCCTAGGTCTCTAGTTTTCAGAAATGCACAGGTTTGGTAGGTTTCCCTAGGTGCCGGCTGAGCTAGAGGCTAAAATCTACAGGTAGGCACTTTGCAAAAAACACCTCTGTTTTCTTAAAAAAATTTGAATGTGTCTACGTTGCGCTTTGGGGCGTTTCCTGTCGCGGGCGCTAGGCCTACCCACACAAGTGAGGTATCATTATCATTTTTATCGGGAGACTTGGGGGAACACTGGCTGGAAGGAAATTTGTGGCTCCTCTCAGATTCCAGAACTTTCTGCCACAGAAATGTGAGGAACATGTGTTTTTTAGCCTAATTTTGAGGTTTGCAAAGGATTCTGGGTAACAGAACCTGGTCCGAGCCACATAAGTCACCCTATCTTGGATTTCCCTAGGTCTCTAGTTTTCAGAAATGCACAGGTTTGGTAGGTTTCCCTAGGTGCCGGCTGAGCTAGAGGCCAAAATCAACAGGTAGGCACTTTGCAAAAAACACCTCTGTTTCTTTCAAAAATTTGGATGTGTCCACATTGCGCTTTGGGGCGTTTCCTGTTGCGGGCGCTAGGCCTACCCACACAAGTGAGGTATCATTTTTATCGGGAGACTTGGGGGAACGCTGGGTGGAAGGAAATTTGTGGTTCCTCTCAGATTCCAGAACTTTCTGCCACAGAAATGTGAGGAACATGTGTTTTTTTAGCCAAATTTTGAGGTTTGCAAAGGATTCTGGGTAACAGAACCTGGTCCGAGCCACACAAGTCACCCCATCTTGGATTCCCCTAGGTCTCTAGTTTTCAGAAATGCACAGGTTTGGTAGGTTTCCCTAGGTGCCGGCTGAGCTAGAGGCTAAAATCTACAGGTAGGCACTTTGCAAAAAACACCTCTGTTTTCTTTCAAAAATTTGGATGTGTCCACGTTGCGCTTTGGGGCGTTTCCTGTCGCGGGCGCTAGACCTACCCACACAAGTGAGGTATCATTTTTATTGGGAGACTTGGGGGAACGCTGGGTGGAAGGAAATTTGTGGCTCCTCTCAGATTCCAGAACTTTCTGGCACAGAAATGTGAGGAACATGTGTTTTCTTAGCCAAATTTTGAGGTTTGCAAAGGATTCTGGGTAACAGAACCTGGTCCGAGCCACACAAGTCACCCCATCTTGGATTCCCCTAGGTCTCTAGTTTTCAGAAATGCACAGGTTTAGTAGGTTTCCCTAGGTGCCGGCTGAGCTAGAGTCCAAAATCTACAGGTAGGCACTTTGCTAAAAACAGCTCTGTTTTCTGTGATGTGTCCACGTTGTGTTTTGGGGCATATCCTGTCGCGGGCGCTAGGCCTACCCACACAAGTGAGGTACCATTTTTATCGGGAGACTTGGGGGAGCGCTGGGTGGAAGGAAATTTGTGGCTCCTCTCAGATTCCAGAACTTTCTGCCACAGAAATGTGAGGAACATGTGTATTTTTAGCCAAATCTTGAGGTTTGCAAAGGATTCTGGGTAACAGAACCTGGTCCGAGCCACACAAGTCACCCCATCTTGGATTCCCCTAGGTCTCTAGTTTTCAGAAATGCACAGGTTTGGTAGGTTTCCCTAGGTGCCGGCTGAGCTAGAGGCTAAAATCTACAGGTAGGCACTTTGCAAAAAACACCTCTGTTTTCTTAAAAAAATTTGAATGTGTCTACGTTGCGCTTTGGGGCGTTTCCTGTCGCGGGCGCTAGGCCTACCCACACAAGTGAGGTATCATTATCATTTTTATCGGGAGACTTGGGGGAACACTGGCTGGAAGGAAATTTGTGGCTCCTCTCAGATTCCAGAACTTTCTGCCACAGAAATGTGAGGAACATGTGTTTTTTAGCCAAATTTTGAGGTTTGCAAAGGATTCTGGGTAACAGAACCTGGTCCGAGCCACATAAGTCACCCTATCTTGGATTTCCCTAGGTCTCTAGTTTTCAGAAATGCACAGGTTTGGTAGGTTTCCCTAGGTGCCGGCTGAGCTAGAGGCCAAAATCAACAGGTAGGCACTTTGCAAAAAACACCTCTGTTTCTTTCAAAAATTTGGATGTGTCCACATTGCGCTTTGGGGCGTTTCCTGTTGCGGGCGCTAGGCCTACCCACACAAGTGAGGTATCATTTTTATGGGGAGACTTGGGGGAACGCTGGGTGGAAGGAAATTTGTGGTTCCTCTCAGATTCCAGAACTTTCTGCCACAGAAATGTGAGGAACATGTGTTTTTTAGCCAAATTTTGAGGTTTGCAAAGGATTCTGGGTAACAGAACCTGGTCCGAGCCACACAAGTCACCCCATCTTGGATTCCCCTAGGTATCTAGTTTTCAGAAATGCACAGGTTTGGTAGGTTTCCCTAGGTGCCGGCTGAGCTACAGGCTAAAATCTACAGGTAGGCACTTTGCAAAAAACACCTCTGTTTTCTTTCAAAAATTTGGATGTGTCCACGTTGCGCTTTGGGGCGTTTCCTGTCGCGGGCGCTAGACCTACCCACACAAGTGAGGTATCATTTTTATTGGGAGACTTGGGGGAACGCTGGGTGGAAGGAAATTTGTGGCTCCTCTCAGATTCCAGAACTTTCTGGCACAGAAATGTGAGGAACATGTGTTTTCTTAGCCAAATTTTGAGGTTTGCAAAGGATTCTGGGTAACAGAACCTGGTCCGAGCCACACAAGTCACCCCATCTTGGATTCCCCTAGGTCTCTAGTTTTCAGAAATGCACAGGTTTAGTAGGTTTCCCTAGGTGCCGGCTGAGCTAGAGTCCAAAATCTACAGGTAGGCACTTTGCTAAAAACAGCTCTGTTTTCTGTGATGTGTCCACGTTGTGTTTTGGGGCATATCCTGTCGCGGGCGCTAGGCCTACCCACACAAGTGAGGTACCATTTTTATCGGGAGACTTGGGGGAGCGCTGGGTGGAAGGAAATTTGTGGCTCCTCTCAGATTCCAGAACTTTCTGCCACAGAAAAGTGAGGAACATGTGTATTTTTAGCCAAATCTTGAGGTTTGCAAAGGATTCTGGGTAACAGAACCTGGTCCGAGCCACACAAGTCACCCCATCTTGGATTCCCCTAGGTCTCTAGTTTTCAGAAATGCACAGGTTTGGTAGGTTTCCCTAGGTGCCGGCTGAGCTAGAGGCTAAAATCTACAGGTAGGCACTTTGCAAAAAACACCTCTGTTTTCTTAAAAAAATTTGAATGTGTCTACGTTGCGCTTTGGGGCGTTTCCTGTCGCGGGCGCTAGGCCTACCCACACAAGTGAGGTATCATTATCATTTTTATCGGGAGACTTGGGGGAACACTGGCTGGAAGGAAATTTGTGGCTCCTCTCAGATTCCAGAACTTTCTGCCACAGAAATGTGAGGAACATGTGTTTTTTAGCCAAATTTTGAGGTTTGCAAAGGATTCTGGGTAACAGAACCTGGTCCGAGCCACATAAGTCACCCTATCTTGGATTTCCCTAGGTCTCTAGTTTTCAGAAATGCACAGGTTTGGTAGGTTTCCCTAGGTGCCGGCTGAGCTAGAGGCCAAAATCAACAGGTAGGCACTTTGCAAAAAACACCTCTGTTTCTTTCAAAAATTTGGATGTGTCCACATTGCGCTTTGGGGCGTTTCCTGTTGCGGGCGCTAGGCCTACCCACACAAGTGAGGTATCATTTTTATCGGGAGACTTGGGGGAACGCTGGGTGGAAGGAAATTTGTGGTTCCTCTCAGATTCCAGAACTTTCTGCCACAGAAATGTGAGGAACATGTGTTTTTTTAGCCAAATTTTGAGGTTTGCAAAGGATTCTGGGTAACAGAACCTGGTCCGAGCCACACAAGTCACCCCATCTTGGATTCCCCTAGGTCTCTAGTTTTCAGAAATGCACAGGTTTGGTAGGTTTCCCTAGGTGCCGGCTGAGCTAGAGGCTAAAATCTACAGGTAGGCACTTTGCAAAAAACACCTCTGTTTTCTTTCAAAAATTTGGATGTGTCCACGTTGCGCTTTGGGGCGTTTCCTGTCGCGGGCGCTAGACCTACCCACACAAGTGAGGTATCATTTTTATTGGGAGACTTGGGGGAACGCTGGGTGGAAGGAAATTTGTGGCTCCTCTCAGATTCCAGAACTTTCTGGCACAGAAATGTGAGGAACATGTGTTTTCTTAGCCAAATTTTGAGGTTTGCAAAGGATTCTGGGTAACAGAACCTGGTCCGAGCCACACAAGTCACCCCATCTTGGATTCCCCTAGGTCTCTAGTTTTCAGAAATGCACAGGTTTAGTAGGTTTCCCTAGGTGCCGGCTGAGCTAGAGTCCAAAATCTACAGGTAGGCACTTTGCTAAAAACAGCTCTGTTTTCTGTGATGTGTCCACGTTGTGTTTTGGGGCATATCCTGTCGCGGGCGCTAGGCCTACCCACACAAGTGAGGTACCATTTTTATCGGGAGACTTGGGGGAGCGCTGGGTGGAAGGAAATTTGTGGCTCCTCTCAGATTCCAGAACTTTCTGCCACAGAAATGTGAGGAACATGTGTATTTTTAGCCAAATCTTGAGGTTTGCAAAGGATTCTGGGTAACAGAACCTGGTCCGAGCCACACAAGTCACCCCATCTTGGATTCCCCTAGGTCTCTAGTTTTCAGAAATGCACAGGTTTGGTAGGTTTCCCTAGGTGCCGGCTGAGCTAGAGGCTAAAATCTACAGGTAGGCACTTTGCAAAAAACACCTCTGTTTTCTTAAAAAAATTTGAATGTGTCTACGTTGCGCTTTGGGGCGTTTCCTGTCGCGGGCGCTAGGCCTACCCACACAAGTGAGGTATCATTATCATTTTTATCGGGAGACTTGGGGGAACACTGGCTGGAAGGAAATTTGTGGCTCCTCTCAGATTCCAGAACTTTCTGCCACAGAAATGTGAGGAACATGTGTTTTTTAGCCAAATTTTGAGGTTTGCAAAGGATTCTGGGTAACAGAACCTGGTCCGAGCCACATAAGTCACCCTATCTTGGATTTCCCTAGGTCTCTAGTTTTCAGAAATGCACAGGTTTGGTAGGTTTCCCTAGGTGCCGGCTGAGCTAGAGGCCAAAATCAACAGGTAGGCACTTTGCAAAAAACACCTCTGTTTCTTTCAAAAATTTGGATGTGTCCACATTGCGCTTTGGGGCGTTTCCTGTTGCGGGCGCTAGGCCTACCCACACAAGTGAGGTATCATTTTTATGGGGAGACTTGGGGGAACGCTGGGTGGAAGGAAATTTGTGGTTCCTCTCAGATTCCAGAACTTTCTGCCACAGAAATGTGAGGAACATGTGTTTTTTAGCCAAATTTTGAGGTTTGCAAAGGATTCTGGGTAACAGAACCTGGTCCGAGCCACACAAGTCACCCCATCTTGGATTCCCCTAGGTATCTAGTTTTCAGAAATGCACAGGTTTGGTAGGTTTCCCTAGGTGCCGGCTGAGCTACAGGCTAAAATCTACAGGTAGGCACTTTGCAAAAAACACCTCTGTTTTCTTTCAAAAATTTGGATGTGTCCACGTTGCGCTTTGGGGCGTTTCCTGTCGCGGGCGCTAGACCTACCCACACAAGTGAGGTATCATTTTTATTGGGAGACTTGGGGGAACGCTGGGTGGAAGGAAATTTGTGGCTCCTCTCAGATTCCAGAACTTTCTGGCACAGAAATGTGAGGAACATGTGTTTTCTTAGCCAAATTTTGAGGTTTGCAAAGGATTCTGGGTAACAGAACCTGGTCCGAGCCACACAAGTCACCCCATCTTGGATTCCCCTAGGTCTCTAGTTTTCAGAAATGCACAGGTTTGGTAGGTTTCCCTAGGTGCCGGCTGAGCTAGAGGCCAAAACCTACAGGTAGGGACTTTGCAAAAAACACCTCTGTTTTCTTTCAAAAAATGTGATGTGTCCACGTTGCGCTGTGGGGCGTCTCCTGTCGCGGGCACTAGGCCTACCCACACAAGTGAGGTATCATTTTTATAGGGAGACTTGGGGGAACACTGGGTGGAAGAAAATTTGTGGCTCCTCTAAGATTCCAGAACTTTCTGCCACAGAAATGTGAGGAACATGTGTTTTTTTAGCCACATTTTGAGGTTTGCAAAGGATTCTGGGTAACAGAACCTGGTCCGAGCCACACAAGTCTCCCCATCTTGGATTCCCCTAGGTCTCTAGTTTTCAGAAATGCACAGGTTTGGTAGGTTTCCCTAGGTGCCGGCTGAGCTAGAGGCCAAAATCTACAGGTAGGCACTTTGCTAAAAACAGCTCTGTTTTCTGTGATGTGTCCACGTTGTGTTTTGGGGCATATCCTGTCGCGGGCGCTAGGCCTACCCACACAAGTGAGGTACCATTTTTATCGGGAGACTTGGGGGAGCGCTGGGTGGAAGGAAATTTGTGGCTCCTCTCAGATTCCAGAACTTTCTGTCACCGAAATGTGAGGAAAATGTGTTTTTTTAGCCAAAATTTGAGGTTTGCAAAGGATTCTGGGTAACAGAACCTGGTCAGAGCCCCACAAGTCACCCCATCTTGGATTCCCCTAGGTCTCTAGTTTTCAGAAATGCACAGGTTTGGTAGGTTTCCCTAGGTGCCGGCTGAGCTAGACGCCAAAATCTACAGATTGGCACTTTGCTAAAAACAGCTCTGTTTTCTGTGATGTGTCCACGTTGTGTTTTGGGGCATATCATGTCGCGGGCGCTAGGCCTACCCACACAAGTGAGGTATCATTTTTATCGGGAGACTTGGGGAAACATAGAATAGCAAAACAAGTGTTATTGCCCCTTGTCTTTCTCTACATTTTTCCCTTCCAAATGTAAGACAGTGTGTAAAAAAGACATCTATTTGAGAAATGCCCTGTAATTCACATGCTAGTATGGGCACCCCGGAATTCAGAGATGTGCAAATAACCACTGCTTCTCAACACCTTATCTTGTGCCCATTTTGGAAATACAAAGGTTTTCTTGACAGCTATTTTTTACTCTTTATATTTCAGCAAATTAATTGCTTTATACCCGACATAGAATGAAAACCCACTGCAGGGTGCAGGTCATTTATTGGTTCTGGGTATCTAGAGTTCTTGATGAACCTACAAGCCCTATATATCCGTAACGGTATATTGCTTTCGAAAATCTGACATTGCAGGAAAAAGTTACAGAGTAAAATGTAGAGAAAAATTTATGTTTTTTCACCTCAATTTCAATATTTTTCTTTTTCAGTTGTTATTTTCTGTAGGAAACCCTTGTAGGATCTACACAAATTACCCCTTGCTGAATTCTGAATTTTGTCTACTTTTCAGAAATGTTGCGGTTTCTGGGATCCAGCGTTGGTTTCATGCCCATTTCTGTCACTGACTGGAAGGAGGCTGAAAGCACAAAAAATCGCAAAAATGGGGTATGTCCCAGTAAAATGCCAAAATTGTGTTGAAAAATTGGGTTTTCTGATTCAAGTCTGCCTGTTCCTGAAAGCTGGGAAGCTGGTGATTTTAGCACCGCAAACCCTTTGTTGATGCCCTTTTCAGGGAAAAAAACACATTCCTTCTTCTGCAGCCCCTTTTTCCCATTTTTTTGAAAAAAATGAAATTTTCACTGTACTTTGGCTAATTTCTTGGCCTCCTTCTGGGGAACCCACAAAGTCTGGGTACCTCTAGAATCCCTAGGATGTTGGGAAAAAAGGACGCAAATTTGGCGTGGGTTGCTTATGTGAACAAAAAGTTATTAGGGCCTAAGCGCAAACTGCTCCAAATAGCCAAAAAAAGGCTCGCACAGGAGGGGGAAAAGGCCTGGCAGCGAAGGGGTTAAACAAGCTGCCTTTGGAAACAACTAAGGACATCAAACAATGAGACATGTCCTACATGTAAAAGCACCCAAGCTCTGTACATGAGAGGGAAAGGCTGATATCAAGTACCGCAGAGGAAAATGTGTTGTCCTGCTCTGCAAGACCACAATTGTGTATGTGTCGGCTGCTGGGGAGTATGCATAGTTCTGCTGAGTAGCAATCATCAAGAGTCTAGATCCCCGCTCAATAAACCCACACACCACTGCTCTGGCTACATTAATGTATGACATTGTCAGGGGCCTGATGCATGTGCGCAGGGGACTGAATAAATTGGAGCATCATTACCCTGCATCTTCACAAGTAACCATGGGTTTGTGTTGCCATAAAAACTCACATGGTTGTGATGATGAGTAGGCTGCCATCTATGCCAGACTGCAACACTGCTACACAGTGGTATGCCATTGCATGTCACAGTAATAACAAACATGATGTCGACAAATGTGAGTCCCAAGTTGGAGGAATGCACACATATATCACATATCTCAGCACACATGTACCACTAAATTGGCTCAGGCATGGTAATGTGTATGGATACTGAACAAAAGGCAACCTAGCACAAAAATAAAGGCATAGGTATCACAAGATCAGTGACTGAATGATTTCACATGTGTTACGACATACAGAAACATAGGTGGCACTGATATGACAACACATGCAGTTGTAAAATGTCAACAGGTGTCCTTGCAGAAAGATAGTAATGTGTGGTTTCACATCCCATGAACACACCAGTGTTGTCATATGTTACAGAAAGTACACCACACATGTCTTTACACACACACGGCATATACCAACCTTCACTAACACATGTGCACATAACATCTCCTACAACTAAGATGCATGAGGAACCAAATGATACACATGTGGCAGAGCAACATGAAGTAAAATCCAACAACACACAACAGAGAGAACACACATGCACACACAAATTGCCTGGGGTAACATGATGGCAATGCAGTTCAAGTCCACTGAATACTCTGAGTACAAATTGTCATTGTTGACACATGCCTTAACATGTATTGGGCATATGCCATCATATATATTGTGTTGTAGGTATGTGTACATTTGTATCTCAGGCATAACAATGTAGTCCACCCACAAATTAGTAGTTCTTAGGGAGCGCCAATCCACCTTGCGTATTATTGTGACAATGAGATGCAAGGTAGGTGTTCCCTTCCTAAAAATGGGGCTAAGTCTGATTAGCGTCAAATTTTAATGCCTGGTAAGACCAGGCATTAAAAAGAGGCCCACATACCACCACTCAAAGAAAACCCACAGAAGGAGCATTTGAAACCTCCAGGAGACAATGGAAATGGTTCTGCTCCAGCTTGGCACATGCCGCAGATGTCAGCGAAGACAGCAGGTCCCTCCACCACCACCGCAGCAACCCCAAACGCCACCACAGCAGCCACAAAGGCAGTGCAGGAGGAAGGAGATGATCTTCAGACAGCGCACAACCATCCTTGGCTTCAGGGAACAAGATGTGATCAGGATGTACCAATTGAACCAGGAGTCCATTGTACGCCTGCTGCACCATATTGCACCACACATCACAGCAAGGGTGCAAACTCCCACTACTATTCCACCCAGGACCAAACTCCTCATTGTCCTCCATATGCTGGCGTCTGGATCTTTTCAGATAATGGGTGCACAAGTGGCTGGTATGTCCCAGCCAACCTTCTCGGACCTCCCACCTAAGGTCCTGGACACTATCATATGCCTCACACCCCACCATATCTGCTTCCCAAACACCCAGCATCTTCAGCAGGAGACCAAGAAAGGTTTCTATGAAATTGCTGGGTTTCTGCATGTACTGGGTGCAATGGACTTCACCCATGTGCAACTGGTGCCTGCTGCAGCAACAGAACACCTATATAGGAACCGCAAGCACACACATTGAATAAATGTGCAGGCCATTGTGGACCATCGTGGGATCTTCCCAACATCCTTGCTAAATATCCCGACAGCGTCCATGATGCATATATATTTTGCCATTGCACCATCAATGAGCTGTTCCAGGATGGCCAATATGGCAATGGTACACTCATATGTAAGCCACCAACTCAATCATAACACACACAACACACCAACCATCTAGGTCAAACAAGACAAACACCACACTAAATGCACATAAGCAGGGGTACATAGATGTACAGGAAACAACACATATGCAGCATGCTACACTAGACCGCATACATTGCACTTCACAAACACATACACCCACATGTACATAACACAGCCACAAGCTGAGTGTCACACCACATGTGGACAGGTAGAGCCAAGTCCCCTTTGCAAACAGATGCTGCTCACAAACCAATGCAGGTGTTCACAGGTTGACAACTAAATACAGATCACACACACATTAAACCAAATAAAGAAGGGCTCAGGCATGTCAATAGCATATGCCAGTGTCATTTTAAGAAAGCCGCACATAGGTACAGTCCCACATAAATCAAGACTCTGGCAGAACTTAAATCAAATGCCACCCAAGTGGTGCCATAACCAAGTACATATCAAAAACATATACCTGACATACCTGTAATGTGCACATAGACCTGTCTACTGCATTGTGTCACACACATACGAATACAAAATTATCTGCAACTAAAGACCATGGGGCAGAATCATGAGAAATGGGGCAGCACCTACTCCTGTGCCACTTCACATGCACCCCTAGTGTCCACTAATGCTCCCATGTTGGTTCTGTATATCAGAAACGGTTCACGATTGTGCAGTGTTTGTGGAAACACTGTAACAATCATGGATGCCATAGTAGGACTATAGAGCACATACCTGACCTAACATGCACCGTACTAAGGGACCCATGTGAAAAATAGCTGTGCCCCCTCCCAAAGCATGCACTGTGCATGTGTAGAAAGTGTCTGTGAGAAATCATGGTTTGGAAGATAAGAGATACTACTGCACTATATTACATCATCCAACTAATGTGTGATACACACCTTCGTACACTTGAAAGCTGCCACAAGCATCATCTGCCACAAAGGGTCACAAAGTGTCACACTGCATGCGAAGTGCCAAATGGTAACATGGACGACACAGCTGCCCTAGTTGTAGTGCAACTATGGTGTCTCAACATCTGATACCATTGTGGTGCAAGGAGGTGGTAGGTTCTATCTAACAATAGAACACTGCTTCAAATATAGACTACACAACACATGTTCCTAAATGATAACCATCATTTTGGGTTCAATATTAAAATTCCCAGGGCCTTGGGCCACTACCCAAGATTTTCATGTCCATCAACGCAGTCCAATTAAACCATTTCACAAGAACAGGACCTACATTATGTCACAAGCAATTCTAAGTCACCACTCCAATTAAAACTAACAGTTGCCACAGTATGTTCCAAACCACTATCAAGTTTTACCAACACATCTTCTCTCCTTCCTTTGCAGCTGATCAAGGGTACGGCATATAGCTGTGGGTTATGCCTCCATTTGCCAATCACACAATGCTGGAAGAATGGACCTACAATGAGGGGCACAGGAAAACACACAGTGTGGTGGAGAGGACATTTGGGCTCCTGAAATCAAGGTTCAGGTTCCTGGCCCTGATAGGATGATGCCTCTTGTATGCTCCACCACTTGTTTGCAAAATAATACTGGCATTTGTGTGTCAGAACAAATGCCTCCTGGGATGACCAGGTTGATGTCCCTAACGAGGACGAGGCAACAACAGAACACTGCTGCAGGAGTTCCAGGAGACTCCACATTGCAGAGAACTTCTACACATAGGAGGTCATGAATTCATTCGCATGGAAGACAGTCACGCCGGTCTTCCACCAGCCGGCCCTATTAAAAGTTCCCTGCTGGGCCAGCAATTGGAAACAGCATTTCCACCCGCTGACCCTACGGGGGACAGGGTCTTAACATTGAAGTTGGCTCATAATGAGTCGGCTGCAATGTGGTGGTGCATTGGGTGTGACAGCGCCCGTCGCGATTTTCACTGCCCATCATTCGGGCAGTGAAAAGCGCAATGGGGCTGTCCATGTGGGCCCCTGCACTGTCCATGCCAAGTGCATGTGAAGTGGTCTCCATGGGGCCCCCAGCACCACCTTTCCACCAGCCTTTGCATAGCGGGACTACCGCTATGCAAAGGCTTGTGGAAAGTGAACTCGTAATCCCCAGGGCAGCGCTGCAAGCAGTGCTGCCTTGGCGGATTGAGACCGCCGGCACCGCCAGGCTGTCGGCTGGTGACAACCTGGTGGTGTCGCCGGTCCGACCGTGGCGGCTCTGCCACGGTTGAAACGTGGAGGCCGGACCGCTGCTTTGGTGGTGATCCAACCTCCATCGCATCCATCATGGACTTATGACCGCCAGCATGGTAATGACCCCGGCACCGCCAGGCTGCCGGCTGGTGACAACCTGGTGGTGTCGCCAGTTCGACCGTGGCGGCTCTGCCACGGTTGAAACGTGGAGGCCGGACCGCTGCTTTGGTGGTGATCCAACCTCCATCGCATCCACCGTGGGCTTATGACCGCCAGCATGGTAATGACCACCAGAGTCACTGGACTAACAACATCACATTGTAAATAGCACAACTAAATACTTTGCACCTGATTCTCCGTGGTCTACTCAATCTCCACTCCATATACCATTGGAATGTGACTCAAACCTCAGGGAGCAGGTTAGAAACACAAAGGTGACAAGTATGGTACCAACATTGTATGTGATGTAAGAGGTTATACTGTCTCCATCTCACATATTCATGGGCATGTGACTCGTCAAGGCCTAGATCCATGTACTATTACATATATTGTGCTGTCAAGTGGGCAAGGTGCTCATACCTAGCCCATTTACCACAAAACACCATGCCTGACAGGATGTATGTAAGGGGGGCACACATAAGGTAAGGGCTGTCAACAAATGGATATAAAGTAACAGAACTCTGTCACAACTCACGGTTATTGCAGCTTTGCCTGCATAGTACATGTGTGACAAGGGTGGGACATCATAGATAACTATGGACCTTCAGTATTTGTCCAGGGATTGTGACTAATGTCCTATGCTGAGTCTGCACAGTGCATCCATGGGATAATGTCCTGGCACTGCTATTGGGCACAACCCTGACACATGGTGAACTGTACTTCACATATGGCACACACACATTGGCTGTGAAGTGTGCAATGGGTTGGAAGACAAAATAAGCAGCTATGGGTGCAGAATCACTATCCAAACACATGACCCATTGTCAGGATCTAAGAATTTATTGGAACAATGCACCACCAAATAAGTGTCTGGGTTGAATGTAGGCAGAGTGTCTTACACTCACTATGTACATGAGCTGCACACTTGTCACACAGATCTGCTGTTTTGACACATGCCTAGAGCAAATCCAGTTAAACATGTGAAGACTGATATACAGGTGTATGTCCTAGGTAACAACAGGTTTTCCAGTATCAACAATGCTGGACATGTGTCAGCATGTTTACCTAGTATGCTCTGAATAACAACATCACACAGCACATAGCAATACACACCACTCGTTGTCACTCACATGACAGAACAAGTGCACAGTAGCAACAGTAACAATTTACCCCATGCATGTTTTGGGCTCCAACATCACAACCAGGTGGGGGATGTGCTACTACGTCCAGCATTGTTAAATAATGTCTGAAACTCAACATCAAACTGAGTGGGAGCAAACCTAGCCATATATGTTGCATTTGGCTAATGAAAAGTACAGCACTGAGATGATTTCAAACCTCAACATCATTCAGTCATGGTAAGAGTTACCTAGGTTTTGGCATGCTGGAAGAAATGTATACCCATGTTCAATGGAGGATGTGGATGGTCAGCTTTGCGACGCCTACAGATACTTGCAAATACAACATGGGAGGTCAATTGGAGACTACACAAGTGCAGTGGCAGGTGTAATGTCATGTGTGTGTGGCATTCATTACATTTCACAAATACAGTCAATGGAACCATAACTATCAAGTAGCCAGTAGGAGGAGAAGTGTACATCTACAAATTACACTAGCCACATGTTGCATCATGTCTATGTATGACCAGAAAACGTTGCCATAGAAGATGTGTACAAAGTGCTAGCAGCCTAAATAATTGGAGCAATGTAGCAGACAATACATACCTTACCAGTAATGCAGGAAAACATAGAGAAGGGACACACATAGATCAATACTGACTGCACAACACATCAATGTCTACATGTCAACATTTAACATATGTACAGAGAGGTGGCCAAGTCAGAACATAACCCAGTCATGTTGGCCACTAGCATACCATGGTATTTGCCCATCGCATGCCACCATGACAGGGGGCAGTGACAGACAACACCATCTGTAGTTTTACACGTTTCCAATATTGAAGTCACAACAGATATACAACCCCTAAACAAGCTGCCCATGGAAACAACTAAGGACATCAAACAATGAGACATGTCCTACATGTAAAAGCACCCAAGCTCTGTACATGAGAGGGAAAGGCTGACATCAAGTACCGCAGAGGAAAATGTGATGTCCTGGTCTGTAAGACCACAATTGTGTATGTGTCCGCTGCTGGGGAATGTGCATAGTTCTGCTGAGTAGCAATCATCAAGAGTCTAGATCCCCGCTCAATAAACCCACACACCACTGCTCTGGCTACATTAATGTATGACATTGTCAGGGGCCTGATGCATGTGCGCAGGGGACTGAATAAATTGGAGCATCATTACCCTGCATCTTCACAAGTAACCATGGGTTTGTGTTGCCATACAAACTCACATGGTTGTGATGATGAGTAGGCTGCCATCTATGCCAGACTGCAACACTGCTACACAGTGGTATGCCATTGCATGTCACAGTCATAACAAACATGATGACGACAAATGTGAGTCCTGAGTTGGAGTAATGCACAGATATATCACATATCTCAGCACACATGTACCACTAAATTGGCTCAGGCATGGTAATGTGTATGGATACTGAACAAAAGGCAACCTAGCACAAAAATAAAGGCATAGGTATCACAAGATCAGTGACTGAATGATTTCACATGTGTTACGACATACAGAAACATAGGTGGCACTGATATGACTACACATGCAGTTGTAAAATCTCAACAGGTGTCCTTGCAGAAAGATAGTAATGTGTGGTTTCACATCCCCTGAACACACCAGTTTTGTCATATGTTACAGAAAGTACACTACACATGTCTTTACACACACACAGCATATACCAACCTTCACTAACACATGTGCACATAACATCTCCTACAACTAAGATGCATGAGGAACCAAATGATACACATGTGGCAGAGCAACATTAAGTAAAATCCAACAACACACAACAGAGAGAACACACATGCACACACAAATTGCCAGGGGTAACATGATGGCAATGCAGTTCAAGTCCACTGAATACTCTGAGTACAAATTGTCATTGTTGCCACATGCCTTACCATGTGTTGGACATATGCCATCATATATATTGTGTTGTAGGTATGCGTACATTTGTATCTCAGGCATAACAATGTAGTCCACCCACAAATTAGTATTCATACACATATGTACACACATAGCACACTTGTGCCAACATGTATGTAGACACAGTATAGCTACACATGCACAGGTATTAGTAATCACATGCAGCAGAATCATAGACCAACCTATGGATTTGACCTACCAATGTCACTATAATGACATTACTGGATAGTCACACACATGTAGCCATACCACATATACAACATTGTAGCACAGGCCATGTGACATGTTAAGTGAAATAGGGTGCACTCAGACTCACAATGCAAAAAACCATGCAATGTAGTCATGCGTCAAAACAAATGATGCAAAAGCAATAAATCCACACTGCAACGTAAGTAAATTACACCTGGGCCCTGAGCAGCAATCACACATTCACACACCTTTCAATGCACCATGGTTAAAAATCGACACATGACCACCATGTGTCACGATTCACCCTGGGTTTACCGTCGAGGTTGGTGAGAGGTGGTGAGCGGCCCCGGTTCCTGCAGGTCCTGCTTTGGCCGAGGTAGGGGCGACCCCTTCCGGTAGCCACGGTGCTGTCTGACAATAGTAAGCCACTACAGTCCGTGCCCTCCAGAAGGAGTCCTAGAGGAAAAACCCCAAAAGGGTAAAAAACCTCCAACAGGAACTCCCTGAAACAGAAGGAGGACACAAGGACGTTAGGACTGAAGATACTGGAGTTCAGGAATACTGAAGACGGAAGGCAGGTCAAGAATAACTGGCCTCACAAGAGGAAACCAGCCGGAGCGTGACTACCACCACAGGAGTGTTGCAACGCAATTAGAAAGAAGCTAGATTCTCCTTATATACCCCTAGACAGGAAGTGAAAAACAGGAAGTAGTAATACCTGCATCTTGGATTGGGGAAAAGGTCATGATTAATAATAGAGAACATGCGTCTGAAAAAGAGAAGAAATGCATGCAGGGAAGAGAGGAAGTGAACAGCATGCTGGGAAAGGGAAAAGCATGCATAAAAGACAATCATGTGCAGGCATCCGGCTTTTGCCTGTGTGACCGGTAAGTGAGGGCAATGAGGGTTCCCCGGGGAATCCCAAAGATGTGTTGGTTAGCAAAGTGTTGCGCGCGCTGAACGCGCTATGCGCGGCAAGGTTGGAGACCCGACTCGGTGACTCTTCCCCTGCCGCGCCTGCCCTGGAATCGGCGGTCTAAGAAAGGGGGCGCGGCGAGTGGCGTGACCCCTGACTTAAGCCGCGGCTTCCCCCGCGGCCTGCCCATGGGCCCCTGCGTCTCCAGAGTGCTGTGCCGCTGCGGCCTGTGTTCGCAGCCGCGGCGCGACACCCTGGGTCAAAAACCTTTATGCATTTGCATAGACCATACAATTCCCCTAAGCTAAAAGACGCCTAGCCTCTGAACGTCTATCGCACGTCCACGGGCAATTTCACACAAAAGGTGATAAAATCGATACATGACCATCATGCCTCAAAAAAACAACGCATGACTGCAAACGTGATGCACACCCCCAGGATTTTTTTTTTTTTAGTGAACTGCATTTGCAGTCCAGTATGTCTGAGAAAGGGAGGATGGTGAGGATGTTGGCCGATGAGCTGGTGGCTTTTATATGACTGGTTCAGCATTATCTCCCCATGATGCTGAAACTGGGTGGCTTTGTCATTTTTGGTTCCCCCACAGAGGCAAGGAGGCTGCGGTGCTCCACCACCTAACACGGATCTTTGGGACTGGAAGGAACAACCACCAACTTAAGCACCGCTGGGCAGGCCTTGTTACACGGGAACAAGATCTGCTGGATCTTCTGGGCATAGAGATTAGTGAAGCAGTTTGTAAGTCTCTCACTTCCATACAAAGTCCTTTCTTTTGCATGTGCATGACAGTTGAAGATACGGTTGAGTGCTGCATGTAATGGGTGTGGCTCTGGACATGTCATATGTTACCTGTATAAAGAGTCCCATCACCACCTTAGGCCTGTAATTCAAATGTACAACAATGAAACCGATGCAGGGCAGATGTACCATTTTCCCTGCACAACCATTACAAAGTGTTGTGATGCATGCATACTCGGTATTGAGCAGCACTAAATGAGGCCTGTGCCATACATCATGTACATTAGGGTGTCCCGAAACCTGTTTGATAGCCAAATGTATCAGCCACTGTGAAAAATGAGAAATCCCTTATTTCAATTTTTAATTCACTCTGAACAGCTGCTGAGAGCAGGTGTGATATGGGGGCATATAAAAGTATGAGATGGGCCCCCTTGTACTCAGCAGAAGTCGTGATGATCTGTTGCAACTCCTGCTGAGTACATCATTTACCTACACATAAATAGATGCAGTTGGACCCTACTTGCATCATGTTGTGCCTTAATTATCATTAGGTGCACACTTGGCGGGGGTAAGGGGTGCACTGAGAGCCACAAGGACTGTATTGATGCAACTGGTGCTGCACCACTGTTGTTCTGTCAGCTCCTTTGTGTCATTGACCAAGGCCATATAAGGGAGCTTGACCATGCACTGGGTCCAGACTACTGGCACTTCCCTGTTCCTGTACATTGTGTATCACATAGCCCTATACTATGTCTATTACCACACACACATGTGCTGAGTCAGTTCCACAGGCCTGCCGCTTCTCACGGACATTATTGGGCTGCCCTGCATCTGCTCCATCATTGGCACATTACTCAGTAACCTGCACCAACAAATGCATCTTTGGACCACAGAGCAAGTGTGTCTGAGTTGAGGCATATGTCTATGCCCATGTTCCTAACCTTCCTTGGACAAATAATGGTATACCATGGCAACAATGGTTGGTAGGTACAACTATTTTCACATGAATAAACTCCCATTGCATTATTGATCATGTGTGGGCCTTGTGATGGCACACATATATTACTTATTCACAGAAGGATGTATCACGGCATTCCTCAACACCTTGGAATACCCACACAACCACTGGGCAGTAGTCTGTCAGTTTGCTGTGACAATGAGGTAGATGTTTACAACATCTGAGACAGGCTCAAATGCTATGGGCGTCACAATGGGACAGCCATTGCAACAACCATCGCTTACCCCTCAGATGCAGTATACAGTGTCAAGCAGTATCATATGGTCATGGCAGTGTAGAGCTAAAAGACAACTGCAAGACAATGCCATGTATAAATGGTGCAGTGAGAAGCACCACACGAGTGTCTGGGACAGTGATGGTTTGTAGGTGAATAGGTCTACATTATCTGAGACCATGGCCCTCATTTTGACCCCGACGGTCTTTTGACTTCCAGGGTCAATGTGGCGGTATCACCGGCAATAGGATAGCGGTACACACCGCCACATTATGAGTGTTGCGGGTTGGCCATTCACCATATCACCACTCAGACCGCCATGGCGGTATGAACTGCTGAGCCAGAGATGTTCATCTCTGACCCGGCAGCCTACAGAGTACCACCGGCAGTATTATGAGCCGGCCTACTATCATGGTTTCCGCAGCAGTAGCAACGCCACAAAAACCATGGCAGTAGGGCCTACTGGTGAAAGGGAATTCCTTCCCTGTCATCGGTAGACGGCTCCTCTACCACCCCAGCAAGCACCTAACCCCCCACCCACCCGCAACCAAATCCACCCTCCCACCCCCATCCAAACTCACCTTCTCCAATGCAAACGCACCCACCACCCCCTCCAATGCATTCACATACACTCCCAAAACCCCACTCTCACACGCACTCGTAGATACGCATACACTCACACTCATCCATACACGCATTCACTCATACATACTCACAAGCATTCAGGCAAGCATTAACAAAGACATCCAAACACGCATACTCACATGCATACACACTGACATGCAGACACGCACTCACTTCAACATTAATACATGCTTTGACTCACACGCATACAATCACGCACACACCACAAAACTCACATTCACACATGACACACACACGCAGACACCACACACACAACACCACCCACCCTCGCACCCTCCTCCCCTGTTGGACGATCACCTTACCTGTTCCAGGGAGAAGGTCGTCAGGCAGGGAACGGGAAGGGGCGCTGCTACTGCCAGCAGCATCCCACCAGCAGGGCACAGCTAGGCCATGTGAAATGTCTTAATACAGCTAGCGGTGTCCTACTGGCAGGGCTTTGCAGGTGGTAGCACCGCCAGGACACCATTGTCCACCAGCATGGCTACTGCCAGATTTCCACCCTAAGTGTGGCGGAAGTCCGGCAGTGTCCATAATCTGGCTAACGGATGATCGCCTCCGCAGCGAGATGTTGGAGCCCGTGGTATCGACGGTATTTGAAGAATGCCGCCTATGTGACATTGACTGATCATAGATGTTTGTCAGTTGCTTTGATCTACCTCTGGGATGACTTGCTCACTCAGCCTAACAAGTTGACAGTGAACAATGTCGGCCATTAACTGATATGTACAAATTACACTAAGCAATGTTTTCCATTCATGTCTTGCAGGTGGATCTCTGCCCTACACTGTAGGTAAGGTTGTCCGATTAAAAGACCCCGATTCATCCAGTAAGTGTCATCTTGGATGTCATGTGCACTAATCTAGGGTTTGGTGTGAGTCAGTCTGAAGTGCTATGAAAGATGGTTTTGTGTGACCAATTACATGATATCATTGGAGAATGGATGGTGACATCATGTATGTTAGAATGTTGTGCAATGAGAATGGCTTGCTTGTAGATAAAGGGGCAATGTTGGCTGGCATGGAATTGTGTAAATAGGAATTGTAATGGCTGGCTACTTATTCATTGATGTCTACCCTGATAAGTCTCAGGGCAGCTGTTTATGTACATAGCATTCCTGTTGACAGCACTGTGTGCCACACATAGCTTACACTTACTGACAAGATGGTACAGATGTGTGTTATATCTGCAGATGTCTCTAGGGGGCTTATGTAGGAGACACATACAGCACAGGTGCCTCAGTATCCTTCAGATATAATGAGTCTGTAGTAGTGCAAGGAGACATATTGTGCTGCACAACAGTCAGTAACGTACACAATTAGTAGACAACTCAGATCCATATGCTTGTGAGAAAAGTCTATGATTCTTCCAACACCAGACCTCAGCAGTTTTTACAACATGGTCCTGCCACCATGATATTTGTGAGTGATGTAGGTCACATCACATATGAGGTGAATGCTGTGTGCGTATTTGGTATTTTATGATGTCTGACATGCATGTGCAAATGATGTACAATGTATCAGGATACTGTTGCAGCACCCAGTGCAGTGCCAAACTCACTATGGGCCTAGGGGAATCCCATACAGCCACTGTGGGTGCCATTTAACACATGTAGCACAACATAGCACAGGGTAGGGGGCCTCAGTTCTGTAATGTATGCCTGTGACTGTGCTTTGTGGAGCTATCCTGCAGTTGCTGCTTCTGCCTGGTGAAAGGGGGCAAAGACTGGACTTTGTTGAGCATTCCTGCTTGTGAAGAAATCTCCAACGGCTTGCCCTGAGCTCGGCTCCTGTTGTTGAAGTCTCAGGGCCATCAAAGACTTCCCCTGCCAACACCTGCACTCTCTGCTGAGACTCCTGCCCTGTGAAGTGGTGCCCTATCCAGTTCCTGGGGCCCTGACAGGTGAAGCTGGCAGACCAAGCACAGACCGCTGTGCGGGGAAATTTCTGAGACAACCTCCGAGAACGGCTGAAGAAACGACGAGCCACCGGCTCCGTTGGCTGGAGAAACCACGCGCTGCATCGCTGACAGAGGCTGATAATGTCGCAACCCACACAGCATGGTTTTGCTATCACCGCGTGGCAGGTTTTTTGACACAAACCTTACTGGGAGTGGAAAAACAGCACAACGCCTGCCCGAACCCGAGTGCTGCCCGGATCAACACATCGCTCCCCTGTGGGGGTGGGAGGGAATGACGCACGCCAACCCGACTGGAAAAGGAGAAACGACGCACGACCTCGCTTGCGGGTGAGAAATCAACGCACTGCTTACCTTTTTCGATGCACACTCATCCATGCGTGTTATTTTGATGCTACCCAGGTATATTTCAACACTAAACAGTTTTAGCATTGTTTTCTTAAGGATTTAAGACTCTTTTTGCATTTTAATTAATAACTTGACTTGTGTGTGTTGGATTTTTGTCGATTTCGTTTTGTTTTATTTAGATAAATATTTTCTATTTTTCTAAACCTGTGTTGTGTCATTTTGTGGTGTTTTCACTAAGTTACTGTGTGTGTTGGTACAAATACTTTACACCAAGAATTCTGAAGTTAAGCCTGCCTGCTCGTGCCAAGCTACCAAGGTGGTGGGCAGGGGGTTAGCTGAGGGTGATTCTCCTTTACCCTGACTAGTGTGAGGGTCCTTGCTTATACAGGGGGTAACCTGACTGCCAACCAAAGACCCCCTTTCTAACAGAGGGTCTGTGTGGGTGATGCCTCTTCTCTTAATACATCTATTTTTAAGTGAATGAGAACCTCCCTATCCAACTTGTACAACCCTTCAACAGAAAATGGGCAGGAAGGGTTCCAGGAAAACAGTTGCAGGCCCCTCTTAGCCCCAAGCTAACCTAGTTTAGCTCTGGGAACACCAGTGGCTGCCCTACCAATGGCTCTCCAGCCATCAGACTCTCTTAATGACAAAACATGCAAACCATGAACTGCCTTCTCATAAGAAAAGGAACATTATATGAAGGCCCTAGGAGAGCTACCTACATCACAGGAAGACAACCACCCCTCCTAACCCAGGGAAAACATGGAATACCAGCATTCTTGTCAATCGCCTTACCTTCTTCCGGTCCCCCACCCCCAGACTGGCATTCCTTTTCACCACTGCTGATTTACAAGGAGCACAAAGTAGGAGCCATGAGTCACAAGTTTCATCTCCCAAAGTCTCCCTCCCAGTGAGATCATAACTCCTTGGGGAGCAAAAAGAATCAAAGACCAGTTATTTCACCATGAGACTTCCTCATCCCTGGTCATAGATTGAGACAGTCAATATGTGCCCTTCCAGACCCATGGAGAGACCCATATTAGGGTTTAAAAGAAGAACAAGATTTATCTTTGCCATTCTGGGATTGAGTGATATTTGATTCCTTTCCCCATATCTGAGTTACCACCTCCACGCATCTGTGTTTCTCCGAAGTGTCACTATTCTTATGCCCCGTCAACCCTGTGGCCAGAAAGGATGGTTACAAAGTCACTGTATCCATTCCAGCTTCCTCTCTGCCTTCCAAAGTATTGAATAGCCTCTCCAGTTCCTCATTCAAGGTTATGAACATGTTTGTTGATTCCTGCAGGCCATATTTCATCACTTTGTTCTAAAGTTGAGGCCTGAGTGTCAGGAAATACTTCCTCATCTGGTTTGTTTCAAAGGAAAATTCTGGTGGGATGAGGATCACACTATTTTCATAGAGGTATGCTTCATGCCATTTAAAGGGTTCCCGAATCTGTTGTGCTTTTTGGTGCCTGAGTCAATAGGAAAACATTTACTGTAGATGATCAGGAGAAGGGGGTTGGTGCGACCTGACCCTGTTAGCTCTCTGTAATTCCAATGGCGGGCCGTAGGAAGGGTCAGGATTGGCTATCTGGAAACCCATCATATTACTGTTTTCTGCCCACTACGGAATCCCAGAAATTCTGAAATCATTCTGGTAGCTCCTTGTTTCCAGGCCTATGGTTCTCCGACGGAGCTCCCATATGTTAGGTCATCAGTCCAGTGTGTTGACCCTTTTAGAATCCATGTCCACCAGTCTCCGTTTAAATCCAGTCACCCTAGTCTGGAAATTGTTAATGTTGCCTCATAGGGATTGGACTTTGGCGCAAGCGATCAAGACTGTGGCACTGACTGTACCAATGGACACCTTGATATCCACCAATTCCTTTAGTAATGTAGCTAGAGCAGAGCCTGACACCGCTGAAGTCATTTCCAAACTCGCCAGCATGGCCCCTTTAGGTTCGGTCATCCCAGTGCCCTTTCCCTTACCAGCTAGCATCTCAGAAAATGCAAATTGGCAATAGGTTTTGGATTTGTGTCCTTGCGACGTGTAATAGCATGTCAAGGCATCAGGGGTGGGCCTACCATTGCAGAATTTGGTGTGCTCCCCAGTAGGGAGCTGGGCAAACAAAATCCTACATCTCTCAGGTGTGTAGACTATATTTTATGCCTAGACAAGAGCCAATCCACTGCTCTACCCTTACGTACAGGTATCAAGAGTGTCTCTTCACTCTCAAAGAGACACTGTGACTGCTTCCCCAACTCACTGCATGTCCTCAGTATGGGTATCCTTTTGAGTCCAATCCAAAATGTCCACTCAGGCCCTACAATCACTGAAAATGCAAAACTCAACCCAAGGTACCCAGAGGAACAGGCCAATCCAAAATATCCCCTATTTGTGTGTCACAGTCGCCTTTCCACACCATTGTTTCTCCCCTCAGAATACCTACTTGTTGCCTCCGACAATGGAAGCAGCAGCACCCAGTCCAAGGTGGCCTCCTGGGTCCATACACTGGAGTTCATGGGAGTCACGTGGTTGGGCCCCAGGCTATAGGCTTGGCAAGGAGAAGGCTATGTTGCATTCTAGGGTTTACAACCCACAACCTCGCTTCCTCAGCCCCACTGTCTCTCGTTGCAGTCTCAACTCTAGCACGGTGTGCCATCTCTGTGAGAAGGAGGCGGAGGTTCCCTCTGTTGAGGAGACTCCTCCTCAATAGATGTGCATGAAGTAGGCCTCCTTTTCCCAATGTCTACGGCTCTCCCTGAGTCTCCTGATTAGAGGAGAATGGCATTGAATGAGGGGCCCCCCCTTTGTAGTCACTTGTCAGCAGCTGAATCCACATTTGTGAGTCCCAGACCCATGTCTATTTTCCCCTTCCCGCCAGGCTCTGCGATCACATCTCCATGCCTCAGCGGATGTGGCAGGGTTGTTTGGGAGAGCATCCCCTGGAATTTACTGGGTGCTGTGGGGCAGCCAGTTCTTCCCCACTATCTAATCACCATTGCCGCAGTCCTAAGGTGTTGAAGTGGTGTTGACCCTCAGTCTACCATGGAAGCTTTAGCCCATTGCTGCCATATTATCCAGCAGCCATCCCTGTCAGCCAAGGGAAACACTTCTGAAATGACTCTAGGAGCAGAGATGGGAGATGGCAAAAGAATGTCAGTTTAGAAAGAGAAAGCCACCTGCTGCCACTGTGAAGATTGACTAAAAGACTTTAGCACAAGCTGGCCCCCAGGTCTTGGATGGGTCTGTTGAGGCCAGTCATACTGGTTTTCATACGTGCCCTGAAGAACAGTTGGGGGAGTGGACCTGCTGGGGGACATTGGATGTTCCCCTGAAAAGTTTGTGGACTGTCCATTGATACTGCTGATATACAGATTCCCTTGGAGAAGCCAGGAGTCTCTGGACCTGGGGACCTGGGAAGTGTATCAGGAAAGATGGTCTGCTGGATGATTGAGGAGGGGCTATGGAACATGTCCCAACAGCAGGAGGCAGCACCAATAGCCTGGGCAACGAACTGGTCTAAAAAAGTAGTAAAAAACAAGCTCCAACAAAGAATGCCCAAGAGTGGTTAGGAGGCCCCTACAAAATGCTCCTAGTGGCTAGGGATGGCCACGAGGAGCTTAATGAGCTAAAAAAAAGCAAAATATTCCACCTGTAGCTATACCCATTCCTGAAAGATCGAGCACATCAAGGATCTAGGAGCACCCTTCTTCTGTATCTGAAGATCCCCCAGGGATCCTCAAAAATGATATTCTCCTAGAGGGAAGCCATCTGTGTTGTCCCCTCTCTGATATTACTTTTGGCCCCAGGGACCCTATACCTATAATCCCAGGGCAAATCAGAATGTCCCAGGTGAGCCCAAACCCCCAGGACACAGGGAGCCAATACTGAGTACATTGCCCTCCCCATGCCTGTGTCTGGGAGAGTGGGTTGCTGGCACACTGGCCCCTGCCACTGGCCGGTGAGGACATGAGATGTAAAAGTGGTGCCGCCTCTGGATGGGAGCCGAAGACAAAGAATTTGCTCCTGCCAGCGGTGAGAGCAGAAGAGAGTGTTGTTGGCTTCCACTCCAGTCTAGGATGATACACAGTGAGCTAACTGAGATCGCTAGGCTATTAGGCCACCTGCAGCCCCAATGGTTAAATATGCCTGTGAGTGCACAAGATGGGACCTGCAGCACCATGTTCTTAAAATGCACCAGCACATGCGGCTGAATAAAATTAAAAGACAAAGCATTTCCGAGCATGCAAAGTCACTTATAAACTATTAAAGCCCCAGGGCAAAGGAAAGCTGAATAACCTGTTGGGAGGGTGATAAATGTGCATATTGCTTTCCCTGTGGTGCTTCAGAAACAGCAGGAACACTATCAGCATTTGTAATGTGTGTTTGGGGGACTGCAGGAGTGCAACAAAGCCTCCCAAACTAAACATGCTGCTGCAAACACACTGAGGGGGTCATTCTGACCCTGGCGGTCATGGACCGCCAGGGCCAACGACCGCGGAAGCACCGCCAACAGGCTGGCGGTGCTTCCTGGCCAATTCTGACCGCGGCGGTAAAGCCGCGGTCAGAAAAGGGAAACCGGCGGTTTCCCGCCGGTTTTCCCCTGGCCATAGGAATCCTCCATGGCGGCGCTGCAAGCAGCGCCGCCATGGGGATTCCGACCCCCTTCCCGCCATCCTGTTCCTGGCGGTTCTTACCGCCAGGAACAGGATGGCGGGAACGGGTGTCGTGGGGCCCCCCAACAGGGCCCCATAATGATTTTCAGTGTCTGCTTAGCAGACACTGAAAATCGCGACGGGTGCCACTGCACCCGTCGCACCCCAGCAACTCCGCCGGCTCCATTCGGAGCCGGCTTCATCGTTGCTGGGTCTTTCCCGCTGGGCGGGCGGGCGGCCTTTTGGCGGTCGCCCGCCCGCCCAGTGGGAAAGTCAGAATGACCGCTGCGGTCCGGTCTTCTGGCGGGGGAACTTTGGCGGACGGCCTCCGCCGCCCGCCGAAGTTGGAATGACCCCCTGAATCTACTAAAACTTCATGGACTGAAGCATTCCTGGAACTGGAGCTTTATGCTCTTAAACCCTGGACTGTGGGTGGTCTTCCAGCTGCAATAGCAGCATGGTAATAGTAGTATTAAACAATAGACTCAGAGATGCATGTTATTAAATGTAATAATTTATTGACAATGGTGATGGTTGGCAATGCAAGGTTTTACACCAAAATGAATGCTGTTGAATGTTGGAATTACCCCTATTGACTTCAGTGGTGGGTTATTGTAGTGTCATGTGTGTATGAATGATGGAACTCTTTTGGATCCTGAAGGACTCCATAGAGTGGTGACTTAAGTGTTAGAATGAGGTGGAGGGAATGCAGTTTGGAATGTTGAGTTTGTGGTTAGACACAGACAAATAAAGATGTGAAACACATAGCTCAGTGTGTGGTGTAGTCATTGGCAGGTACCCAGACTGGGGAAGATGCTCCAACTGGCGAAGAGATAGGGGATAAATAACTCAAAGACTGACAGCACTATCCCAAAGAGTTTGCATAGTCCAAGCAAACTGCTTGCACATGCCTTATGTGCCTCCGTCGAAGTGCTGAATCTGTGTTTTGTGTACGTGGAGTCAAATCACAGCTCCAGCCAGTGTGAAGTGTTTGAAGATAAAGAAAGCTTCACTGAGAAGTTTATACATTCTTGGCCAAGAACCTGCAAGAAAAGGCATACCGAGAGGTACTGTGCTACTACACAACATAAAGCTACACAGTACACGGAGCGCTAATGATGAAGGTGGCAACAACCAGGTTTTTAAAGTGCAGCAAATAGTGACAGCAAATTACACAATAACATTGTGATCAGAAGTGCTGATAGGCAGGGATCAACCAGGTGTCAAAAAGCACAAAAGACGACCTGAAAGTGCAGCAATTCAGATATAAGGAAAGGTCATCTGTTTATCAGAACCAATTATAGAGAATCATCATCCCTCAGCATTGGGAAGTGGCCCAAGGAGAAGTACCCAAGTTTGTGCTTAAAGAGCCGTCCATACCTCAAGTGGCGATCAGAACAGTAGATGACTGCTCTTCCAATGGAGACCAAGAAAGAGCCCACTATTCCGCAATCATCAAAGATGATCCAGAGGCCAGTACACCACAGGGCCTGGCTGATGGTATCAATGGAACAGGTCCTATTGGAGAGCAGATGAAGCCGGAGAGAACTCTGATATCAATGTCAATAAGTTCCACAAATGGTTATATTGCTGCCACCTTCCTGAAACCACCACCATCTGATACTACCAAAAAGAAAACTGTTGGTGATAAATGCGCTGCTTGGATGGAGACATTTGATGTTTTCATTCATACCCTAGAAGAAATGGATACCAGGAAGACTATCAAATACCTCAAGAATGTTGCTGGTGATGGTATAAAAGAAGTCATAAAGAAAATGCTGCAAGCTGATAAAGTTTAGTACTGTTAAATTAAAGAAGCTTTGAATAGCAAGTAGTTTAATCAAATGCTGAATGTAGATTACAAAGGGTACATTTTCAATCAAGAACGACAAGTAGTTGGTGAAACCATAGACGCATTTTTTGAGAGACTGGATATGCTCACAAACTCTGTAAGCTCATAGAATTTAATGATGAGGAAGCAATATGTCTCAGAGGTATTAATGGATGCCTGTCAGATTCATTCAGATACTGAGAGAAATTCTTGAGTGGCATGCACCGCCTTTGCACCAAAATGTTTGAAGCAACAGTAGGGCAAGCAGTACTCCATATCTATGAATCAACACACTTGCCTAAATGCATTTTGTTTTTTAAGCTTGACTCTGGCAAAAGCTGTGTCTAAACCAGCTGCACACACGCACAAATTAAAATATGCAAAGTAGGCGTTCCCCCGCAAAATCTCATACAAAACTAATGCAGTGATATTTATGGGTTTGGCAATGTGTGACGCATCGTTAGAATGTGGCACGCAAAGCAAGAAATGCGCCAAAAAATCTGTGCATCATAACCCAGGATTGGGAAACGATGAAGTGGCTGTGGTTTAGAAACCTGAACACTTAAAAACACTTTGGCAAGCTCGACTATACCACGGAGGTTGCGATCCTAAAGCTCGGAGTTTCAAGGGGACCACCATTACCACAACCACAAAGGCAGCAAAGGAGGAGGGAGCATGTATTCTGGCAGCATATTTCTCTCATCAACCTCAGGGAGGATGAGGCCATCAAATTCTATAGACTCAAGAGGGAGCGTATCATAGAGTTGCTCCACAAACTTGGGCCACATCCCCCTACCACCAACTGCCAGACCCATTAACATTCCTCCACAGGTTAAACTGATGGCTGTGCTCTACATGCTTGCTTCTGGTTCCTTCCAGGTCACAACAGCCTGAGTGGCAGGAATATCACACACATCATTTCTGCCTTCCAACCCACTGTTCTGGATGCCATCATCCAGTTCACGCCTAAGTACCTCCTCTTCCCCAGGTCCACCAACAACAGATTGAGACCAAGCAAGGCTTCTATGCCATTGAGGGATTTCCCCCTGTGTTAGGTGCCATGCATTGTACACATGTGCAATTGGTTCCCCTCTGCCAAAACATCACACCTGTACAGGAACTAGAAGCACATCTACTCGATCAACATGTAGGCCACCATGGACCATCTGGGGATGTTCACTGATGCACTGGCCAAATATCCTGGAAATGTGCATGATGTCTACATCTTCCAGGACAGTATCATCAATAAGCACTTCCAGAATAGCCAATAGGGAAATGGCTTACCTGTTGGTAAGTAAATCTGAAGAATGCAACATACCAACAAAGACAGAAATCTATGACATAACAGCGATCTCTGTGCCTGTCAACGGAGATAGGTGCATATGTGCAAGTGGTGTGCTCCATTCATTGTGGTGTGTGTATGATGCAAACTCTTAAGTCAGATATTTGAGGACATGCCAAGCCACTTTGTGTGGCTTGGAATGGCATCCAAAATTTGGAATAATGCATCACAGAACCAAGAGCCAGATGTAGGTAGGTGGCAAATTGCGAGTTGCAATTTGCGAGTCCTTCCGACTCGCAAATTGCAACTCGCAATTTGCTATGCAGAACGGTGTCTCAGACACCGTCTGCGAGTCGCTATGGGGTCGCAAAGACCCACCTCATTAATATTAATGAGGTGGGTCGCAATTTGCGACCCCATAGCGATTCAGGGCACTCACGGGGATGGAGGCCTGCTGTAGTCAGCAGACCTCCATGTCCGTGACTGCTTTTAAATAAAGCAGTTTTTTTTTTTCAAAGTGCAACCCGTTTTCCTTAAAGGAAACGAGCTGCACTTTGAAAAATAAACCGAAACCTTTAGTTTTGGTATTTTTCAGGGCAGGTAGCGGTCCATTGGACCACTGCCTGCTCTGAAAAAATATTTTTAATGCCAGACACAAAAGGGAAGGGGTCCCATGGGGACCCCTTCCGTTTGCGACTGGGTTACCATCCACTTCAAGTGGATGGTAACTGCGAGTCCATGCGGTCGCAAATGGAATTACATTGCATTGCGAGTCGCAAATCGGTTCCGACTTGCAAAATGCATTTCTACATTGCAAAGTGGCTTTAGCGACTCGCAAACGATTTTCGCCGTTTGCGACTCGCTAAACCTTTGCTACATCTGGCCCCAAATGCTGCGTTGCATTGCTGTGTGTATGGGAGGTGTTCCATGGGCATTGTGTGGGTGTATCCATGCAAGTCCCATGGTTGGTGACACATGGACCTATAAATCAAATGCTACTAGTGGGCCTGCAGCACCAATTGTGTCACCTTTGTGAGTAACCCTGTAAACATGGCTCAGACTTGCCAATGCAGTGTCTGTGTGTGCAGTTTTAAATTGCTCATTCTACCTAGCAAGTGTACCCACTTGCCAAGCCCAACCTTATCTTTTTGTACATGTAAGGCACCCGTAAGGTGAGCCCTAGGTAGCCGCATGGGCAGGGTGAAGTGTATGTTAAAGGTAGAACATGTAGCAATGTCTTTAACATGTCTTGACAGTAAAATATTGCCAAATTTGGTTTTCACTGTTGCAAGACCTATCCCTCTCATAACTCATAACTTGTAAGTTCAGTTTCCCTTTGGGAGCAGCTACAGATATGGAGTTTGGGGGTCCCTGAACTCACAATCTAAAAATAAATCTTTTGGTAAAGGTAGTTTTCAGATTGTCAGTTTGAAAATGCCACTTTTAGAAAGTGGCCATGTTCTTGCTTATACCATTCTGTGACTCTGCCTGCTTGTGTATTCCCTGTCTAGGTCAGACTGACAGTTGGGCTGTTTGTGAATCTCCCCTAGACAGTGACACAAAGGGAGCTGGGTTTAGCCTGCATACCATGATGGGCCATCTGGGCTAAAGTGGAGGCTGGAGCTGACACTTACACCTGAATGGGCTGTGCCTGCCCTCACACAATGCAGTCTCCAACCCCCTAGTGTGAGTCTGCAGCCAGGCTTGGGGAAGGCATGATCTTGTGAACAACAGAGACTTTCCTTTGAAGTGTGCCTTCTTTAAAGGCAGAAAGGGGTATAAGTAGTGGACCCAAACCCCCAGATTTTTAGATTACTTCTGGATTCAAGAGAAACATCTGCCAAGGAGAGGAGCTGGAGGAGGAGTAGTGCCCATTTGCCTGTGTCTGTGCTTTGCTCTGTTGGCCTGCAGTTGCTGCTTCGGCCTGGAAGAGGACAAAGACTGGACTTTGGGGTACATTCCTGTTTGTGAAGTGTTTCCAAGGACTTGGACTGAGCTTGCCTCCTGTTTGAAGTCTCAGGGCCATCAAAGACTTCTTCTTCTTCTTCCAGCCCTTGGACTCTCTGCTGAGACTCCTGCCCTGCCAAGTGGTGTCCTATCCAGTCCCTGGAGAGTTGAAACTAATAGGACCACGTGTATGCACAGGAGCTGTGCGAGGAAAAATTAAATGCACCACTTGCAGCACAGCTCTAAAAATGATGGACCACCTGCATTGCAGTGGAAAAATTGACTCACCACCTGCATCACGGCTGGGAAATTGACGCATCACCTGCATCGCGGCTGGAAAAACTACACAACATCCACTTGCTGCTGCTAAAATCGACGCAGCCCCTACGCAGCGTGGTTCTCCATCACCGTGCAGCCAGATTCCGCATGCATCGTTGCTGGGCATGAAAATCAATGTCAACCTGCCCGGTCCGAGGTGCCCATCCGGAAATCGGCGCATCGCTCTCTTGCAGGAGAGAATTGTTGTGAATGGCCTTGTTGGTGTGGGTGAGTAGTCTGAAGATAGTTTCTCCACCAGGAACCAATGGAGGGTCCTCAGGTCCTGGGAGTTACGTTCCTGGCCGGAGAGGTTCAGGACAAGTCTGGCGGCGGCGTTTTGGATGAGCTGCAGTTTCCTGATGTTTTTTGTTGTAGTGCAAGCATATAGTGCATTGCTGTAGTCAAACTTGCTTGTGACTAAGGTGTGGGTGACTGTCTTGCTGCAGTCTACTGGGATCCATTTGAAGATTTTGTGGAATTTGAGGAGGGTGTGCCAGCAGGAGGAGGTGACCGCGTTTACCTGTTGCATCATTGACAGGGAAGAGTCGAGGATGATTTCTAGGTTGCAGGCATGGTCAATCGGAGAAGGCTGGGCGCTGAGTGATGTGGGTCACCAGGAATCATCCCAGGCTAAAGTGGAGTTTCGGAAGATGACGAGCTCATTCTTGTCTGAGTTGAGCTTCAAGGAACTCTCTCTCATCCAACGGCTTCCACTCCTGTGTGGAAGTTCTTCTTGGTCTCATCTGGGTCTTCAGTGAGGGATATGGTGAGTTGTGTGGGATCGGTGTATGACATGATGTTCATTCCATGGCCTCTAACAATGGCTGAAAGAGGGGCCATATAGATGTTGAAGAGAGTTGTGCTCAAGGAGGATCCCTGAGGAACTCTGCAGCTAACTTCTGTTGGTTTGGATGTCTATGGTGGGAGCTTTACTCTATGTGTTCTTCCAGAGCGGAAGCACCAACGTCTCCATTATTTTCTATGGCGTAAGACTGTTTTTAATTTAAAAATTCATAACTGTTGGAAAATGGGTTATTGATAAGGGCAGGTAAGTACCTACACTTAGCAATAGGCCACTAACCTCCACTTAGGTCCAGTTAGGTCTCACTAAATTAAACCTAGCTGAACCCTTGGCAGCTTGGCAACGAGCGACAAGGCTTAATTTAGGAGACAAAGGGGGTCATTCTGACCCTGGCGGTAAATACCGCCAGGGCGGAGGTTGGCGGTAGCACCGCCAACAGGCTGGCGGTGCTCCGCCGGGCATTCTGACCGTGGCGGTACAGCCGCGGCCAGAAGCGGAAAGCCGGCGGTGTACCGCCGACTTTCCGCTGCCCATGGGAATCCGCCATGGGGATTCTGACACCCCATACCGCCATCCTGTTCCTGGCGGTTCGCCCGCCAGGAACAGGATGGCGGTATGGGGTGCCATGGGGCCCCTGGGGGCCCCTGCAGTGCCCATGCCAATGGCATGGGCACTGCAGGGTCCCCTGTAAGAGGGCCCCACAAAGAATTTCAGTGTCTGCTTTGCAGACACTGAAATTCGCGACGGGTGCAACTGCACCCGTCGCACCTTCCCACTCCGCCGGCTCCATTCTGAGCCGGCGTCCTCGTGGGAAGGGTGTTTCCCGCTGGGCTGGCGGGCGGACTTTCGGCGGTCGCCCGCCAGCCCAGTGGGAAACCCAGAATGACCGCTGCGGTCTTTTGACCGCGGTACGGTCTTCTGGCGGTTCCCGCTTGGCGGGCGGCGGTAAGCTTAGAATCAGGGCCAAAGTGTAAAGCATTCAAATATCACAAAACAGTAATTATATAAAACACAGAAAACAGTTTAGAAACCCAAAATCAATTTATAAAACTAGATTATATTTTTATCTTTAAAATGACACCCACCAAAATGAATAACGGATAAGGGGAACCGGAGATATGATTTTTTAAAGAATTAATGCTGTCTAGCGCATAGAAGCAATTAGCGCTAGAAAGGAAAAAAGTCCAGAGTTCAGGCCACCCACGAGGTAACACTGTCACACTTACTTTCAGAAGTGTTTGATTCAGGAAAGTGGTCCACAGCACCAGCCAAGGGTTCAGAGGCTCTGGTGTGCCTCTTGGGGTCGGGGACTACAACTCCCACAATGCACCTCTTCAACTTATGGAGTTGCTCAAAACGTCTCCAAACTTCTAGATCTTGTTCCAGAGGTCCTTTTTGTGTCCTTGAAGTGTCGACAACTTGATCCAAGGTTCCAGAAGCTTTAAGTTGCTCCTTGGGAGTTAGGACTGCAATTCCCAGAATGCACCTGGTCAGAATCCTCAAATGGCCACTGGACGCTGGTCAGCTTGGCTCTGCTTGCAGGACTTGATGCAGGAGACTCTGGGCAGCTCCTTTGTACCTGTAGAAAAAAGGGAGTCCCTTATTGAAGCAGTAGAAGACAAGTAAAGTCCTTTTAGTGGTGAAGCCCAAGTGTGCAGCTGGTGCATTCCTCCACAGTGCAGTGTCCAGGTGCAGGTCACGGGTCCAGCAGGGCGGTCCTTCTTCTCCTATAGTTATTTCTTGTTGGAATCTGATAGGGATCTGAGGTGTGGGTGCAGGTCTGCCAGTTTTATCCCTGCTCCTGGGTGAAAAAAAGGGGGGTCCTGGTTCTCCAATCGGGGGCAAGGTCCTTCCCCCTGTGATGACCACTTCCTGGGAAGTGTGGCAAAAATCAATCCCAGTGAGCAACATTCCTCAAAAATCCATCACGGCTGAAAGTGATTTTTGGAGGTTACATCTGGCTGAGCCTCCTGCCCTCTCCTAATCTAATCAAGGGACACCTAATTGTCTGGGTTTGCAGGATGTGAGGGTGTTGTTGGGTTGCTCCAAATGTCCTTCTCTGCCTTTGAAGACCAGTTTGGCAGCCCTCCCCTTCCTGCTTCCCTATCTGCTGAGGGTTAGATCTCCTCCCCCAGGCATATCTCTTTGTGCTGAGCCAGGCCACTTCACACCTCATCAAACAGCCTGGCCAGGCTGCCAGAGGCTGGTCAATCAGAGCGCAGCAGCAAAAACACTGCAGGGCTGAAGTTGGCAACTTTTCAGATAAAGTTTAAAACTCTTTACCTGAACAAGTTATATTAAATCCAACAACTGGAAGTTGTGGGATTTATTATAACAATTAATTTGATACCAAACTTCTGGTATCTGTTAGTTAAGGGGATTTTTAAAATTAAAATATAGTCTCCACATTCTAGCCTGTGGAGGCTATTCACTACAATGAGGGAAAAACAAATTTGGCTGTTTTACCTCACCAGGGCTTATAAAAATATTTTTATAAGGTCCCTGCTTATAGTTACATGGCACCCAGCCCTAGAGTCACATAGGGCACACCTTAGGGGTGACTTATATGTAAAAATAAGGTAGTTTAAAGCTTTAGAACTACTTTTAATTCCAAAGTCGAGTTTGCATGTAACTTTAATTTAAAAGCAGGCAGCAAGGCAGGCCTGCCTTTAAACTGACACTGAGCCTCTCAGCAGTGCACCTATGGGTGCAATACCTATGCTAGGATCCCTAAACCTACATGCCCTACCATATACTAGGGACTTATAGGTAGGTTGACTTAGACAATTATAATTAGCCTAATTTGCGTACTGATTTTACACAGAGCACAGGCCCTGGGACTGGTTAGCAGTACCCAGGGCACCATCATAGTCAGGAAAACACCAGCAAAATGTGGAAATGGGGGCAACAAGTTAGGGGGCCTCTGCAATCAACCCTGTTCTCTCACAATAACTTTACTTGTGTATGTTGGATTGTTGTCATTTTGGTCTTGTTTGATTTAGATATATATTCGCTATTTTTCTAAACCTGTGTTGTGTCCATTTTGTAGGGTTTACACTGTATTACTGTGTGTGTTGGTACACATACTTTACACATTGCCTTTGAGATAAGCCTGACTGCTTGTGCCAAGCTATCGTAAGTGTGTATCTCCATTACCCTGACTAGAGTGAGGGTCCCTGCTTGGACAGAGTGCAAACTTACTGCCAACCAGAGACCCCATTTCTAACACACATGCTCTGCACTGGTTAACAATTCAAGATGATAATCATGTGGTACACAAGACAACTTAATATTAGTACAATGGCACATGATGTCTTAGTGTGGGATATGTGTTTTTTCAATGGGGTACCTAGCCTCAGTATCAGTAAAGCTTAAATAAATAATGGTGTGTGAACTAATTATGCGTTCAAAAGTAAGTGTGCCACACATGGCTGAATAACCTTAGATTCTGGAGCAACTCTGGAAGAAGTAGTTGTACATTCCATTTGTGTAACATAGTGTAAGTGTAGGCCTCATTCATATGTAAAATTCAATTTAGTGTACCAATAGGTGATCCAGCATTACAAAACACACATAGTCCTAGTCATACTGACAGTCTAACTACATGCATATGTATCAAGCCTCATTGACATATGTAACCAATGTGATAGATCACCAGTATTGTTGTGTAACTAGGCCAAATTCCCAGCATATGAAGCCATGAATGTTAAATTCATAAACACAGTGCTGTGAAAAATGTCATACACCAGTAACTAAAATAGAATGGAATGCAACCAGGGCAAGATATCACACTGTACCCAGGATCCCAATATCAACATTCTCAAGCCACATCAATGATGACAGAAACAAGGCACAGAAGTACAGAATCCCATACATAATAGAACCACATAGATAGATGGTAAAAATGAAGCACTTTGTCCTGGTCCGTTGTAGAAAGCTACTTGTATCAGTGTGCCCTATATAATAATGTCCCATTTTTCCATACCTATGTGCCAAACTAAGTTAAGCATTACATGTCTGACAACAAGCATTAGCTGAAGGCTGCCAACAAAATGTAGAACTATCCATGTCAAGTAAGTGAACAAATCAAAGTCTGGTTCAGTGTCATGTAGCCAAGCAACAACATTCAGATGTTTAAAAAGGACATTTCTATGTGTGACTTTCAAACAGGTTGGCACTGTACAAAACCTGCCTAGTGCTGAATGTATTATACAAATGTTGATCACTACTTTGTCACTTTGTACATCTAGTGAGTGCACATAACATAGAGTTGTCCACAACTTTCAGAAATACCTGTCACAGTATTCTTCTTCCTGAATATGAGTCGGCATGAAGAAGTGTACATAGTATCAGGTCATAGACAACATTTGCAATGACAAACATAACTGGAAGAGACATGTGCCAAACCTTGGTCAACTGTATATATTACACATAAAGTGCAACACTGTAGAAAAAATTACAAATGAGCCAACATACACAACATACATGGACTGGTGTGTCTCAGTACCAATGTGCCTAATTATTAACAGTTGTTTCTTTCTACTTTGAGTTGACCAAGGATATAGTCTGCAGCCGTGGGTCATGACCACATGCCCCCACCCTTGATGGAGGCCGAAAAACAATTCAACCAGGCGCTGACCAGGGCTAGGAATGTTGTTGAAAGGACATTCAGTACTCTGAAGTCCAGGCTTTGATGCCTCGAAATGTCTGGGGGAAGATTGTGATACTCACACCCTATAGTTTGCAAGATAATTTTGGTATAGGCAATTCTACACAACATTTGTGTTAGAACAAATGTCTCCTGGGACTTGAAGCCACAATAGACTGACCCAGTGGAGGCAGAGGATGACAATGATGGAGACATTCAACACACAATGGCTGGTCGTTGGAGGCGTGACAACATTGTGTAAATATTTTTTTCATAATTAACCACTCAGGTGTCTTGGACGAGGGCACCTCGTCCAAGGCATCAGTTCCCGGGTGCCTTGGACGAGGTCACCTCGTCCTACACCCTGGAACAGGGGGAGCGCTAGCGCTCCCCCCATGTGCACCCCACCCACACCCCAAGGCAGGGATGGAAGGGGAAGCCCTTCCCCTTCCACCCCCGAACCCTCCACCCCCCCTGTGACGTCAGCGCTCGAGCGCGCGCTGATTTGTCACAGGGCCTCCCCCATCGCCCTGGAAGCTCAACTTCCAGCGCGATCGAAAAAGAAATGCTCAGCATTTCTCTTTCGATCACGTGGGGGAGGCCCAGAGAGGCTTCAAAGAGAAGGAAATGTTTTTCCTTCCCTTTGAAGTCTCTCCGAGTGTTTCAAAAGCCGGACTAGACACCAGGGATTTTTTTGTTGTTGAAACTGGCATAAGGGAGCGACCCCTTGGGCAAGGGTCGCTCCCAATGGGGGGCATTTTTTTAGAAGGCCTTTTCTGCACCCCCAGGTTGGGGTATAAACCTCTAGGTACCAGGGATCATTTTTTTTTTCTTTTTTTTTTTTAGGTTGGGCGCGACCCCTGAGGCAAGGGTCGCTCCCCTAGGAGGCAAATTATATCTAGGCCATTTCTGCCCCCCTTGGGGGCAGATTGGCCTATTTTGACGAGACCAATCTGCCCCCAAGGGGGGCAGAAACCACTAGACACCAATGAGTTTTTTTTGTTTTCGTGAATTTCACGCAAGGGGAGCGACCCCTTAGGCAAGGGTCGCTCCCCTGGGGGGAAAATTATTTTAGGCCATTTCTGCCCCCCTGGGGAGTAGATCAGCCTATTTTGATTAGGCCGATCTGCCCCCAAGGGGGGCAGAAACCACTAGGCACTGGGGATTTTTTGTTTTTTTTTGTTTTACAGATGGGGAGTGGCCCATTGGACAAGGGTCGCTCCCCTGGAGGGGAAAATTGTATTTAGGCCATTTAGATAGGCCTATTGTTATTAGGCCGATCTGCCCCCAGGTGGGGGCAGAAACCTCTAGACGCCAGGGCAAAAAAAATGTGTGTTTTTTTTTTTTGTTTGTTTGTTTTTTTAGAGATGAGGAGCGACCCATTAGGCAAGGGTCGCTCCCCTGGGGGGCAAATTGTATTTAGACCATTTCTGCTCCCCTTGGGGGCAGATTGGCTGATTTTAGGTCAATCTGCTCCCAAGGGGGCAGAAACCACTAGGCACCAGGGATTTTTTTTTTTGCGCCAATGTCACGCAGGGGGAGCGATCCCATAGGCAAGGGTAGCTCCCGGAGGGGAATCGGGGGGGTGGGGGTCAAATTTATTTTAGGCCATTTCTGGCCCCCCCTGGGGAGTAGATCAGCCTATTGTTACTAGGCCAAACCTCTAGGCCCAAGGGCAAAAAAAATATATATATATATATTTTTTTGTTTTGTTTTTTTAGAGATGCGGAGCAACCCATTAGGCAAGGGTCGCTCCCCTAGGGGGCAAATTGTATTTAGACCATTTCTGCCCCCCTTTGGGGCAGATTGGCCGATTTTGGGTCAATCTGCCCCCAAGGGGGCAGAAACCACTAGGCACTGGGGATTTTTTTTGGGCGCCAATGTCACGCTGGGGGAACGATCCCGTAGGCAAGGGTCGCTCCCGGGCTGGGGGGGGATTTATTTTAGGCCATTTCTGCCCCCCCTGGGGCCGGCTGAGCTAGAGGCCAAAATCCACAGGTAGCCACTTTGCAAAAAACACCTCTGTGTTGAGTGATGGGTCCACGTTGCGTTTTAAGGGCATTTCCTGTCGCTGGTGCTAGGCCTACCCACACAAGTGAGGTATCATTTTTATCGGGAGACTTGGGGGAACGCTGGGTGGAAGGAAATTTGTGGCTCCTCTCTGATTCCAGAACTTTCTGTCACCAAAATGTTAGGAAAATGTGTTTTTCAGCCAAATTTTGAGGTTTGCAAAGGATTCTGGGTAACAGAACCTGGTCAGAGGCCCACAAGTCACCCTTTCTTGGATTCCCCTAGGTCTCTAGTTTAAAAACATGCACAGGTTTGGTAGGTTTCCCTAGGTGCCGGCTGAGCTAGAGGCCAAAATGTACAGGTAGGCACTTTGCAAAAAACACCTCTGTTTTCTTTAAAAAAATGTGATGTGTCCACGCTGCGTTTTGGGGCGTTTCCTGTCGCGGGCGCTAGGCCTACCCACACAAGTGAGGTATAATTTTTATCGGGAGACTTGGGGGAACATAGATTAGCAAAACAAGTGTTATTGCCCCTTGTCTTTCTCTATATTTTTTCCTTCCAAATATAAGAGAGTGTGTAAAAGAGACATCTATTTGAGAAATGCCCTGTAATTCACATGCTAGTATGGTCAGCCCGGAATTCAGAGATGTGTAAATAACCGCTGCTCCTCAACACCTGATCTTGTGCCCATTTTGGAAATACTAAGGTTTTCTTGATAGCTATTTTTCACTCTTTATATTTCAGCAAATCAATTGCTGTATACCCGGTATAGAATGAAAACGCACTGCAGGGTGCAGCTCATTGATTGGCTCTGGGTACCTACTGTTCTTGATGAACCTACAAGCCCTATATATCCCCGCAACTAGAGGAGTCCAGCAGACGTAACGGTATATTGCTTTTGAAAATCTGACATTGCAGGAAAAAGTTACAGAGTAAAACGTAGAGAAAAATTGCTGTTTTTTTCACTTCAATTTTAATATTTTTCTTTTTCAGTTGTTATTTTCTGTAGGAAACCCTTGTAGGATCTACACAAATGACCCCTTGATAAATTTGGAATTTTGTCTACTTTTCAGAAATGTTTAGGTTTCTGGGATCCAGCATTGGTTTCACGCCCATTTCTGTCACTGACTGGAAGGAGGCTGAAAGCACTAAAAATTGTAAAAATGGGGTATGTCCCAGTAAAATGCCAGATTTGTGTTGAAAAATTGGGTTTTCTGATTCAAGTCTGAAAGCTGGAAAGCTGGTGATTTTAGCACAGCAAACCCTTTGTTGATGCCATTTTCAGGGAAAAAACCACAAGCCTTCTTCTGCAGCCACTTTTTCCCATTTTTGGGAAAAAAAACGAACTTTTCACTGTATTTTGGCTAATTTCTTGGCCTCCTTCAGGGGAACCCACAAAGTCTGGGCACCTCTGGAATCCCTAGGATGTTGGAAAAAAAGCAGACAAATTTGGCTTGGGTAGCTTATGTAGACAAAAAGTTATGAGGGCCTAAGCGCGAACTGCCCCAAATAGCCAAAAAAAGGCCTGGCACTGGAGGGGGAAAAGGCCTGGCAGCGAAGGGGTTAATGTACATAAGGGATAAATCTCTAAAATGGTATTAATAGTTCAATTTGAGACTAATGGCCTGATTTATACTTTTTGCTGCAAAACTGCACAAATGCACAAATTAAGTAACAAGGAGATTTAAAGGACTAGCTCCTTGTAATCCTACTCCTCATAAGGTAGTACTTACTGGTGCATTTCCAAGTTTACCTGGTTTGGTAAGTTTGGAAATGTATCTCAACCCAGGGGATATGAATGGGTACCCCTATGCAACGGTCAAGGATCCTCTCTCTGGGGCAGAGTAAGGCAATGTAGTAATTTGCAATACATTGTTTCACTCATGATTAATGACAAATGTCAAGGCTGCACAAGCAGGCCTTGGTTGGCTCAAACAATATACACATAGATTTGTGTAGCACATTTACCATGGTGCATTGTGCAAGTGCCACACTTATTGGTTCCTAAACATAGCCCTGAAGGCAGACGTGTCTGTACCACCACATTACATGGTGGATCTTGCCTAGTTTTGTGTGCAAATACGTGTCTGTCTGACAATCATATGTGCAATTACGGAATTACACCATATGATTCATAAAATCCAGTAAATCTGCAAGATCGGTGGCATATACACTGTAGTATGGGGAGCCAGCCTGTCTCTGTGCTTCCTTAAGTGTGTGTTGCATCTGTAACATATTATATGGAAGTGTTCCTGACAGATTGAATGAATAAAGAGATTGGGCAGAATAGCGACTATAATAGTGTGGGCCATAGGCTCCGTGAGCAATCTTTACATATATGACTGTTGGGGACATTATGGTGTGTATCCTGGTAACGTCTGTGACAACTGAAGTATGATCAGACAGCTCATGATTCCTGCCTTGCTGTGCGGCCATGTTGCCTGCTGTTCCTCTGTCTGGGTAAAGACAAATGCACATGCACTCCTTGAACTCAGTCTAACTCTCCGGACCATGTGCTGGCCCACCGGTCATGAAGTGATAAGGGCAGGAACTAATTACAGCCACCAAGATTCTCCACCTGGGCACTACCCTCTGTCCCACATCCCTGCCAAGTGGTGCCAATTCAGTCCACAGCTCTGCCAAGTGTCACACAACACTAGGTATAGTAATGCACTTATGACATATTTCCCGCATCACTGCACCTACCTAAGTCCACCCATGCCTACTACAAAACACCAAAAGTAAGTAAATTTGTCACTTGGTTCCCCTCACAATAATGTGTTACTCAACATGTCACACCTAAGAAGGTATAATGTTTCACATAAGCACACAATGAACACTGAAATGTCAAATATAAACAAACCTTAAACTTGTCTGCAATAAATCTATGACACATAGAAGTGTGTCCAAGGTGATTTCCTACATTTCACAGTACTGTACATTAGATCCTAGACATTAGGCCAGTTGCATGGGTCAGAATCCACGCATCACCCTTGTTGAATGGCACAATGCACCAGTTGCACCAGTCATGAGCTGGTCATAGACCCCAATGTGTGAAAGTAACTACAGAAGTGCTAATGCACTGTCTGTTCATCACGCATATAGCCATTTCTGTAGCGATGTCGAAAACAGGTGGGATACACCCAGGAAAATGATGCAATGGGTATGGCAAGCTGCATGTTAGGAAGTGTGAAGTAACTTTCACTTTCTCTTGCTCTCTGTTGGTTTGTGTTGGTGTTGAAGGTGTTTCTGCAAGTGTATGTGCCTGTGTTGATTTTTTTGGTCCTGTCAGTGTGTGATCTGTCCCTGTCTTTTGTGTTTATAATAACTTTTTGGCCATCTCATTGTTTTGTTGAGATATTTGTCACTGCATTGTTGAGAGTTAGTCCTTCTGGGGTTTAATCTAATAGGTGTAATTATAGTTTTTAGGGGAATTTTTTGTGTTATAGTGTGTCTGGAAAGGATTGGGACATGTCAGGAAAGGGAAAGAATGTTTCGGAGGTAACGTTAGGTGGAATAATTTCGCTGATAGTCCAGTACATGCTTAGGATGCTGGCCTCTGTGGGTAGGGCAAGCCAGGTCCACACACCAAAGGACAAAAATGATAAACGAGAGCATGTGCACTGGCATCACCAAAAGACATTTGGAGTGGTTCAGACCACCGTCCATATTAAACATCGATGGGCTGACGTGGTGGCACAGGAGGCTGATCTCATCGATCACCTTGGACTAGGTATGTATGTATGCTCCATCTGCATGTAGTGATGCAGCTACATCAGTAATGGCAAACATGAGCATTGGCTGTACATCACTTGTTTAGTTATTTTTTTAACGTTGCAAAGTGCAAGATATATAAAATTAGCTTAATGTCTGGAAATTAAGTTCACTAAGAGAACTTTGTGTGCCTCAGAGTGGCTACATTAAGCAAGTGTAAAGCAAGCACAGTGGCAATAGCTCTATTGCCATACCCTGGCACAAGGGGCTGTTCAATGGTTAGTGGGTGGTATTTTTCAATAACAATGCATGGAATTATGAGCATTCCCTAATGTTACATATGTGAATGAACAGGGGATGCTTCTAAATTGACAGAGCACCACTACTGAAGGCTAAGCTGGACATCCATGTCCTTACATTAAATCTTCCATGCGTTCTACACTGTGCTACACATGTACGCAAATTAATATGTCTTATAGATATCTACAATGGCAGAACTGTATGTTTCTCAGGGCAACACCAAAACATAAAACCTGCTGGCAAAGCATTCATCCTTGCACAAAGTTGGAAGGTATAAAGATTTACTGCTAATCAGCACTCTGTGCACCAGTGTCAATAAACACTTATATGGCTTTTACAATGTCCCATTAGGTGTATGCCTATCCTTTTACAACCAAGCACTACTTAGTTCTGTCAAGAGTCAATGTTGTCACCCATGTGCCATGGTACAATGGAGTCTGAAATGATGCTGGCCAGCATTACTAAATACATCAAATGCCTCAGGTATGCTACAGGCACGTGATTTTGAATACCTTTGAACTTCATCATCCAGCTGCTCGGGCTTGCAAGTGGATTAGCTGCGTCCAGTAATCTTGTCATATTTAGATATGCTTGTCAAAGCTGTTATGTTTCTGAAATACTGTGATAGCATAGTTTGTAAGATATACATTTAAGCATATGTGAAAGCACTATTTACAATGCAATGTCCAAATTCTCATCTTCTAGGTGGGCATCTCCCATTCACACGTGCATAGGTGGACACTTTCCGGGAACCGAATGCTACAATAAGTCCATGTATGTAGCCTTTTGACATCTGTGATCTATGTGAAATGCAACATTGTTATGTATTCTGGGGGGTGACAATGACCTACTATCAATTTGCTGTCAGTGTGCTAAACAGAACAGAACCTGCCCACAGATTCATTTGGAATGAACAAGAAGGAATTTCATTGTAAATGTAGGGTGTATGTAAGCAGGCCCACAAAATCTAAGCATCTTTACAATTGTGTTAATGTTCTCCCATCTACAGTCACCAGCTTTTGACACAATAACCATCATCTGGTGCATAATCTGCATGTGTTCCACACAAACACATTAGGTCAGACAACAAATGGCACAAACCAAAAGAATCATGTTTCAACATATGTAGCAGTACAGTGAAATGTGTGCTGCTAAGCATGTCTTGGCAGGGTTCTATTGGATATATCCAAAATTGTGCATGAAACAGGTTCAGATGATGTGCAATAATAATAAACAGACACGGTTAGCAAGTGTGAACAGCTAGGTATCATGGAATCAGAGTCACACATCGTGTGATAATCCCACATATGTTCCATCAACATGTAGCATACTTTGCTCAGACGTGCTGCATACTTTTGAGCGCTCCTGCAATACCATTTTAGTGTGAGTGACCATAAGCGTGGCCCAAAAAATCTGTTGTGTTATACCTAATTTGTTTGTAGACAACATACCTGTCCTTGTAGCAGTATGTGAAACCAAAAGCCAAATTGTGAAAACATGTATGACAGTTTCAGCAGGGTAGCCTTCACAATCTAACCAATCTTGATTATGATAGATGTGGCATATGTTTTTGTGATAGACTAAATTCATCATAATTGATGAATTTGGCACATGACAGACAACAAAAGACATGGCTACATGTGTGTCTGTTCGTGCGTGTCTATATTATCATATGGACATCTAGATCTTCAATTTCTTAGCCTACCATGAGTTATGGCTGTTTTAATCCAGTCTTAGGAGTACTTGAGCCTCCCTCAGAGTCATGGTGCAGCGGTCCTTGCATTATCTGCAACAAAATTCTTGCCCAGTTGAGTACCCCAGCAGTCATACAAATACTACAGTGATGCATTTTGTAATTCAAAATGTGCACAGACAAATGCAGCCTTGGGATGATGTGTGTACAGAAACATGTTTAAGTAAGGCTCACCATGTTTCTGGCTAAAAGTGTGAACCAGAAGCTACATGTCACATTTCAGTACATTTGCCTGAGTGTAAATGAATGTAATGTACCTCAGCCATGGCTTGCAGGAGATAAATAATAACCCTCTATCCATGTGGTGCCTACCCGAGACTGAGTAAGTGAAGCCAGCACTGTGTGATGCCTTGTGTGAATTCAGCTGGGGTATGCAATGCACAGATACACTGCCTGGACTATATCACCTTAACACCTTTCACTTATGTTGATGAGCAAGGATCAGCCCACTCAATCCAAAGTTTCAATTTCTATATCATGTGTCAAGTTTAAGTAAGTTAGTGATTAGGATAAGTTTAGTTTAGTTAGTTTTAGCTTTTACATATTCTAATAGATAATTGTTTTATATCTATCTTTCTGTTTTTAAGGTTTATAATGGGTGGCCATTGCTGTGTAGTAGGAAATACCAAAACAATATCTATGTGTTTATGTTTACATGTATAGTTAGTACATGTTTAGGTGTAGTTGCTATTTGTATTGTGCCAATCTGTCTGTGTTAAGGGTTGGTGAGGGTTGCTGTTTAACATGCTATGTGTCTTTAGTGTTTAAGATACGTTAGGATGAGTTAAGTTAGTGCTTCCACACCAGAATCATTGCATCATCAAGAGTTTTTATCATGGAGTAGGTTGACTTGAGTGCATGATGTAGCTATTGCCCTGCATTCTTTGAAGGTATATGTTGTTTTGTGAGAGGCCTATGGACAAGAGTTAGTATACCTGACATTTGAGTCACTTAAGGACACTTTAACATTCTTAATGCACTGTAAGAGGTAATCTTACTGTGATTTGACACATAACCCAAAAGATAGTCACTCACCGTAGCAACGTGTGTGAAAGAGTTACAGCATGCATATTTTGGATGGTTTTGTCAATACAGATTCCAGATTCCTGGCTATGCTGCAACACACACTGGTGCCTACCACTAACAAACACACACCCATGCACCATTGTGCAAGTAAGTCATTGTTGTTAGCTGGTTACAAATCATAAATGTGTCCCCCACCTGCCTGGAGAACTGCAATAATCTTTGGAATTGAGCATTTGCTAAGTGTGGTATGATATGCATAAAGCTTTGTGCAGATACTTGCAAAGTTTGAAAACCATAAGTGTCCCATTTCCTCTTACCCTGAGGAGGGAGGTGTTGCTTTGTTCCTGGTTCAGTGCCCTGCTGCCTATGCAGTAATATGAGTGTATCATGTACAATAGATGTCTTGTGTGGTTACACTCACCCTCAAAACATGTGAGGCCTCTGAGGGGCAGAGGAAAGCATTTACCCTATGTATCCGAGTGTAGCTTTTTACACTATTTATGAGTTGACCCAGAAGACCAACTATGATCCCTTGCATTTCTTCCATACTGTCATGCAAGGGATAGCAGATGTACTATAGGATCTCTTCAGTGTGAACATATGTGTTTGATCACATTGTCATGTTAACTGAGCTAGATATAATTGGATGAGTGAAACAGTGTTCTTGGTTCACTTACCTCACAGGCCCCATTTTTCACAGGATAGGCATTTTGGTGTTTAGTAAGGGCTTTTCACTGTGTTCCTGTCAAGTAACTGAAGATTATTGCCACATTGTGATGTACCATTGGGAGACAATACGTTCCGCATTATGCTATCGCAGTGGATGTACTTGATGTAGGTGCAAATACAAAGAAAGCCAGTGATAGTGATTTTAGCTCACTCTCTTTGAGATAATAAGAAGTGAGGTTTGTTAAATCACATCTACTGTGATATAAGTTGTCCTTTCTGCAACACACGTACAACACTCTGTTTTGTAGGAGTGAATTTATTTGCAAATGTGGGCAAGTCAGCAGGAGCATATTCGCAGTGTTTGGGTCAACAACATCAGAATTGATAGTGAGAAAAGAATTTCCAGACAGAGTCAATTCGGGACAAATGTCATGCAACATGTAGAGCTGCAGTGAGTTTCATTGATGAGGTAAAAATTGCCTGAAGGTAGGACTCTTCAAAAGCCCACAAGTGGATACAACTTACAGGTACACATAAAAGTTGCAGTACTGGGTGACAAAGGAGGTGCCATGCTGTTAGACAAAGGACCACTCGGGAACTGGCCAGGGACACAGACAAATGTTACCCTGCATTTCTCCTGTGGAAATTGCGGAAGTCCACATCTTCCTCCTTTGATGGGTGTTGTGCCTTCTGTGCAGTTAGTGGTATTTGTGTGGGAGGCATCTGAGGCACACACACATCAGGGACTGAAGTTTTGGCTCCACTGTCAGCATTTGTCTGTGCCAGCGAGAAAGGCAGCACAGTACTGACAAGGGTCCGATGGCTTCTCAACAATGCAACAATGTCTCTATGGATGGCACTCATTGTTGCTATGTAGGAGTACAACTTGTGCTCTATAGATGTCATGATGGTAACGATGCTTCCCAGCTATATGTTAACCTCACTCACATCAGATGTTGAGATCTGTTGTTCTTGCCTCTGCCTCATGACACCAGCAGTGTCAGCTATGGAGTCACCCATACTATGGAGGCAAATGCAGGTGCCTTTAATTGCCTCTGATGTCTCCCTATTGGGACTGAGGCACCTACAGACTCCTTCTAGGGTGCCCACAATGGTCTCTGTACCCACCCACACCTCATCAACCATCCACTACTGGACTCTTACCAGTCACTGGTGGAAGGAAACTTTGGAGTCCTCAGAGTCCGCAGATGGGCTTGGACTGGCAGATGGGGCACGTCCTGTGAAGTTCCTGCAACACGTTCTTCCCTTGCCGTATTAGGAGAAGCAGATTCTGTGGAGTCCAGGAGTTGCTGGAAGATGTCATCATCCATGGGGGACAGGGTGTCATCACCAACAGGTTGGTCATCCAGGACAGGTTGCTGGAGAGGAGGTGTTGTTTGTCCCTCAGAAATATAATTGTAATATGTTAAGGACGATTTTTGATAGATGTCAACAATAGTAATTTTAGCAACTAACAGTCTTTATTATCATTCACTTTATGTTATACATAGATGTGTTGAACATGTGTTACTAGCAGTTAAAGAGGGACAATTACACTGTTAATGTCTTGTACATGGCAGTATCTGTACATTGTTCACACAACTACTGTGTGACAATGGGGCCATTTTTGTGTCATACTACACACTGCAAGGCAATCACGCAGCTTGTTCACCTGCACATGGCTAAAAAGTCTTATGCAGGTTAGGGCCCCATTTACCATGTCGCTTGGCTTATTTTCAGCTCATGGATATATTCATGTAACTTCTTTTACTGACACCTCTACAGAGAACATTGCACCATGTCACCAGGAGGCCTGCATTCGCTCTAGTGATTCTTAATTCTCAGCTCCTGACAAAGTAGATGTTAGTTAGGTCATCTATTAGTTTTGGCCATGACTCTGCCTTTCACATAGTACACCATGCCAATCTGCCTTGCAGTACAGTATTGCATGCAATATGTCCATTCATGTGGCCAAGGCATCATATTTGACACCCATCCACACAACTCTACACAACAAGAAGCCTTGCTACACTCCTGGAATGTGTAAGGGAATGTACTTCCCATGGCCCTACTTATTGATGTCTACTCCTGTGATTTTCTAGCAGACTCAGTCATCTCCTGTGTACAGAACTCTAGGCACTGTCAGTCATCTCTGAAGGGGATGAGTAAAGTCACACTTGGAAATATGCAAACACTGAAGCTCACCCATTTCATCATTACTTAAGTTGGTCACCTGCAGAGTATCTGAAATCTCTTTACTCAGCCTGCTCACTTGTACCTATACATGACTCCTCTGTCAATCATCATTTGATCCCAGTGCCAGATCTCGCTGATGACACCCAGATCATACATTTACTCAGTGAACACCAACACCATCAAACATTTGTTACACTATGCAATTGACCAACATGCCTACCTGTATGTGAGAGCTAAGGCTCACGCTGAACCACCAAGAGAAAAGTGATGATATTCTGTAACATGTACCTACCCTGGTTGCCCATAGGACTAGACCCAGACACCTAGGCCCTCATTCTGACCTTGGCGGTCGGCGGAGAGGCGGCGGTCGGACCGCGAACAGACCGGCGGTATTAAAAATGGCATTCTGACCGCGGCGGTCACAGCCGCGACCGACCGCCACTTCCCCACTCCGACAGCCACGGCGGTCATGACCGACGGGCTGGAGTCTGCGCACTCCGGTCCGGCGGTCGACCCAAGACCGCCAACGCTATCATGACCCTGCTTACCGCCGCGGTTTCTTGCGTTCGGGAACCGCCATGCGAACCATGGCGGTAGGCACTATCGGGGCCAGGGAATTCCTTCCCTGGCACTGATAGGGGTCTCCCCCACCCCCCACTGCCCCCCCGAGTCCTCCCCCCACACCCTCCACCCCCCTGCCACCCCCCAGAGGTGGTACGAACCCCCTCCCCACCCCCACCCCGACATGCACATACATGCACCCCGACATGCACACACCCCCAACATGCACATATACACACCACCTACACACACACATACACAACGGGGACACATACCCGCACACATACATGCCGACATGCGCACCCGCCGAACTACACACATTGCCCATAGGCACAGCAGCAATCCCCGCCCGCATGCACGCACTCACACACCCCCTCTACACACTCACACGCACACCCCCATGCACGCACACATCACACAACACCCCCCCACCCCCTCCCCTCACGGACGATCAACTTACCTTGTGCGTTGGTCCTCCGGGAGGCGACGGGAGCCATAGGGACGTGACCGCCAACAGAAGACCGCCAACAGAAGACCGCCACACAGAAATGTGGGTCGTAATTCTGGGGGCGGTGTTCTGCTGGCGTGGCGGTGGAGGTTGACCAGTCTCCACTTTCCCGCCGACCGCCAGTGTGGCTGCTGGCGGTATTCCGGCGGAACGCTCCCAGCGGTCGGAATACGCGCAGCGGCATACCGCCGCGGTCGGCGGTCTTTACCGCCGCGGTAACTCGGCGGTCTTGCGAAAAGACCGCCAAGGTCAGAATGAGGGCCCTAATGTTTAAACCATCCCCAAAACCTGCCCAACATCCTGGACACCTGGCTTATTCTTTCACTTCACAACTCTCTGTTTCCTATCATCCTGGTTTGACATATGTTGTATTGTCTTACTTTTATGCTTCTGCCTTCCTCCTGACACCTGCTTGCTACATCTTCTACACACAGGCCCAGTTCATGTGTCAAGTGTAGTACACTAATTACCTCTTCTGTGCCATCCCTTCACAGCTGCTACACAAGTGTGACACTATCAAACACAGCAGTGCATGACTTACAATCAGGCTACCTTGTGCCACATACATCACACATCACCTCCTTGAGATCCAGTGGCACCTCATCAGTCACACTGCCAGTTCAATGTGCTCAGCCACATGTACATATTTCTCAAGAAACCATGGTCCCTCGTACAGTGCGTAAGGCCACTGAATTATAAATAGGAATACAAGCAGACTTCTAAACTTTGTCTGATAGACATTCAAATATGTTTATTTTATAGTGATGCAAAGTGGGAGCCACAAAACAGAAGGTAAGACATCAAGTAATAAACTAAAAACCTTTGGTTAGCCAATGCAACCAAGTTCCCTTCAATCGAAAAAGCAACATCTGTTCCTAAATCCTAATGACTCAGGCTTATGTATGTGACAAAATTGTGCCAAATGGTTACAATCACTATATATATAGTACCAAAGCTTATGTACACATCATAGCATATCATAGAGTCTTTGTACTATAGTCAATGACGTTACAATCCTTAGGGGAGTAAAAAGATCATCATCAGAACACAAGAAATAGCCTGAGAGTGAAGAACATTGTATATAAATTATAAATGCCGACGAGAACCAGAAAGTCCTAAATCCTTAGCCAATAAGCCAAAAATGGTGAAGGACCGAGAAGGTAGCGGTGACCAGGCAATAATGCTTATACTTGAATTATAAAAGAGGAACTCCATAAAGAGATGTATGGCCCCTATTGTGAATTATGCTACTAATCAGAAGCTGCCCACAGCTAAGCACCTTGGCAATATCACGTTTGTGATCTTACAGCATCTTTGAGAACTTCTGAACACTGTTCAAGAAATTAATTTATCACAAGGGCTATGTGGTATAAGCACACATGTGAGCCATGAGATATTGTCCAAGAATATGTAGAACAGAGGTCTCTGTTCGAATGCACACAACTTAGCCCTACCCATGAGGCTGAGAGTCTGCATAATTCTTTATCCTTCCCATTGAACCCTTCCTAGTCAGTTGTGAAATAATTTCGCGTACTGTAACAATATACTGTCATTTGGGATTGCCCCTGCCCTAGAGTTCATTGTCATGAGTTGAATCATGATGTGTCATTATAATAAAAGTGGTAACCTACCTCGGAAGTCGCAGATCAACAAAGAAAACGATTTTTTTGTTTGTAATGTGCTTTCTATTATTTCAATGCATGTGCCCATTGGGTGCAGCATGGGGCACCATTAACCTTGTCATCGTCAAACAAATTCACACCAACTAACATACTCAACAATTTAAAAAAAAAAAAAAATCTGTATACTGGATACCCTATTTGGCATATTTCTTTTTAAGGTAACGCCGGACCCTTAAAGATCAATTTTCAGAAGCTTTGTCTTTTCAAGACATTGGGATGCAGTCAGTTCTGAGTTTAGCCAAGCATTTTTTTATCCTCTTTTATACTTCTCTGAGAGCCCTATATTATTTGTGCACGGAGGTCTCAAAATGTGTTCCTCAGTAAGTTAGTTCATTCTTTGACTCTTACTTTTCAGAAGCTCCTATGTTTTCAGGAGAGACATGGTGGAGTTACCCCACAGCAAAGTAGACATGGAGATTAATTATTGGTGTGTATTGGAGCACAGCTATTCGGCATCCAGCATCACCACACAGCACTCTCCAGACACCCCCCCCCCGTACAATTTCCTGTATTTATTTTAGTATGGTACCTGATGGTCAAAAATAGTTAGTCTTTCAAATGAAAACAATATTAGCCTAAAAGAAATAGGCAAGTATTATTGTCTGATCTGAGCCAAAACACTCTTGGCTTGACCCTTTTACAGGAAAGTAGGAATCCACATTTTTACTTCAGTAAAAAAACATATGTTCTCATTTTAACCAGAGCGAAATAGAACGCTATACCTCTTGGGAGTCAAAATATCTAACCTGAAGCATTACGTTTTTATGAGGGGGAGACTTTCCACTGGATCCGAGATTACTCCACCTGGTTATGCATAACATAGGAATGGATTTATTTAGCTGATACAATTTCAATAGTAGGGCAATCTCCTACACAGTTATGTTTCTTTCAAACTACAGTCTGAGGGAAACATCACTGGAAGTGTGATTTACTCTAATCTGTTGTCTGTGGAATTAGATTTGTAAGTATCTATGCTATCTGGGAAAAACTTAGCTAACACACTTAGGGGCATATTTACAAGGAAGTGGCGCATCATATATGATGCGCCACTTTTCTTGCGCCCCACCAGCACCTAACGACACCATGGTTGCGCCTAATTACAATATGGTGCACCATGTGGTCATTAGACAATAGCGTCAAAATCTTTCACGCGATTGTGACGCTTTGCCACACTAGCATCAGAAATGTTGACACTAGTGCAGCAAAGCACACGGAGGCCCATTGAATATATTGGGTGTGTCATTTTTGCTCTTAGCAGGCTTTAAAAATGACGAAAAAATGGGGCATTGAAATGTTGTAAATTTCACTGACTTTGTTTTAGCCTCCCTGTGTCGGAACGCCCCCCCATGCATAGATTATGCCTGACGCAGGTCTAATGAGGCGCAAGGGTTTACAAAGTAGCACAATGCATACACAGCGCCACTTTGTAAACATGACGCAACAGAAAAGCCACCTTAGCACCACCTTTGCGCAAAAAAAATTGGGCTATGGTGCTGCTAACTGGCACAAGGGGCTTGTAAATATGCCACTTGGAGTTTGTGCCAAAGCCATTTGAAACAGTAAGTAGAGTCATGTTTTCCACCAAGTGGTCATGGCTCCCCCATCGGGGCGCCATGGCGTCAACCCACCACCTCCATCTCCCTCTATCATTAACTGCTTGGAAAGTACAGCTTTTATAGGAAAACAAACTATCTCACAGATCGGGCTTGTTGGAGCAGATATGTTAATATGAGAAATATCTAATGATTTTCGTATGAATACTAATGAGAAATATTGATAAAGAAACTAATATTTGAAAATAACGTGTATGGGTAAAATGTGCCCACGGGGAGAGGTCACCATGTGTATTAACAAGATGCTGAATAATGAAAAATATATATTAAAGATGTACTAATATGTCATATTTGAATGTATAACCTATATTTTATGAAAATTTGTGTTCTTAATTTAGCCAAACTGGAGGCCTGGTCTTCGCTGGGCCTTGCTTGCTTTAACGTGGAGACGCAACAAGCTGCGGAGGTTTGGAACTGGAGAAAAGGAACTTGAACTGTACAGAGTTCAGAGAACTCTGCTAGAAAATTCTGTAAATGTACCAGTGGACAGGAGATGATGGGGAAAAATTGATACAATTATGTGTAGTGTAGGCTAAATGTACTTTCCTAGGATTTGAACAATTGAAGCACTGACTAAAAGACTGTGAGCAACAATTTTGTTACCTGAAGAGCCAGATGATGTTCTCATCGACAGAAGAACCAATCAAACTAATAGAACTTGAATCCTGAATTGACGTGAACATGTGGTAAATAAAAACTATAGGTTAGAGTCATAACCTCTGATAAGGTTGACCAATTAGCAAGTAGTGGAATGGACTGAAAGACCCTAATATAAAGTCATGACAAGGAGAGGAAATTTAGAGCGGAGAGGTGAACGTTGATGACGTCAAGAGACGCTGTCCGAAGTGCTGATATTTGGGCTTACTCTCTGTGAGCCTGATACTTTGCTGATGACTGATGACTTGGAGACAAAGACTGACTCGTTGCTGATCTATCTTGGATAGGTAACTATAACAATGTGACTGACTAATGTGTGCTTTTTCTTTTAGGTACCAACTGCACTGTTTGAAATGTTTTTCTCTTTTAGATAGATACATGACAAGGGTGACTTTAACAGTGACAAATGACTGACTGAATTGCATTGATGAATTATTCCATAAATGTTAAAGGATTTGGGGCCAGATGTAGCAAAACGGCAATTTGCGACTTGCAAATTGCGAGTCCCTGCGACTCGCAATTTGCAAGTCGCAAATTGCTATGCAGTACGGTGTCTCAGACACCGACTGCGACTCGCTATGGGGTCGCAATGACCCACCTCATGAATATTCATGAGGTGGGTCGCAAATTGCGGCCCCATAGCGAGTATAGGCACTCGCTAACATGGAGGCCTGCTGTCGTCAGCAGACCTCCATGTTCGTGACTGCTTGAACAATAAAGCAGTTTTTTTTTTTTTAAGTGTAGCCCGTTTTCCTTACAGGAAAACGAGCTGCACTTAAAAAAAAAACGAAACCTTTAGTTTCGGAATTTTTTCAGGGCAGGGAGTGGTCCCTTGGACCACTCCCTGCCCTGAAAAAATATTTGTGGGTCCAGTCACAAACTGGAAGGGGTCCCATGGGGACCCCTTCCAATTTGCAAGTGGGTTACCATCCACTTGAAGTGGATGGTAACTGCGATGCCATTTGCGACTGCGTACGCGGTCGCAAATGGTATTGCATCCCACTGCGAGTCGCAAATAGGAAGGGAACACCCCTTCCTATTTGCGAGTCGGAAATGCATTTTGCGAGTCGGTTCCGACTCGCAAAATGCATTTCTGCATAGGAAACTGCGTTTTGCGACTCGCAAACGGCAAATTTTGCCGTTTGCGAGTCGCAAACAGTTTCCTACATCTGGCCCTTGCTGACTTATGTTGTTGCTTTGATTTCTCTGGTTTTTTTGACAAACAATTGCTTTGTGATGATTCATAAAGCTTGGTTAACAATAAAGTCGAATAAAGATTTTTGATTAGAATTGTATCAAATAGGGAATAAAAGAACGTTTAACCTAATTGAGAGTTATGGTATCCTTTTATTAGATAGGGTTTGTTAAATGTTTGTTATTGATTAGAGTGCTAATTAATGGTCAATTGGTCTACCACTTAGCTGGGATACTCCATGCGATCCAAAAGGTTCATCGGCCTATACGCGTCCCCTTGTAAGTTTACTTACTAAGGACCAGGCGCGCTAGCAGTTTTTGGTAGCAGCTTGATGGTTAGTTTCCTTGGGGAACTAGTTAAGTGGTGACTAGTGGTTATGTTAGTAGTTTAGGTTAGGTTTATCTGTTTGTATTTTATGAAAGTTTAATTTTATTTTTCTGAAATGGCAATGGTAGCAAAATGATGTTCCCTTAAACCCAGAAATGACTTTTCCAGATCCTGGATCCTGTTGATAAGGTTGAGTATGTTCTCTGCGTATTTTTGAGATAGTATGAGAGTAGTAGGTTGCGCTTGCACAGGCTTAAGCAAATCGCAGGTGAATTGTGATGTATGTGAGCTAAAAGTAGGGAGTCTGTGTACACCAGTTAAGGGTTAGTAGGAGTGTGCATACTCCACAGTGTGAGAATAGGGGAGTTGCCGAACTTCATATGTGTGTGGCGCTTTGTGCTAAAAAATTATCCACGTGGTTGTTGGTGATGTACAGACCCGCCATGGTCTAAGACTCCGGAGTATATTGACAAGTGTAGGAGACACTTGGTTATATGTTGTAATCTGTCTGGTTTAGTAGGTTGATCGGGCGTGGTCAATAAGTCTGAATGTATGTTAATTAAATAAAAGAAGCTTTGACTGAGATTTGGCGAGTCCTTTGTGCACCAGGACAGTCCCATTGATCAGTTGAGAGTGAAAATCCGTAAGGTCCCTGAAGTGATTGTGTTCCTTCCTGTAGCAAACCAGCAAGTTTGTTTTAGTTATTATTTTGGTAAAGGCGCTCTCAATAAAATTGCATTAATTGAGTGAAATCGAGTTGAGGAAGACAAGCCGCAAGACTTTGTCAGCCGCTGTGTGTCAGTGAGACGTTGGTGTGTGCCGCACTGGGATAGGTCGGTTGGTGAGAAGAGCAGTGACTGGATTGGCAGCCGTCCGTAAGAGGCATTTGGTCGAGTAAACGGGTGAAGGGAATCTCGGGAGTAAAAGTCATTTCATTTATTGAATTTATAGTATTCAAAAGCAGGCAAAATTACGTTTTTCAAGGCATTAAAGAGTGCAATTAGGGGTGATTCTTACATTAAGGCATCAGTGGGGGAACCAACCCCCCCCGGAGGATTCTTGGGCATATCTTGTGATGACAGAGAAAGGTATAGCTCTGTGTCTTTGGTTAAAGCAATGGAGTAACTTGACTAAGAATCATGGGACATTAGCTTTTCTGGGACTTGGAACATTTAATTTGAGAATTTTGGTTCAGTTGCGATTATCATTGTATGATATGAATCCATTGCCGAGACCAGCAAAGTTCGAGGCTTTAGCAGTTTGGGAGCTAGTGGGCAGACAGCAGCAAGCGCTGAAGTTCAATAGAAGGATGAAGAAAGTAGAAAAGTCACTAGTGGAAGCTAGATGGGATTGGGAGCAAAAGAGATAGAGAATGGCGACCATGAAAGAGATTAAAATGTTTCCAGCAATTACAGAGGGTGATGAGTCAGTAAAAGGGGACAGTGCCAAGGAAGAGGAGAGCGAGGGAAAGAAGAAAAGGAAGAAGACTTATGTAGATGATGATGACTCTGATGTTGAGGATCTCATTACGCAGTTGCTAAGAGATAGGCATCCACCTATGACAACCTATGCAAGGGGTCCGGGAACTAATGCTACAGCCCCTCCTGCCACTCCTGGAACATCTCAGGGAGTTGCGGGAGCTGTACAAGCAGAAGGAGTACCAGTTACCAGGGGTAGTACAAAGTACACCTGTTGCAGTAACTAGTACTGTAGCTCAGGCACAGATGCACCCACCTTTAGTACAGAGGATTTATCCAGATGTACCAGTTCCTGAGACTGTTTCAAATATCATGGTGCCAAGGGAGCAGGTGCTTCCGAAGCCAATGTTGATTCAAACAGACCCGACACCAATGTTGTTACCCTCAGCACAGGCACAGTAGTTTACCCCGTTTACGGGAACTGCGGCCGATTGTACACCAGTTATTATTCAGGCTATGGGGGTACCACTCACACAGGGTGCAGGTGCAAGGGCAGCTCCAGATGCAATAACGTTACTAATTACTGTTGGTCCAGCGGTACCTTTATAGGCACAGAAAAAAACAGAGACAGGGGAACAAACTGACCTGTCACAGAGATTCAACGAAATTGACATCATCTACAGGACAGGGTTTTGGTGAACCTAGACTTTCTATGGGTTTTAGTCCTTTTGTGGCATTGCCAGATGCGGTAAATGTCTCAAATGCAAGTCAAAGCTTGAGACTCCTGACACCGCAAGCTTCGGGCACAGTGGCGCAGCAGCTGCCAGTTCCGAATGCAAATAATATTTCATTACAGGGGTTAACAGCTCAGCAGTTGAATAACTGTTTGGATAGTCTAAATACTCCTCAGAATGCATCGAAAGGGGAAGATCAGCTGAACCAAGTGAGATTGAATAGTGAGGCAAATGAGTTAGTTGAGGGAACAATGGGACTGAATAGGTTATAATCCTATACTGAAGAAGAGCTGAGGTATTTATGCCCAAGGATCACAAAAGAGGTGGGAAAAATACACCAGAGGATAGCAGAATTGGCAGAAAAGCATGACATTGATCTTAAAACAACGAAGCATTTATGACGGAGTTACAGATTAGATTTCGAGACAAGGGATTTTGAACACATGAGAGCAGCTGGAATGAAGGCACACTTAAAGGACTTATTGTCAAAGCCCAGCTCACCTGAGTTCTTGTTCAGTTCTGATGGAGGTTGAAGACAATCCGACCCCACCCTGAAACTGCTTGTTCCAGCACACTAGTTTTTAAAACAGTGCACTAAGAACAGAAGCTCAAGGGAAGGGGGGAAGTGGATAAAATAAAAAAAAAGAGACAACACCGTTCTTGCGTTTCCACTGTTGAAGTGCTGCACAAATCTGCGTCCCTTTCTGACTTCTGTAGAAACTGGTGCCTAATGAAACATAAACAAAGAACAGATAAGTGCAACCTATTCCTAAATGGGTTCCTGACTATCCCTTTATTTATTAGAAATTCTCTTCTAAAAGTACCTCTTGTATCCTGGTCTCTAGTTTCCAGGTTTGGAATGTGTTACTGCTCTGGGATGTGTTTTCTATTACTGTAAAGCTTCTAAAACATTAAACAAATACCGTTATCAGAATTACCAATATCAAACATTCATCATAATATAACTAAAGCCTAAATTCCCAATAGCAGACTCACTTTTCCCATATTTCCAGAATCTTTTATAAAACAAATACTGTACTTTTACATCAAAATACAGCATGTAATTTGTGCAAGTCCTTGATTTACTGTTTGCCTTGCTGTTAATGGTTTCCACTGTTCGATTCTTAAAAGTTCCATGAGAAAAAACAATGTTTGCTTCACAAAGTTCTGCAAAATAGTCTTGTAACAAAGAGTTTGAATCACAATGTTCGTGGAAGGTATTTAGTTTCAAATTGTCTATACAGGAATCCAGAAATTGTTGTCAAAGTTCTTTCAGGTAATAAAAGGTTTTGCACTTACTTGTTGCTGGCAAGAGATACTGATCAGTCTAACCTTGTCTTCTTTCTCTTTTGCAGGTTACTCATAGGAGAGAGGCTGAAGCAAGGAGGAACCGGAAACCGGAAGAAGGAAGAGCCAGAAGCTGTGCCCACTGAAGTCAATGAAAGAGCAGGAGTGCCAGCGCCGAGGGATCTGTTCTCAGGTAAGCGGGAGGTAGACGAGCACAAGCACTGGGTGAGGCTCGGGGGATGCCTTTTATAGACAGGGCTGGGTGTGGTTTGAAGGGCTGGGTGTGGTCCTCACATGCTGCACATGTTCTTGGAAGGTGTGCAGAGCTGGGTGTGGTTTGAAGAGCTGGGTGTGGTCCTCACATGCTGCACATGTTCTTGAAAGGTGTGCAGAGTTTCAGTTATTATGCAAATGAGTTGGATTAACACATGGCCTGGGGAGGAGTATTTTAAAGAAGCCTTGGTAAAAGCAAGGCCCAATGTGTAAACAAAACAGCATATTAAACAACATATACAGAAGCCTAGGGGGGGGGGGAAGGTGAGATAACAAGAAAGGCTTTCAATAGTAAGTTTAAAAGGGAGCTATTACAGAACCCACTAGCGCAGTGAGAGGGGACATGCTCTTTGCTGTGGACAAACCCTAACAGTTGCCCCCCTCAAAGGCCCTCCTACAGGACGGGGTTTTCCTGGATTTTTTAAATAAAACCGTCTAATCAGCTGTGGGGCATGTACATATGATGCTGGTTCCCATGAATTCTCAGATTCATCATATCCTTTCCATTCTACTAAATAAAACAGACGTCCACTAATTCTTTTTGAGTCTTTTATGCTTTTCACTTCATATTCCAGATTTCCCTTAATTGGTATGGGTGGAGGTGGTGGTTCAGGTCGGGTTTTTGAGTTGTACGGCTTAAGCAAGGACACATGGAATGTAGTATGTACTGGATATTCTTTTGGTAAATCTAATTTTACTGTTACCGGGTTTACTAGGGCAGTTATACTGAAGGGTCCAATGAAACGTGGTTGCAGCTTTCGGGATCCCTCTATGTTTAGGTTCTTTGTGGAGAGCCATACCTTGTCATCAATTTTATACATTGGGGCCTCAGACCTGTGTTTGTCTGCTTGTCTTTTCATGCTTTCCTTGTACTTTAATAAATGTTTCCTGGCTTTGTCTTGTATGTCACCTAACCTCGTTAGTCTATCCGTTACTGTAGGCAACAGGGAATCTTCTAACAAAATGGGTATAGCTCTTGGATGATACCCCTGCAAGAAATAGAATGGTGAGCAAAGTAGAGCTGAATGCTCAGTATTATTATAAACAAACTCTGCTACAGGGAGAGCTTCCAACCATTCACTAGAATAATCAGCCAATAAACAACGTAGCGTTTGAAGTAAGGTTTGGTTCAGTCGTTCAGTCTGTCCATCTGTCTCAGGGTGGAAAGCAGTGGATAAGGCCACATCTATTTTCAGTTTTTCACATAATTTTTTCCAAAATCTGGAGTTGAACTGGCTCCCTCGGTCTGACACCACTTTGCTTGGCAAACCATGTAAACGCACAATTTCCCTTATAAAAATATCGGCAAATTCTGCCGCCGTGGGTAATTTCCGTAATGGTACAAAATGTGCCATTTTAGATAAAAAATCCACTATAACCAACACTGTTGTGAAGGATTTTACAGGTGGTAAACCTACAATAAAGTCTACGCTCACAGTGTGCCAAGGTTGTTTGGGTGTTGGCACTGGTATTAACAAGCCGTCAGGAGCCTTATGAGAAGATTTATGTCTTGCACAAATTGGACAGGTAGTAACAAATTGCTTAATGTCCTTTCTTATAGTGTCCCACCAAAAGTGTTTTTGCACATTTTCCAGGGTTTTTACCCAACCAGGATGACCTGCCAACGGTGAGGCGTGATGCCAAATTATCACCTGTGTTTGTAATTCAGAGGTGGGCACTAACAGCATGTTGTCGTGATACAATAAACCTCGTTGTATTGTGTTATGGGAATCCTTTAACCAATCCTGAGGTGCTATTTGCATGTGTGCATTATATAGATCTGTGATGAAATCCTTCTGTTGTACTGGTGCCAACAACTTTTGGGGAGGAATAATGGGTTCTCCTATTTTATCTTGTTTCATGTCTGAGGTATGTCCGTATCTAGATAACACATCAGATTGAATTTGTTGTGCACCTGGTCTATAGGTTATAACAAAGTCAAATGTGCTAAAAAAAATTAACCAGCGCATCTGACGTGGTGTTAGTGCTTTAAGTGATCCAAAAAACTGTAGGTTCTTATGGTCAGAAAAGATTGTAACTGGGTACTTGGCTCCCATTAAATGGTGCCTCCATTCTGAAAAGGCTACTTTGATAGCTAGTAGTTCCCTTTCAGCCACAGTGTAATTTTGTTCAGCTGGCAATAACTTTTTTTAATAGAAGGCTATAGGATGTAACTGGCCATCTACTGCATCTCGTTGAGAGAGAACTCCTCCTAAAGCTACTAGTGAAGCATCCGCTTCAACAAAAAAGGGCAAGTCAGGATCAGGATGTTTCAGAATTGGGGCTGAAGTGAACTTTTGTTTTAGGAGTTGAAAGGCGTGTGCCGCCTCATCAGTCCAAAGAAATCGTTGCCCTTTCCGCAACAAGGTAGTTATTGGGGCCGCAATGTCTGCAAAATGTGCAATAAACCTCCTATAAAAATTGGCGAAACCCAGAAATTTCTGAATATCTTTTACAGAGGATGGTTCTGGCCAATCAGCAATAGCACTGATTTTCTTTACATCCATAGTTATTCCTTGAGGTGACAGGCAGTATCCTAAAAAGTCCACCTTGTTGACATTAAAAGTACACTTTTCTAACTTAGCAAAAAGATGATTTTCTTGTAACTTTGATAATACTGCACGAACATGTTGGGTATGTTCTTCTGAGTTCTTAGAGTAAATGAGGATGTCGTCTATGTATACTATGACACAAACGTCCAGGAATTCGTGTAGGACCTCATTTATAAAGAACTGAAAGGCCGCAGGGGCATTACATAACCCAAAGGGCATTACTGTGTACTCAAATAAACCAAACTTTGTCTTGAAAGCTGTCTTCCACTCATCCCCCTCTTTTACTCGGACCAGGTGGTAAGCTCCCCGCAGATCTAGTTTAGTGTATACAGTAGAATGTCTTAATTGATCCAACAACACAGGTATTAGAGGAAGAGGATATTTATTCTTTATTGTAGCCTTATTTAGTCCTCTATAATCGATACACGCGCGCAGGGATTTATCCGGCTTCGGGATAAAAAAGAGTGGAGATGACACCGGAGATGTGGAATGACGGATGAACCCAGACTGTAGTAGGTCATCTAGGTAGGTTCTTAAGTATTTGGTTTCTTCGTCAATCAAAGCATATACTCTGTTATTAGGTAAAGGGGCCCCTGGGATAAGATATATACGGCAGTCATAAGACCGATGTGGGGGCAGCACACTAGCCTTTACTGGATCAAAGACGTCTTTAAAGTCAGAATATTCAGGAGGGAGACTTGATTCATCTTGTGTAACACTAGCACAGTGTAATACTGTGCTCTGTTCTGTACCTGCTTCTTGATAGCAATTGGTTCTACAGAAAGAGGAATCCAAAGTAACCGTTCTATTCACCCAATCAATTTTTGGGTTATGAGTTGTTAACCATGGTACCCCGAGAATCAAACCAAAATTAGGAGTATCTATCAGATCAAAGCTAATCACCTCTGTGTGCCCGTTCTGACAGACCATAACAAGTGGACTTGTTTGTTTTGTGATTAATCCAGAGGTCAATTCTGACCCATCCACTGCACATACTGCTTCAGGACAAGGCTTTAGGCACATAGGAAGTCCTAAGATTTCAGCTAACTTATTATCTACAAAATTTCCTGTCGCGCCTGAGTCCAGTAGGACAGGGAGAGAATGCCTTACTTGGGTAGTAACAATTAAAACGACCTGAATTATGAAATGTCTAGGTATGTGCGGTACCCTGAAGGCTGCAGCATTAGAGGTTTGATTAAGATGTTTTCTCGAACAAGTAACCTCTCCCCTTGTCGAGCTTAATCGTTTCCCGATTCAGTTGAGGAGGTGGAGGAAACAGCACCCTTTCGTGGAGTTTTAGGCTTTACTGGACATCCTCTGGGAAAGTGACCTGCCCTGCCACAATATAAACATAATCGAAATTTTCTCCTTCTTTCTTTTTCCTCTGATGTGAGTGGATCTCTGAGTGTCCCTATTTGCATAGGCTCTGGTTCAGGGAGTTTATTATCTGTGTCTTTCTTCTTGTGTCTAATAAAAGTTAACCGTGATTCCAGTTTGTATTTATCTCCCTTTCTTTCTCCTAGTCTATGTTCTAATTTCACAACTAAATCTACAAAGTCCGAATAGTCTTTTGGCAAATCAACGATATGAGCCAGCGCGTCTTTTAACTCGTCTCTCAAACCTTTATAAAAAAGGGAGACACGCTTTTCTTCTGGCCACTGTGTCTCGGTGAGTAAACGATTAAAACTAGTGAGATAGGTCAATAAATCCTTGTTACCTTGTTTAAGATTTAAAAGCTCATTATCACTTGCCTGCATGAAAGTGTGTTTTGCAAAAAGGCTGGTCATGGTACGTTTAAATTGATTCCAATTATGGAGGATGGGATCATCTCTATCCACGAAAGGAATTGACCAATTGGCTGCTGTGCCACCCAAATAAGACAAGACGAATGCCACTTTCGTATCATCAGTAGGGAACTGTTGTGGCTTACAAATGAAGTGTAATTGACATTGATTGATAAAAACATGGAATTTGTTACTATCTCCATGAAAACGTTCAGGTGCTGCTAAGGGCACAACATTAGGAACATTAACAGTAACCTCAACTGGGGAAGGCAAAGTTGTATGTTTTGATGGCGCCCCTGTCTCTGAGGAGGTTTTAAACAAAGGCGTAGAAGCTGTGTTCCACTGAGATCCCCTAAATTTATACCTGCTTAAATCCTGTTTTAAAGAGGTATTCTCCATCTTTAATCTCTCTATTTCCTCTTGCATATGTTGCAAGATGCCAGACACTGATTCATTATGAGCCAAGTCCTCATTTAGGGCCTGCGCCATATCTGTGACGTCAATGCCCTCTATTTCTTCCCCGGTATTCATCGTCCACCAGAACTGAAATTTTTTAAGGCTTGTGCTTCTGTCAAAGCCCAGCTCACCTGAGTTCTTGTTCAGTTCTGATGGAGGTTGAAGACAATCCGACCCCACCCTGAAACTGCTTGTTCCAGCACACTAGTTTTTAAAACAGTGCACTAAGAACAGAAGCTCAAGGGAAGGGGGGAAGTGGATAAAATAAAAAAAAAGAGACAACACCGTTCTTGCGTTTCCACTGTTGAAGTGCTGCACAAATCTGCGGCCCTTTCTGACTTCTGTAGAAACTGGTGCCTAATGAAACATAAACAAAGAACAGATAAGTGCAACCTATTCCTAAATGGGTTCCTGACTATCTCTTTATTTATTAGAAATTCTCTTCTAAAAGTACCTCTTGTATCCTGGTCTCTAGTTTCCAGGTTTGGAATGTGTTACTGCTCTGGGATGTGTTTTCTATTACTGTAAAGCTTCTAAAACATTAAACAAATACCGTTATCAGAATTACCAATATCAAACATTCATCATAATATAACTAAAGCCTAAATTCCCAATAGCAGACTCACTTTTCCCATATTTCCAGAATCTTTTATAAAACAAATACTGTACTTTTACATCAAAATACAGCATGTAATTTGTGCAAGTCCTTGATTTACTGTTTGCCTTGCTGTTAATGGTTTCCACTGTTCGATTCTTAAAAGTTCCATGAGAAAAAACAATGTTTGCTTGACAAAGTTCTGCAAAATAGTCTTGTAACAAAGAGTTTGAATCACAATGTTCGTGGAAGGTATTTAGTTTCAAATTGTCTATACAGGAATCCAGAAATTGTTGTCAAAGTTCTTTCAGGTAATAAAAGGTTTTGCACTTACTTGTTGCTGGCAAGAGATACTGATCAGTCTAACCTTGTCTTCTTTCTCTTTTGCAGGTTACTCATAGGAGAGAGGCTGAAGCAAGGAGGAACCGGAAACCGGAAGAAGGAAGAGCCAGAAGCTGTGCCCACTGAAGTCAATGAAAGAGCAGGAGTGCCAGCGCCGAGGGATCTGTTCTCAGGTAAGCGGGAGGTAGACGAGCACAAGCACTGGGTGAGGCTCGGGGGATGCCTTTTATAGACAGGGCTGGGTGTGGTTTGAAGGGTTGGGTGTGGTCCTCACATGCTGCACATGTTCTTGGAAGGTGTGCAGAGCTGGGTGTGGTTTGAAGAGCTGGGTGTGGTCCTCACATGCTGCACATGTTCTTGAAAGGTGTGCAGAGTTTCAGTTATTATGCAAATGAGTTGGATTAACACATGGCCTGGGGAGGAGTATTTTAAAGAAGCCTTGGTAAAAGCAAGGCCCAATGTGTAAACAAAACAGCATATTAAACAACATACACAGAAGCCTAGGGGGGGGGGGAAGGTGAGATAACAAGAAAGGCTTTCAATAGTAAGTTTAAAAGGGAGCTATTACAGAACCCACTAGTGCAGTGAGAGGGGACATGCTCTTTGCTGTGTACAAACCCTAACACTTATTGCAGAGTGCACAGATTTGGGGAGCGTTAGAGAAGTGGGAAGGCAGATGGACCTAGATAAAGGAAAAACGAAAACGAGATTCCCAAGAAGGAGCCGAGGGAGCCGAGAAAGGGGAATCAGTCAAAATGCTTCCAATGAGAGAAATTCCAGGGGGTCAATTTGTTCATGTCCCATGGCACAGAAGTGACATAGGGGGTCATTTTGACCTCGGCGGTCTTTTTCCAAGACCGCCGAGGGACCGCCGTGCGGAAGACCACCAGTGGTGGCGGTTTGCCACTCGGCCTATTATGACCGTTGGCAGCTCTCCGTCCTTTTACAGACGGAGAGCTGCCACCAGCCATACTGGCGGGCGGCGGGGAAGTAGAGGTTGCTCCACCTCCACCGCCACGCCAACAGAACCTGTGATTCAGCGTGGCGGTGTTCTGTTGGCGGTGTGGTGTCGACAGAGCAGCCCCCATGGCTCCCGTCCCCTCCCGGAGGATCGTCGGACCAGGTAAGTCGATTGTCCGTGAGGAGAGGGGGGTGTGTGGGTGTTGTGTGTTGTGTGCGTGCTTGGGGGTGTGCGTCTGTGTATGTAGAGGGGGTGTGTGAGTGCGTGTATGCTTGCGGGGGTGTTTGGGAAGGGGTGCGTGTATGTCTGTAGGTATGTCTGTATGGATGTGTGCGTGTAAGTGTGAATGTGGGTGTGCGTGTCTGACTGTGTGTGTGGATGTTTGCATGTATGTCGGTATGCGTGAGTGTATGTGTGTTGGTGGTGCCTGCGTGCGTGTTGTGTGTGTATGAGAGATGTTATGATGGGGGTCGGGGTGGGGAGGGGGGTCCTGCCACCTTTGGGGGGTGGCAGGGGTGGTGGGGGGGTTGGGGAGGGAGTCGGTGTGGGGGTGGGGGTGGGGGAGACCCCTAGCAGTGCCAGGGAAGGAATTCCCTGGCACTGATAGTGCTTACCGCCATGGATTTCATGGTGGTTTCAAACCGCATGAAATCCATGGCAGTCAGCCGGATCCAAATACCGCCGGCGGTATAGTGACGGCCGCCGGGCTGGAGACCCTGGTCTCCAGCCCTGCGGTCATCTCCGCCCTGGTGGGCGGAACAGAGAACCGGCGGGTGACCATGGCGGTAACCGCCATGGTCATAATACAAAAAAAAAGACCGCAAGCCTGTTGGCGGTCTTACCGCCGCTTCTCCGCCTTCCGCCAGGGTCGTAATGACCCCCATATTGTCTTTTACAAATGATTATCCTAAGTTGAGAGCGAAGCCAGTTGAATGGTATCAGTGAACTGAGAGGTTTGTGAAGCTTTCTAAATGTCTGTGGGAAGATTTGAACACTCTATTGGAGATAGTTGTTCCAGCCGACTTATGGGTTGAGTGTAAGAGGGCAGTAGACTGCCCAACGAGTGAACCCGAGAGGGGCAAGGGGCACACCGTCACCTGAGGTATTGAAGAATTATTAAGAGGTGATTGAGTTCCTGAAGGAAGCGGTTGAACCAAAAGACATGTCGCATTTCATGTTCAGATTTGTTGAAGAGTTGAGACCAGAAGTAAGGCAGATGATTAAGAATCATTTGATTTGCTGGCAGGCAAAGCCAACTGATGAGGTGCTGCAGGATGCTAAATATTGTAGTGATGAGATCGAATTGAAACAAAAGAAATTGAAAGAAAAAGCAATGGTGATGCAGATTAAGGCAGCCCAATCAGGAGTACAAGGAGCTTTAGTGCCGCCGATGCCACCGCAACAGAGAGCTGTCATGTTTCAACCTCAAGTGAGGGGTAGAGGATGCAGGAATCGATATGATGCGCGGTCTGGATTTAGGCACTGTGGTTGTTCAGAATGACATGCAGAGCATGAAAAAGATGTTGCCATGTCATTTGTGCGGAAACGTGGGACTCTGGAAGCGGGAGTGCCCATTGATGGTGCAGGAAGGAATGGTTCAGCAAAGAGATGTTGGTGCAGTTCAAACTGTAAGGATCTAAAAAATGAGGGGCATAGTCCTGAATGCTCAAAATCAAGGTCAGAATTAATTGCCTGTACAACAGTTGCAGGTGCCTGGAGCACAATTTACTCCTTTATCACCAGTACAGCAGCAGGTTTCTATGGTGCCTACACAGCAAATGCACATACCCCAAGCACTGAACAGCAACAAGTTATGCTAACTCAACAGGTCACAGGTCAAAGACAGGACAATAGTAACAATACAGTACACCAGTTCCCATTTCATAGTGGGGATGAAATAAACAAAGGATGGATGAGTGGTAGTTCAGATGAGGGAGCCTGTATTCTTGCTGCGTCCCTAGAGGTAGATCAGAGAGGGCCTTTTGTGAAAGGAAAGGTAATGGGACAGAAGGTCTCATTCTTAGTTGATACCGGAGCCACACACTCCACAGTGAGGAGTGTGGATGTACCGAATTTACCTCCTTCCAGCAGGACAGTTCAGGTTGTGGGAGCAGAGAATAGACAGTTGAGGAATCCCATCACAGAACCAGTGCAAGTAGATATCGGAAATTATCTGGGACTGCATAGATTCGTGGTGTGTGATTCAAGTCCTGTGTCCTTGCTAGGCAGAGATTTGTTGTGTAAGACCAAATGCTCTATAAATTGTACAGATGCAGGGATAGAAGTCCAAACAAACAGTGATGATGAGGATGAACAGGTGTCAGCCATGGTATTCAATAATGCTCATGAAGAATACCCATTGATTGAAATATTCCCGATGTTCACTTTAAGAGAGTTGCATGCAGACTTGCAGGGAACCGTAAAGGAGAACATTTGGGACTTGACAGGAAAGGAAGTGGGATTGATCAAAGGAGTGGAACCTATCAAACTAACTTTAAAGCCAAATGTTGAATTCCTGAAACTTCCACAGTATAACATGGTGCAAGAAGTGTTGATGAAAGTGGCACAGATACTTAGAGATTTTCTAAAACAAGGAGTTCTAAAGGAACTGTTGAGCAGCACATGTAATTCACCGATAATGGGGCTAAAAAAGCCATGTGGAAAAGTACGAGTTGTGCAGGACTTGCGAAAAGTGAATGACATGGTGGTTAAATGCTGTCCGATTGTACCCAATCCAGCAGTGATACTGTTTCAGATTCCATGCGAGGCAGAGTGGTTCACAGTGGTTAACTTGTCACAAGCTTTCTTTTCAGTACCACTTCACAAGGATAGTCAGTTTCTTTTCACTTTCAAATTCCTAGGTAAGTCTATTGCTGGTGTAGGCTTTGACAAGGGTTCACGGAGTCACCATCCCTGTTCAATCAGATTCTGAAGAAGAATCTGGAGTCGTTGGAATTACCTTGCCAATCTACTCTTGTACAGTACATTAATGATCTATCGATTGCATCTAAAACCAGGGACGAGTGTAAGCATGACTCAATTGCCCTGTTGAATCATTTAGGAGAGTTTGGACACAAGGTCTCACCTGTGAAATTGCAGTATTGTCAGAAATCTGTTAAATATTTGGTACATCAAATTGAGAAAGGATTGAGAAGAATTTCCCGAGAGAGGATAACAATGATTTTGCAGAGAAATCTCCAGAAGGATGTACGCATGTTTCTGGGAACGGTACGGTACTGTGGACAGTGGATCCCAAATTTTGCTGAGATAGCCAAACCCCTACAGCAGTTAACCCACAAAGGAGTTACAGATCCCATTATCCTAGATGAAGACCGGATGAGGGCATTCACTGAATTGAGAGAGTTTGTGCAGAGCTCCAGCGTTGGGAATGCCTGATTACACAAAGCCTTTCACATTGTTTTGTCATGAATGTGATGCTTGTTCTTTATCTGTTTTGACACAGGACCATGGAGGTGCTTATCGTCCAGTAGCTTATTTTTCAGCTACCTTGGACCCGGTTGCAGCAGCTTTACCAGGTTGTCTGCGAGCAGTAGCCGCAGTTGGTCAAAGTTTTCCCTAATGTGAAGGGGTGGTCATGGGATACCCAGTGACGGTAATGGTACCACATTCCGTTGAGATTTTACTGACAAGGACGAAAACACAACATTTGAAGGGGGCCAAACTGACAAGGTAAAAGACAAGCATTTTGGGAGCTCCAAATGTAACTTTGAAAAGACGCACAGTGTTGAATCCAGCAACATTATTGCCAAGTGATACTGTTGGAATTGAAAAGGAGGAGGATTTAGAGCATGATTGTCTTGAGGTGACCGAACTATATACAAAGCTGAGGCCTGATATTAGAGATACTCAGTTAGAAGAAAATGATCAAATTGTCTTTGTTGATGGCTCATGTCTTAGAGATGGGACAGGTACCTTGAGAGCAGGATATGCTGTAGGTACTATTACAGGAATTTTAGAAACATCATGTCTTCCCGGTGTGTATTCTGTGCAAGTAGCAGAACTGGTGGCTCTTACCAGAGCTTGTTATGTTTCTACTAGGCTGCGAGTGACAATATACACTGATAGTCAATACGGATTTGGAATTGTTCATGATTTTGGTCAATTGTGGTTGCAGCGAGGTTTTATGACCTCCAGTGGAACACCAGTACGAAATGGCGACAGGATAAAATAATTACTGTATGCAATTCAGTTACCTGAAGAAATTGCTATAGTAAAATGCAGTGCACATCAAAAAACGCAAGATTACATTTCCTTGGGAAATGGGTATGCAGATCAGGTCGCAAGGTTTTGCGCCTGAACTGTATATCGTTCAAGAATAAGTGGGAATTGATGCCAGAAGAAGAGACTAATTGTGCAAGTTTTGCATTGAATATAATTGACACCCTAGAAGAATTTAAAACATGACAAGAAAATGCAGACAAGGATGAGAAAAAGTTGTGGGTGAAGCTGAAGTGTGTACAGCGACCAGATGAGATTTGGGTATCTGAGGAGGGCCAGATGGTATTGCTGAATTGTCTGTTGACTCAGATGACTCGGTATTACCATGGTCAGGCACACATTGAAAGAGATGCCATGATTAGGTTGTTCAAGGTTGATTGGTTTAATCCAAAGTTTAGGCAAGCAGCTGAAGCAGTGTGTCACAGGTGTGTGATCTGTCAGCAGTTAAACGTGGGAAAAGAGACAGTGGTGAATCTGAGCCACATTGGAAAAGCAGGTGGACCATTTCAGCAGAAAGCAATTGGATTTCATTGAGATGCCTGCATGTGGTGGATTGAAGTATGTGTTGGTGATTGTGTGTGTGTTTAGTCATTGGATTGAAGCATACCCCAGACGTAGGAATGATAGCCTCACAGTTGCAAAGTTGTTACTTAGAGAGTTGACACCACGGTTCGGATTCCCGATCTCCTTAAAATCAGATAGGGGAACGCACTTCAATAATGAAGTGATTAAGCTCTTATGTGCAGCATTGAACATTGAACAGAAGCTTCACTGCAGCTATCATACAGAAGCATCAGGACCTGTAGAGCAAATGAATGGTACTCTGAAATCAAAAATTGCCAAAATGTGTGCTTCCACGATTCTGATATGGCCAGATGCATTGCCTTTAGTGTTGATGTCAATGAGAAATATACCTGACAGGAAAACAGGACTGTCCCCACATGAGATTCTCATGGGTAGAGCAATGAAGTTGCCAGCAATACCAGCCAATGCTCTTGTCAATATTACAGATGATATGGTGTTGGACTACTGCAAGGGTCTAGCTGATGTGGTTTGATCTTTTTCTCAGCAGGTACAAGCCGTTACCCTGCCACCAATCCATGACCCAGGTCACAACCTAAGAGCAGGAGTTTGGGTCGTGATCAAAAAGCATGTTTCGAAAGACTTGCCTAGAGCCACATTGGAGAGGTCCAGATCAAGTGGTGTTGACAACTACAACAGCTGTGAAATGAGCAGGTTTGCCTAACTGGATACATGTGAGCCATACCAAGAGAGTGGTGAGTCCTCAGGATCATGAAGAAGTGTTGTTAAGGACACCAACAGCAGCAAAGCAAATAGTTCTTCCTGAACCAGAACCAGAGCACGTCGAGCCTGAACTAGATCCAGAACTGGCAGAAGACGGATCGATCACCCCAGTGAGAGGCGAGGGTGCAGAAGTTTAGGAGACAGAGCAAGAAATTAACTTGCTGGAAGTGACTGGAGAACCAAGCACAGGGGAGGTTCTCTTAGAAGCAAATGGTGACGAACCACAAGTAGACCCCGTGCCAGAGCCTGAGGGGGAAAGAGTTGAGACAGGTCAAAGCCAAAATGATCTGACTCCTCCTGAACCCGTTGCAGGTCCATCAAAAGAAGACTCTACAGACAAGGCGAAGGAGAAAAGTCAGATCTTAAAGAGATTGTTGACAGGAGGAACAAGAAAAGGCGACCAGTGGCATGAATCTCAATTAGTCAAGAAAAAGAACTTGGTTATGAATTAGACAATAGAGGAAGAAATATACACTACAAGGAAAGGCGAACTCAGTGATGGAAAGTTAGCAGGAGAACAAAAGTTGAAAAGAAAAAGAGTAGCAAGTCAAAGATACGCAGGACCTGAGTGGGCATATGCCGCAACAAGTGATTGGCAAAATGAGTTTATGTCTTTTTGCTTTGACAGAGAAGTTCCGAATCAATATTTTGATACAACCTGAAGAGAAATCAATAGACTGAGTCATTGAGCCAAAAGAAAGAGAAACTGGAAATTATTGACTTTACAGGAAGAGACATTGATAACCTGATATGACATTTGGAAATCCAGAGATGACTAGCTGCTAACCGATTTTGACAAAGGAAGAAAAAAAGGGTCTTTTTGTGTGAATCTGAAGCGTGAGAAAGAACTATATTTTTGATTTTTGATTTTTCTTGTTGCACCTTAATTAAGAGTTAATTCTACTTTCTGAGTCTTTACAGATCATGGCTGGATTAGATAATAACACTAAGAACATTAGGTATTGTAGGTATATGAGTGTAGGAATGACGACTGTGTGTGGTGTATTGTTTGTAATAATGATTGTGGGAATGTCTATTCATGAGATGAGAGAAGCTGATGTTACATCTGTATCTGAAACTACTATACTAACAGCTTTAGAGAGGTTTTAATTAGATGAACAATATTTGCATGATTATACTAATGCAAAGGGAGAGCTGTCTTCTAACATCTTTATTGGTTGTTGAGTGAATATGTGGAGACGATGTGTGCACGCAGACTCCTTCCTCTGTGGAAGAGGAGGTCACTCATCATAGTCTAACTCTGACTTATGGTATAACTTTTAGTTTGCTACAACCTGAAGAGAAATCAATAGACTGAGTCATTTAGCCAAAAGAAAGAGAAACTGGAAATTATTGACTTTACAGGAAGAGACATTGATAACCTGATATGACATTTGGAAATCCAGAGATGACTAGCTGCTAACCGATTTTGACAAAGGAAGAAAAAAAGGGTCTTTTTGTGTGAATCTGAAGCGTGAGAAAGAACTATATTTTTGATTTTTGATTTTTCTTGTTGCACCTTAATTAAGAGTTAATTCTACTTTCTGAGTCTTTACAGATCATGGCTGGATTAGATAATAACACTAAGAACATTAGGTATTGTAGGTATATGAGTGTAGGAATGACGACTGTGTGTGGTGTATTGTTTGTAATAATGATTGTGGGAATGTCTATTCATGAGATGAGAGAAGCTGATGTTACATCTGTATCTGAAACTACTATACTAACAGCTTTAGAGAGGTTTAAATTAGATGAACAATATTTGCATGATTATACTAATGCAAAGGGAGAGCTGTCTTCTAACATCTTTATTGGTTGTTGAGTGAATATGTGGAGACGATGTGTGCACGCAGACTCCTTCCTCTGTGGAAGAGGAGGTCACTCATCATAGTCTACCTCTGACTTATGGTATAACTTGTAGTTTGCTACTAACCCGATTCTATAATCAGGAGTATGTACAGTATTTTTATTCAAATTATGATGTTGTATTTTCCTTTGTTCCTATAATTAGATAGCTAAGGGCCAGCTGTAGGTGGGTAAAAAATTGCGACTCGGAAATAGCGACCTCATGCGAATCGCTATTTCCGACTCGCAAAACCAAATTCCAGAAAGACTCGCCATTCCAAATTGCAAGTCGCAGAGGTGTCGCACAGCAATTCGCTAAAAGCGAGGTCGCAAATTGCGCAAAGGGTGTGGTCCGGTGTCGCAAATTGCGACTAACTCGCAAATTGCCTGCAGGTGTAAAAACAGTTTGAATACCCACTTCCTGGCTCTTGGTGATGACATCAGAACCAGGAAGTCACCAAATAGAACTGGGAGGAGGGAGGAGCACACCCAGCCCAAACTGCAGAGCCACACCCAGGTGAGAGGAGCTGCAGCAACAATGGAGAAGTAATCACCCAGTGCTGGCAGAAAGAGAAAAATCAAGTTCTCTGACAAGGAGTTGGAGGTACTTACTGAGGAGTGCTGCCTGCACCATGACCAACTCTTCGGCAAGGCAGCAATGAGTGTCCCTGACACCCCAAAAAAAAAATATGGCAAGACATCCAGGACAAAATAAATGCCATTGGGGTAAGATACCGCACCCTGGATGAAATCAATAAAAGGTGGTATGACCTTAGCTCCAGGACCAAGCAGAGGGTTGCGGAGCTCATGAGGGAGATGAAGGGCACTGGAGGAGGCCCATTCACCGTTCCACCACCTACAGCACTGGAAACCATGGGGGAGACAACACTGGAGCCGGAGGCTGTACTGGGCATAGGAGATGTGGACAGTTCAGCGCCTGGAACATCAAAAAGTAAGTACCAAAATATATGCTTTGACACCCACAAATACACTATACACACAATCCCAGTACACAGCAGCAGGCACCTCCAGACTAGCTCCATTCCAGTCTAGCAACCTCTAGAATAGTGCATTATGGGCAATGTAGTACAGTAGTATAAATATAGGCAAATGTTTATTATGAGGCAAAAAACTGATGTGCGAGACTGACAGTCATCAGTAGGCGCAGTGCGCAGATGCCGCCGCAGAGTGCAGTCTGTGCACAGTGAGGATGTTGCAGATGTTGAGATTGCGGGACTTGAGGCATCCTTAGTAGAGGGTCAGCGCCTGCAAAATAGACAGTTGAGGTCCATTAACTGGAACATAACAAGACTGCAGACCACTCTGACCCATGGGCTGGCTAATGTGGACAATCAGTTCCAAACAATGAACACACATCTGGGGAACCTGACAAAATCCATTGACTTATTGGTCAGGGAATTGGTGGCTGACAGGGCACAGGCACGGCGCAGGGAGCACAACACTGCAGCCTGTTTCGACAGACTTGCAGCATCCATTGGGCACCTGGCAACAAACACAACCTGCCTGTCAAGGCGCACTGTCTGCCTCCTCCTCCTCTGCTGGACAGCCTGGACTCTCCTCCTCCATGCCATCACATACAGTTCAGCCATTTTGAGTAGCCCAGATGCCTTCTGGGTCTCCTTTTATACTTTGGTTCTGGTTACCACGTGCTCGAATCAGTGGTAATCTGGGTGTGCAAAACAGTTTTTTTTCGACTAGTCGCAATTTGCGACTGGCTTTTGCATATGGTTTGCGACTCGCAATTTGCATCTTCCTGATTACGCGTCACAAAATCAGGTTGCAATCTTTGCGAGTCGGTGCTGGGCGCATCGCAATTTGGTGATCGGAAATGGGATTTTTGCATCCCATTTCGGATTTTGCAGGGTCGCAAATAGCAATTCGGGCCATTTGCGACTCACAAAACTTTGCTACATCTGGCACCTAAGGATTATGATATAGTATAGTATTAGTTAGAGGATTCTTTGAGCCTACACTGACTTTTGGCACGGCTTATGCGTTTCGTAACAATTTAACTTGCTTATTAACACCTATGGAGAAGAGCTTTATTGGGCATACTGACGATAGGAGAAAATCACTAAAAGAAAAACTAGAAAAAAGGGTTAGAGAAAAGAACATACAAGAATGATTATGCTTACACTGTTATTAAAACACAAGGGAGATTAGCTTTAGATGCATTGCATGTAGGGAAGCCTTGTGTACATAGGACAAAATCACGCACTGACACTTTTTTTTTTGTGGGAACTAGTGAATGTAGGCATGTGGGTTTTTTTTCAGAGTGAATGGACATTTATGCTGAACGGTGCAGACCCTGTGATTCCTGGAATTTATTATATTTGTGGACTTAATGCTTATTACCGTCTTCCTAGAGGATGGTATGGGACATGTTACTTGGGAATAGTTTTTCCTAAGATTTATCAGATAGATGATCTGAAAAAGATACTGAAAATGACTGATTTACACCAGATGAGACAAAAGAGAGAAACAGCCTCTGCAATCGTAGGGGATATTTTTGGAACTATAATTCCTTCCGTGGGAGTTATACTGAATGCAAATAAGATACGAAAACTATTGTGGATAATATGCCAACAAATTTTACAGGAGCCATACTTTTACTAAACACTGAACTAGCTGCGAATAGAGCTATGACGGTTCAAAATAGCTTGCTTTGGACATAATATTAGCGAAGGACGGAGAAGTCTGTAAATAGATTAATGCAAGGCATTGTTGTTCTTTCATTCCTGAGAACGAGAAATAGATAAAATATCTAATTACTAATTTAACTAATACAAGAAATGATTTGAAAGAATTGAAGGAACCAGGAGTTTGGGAAAAGGTTGGAAATGGATTTAGTCAAATTTGGGGTGGAATATTGTGGAAAATTGTCCAAGAAATATTAATTGGGATCACTGTCATATTAGGCTTATAGGGGGCATGTAAAATATGGCAGAGAATTAAACTAAATGGGGCCAAAAATGATCAGAGGAGGGAAGAACAACCCAGAAGAAGAATCTATAGGGAAAATATATCAAACTGTAGCTGAAAGTAATTTGTAAAATGATTGACAAGGGAAAGGTGTGATGACATATTTAGTCATCAGAGGAGGGACTGTTGGTGCAGATATGCTAATATGAGAAATTTCTAATGATTTGCGTATGAATACTAATGAGAAATATTGATAAAGAAACTAATATTTGAAAATAACGTGTATGGTTAAATTGTGCCCACGGGGAGTGGTCACCATGTGTATTAACAAGATGCTGAATAATGAAAAATACATATTAAAGATGTACTAATATGTCATATTTGAATGTATAACCTATGTTTTATGAAAAGTTGTGTTCTTAACTTAGCCAAACTGGAGGCCTGGTCTTCGCTGGGCCTTGCTTGCTTTAACGTGGAGACGCAACAAGCTGCTGAGGACTGGAACTGGAGAAAAGGACCTTGAACTGTACAGAATTCAGAGAGCTCTGCTAGAAAATTCTGTAAATGTACCAGTGGACGGGAGATGATGAGGACAAATTGATACAATTATGTGTAGTGAAGGCTAAACATACTTTCCCATGATTTGAACAATGGAAGCACTGACTAAGAGACTGTGAGCAATAATTTCATTACCTGAAGATCCGGATGATGTTCTCATTGACAGAAGAACCAATCAAACTAATGGAAGTTGAATCCTGAATTGACATGAACATGTGGTAAACCAAAACTATAGGTTAGAGTCATAACCTCTGATAAGGTTGACCAATTAGCAATTAGTTGGATGGACTGAGAGACCCTAATAAAAAGTCATGACAAGGAGAGGAAATTTAGAGCAGAGAGGTGAAAATTGATGACGTCAAGAGACGCTGTCCGAAGTGCTGATATCTGGGCTTACTCTCTGTGAGCCTGATACTTTGCTGATGACTGATGACCTGGAGACGAAGACTGACTTGTTGCTGATCTAGCTTGGATGGGTAGCTCTAACTATGTGACTGACTAATGTGTGCTTTTTCTTCTAGGTACCAACTGCGCTGTTTAAAATGTTTTTCTCTTTTAGATAGATTTTTTCCAAATTAATGGTGTTTGTCTAAATTGTTTTCGCATGAAGACCTACATGCTGATGCTAATCTGGGTTAGGTAGACTGACAAGGGTGACTTTAACTGTGACAACTGACTGACTGAATTGCATTGCTGAATTATTCCATAAATGTTAAAGGATTTGCTGACTTATGTTGTTGCTTTGATTGCTCGAGACTTGTTTGTCGAACAATTGCTTTGTGATGATTAATAAAGCTTGATTAACAATAAAGTTGAATAAAGATTTTTGATTAGAATTGAAGTTAATAGGGAATAAAAGAATGTTTAACCTAATTGAGAGTTATGGTATTCTTTTATTAGATAGGGTTTTTTGATGTTTGTTATTGATTGTAGTGCTAATTAATGGTCCATTGGTCTACCACTTAGCTGGGATACTCCATGCGATTCAAAAGGTTCATCGACCTATACGCGTCCCCTTGTAAGTTTACTTACTAAGGACCAGGCGTGTTAGCACGCCCCACTGGCTGGATTTCACAAGTGTCAGGAGAGGGCTGTTACATAGAGCCCAGCCTTGCACAGACATAATACATACCTTTCATGCTGCACTAGAATAATGCAGTGCAACATGTCAGATAGCAGGGCTTCAGAGCTTGTTAATCATCTTCTCTCGTGCCCTAACAGAAGTTGGAATAGAGAAAAAAAGTGCACCTAGGTGCATCCAACCCTATTCTTATGAGACAGAGATTGTAGGTTAACAAGAAGGAGCTGCTCAATTTAGGCCTGGTGACATCACCTTGACATGCTGACAAGATGAATGTTACCACTAACGCTAAATCCCATAGTTTCACGCAGATTGACATAGCAGAGACCTTCCCACAAACTAAGAAGAAGGATCATGAATAGCTTTGGCTGGATATGAACTGGTCACTGTTACCTTGGGGTAGGCCTGAGCAGCTGTTGGGATTCACATGTTTGAAACTGATTTTGAGTAGGGTCTGCTTTCTGTGCCCCCACCACTACTATATCTCATTTGCAATGGGAGGTGGGTTACCGTGGAAATACAGTGGGAGAACCCAGAAATAACCCATATTTAACACATAATGTATTCTTTTACTTGGGTTATGTTCATCTCTATATGCATTTTTGGAGCCCTTAGTTTAAGAGTGCAGGGTGTTACAATAAAAAAAATGATTTAATTTTAAGGTTAATGTATTTTGTAATTTTTCTTAGCAAAAATACTGACATTTTTCATGACATTTGGAGACAGTGAAATACTGTACCAAATTGGTCACCCTTACAGCTACTTCAATCTTACAGGCTCTGTCCCACCTACTTATGGTCATGCTTGGTACTAACCCCAATTATGAGGAACCCAGGGATAGTTAGCAGTGTTGTGTGCCATTATCAAATATTAGGGTTCTGAGATCACATCCCTTTCAAAGGCTTTTTTGAACACAGTTACTTTTCATTGATGATTTTGAGCAAATGCTCTTTACAAATTACAGTATTGGCACTACTGCTCCTACACGAATATTGGCCTGGACCCCTAAACTCTAACAAGCCTGTGCACATGGCTTGTAGCTAGATCCAACATGTCTCCCTGGTTTTGCCAGAGTCCTTCATCCCTGACATGCAGCACCCTTGTGCAAATACAGCTATGCCAGTCTACCTCATCCCTGACCAGCACATATCCTGAGTAAACACAGCTGTGCCAGTGCAGCTCTACATTGACCTGCACATTCCCTCTGTTCAGCCAGCTCTGCCTTTGCAACCTAACCTTGATATACATGAACAACATGCACACACAGCTCTGCCAATCAACCTCAACCCTGATCTGCAAATACCATGTGCACACAAAGCTCTATTGCTGCACCTCAAACATGACCTGCACATACCCACAGCTCTAACAGCGCACATTATTCATGACCTGTTCGCACCTTATATGCACTCAACTCTGCCAGTGTACCTCATTCTTAACCTGTGCATCTCGCACTATCAGTGCACTTCACTCTTAACCCTCAAGTGCACTGTTCACACATCAGTGCACCTCAGTCATGAAGTGCATTTAAGATGTAAACACAGCTTTACCATTGCTATTCAGTCTTAAAAACAAAAACAAAGCTCTGGCCTAGTTGAGTATGAGTCCTTTGGGCATAAAACTAACAGCAAAGGCAGTAAAATTAGGATCAGCAACAGCCTTCAAGAATTGGATTTAAGCAGCAGCCTTGAGTACTTACATTGAGAAAGGACCTTACTGCGACTTTGTGTGTGGGTAGGACACCTTGGGTCTTAGTCTTGAGCAGGAGCTTTGAGGTTCTGGTACAGAGTGGGCGCCTCAGGGCATTAAACTGACCAGACCACCAGTGAAGCTGATGGTAAATAGATGATTAATGAAAACACATGACTCTTAATGGTCCATGTCTAAGAGAGCAAAAGCTACGAGGCCTAATGATGAAGAAAGCTTTCATGGAACCTTAGAGGAAGAAGTATTCCAAGAACAACCGAGAGAGCAGTAACCTGTGTGGTTCTCTCTGTGGCAGGGTCCTCATGGGTCAGAGTGTGAGTAAGAACCTAATTGGACCCACCAGTGGAAATGAGCTTCAGGGTTCTGAGAGCAGCTGGGTTTTTCAGGAACTAACTAATGATGAACTAGAGCCTTGAGACATTAGTGAGTCACAGCATTTATATTTTGTCCATTACCCCAAAGGGTTCCTTGGTGCTGATTTAGTATTTAGAAGGGCCACTAGTCCTTGAGGGTGCAGAGAAGTTTCAAGACCTAAGAGAGAGTATGCTCCTCTGGACACCAGCTGGTTATTGGGAAGTAAGGATCCATAAGGAACAGAAACTTTAGAGTCTGATGGCAGACAGGACAATCAGGGATCTAAGACTTAGCACCAGCTTTGGGACCTAAGGTTGAGGCACAAATTCAGGGACCTCAAGGTGAGAGAAGTATTTATCGCCCTGAAGATGAGCGCCAGAAAAACTGTGGGTGTGCTGCAGTGAAATAAATTAGTTTCCACTCTTGACAAAAATTACTGGCCCTATAAGCTTCAAAATATTCCACAATTTACTGTAAATGTTTGCCGTCATTAGCTCCATGATTCTAACCAAGCAGTATTTGGCGAAATGCTAAAATCTCCAAATGTGGGCCACATTTTTTGCCTGCCTAATAGTGGTCCTAATCTTACCCTGACTTGGACTATGTGTTGATATAGGTTTGTATGCGTAAATGCACATTTAAATGTGTATTTGTATACTCAATTTGAAAGGCTGTGAGGTGAGAGGTATTGCAAGCAATAGTTAAAATGGGTCCCTTCATGTTGGTACAAAATGTGTTCATGTTAAATATATGTACGGTTTATGGGGCAGGTTTATGACCTTTTGGTGTAGGGCAGTGTAGCAAGTCACTTTGCCATGTCGTCCTGCGTCAAAGAGAAAGGTTAGGAATGTGCTGTATCTATGCAACACAGCACATTGCTGTCCTTTCCCACTGCTCTGGCACGGTTTTGGCTGCCTAGCACCAACGCAGACACCCATGCACTATGGTGCAAGGGTTTCTGCATTGCAGGAAGGATTGTTTTCCTCTATGTGTGCTGCAAAATGAGGCACACATACAAAGAGGAAAAAAACAAGGAAACATAAGGATATTTCTCCCCATTGCACCTCCCCTGGGAGGCATAAGGTTTTGTTGCATCTCCCAGGTTTATATGGCATTGTAAATTTGACGATGCATCAAAATCCATGGGTGTTGCATGGGAACATCCACCGCAACACCCATTGAACACATCCCTAACACATAGTAAGGCAACTTACTCCATATCTATGAGGCCATTCAAAGACACGCAAAGTGTTTTTTTGTGGCTTCATAGATATGGTTAAAAGGTTGTGCCACTGTTGCATCAATCTAAAAGTGATGCATCAATGGCATAAGCCTTTCATAAATATGCCCCTAAGTTTTACAAAAAATCCATATTGTAAGGATTGTAATATTTAAGCCCTGGATCCAGGCAGATATACTTTTTTTTAACACTGATGGGCACAATGACCTTACCAGCACATTGAAATAAATATTTTCTGTGTGCAAGGGCGTACTAAAGCACCCACTATACCAGCTAAAGCCGGGGTGCATTGTTTTCTGCTCTTTGTAATTTTCAACTCTGGCTCACAGGTCATTCAAAGACAGAAGAAGAAACTAATACATACTGGAAGAATAAATTACTGTGGCACAACTTATGTATAGTGACCTAATGAAGCTTAAAATAGTGAGAGATAAGTTTATAAAATGGGAAAGAAAAAATAAGGAAGAGGCAGCGCAGTGAGACAGCACGAAGGAAGGAAAGAGGACTTCAAATGACAAAAGAACAAAAGAAAGTTGAACAGTAGCAGTATGGGATCTATGTACAAAGAAGACGAGGAAGGAAAGAAGGATGGAAAGGGAAAAAGGAGAAGGAAGGAAGGAAAAAATTAAGAGTCTCATTTACAAAGAGCTTGCACAATCAGTACTCCATACTGCTCCATATCTACAAACTGATGCATTGGAATCAATGTGTCAGTTTGTAGAGGCCTGCGTCACATTATACCTGCCCCAGGTATAATGTATGCAGGGTAGGTGTTCCCCCATAAAAAGCCATGCAGAATTGACATAGTGAAATTAACAACTTTTCACTGCATCCCTCTGTGACTTAACTGCATCAAAAGTCTTACGACTGCTCAGACGAGGCCTAAGCATTGATGCAGGACTTTTAACATAGGACTCTCCTCTGTATTCTGATGCATTACTGGAGTTGCATCAGTTTTACGATGCAACTCCAGCAATGCATTACTTTAGCACCAACAGATGCGTTAGGATTTCTGATGCATCCGTGAAAGCTTGCACCATGGAGCTCTGTATTGTAATTACAGCTCATCCACTGCATTGTTAGAGCATTTGAGACAGGCGCAGGAAATCTGATGAATTGATGCCGATGTGTCAGTTCTTATAAATGAGGCCCTAAGTTTTGAAAGAAGGGTAGCAAAAAGAAAAGAAGAAAGAAATAACGAAAAAAAAAGACAAATAAGGAAAGCAGAAAAGTAGAATTAAATAAGAGAAGGAAAAAATAAAAAATGGATGAAAGAATAATGGAAGGGAAGAAGAGAAAGGAAGATTAATGAATGGGTGGATACTAAAAAGAAGGTTGGAAAGTAAGGTACGACAGCAGGCGGGTTGGAGGAAAGGAAGGGAAAATAGAGAATGAGAAAATGACAAGAAGAATGGGAAGAAGAAGGAAAGATGGAAAACAGGGAAAAAAATCGGGAATGTAAAGAAGGACTGAAAGCTAGTGCTGAAAGAAGCACAGATGAAATGGAAAGAATGGGCAAAGAGAAAGAATGATAGAAAGAGGGAAGGAACAGAGAATGGGAAAGGAGGAATGAAAGAAAAATAGATAATAGGAATGAAAGATGGAGTGAAAAGGGGAAAATGAAAGGAGTCAATACTGGTAAATGTGCTACTTTGGTCAAATTCTTTTTAAAATAAGCTGTAAATGCATAATTTTGAAGTATTTCTGCAATTTTCATCAGGGATACAGTTCTTACAGGCCTTCATACGGATGGGTCAGGATCGCTCACTTTGCTTGGACATTTCGCGTTCAAAGTGGGGGATATTTTATTTTTCTGGCTACTCCCTTGTCTGTGTGCACAATATGTCTTTTTTTTTACTTCCATGTGGATGATTGGGTTTCATTTCTGCCAGCTGTTCAGAGGCTACCTACTGGCTTACTGGGCTCCAAAGCTACAAATTGTAAGGAAAACGTGGTAGGGTTCGGAAAGAAGTAATCGCATAACTGCCAGTGCTCGACAACCAGCTGGCTCCGCAGTGGCCCTGACTTTCGGTCTGGGGTACTGGATAGCAGAAAACTGTCCCTCTCAACCACATTGTCTGTCAGAAGCCAACAAACCTGAAAAAAAAAAAAACATAGGATGACATAAAATGAAGACAACCAATCTGAAGATTGAAACAGCTATTGAAAGAAAAAAAGATGAGAAATGAAATTTAAAAAATGCATCAACATTTTCCAGCAAAGCCCCCTGGAAATGGGCCAGGCTGGCAGGAAACTAAGCCAGAAGTCTAAGATTTGCTGAAGGCGTGTGTCATCGAGGCCTCGATCAGTTTCCTCATTGACTCATTAACTCTAATCTGGCTCTGTCCCATGTTGTTCTTCCAAAGAAACTTCAAAGTCTGAACTTGGGCCCACATGAAGGCATTCATTGTGCTGCGCAGTCAGGCAAGGATATGGGAGTACAAAGACACATAGGCCCTCATTATGACCCTAGCGGGTCATGGACCACCAGGGCCGCTTTGGTGGCCTCACCGCTGCGGGACCAGTGGTCCAGACCGCCATATTACGACTGCGTAGGTTTGGCCACTGCCAAACTGCTGTGTCCCTGCCAATCCACTGCTTTACTGCAGCCTGCCGGGCTGAAGGTTTCCACCTGCAGCCTGGCGGTAGTCGGATAACCGCTGAGGTTATTTCAACTAGGGACACTGCCAACATTTCCTGGCAGTCTCACTGCCACAAAACGCTGGCGGTAAGGTATCCCAATGACAGGAACTTGAGTTCCTTTGCCGGGATACCCCCCAAACACCTCTGCACACACACATGCACACACAGACACACCCCCACTCACACACACACTCACAACATTCACCCTCATAGACAAACATACCTACCCATACACATCACACACGGACGCATGCACTCACAATTCTCCCACCTCTCCCTTCAACTACATAATACATAAACAACTCCCACCACTTCACTCATCCTCACACGACCACACCCCCACCCTCCAGTCGTGCCTCACCGCATGCACATGCACACACACCATAGACACATACAAACATACATACACCTGCACGCACTCACTCACACTTCGCTTACCCCTCACACTTTCACCCATGAAAACACCTCTACCCCATCCACATGCATACACACACACATCACCACATTTACACACGGACACACACACATGCACAATCACTGCCGCCTACATTCATGTCACGCATACACAAACTCACACATACCCATTCACATCCACCCACCTCCCTCCTCTTGCAGATTACACTTACCTCATCCAATGAGGAGCTCCCCTCTGAGGGGACAAGACCCGCCACACCAGAAAAAGCCCACCACACAGAATTACTGGTTGTAATTCTGTGGGCGGTCTTTTTCTGGTATGGCTGTGTTAGCGGTGGAACTGCCTAAACACCGCCGACTGCCATAGTGAATGCTGCAGGATATCTGACTGCCGGCGGTGCGGATATCTGGTGGCAGTCATAATACGGCAGTCAGAAGACCACCAGCACTGGCAGTCTTCCGGTGGCCACGGCTGCGGCGGGCTTGGGAAAAGACAGCTGCATCTTAATGAGGGCCATAGTGCCGGAGGGTGTTGAGACCTAACAGGCGTAGGACTCCTGGGATGAAGTGAGCATTGAGCTTTGATCCCAAGCATGTATCACATCTGTGGCAACCAACAAGTCCCCTGGGTATGAGATCTGTCACTCCAAGAAACCATCCTTTCAACTTACAGAGATACACATGGTTAAATGAGGCAATGTGTTCTTACGTTTGTGTGTGTGCATATGTGTGTGTGTGTGTGTTTGAGAGAGAGAGGGAGAGAGAGAGAGAGAGAGAGAGAGAGAAAGGTTTAGGGTGAAGGGGAGTGAGTGATAGAGGTGACAGAAAGTGTGACTGTTAGAAGGAACAAGTGAGTAATAAAGGGTAAGAGTGTGTTTATGAGTGCTACTCTTGTGAGTCTGTCTGTGTCCCTAGCTTACTTCAGGTCTTCCTTGTCATATAAGGTAACCAAGACAAAATGCCTGCAGTTGTACATTGGAGGTAACTCATAGGGCCAATGGAATTATGCGGCAGAGGAGCACCAACTTATGCTGCAGGTTTGACTCAATTATGTGGCAAGAAAAGGCAAATTTTGTGGTATAATGCAGAACATTTTTAAATAGTATTACTCCATTATTCTGTAATTTTAACACACAGTAATACTCTAAGGACAAAGGCTTCTCCTGATTAGCAACAGTTTAGCAATCAAATTTGAAATAAGCAACTGAAAGCTGACCAGTTATCCTTTGCAAAGGGCATTCCACTACACACCTTACCACAGCACCACATTTTTAATACCATTTGATCTGTTTGAGCTAGAAAAACTTTGTTGTTAAAATCTGTAGATGAATCAGCAGACTATGGATTATGTAGCAAATGTGGCAAATCCACATTTTTTCAAAAAAGTCACTGCTGCAGAATTGCAGAATTTGAGTGACCCTGTCCATAGCATAAGGGGCACTCTTGGCAAAATGCTGATGTTGAAACACTGAAGGTAATTTTTGTCATGTGGGACAAATATGGCAAAATACTGCCACTGGCAGACTAGACATAATTCTTGCAGCAGGGGCACAGACAGAACATTTTTGGCATCAGCATGTTGGAGGTAAAATCTTGGCATAAGTGTCAACCATGACATGGTGGGGTACTCATGAAAAAATGCAGGCACTGGCACATTGGAGGTAATATTTGACATTGAAGGAGAACCCACTGCCCATTTTGTAAAAGGCTGGGTCCACGTCTGGCTTCATTGTCTTCGCATACCATTGGTGTTTGAGCAAATATGTGTAACAGTTGTGCTCTAAGATGCACTATTTAGACTTATTTTTTCAACATTGTCTCGGGGTGAATTCCTCTGAACTCTCCTAAAAGATGTCAGGGTCAGTTGCTGGAATTCGGAGCAAATAATACACCCCACCACTTTCAAAGGTCACCAGCCACCACTAGCCTCTACCATTGAAGGAGTCGTAAAAATATTGATAGAAATTCAATCAGTGTTAGTGATGGGTGGTGGAATTATTACCATCAATTCTGGGCAGTGCGAATGTGCTCCAAAGTGGGGGCATTTTATCAGTAATCACATGTACAGTATTCCTAACATGCTGGTGATGCTTCACCGCATGAAGAAAACACTGCACTAAACTTTTAATGTTAGCCAGCCATGATTTCCTTGCCATTTTTTCAAAGAGCTTACTCTGCCAGACATGGCAGTGGATTGGACACCCCAGGCTGTGTTCTACTATTTCTTGCAGAGTTGCACTGTCTTTTGATGGAATACAGCTTAGAGACAGATATATTTCAAATGGTGATCATTCAGCATATGCAAGATTAATTTCAGAGACAAGCCAACAGAGGAGTAAATGAAGCATCCATGGATGTCAATTCACAAAAATGCTAGGAGTAGTGAAAGTGACATCACATGCCCTAGACCCCAAATGGTGTCACAGGACGTGACATCAAAGTAACTTTGACCTTAAAGAATTGAACCTATGTGTCCATTGGACTCTACAGATCGCATGATGTTGGAGGAAATGCCACTTTTCATTATGGCACATGTGGAAATCAAAGACTGGACACCTCCTCTTGATGACCCCCACACCTTTCCCATGCACGTTCTAGATGGTGATCTCAATATCATAGAATGTGACTGATTTGTTTTCTGTGGTCTCTCATTCCACTAAGTGCATGATGGTATTTTGGACCTGATATAATTTATTCATCTAGCTGAACAATCACACCTGAAAGAAACAAAAACAATGATCTATAAATGAAAGCTATTAAAGATGTGTCCTCATGATGGGCAGTCACTGATCCGCTGGTGAGAAAGTGCAACTGTGGTCTGGGGTGACTAAAGGGAAGAGGTAACACCTAACCATTGGAGATTGGGTTACTGGTTGAAGGGGATGAAATCCTACTCCAGCAAGAGCCACAATCTCTGTCAGGGTGAAACACAAGCAAATCCTAAGTTAACCTGTGCCTAACACTCTGGTAGCTTGACACAAAAGCAGCCAGGCTTAACTTAGAGGCATTGTTTAAAGTATTTATGCAGCACTTCAAACAGTTACAAAGTGAAAGAACAAGACAAGAAAAATCCCACACCAATTTAGAAAAATAGATTAAAGTTTAATAAAATATTTGAGATCCAATAACAAAAGTCCAATCAGCAGGACTGAAGATTTGAAATTTTAAAGATTTAAGTAAAAATAGCATCCAGAAGCACAAAGCACCAACTGGGGTTACCTGGTCACACGAGACCCGGACAAAGTCACAAGTTCAGGCTGATCGCGGTGGAGGACAGACCGGATACAGGGCCCTGGCCCCAGATTGGCTGGGGGTGACAATAAACTATTATCAAACCCTTTGTAAGTTTTCTCAGGCAGAGCATTTGTGATGTGCAAGTGCAGTAGGTGACAGCTCCTTCCATTCAAATCAAAGATGGCCCATCCTGCCAACATCTATGGCCCTTTGTTTCACTAGGTGGGAGCAATGCACAAAGACCAATTGCCAGCTACGCCTAGTCATGTGACCCAGTAAACAGGAAGCCGGCACCAAATAGTTACAGCAAGAAAAGGAACATTTTCTAAAAGTGGCATTTTCAGAATTGTGAATTAAAATCCAAAATCAACATTTAGGAGGGTGTTAAATTACAATTCCTTGGCCAACAAGGTCAACATTCTTCCCTGCTCATAATTGAAATTTGTCTCTTATTAAATGTAATAAGTTAACTCAACGTTATCATCATTCATCAAAGTAGTGAAATATTAATTTAGCAGTTTTTCATTATGAGGACATGTAAAACTTACAGTAAAATACATGTCCAATTTTTAAATACACTACATCCTGCCCTCTGGATTGTTTACGGCCGACCCTACGGGGTATCTTATATGTAATAAAAAAAGAGGTTTGAGCCTGGTAAGAGGTGTACCTTTGCAGGTTAAAATGGAAGTTCAAAACTGCACACACAGGCTACAATGTCAGGCCAGAGACATGTTTATAGGGCAACTTAGGTGGGTGGCACCATCCGGGTTGCAGGCCCTCTATTAGCTTTACATTTACAGTCCCTGAGTACATGTAGTACCGCTTTTCTAGAGACTTACAAGTAAGTTAAATGTGCCAATTGGGTGTAAACCAAGGTAACCCTGTCTAAAGGAGAGAACACACTCTCTGATTAGCAGTTCTGAAGGGTGCAGTGTTCTAAAGCAAGGAAAAATGAAGTCAGAAAAAACAGGAAGCTTGAAGGCGAAAAAGTTGGAGAACACCATGCCAAGGATGCCAGGTCCAACACTAAGTGTAAATGAAAATCTATAAAACAGTATTTATGTTTGTGTGTATTGTTGATCTGATGTTTCTATCTCACACCCGTTGCTAGCTAGCAAAGAGCATGCTGGTGACTTGCTAACATACCTAACATTACTAAAGAATACGTACTACTTGTTTTAAAACGTAACTAAAATCTACTTAATATAATGTTTAATTGTATAAATGTGGGCAGCCTTCCAATGAGAAAAATAGCCTCAAACTCAGATAGGCTGGAAATGCTTTATCACAGTTGTTTCTAGTATGATCATGTAAGAAAGAGGAATTCGGTCAGTAACCTTCCTATGCACTTGTGGGGTACAGCATCTGTTTGAAGGACATTTTACAAGAGCTTCTCTCTGTACAAAAGGGGGTGTTTATCCCTCTATTTATTTCAATGCTTGATTTTACTTGTGATAAAGTGTCCCTCAAATTGTCATACATTACGCAATCAAATGTCACACATAACCATGCTTAAACAATGAAAATGTCACACCACGCTATTTGAAAGCTTGGTAGCTATGCATTCACTGGTGCTTTTATTAAAACAAATGATAAGTGCCTGGTGTTTCCAAAGACTAAAATGTTCGGCATTTGCAACTTTCATAAAAACAAGTTATTCACTTGATGAAATACAAAAAAATTACATAACATCACTGCTTAGTTTGTAAACGAAAGTGCCAAAACCTCTGGCCAGGATCTCGTGACAAGTGCAGTTAAATGTCAGTGTGCCCTATAACAAAGATGTGTAGTGTTCAATTCGCTTGATGCCTCTTTAATCCACTACTAGACATATCTTGCCCCTTTATCTTACTTTTGCAAGTTCTTCTTTATCCCTTTGAGTTGGTTTTTCCATCTTTCTCTTCCTCGGTCTTTCCGATGTGTTTTTTCCTTCTATTGCTCACAGGAAAAATATGGAAGATAAGTGTCAGCCCCCACTGAATCAAATTAAGCTCTGCAGAAGACACATGCCTTCCCTGGTAATAGGTAAGAAAGAACTAAGAAGCTGCTGCCTAACAACTGTCCCAGCCCCAGGACATATCTGGTGTGTTTTAGAAGCAGTGTGTAAACCTCCAAGGCTGAGGCTAGATGAAGAGACTGCAGAGCCAGGCCGGGATTCGCATCACGATGCTTCTGTACTTGGTGTCCTGCTGCTAATAGCAATTGCTCTGAAAGCCAAGGCATGGCCCACGGCTGTCACAGTGGAGCCAGCTCTCACTGATTTCAGTGCAGTGATTGGGCACTGTGCTGAAGCTCCTCCTTTGCCCGATGCGGACTTGCCCGACCATTCCCATCCCTGTATGTGCACACGTGTGCTGCTACTAGTGGACTCTGCTGCGTAATCAAGACAGCACAGCTGCTGCCCTCCAAAGCCACCGCATAATTATTTTAAGAATAAAAAAAATATTCTATTATTATTTTTTCAAAAAATTGGGCCGACATACTTAATGTACGTCCTAATAAGCGTAAGGGGAAGCCAGTGGCCACAAGCAAATGGCTGGAGTTTGCAAGAGGGTTCTTTGGAATTGTACTTGCGACCCCTTGCTGCCCTCAATTGACATCCATGGAAGCCACTGTAATTTTTGCTAGATCTTACACTACCAGCCTCCTCTAAACCAGGTATTATTTAGGGACTAATAGGTCGGCTGTCAAATGGCGTGGGTATCAGGCAGCAATACGCCACTTTCACCAGGCCAGTACAGCTAGGGCCAGATGTTGCTAAAGGTTTTACCAATTCTGTGTCTATGAGAAAATGTGTTCGTACATATGGCCCCTAGTCCAGTGTGCTTTATGTTTACTGCCTGCTGGGATGGCTGCGTTTTTGTAAAACAGTTGTGGTCTCCATGGCTACACACAAGTAGGCCCACAGGTAATTTACATTATGCTGGAGCAATAGGAGTAATTTCAGAAATTCCACATTACACTTTGATGTTTAAATTATCGATAATAGCACAGGTGTGCTTGCTTGCGCAATTAAGAGTAACTTGGGAGAAAACAATCCTTCTGTGAAAGAACATTTAGAGATCACCTGCGGCCTCTTGTTATTAGTGTTCTGATGCATTTGGAGCTATTTCTCAACACAAAACGCACCCTTGCGTCCGAAGTGGACATGAGGATGCATTTTGCGCTAAGAAAATAGTGCTAGATGCTGGGAGTACGTTGGGGGAAATTTCTACCCCAACAGCACACTTAACACTACTTCTTAGCGCAAAATGCCTTCTAGAACCCATTTTGGCTAGGTAAAATATGGCTCTTCTGGAGATGAGGTGCAGCACAAAACATCATCCTCCCATTCATGAAATCCACTTCAGGCATAACTCTTTGCCTCACAATGGATTCATCAAACCACCACTGGATGGCACAGAGGTCTCAGATAGTTTTGTTTGCTGCATGTTTCTGACACTTTAATTTTGCAATTCATGTTGACCGAATTAGTGTCACATCTCTGATTGGTAATTAAAGCACTGTGTTCCAAGTAGTTGATTAGTGGAACAGAATCCCTAGGTGGGTATGTGGGGAGTTTGGATGAAGATGTGGGAGTGGGCAACGGGCAAGCATTGCAAGTTGTCCGATGAGTACTATTTCTTGAGTCTGTATTTAAAAATGGCAGCGGTAGGGCACGCTTTATTACATGTGGGAAATAAGCACCACCAATGCTCTCTCTCTCTTTTGTGTGTATTTATGTACGTATCTATGTAACGGTATTCGTATAGCATAAACCTTACTAGGTAGCAGCTGAGCATTCTATATAATTCAAGTTTGCAAGTTTTCCAATAAACAAAATCCAAAATGATTGGCATCGCTAAGGGTCTAGTTACGTTTATCTTTTCATTTTGCTCTCTATTCCTCTGTTTTCCCTCTTTAGATTACCAGCTGGATGTCCTACACACACCTAATGTAAAACAATTAGCTGCCAAAAACAGTTAAAAAAAAACCTAAAATGCATCAAAATGACTGCGTGGGTTAACAAAGTAAACACATTCGGTGACAGCATAATGATTTTCCTTCTGAACGCAGAAGAACATCTCGTGCTTAGTTATCTCTATCTTCCCAATATCCCCTAATTTCCAAGTTTAAAAAAAACACAGTGCCATTGTTTGACAAATAAATAGTCGCTGAAAATCAATAAGAGCTGTTTGCTTCTAGAGTGGTTTGATGGGAGAGAATATTAAGCATTTCCTTCCGCATTTCACTGAAGAGCATAATTAATTTGACTTTTAAATATCTAAACGTATAAACGTCTTGATCATTCTTTTAACGTGAACGGGAGAATTTTAGGGAATGATAGAGCGTTCCTTCCTAATAAATTACCTGTATTTGGACGCTCTTGGGTCGATGAATCTTTTGACCAAGTGGGTCTCTCTTCACCCGAGATTAATCAATTTAATCAAATCAATAATCAATAACGAACATAAGCAATGCCCTGATCAACATAACACTTCACAATTAATCCAGAAAACATTTCGACGAAACCATGACCTTTCGGCCATGAATAACCACACCAGTTTATTCAAAGTTAATGAATTTATTTCCCTATATTAACAAAGCTAGCACGATATAAATGTGTCTCAACACCAAATGATATATGTAAATTAACTTTAATAGCTGTCCATAACGGCGAAAAAGATGCAATCTATGCAGCATTTGAATAACAATGCATTCGATAATAGCAACGCAAACCACTAAAACTATAATCTGTAATGAGCTAATTGCATACATTAGTCAGCATAACAAGGTCTCAAATTGCATCGTGTAACAAATGAATCCTCATCTAACCTCAAATTAGCATCTGCATGTGGGACTTCATGCAAAAACAATTTAGCAACATTGATTTGGAAAACTCCTAACTAGGGCTCTTATCAAAAATCAGCAGTTGGTTACCTAAAAAGAAACACAATGCAATTGTACATTTTCCTTTCAAATTTACCAAATTCAATCAGCATTCAAGGAAGTCTTCGTCTCACAGGTACCGGTTTCCGATCAGCATGGAACGGGGCAAAGGGGCAGGGTGGACGGGGCAATTGCCTCACAGCGGCAAAATAAAGGACAAAACTACTACTTCATGCAAAGGGACAAATCAAAGTTAAAGTCTCTAGGGCGAGAATTGCTTAAAGTCTCTTTCTCTCGATTAGAGAAAGCATCAAAGTCTCATTCAAAATGGCGTTGAACATCAATTGGCATCGTAGAAGATGGCAAAATGACGAAGTCGGCAAGATGGACCATAATGTCTGCAATGTCTAATGTTCTCAATGGGTGCAATGGGTAATGGCTCGTAAAAATGGCGAATGGCTGCTTTCCTCTTGTGCACCAGGTTTAAATAGACAACAGTTCAAATCCAGTAGGGTCTTCCATTGGAGGGTTCATAGGTTGGCTTCAAATTGTCCAATCAAAAACAACAATTTACAAGCTCCTACCTAGGCATACATTATCCTTGGAGTCAGGAACGTAAGTTGCAACATATTTTACCAATTAACTCACTTTCAGAGCTTCCATTGTCTGCACCTGCAGATTGACCTTGGAGCAAAGAAGAAGATGCCAGGCTGGCACGAAACCTTAAAGATAAGCATGTGAACCGATCTCACTGGAAAAGTACAGCTTCAAGCAAAAATACACGTTTTATTAACATGTTAGAAAAACACGAGCATCTAAACCGTGAGACAAGGCAACTAGGCTGAAGCCTCCACTAAAGTTATGCTAAGTTAAAACATTTCAAACAAGCAAATCATGGCACACGTTTACGGTTATGTCAGATTAGTACAATTCTAATACATCACGTTATATAAAGCACGCTTATAAATGTTGGCGAACTACTCTGAGGGCACATTTGTCCCCGTACAATCTTTATTAGTTCGGTTAAAATCACACTTGATTATTGCAGCACTACGTTTATGCGCTAATAAATGTAAAACCTTCATTTCCGCGTCATCAGGAATAACATGGAGTACACCTATTATGCATAATATAATTACAGTTACACCTTTCAGTATTAAAATACACCCTGGAAGAGGCAAATTTCGCAAAAATCAGACCATCTATCACACTGGAGTCAGACTGAATGGAAGAACCCCATCTCCATTCTTTGCTTCTCTCGGCCAGATACGTTAATTCTCTTTGCTTTCCCTTATCTTTCACTTTTCTGAGGGTTTTGTCTGACTTGGTCATCTATTGTTTTTCCTCTCTTTCCATTGATGTTCTGGGGTTTTCTCTCTATTTTAATGCTTAGTCTCTTTTTCGAATAATTAATTACCACAAGCTTTTGTACAGGTTTGTGTTGGACTGACAACCGTGTTGTGGTTACTTGGAGATTGTCTGCTGGCCACAAAGCCCCTGTCTTCTTCCACAGATGGCCCCTCTCTTTGTGCATAAACCCATTATCGACAGTAATATCACATTTGCCGAGTAAAGTATACGGGGGTACTCCTTTTTTAGTCCTCAGTTCAGTGAGTCTCTCAGTATTCCAGTTTTCAATTTACATTTTAAAGAACTGACTGCTAGAGCTGTATCCTTTCAGTTGAGAGGGGACTGATAAAACACAAACTGGAGAATTGGGAAGGTCACACACATCCTGCTCCCTGACATTTTAGGTGTTAGCTCCTTGGTTTGTAGTAAAATGACTCTGCCCTATACTTCTTTCCGTGAAATTTTAGAAGGCTTCTGATACTCTTGGCCTGTTCCTGGTTCCAGTTTGTAGGGACAAGCAATCGCCTCACATTTGTTCAATTGGGGTCAGATGTGTCTTTAGAGCAACTTGACACAGCAGGTGAGAAACTTAACCAATGAACATATCAGCCACTCCTAAACCACCTGCTCATGTTCCGACATTGTGTTGGGGAAGAAAAACCCATAGTTAGGTCCTTAGGAGTGAGGGGAAAGTGTAGGACTGACCTGGAAAAGATGGCATCCAATGCAGCTCATAGATTTACTTTCTTCTCCTTTTCCGAGTATAGGGCTCGTGATGAGCCATCAAATAAGATGCTGAATCCTCAGAAGGCACACACTGGGACAGAGAAGGACATTCTGTAGATTCTGAAGTGCAGAGCTGGGAACACTATGACAAAATTAAGACTATGCTTTTCTGAATGAGCGGGGACATCTACTTTCAGCTCTGGGTCTATCCACCCACTGGATGGCAGCAGTAAGCTCCCAATACCCGTGATGTGGTTTCATGTCCTCCATGCAGTGAGCAATTTAAGGAGCACAGAGGCAACTGCATAACCGATTGTCTCACCCCTACTTCTGGCAAAGGTGTCTCCGACGCCTGAAATGGATTCTAAGGTGCTTTCCATTCTTAGAAATTTTACTGAGACTCAAGGAAAATGTTACGTAATGACCTGAAAAGCTTTTGGGGCAATTTGCTCCGTGTTAGAGAACGTCTTGGTATGATTTTCCTGCTGGTGGAGAAAGTTCGAGCCTCAGGCGATAGCTGCCTAGGAAAGACTTTGACAGCTTGTTCTCTCGGCTCTGTGCTTTGTGGGCGTTTGCTAATGCTTCTTTCTGAGTGCAGACGTGTGGATGTGCCTTGCTAAAACATCAACTTGAAGTGGATGGAACAGGACGTGAATGAGCGTTGCGAGGAATGTAAACAATTTTCTCTTACATGTGCCAGCACAACAAATGCCAATCTAAACATGCATGATGCATAATCACTTAGAAGTTTTGAGTGCATGGTGACATACCATCACCCATCAATCCATACTGTATGTTCACATTTGACTTCTCTCATTTCCCTAGCAAGTCTTTAGGCTTGCCCCATCACTCAACAATCATTTGTTCATATATTTCATTGTAGTATCACTCACTGATCATCAGTACAGACACCCATGTGTACTATTACTCATTAGAAATCAAGGACCCCTTTCCAGATTTTCACCATTGCTCATTATTCCATAATACATGTTCTGATTTGTCCTTCGTCCAGTAATACTTGGTGCATGTTGACCTTAGCCCCATCCCTTAGCAATCCTTAGTGCATTTTCTGATTTGCAACATCACAGTGTAATCCTTGCAATATATACAACCCTCAGTACATAACGTCTGCAACATCACTTACTTATACCATATCTATGTTGATATTTGTACCTACACTCAGAAATATTTAGTGCCTGTCCAGCCTTGCACTTGCAGTTGGAACTCTCAGTGTGTTGACATGTTTGCACCATGTTAAACCTGACATCTTTTGGCTTGTTTCCTCTGTCTTTTTGCCTCCTGACCTCGTGTTTCTGTGATATGCTGGACTTGGTTTTTGGTGGTTTATTGTCTCTGCACATTTTACCACTGCAGATCAGTGCTAAAGTGCAAGTGGACCCTTTGTAAATTGTATTTGTGATTGATTTATCCATAATTGGCGTAGTTGATTTACTAGTAAGTCTCCAGTAAAGTGCAACATGTGCGCCCAGGGCCTGTATATCAAATGCCACTAGTTGTCCTGCAGCACTGATTGTATCACCAACATGAATAGCCTGTAAACATGTCTCAGACCTGCCACTGCAGTGTCTCTGTGTGCAGTTTTAAACTGCCAATTCGACCTGGCAAGTGTACCCACTTGCCAGGCCCAACCTTCCCTTTTATTACATTTAAGACACCCCTAAGGTAGGCCATAGGTAGTCCCGTGGACAGGGTGTAGTGTATCTAAAATGTAGGACATGCACTGATCTGTTTTGCATGTACTTAAGGTGAAATACTGGCAAATTTGTTTTTCACTATTGTAAGGCCTGTCTCTCTCACAGGTTAACATGGGGACTGCCTTTAAATATCTTTTAGGTTCAGTTTCCCATTGGGAGCAGATAGAGATTTGGAGTTTGGGGTCTCTGAACTCACAATTTAAAAATACATCTTTTGGTAAAGTTGGTTTTTAGATTGTCTTTTTTTTAAATGTCACTTTTAGAAAGTGGGCATTTTCTTGCTTAATTGTTTTGTGCCTCTGCATGCTTGTGTATTCCATGTGTGGGTCAGACTGACAGTTAGGCTCTTTGTGAATTCCCATTAGACAGGGACACAAAGGGAGCTGGAGAGTGTTCTGCTTATCCTGATGACTCTCCTGGGTAGAGTGGGAAGGGAGAAGCTGACACTTGCACCTGAAAGGGCTGTGCCTGACCTCACACAGTGCAGTCTCCAACACAGGCAGAACCTTGTCAACAACAGAGACTTTCCTTTGAAGGTTGCCTACTTCAAAGGCAGAACTGGGTATAAGTAGTGGACCCAAAACCTCAGACTTTCAGAACACTTCTAGTTCAAGAGGAACCTCTGCCAAGCAGATGAGTAAAGAGCTGGAGGAGGAGTACTTCCCCTTTGCTGTGTGTGCTTTGCTGGGTTGACCCACATTTGCTGTTTCTGCCTTAAAGAGGGCAAAGACTGGACTGTGCTGTGTATCCCGCTTGTGAGGTTCTCCATGGGCTTGGAGTAGAACTTGCCCCCTTTTGGACGTCTATGGACACCAAAGACTTCAGATTCATCTGCTTACAGCACTGGGAACTGTGTGTTGCGTGCTGCAGCAGAAGAAAACCCTCCATGACGCCATCAACGACACCACTGCCTGCATTGTGACCTGGCAATGCCTCACGTCTCGCCGATGCCGCTGTATGCCATCACTGAGCTGCTGCTTGCACCATGACCTGTGGGCACCGCACATCACATCGTCCCGTTCGCACCTTAGCCCCGACGCCATCAAAACCAGCGCTTCTGATTTCGTCAACAGCCGGAGTTCGATCTACAACACATGTCACTTCAAGGGCTCAATGACCCCTGTACCGATCTTTGAAGCCGCCGCTAGCGACGCTACACTCCGGAGTTCATCGTGAGGATCCAGACGCTGTGCATTTCCAAGGTACTGTTTGTGGGTCTTCCTGACACCGTAGCTGGCCCATGACCCTGCGGTCAGCCTGAACTGTTGGATTTGTTGTTCATGACACTGTGATAGCCCCAGACGGAGCTATCAACATCAAGGAACTGTATTTTTAAGTAATTATTGCAAAATTCATATATTTATTACGGTATGTTGGATTTTTCTCATTTTGGTCTTGTTTCAAACAAATGAATATTGGCTATTTTCCTCAAACTGGTGTGGTGTCATTTTGCAGTGTTTTCACTATATTACTGTGTGTTATGTGCAAATGCTTTATGCATTGCTTCTGAGATAAGCCAGACTGCTTGTGCCAAGCTACCAAGGGGGTGAGCAGGGGTTATCTGAGTTGTGTACCATCCTTACCATAACCAGAGCGAGGGTCCCTACTTGGAAAGGGGTGCAAACCCACTCCCAAGTAGAGACCCCATTTCTAACACACCATAATCATTTTGCTTTAAACCGGTGGCCATCTTTCCACGAGGACTCCAGAAAGTGAATGAGTACATCACTGCAGATTTTATATGGATTTCATTCCTGTGTCGCAGCCTAAATTCATGACCGTAATTTGAACATGGCGGCTTAGCAGGTACTAAATATTGTAAATAGTGTAAATATACTGCAGTGCCACTGTATTATGTTCTATGTTATGCATTTACTGCACTATACATTGCACTAAGCTAAAACCGAACTGAATCAAATGGTGCAGAAGTCCCTCGATGGTTAATTTATTAGATGCTAATAAATAATATTAATAGTAATGTTAATACTTACTAACTGAATAGCACACAGCACCAAATACTATAGGCAGGCCTTTCCGCAAACCGGAAGTGCAGTGCACACTAGAACAAATTCTATAGCCCTGGTCCAGCGCGTACTGTAGGACATAATTACTTTTGTGTTTACTTAGATGCATCAGAGTACTTATTGTAATCAGCAATTGTGGCACACTCTACCAATCTTTGTTGATATACATCGGTGCATACTTCAGAACAATATAGTTGTGAAGCGTGCTGTACCGAATACTATAGATGTGTTTTGGTGAATACAGATGTAAGCAGCAACTGCTGTGCTTAGTGTGTCAAATACTGTATATGTGACTTTATACATACTTAAGAAAATATGTGTATGCACACTTGTGCATAACAAAGTCAGTCCTATACCTGCTCTCCAAAAAACACTCTAGGAATGTATATTAACGCCAATAAGTACTCTAATAAGTACTGTGTACCTGCTTCTGTGATTACTGTAGCAAATCGTATTTTTCAGCAATGAACATGCAGTGGGTCAGGCAATGTATATCTTTTTCAATGCATAACGCGTTCAGGGGTGTAATATAGTCCACCGCAGTCCCTTTTGCACAGAGAGTCCTAGACTTTCACAGGTCCCCATCCCTTCAAGGGACCCCATTAAGTCTAAGGTCTACGTTTATCTGTGAGACATAGGAGACTCAAGGTCCCCTTATCACATCCTGCAGAGGGCACCCATCGGTTTGTGTTACACCAGTGTAAGTGGTAAATATGAACAAATGCACACTGCAGACATAGACAGACACAAACTCATCCTCTGCAAACCACCTCAAGTGCTTGTTTGATTGTCGCCACTACCCTCCTGCAAAAGGTGCACTCATTCCGTATATGACGGCACTTGCGGCACGAATCTACTGGAAGATGTGAAACGCGTCCAGCAAGATTTATCCCATGACACAAGTACATATGCCCGCGGTAGGAAATTGGTGTACTGCTTTTTTCGCAGAGATGGGGATTCAGGATGGCAAATCAATTGCCCTAGGCAGTGAATGTCAATGTTGCCACCACTTAATTGTGAAGAAATAGTGATTTTAAGCAATGTTAGGCGCGTGAAGAATATATATGGGTGATTAAGGTTTGTTTCATCTATGCACGTCACACTAACATAGACTTCCATGTCTCTAATTTTCATTACTGTGGTTGATTGGTAGGTGTCCCTTGGAGTTAGACAAAATGCTTGTCAAATCTCAGTGAAAGAAGATCCAAAATGCTCTCTGCACAATAGATGTTTTTGTCTGTTCCTCACCATGGTGGTATTTCCACATAGATTTTGGTCCTATTTTGACAGAGGAAACCTGGGATATCTGGGTGAGGGAGACATTGTGTGGACACACAAAAAGCTACAGTGTGAAGTGCCTGCAAATGCCATACTTTAAAAACGTAGCTACCACTATATTTAGTGGAATTCTGTTCCTTAGGATTCAGAATAAGCAGTATGCACTCTTAGATGCTACCTCAGAGTAGATAAAATACAGGGGATGGGTCGAAGCCAGAGAGAGACAAGCCTTGCCATGGGATGCCCGGCGCCTCACATTTCCATTCTTTCACATTAGTGTCACTCTCCAGTGGGGAACAGGCTAGTCGATGACACATGGATCTGCAACCCAGACAGTGCCTAATTTGGGTTGGTGGTTGCTGGTGTGGCCCACCTGTACTTTTTCCCCCATATCAGACATTTGCCGAGAGCAAGAGAGGGAATCATACAAAGTGAAAAGATGGAGCAAGAGAAAGATGGAAAAAAAAACACAAAGGGAGATGATGGACAGGAAGTGTCTGGTAGTGGATTAAAGAGGCATGAGCCGAATGCAAGACTTCACAGCCTTGGATTTTGGCAAACTGACATTCAGTAGCACCAGTTGTTGACTTCTAAACAGAGCTCTGAGCACCTGCACTCATTCTTTTCCAAATTAAAGACTCACCGCAGGTGAGCTGAAATGTATTTAGTGTGTAGAGGTCAAAGAGAGGCATGCCATGTGTCACATTGCCCATCTCACTACTCCATTTATATTTTTTTGTTTTCACAAAATAATGATATCTTATATGTAAGGTGATTTTCAAGTCCCATGGAGAGAAATCAGTTGACAAAACCTGTGACCTTGTTCACCAGGAAGCTTTAACATAGATGCTGGTAAGAGGGCAACATTTATTGCTTCTAACACAATTTCCAAAGTTTCACTCGAAAAACTCACAGCATCTAGAGAAGTTATAGGCAGGAAATGAGTGGATGGCTGGAGTTCATAGAGAGGCATGCAACTTGCCACCATGCTCTATTTTTTACAAATTATCCTAGGTGTCTAAGGGGATTTTCCATTCAGATTGGGGCAACACCTTACAAATCTGCTGTACTAGGATAGTGAAAAGGCTGCTTGAAGCTGCACGGTGAAGAATTCAGTCTCAGTGCCCTGTGTTAGGGGGTCAAAGCACAGGACCCATTTTAAAAAGTCTTAGCAAAAATTATCAGGCTCATCATGGGCTTTTCCATTGCAACTTGGAAGAGAAAGCTCACTGATTAACCACACCCAGGGTGGAGCTAGAGAGTTGTTTCTGTTGGGAGCTGGGCACTATGCTAGATTAGAACATTGGAATGTTGAGAGCTCCGTTGAAGACTATGGAGTGGCTCACCAGCCCTATAATGGCTGGACTAACCCTTCTGCTCCAATATTCCAATGTTTGTCTTCGGGTTCTCTCTTTTTAGTTTACAACATTCTACTCTCAGTGGGTGGAATGTTCTAATAGCCTTATAGCCACTCTGTTATGGGCTATACCGGTTTTTTAGAGCCTTCTCCCTTTTTGTAAGCCTTCACTTGTGGCTCAGGCCTATAACTCAGGTTCAGGGTCTTTAACAACTGGTAAAGCCCTCGGCAGCAGTCTATAAGGATATATCACAGCCTGCTTCCATCTTTTAATTGCCCTGATAACTATTGGTCTTTATTTTCCTCAGAGCGGCAGATCACAGACGGAAATTCTGGAGTGTATCCTCTGATCAACACTTGGGCAATGGAAACAGCTATCCATTTATTTGGGGTTGGGTTCCTAATGCTCCATTTATTCATTCCCCTGAACTAGTGGGCTTCCCCTTTTCCTATGGGGGACAATTGAGGAAAATCTTATAACTTTCTTGGGTGAAAATAAATGTAAATTAAACTGTTGGGTTGGGGAAAGCTTGCTCCTGTGCCAAAACTAATCCTCCATTTACCAAAGTGGTGGTGTCTAGTGGATGGACTCCTGCCGACTGATCTTGACATGGCCCTGATGCTTGAGAGGTCCATTCAGGAAAAGGGCAGATTAATTGCTTTCCAGTGGTGCTCTCCTGACCTCAGGGACTAACAGGATTATTAAATAGGGCCTCTAACTTGCAGATCACCTTCAAAGAGCCAGCCAAATTGTTCAGAGACCCCCATTAATTGCATCAGTGTATATATTGCACCTGGTATCATTATAAAAACATTAACACCGATGGAGGAATTTCACTATGACGGAGAAAGAATAGTCTTCACCATTGTCAAACTATGGTCTGCCCACATAAATCAGATAGGTGGACCATAGTTAAGGCCCAGAGGAAACTCCATCATCATCCTTCTCTGGACAGAAGTAAATCGGGCTATCAAAACCAACCTGTCCTAAATTCATGGATCTTTCTTTGTATTTTCAAAATGATTACCGGTTTAACACACACAATCGACATAATTATACATGTCTACCATTTAAAGTTGGTCTAATGCACTACACATGATTTAAAAGAATTTCTTTTTAAATACACAAGAATCTTTGATTAAAATGTGCTCTAAATCAAGGTACATTGCCCAAAAATATAAGATGACAAATTTAGAAATAACTAATATGTTCCTAGTATGAGTTTTCTAAATATGATTACTGCTATTGTGTTTTCTTTCTTTGACTCCAGGCACACTAATTTGTCACATCGAAAGTTGACTTTTTTTGTGTGTCCATTGTTAGAAATGGGGTCTCTAGTGCTCAGAGGTATACACCTTTGTCCAAATAGGGATCACAATCCTCACACAACCCAAAGTCTCACACAATCCGAATTATTGTGTGCCCACTGTCTGGTAACTTGACACTGAGCAGTCAGACTTAACTTAGAAGCCAATGTGTAAAGTATTTGTGCAATGAATCATACAATAACACAGTGGGAACACCACAATAATGACACCACAGAGGTTTAGAAAAATATACAATATTTATCTGATTAAATTAAGGCCAAAACGATCAAGATTTGATAATCACAAGTTGAAATATCACTTTTGTAACAATAAGTAGAGTCTTTAGTTCTTAAAAGCAACAATTGTCTCTTGCTTGCACAAAGTACCTGGTTTGTGTCAAAATTACACGCACTAGGACTGCAGAGGAGGAGAGGCATGGAAAAAGGTAGGCTTGAATCTTCTTTCCGATGCGAGGTCTTTCGACACCCAGGGATAATGCATGGAAATCCTGGGCGTGCAGGGTGAATTCGCAGCTGTTGCGTCGATCCAGTGGGCGATGCGGTGGAATTCGGGCTGCGTTATTCCGGTTTGGCAATGCAGTGATTTTCTCACTGCTGGACAGGGTGTACATTGGTTCTGGCAGGCTGTGCATTGATTTTCGCAGCACAAGGAGTTTCTTTGCAGAGATGAAGTCTTTTTGGCCCTGAGACTTCAGAAAACAGGAGGCAAGCTCATTCCACACCCTTGGAGAGCACTTTTCAGCAGAGCCAGAGGCCAGCAAGGCAGCAGGGCAACAGCAAGGCAGCAGCCCTTTACAGCAAAGCATTCCAGATGAGCCCTTTGGACAACTGGCATATTTAATTTACTTGTAAGTCCCTAGCAAAGTACACTATCTGTGCCCAGGGCCTATAAATTAAACGCTACTAGTGAGCCTGCCGTGGCCAGGGCCGTGACCGACGGAAAGCACAGCCAACAGACTGGCGGTGCTTTCCAGCCCATTCTGACCGCGGCGGTAAAGCTGCGGTCAGAAAAGGGGATCCGGCGGTTTCCCGCCGAATTACCCCTGGCTGGGCTGAATCTCCATGGCGGCGCTGCTTGCAGCGCCGCCATGGAGATTCTGACCCCCTTCCCGCCATCCTGTTTCTGGCGGTTTTTACCGCCAGGATGGCGGGAACGGGTGTCGTGGGGCCCCTGGGGGCCCCTGCACTGCCATGCCACTGGCATGGGCAGTGCAGGGGCCCCCTAACAGGGCCCCAGCATGATTTTCACTGTCTGCTTAGCAGACAGTGAAAATCGCGACGGGTGCAACTGCACCCGTCGCACCCCTGCAACACCGCCGGCTCCATTCGGAGCCGGCTCCTGTGTTGCAGGGCCTTTCCCGCTGGGCCGGCGGGCGCTCCCTTGGCGGGCGCCCGTTGGCCCAGCGGGAAAGTCGAAATGGCCCCGCGGTCTTCTGACCGCGGAGCGGTCTTTTGACGGGGGAAGTTTGGCGGGCGGCAACCGCCGCCCGCCAAACTTGGAATGACACCCTAAGTGTTTTATAGGGCTTAATGATCCCATGACCCTAAGTTCACTAATCATACCAATATGTTTTAGATCTCCACTAATGGCTTCTAAAGGTCCCGGGTTTTCGTCGGGTGGAGTCTAATTTTATTCTTGTCCCGGGTGACACATTTCAGCATGCAAAGACACTCCAAGCATCCAAGAGCAGTCATATTCTTGCCAATCCGGATTTTCACCTGCTGTAATAAAATACATGACATGACTTACCATGCCATCTTATGGCTCAGGAATTAACACACACTCATCCTCATCATGTGTGCCAATCGCAGGCTCCACAATTGTAAGTTACGCTAACTCTCTTTGGTGTCCTTTTAACATCACAGATGCTCCAACAAACAAAGGTCTTTGTCCGCACCCTTTTTCGTTTGCCTCACCTGTGCAAAGCAACTGCTGCCTTATCTTATGATTATGTCAGAAGTGGAATATGAAACATGCTTCCATCGAACTGACTTGCACCAGAGTGCCTGCATATTGTAACAACCATCACAAAAACTACCTGCATGAGGGTGTGGAATACACTCATGTACAGCCATACATCTGAGACCAACTTGATATGTTTGAAAGCCCCATACCTACACACACACAATAATTGGGATACTTTGACACCACAGGGATGAGAGTGGGCTGGCACCTGGAGTCACACCATGAAATGGCAATGGAAACAACTTTTATTGTTAATAATACTGACTTTTGGAAATCACTCAGTGCTTTTTTCAGTTGTCTCTTCATTTTAGTAAAACAGTTTCAAGCAAAATAACATACCACGCATCCCCCGCAAACCTCCTGAAGTATGGACATTTAAGGGGGGTGGTAAAAGAGGTTGAGGAACTGAACCCTAAGCGAGACTGTTTTCAGAACTTGATGAGAAAAAGAAAGAATGGCATTAGAGACCCTTAGTAACAAGTCCCTCCTGATTATAAAACCTTCAGAAAAAGGGGGAGCCATAGTCATACGAGGCAAAGAGGAATACAGACTGTTGGAAATGGCCCTTTTACACTTTTTGCCTTTTCCCTCCTTATTTTTTCTGACCTTTGTTGGCTGACGTTTTGACTCTGAGCACGTTTGCACTGCTAACCAGTGCTAAAGTGCATGTGCTCTCTCTTGTAAAATTGGTATGATTGGCTTATACCTAATTGGCATATTTAATTTACCTATAAGTCCCCTGTAAAGTGGTATCCCTATACCCAGGGCATGTAAATTAAATGCTACTAGTAGGCATGCAGCGCTGCTTGCGCCACCCACTGAAGTAGCCTGTCAAACCTACCTCAGGCCTGCTAGCGCAAGCCCTGTGTGCACAGTTTTCTACCACAGAGACCTGGCATCTAAATTTACTTGCCAGGCCCAGAACTCCCCTTCACTACATGTAAGTCACCCCTAAGGTACGCCCTAGCTAGCCCTCTGGGCAGGGTGCCACATATCAAGAAGGCAGGACTAGCGCCAGGTTGCATGGCCTGTCCTGGTAGTGACAAACAGCCTAACTTGGTGTCTCACTGCTGCGAGTGCTACCTTCTCATAGGACTGCATTAGAAATGTCCTGCCTTATGTGCAAGGGGTATTGTCTGATTTATGAAGGGTATCGTAGGCATGTTTGGTATGGTTGTGATAGTGATGAGAAATGCTGCTTACTGGTGTCGGTGTATTTTTTATTACTATCACAGAAATGCCACTTCTAGAAAGTGTGCCTTTTTCTGTGCTTATGACTCTTGTGTTTTGCAGCTTGCCTCCAGTCCACGTCTGGGCAGAATGAGAGTTGGGGCTTTGTGCATACTTTTCAGACAGCCTGTACACAGGGAGGGTGGAGGTGTCACAGAAGTGCATCTGCATATTGTATAGCCTTCCTGGGCTGAGAGAAGGGAGAGGCAGGGCACACCTGATTTGTAAAGGCTGTGCCCTGGCCCAGCACAATAGGGTCGTTTACCCCCCACTGATGTTTGGAGGCTGTGCTGGAGGACAGAAAGGGCACTCCCAGAACCAGTTGTAACTGGTTGGAACCCCCTCTCCTCACCACTGTAAAACACACTGTAAACTTAGCATAAGTACAGGGGAATTTCCCCCACAATTTGAACATTCTTGGGACTTGAAACTGGGCACAGGACGCTGCTGAATGGACTCACCAGGAAACCACCTTGGACTGCTGCTGCTGTGCTGACCTGTGACCTACCTAGTCACTAGGAGGAACTGCCACCATCTGCACCCGTTGTGCTGGTCTGTAGCTGGGCAGACCAGCCCTGTGCTGCTTTTTGCTTTCACTGTTCCCAGGGGTCAGGGGCCACGGCACCTGACCCCTGTAATTATTTAGAGCACAAGGAGTGCTCCAGCGTCGTGGGATTCTGCATGTAGCACTCTGGAGAGTGCCTTACTTCATGTTTGGCCCCCCTAGTGCTTTGAAAAGCATTTCTTGCCATCACCAAAATCACTGGTGCATCCCGGGCTACAGATCTGGTCTTAGCGCTTTGAAAAGGGCTTTTTGGATGCCCCATATCACAGCCGTAGCCCGGGCATCATCTGCTCATGAAGTGCGAGGATCGCACACCTTCCAGTGCCACCGGGGCACGAGAAAAAGGTAAACGGAGCAAGCGTGCTCCTCGGTGCCCCCGGGGCATGGTCCACTTCTTTGAGCACCCCGGGGGCACCAGCCGCCCTCCACTTCTGTTTAAATCACCACGGTGGCCCTGGAATCCACCAGAAACACATGTGCACCACATCGGGTGTGGGCGAGTGTGTATTTGCGGGCCCCAGGAGGGGTCCGATCACTGTCCCAGAGGAACAGGACTCCGGGGAGGCGAGGGGAACATCCCCTTACCCCGGTCTCTGCCGTAGGAGCGGGACGCTCCTCCTTTTAAACCAGGCATCATTTTTCTCAGAAAGGGGAAGGGAGATATCTGCTTGTTTGCCTTGCCTGGCCCCCATTTTGTGTGCAGGGTGTGTGGAGGCCGAGGGAGGCCCCAACCAAGATCGTGGGCCCCAGGAGTGGCCCGTTTACCGCATTAGAGAGGGGGCAGTCCGCTCCTCTCCCCAGGAGCACTGCGTGGCCCCTGTTTCATGCATAGGAGTGCCGGGGGCCTCTATGCTCCTCTTCTAGGCACAAGGAGTGCCTCTTCTTCATAAAAACAGGTACTTTTTGGGATATATTGGCTAAGTAAGCCTAGTATGGACCTTGGGGCGTTCATATGTTTCCTACGGGCTTTTATGACGTTACATGTATGCGTTGATGTTCCTTTTATGGGCATGACATGCTGATATGTATATTTCATGACTTGTGATATGTTCTCTAATGTTCCTTTTATGGGTGTTTACGAGGTACTCATGACAAGTGCATAGATTTATTTACTATAACTCCTGACTACTGCTTATGTTGCAGAATCCTGAGTACTTACATGTTCTAATGTGACAACTGCGTATTCTTGTAGAGTATTAGTAACTTGTGTAACATTCTGGCAACTGCTAAGGTAGCAGGGTATTACTAACGTGTAATGTTGGTCTAATTATGTTTTGTGCAATATAGTTTATTTTTGCATAGCTCAGTTTTGTGTTTACTTTGTGGTGTACATCTTGCTTCATGTGTGTTGTGTGTGTTGTGCAAAGGCTTTACGCATTGCCTCTGGGTTAGGCCTGACTGCTCATGCCAAGCTACCAGGGGGGGGTGAGCAGGGGTTATCTCGGACATGTTACTCCCTTGCCCTGACTAGAGTGGGTGGGTTCTGCCTTGCTGAGGTGCATACCCTAGCTAACCAGAAACCCAATTTCTAACACAGAGAGACATGTCTTAGTCTATTATGAGATGAAAGGAACTATGAGGTGCTCTGAACAGATCCCACAAGCCGCCTACAAGACTTGATTAAGAACTGGTGGATGAGGCTGGTAACAATGAGTCGATCACTAGGAAAGACAAGAGTTTCTCATCAATGCTGAATCCAGGATGCCTCAATTTTATACTGTCTCCAAAATTCATAAAGGCAGGATGCCGCCCCCAAGTGAGACCCATAGTGAAAGGCATAGGTTTGGTGTTGGAATCACTATCACAAAATACCGCCTGGTTCTTGCGCCCAATGGTAACACGGACAAGATCTTACATCAAGGACACCAAGCATCTGTTAAATCTTCTAAAGGAAGTAACGTATGAGCCCACAGTTGAAATTGGTAGGTTTTGATGTTAAGGCACTCTATACTAGCATCCCGCAAGTTGAAAGCTCATGGGTAATTACCAACCTTTCATTAGCCCAAGAGTGGCCATGGGCTGCCCCAATCCAATGGCTAATGGAACACGCGGAGCTGGCATTAACAGAGAATTTATTTACTTTTGAGGATCAAATCTTTTTACAATGCCATGATGCTTCTATGGGAAGCACTTTTGTGCTGAGCATAGCCTGCCTCTACATTAATTAGTTTGAGGAAGAGAACATATGGACCAACATCCCATTTGCTGACCAGATACATTTTTGGCAGAGGTATATGGAGGACATTCTACTCATCTGTCATGGAACTGAAATCACTACAGAATCCTTCAACACCTGGCAGGATGAAAGAAATCCATTTCTGAATTTAATAATGTCAACAGACAGGGTCTGTGTTTCATTCCTTGATGTGAAAATCTTGGCAAAGTGGCAAGCTCCACAGTTCACTGTACACTAAACCTTCAGACCAGAGTAGCCTGCTACATTTTAACAGTGCTCACTCAAGTGCCCTCAGAGAGGACATACCAGTGGGCCAGTTTCTACGAATTAGGAGGAAGTGTGCAGAGATCCGAGATTTCAAAAATGAAGCAGAAATGCTTACAAAGAAAGTGAGGGAGAAGGAAAATCCAGGACAGATAATTGCTAAAGCACAAAAGAGGGCACAGAATGTTCCCAGAGATGCCCTCCTGGAAACCACCATCAAGCAAGCCACCAATGCCCTGATCTTTGTGTGTACCTATAACTCCTCATCTAATATCCTAAAGAAGATTGTGAATAAGCATTGGCGCATCCTGACTTCTAATCAGTTGAACTTTGATAAGCCTCTTTTTTCATTTAAAAGGAATAGGAGCATACAAGATAGACTGGTGCACAGCAACACATGGCGAAGTACTCCTGAATGACTGACCAGTCTATGGGACCTTCTGCCAGTCACTGGACATTTTACTAGTGGCAATTGCTCGGTTTGCTCCCTTACAACACATACCATATTATAGATCTTGGCCTCTCCACGCCTTGGGAGCAGAGAATGCAGGCTAACTGCAACAGTAGCAACATAATTTACATCATAACCTGTCCATGTGGACTACACTACATCATATGATGACAAGGAAAATCAAGATTTACATAAGTGAGCACAGAAGAACAGTCAGATGCAGGAAAGTATCAACAATACTGACAACTCATTTTCTTGAAAACAATCACCTCAGGTGGTTTATTATTGAGAAACTTACGCCTCGATTGGGGATCAATAATAAACTCCTAAAGAAGGAGCATAGATGAGTCTACAGTTTGAAAACAAATAGGGAAGGACTGAATTATGAAATCCTGTGGAACCAATTGAGTTTTCACTAGCCCCACTAAGAAATAACACAGTGGCCATGTGGCTCTTGCTTCTAAATGAGGAAATGGACTGACTTTCAAGGAATCCTGTGACAAATGTACCCCATGGCTCACAGTTGATGGATCATAAGTATTTGGGAGTTACTACAATCTCCCTTTTTACCAAACTCCCTCAGTTAGGCAGTAGTTTAACCTTTATGAAAACAATAAGGAAATCCTCCCTTTTTTCACAATATTAGTCATAAAGGGTCATGTCTACTGGCAGGCTTGGATTGTAATACTTCAGGGGCACTCCCCTTATGAGAAATGTACCCCTTGGTGCATCGCTCATTGAGCAGAATCAGTATTTTTGTGAGTTACCATAACCCGCTTTCTTTCCAATCAGCCTCAGTTGGGGAGTAGTGTAACCCTCATGAAAAAACCCTTCTTCTTGCAATGCTGGTCATCAAGGGTCATGTCTGGAGGCAAGTTTGGATTTTAATTCTTCAGAGGTACTCACCCTTGGTCCAACACAATATACTGTGTTAGGAGACTACATCTTCTATGTTACAGTGGGCCAAAACACGATCAGGCGTGTGTCAATTCTGCTTCCAGGGATATGACACAACCCCAGGCACTGACATACCAATGCAGCACTGGTAGGCCACTTCTCCCATGGTCCTACATCCTGCCTCATGATTAAATAAGTGCCATCTCTAATTTCGGCAGCATGGGGCACAACACTACCATACTGAATTGCAGAAGTAGGTGTAACACCTTTAATCACTGTGGCTTCACAGCAGCTGCAGGGTCTCTCGTGGCTCTTGGATTGGCAGGGAAGTCCTCAGGCCGTCATAACTGGCAGGTCCAAGTGGATAAAAACCTCCCCTACTAAGCATTTTCTGCCACAAGCTCAGGAGAGTAGAGCCACGTAGGTGCTGAAGAGAGTAGGGACCCTTGATGAAGTAAGTGTTAAAAATGCATGGGATTTGATTTTGCCTAAAACGATTTTACTAAAAGAAAGATACATCGGGAAAAAGCAGTGAGTGCTTTTCAAAAGAATGTATTATTAACATTACAAGTTGTTTCTATTGCCCTTTCAGGTTGTGACTACTGGGCCTACTCCCCATTACCCCGTGGGATCAGAGTATCCCACTTATTGGGTGAGTGTAGGTATGACACTTTCTAACATAACAAAGTGGTCTTAGATATTTGGCTGTGCATGAGTGTATTCCACACCTTCATGTGGGTAGTTTTGTGATGGTTGTTATGATATGTAGGCACTGTAGTGTGAACAAGTTTGCGGTAAGCATGTTTCATATCCCACTTCTGACTTAGGGCCTGATTACGACCTTGGCAGGTGTGACAGATATCCTGCCTGCCATATTACAAGTTCCATTATGTCCTATGGAACTTGCACTTAGGCAGAAAAGATATCCGTCACGTTTGTGATGGAGTAATCACCTCCACCAAGGTCGTAATCAGGCCCTTAATCATGAGATTGGGCAGCAGTTGCTTCACACAGGCAGGGCACGCAAAAATGTGTGTGGCTAAAGGCCTTTGTTTCTTGGTGCATATGTGAAGTTAAAAGCACACAAATGCTCCCAGGTGATTGGCACACACAGTGGAGATGAGTGTGTCACATCCTGAGCCATAAGATGCCATGCTAAGTCATGCCACGTATTTTATTATTGCAGGTGGAAACCCGGATTGGTAAATATATGACTGCCCTTACATGCTTTGATTGTCTTTGCATGCTGCACAAAAACACATGAAATGTGTCACAGATGGCAAGCAAAAATTTGGACCCCACCCTGACGAAAGCCAGGGACCTTTAGAGACAATAAGTGTAGAGCTGAAACATGCTGATGTAATTGGTGAATCTGGGTTCATGGGACCATTAAGCCCTATAAAACCCCTAGTGTTACATAGCTTTTAACCATTCCCATTGAGCTCATTAATAAAGGGATACCTTCGGAGTGGATGAGGAATTTTCATCTTAGAGTTAAGCCCCCTTGTTAGCTTTCTTTAAAGATCTTCCTGGAAGATGGTTGAGCCCAATCTGACCTTTAGGATTCATAGTGAACCCAATGACGAAACATGCCACTATCAGAGTGGGTGAGGGTTTAATATATTACAAAAGAAAGGTTTCCCTCTTGTTATACACCTTCTTTGGAGCAGTGTACAGATGTGGCAGGTGTGTTGGCCCCATGGTCAATGTGCCTTTTACCCGTGAGGGATACTCGAGTGGTAGTGTTAGTTTCATATAGGGGGGACCTATCTCTCTACCCTTTTACTAAGGGTCTCCCCAACCAGTAGCCTTTCAGACCAAGTGTTTGATTGTAACATTTGCATCCTGATGGCCCATCACCAGGCTGATGGTTCTTCCTGGATTAGATGGGAGGGAGGAGCTGACACACCTGAATAGGGCTGTGCCTCTCCCCACACAGAGGGATGGATAACCCCCTGTAGGGTGTCTGGAGCCATGGTAGGAAGGGCCGAGACATTGTGCACTTCAAGGGCCTTTCTTTGAAATCTCCCTTGCTTCAAAGGCTCACCTAGGTATACGTACTGGACACTAAACCCCACCAAATCAGAACTTTGCTGGAACCAAAGACATTCTGGGGGTCATTACAACATTGGCGGTAAAAGGCGCTTACCGCCATGCAGAAGACTGCCAATACACCGCGGCGGCAGCGGCATTCCGCCACAGCTATTATGACACACATCTTGGAATCCGCCGAAATTCAGACACCCACACAACACCGCCACACCAAAGGTCAGTGATAAACTGGCGGAAACAAATCCTCCACCTCCACGCCAACAGAAACACGCCCATGCTATTACGACCCACGAATCCACGCGGCGGTCTTTCAACCGCGGTATTCCTTTGGCGGTACACACCGCCGGGCTCAAAATACACACACAGCTCCAAAACACCGCCACATTGGACAATTTGAAATACACACACCTGATACACATACAAACAACACTCCCACACACCCAATACAATATAAAACACACACCCACATCACCCACAAACCCCTACGACAACAAATTAGACACAAAGGCGACAGAGAGAGAGCACAGAATAGACAACCCCACTACACAGAGGCACACAACACCATCACCCACACAACATCCACGCACAAAACACCACACACCACTACACTCACCACAACCATCACCACATACACCACCCCACACATTACCCACACCACCCCATGGCACGCCAAAGACACCTCCGCTTCTCCGAGGAGGAGCTCAGGGTCATGGTGGAAGAAATCACCCGAGTATAGCTACAGCTATTTGGTTCACTGGTACAGCACTCATCAATAGCCAGGAAGATGGAGTTATGGCGCAGAATAGTGGACAGGGTCAACGCCGTGGGACAGCACCCAAGAAATAGGGAGGACATCAGGAAGAGGTGGAACGACCTACGGGGGAAGGTGCGTTCAACGGTCTCCAGGCACAACATCGCGGTACAGCGGACTGGCGGCGGACCCCCACCTCCTCCCCCACAACTAACAACATGGGAGGAGCAAGTATTGACCATCTTGCATCCTGAGGGCCTCGCAGGAGTCGGTGGAGGATGGGACACTGGTAAGTCTATTCTTAACTATCATATCCCCCACCCTACCTGCATGCTATCATACACCCCCTCCCTAACCCCCTCCCCTATCACTACAACTCCTCACTAATGTACCCATGACACAAACCACCCATCCCAACACCAAGCCCTGCATGACACAACTAAGCATGGACACGCCTCACTAAAGCATGCCCACTGCACATACCCAGTACACCCCCCCAACCATCACCACACAAACCCACACAGAGGAATGCTTGCACTAGGGTACACAAACACCCACCCATTGCACACCATTACACACACACATGCAATAATCATGCTATTATGCCCCTGCAGGAACCCGAAGGACCGTCACCACACCAGAGGGTCCAGACAACACCACTCCACCCCCAGAAGAGGCCCACAGTGATGAGAGCAGCTCTGCCCTACTGGATCCTGATGACCAGCCTGGACCATCGTGGGCCTCGGGACAGTCGGTTCCCCTTGCACAGGCACAGCCCAACACCGACCTTCCACCCTCTGGTAACACCAGCACAGCACCCACCCAGCGGGCCCAAACCTCCCTACCCAGGACAGGTCAATCAGCGGTGTGTCCACCACCACAGGGCACCCAGGGTAACCCACAACCCCAACAACAACAGGGACCTGGGGGCAGTGGTAGTGGGCACACGGTCCAGGGGACGGAGGCACAGGAACACAGGGGAACTGGGAGGGCTGCTGTGCGACAGGGGGCGGACAGGCCAAGGGAACCCACTCTCCACAAGGCCCTATCCTCCATCATGGGAGCATACCACCACTCCCAGGAGACGATGGCGACGGTCCTGGACAAGTTGCAGGAGACCCTGCGCCTGCAGGACGAACTGTATTTGGGGTTCAGGGAGGAGCTCAGGACCTTCAGCTCCGCCCTGGGCACCATTGTAGGGGTGCTGAAGGACATACAGCAGACCTTGAGGGACACCGTGGCACTCCAAGGGGCCCCTAACACTAGCCAGGACGATGAAATGCACACCACCACCGCCGGCGCTAGTGGACAGGACGCCCCACCACAGGACCAACACACCAGCACCACACCCCCTGCAGATGGACTACCACCACGCAAGCGGTCCCTGAGATCCAGGAACAGGACAGAGCAAGATGGCAAGACCCCGCCAGGAAAATGAGACCATCCTGATTGTCCTCCCACTGTCCCACTTTGTTGCCCTGTCCATACTTAAACTGCACCAGCTCCACTTCCTATGCCCAGATGGGCAGTGCACCTGTGAGACTAATAGAATGGACTCTGCCATGGACATTCCTCCGCCATCACCCATCCTCATTTTACAACCCCCTCCCATTTCTGAGCACTTCAATAAACACCCTTGAAACACAAAACAATCTGAAGTCAGTCTGTGATTTAGTAAAAATGTATTATCAATGACAGTGTCATAATGGGTGTACCATTCTAAAGCTAACATACCTATGTCACACATCACAAGCCCTTGCAGGATGCAAGCAGTTGACACGTAGGTAACCACACCTGTGAAACCGTAATGGAAGGGCACAACTCAGTTACCAAATAGTGACTGAAATCGAAAAACATGATAGAGGTAGACCTGTGAAAGTTAATGTAATGCTAAAAATGAAAATGTTCTCACCTATGTCTCACTGGAAATATTGCTGTATGACCGACTCCCTGTTGTCGTTGTCTTCTTCATCACTGTCCACAGGCTCCACAGCTTCTACAACACCGGCATCTGGATCATCCTCCTGCAGAAAAGGCACCTGGCGTCGCAAAGCCAAATTATGGAGCATGGAGCAGGCGATGATGATGTTGCACACCTTCTTCGGTGAGTAGAATAGGGATCCACCTGTCATATGGAGGCACCTGAACCTTGCCTTCAGGAGGCCGAAGGTGCGTTCTATCACCCTCCTAGTCCGCCCATGGGCCTCATTGTACCGTTCCTTTGACCTGGTCCTGGGATTCCTCACTGGGGTCAATAGCCACGAAAGGTTGGGGTAACCAGAGTCCCCCAATAGCAATACACGGTGCCTCTGGAGTTGACCCATCATATCAGGGATCCTGCTATTCCGCAGGATGTAGGCGTCATGCACTGAGCCAGGGAACATAGCATTTACCTGTGAGATGTACTGGTCTGCCAAACAGACCATCTGGACATTCATGGAATGATAACTCTTCCTGTTCCTGTACACCTGTTCACTCCTGTGGGGGGGACCAGAGCTACATGGGTCCCATCAATGGCACCTATGACGTTGGGGATATGTCCAAGGGCATAGAAGTCACCTTTCACTGTAGGCAAATCCTCCACCTCAGGGAAAATTATGTATCTCCTTACGTGTTTCAGCAGGGCAGACAACACTCTGGACAACACGTTGGAAAACATAGGCTGGGACATCCCTGATGCATGGCCACAGTTGTCTGAAAAGACCCACTTGCAAGGAAATGGAGCACTGACAGCACCTGCATGTCAGGGGGGATTCCAGTCGGATGGCGGATTGGTGACATCAGGTCTGGCTCCAACTACGTACATAGTTCCTGGATTGTGGCACGGTCAAACCGGTAGGTTACGATGACATGTCGCTCTTCCATTGTCAACATGTCCACAAGCGGTCGGTACACTGGAGGATTCTGCCATCTTCTCATATGTCCCAGCAGATGGTGCCTACGAAAGACAACAGCGAAGAACCAGTCATTATTCTTCCAGGTATGTACCCACAGTCACACACAAGACTACACCACTCACAAAACCCTTCCTGTATGTGTGTTGAGTGTAGGCCTAGCTATGTGTGACGCATTAGTAAATGAAGCCATGTGGGCCCCTGAAATGGCGGCTGCCTGACCTCTAAACTGGGACAATGGGATTGTGGGGTAACAGCGCTGGTGTTACACACCGTCGCGGTAGGCGGTCATAGACCGCGGCGCAATGCTGTATTGGTTAACATTGGACCCTATGGGTCCCAGGAGCCAATGAACAGGTGCGCTGGCGGTGATGATGCGCACCGCCGCGGAGGTCACCGCCGCGGACGTGACCGCCATTTTCTATCTGTTCAATCACTAGATACCTGACCTTCGACAGGAGAGGACCTACACTGCAAGTGCTGCTGTGACCTCGGTCTGGAAGCGACGATGGCTGCTGCGTCTGGGGAAAGGGCCCCTGCCTTCACTGCACAGGAGTTGGAGAAACTGGTAGATGGGGTCCTCCCCAAGTACACGCTACTCTACGGTCCTCCAGACCAACAGGTTAGTACACAGGGAGCACGTTGTATGGGCTAGGCCTGGGTGGAGAGGGCTGGTTGGAAGAGGGAAGGGGGCAGAGTTCATAGGACATTAATGCATGGGAATGAATGGGCCACATGGCCAGAGTAGGGAGGGGGCCACTCACAACGACGGTGCAGTTGGAAATGACTGTTCCTCTTTCCTTGTGCATGTCATGTAGGTCAGCGCCCACCAGAAGAGGGACATTTGGCGTGCCATCGCCAAGGAGGTCCGGACCCTGGGGGCCCACCAGAGACGGGTCACCCACTGCCGTAAGAGATGGGAGGACATTCACCTCTGCAGCAAGAAGACGGCGGAGGCTAAGCTGGGGTTGACCTCCCAACATGGGAGGGGTGCCCGTCCCACCATGACCCCCCTGATGTTCCGGATCCTGGCAATGGCCTACCCGGAGTTGGATGGGCGCTTGAAGGCATCACAGCAGACACAGGGGGGTGAGTACAACCTCATTCTGCCGACTTTGCGTGCAGTGGAGGTGTCTGGGTAGGGAGGTGGGCTGTGGGTGTCCCTAGGCCAGGGCGAGTTCGGTAGGCAAGGCCCCTCCGTAATGTAGGCCATGTGGCACTCTACCCCACCTCAGCAGAGTGTCAAGTACAGGTGTAGTTGCCCCTATGGCATCCATGTGCGCCGATGTCCACCATTGCCATATAGGCCATATCCCAGAAATTGCATGTGCAGAGGGCAGGAGCACGGCGTAATGCAGGGGGCATCTGCGTTTGTCTTGTCCGCCAACGGTAGCGGTATGCCATGCACTAAAACTCTCTTTCTTCTGTCACCCCCCCTTTTTCTGCTCTCCCTGTCCTTTTGTACATCAGCATCAACAGGCGGAGGTAGAGTGGCACCGGAGCACGAGGGAGCTGCATCCCACATGGCCATGGAGGGCCACACCATGGACTCTGAATGCACCAGTGGGACGGAGGGCGAGGGGAGCTTCACGTCGGCCACCGGATCACCAAGCAGCGACACAGATTCGTTCGACGATGTGGGCTCCCTTGTGGTGGCGGCACCATCTGTGCCCCCCACCTCTACAGGTACAGCCGCCACCTCCCCTACCAGCCCCGCCCTCCCAGCAGCCCCTCAGCGTTCACCCCGTGCCCGCTCACCCAGGAGGGTGGGCATCACCTTCGCCCCAGGCACCTCAGGCCCTGCCCCAGTCACCCCTGCTGCCCTCAGAGAGGAGCCCATTGACCTCCTCAGGTCACTCACTGTTGGGCAGTCTACCATTGTGAATGCCATCCAGGGTGTAGAACGAGAGTTGCAACACGGTAATGCATTCCTGGAGGGCATTCATTCTGGTCAGGCTGTCCTTCAGCGAACCCTGCAATCTTTGGCCTCAGCACTGATGGCAGCAATTGTCCCTGTGTCTAGCCTCCCCCCTCCAACTTCCTCCACCCAGACTCAATCTCCTGTACCCCAGCCCATCCCAAGCACACCTACTGACCAGCATGCACACAAGTCAACACACACATGTAGCTCAAGCAAACATAGGCACCACACACACCACAAGCACTCACGCAAGCCTCACCCACATACAGACACAACAACATCCACTGCCTCCACTGTGTCCCCCTCCTCCTCTTCTCCCTCCTCTCTCCCAGTGTCGTCTACACACACACCTGCATGCACCACATCTACAGGCACCATGAATCGCACCAGGACACCCAGCACCCCAAGCCGCTCACCTGCACTCACCACCTCCACTGCCATTTACACGTCCCCTGTGTCCTCTCCCAGTGTGTCTGTGATGCCCCCTCCCAAAGTACACAAACGCCGGCAATCCCTCACCCAACATCCATCCACCTCACGACAGCCTCCAGTACCTGCACCTGCACCCAAAACACCTAAAGTGACACCTCCTCTTCCTCCACTCCCAGACCCGCTCCAGCTACCCATCCCAGTGTTCGTCAGAAACTGTCCCTCTGTAAAGTTGACCTTTGCGGCCCCACCCCACCCCCTCCAATTCATCAGTCCCGTCGTAGCGCCTCAGCCAAAAAGCCTCCAATACCAGTGGTGCCTGTTCAAGGTTTTTGGAGTGCATCGTCCACCAGGGCAGGCAGTAGGACCCGGAGCCAAGGCACTGGCAGCCCACCCCCTGTAAAGGATCTAAAATTGGAGAGTGGACAACAGGACTGTGTTAAGACTCCTGGTGGGAAAACAACTGACATGGGTTCCAAGGGGATTGGAGAGTCAGCTGTGACTCCACCAAAGGTGGGGAAGGGCCAGAAGAAGTCTCCCCAGCCTGTTGTGAGTGTCACGACGGAGAAGTACGCCATCATTTCCGGCGGTCGAGACACAACCGCCAGCACCGTCGTTACTGGTCCAGAGACCATCGCCAGAGTCACAGCCCAGGAGGGCCCAAGTATCGTCACTGGTCTAGAGACCACCACCAGAGTCACAGCCCAGGAGGGCCCAAGTATCGTCACTGGTCAGGAGACCACCGCCACCGCCGGAGTCACAGCCCAGGAGGGCCCAAGTATCGTCACTGGTCAGGAGACCACCGCCACCGCCGGAGTCACAGCCCAGGAGGTCCCAAGTATCGTCACTGATCAGGAGACCACCGCCACCGCCGGAGTAAGTGCCCAGGAGGGCCCCACTATCGTCACTGGTCCAGAGACCACCGCCAGAGTCACAGCCCAGGAGGGCCCAAGTATCGTCACTGGTCAGGAGACCACCGCCAGAGTCACAGCCCAGGAGGGCCCAAGTATCGTCACTGGTCCGGAGACCACCGCCAGGGTCACAGCCCAGGAGGGCCCAAGTATCATCACTGGTCAGGAGACCACCGCCACCGCCGGAGTCACAGCCCAGGAGGGCCCAAGTATCGTCACTGGTCCGGAGACCACCGCCAGAGTCACAGCCCAGGAGGGCCCAAGTATCGTCACTGGTCAGGAGACCACCGCCACCGCCGGAGTCACAGCCCAGGAGGGCCCAAGTATCGTCACTGGTCAGGAGACCACCGCCGGAATCAGTGCCTGGAGGTCCCCGGCTGCCACAGCCCCGCTGGGCAATGATGAAACGTCATGCCACACACCAATGTCCAGTGTAGAAGACGTCATGCCACACACCAATGTCCAGTGTAGAGAACGTCATGCCACACACCAATATTCTTATCAGAACCGCCATGGCAAAGCAACGCTGAACAGTCCTGAACCGCCATGTCAAAGCACCGCTGAACAGGGCAAAGACCACCATGGCAAAGCACGGCTGAACAGTCCTGAACCGCCATGTCAAAGCACCGCTGGACAGGGCAAAGACCGCCATGTCAAAGCACCGCTGAACAGGGCAAAGACCGCCATGGCAAAGCACCGCTGAACAGTCCTGAACCGCCATGTTAAAGCACCGCTGAACAGGGCAAAGACCGCCATGGCAAAGCCCGCTGAACAGTCCTGAACCGCCATGTCAAAGCACTGCTGAACAGGGCAAAGACCGCCATGGCAAAGCACCGCTGAACAGGGCAGTGCACCGGGTAGGAATGAATGGACCGCCACATCAGGCATCCTTATCCCATGTGCAGCTGGGACAGTGACAGGACACAACCTTTCACGGGGAGACTCATCCAGTCTGGGCACCAGTCCCCCCCAGTACCAGTAGAGACCTGCATCAACTTGAGAGTCTGTGGCTTTGCACTCCCCAGGATGGAACAGGGGGCAACCCACCCACTGTAGAGACTTGAGAGACTGTGGCTTTGCACTCCCCAGGATGGAACAGTGGGCAACCCACCCACTGTAGAGACTTGAGAGACTGTGGCTTTGCACTCCCCAGGATGGCACAGTGGGCAACCCACCCACTGTAGAGACTTGAGAGACTGTGGCTTTGCACTCCCCAGGATGGCACAGTGGGCAAACCACCCACTGTATAGACTTGAGAGACTGTGGCTTTGCACTCCCCAGGATGGAACAGTGGGCAACCCACCCACTGTACAGACTTGAGAGACTGTGGCTTTGCACTCCCCAGGATGGCCTAAATGGGCATGGAGCCCCGTCGTGGATCTGACTTTGCAGTCATCCGGCTGAGGTACCCCCCCTTCCCTTCCCCCTGAGGTGCCTGTAGTATTTCTATCTGATGCCCCGGCAGTGTTCTCTCCGATTGTGGTCAGGTATCATTTGTGGGCCTCGCCCATGCATTTTTGGACTGATGGTGCACGGACATTGTTATGTACATAAATGCACTACTTCTCGTATTGTATATAATTATGACTGATTTTCAAGTATATATCTGTATGTTTGTATGACATGTATATTGGCACATTACATTGTTTGACCGATTTTCGCTTTGTGTATTCATTCTTCCGGGGGGATTGTGGGTTGTTACTGTGATTTTTGTGAATGCATTGGTTTGTATGTTGTAATATGCGAGGGTGAGGGTGGGGGTGTTTGGTGTGTGTCCCCCTAACTTTTGCCTCCCCCCTCCCCTATGTCGTAGGTGCAGTACTCACCGTTGTCTGCGGCGCCTACGTAGCTGTTGGTCGTAGAGGAGCAGAAACACAAGGGCAGGGAGTATTTGGAGTTCCGGTTCCATGGATTCCTCGTTCCTGTTGGGATATGTTCAGTGAGCGTTTTCCCATAGCAAAAGCTGTTTCCGCCGTGTTTTTATCCACGGTGAATCCGCCCCAGAAAAGGTGGCGGATTGGCGGGTTGTAATACTGTGGGCGGTACATTGTCTTCCGCCTGTCTGTTGGCGGTGACTGTCGCGCTGCTTGTCTGTACCGCCGTGGCAGGCGAAGTGTTAAAGTGGCTGTCTTTGTTGGCGGTTTCCGCCAGGGTCATAATTCCCTTTTTTTGTCCGCCGGCCTGTTTGCAGTATTTCTGCTACTTTAACACCGTCCGCCAGGGTTGTAATGACCACCTCTGTCTGGAAGAAGAGCTGCTGTCCTGTAGGAGGGACTGCCACTTTGCTAACTGCTTTGCTGTGTTGGCCTGCTGAATGCTGATTGCTGTGCTATAGGAGGGAATGCCACTTTGCTACTGGCTTTGCAGTGTTGGCCTGCTGTTTCTTGCCCGGGAGTGAGAAGAACTGGGCCTGCTCTCTACATCTTGGAACTCAAGTTTCTCCAAGGGCTTGCTGGCTTGCCCTCTTTCTTGCAGTCTCAGGGACATCAAAGACCGCCTGCAACTCTTCTCCTGCTGCTGGACTTTGCCATATGTAAGTACTACCCTTGTCTGAGGTGCCCAAACCAGTTCTGGGCCTTAGAAGTGGGTTTGCAGCTGTTTCTTTGCACAAATCGATGCATCTGAGCCTTTGCGCTGCTCTAAACTAACGCAGTGCATTCCGATGCCAATGCTTTGCAGATTCAATGACAACGCTAGACCCAACTGAAGTTTGATGATGATGCAGGGCCAGTCTGAGGATGTCGCTGCATGCCTCGATGACAGTGCATTGCATACACCTCAATGGAGTTTGATGCTGATGTGGGACCCTACTGCAAGTTTTGACACGAATGCATCTACCCGACTGTGTGGATCGGAACCAACGTATTGTCTTTATGTCACCCTTTGATATTGATGCTTGCCCCATCCAAGGTACTTTTTCATCAGTATCTGCGTGAGACCTATAGCCGGCCTGCCCTCTATCACGGTCACCCTGAACTTTAGATTTACCTCAATCTAGCATGACCTCAACTAACCTTCTAGGTCTATTGACTTCTACGGACTGTTTTAAGATTTATGGCCTGATTTAGAGTTTGCAGATGGGTTACTCAGTCACAAATGTGACAGATTTCCCGACTGCCATATTATGATCCCACTATATTCTATGGGAATCGTACTATGGCGGGTGGGATTTCTGTCACGTTTGTGACGGATACCCCATCCACCAAACTCTAAATCATGCCCTTGATCTTAAACAATTCATATCTCAACTTCTACTTTTTGGATTTTTGTCATTTTGGTCTTGTTTTACTCGGATAAATATTATCTATTTATCTAAATGGCTGTGGAGTCTTTTTGTGATGTTTTCACTGTGTTACTGTAATTTAAGTGTTGCTCAAATACGTTAGACATTGCCACTTTAGTTAAGCCTGACTACCCTGTGTCAGGCTACCAGAGGGTGAGCACAGGTTAATTTATGCTGTGTCTATGACTTACCCTTTTTAGGACTGTGGTCCCTACTTATACAGGGTGCATGTGTCTGCCAAACAGAGACCAATTTCTAACAAACATACACTTTGCATTCTATAGGTGAGTGTTTTTTACATGTTGCCCTAATACTTGAAGGTCACAGTTCAGAATTTTTAACAGGACTAACTAAAATATGATTGAATACATTTGGGATCAGCACATTTTTTTTGTTCTCTGTAACTGAATAGCTAAACATCTGCTTAATAATATATTTGTAATGACTGAAACTGGAGTTATAGATATTCTGACACTTTAGCTGCAGATCTTTTGGCCGTCGTAGGTACATATTTTTCAAATCCCTATTTGCCCACATGCTCCTAACGCTTGCTGTATGGATTCCTTTTTCTCACACGAAGGCCAAAAATCGAACTTTATATATAACGGCAAGTTTATTTTTGCTAATGCCCTATTTCTGCTCAGATTCAGTCAACCAAATTTTGTCATGTTGCTGAACCAAGATAAATTGTCTTGAAATTAAGAACATCTTGCAGTACTGTTCTATGCACGTTGTCCTTTTAGCCACACCCAATTCTTACCTTCACTTATACTGAATAAAAGTAGTTTTTGTTTTCCTGAGTTTCAGACTTAGCCCTGAGTTCTACATAAGGTGTCCTACTGGGAATGTGTAGGAGATTCTTGTAAAATTAAATATGCTTGGGAAAAGGGTTACTCTGGTTCAATGCCCCCACTCCTCAGCACTATGAAAGGCAGCAACAAGGACTTTCACTCCACAACTTCCATTGACTGGGTAAAAAACCTAACCCTCAATAAATTTCTAATACATTAAAAATTGCCTGAGAGTGTTTGTTTTCGCTGTGGCCTGCTTTATTGCCTTCAGAATCAAAAATAGAAAAGTGAAACGCAAAATTATGTTGTAAGAAATAATTGCTGTCTGCTATAGCATGATCTCGCTTATCACAGATTTTAATTTAGTTTGTAGACCCTTACCGGGTTCGTGGGACAAAATGTCATAGATGTCCAGTAAAAAGTGATGTCCCTTTGTCTGCCAGGCACACAAAGTGGGCTCCTCTACTCCAGGTTCAGATTGTATCTATGAATCGTATCATTCACCATTACAATGATGGCATTGAAGGGAACAGCATTATGACCTAAAAACTCACAGGTTGAATATACACATCAAGAGATTTCGCATGGTCCACACTTCAGTACCCCATCTTGTGCCAATAATTATCAAGAAGTTAATACACTTGCTCACTCTGCGTCACCTCATGTGTCCCTGCCTCTTGGACGATCTGCAATAGTGTTCCGAAATTGTACATTAGTCTCCCCACGCAGGGCCCCTGGCAAAACGCAAAGCAACAGTCGTGCCTCCACCGTCATACGCAATTCGTGTACTGGCCTTAAGAATATCAATACAATATGTGAATCTACGAAATGGCATTGAGGCCGATGATGCCTTTACTGGCAGGTAGACTATGATAACCTGTCAAGGTGAGGTATGTTTGCTTTACATTTCTGCCTTTCCAAACGATGGGGTAAATAGAGGAAATGTGTATTTGGTTCCATTACAGGACACTATTCAACTTGAGGAAGGAACAGGCTTGCGGCAAGTTATAGGTATCACTGGCACATCTAAATAGTGTTGCCTAAAGTTAGTTTCAGTTAAAGGAGACATTGTGGATACCAGGAAATAAGAGGAAGCATCCGAGGTACAGGATGATTATAATATTTTAAACAGAGAAGTCACAAAAGGGTTATTTCGGCTAAAAAACATAAAAGCACATAGATATAAAAGCAAAACAATAAGTAAAGCATCATACAAACTTCAATTATAAACAATATTTAAAACAGTAGGCCTCTTTTTCCAAATAAGCCACGCCATATACAAACATCTGATTGCATATGTCAGGGGTTTCAACAAGTTAGTATGTAATACCCTTAATGCTTCTGCATACTCTCTGAAGCCTATATTAGGACAAATAGGTGGTATCCACTTCGCTTTGGGGGTGGTGTAAACCAAGCAGAAAAACATAACATGAGCAATATTCTCGGTTGTATTATGTGAGCATAAAGTGCAATCAGTGCAATTTCCCCCGCCCTCAACACCCGCATTTTCCCATTTTGATGTAAACTCACTGATGAATAAAGTGCCAAATCAAAATCTAATATTTAGGGTTTTAGCCATTGTTGGCAGTATGGTTCGAAACAGGGAATAGGCTTGATAAACAGAAATTGTTCTGTAAGTTTCCCCATGCCCGAACTCTAATGGATTCCTGAGAGTAGAAATGATCAATAGGTCTGTGTAAGCAAGACCTTAGACTGAATAGTCAATAAATCTGGTTTATCCCCAAAATAATTCAAACCTACTCTCCCAAAACAATTTTTAACATAGCGCAACCTGGGAAGGGAATTACATCTGTCCATTCTCATCACTTCCTATAATAGGCCAGATCTTGCGTCACTCAGATCCTAGTACAAAAAAGCAAGGGTTTCAGGGAGGCCAGATCTCTTACCCTCTTGATTCCCACATCTTTAAAAACTGGAATCAGAGCAGTACTCTTTGGAAGATGCAATAGGGACAGCATACACTTAGCTTCCTAATTTCTAGGAATGTCCGAGTTATTAATTCCCCGCAATTCGGCTCCATACAGGGCTGCTGTTTGCACTTTTACCTTGAGTATCTCAAGTGCAGGTGAAACCGCATTAACATAGTTTGATGTTTTTTGTATGATGGCCCATGATTTCTGTGCCAAAACTGCCTTGGATTGATTTATCTGCGGGGAGTAGGGCATCCAGGAGTTTAACTTTACACCTAAATAGCTAACGTTATCCACAAACTCCAGATTATTCCCTTTCTTAGACAAATTATTTTTAAAACCCCTGTGTGGTTTAATTACCATACACGTGGTTTTTGACGTGTTGATCACCAATCCTCTGTTTTTGCAATAACTACTGAATGAGTTTAAAAGGTTTTGAAGCCCATTTGACGTCTGTGACACTAAAATTGTGTCATCAGCAAAAAATAGTGCTGAAGGGGGAGAGCTACATAACTTTGGAAAATCGTGGGGGAACTTCAGAAGATGGTCTGCCACGTCATTCACATAGAGGGAGAATAACATGGGAGCCAATATGCAGCCGTGCCTTACCCCTCTTCTTACTGGTATTGGATTGGTTACTTCACCTTGGGGTCCCCACCAGACCCTAGCAAAGAATTTGGACATTTAGGCCCTCATTACAACCCTGGCGGTAAATGCCACTTACTGTCGTGCAGAAGACCGCCAACATACCGCTGCGGCCGTGTGTTAGAATTGGGGTTTCTGGTTGGCTAGGGTATGCACCTCAGCCAGGCAGAATTTACCCACTCTAGTCAGGGCAAGGGAGTTACACGTCCAAGATATCCCCTGCTCACCCCCTTGGAAGCTTGGCACAAGCAGTCAGGCTTAACCCGAAGGCAATGTGTAAAGCGTTTGCACAACACACACAACACATGTGACGCATATCCCCACCACAAAGGAAACACAACACCAGATTACATGAACATATACTGTATTGTACACTACGCAATTATCAGACCAAACATCACATATCAGTACTATCCTGCTACCTTAGCAGTTGTCAGAGCGTTACACATTAGTTACTCTGCAAATTAGCAGTAGTCACACATAACAAATAGGTTACTCAGTATTCTGCAACATAAGCAGTAGTCAGGAAACACGTTATCACATTAGAATACTTGTCATAAGAATATCATAAAATGCCCATAGTAGGAACATTAGAAAACATATGGCAAGTTAGGGAAACATATTAGCAAGTCATGCCCATAAAAGGAACATTTGGATACATATGTATAAAAGAAACCATCAAAAGACAGGTAGGCAATATATAAATGCGTAAAGTCTATAGTAAGAACTTAGGTTCTATATATTGTCACTTAGGAGTACCTGGTTGATGATAAAGGCACCTTCAGTGCCTAGAAGATAAAGAAGAAAGGGGCCCCCGGTGCTCCTCTGCGAAACGGGAGGGCCTCCTTACAATCTTGGGGAAGAGGGGGGCGGCACGCACCCCCTCTGCACTACTGACCGGACCCTCCTGGGGCCTGCGATCACTGGGGGCCCTCCTGGGCCTCCACCGGCCCTCACGAGGGGGGCCAAGGTCGCCCAATACTTTTAGGGAGGAGGGGGGCGCCACGCACCCCCTCCGATTCGAGTGCTGGCTCCTCCTGGGACCCGCAAACCTTGTAGGCCCCCTCCGGGCCTTGACTGGCCCTCCACGAAGGGGGGAGCTGAAAAGGATCCAAACTGGCCCACACACGGGCCACGCCAAGGACCGGTGGCACAGGGGGCCTCTGGTAAGGCTCCTGCCTCACCAGCGGCCCCAGAAACAGCAGGACGGCCTCGTTGGGGCCAGAGGGAACCTCCGATGAGGTTTCCTTCCCCCCGCCCAGTGTCCAGTTGTCGGTGCGGCCCGTGCGGCCGTCGAAGAAGAGGCAGGCACCAAAGCCGGTGTCTGCCAGTGCCCCGGGGGCGCTCCATGGAGCGCGCTTCTCCCCGGTGGCACGACAGGAGCACTTGTGCTCCGAGTTGAAAAAAAACAAAGATACTTCGGGTGCCCCGGGGGCACGAGGAGGAGCGTGCCAGCTCCTCTGTCTATGGGCAAGCCCTGAGGCTGAAAGTGCAGCGCGCTCCAAAGCGCTTCAGGGATTCACGGGGCCGGGCTGCGGCGGTGATTTCCCTTTGGCACAAATAAAAAATTAAATACCTGGTCAGCAGCACGAAGCCCCAGCAAGGGGAAAGCACGTTCCAGCGCTAAGGGAATCCCCTGAGGAATGCTTTCCAAAGCGCTTAGTTTTCTAACCAGGCAAAGCACCCCTCGTGCTTCAGGGTGAAAAATGCAGGGGTCAGGGGCCACAGCACCCTGCCCCTGGGGAGCCAAGGTTACTAGAAAAGGCCCACAGGCGGAGGGCCCAACAACAGGCCAGCTCAAGGAATGTGCAGCAAGTGGAAAGTCCTCTGCAGTGACCAAGCAGGTCACAGGTCAGCCCAGCAGCATTAGTCCATGGTGGTTCCTGGTGAGTTCTTCCAGCATTTCTGTGTCCAGTTTCAAGATGTTTCAAGAGTCTCCAAATTGTGGGGAAAATTCCCCTGTACTTATAGTCAGTTCTTACAGTGTTTTACAATGGTAGGGAGAGGAGGTTCCAGCCAGTTACAACTGGTTCTGGTAGTGCCCCCTCTCTCCTTTCAGCACAGGCTCCAAACATCAGTGGGGGGTTAACGACCCTATTGTGTGAGGCCAGGGCACAGCCTTTAGAAATGTAGGTGTGCCCTGCCTCTCCCTTCTCTCAGCCCAGGAAGACTAATTAGTATGCAGATGCACCTCTATGACACCTCCACCCTCCCTGTGTACAGGCTGTCTGAAAAGTATGCCCAAAGCTCCAACTGTCACTCTGCCCAGACGTGGATTGGAGTCAAGCTGCAAAACACCAGAGTCATAAGCACAGATAAATTCGCACTTTCTAGAAGTGGCATTTCTGTGATGGTAATAAAAAATACACCCACACCAGTAAGCAGCATTTATTATCACCGTCACAACCATACCAAACACGCCTACCCTACCCCTCATAAATCAGACAATACCCTTTACACATAAAGCAGGGCATTTCTAATGCACTCCTATGAGAAGGCAGCACTCACAGCAGTGAGACACCAAGTTAGGCTGTTTGTCACTACCAGGACAGGCCATGCAATATGGCACATGTCCTGCCTTTCTACATACATGGCACCCTGCCCATAGGGCTAGCTAGGGCGTACCTTAGGGGTGACTTACATGTAGTAAAAGGGGAGTTCTGGGCCTGGCAAGTAAGTTTAGATGCCAGGTCCCTGTGGCAGAAAACTGCGCACACAGGCCCTGTGCTAGCAGATCTGAGACAGGTTTGAAAGTCCACTTCAGTTGGTGGCGCAAGTAGCGCTGCAGGCCCACTGGTAGTATTTAATTTACAGGCCCTGGGTATAGAGATACCACTGTACAAGGGACTTATAGGTAAATTAAATATGCCAATTAGGTATAACCCAATCATACCAACTTTAGATGGGAGAGCACCTGCACTTTAGCACTGGTCAGCAGTGATAAAGTGCTCAGAGTCCTAGAGACAACAGCGAGAGGTCAGAAAAACCAGGAGGAAGGAGGCAAAAAGACTGGGGATGACCCTGCGTAAGGCAAAAAAGTCCAACACCGTAGAATTCCGCTACAGCTATTACGACCCACAGCTCGGAATCCGCCATAATCCAGACACCCACACAAGTCCGCCACACCAAAGGTTAGTGATAAACTGGCGATAACAAAACCTCCACCGTCACGCCAACAGGAATACGCCCACACTATCACGACCCACGAATCCACGCAGTGGTCTTTCAACCGTGGTATTCCATTGGCGGTACACACCGCCGCGCTCAAAATACACACACATTTACAAAACACAACCACATTGGACAATTCAAAATACACACACCTGACACACATACACACACCACACCCACACACCCAATCCAATATAAAGAACACAGCCACATCACCCACAAACCCTTACTACCAGAATTCTGAAGAGACACCACCATAAACAACACCAGCATCCACAGACACACAACACCATCCCTTATACAACATCCACGCACCTCAAACAGCACACACCAACACTTCCCCTCATACATCACAACACACACCACCTCACGCATCACCCACACCACATCATGGCACCTCAACGACACCCCAGGTTCTCTGAGGAGGAGCTCGGGGTCATGGTGGAGGAAATCGTCCGGGTAAAGCCACAGCTATTCGGATCACAGGTGCAGCACACGTCCATTGCAAGGAAGATGGAGCTATGGCGCAGAATTGTCGACAGGGTCAATGCAGTGGGACAGCATCCAAGAACTAAGGATGACATCAGGAAGAGGTGGAACGACCTACGGGGGAAGGTGCGTTCCGTGGTCTCCAGACACCAGATTGCTGTACAGAGGACTGGCGGTGGACCCCCACCTCCTCCCCCACAACTAACAATATGGGAGGAGAAGGTCTTGGCAATACTGCATCCTGAGGGCCTCGCAGGTGTAGCAGGAGGACTGGACTCTGGTAAGTCAAATCTTTACTACCTCATCCCCCCACCCTACCTGCATGCCATCACATAGTCCCAACCTCACCCCCATCACTCCAACACCTCACATATGCCCCACTATCACAACCCACCAATCCCAATACCAAGCCCTGCATGCAACACCAAAGCATGGGCATCCATCACCAAAGCATGTCCACTACAGATACCCACAGAGAACCCAAACCAAATATCACACAAGGACCAAGACAAGAATGCAAGCACTGGAGTACAGGGTCACTCACCCATTGCACACGATGGCACACACAGATGCAATAATCATGCATTTACACCCCTGCAGGACCCCAACCCAACGTCACCGGACAGGAGGTAGCAGACATATCCAGTCTCCCCACAGAAGAGACCCACAGTGATGACAGCAGCTCTGCACAACTGGATAAAGATGACCAGCCCGGCCCATCAGGAACCTCGGGAAAGTTGGTTCCCCTGACACTGTTACAAGCTACCACGGAGCCACCCCCCTAAGGAAATACCAGCACAGCACCCACCAAGCGGGCCCATCCCTCTGTCCCCAGGACACGTAAATCAGCAGTGTGTCCACCACTACAGGGAACCCAGGCAATTCCACCAACCCAAGAAAATCAGGGACCTGGGGGCTCAGGAAAACAGGGAAGCTAGGAGGACTGCTGTGCGGCAGGGGGAGGACAGGCCCAGGGAACCCACTCTCCACGAGGCCCTCTCCAACATCATGGGAGCTTACCATCATTCCCAGGAGACAATGGCAATGGTACTGGCCAAGTTTCAGGAGACCCAGCGGCTGCAGGGAGGAACCCTATCTGGGGATCAGGGAGGACCTGAAGTCCATAAACAACACCCTTGTCACCATTGCAGGGGTGCTGCTAGACCTTGTCAACACCAGGAGGGATACTGTGGCACAACAAGGGGCCCCTGACACTAGCCTGGATGATGAACAGCCCTCCACCTCCGCCGGCGCTAGTGGACAGGAGGCACCGCCAGAGGAACACGACACCAGCACCCCACCCCTGCAGATGGAGAACCACCCCGCAAATGGTCCCTGAGATCAGGAACAAGACAGAGAACATTGCCAAGACCCCCGCCAGGAAATGAGACCCCCCTGAATGTCACCCTTCTGTCCCACTTTGTCACCCTGTCCATCCTTCAACTGCCATTGCTCCACTTCCTATGCCCCTTTGGACAATGCACCTGTGAAACAAATAGACTGGACTCTGCCATGGACATTCCTCCATCATCCCCCCTGCCCATTTTACAACCCTCTCCACTTATTTGCACAGAAATAAACACACTTCAATTACAAAACAATCTGGAGTCAGTCTGTGCTTTCACAAACGTGTAATTGCAATAACCATGGTGTTAGACCTGACAGCCTTAGGATGGTCACCCCTAACTTTTTGCCTGCCTCCCTCCAATTTCTGGACACTGTTTTTGATGGTTTTTAGACTCTGCACACTTTACCACTGCTAACCAGTGCTAAAGTGCATATGCTCTCTCCCCTTACCCATAGTAACATTGGATTATACCCAATTGGACTATTTAATTTACTTATAAGTCCCTAGTAATGTGCACTGTATGTGCCCAGGGCCTGTAGATTAAATGCTACTAGTGGGCCTGCAGCACTGGTTGTGCCCCCCACTTAAGTAGCCCCTTAACTTTGTCTCAGGCCTGCCATTGCAAGGCCAGTGTGTGCAGTTTCACTGCCACTTCGACTTGGCATTTAAAAGTACTTTCCAAGCCTAAACCTCCCCTTTTCCTACATATAAGTCACCCCTAAGGTGTGCCCTAGGTAACCCCTAGAGCAGGGTGCTGTGTAGGTAAAAGGCAGGGCATGTACCTGTGTAGTTTACATGTCCTGGTGGTGTAAAACGCCTAAATTCGTTTTTACACTATTGTGAGGCCTGCTCCCTTCATAGGCTAACATTGGGGCTGCCCTTATACAATATTGAAGTGGTAGCTGCTGATCTGAAAGGAGTAGGAAGGTCATATTTAGTATGGCCAGAATGGTAATTCAAAATCCTGCTGACTGGTGAAGTTGGATTTAATATTACTATTGTAGAAATGCCACTTTTAGAAAGTGAGCATTTCTCTGCACTTAAATCTTTCTGTGACTTACAATCCACGTCTGGCTGGGTTTAGTTGACAGCTCCTTGTGCATTCACTCAGACACACCCCAAACATAGGGTACTCAGCCTCATTTGCATACATCTGCATTTTGAATGGGTCTTCCTGGGCTGGGAGTTTGGAGGGCCTGCTCTCACACAAAGGACTGCCACACCCCCTACTGGGACCCTGGCAGACTGGATTGAACTGACAGGGGACCTGGTGCACTTCTAAGCTACTCTTTGAAGTCTCTCCCACTTCAAAGGCACATTTGGGTATAAATCAGGGCCTTTGCCGTACCACCTCAGACACTTCCTGGAGAAGAAACTTGTAACCAGAACCTGCATCCTGCCAAGAAGAACTGCCTGGCTGCCCAAAGGACTCACCTGACTGCTTTCTCTGAAGGACTGCTGCCTTGCTGTTGCCCTGCTACCTTGCTGTTCCCTGGCTGTGGTGAAGAAGTGCTCTCCAAGGGCTTGGATAGAGCTTGCCTTCTGTTCCCTGAAGTCTCAGGACCAAAAAGACTTCTCTCTTGCAACTGGACTCCTTGTGCGGTGAAAAATTCGACGCACAGCTTGCTCTGTGGTGAAAAATTCACCACATGCCGACCCGGGACGCCGCCGCTCGACTTCGCAAGGAAAAGGACTTCGACGCACGGCCCACCAGATCGAGGCACAGCTGACTTGGGACACGACGCCCGACTCCCATAGGGGAATTCGACGCTGCGCCTGCTGTGAGGGAGAAATTTCCCCGCATCGCACACCGGAACGACGCAGAGCTTGCCAACAAGCCCAGAATTCCAAGCACAGACCCCGGGGCGTCTGAAAACCCCACAACCCGAAGAGGAGGCCGTCCGCGTGCCAGAAAACGACGCAACGTCTTCCCCGCGTGGAAAATCACGACACAAGTCCGTGTATGAAGGTGCAAAACCGACGCACACACCATTTTTCCACGCATCTCCTCCTTTGCGGCCCTTTGCGGAGATTTTTCACTCAAACCAGGTACTTTGTCCTTGAAAGAGACTTTGGTGGTCATTACAACCCTGGCGCTCTGTGTTAAAGTGGCGATAAGACCGCCAACAGGCCGGCGGAAAAAAAATGGAATCACGACCGTGGCAGAAACCGCCAACATAGACAGCCACTTTAACACTCCGACCGCCTCGGCGGTACAAACAAACAGCATGGCGGTCACCGCCAACAGACAGGCGGAGGACAATGTACCGCCCACAGTATCACAACATACCAATCCGCCACCTTTTCTGGGGCGGATTCACCGCAAACAAAAACACAGCGGAAACAGGACTTTGAGGGGATAACGCTCACCTCTACACACCCCACGAGGAATCCAGACGCCATGGAACCCGAGCTCCAGATCCTGCAGCCCTTATCTTTTTGCTCCTCTACCAGGAGCACGAACCCCGGCGGCAAAAACCACGGTGAGTACTGCACCTATGACACAGGGGAGGGGGAGGGAAAAAACAGGGACACACACACACAACACCCCCACCCCTACCCTCACCCACTACAACACACACACTAATACAGTATGTTACATTACAGTTACACCCCCCACATCCCCCGGAAGAATGCAAAGACAAAAGGAAATTAGTGTAACCATTGTAATATATTAAACTCCATTACGCAAAAGTAGATTAACAAATATATACACTAAGAATAGTAATCCAGGTAGTGCTCCACTGATGTCCGTGGAACACTGGGCCCACACGGCATGGGCGAGGCCCAAACTCAATCCTCGAACATGACGGAGAGAGCACTGCAGGGGCATCAGATAGCAATAAAACGGGCACCTCAGGGGGAAGGGAAAGGGGGGGGCACCTCAGCTGGTTGAATGCACAACACCAAAGACACGAGGGGGCCACATACCCACTGTTCAATCCTGGGAAGTGCAAAGCCACAGTCTCTCAAGTCTCTACAGTGGGTGGGTTGTCCACTGTTCCATCCAGGGGAGTGCAAAGCCACAGTTTCTCAAGTCTCTACAGTGGGTGGGTTGCCCATTGCTCAATCCTGGGGAGTGCAAAGCCACAGTCTCTTAAGTGTCTACAGTGGGTGGGTTGCCCACTGGTCCATCCTGCGGAGTGCAAAGCCACAGTCTTTCAAGTGGATAACAGTCTCCACTGGTTCTGGAGGGGGCCTTGTGCCCAGAGTGCTTCTTCCTGCCAAGGACTGAGGGAGGGGATGTATCTCTCCACTGGTTCTGGAGGGGGCCTTGTGCCCTGAGTGATTCATCCTGCTCGTGACGGACTCGGTAGCGTCAGTGCCCTTGGCGCTCATGGGCCAGCTGTGCTTGTTGCAGCGGTGTCCTTGGCAGCGGTGCTTGTGGCGGCAGTGTCCTGTTCAGCGGTGCTTGTGGCGGCGGTGTCCTTGGCAGCGGTGCTTGTGGCGGCAGTGTCCTGTTCAGCGGTGCTTGTGGCTGTGGTGTCCTGTTCAGCGTTGCTTGTGGCAGCAGTGTCCTGTTCAGCGGTGCATGTGGTGGCGGGGTCCTTGCCAGTGACTCAGCTGCTGGCGGTCCTGTCTGGCCCAGCGGGGCTGGTGCTGGCGGTCCTTTATGGCCCAGCGGGGCTGGTGCTGGCGGTCCCTTATGGCCCAGCGGGGCTGGTGCTGGCGGTCCTTTATGGCCCAGCTGGGCTGGTGGTCCTTTATGGCCCAGCGGGGCTGGTGCTGGCAGTCCTGTCCGGCCCAGCGGGGCTGGTGCTGGCGGTCCTTTATGGCCCATCGGGGCTGGTGCTGGCGGTCCCTTATGGCCCAGAGGGGCTGGTGCTGGCGGTCCTTTATGGCCCAGCGGGGCTGGTGGTCCTTTATGGCCCAGTGGGGCTGGTGCTGGCGGTCCCTTATGGCCCAGCATGGCTGGTGCTGGCGGTCCTTTATGGGCCAGCGGGGCTGGTGCTGGTGGTCCCTTATGGCCCAGCGGGGCAGGTGCTGGCGGTCCTTTATGGCCCAGTGGGGCTGGTGCTGGCGGTCCTGTCCTGGGCAGCTGGGCCGGTGCTGGCGGTGGCCTCCTGGGCAGCAGGGCTGGAGCTGGCGGTGTCCTCCTGGGCAGCGGGGATGATGGCAGTGGCCTCCTGGGCAGCAGGGATGATGCTGGCAATGGTCTCCTGGGCAGCAGGGCTGGTGCTGGCCTCCGGGGCAGCGGGGATGATGGCGGTGGCCTCCTGGGCAGCGGGGATGATGGCGGTCTTCTCCGCCGTGCTGCTCTTCCCAGACTTGCTAAGTTTCTTGTGCCCCTTGCCCACTTTGGAAGGTGTCACAGCTGACTCCACACTCCCACCTGTACCCCTGGGAGTGGCTTTGGAGGCTGGAGTCTTCCCCCTCTCCCGCCGGGCCCTGGCCAACTTTTGATGCTTGACAGGTGGGGGACTGTCCGTGCTGTGGCTCCGTGCCACACTGGCTGCCCTGCTGCCCGGTGCACTCCAAATTCTGGTGACTACAGGCACCATTGGTCCTGGGGATGTTGTGGTGAGGTGCTAGGTTGGGACCTGGAGAGTCGGGACCTAGGAGACTGATGGGGTGGGGGAGGTGAGGGAAAGAGGTCAAGGGTGGACAGGAAAAGTTTCTTGGGAACACTGGGACGGGTAGCTGGACAGGGTTTGGGAGTGGAGGAAGAGGTTGTGGTTGTAGGAGGTGTTCGTTTGGTGACTTTGGGTGAAAGTGCATGCGCTGGAGGCTGTCGTGAGGCTGTTGGGTGGGTGTGTGGCTGCATTTGTGTATCTTGGAAGGTGGCATCACAGACACACTGGGAGACGACGTGTGAATGGTAGTGGGGGTGGTGATTGCACGTGAGCGGGGTGTGGTGGTGTGTGTGCTGGTAATGGAAGTAGTGGATGTAGATGTACTGCATGCAGGTGTGAGTGTAGACGAGATTGGGAGGGAGGAGGGAGACGAGGAGGAGGGGGTCACAGTGGAGGCAGTGAATGTTGGTGTGTCTGCATGTGTGTGATGCTTGCGTGAGTGCCAGTGGGATGTGTGGTGCTTATGTTTGCCTGAGCTTCCCTTGTGTGTTGACATGTGTGCATGCTGGTCTGATGGTGTTCACGGGATAGGCTGAGGTAGAGGGGATTGGGTCTGGGTGGAGGAAGTTGGAGGGTGGAGGCTAGAGACAGGGACAATAGCTGCCATCAGTGCTGAGGCCAGAGTCTGAAAAGCTCGTTGAACGGCCGCCTGACCAGAATGAATGCCCTCCAGGAATGCATTTGTTTGTTGCAACTGCCTTTCTATACCCTAGATGGGATTCAAAATGGTAGAATGCCCAACAGTGAGGGACCTGAGGAGGTTAATGGCCTCACTGAGGGCAGCAGGGGTGACTGGGGCAGGGCCTGAGGTGCCTGGGGTGAAGGTGATGCCCACCCTCCTGGGTGAGCGGGCACAGGGCAAAGGCTGAGGGGCTGCTGGGAGGGCGGTGCTGGTAGGGGGTGTGGCGGTTAACATTGGACACTGTGGGTCCAAGGAGCCAATGACGATGTAGGCCGGTGGTGACGGTATGCACCGCTGCGGACGTCACTGCCATTTTCTGTCTGTTCACTCACTTGATATCTGACCTTCAAGAGGAGGGGACCTACACTGCAAGTGCTGCTGTGACCTGTGTCTGGAAGCGACGATGGCTCATGTGTCTGGGGAAATGGCCCCTGCCTTCACTTCGGAGGAGATGGAGAAACTAGTGGATGTGGTCCTCCCCCAGTACACACAACTGTACGGTCCTCCAGACAAACAGGTGAGTACACTGTGAGCATGCTGCATGGGCAATGCCTGTTTGGAGTGGTGTGGATGGAAGATAAATGGGGGGGGCTGAGGCCTGTATGTGCGGACGGTGAGTGTATGTGCGTCAGGGCAAGGATGGGAACGTGGGTCAATGAGTATGACGGTCCCGACGGGTAATGATTTTCCTTTCCCCCAGTACTATTCCTCTAGGTCAGCGCCAACCAGAAGAAGGTTATTTGGCGTGCCATCGCCAAGGACGTCCGGACCCTGGGGGTCCACCACAGACAGAGCACCCACTACTGTAAAAGATGGGAGGACCTGCGCCGCTGGAACAAGAAGATGGTGGAGGCCCAGCTGGGGATTGCCTCCCAACGTGGGAGTGGTGCCCATCGCACCATGACCCCCCTGATGTTCCGGATCCTGGCGGTGGCGTATCCGGAGTTGGATGGGCGCTTGAGGGCATCACAGCATCCACAAGAGGTTAGTACACTCTCATTCAGCTGACTCTGCGTGCATTACGAGGTGTCAGGGTGGAGGAGGTGGGCAGTGGGTTCCCCTAGGCCAGGGCGATCTTGGTAGGCAAGGTCCCTTGTGAGACAGGCTCTGTGGCACCCCAACCCCACTAGTGGTTAGTGCCATCTACACCTAGTCAGGCTCCTCTGACTCCCAGGTGTGCAGCAATCGGGCTTAGGCCTTGTACCCCATGGGCATGTGATTAATCTAGGAACTATAAGTGCATGGCGTAGTGCAGAGGGCTACTGTGTCTGTTGTGTCTGCCAACAGTATTGGTGTTGCATGCACTGAACATGTCTTTCTCCTGTCTTCCCCCCTTTTTGTGGTCTCCTGTTCTTGTGTGTAATAGCATCATCAGGCGGAGGAGCATTGGCACCGGAGCAGGAGGAAGCTGCATCCCACTTGGCCCTGAGGGCAAAACAACGGAGTCTGAAGCCACCAGTGGGATGGAGGGCGAGGGGAGGTCCACGGCGGGGACAGGAGCAGAGACCAGCAACAGCTACTCCTCCTCTGATGGGAGCTCCCTTGCGGTGGTGGGCACCTCTGTGCCCACTGCATCAACAGGTACAGCCGCCACCCCCACTACCAGCACTGCCCTCTCAGCAGCCCCTCAGTGTGTGTCCCGTGCCTGCTCACCCAGGAGGGTCGGCATCTCCTTCGTCCCAGGCCCCTCAGGCCCTGCCCCAGTCAGCCCTGCTGCCCTTAGTGAGGAGGCTATTGACCTCCTGAGATCCCTCACTGTTGGGCAGTCTACCATTCTGAATGCCATCCAGGGTGTTGAGAGGCATTTACAACAAACAAATGAATACCTGGAGGGCATTCATTCTGGCCAGGCAGCCCAACAGAGAGCATTTCAGGCTCTGGCCTCAGCACTGATGACAGCCATTGTCCCTGTGTCCAGCCTCCCCCCTCCAACTTCCTCCACCCAGACCCAATCCCCTGTACCTCAGCCTATCCCAAGCACACTATCAGACCAGCATGCACACACATCAACACACAAGAGTGGCTCAGGCAAACAGAAGCACCACACATCTCACAGGCACTCACACAAGAATTATAACCATACACACATACCAACATCCACTGCCTCCACTGTGTCCCCCTCGTCCACATCTCCCTTCTCCCTTCCAGTCTCATCTCCACTCACACCTGCATGCACTACATCCTCAGCCACTACCTCGATCACCAGCATGCCCATCACCACACACCGCTCACATGCACTCACCACCCCCACTACCATTGACACATCCCCAGTGTCCTCTACCAGTGTGTCTGTGAGCCGTCCTCCCAAAGTACACACACGCAGGCACACACCCACCCAACAGCCATCCACTTCAAAAAAGCCTCCAGCCCATGCACCTTCCCCCAAATTCAGCAGACGTACACCTCCTACAACCACTACCTCTACCTCCACTGCCAAACCCCCTCCATCTACCCGTCCCAGTGTGTCTAAAAAACTTTTCCTGGCTAACATTGACCTCTTCCCTACACCTCCCCCCAGTCCTTCCCCTAGGCCAGGCTTTCCAGGTCCCAGCCCAGCTCCTCATCCACCACATCCCCAGGTACAGTGGTGCCAGCAACTGCGGGGTCATGGAGTGCGCCAACCATCAGGGCTGCCAGTGTGCTACGGAGCGTAGGCAAGGACATTCCGCCACCTGCCTAGGTGAAAAAGGTGCCCACATCCCAGAGGGAGAAGCTGAAAACACCTGACACCAAGGGGTCAGGGAAAACGAAAGGGGATAGTGGCAAAACAGCTGCACCACCATCAAAGGTGGGGAACGGCCAAAAACTGAAGGGCAGGTCAGGAGAGGGCATGGTGGCACCGACTGAGGGACCAGTGTCACACCTTCTGTCCACATCGACGCCAACCTGTATGATGGAGAACACCGCCACCTGCACTGCCACAGACCCCTCCGCCAGCAGCCAGCACTGCCGCCACAGACCCCGCCGCCAGCACCACCGCCACAGACCCCGCAGCCAGCACCGCCGCCACAGACCCTGCTGCTAGCACCACCGCCACAGACCCCGCCGTGACTGACACCGCCGCAAGCACTGCCAGCGGCCCCGCGACGTCCTCAGACAGTGGCACCACCGCAGACATGGCTACCATCCCCAGTGGTCAGTTGTCCGAAGCTGGCGGTGAGTTCCAGGACCCTGGGCAGCTTCCATGAAGCATCACTGTCATCACAGTTGTCACCTGCATATGGAATGTGAAGCTGCAGCAGTGTGGGGTATGTCCCTGCCTCCATGGCGTATCATGCTACATGTACCTTGGCAATCTCGTGGCACACAGACCCAGGTGAGTGTATTGTTCCGGCCACACTGCACGTGGAGCACTCTGGGCACCAAGCCCCCTCCAGAACCAGTGGAGAAATACATCCACTACCTCAGTCCTTGGCAGGATGAAGCACTCTGGGCACCATGCCCCCTCCAGAACCAGTGGAGACTGTTATCCACTAGAGAGACTGTGGCTTTGCACTCCCCAGGATGCAGCAGTGGCTAACCCACCCACTGGAAAGACTTGAGAGACTGTGGCTTTGCACTACCCAGGATAAAGCAGTGGGCAACCCACCCACTGGAAAGACTTGAGAGACTGTGGCTTAGCACTCCCCAGGATAAAGCAGTGGGCAAACCACCCACTGGAAATACTTGAGAGACCGCGGCTTGGCACTCCTCAGGACTACACTGGGGGCATGGAGCCCCCTCGTGGAGCAGTGGCGTTGTGTGTTCATCAGGCTGAGGTGCCCCCCAAACCCCCTGAGGTGCCTGTATATTTTCTATGTGATGCCCCTCCAGTGTTCTCTCCGTTTGGAGACAGGTATCTAGTGTGGGCCTCACCCATGCATTTTGGGCCCAGTGGTTCACGGACAATGAGTAGTGCACTATCCGGACTTGTGTATTTGGTGCACATAATTGTATATACTGGATTTTGCATTTTGATAATGATATTTCACATGATTACATTTGTTCAAATAATTTCCTTTTGTCCTTGTGTGTGGTCTTCCAGGGGGGTGGAGGGGTGTATGTAGGAGGCTGGACTGGCTTGTAGTGAGTACCTAGGGGTACTTGCACCTTGCACCAGGCCCAGTTATCCCTTATTAGTGTATAGGGTGTCTAGCAGCTTAGGCTGATAGATAATGGTAGCTTAGCAGAGCAGCTTAGGCTGAACTAGGAGACGTGTGAAGCTACTACAGTACCACTTAGTGTCATATGCACAATATCATAAGAAAACACAATACACAGTTATACTAAAAATAAAGGTACTTTATTTTTATGACAATATGCCAAAGTATCTCAGAGTGTACCCTCAGTGAGAGGATAGGAAATATACACAAGATATATATACACAATACCAAAATATGCAGTAATAGTCTTAGAAAACAGTGCAAACAATGTATAGTTACAATAGGATGCAATGGGGACACATAGGGATAGGGGCAACACAAACCATATACTCCAAAAGTGGAATGCGAACCACGAGTGGACCCCAAACCTATGTGACCTTGTAGAGGGTCGCTGGGACTATTAGAAAATAGTGAGGGTTAGAAAAATAGCCCACCCCAAGACCCTGAAAAGTGAGTGCAAAGTGCACCAAAGTGCCCCAAAGGACAAAGAAGTTGTTATAGGGGAATAAGGCAGGAAAGACACAAACCAACAATGCAACAATGCTGGATTTCCAATCTGGGGTTCCTGTGGAACAAGGGGACCAAGTCCAAAAGTCACAAGCAAGTCGGAGATGGGCAGATGCCCAGGAAATGCCAGCTGTGGGTGCAAGGAAGCTTCTACTGGACAGAAGAAGTTGCAGTTTCTGCAGGACTGCAAAGGGCTAGAGACTTCCCCTTTGGAGGACGGATCCCTCTCGCCTTGTAGAGTCGTGCAGATGTATTTTCCCGCCGACAGAATGCCAACAAGCCTTGCTAGCTGCAAATCGTGCGGTTAGCGTTTTTGGACGCTGCTGTGGCCCAGGAGGGACCAGGAGGTCGCAAGTTGGACCAAAAGGTAGAGGAGACGTCGAGCAAGACAAGGAGCCCTCTTAGCAGCAGGTATCTCCCGGAGAAGTGCCAGAAACAGGCACTACAAGGATGCGTGAAACGGTGCTCACCCGAAGTTACACAAAGGAGTCCCACGTCGCCGGAGACCAACTTAGAAAGTCGTGCAATGCAGGTTAGAGTGCCGTGGACCCAAGCTCGGCTGTGCACAAAGGATTTCCGCCGGAAGTGCACAGGGGCCGGAGTAGCTGCAAAAGTCGCGGTTCCCAGCAATGCAGTCTAGCGAGGTGAGGCAAGGACTTACCTCCACCAAACTTGGACTGAAGAGTCACTGGACTGTGGGAGTCACTTGGACAGAGTTGCTGGATTCGAGGGACTTCGCTCGTCGTGCTGAGAGGAGACCCAAGGGACCGGTAATGCAGCTTTTTGGTGCCTGCGGTTGCAGGGGGACGATTCCGTCGACCCAAGGGAGATTTCTTCGGAGCCTCTAGTGCAGAGAGGAGGCAGACTACCCCCACATCATGCACCACCAGGAAAACAGTCAAGAAGGTGGCAGGATCAGCGTTACAGAGTTGCAGTAGTCGTCTTTGCTACTATGTTGCAGTTTTGCAGGCTTCCAGCGCGGTCAACAGTCGATTCCTTGGCAGAAGGTGAAGAGAGAGATGCAGAGGAACTCGGATGAGCTCTTGCATTCGTTATCTAAGGAATCCCAAGAGACAGAGACCCTAAATAGCCAGAAAAGAGGGTTTAGCTACCTAGGAGAGAGGATAGGCTAGCAACACCTGAAGGAGCCTATCACAAGGAGTCTCTGACGTCACCTGGTGGCACTGGCCACTCAGAGCAGTCCAGTGTGCCAGCAGCACCTCTGTTTCCAAGATGGCAGAGGTCTGAGCACACTGGAGGAGCTCTGGGCACCTCCCAGGGGAGGTACAGGTCAGGGGAGTGGTCACTCCCCTTTCCTTTGTCCAGTTTCGCGCCAGAGCAGGGCTAAGGGGTCCCTGAACCGGTGTAGACTGGCTTATGCAGAAATGGGCACCAAATGTGCCCATGAAAGCATTTCCAGAGGCTGGGGGAGGCTACTCCTCCCCTGTCTTCACACCATTTTCCAAAGGGAGAGGGTGTAACACCCTCTCTCAGAGGAAGTCCTTTGTTCTGCCATCCTGGGCCAGGCCTGGCTGGACCCCAGGAGGGCAGATGCCTGTCTGAGGGGTTGGCAGCAGCAGTAGCTGCAGTGAAACCCCGGGAAAGGCAGTTTGGCAGTACCAGGGTCTGTGCTACAGACCACTGGGATCATGGGATTGTGCCAACTATGCCAGGATGGTATAGAGGGGGCAATTCCATGATCATAGACATATTACATGGCCATATTCGGAGTTACCATTGTGAAGCTAAATATAGGTAGTGACCTATATGTAGTGCACGCGTGTAATGGTGTCCCCGCACTCACAAAGTCCGGGGAATTGTCCCTGAACAATGTGGGGGCACCTTGGCTAGTGCCAGGGTGCCCTCACACTAAGTAACTTTGCACCCAACCTTTACCAGGTAAAGGTTAGACATACAGGTGACTTATAAGTTACTTAAGTGCAGTGTAAAATGGCTGTGAAATAACATGGACGTTATTTCACTCAGGCTGCAGTGGCAGGCCTGTGTAAGATTTGTCAGAGCTCCCTATGGGTGGCAAAAGAAATGCTGCAGCCCATAGGGATCTCCTGGAACCCCAATACTCTGGGTACCTCAGTACCATATACTAGGGAATTATAAGGGTGTTCCAGTAAGCCAATGTAAATTGGTAAAATTGGTCACTAGCCTGTCAGTGACAATTTGAAAGAAATGAGAGAGCATAACCACTGAGGTTCTGATTAGCAGAGCCTCAGTGAGACAGTTAGTCACTACACAGGTAACACATTCAGGCACACTTATGAGCACTGGGGCCCTGGGTGACAGGGTCCCAGTGACACATACAACTAAAACAACATATATACAGTGAAAAATGGGGGTAACATGCCAGGCAAGATGGTACTTTCCTACAGTGTATATGTAATGTTGCAGCATGTGTTTGTGTGTATGGTGTTGTGGTTGAGGGTGGGGGTGGGGATGTTGCATGTTACGTGTGTGTGTCACTCTTTTTTCCCTCCCCCCTCCCCTGTGTTGTAGGTGCAGTACTCACGGTGGTCGTCGCCGCCGTCTTTGGAGCTCCTGATAGAGGAGCATGAAGACCATTGCCGGCAGTATCTGCAATTCAGGATCCATGGTGTCCTGGTTCCTCGTGGGGTGTGGAGAGGTGAGTGTTTTCCCTTCTGTGTACTGTTTCCGCCGTGTTTTTATTCGCGTTGGTTCTGCCCTGGAAAAGGTGGTGGATAGCCCTGTTGTGATAGGGTGGGCGGTACATTGTCTCCCGTCTGTCTGTTGGCGGTGTCCGGCGAGCTGTTCGTTTGTACCGCCGTGGCGGTCGTAGTGTTAAAGTGGCTGTCTATGTTGGCGGTTTCCGCCACGGTCGTAATCCCATTTTTTTTTCCGCCTGCCTGTTGGCAGTATTTACCGCCGCTTTAACACCGACCACCAGGGTTGTAATGAGGGCCTCAGTTCCTTTAATGAGGTCCACAACAAGGCCCTGGGGTCTAAATCAAAAGTTGTTTTTAGATCAATAAAAGCAATGTATAGATGCCCCAATCTTAACTTAGCATACTTACAAACCAGGCTCATAAATCTAAACACTTGATGTATTGTGCTTACATGCGACCTAAAGTCAGCCTGGTACTGAGTAAGTACCTTGTGCTCATCCATCCAAATGGTCAATCTATTTAAAATTTGTTTGACATGGACTTTCTCTAGGACATTTATCAGGCTAATCAGCCTGCAATTTACGGCGTCCTGTTTATTTCTTTTTTTTATACAATGGGACTACCTCAGCTCCTTTCCATGTGTCTGCAACTGGTCCTCCTGAAGCAACTGCGTTCCAAAGAAGATTAACATATGGAGCCCAAACTTCCTTAGTGTGTTTTAACAGGTCCACCGGGACCTTGTCAAGGCCTGGTGCTTTATTGGATTTGATTGCCTCTATTGCCTTCAACATTTCTTCTAGGGTGAATGGAGCCAAGCCTGATTGACTGTTGGCTTCCTTGCCTTCTCTATAAACCAGACCCTTTTCCCCATCAGATGCTTCCACCCCGGATCGACCTTCTATTATATGATAGCTATTGTCAGTTTTGTCCGGGTCCGCATACAAATGCGAGAAATGCCTGACCCAAGTTTCAGGCATTTCTATATGATGATTGGACTGTGCACAAGCATCGTTGCTACCATGAGATACGATTTTCCAAAACATTACGCTGTCTTTCCCTGCTTCAGCTAAATCTTTCCAATTGGAATCATCCCATTGCTTCTGTGCTTCCAATTACTGTTGTTTTCTGCCCTCGCCCCTTGAATCTCCCTACTGTTTTTATTCTTAAGGGCTAGCAGAAGCAGTTTTTTGCCTGTCTACACTTTCTCAAAAACCATGGATTTGTTCAGGGTCTTTCCTCTGGGGTTCGCCCTTATTTAACTGCTAGTAAGTTTAGTTAAATTATTTCTTATCTCCTCAGCTAAATGGGAGTAAATATCCATTACTGGAATTGTGGAGGCCAGCCAGCTGATATAAGGTAATAGCATATCTGCAAATGATGTGTAGACCCTTACCAAATTATCTGGTTCAGACAGTATAGAGGTCCACCTGAGCAATCTCCCATTGTTCCCAATCAATGGTTGCACTTGCATTGCTTCCTTGGCTATTGGACTAGGCTAATAAAGCCTTCACTCAGAAACAAGCAGAGGAGGCTACGGTCACTGTCTTTCCTAGTGTCCACTACAAAGTCTTCAATTAAGTCCCATTTGCTTGCACTCACCGAAATGTAAGCCATTCTCTAGAGCGCAGTCCCCTTCACATATGTGAATGCACTAGGGCAATCTGACTCTGTCCTGCCATTGCATGCTCGAAGACAAGCAGACTTCCTGCCCATCCTGCCCCTTTACACTAGTCCCTAGTATGTCTTTGGAATGTATCTCAATCAAGACTACTGAAAGAGAAAATTGTACCCATACCAACAACCCCCACCCGATGGCCTACCTTTCGCAGAGAGGAAAAGCATTGATATAGAAAGTTCTATATCCTGGCTTATATATTGGTTCCAATAGTCACGTCTCCTGGAATGGACAGAAATGAAACCAATCAATGTACCCCTGCCATTCCGGATCCACTATTTGTCTTTTTAAGCCTGCAACATTCCAGGAGATCAAGAGCACATGAGAAGGTTATGAGAGAAGTTGATGCTGGACACATATACAACATCCACTCCATGTATTTTCCTGGATAAAGAAAGCAGCAGCACAGTGCAGCACAGTGCAGCACTATCTGAGCCCCCGTCATTCTTTTAGACTGGAATTAATTGAGTGTGCAAGGAAATAAGGGCTCAATCATGGAAAAAAGTAAGTTGGAATGCAAATCCTGTGTCTGGCGGCACTAGTGGAAATCTGTGATGGTATCCTTTTGCGGGTCATTTTGTGGACAGGCAAAAGGAACCAAAGCAAGTGTTGCCATGTGTATCAGTTGTGCACATACCTTGGTAGGCAATGGTGACAGCACAGTTTCATAGCCGTCTGGAATTGAGTATGCCTTGCTTCCCTAAGAGCCCTCATGCAGTGAAGAAAGACACAGCACTTCTAGGGATATTCTTACATACCTTGTAGAGATAGGTGTCCATCGTGCATTCTGCCCTCAACTCCCACAGTGGATGTTCCTCTTAAAACATCCTAGTGCACCTGGCACTGGTATTACATTGATCAGAAAGCTAGGTACAACGGGCATGGAATAGGAGAGATTAGCAAGGGAACATATGAGGGGTACCACTGCGACCTGAACTCCAGTTGAAAATTATTTCTAAATTATGCATGCATCTGCGTTCCTTACTTGTCTTTACATCACTGATGCATCCTTTAGGCAAGTTTATCCATTCTCAGGATGCCTGCACTTCCAGAATGTGCTCCTATGGCAGCTGCAGTGTAAGCCCATTATCTTCTGGGACTGACCATCTTCAGTTGACAGCCATGTTATAAATTATGAGTTTGATCTGTAACAGACTTCCTGTAATCAGTGGGTGGACTTAACTGTTGCAAAACTAACAATCAAAAGACGTTTGATAAGTGTGTGGACACTAGCTGATTTGATTGGATTAAGGATGGCATGGCTACCTCATTTTAGTTGGGTGGTGAAGTACTCCACAGTCCTCTGTTGAAGTGATAAAAAGTGACCCATAGCTTAAATCTTTTCAAAGGACCCTTGTAAGCAGACCTAGGTCAGATGGCATGGTCTATTTAGTGATAAAGGCAGTGCTTTGATTTTAAAACTGTCCCTGGCAAGCTGAGTGGCAAATTTAGGTCCAGATCTACCAAGACTTTGTGTCGGGTTTGTGTTACTAAATAGGTGATATTTCTCTTATTAGAAAATCATTTTGCTGAGGTGATGAGGCGCTGATGTTGATTTAGGAAGGCAAAGGTGCTTGTTTGTTTGTAAAAATAAAATACATTTTAGGAGCATTATTTTCTTTACGAGTTTCAACTTTTGGGTATTTTTAGGTATAGAAGACTATTATTCATACATATACTGTAATGTAATTATTGTTAGGAATACCCAAGAATTCTGTGTACCTTTTGCATCCAAAATATAAAATTAGCTGTGGGTTTTGTGAATCTATCAATGCCTCTTTGTGAGGGTCGTGGAAATTCCAACCCTTTGACTTGATGATGCTCATGGTTCAGGTAATTCCTGGAATATAGAATTCACTGAGAAATTACTGAAAGCATAGAGAATCCCACACAAGATTCTGTTAAATCTTCATTCACCAACGGAATTGCTCAAAGATTCTTCAATTGCTTTTAACTAAAGGATACAAAAAATTAAAGAATACAAAAAACGGTGGATAGAATGCTTGAATTAAAATCAGCTACTGGTAATTACTCAGGGCTGCATCCCAGTCCATCAATAATTTTCACAACATGCCACCTCAGTTTGGACTGAGCCCAGTATAATGTGGCCTGAGAAATTACCAGTGGCTAACATTAATTCAAGCACTCCATGCAACACTTTTTGTATACTTTGGTGTGTCGTCCTAAGTGGGACGGGTATGTCCAGATGTGGGTCCGTGTACACTTTCACTGGAGCCAATCTATACCTGGCTGACGAGCACTAACGAGGGTGAAAATGGCCCTGGGTGGCTGAGATTAATGCAAGCATTCCAGCCATCATTATTTGTACGCTGCTGCTTTAAACAACCAGAGTTCATGGGTGCAATTTATTAACTCATAATTCTAGCAGAGTCCGTACTTACCGCTTTCTCGCCTAATGCTGTTCTTAATAATTGATTCCATTGCCAGGACCGCCATGGTTAAGTCACCAACAGCTCAACAAAGGGATATTCTGACAAATAAGTATGCATTTTTGTGTTCATCTAATGCTTCACACCCTACTACTGCAGTAAGCAGAGGAAATCCTGTGCACAGTTGGTGTGGTGATTTTGTTTCGCATCTTGTCACAGCGAGTAGAATTATTGGAACAATTACTTTCAACTTACACTTCTGTTTTGCCAGCGGCAAGTTTCTATCAATCGTAGCATTTTTGTTAAATGCTTGTTGATGATTGTGTTTATAAACTACATAAGCTTGTTGGATGGAAACTTTAAAAAGTGAGAAACTAAATTCACAGACAGAATTCAGACACCCCGAAGCAGTTCAGAGCTTAAAAGAACTATAGCAACAACCCATTTTATACTTGATTTGATTGCGGTACAAACAGGAGGAATTCTCACTAAATGCATTTCTTCACTCCATCTTAAAGCCCTGAGAGTTTCTTTTAAAGTTGCATTCAAGGATAACAAGGAAAAAATCGCTAACTATAAAAAGCCTATCAGTCATCTCATTTAATAAGTTCAGCACCTTAGAGGTTTCATATGATATACTGCTCCTTCAAACACCACTGCGGGGAAAATAAATTAATGGAGACTACAGCAAGATTCTGAGGCGAAAAGAAAGGGGTCATGACAGCCAAACTTAGAACAAAAAAAACAATTCACATTGTTGCTATATGTATGAATGTTCGTATTACCTCCTCTCAAAATTGAATTTCCTCACAACCACCACAATAGAGCGCTCAACAAAGCAGTGTTTTGTTGTACCAATGGGAAATGCATGGTTACAATCTGTTGATGTATATGACATATTTAAACAACGTTCTTTCAAAACATATAGGGGGTCATTCCGACCCCGGCGGGCGGCGGGCACCGCCCGCCGGGCGGAGACCGCCAGAAGACCGCACCGCGGTCAAATGACCGCGGCGGTTATTCTGACTTTCCCACTGGGCCGGCGGGTGACCGCCAAAAGGCCGCCGGCCCAGCGGGAAAGACCCAGCAACGATGAAGCTGGCTCCGAATGGAGCCGGCGGAGTTGCTGGGGTGCGACGGGTGCAGTGGCACCCGTCGCGATTTTCAGTGTCTGCCAAGCAGACACTGAAAATCTTGCGGGGGCCCTGTTCGGGGGCCCCTGCACTACCCATGCCAGTGGCATGGGCAGTGAAGGGGCCCCCAGGGGCCCCACGACACCCGTTCCCGACAGCCTCTTCCTGGCGGTGTAAACCGCCAGCCTCTTCCTGGCGGTGTAAACCGCCAGGAACAGGCTGGCGGGAAGGGGGTCGGAATCCCATGGAGGATTCCTTTGGCCAGGGGAAAACTGGCGGGAAACCGCCGGTTTCCCTTTTCTGACTGCGGCGTTGGCCAGGAAGCACCGCCAGCCTGTTGGCGGTGCTTCCGTGGTCGTATGCCCTGGCGGTCAATGACCGCCAGGGTCAGAATGACCCCCATAGTGCCTGATTTACAGTTTGTTAAAGAGGGTACTCTGTCGCAATGTCGACAGAGTAGCGTGTTTGCCAAACTGAAGGTATGCCTGCCTCATTTAATTCCTGGTGGATCTTCAGTATGTCAGCTAGGAGACCGTTGCCAACAATTAGACACAATGAAGAATGTTGGACAATTGGCCATTTGACTATCTGACTGATTTAGACCTCCAAACTATATTAGAAAACTCCCACAGGCAGAAAACCGTTAGTTTATTTTTGTTTTCCAGAAGAAAATCCCGCTTTGGGATTTTTTTTTTTTCAAATGAAAACATGTCAAAAGTTTGACACACTGCACTCTCATGTTGATTGAGTTGTTCATCAAACATTTATTATATTGACTGTAATCACAGAGACAGCAGTTTCTGCCAGTGAAACGGATGTCCACGGGGTGCCAGACATCTCTAAATCCATTTTATGGTGACTCCATCAGGTCAACAGAGTATTTTACTTCATTGCCCTGACAGAGTAAAATCCATACTCTGAAATCTAAATCAGGCTCTTAGTTCTTTTCTGGCATGAAATGGTATCATTAATTTAATAAATGAATAGGACAACGATACAATAGAACAAAAAAATAAGAAAGTTGCTTACAAGAGTAAGCCCTGCATGCAATTTCAAGTTCAATTCAGTTTAGAATGCAAATGTCCAAATTGCCACACTATTTGTCAACATGCGCAAATAGAGCATAGGTAAATGCCTCGTGACCTGGGGATGTATTACATAGTACCTCGAGCACGCAAGTGTGGTTAAGTAGGGACTTTGAATAAATATTTGGTTTACAGTGTTAATCTTACCAACTCAATCGTACATAAAGTCCCTGCTTTCTCATCTGGGCCCAGGTGACGGACCTTTTTCATAGATGAGAGTAACCAGAAGCTGCAAATCAAATAAACATATTCATCACAGTTTCGATTTCAATTCTTTGGGACTCAATGGTGGGAGCTGGTGGGAGTGTCAAACTTTTATTTCAACTCTTTTAGTAAGTAAATCTTTATTGATCATCATGAGAGAAAATCAGTCAAATAATCAGTACAAATCATTAATGACTGAACAAATGCATAAAACACTTTCCGTAAAGGAAAAGCCCCTATTCTAAGCTAGGGAGAATGAGAGAAAAATACCAGTTAGAACCTATTAAGAGCACTAAATTGAGAGGTGAAAGCATGAAGCTTTTAGAATTTCATCTTAAATCATAAAGCAGAACGTTCCGGGACAGAGGTTCAAGAAACTCAGTAGAGTCTCAGAGCAATATAGATTATGGCTAGGGAAATTAAAAGCGGTCTCTCAGAATAAATTTGAGAAATGTCTGCTATGGGCTCTGCAGAATCAGCAAGGCGTCTGAGTCAGAAGAGGTCTGAAGAGAATCTGAGGTCTACTCTAGGAAAACACATTTATAAGGTTTCATATCAATGGTTTGCAACAAGTTGTTTCCATCTTCGGTCCTCTCAGCCAATCAACACATGGTGACATCCATTGAACAGGAAACGTCTAAGTAGTCAAACGACTGCTGCTCATAGGTATTAAACCTTTAGAAAGAAGCATTCTATGTACATTTAACAAATCGAGGTATGATTCCCACTGTTCATTTATCACCAAGACAAAAACAGATCATGTTTAGACCTCTACATTACATTATGAGTTAATGGGTTTCTCACCCATCTAAACAAACAGACCTTATTGTCCGTATGAAACATTCTGCAAAAATTAAACTAAACATTTGACCACATCATATTAATTTATGGAAACTATGGGGGTCATTCCGACCCTGGCGGTCCATGACCGCCAGGGCGGAGGGCAGCGGAAGCACCGCCAACAGGCTGGCGGTGCTTCCTGGGCGATTCTGACTGCGGCGGTAAAGCCGCGGTCAGAAAAGGGGAGCCGGCGGTTTCCTGCTGGTTTCCCGCTGGCCCAGGGAATCCGCCATGGCGGCGCTGCTTGCAGCACCGCCATGGGGATTCCGACCCCCTTCCCGCCAGCCTGTTTCTGGCGGTGTCCACCGCCAGAACCAGGATGGCGGGAACGGGTGCCATGGGGCCCCTGGGGGCCCCCTAACAGGGCCCCACAAAGATTTTCACTGTCTGCTTTGCAGACAGTGAAAATCGCGACGGGTGCCACTGCACCCGTCGCACCCCTGCAACTCCGCCGGCTCCATTCGGAGCCGGCTTCATTGTTGAAGGGGCTTTCCCGCTGGGCCGGCCGGCGGTCTTCTGGCGGTCGCCCGCCGGCCCAGCAGGAAAGCCGGAATGGCCGCCGCGGTCTTTTGACCGCGGAGCGGTCTTTCGGCGGGAACCGCTTGGCGGGCGGCGACCGCCGACCGCCGCGGTCAGAATGACCGCCTATGTCTATGAGAAGGTTAATATCCAGCAACTTCCATTAAAGCATTCCATTTTAGCACATTTTTGTTATTGAACATTTTATATCTCACATTCCTGAAATAGGTCAAGGTTTTGTAAACAGAAGAGAAGAAAATGCATTCTACAGCTTTTTAACCTTAACATTGAAATCTATGAAAGCCTATTGCTCTCACTTGTGTTTAAAATGCATCTTTTATCTGAGGCCTTTATGTTATTTCTATATATTAATTGCATTACTTTTTATTATTTAGAGCATCCTCACAAGTGTGATTGTCCACTTTGTTCACCCTTGGGCACTATGGTATTACAGAAGGAGCAACAGATACTTCTGCTGCCCTTTCTGTAATACTGATACTGATAACGCTGGGGCACAGGTAGCATCTTTCCTCATAATCCCTTGAAAATGAGGGAATTACTTTGCCTCTGCACCTATGCTGTATTATGAATGTGGGTACAGAGGCAAACAGGCCTTTGGTAGGTGCATTGATGGTGCGCCACAACGAGGTGTCACATTGTCAATGCACCTCCTTAAGGCATCATTCTGAATATGGGGAAGTTGGTCCAGTATACCCTCCCCAGACATCCCCCTGTGTGTGGGTGAAGTCACTCATTGTACTTCCCTGCACTGGGTTGCCACCTGCACTGTGCAACATGGAGCGGCTTGTAAGCAACTACGTATTTCACTGAATGCATTACCTCCAGGGCAGATGTAGATTTGTGGCTGCCACGGAGGCAGCACATTAATTATGATAAGATGCCCTGTCCCTTTTGCACCTATTGCACCTTTTATAAGGGTGCTTGGCACAAACAGGGGCAGTGTGCCATGTTTATAATGGTATATATAAAAACCTTTCATAGGAATGGGACAAGTTTGGATAGGATAATCTTGTAAACTTCTTAAAAGAATCCACGTTCCACTAGAACTTCCTAGTCTTCATATCAGCCAGCACTTTTGCTCCTTCGTCTATAGTAAACCTTCCCTTTGAAGAACTTAAAGCCACCATAGTTAGAAGTTAGCTAAAATCTTAGGGTCAGAGTCATAATTTTTTCATACAACACAGGGCAGAAAACAAAGTTACTGTGCTGCATTGCAGGAAAGGGAGACACCAGCAATGCACCATGTCTGCTGGGATATGACACAGTTCTGGTGTCCCCTAGTGCTGATGCCACACCCGGCACCCTTGCAGCATGGTGGAAGGGTTCTTGCATAACAGCCAGGATTATTATTGTGCAGGAAAGGATAAACCTTCAAAAAAGCATATTCTTCTTTTTGTGAGTGCTGTAGAATGCTTGAGTGAGGTGCAAATCTTTGTACAACTGGGAATGCGCCAAAACACATGGGTGGATCCATTATCCTCTCATGCTCCACCCATGCTAAGCCACACAAGGTGGCTTTGTGGGGCTTTGTAAAGGCCAAAGGATTTTTCATTGGGGTTGTGCCATAAAAGTGATGCAACACGGGCACAAACGCTTAGTAAATATGCCAACTTACTTTTTGACTCAAATGTGTCTGCATAAGCAGGGTTGTCCAATTGACTAAAGAAAGAAGCAATAGTTCTGTGATGTGTGAGTGGTTGCATAACTATGTCCCGGATTGCTGGAATGACTAATTATGATGCTATTTAGGGTGGATGGACATCCACTAGATTATTCGCCTTTTTCTATAATGCCTCCGTTTGAGGCTAGACAGAGCATCGTTGGCTTAAATGGTAAAAGGTATGATGTAAACAGATCTAGTATTTTCGAATATTCTGAACATGGAAGAGGAAGGATGTGGAGTGCTTCCTGAGATATTTCTCAGTATGCACCTTAAGGGTCAACTCAAGGGAGGGTCTCTTCATTGTCCTTTGTAGAAATTACTTGCCAAAACCTACAGTTTTTGAACTTTGGCAACTAAGCCTCTGCTTTGAGACAAACAGGTGACAATATGAATCGTATTTTTTATTCTATGCAGGGAATCTTTATTGAGGTATTTATAGTAGTTTTCTTCTGTCATCACTCTGGAAGGAGTAACGTGTACCCCATGTCCAGGCGTAAAAGTGATTTGACAAACAATATTAAACAGTCTAATCTATCCACAGGGCCAGTGAACATTTTTTTTATGTGCTGGGTTCATGGACCCATGAGCTGAATCAAGGTTGGACTGAGACAGAAAAAAAGCCAGGGCACCAAAATAAGGGTGGCCCCCCCATTCGTGAATTAAATAGCTGAATGAGTGGGCCATGTTTGCAAATTGGGGCAGTTTTGAATGTGTAAAAAGACAATGTTTCAGTTTTTTACAATATATATGAGAATGCATAGATTTGAAGTTGCTGCAAGCATGGTTTGTGGTAATTTCAGTGAAATCAACAGTAAAAACCAGTCCACCACAACATAAAACAAGCCCATAAATAGCCAAAAAGGGCCCACAAACTGATATGTCACACCAGTCCTTAAGGCATTACCTAATTTCCCTCTAGGTGAGTCTGACCCTGAGCTGAATGTATATTTGCAAAGCCTGGCACGTGCCAGTTCCTAAGGATTTGATCAGTATGTTGACAGATATTAGGTCCTAATGATGCCCTACCTTTGCTCCCAGTCAAAACTGTTTTCAATGACATATTGGTTATCAAGCTAATTGTCGTGTTTTAGCCACCACCTAATATTGTTCTAGTACTAAAGTCAGTGATTGTTATAGAGTGATCCACAAAGGAGTCAGATGAGCCCTGGGATTGAATTTGTGTGAAAAGACATTTACCGCCAGAATTGTGAGAAGATGGATTTTGAGAAACAGTATGTGAACACAACCCTTCTTTCAGAAGCACTAATTGATGTATATTGGAAGCGGAGGCTTTGCAGGCAAATACAACTTTCCTTACCTAGTCGATCCTACGTTTTTCTGACTCCACTGGTGCTAGATGGGTTTCCTATAACTGAACAATATCTGAGTGTTTGGTGGCATGATTAGAGAGAGTCTTCTTCTGTTCACATAGTGACATAGACCCTTGACATTCAGCAATACAGTGAAAAGCATTGTAGTTTTGGGCAGTTCAGCAGGCATAATTGTACAGGGAGGATTAAGTCAAGGGTGGGGAGATTCAGATGCGAGGAGGGAGGTTAAGGGAAGTGAAGGTGGCGGGGTAGTGTAAAGTTTAGTATGATTAAGTCTCTGGATAAAGGGTACGGTTTCATTAGGATGGAAGAAAGATGTCTGGGGAGCATCAGTAGTGGCAGTTAGCATCGGACCCTACCAAGTGGAAGCACAACAAAGGGGTTCACCCCAGAATGAAAGAAGAGAGAGCGTGAGTTTACAAATTACCTCCAGGTAAACTGTTATAGTCTGAGTGTGGTTGTGTCTACAGCACTAATTTAACAGCTTGACTAACCACTACCACACAAATAAACCTGAATCTCATACATCAAATGGGGCAATCAAATAAGAAAGTACCCTTTAATTCTCTTTTAAAGAGCAATACCACGTTAATGCTTGTTTATGTTTCTGTTGACCTCATTGTTCTAGTTGGGATCCCTGACAAAAAGCCCTTCGTGCAAACTCCTCCTTCATCTTAGCTGGTCTATTTACCTCCATACCTCCATGCAAATAGGAGGGGCACCAAAGGTACTCTATATTCATGGGCTCAGATGGTTGTAGATTGATTTACAGTTGTGAATTCTTTCCTCTGCACTAGGAGAGTAATCTGAGCTTGTCCTTTCAAGTTCATGTTTAGGTTCAGTGAGGCAATGGCCTGGTAGAGGAATCAATTAGTTGCTGAGACCTGGTCGGCCAATGAGGAAACTGTCAACATGTCTCTTAAGTCTTCAGTCATACAGTGGAAAAAATATTTTTTTTCTATATGCAATCCACATACAAAACAACCCAGATAAACTGTTTCATTCCTGTCACCAGTTAATTCTTTTGTTGACTCAATTCAATAAATTCATTAACATTAGATTAGGTAATTGCCCTTTGTTAAAAAGTTAGCTGAACCTCCCCTTTAGTCCATGTAAGTAATACAGCAGGCTTCTGCCTTGTGCTGCAAGGTACACTGACCAAGTTGTCATACCCCCTTTAAATAATAGAGAATTTATGTCCCTGAATAAATGTCTGAGTTGTTGTCGCCAGTATGCCTTTTCATACGTATGGCTCACAGTGGCGTTAGATCTACCATGGTTATGGCTGTATGTGTGGAAGAACCGAGTTGTAATAGGGCAAAAATGGATGGAAAATAACTATTGACTAGCTTCTGTGTTTGGATGCATGCAACCTCATTTTCTGGTGGGATATGTCTCCTATTTCATGTCTATGCTGCAACTTGTTAATTTGCAAGTCCCCTCCCTTCTGCTGCAAGGACCAAACATAATTTTCACATCCAATAGGATAAACCTACTAGGGTCCATGGTGTCCAAGTGGTATGAGGTCATTAAGCACTTAATCTGTCAAAATGTACCTGTAATCTACAGTTGATGTGCCAAGAATCCTGCAGGCTGTTCACACCTCATCACATATGATGACCAAAGCATCAGTGGAAAGACTGTGATTTGTTAGTTGCTTAGGGAAAGAACAAACAATGCACATTACTAGTAACACCTTAAGATATTGCACCTGCTTACAACAGACAGTGGCCCCTAATCTGCCCTAGTTTCAAATGGTTTAGAATTGCAGGTTGCACTACTGATACAATGATAATCGCTTTCTGTGGGATGACAGTCGCTTCCTGTGGGATGAAGTACAATAATATTGGGAGGCCTTGCTACTTAATCTTGATAATCACCCTACTCCAGAACGCAATTCCTTTCAATTGATTATGGTTTGATTATCATAAGCAATGATCTAGTTAAATCACAAACCACCTAAACTTCTTTAATCTGTATGTTCCCCGTGTGACCTAACTATGATATCCCTAAAGACAACCTAGTCATAGTGCTTAAATGTGTCCCTATGTCACTGAAGTCAGCAGAATGTCAAAATCTTAAGCTCATAAACTTAAATGAAAGAGAAATAACTAATGTAGAAAGTTGCACTGACACCATGTAAATGTGTTTGCTTGTATTTCACAGTTTGACATGGGTGCCTTCCTAATTTAATCACATTCTAGAAGGTTAAGTTGATGTTAAAGTGTAATTTAGACTCTAAACTAATAGCCTTGTTAAAACAAATTTAGATTTCTTGTGTTTAAGGAAAGATTAATGACTTTGAAAATATGTGCAAGGGAGAACATGCAGTTCTCTGAAATGCCTAATGTAGTGCAATAACAAAGATTTTCAATTTTAAAGGAAATATTTTACTTATACTGAATATAATAATGATGAATTTATAAGTTTGCATATTATATGTGTTTTATTAACACATATAAATCAATTGCATTTTATACTTTCCTTGTGTTAGCATAACTGAGGCCTGCAGAGCTCACATTTCACAGTCATCTAAGTTTACTGAACTGTTTATTTTCACAACAGGAAGCCTTCTTTCAGATTTGTTGCCATGAGAAGCAAAGTCTCAATTGTAAAACATCTATTGTTTAACCATAGACGATCTCTAGTCAGTTGTATTTGAAATGGATGTAGTGCATGAATAGGGACTGAAATTGCATACAAATTGTTACAACCCATTGTAGTTACACGAAAAAGGAGATGTTCTCATGACAGCTCTGGGAGAGTATTGGACTGTTGCATCCTGAAGTCAGAAGATTGATTCTAATTGGATGATGCCCCTTTTTAAAAATATGAACTGACCCTAGAGGCCAATTGGAACATTTTATGTGGATTACTATATTGCTTGCTGGTCGAACTTTGCTCAGCGAAGATGCAGAAGCAGACTCATCTTGGCTTGAGAGAGACACTCTCCTGATGCTTGCTGACCAGATGCTTTCCTGGCAAAGATTCCCTGAATGTTGTATCTCTCAGAGAGGTATCTTCCTCTCTGCCATTTGCCTTTGCCCCTTGAAATGCCCTTTTAGGTTAGAATCTCCACAATGCTGACACTTATTTTAATTGTGATTGTACTTAGTGTCCTGTAGCCCGAGTTCTTCTATTTTTTCAATTTATTTGTGTTCCTTTTTGTATTTTTTTGCTTTGCCCGCATGTGATTCTCCCTACACATGTATTTCCTTAATTTGGTTAGTTGGTTATAGGGTTGACCCATGCCCAGCCAATGATTACTGACTTGATTGAATTCAAATTGACTAATTAATTGTGAAATCTGTGCACCGCATGATTTCTGTGTCTCAGATTTTTCTAATGACTTTCAGTATTATTCTTCTTTAATGCTTAGTTTTGCTAATGTTAATACGCCTGAACCTATTTCTTCGCCTTCAGCAACCCTCAGTGGTTATGTATCTATATAATTTGGTTTTGCGTATAGTATAGTCTACATGACTTTGAGCTTGTGTTTTAATAAAGCTTTGAACTACATTCCTGATTTGAGTTTTCCTTCGGTGGCCACATTGATCATGGTGTCTAAAGTTTTGTGATGGTGTTGATTCATTTGTTGATGGCTCACTACACATCTTTCTGAGACAAAGGGTCCATCGATCTTGTTGGGCATTTGATTCCTGTGAAGAATGAAAAATGCATTCATAGTTTTGGTAGCAGAGTTACAGTTTTGTCCCACAAGAGGGGGAACCATATTTTTGTTTAGTGTTTGGGAGATAGGATTAATCTCATGTTATTGCCCAGTCCAAAACTTGCCCACCCTGTAATTTTTCCCATGGTCCGTTCCAGAGATTGATGAAGCTCCAGTGTTGTGACTACAAATGACATTTTGCATGAATATATATAGGTATTTGCACTTGTGATGCTTTTTGCTCGAAGATTGCAGTGAAGGGTGATGTTGTGAAGTGTTTTACAGAGTCATCATACTCTAAGTGATTGTGGCGCTTTGTGCTCTAAAATGCCCGCAGTTGTTGTTGACAGGTCCGTCAAGGGCTAAGATCCCAGAATAACTAACAGGAGTAGAAGACACTTGGTTAATTTATTATCTGCAGTGTGGTATCTATCATGAGACGTCGTTGAGAGTGCCAGTAGTTTTCCTTGAGTGAGTGTGAGTTGTGGTTGGTATTTAGTGAATCCTGAGTGCACATGGAGAATCTATGTCAACCGGAGTGAGAATTGCTGGTCAAGTGTCACTCATTATTAAATTGAGAAAGTAATAGTCAGAAGTGTAGCCCGTACAGCTTTCAAAGTGTTTGAGTTCCTACCTGTAATGTGCAGACAGGCAGTTGGTTTTTGCTTGCACTAATTTGGATTAGGTGTGAGTGAGTGATTGTGTTAGAGACAATTGCAAAGAGATTGCAGCCACTTAGAGAATAGAGAATTGAGTGTGACGTCATTCTGTATCTCCCTGGCATTGGTTGGTGTGAAGCTACGCTAGTAATGGTGGACAGTAATGAGTTGCTATTGGTTGAGAATGGCTTGCAAAAAGTATTGTGGAATTGAGCCTTTGTAATTCCCCTTTTTTAGGATTGCAGAAGCCCAATGAAAAATACTGCATAGTTCAAGATTTGAGAAAGATGAACAAGATTGTCGTTCCATGTTGTCCTGTGGTACCAAAACCAGAAGTTATTTTATTCCAGGTTCTTTGTGAAGCGGAATGGTTTACGGTTACTGACTTGGGTCAAGCTTTCTTTTCCATTCCCCTCCATGAGGACATTCAGGGGCATATTTATACTCCGTTTGCGCCGAATTTGCGTCGGTTTTTTTTACGCAAATTCGACGCAAAACTAACTCCATATTTATACTTTGGCGTTAGACGCGTCTAGCGCCAAAGTTCATGGAGTTAGCGTCATTTTTTTGCGTGAACACCTTCCTTGCGTTAATGATATGCAAGGTAGGCATTCCCGTCTTAAAAAATGACTGCGATGCATATGCGTCGTATTTATACTCCCGGGCAAAAATGACGCCCGGGAGTGGGCGGGACTAAAAAACCCGCATTTGCGCCGGATTTTAGCGCCTGGGTCAGGGCAGGCGTTAAGGGACCTGTGGGCTCAGAATGAGCCCAGAGTTGCCCTCCCAAGCCCCCAGGGACACCCCCTGCCACCCTTGCCCACCCCAGGAGGACACCCAAGGCTGGACGGACCCATCCCAGGGAAGAAAAGGTAAGTTGTGGTAAGTATTTTTTTTAATTGTTTTTGTGGCATAGGGGGGCCTGATTTGTGCCCCCCTACATGCCACTATGCCCAATGACCATGCCCAGGGGACAGAAGTCCCCTGGGCATGGCCATTGGGCAAGGGGGCATGACTCCTGTCTTTGCTAAGACAGGAGTCCTGTTAATGGCGTCTGGGCGCCAAAAAAAAATTGCGCAAATCGGGTTAAGACGATTTTTTTGCCTCAGCCTGACTTGCCCCATTTTTGGACGCCCAAACGCCATTTTTCCCTACGCCGGCGCTGCCTGGTGTACGTGTTTTTTTTTCACGCACACCAGGCAGCGCCGGTCGGCTAACGCCATTCAATAAATACGGCGCCCGCATGGCGCTTCAGAATGGCGTTAGCCGGCGCTAATTTTTTTGGCGCAAAACTGCGCTAGCGCAGTTTTGCGTCAAAAAGTATAAATATGGCCCTCAGTTCCTTTTTGCATTTAAATCCAACAGTAATTTTTAAAAATGGTGTTGTGCTCCTCAGGGGTATACAGGATCGCCATCAGTCTTTAATCAGATTCTGAAGAAGAACTTGGATATCCTTAAAATGCCCTACCATTCGGTCTTGGTGCAGTATATTGACAACATGTTGGTTGAAACATATTCACAAGAAGCATGCAGAAGAGATCCCATAGCTCTCTTGAATAACTTAGGAGAAAATGGACATAAAGGCCCTCATTATGACCATGGCGGTAATTACTGCTTACCGCCATGCTGACTGCCGCCAACATACCACTGCCACAGCGGATTACCGCTACCCATATTATGACACACACATAGCAATCCGACAGCCCAAAGGTCAGTAATAAACTGGCGGTATTTTAACCCACACCATTACCCCAACAGAACTACGTCCACAACATTATGATCCACGAATCACCGAGGCGGACATTCAACTGCGGTAAACCATTGGCGGTACATACCGCCGCACTCAAAATGCACATACACATACAAAACAACACTACATTGGGCAATTCAAATAACACACACCTGACACCCATACACACACACCACACCTACACACCCACACCACTATAAAACACACCCACAACCCTTTACGACTAAAAACAAGCACCACAAGAGAGATAGTAAGACCACAGACAAGACCACAGTCACACACCACCATCACCTAGACACCATCCATACACCTTACATCACACACCCCAACATATCACCCCACACACCCTCACCCACACCACTCACGCTCCACCAATGGCACCACAATGACACCCCAGGTTCTCTGAGGAGGAGCTAAGGGTCATGGTGGAGGAAATCATCCAGGTAGTCCCACAGCTATTCGGATCACAGGTGCAGCAGATATCCATTGCTAGGAAGATGGAGCTATGGCAGAGAATCCGGGACAGGGTCAACGCCGTGGAACAGCACCCCAGAGCAAGGGATGACATCAGGAAGAGGTGGAACGACCTACGGGGGAAGGTGCGTTCCGTGGCAGCAAGACACCAAATAGCTGTACAGGGGACTGGCGGCGGACCCCCACCTCCTCCCCCACAACTAACAACATTGGAGGAGCAAGTGTTGGCAATCTTGCATCCTGAGGGCTGGCAGGAGTAGGAGGAGGACTGGACTCTGGTAAGTCAAATCTCTATTACTATCACCCCCCCTACCTGCATGCCATCACATATCCCCACCCCTACCTTCACTCCCATCACTCCACCACCACCCACACACCCTACCATCACAACCCACCCCTCACAATACCAAGCCCTGCATGCAACACCAATACATGGACCTCCATCACAGACCTGCATGGACACCCATCACTAAAGCATGCACACTAAAGGGAAACAGCAAGCCCACAAAATAACTACTCACACAAGGCAAAGCAGCCAGGGCAATAACAACCATAGAGGGCAACACACCCATGCACAAGATGTCACACGCAGAAACAATAACACTGCATTTACATCCCCACAGGTCCCCCAGCCACCATCAGTGGAGAGGAGGTGCCAGCAATATCCAGTCCCCCCCAGAAGAAGCCCACAGTGATGACAGCAGCTCTGGACGCCTGGATCTGGATGACCAACCTGGCCCATCAGGGATCTCCGGGCAGTCGGAAACCCAGGCACAGTCCCATAACACCACAGAGCCTCCCCCCTCAGGAAATACCAGAACAGCATCCACTCAGCGGGCCCATGCCTCTGTCCCCAGGACACATCAATCAGCATTTGTGTCCACCAATGCAGAGACCCCAGGACACCCCACAAACACAGGATGATCAGGGACCTGGGGTCAGTGGCAGTGGGCACAAGGTTCAGGGGACAGAGGCACAGGACAACAGGGAAGCTGGGAGGACTGCTGTGTGACAGGGGGAGGACAGGTCCAGGGAACCAACTCTCCAGGCGTCACTCACCAAAATCCTGGGAGCATACCACCATTCCCAGGAGACGATGGGCCAGATACTGGACAAGTTACAGAAGACCCAGCAGCTGCAGGAGGGATAGTACCTGGGGATCAGGGAGGACCTGAAGGACATCAACACCACCATGGTCACCATTGCAGGGGCGCTTGCAGACATGGGCAGCACTATGAGGGAGGAAGTGGCACACCAGGCCCCTACCACAAGCCAAACCGAAGAACAGCCCTCCACCTCCACTGCCACTTGTGGACAGGAGGCCCCGTCACAGGACCAACAGACCACCAGCATCCCTCCCCCTGCAGAAAGAGAACCACCCCACAAACGTTCCCTCCGATCCAGGCAGAAGCCAGAGACTAGTGCCAAGACCCCCCCCAAGAAATAACACTCTCCTGATTGTAACCCTTGTGTCCCACCCTGTCACCCTGTCCACCTTGAACTGCCATTGCTCCCCTTCCGATGCCCCCTCGGACAATGCATCTGTGATCCACATAGACTGGACTCTATCCTGAACTTTCCTCCACCACCAACCCAGCCCATTGCACATCCCCCTCTACTTATTAGCACTTAAATAAACACCATTTAAAAAATATAAGTATGGAGTGTGGCAAATGATTGAACTATGTATTCATTTAACAAGCTTTAAACACTGCAATACAACTGTACAATAATGTATACATAGGAATGACCTGTAGTTGGCTGCAGTCAACACACCAGGAGCCATAGTGGGGCACAGATATCTGCAAATAGAGATGCCAAAGGATACAGTAAGTGGCCATAGAAGTGGGAAAATCAGCCTGCCAGTGACAATGTCAAACACAAAACTGTCAATTAAAAGTGAAGTGACACTGTCTTACCTGTGTGTCATTGAAAGTATTGCCGAATTATTGCACTTCTGTTGTCCTCATCCTCTGTCTCCTCATCTTCACTGTCCACAGGGTCCACTGCTGCCACACACCCATCTCCAGCCTCACCCTCCTGCAGAAAAGGCACGTGGCGACATAAGGCAAGGTTGTGCAACATACAGCATGCCACGATGATCTGGCAGAACTTCTTGGATGAGTAGTACAGGGATCCACCTATTAGATGGAGGCAACAAAACCTGGCCTTCAGGAGGCTGAATGTCCTCTCTATGATTCTTCTTGTTTGACCATGTGCCTAATTGTAATGTTCCCCTGCGCTTGTCCTGGGATTCCGCACAGGGGTCAGTAGCCATGAGAGGTTGGGGTAACCAGAGTCACCTGCAAATATTGAGGGAAAACTGTTAGACACACACTAACCCTTAGGGCCCACACCATACCCATACACCAACATCCACTGGGTGGGAACCAGGGCTCACCTATTAGCCACACCCGGTGCCTCTGGAGTTGAGCCATTACATATGGGATGCTGCTATTCCTCAGGATAAAGGCATCATGCACAGACCCAGGATACTCTACATTGACATGGGAGATGTACTGGTCCACCAGGCACACCATCTGCACATTCATTGAGTGAAAGCTCTTTTGATTTCTGAACACCTGTTCATTTCTCCAGGGGGAGGGGGGTACACATGCAGTATGTGTACCATCAATAGCCCCAAAGATGTTGGGGAAATGTCCCATTGCATAGAGATCAGCTTTCACTGTGGCCAAATCCTCCACCTGAGGGAAAACGATGTAGCTGCGCATATGTTTAATCAGGGCAGACAACACTCTGGTCAGCACTATTGAGAACATTGGCTGTGACATTCCTGCTGCCATGCCCACTGTCACTTGGAAGGAGCCAGTTGCCAGGAAATGGAACACAGAAAGGACTTACACAAGAGGGGGGATCCCGGTGGGCTGATGGATAGCAGACATCAGGTCAGGCTCCAATTGGGCACACAGCTCTGTGATTGTGGCCCTGTCCAGTCTATAGGTGAGGATAATGTGCCTGTCCTCCATTGTTGCCAAGTCCACCAGGGGCCTGTACATGGGGGATGTCTCCATCTCCTATTCATCCGCAGCGGTTGCAATCTAGGGGGCAAAACCATGGGCAGCTGGTCAGTATCCCATATTTCCAAACACTACACTTCATTGCATGTTGTGACTGTTACAGTATCTTGTTGGATAAGCCCAAATGGTGCTTATGTGTACTGTGATGCAGTTAGATGCCATGGCCTGCCCACCCCGAAATGGCGTTCGCCTGACCTGTTAGTGAGGGACATTTGGAAATGAAGTCATTCCGCTGACGTTGTGCACCGTTGCAGGAGGCGGTTGAGAACCGCAATGCAACTCCTCATTGTTTACCATTGGGCCCTATGGGTTACAGTGACCAATGATGATGTACACCGGTGGTGAAGGTACGCACCTCTGCGGACGTGAACGCCATTTTCTAACTGTTCACTCACTTGCTACCTGACCTTCAACAGGAGAGGACCTACACTGCAACTGCTGCTGTGACCTGTGTCTGTAAACGACCATGGCTCATGTCACTGGGGAAAGGGCCACTGCCTTCACCGTGGCGGATTTGGAGACACTGGTGGATGGGGTCATACCCCAGTACCGATTGCTGTATGGGCCTCCAGAACAACAGGTGAGTACACTGTGAGCACGATGCATGAGGCATGAATGCATGGAATGGTGTGTGTGAGGGTGCATGTATGGTGGGCCATGTCTGTGCGTAAGGGGATGTGAGGGTTATGGTGGGCCATGAGTGTAACAGGCAGGACGGTCTGACTGATACCTTTTCCTATGTGTATTTCTTTGCAGGTCATCACCTATCAGAAAAAGGGTATATGGCGTACCATCGCCAAGGACGTGCGGACTCTTCGGGTCTACAGCAGGCAGAGCACCCACTGTCGGAAGCGGTGGGAGGACCTGAGTCGCTGGGCACGGAAGACGGCGGAGGCCCAGCTGGGGATGGCCTCCAGCGAGGAAGGGGTGTCTGTCGAACCTTGACCCCCCTGATGGCCCGCATACTGGCGGTGGCCTATCTGGAGCTGGATTGGTGCTTGGGGGCATCACAGCAGCCACAAGGGGGTGAGTACAGTGCCCCAATATACTACTTGCGCGTGGTGGGGCGGCATCCGGGTGGGGATGTGGGCCTGTGGGTGCCCCTAGGCCAGGCCGAACATTGCAGGGTAGGTCCCATGTTGGGCAGGGTTTGATGTAAACTTCCTTCAACCAAGCTGGTAGGCAGCCACTACTGGGCAGGGGTCTGTGGGTCTCAGGTATGCTGCAATTGGCGTTAGGTGTCCCTGTCCATGGGCTGGTGACTAGCATTGTGACTGGTAGTGCATTGCCTAGTGCGTAGGGCTGTTCCCTGTGAGTGTGTGTTGTGTACGCCAACAGTGGTGTTGTTGCGGCCATTGGCCAAGTGCATCCTTTGTCTCCCCCCCCTTTTTGTTTTGTCACCCTGTCCTTATGTGCATTAGCATCATCTGGCGGAGTAGCAGAGGCACCGGCGACGGGGAGAGCTGCATCCCACAGGGCCCAGGAGGCCGAATCCACCGACAGTGAGAGCACCAGTGGGACAGAGGGCGAGGGGAGCACCACGGTGGAGACTGGAGTTGACACTTCTGACAGTGATACCTTCTCCGATGGAAACTCCCTAGTGGTGGCTGACTCCTCAGTGCCAACTACAAGTACAGCCGCCACCCCTTTTACCAGCATTGCCATCCCAGCAGCCCTTCAGCATGTTTCCCGTGCCCCCTCACCCCAGAGGGTGGGCATCTCCTTTGCCCCAGGCACCTCAGGCCGTGCCCCAGTTAGCCCTGCTTCCCTGAGTGAGGAGGCTATTGACCTTCTGCGATCCATCTCTGTTGGGCTGTCAACCATTGTGAATGCCCCTCATTGGGAGTCACCACCCCCACATCCATGCACACGTCCCCTGTGTCCTCTCCCACTGTGTCTGTGCCCCCTCCTCCCAAAGTACCCAAAAGCAAGCACTCAGAGACCCAACAGCCATCCACCTCATTACAGCATCCAGCCCATACACCTGCACCCAAAGTCAGCAAACAGACACCTCCTACAACCACTTCCTCTTCCTCCACTCCCAAACCTTCACCCTCTTGCCACCCCAATGTCCCTAAGAAGCTTTTCCTCTCCACCGTTGACCTCTTCCCTACCACCCCCCTGTCCTTCATGTCAGGCCAGGGTGGTCAGAACCCAGGCATGCACCTCAGCCACCCAGTCCACGGCCACAGTACTGTTGACAGCTACTGCAGATGTGAGAGGATCCAGGGCACCAGGCAGCCACATTGAAAGGGAGCCTGCACCAGGTGCTTCAAGGAAGGGCAAAGAGGCACCACCACCTGCTACAGGGAAGGGCAAGGAGGCACCACCAGCTGCGTCTAGGAAGGGCAAGGAGGCACCCCCAACTGCTACAGGGAAGGGCAAGGAGGTACCACCAGCTGCGTCTAGGAAGGGCAAGGAGGTACCCCCAGCTGCTACAGGGAAGAGCAAGGGGGCAAGCCCCGGCTGCTGACAGGAAGGGCAAGGGGCCTGCACCAGCATGCAGGAAGGACAGGAGGCATGGTGCTGGGACTCCTTTGGAGCCCCCACCACCAACCATGGTGGTTCAGCCATCCGAGGCTGCAAGGTTGGGGCCCCCCACCACTGGCAGCACCGCCATCAGCACCGCCACTGACACCACTGAGCAGCCGTCACCGCCAGCGGGCAGTGTGTAGTCTTGCATCCATGGGCTGCTGTGTGGCCTGTGCCCTGAAAAATCCTGTGGGTCTGACACCCAAGTGAGAGACTGTGACCTTGCACTCTCCAAGATCTGCATCACAGGGCACAATGCCCCCTCCAGAACCAGTGGCGAAGCCATCCACTCACCCTATCCTTCCCAAGATGATGCACACTGGGCACAAAGCCCCCTCCAGAACAAGTGGAAGAAGCCATCCACTTAAGAGACTGTGGCCTTGCACTCTCCAGGACCAAGCAGTGGGCAAACCACCCACTTGAGAGACTGTGGCCTTGCACTCCCCAGTACCAAGCAGTGGGCAAACCACCCACTTGAGAGACTGTGGCCTTGCACTCCCCAGAACCAAGCAGTGGGCAAACCACCCACTTGAGAGACTGTGGCTTTGCACTCCCCAGGACAAAGCACAGGGCATGTTGCCTCCTCCAGGACCAGTGGCATTGTACCATCTTCCGGCTGAGGTGCCCTCATTGCCCGTACCCCTGAGGTGCCTGTGTATTTTCGACCTGATGCCCCTGAACTGTTCTCTCCGTGTTGTTGTAGCAGTGAGGTGGGGCCTTGTCCTATGTATTTTGGCCCCGTGGCCCACGGACATTGAGGACTGGGCAGTGTCCCTACATTTGTTAATATGTATATACCTTTGTATTTTAATGCACTTATTCATAGCATTTTATCGTTTTACACTCATTTTCTTCAAATCATTTTGTCCTTGCATTATTCCTGAGGGGTACAGGGTGAATATGTAATGTTAGTGCATCTGGTTGTGTGGATGGTGTTGGGGTAGTGGGGTTGCATGTGTGTGTCACTCTCTATTTCCTCCCCCCTCCCTTGTGTGCTAGGCAGCAATACTCACCGTGGTCGTCTTCACCGGCATTGATGTTCATAATGCAGCAGAAGGAAGACGAGCATGGGGAATGTGTGTAACTCGGGCTCCATGGCGTTGTGGTTGTTCCCAGAGTCTCCACAGGTGAGTCCTTTGACTTCTGAGATCTGTTTCCATCAGGCTTTTGATGTCATTGGTACTACCCCAAAAAAGGTGGCGGATAGGCCGGTCATAATAGAGTGACCGGTACATTGTCTTCTGCCTGGCTGTTGGCTGTTGGCAGTTAGCGCTGTGGTGCTTGTTGATTCCGCGGTGACAGTCGGTGTGTTAAAGTGGCTTTCTGTCTGAGTGGCTTCCGCCGTGGTAATAATTCCATTTTTTGTAATGAGGACCAAAGTTTTCTCAGCACAGTTACAGCTCTATAAAGAGGAAATCTGATACTTAGGTCACCACATTGAGAAAGGTGCAAGAAAAGTATCCCAAGAGAAAACTTCAGCAATTACACAGGTGAATTTCCCAGTTACTCAGAGGGAAGTTAGAATGTTCCTAGAAATGCTTGGCTACTGCCGCCAATGGATTCTGAATTTTTCCCTTTTGGCCAAGCTCTTGCAGAGATTGATACACAAGGATGTGTCTGATCTCCACCATTTGATGACGAATGCATGAAAGACTTTACTGAGCTGAGAGGAATCTTGTGCCAAAGCTCAGCTCTGGGGATGCCAAAATACAAAAAATGTTTTCTTTGTTTTTTTGTGAGAGGGATGGATATGCTCTCTCTGTTTTGACACAGTTACATGGAAGTGCCAACAAGCCTGTGGTCTATTTTTCAGCCACACTTGATCCTGTAGGTGCTGCATTACCCAGCTGTTTAAAAGCTGTCACTGCGCTAAGAGTCAGTTGTGAGCAGTGCGAAGGCATTGTTATGGGCCGCCCACAGGCCGTGTTTATTCCCCATATAGTGGAGATTTCGCTTACCCTTACCAAAACCAAACATTTAACATGTGTTCGTCTGACCCACTACGATCAAGTGATTCTCAGTTCTCCAAATGTAAACCTAAAAATATGAAATATTTTAAATATTGCAACTCTTTTGCGAGATCCCGTTGAAAATGCAGGAAAAGATGAGATTGACGTTGAGCATGACTGTCTTGATGTGACTGAACTGTGCACGAAACCAAGACCCAATGTTCAAGATGTCCCTTTGGACAAAAATGACTATGGTGGTCATTACAACCCTGGCGGACGGTGTTAAAGCGGCGGTAAGACCACCAACAGGCTGGCGGTAAAAAATGTGGAATTACGACTGTGGCAGAAACCGCCAACAAAGACAGCCACTTTAACACTCCGACTGCCAAGGCGGTACAAACAAAGAGCGCGGCGGTCACCGCCAACAGACAGCGGAGGACAATGTACCGCCCACACTATTATGACAGGCCAATCCGCCACCTTTTACGGGGCGGATTCACCGCTGATAAAAACACGGCGGAAACAGGAATTTCGAAGGGAAAACGAAGGGAAAACGCTCACCTCTACACACTCCACGAGAAAGGAGGACACTATGGACCCGGAACTCCAAATCCTACCAGCGATAGTCTTCCTGCTCCTGTACCAGGAGCACGAACGCCAGCGGCGAATACCGCGGTGAGTACTGCACCTACGACACAGGGGGGGGGAGGCAAAAACCAGGGACACACACACACGCAACACCCCCACCCTCACCCACTACTACACACACACTAATACATATCTATACATTATAGTTACACCTCCAAACCCCCCGGAAGAATGCAAAGACAAAAGGAAATGAGTGTAACCATTGTAATATATTAAAATGCAGTACGCAAAAATATACATATATACACCATTAACAAAATATACACCAAGAATAGTAGTCCAGGTATTGCACCATTCATAGTCCGTGGACCACTGGGCCCAAAATGCATGGGCGAGGCCCACACTCGATACCAGATCAAAACAGAGAGAACACTGCAGGGGCATCAGATAGAAATACAACAGGCACCTCAGGGGGAAGGGAAGGGGGGGGCACCTCAGCCGGATGAGTGCACGATGCCAGATCCACGAGGGGGCTCCATGCCCACTGCTGTATCCTGGGGAGTGCAAAGCCACAGTCTCTCAAGTCTCTACAGTGGGTGGTTTGCCCACTGCATTATCCTGGGGAGTGCAAAGCCACAGTCTCTCAAGTCTCTACAGTTGGTGGTTTGCCCACTGCTGCATCCTGGGGAGTGCAAAGCCACAGTCTCTCAAGTCTCTACAGTGGGTGGTTTGCCCACTGCTGCATCCTGGGGAGTGCAAAGCCACAGTCTCACAAGTCTCTACAGTGGGTGGTTTGCCCACTGCTGCATCCTGGGGAGTGCAAAGCCACAGTCTCACAAGTCTCTACAGTGGGTGGTATGCCCAGTGCTGCATCCTGGGGAGTGCAAAGCCACAGTCTCTCAAGTCTCTACAGTGGGTGGTTTGCCCACTGCTTTATCCTGGGGAGTGCAATGCCACAGTCTCTCAAGTCTCTACAGTGGGTGGTTTGCCCACTTCTGCATCCTGGGGAGTGCAAAGCCACAGTGTCTCATGTGGATAACAGTCCCCACTGGTTCTGGAGGGGGACAGGTGCCCAGAGTGCTTCATCCTGTGAAGGGCAGAGGTAGTGGATGCATGACTCCACTGGTTCTGGAGGGGGAGTGGTGCCCAGAGTGCTTCATCCTGTGAAGGACAGAGGTAGTGGATGCATGTCTCCACTGGTTCTGGAGGGGGACTGGTGCCCAGAGTGCATCACTCACCCCGTGACGGTCCCAGTTGCGTCAGTGCCCCTGCTGCTTATGGGCTAGCGGTGCTTGATTTGGTGGTGCCCTGTTCAGCGGTGCTTGAGTTGGCGGTGCCCTGTTCAGCGGTGCTTGAGTTGGCGGTGCCCTGTTCTGCGGTGCTTGAGTTGCCGGTGCCCTGTTCAGCGGTGCTTGAGTTGCCTGTGCCCTGTTCAGCGGTGCTTGAGTTGCCGGTGCCCTGTTCAGCGGTGCTTCAGTTGCCGGTGCCCTGTTCAGTAGTGCTTGAGTTGGCGGTGCCCTGTTCAGCGGTGCTTGAGTTGGCGGTGCCCTGTTCAGCGGTGCTTGAGTTGGCGGAGCTCTGTTCAGAGGTGCTTGAGTTGGCGATGCCCTGTTCAGCGGTGCTTGAGTTGGCGGTGCCCTGTTCAGCGGTGCTTGAGTTGGTGGTCCTTCATGGCCCAGCAGGTCTTCTGCTGGGGGTCCTTCATGGCCCAGCTGGGCTGTGGCTGGCGGGGCCCTCCTGGGCAGCTGGGATGGGACTGGCGGGGCCCTCCTGGGCAGCGGGGATGATGGCAGTCTTCTCCGCTGTGCTGCTCTTCCCAGACTTGCTGGGTTTATTGTGGCCCTTCCCCACCTTGGGAGGTGTCACAGCTGAGTCCACACTCCCACCGGGACCCCTGGGAGCGGCTTGGGTGGCTGGAGTCTTCCCCCTCTCCCGCCGGGCACTGGCCATCTTCTGGTGCTTCACAGGGGGGGACTGGCTGTGCTGTGGCTCCGTGCCACACTGGCTGTCCTGGTGGCTGGTTCACTCCACATACCTGTGACTACAGGCACCACTGGTCCCGGAGATGTTGTGGCTGAGGTGCTAGTTCAGGACCTATGAGATGGACGGGGGGAGGTGTCGGAAAAAGGTCAAGGCTGGACAGGAAAAGTTTTTTGGACACACTGGGACGGATAGCTGGAGGGGGTTTGGGAGTGGAGGAAGAGGTGGTGGTAGTAGGAGGGGTACGTTTGGTGACTTTGGGTGCAGGTGCATGCGCTGGAGGCTGTCGTGAAGTGGATGGCTGTTGGGTGTGTGTGTGCCTGCGTTTGTGTATCTTGGGAGGGGGCGTCACAGACACACTGGGAGAGGACACAGGGGACATGTGAATGGTAGTGGGGGTGGTGACTGCACGTGAGCGGGTTGTGCTGGTGGGTGTGCTGGTGAGGGACGTAGTAGCTGTAGAGGTAGTGCATGCAGGTGTGTATGTGTAGATGAGACTGGGAGGGAGGAGGGAGACGATGACGAGGGAAACACAGTGGAGGCAGTGGATGTTGATGTGTCTGCATGTGTGTGATGCTTGTGTGAGTGCCTGTGTGATGTGTGGTGCTTATGTTTGCCTGAGCTTCCCTTGTGTGGTGAGGTGTGTGCAGGCAGGTCTGATGGTGTGCTTGGGATAGGCAGAGGTACAGGGGATTGGGTCTGGGTGGAGGAAGTTGGAGGGGGGAGGCTAGACACAGGGACAATGGCTGCCATCAGTGCTGAGGCCAGAGTTTGAAAGGCTCTGTGAAGGGCCGCCTGACCAGAATGAATGCCCTCCAGAAATGCATTTGTTCGTTGCAACTGCCTTTCTACACCCTGGATGGCATTCAAAATGGTAGACTGCCCAACAGTGAGTGACCTGAGGAGGTCAATGGCCTCCTCACTGAGGGCAGCAGGGGTGACTGGGGCAGGGCCTAAGGTGCCTGGGGCGAAGGTGATGCCCACCCTCCTGGGTGAGCGGGCATGGGGCGAAGGCTGAGGGGCTGCTGGGAGGGCGGTGCAGGTAGGGGTGGTGGTGGCTGTACCTGTAGATGCGGGGGGCACAGATGTTGCCGCCACCACAAGGCAGCTCCCATCAGAGGACGAGTCTGTGTCGCTGGTCTCAGCTCCTGTCCCCGTCGTGGAGCTCCCGTCGCCCTCCGTCTCACTGGTGAATTCTGAGTCCGTAGTGTGGCCCTCCATGGCTATGTGGGATGCAGCTCCATCGTGCTCCGGTGCCACTGCTCCTCTGCCTGATGATGCTAATGCACACAAGAACAGGGAGACCACAAAAAGGGGGGGCGGAACAGAAGAAAGACATGTTGAATGCATGGATTACCGCTACTGTTGGCGGACAAGACAGACACAGAAGCCCCCTGCACTTCGCCGCGCTCTTGGGCTCTACAGTGCAATTCCTGGAAAAATGGCCTACAAGGCTATGGACGACATCTGCACACATAGATGACACAGGGGCATGAATAGCTGGACTTGGCACTCTACAGAGGTGGGGTGGGGGGCCACAGGGCCATGCCTTACGGAGGGTCCTAGCCTACGGAACTCGCCCTGGCCTAGGGAAACCCACAGCCCTCCTCCCCCACCCAGACAACTCCACTGCGCGCAAAGTCAGCAGAATGAGAGTGTATTCATCCCCTTGTGTCTGCTGTGATGCCCTCAAGCGCCCATCCAACTCCAGGTAGGCCACCGCCAGGATCCTGAACATCAGGGGGGTCATGGTTCGACAGGCACCCCTCCCACGTTGGAAGGCCATCCCCAGCTGAGCCTCCGCCGTATTCTTGCTCCAGCGGCGAATGTCCTCCCATCTTTTCCGGCAGTGGGTGCTCCGTCTGTGGTAGACCCCCAGGGTCCTGACGTCCTTGGCGATGGCACGCCAAATATCTTTCTTCTGGTGGGCGCTGACCTACATGAAATGTACAGATGAAGAAGAGAAGTCATTACCAACTGCACCGTCAAAGTGAGTGGCCCCCATCCCTACCCTTGCCACGTGGCACATGCACCCACCTTCTTTCATGCACGCAGAATTCTGCCCCCTTCCTTCTTACATCCAGCCCTCTCCACACAGGCATAGCCCATATAACATGCTCCCTGTGTACTTACCTGTTTGTCTGGAGGACCGTAGAGTAGCGTGTACTGGGGGAGGACCCCATCAACGAGCTTCTCCAACTCCTCCGATGTGAAGGCAGGGGCCCTTTCCCCAGATGCACGAGCCATTGTCTCTTCCAGACTGAGGTCACAGCAGCACTTGCAGTGTAGGTCCTCTCCTGTCGAAGATCAGGTATCGAGTGATTAAACAGATAGAAAATGGCTGTCACGTCCGCGGCGGTCACGTCCGCTGCGGTGCGTTCCATCACCGCCGGTGTACATCGTCATTGGCTCCTGGGACCCATAGGGTCCAATGTTAACCAATGCAGCATTGCGCCGCGGTCTCCGACCGCCTACCGCGACGGTGTACAACGCCAGCGCAGTTACCTCACATCCCATTGTCCCACTTTAGAGGTCAGGCAGCCGCCATTTCAGGGGCCCACATGGCCTAATTTCCAACTGCATCACACATACCTAGGCCTAGTCTCAACACCCATACAAGCCACATTTTGTGTATGATTGGTATTCTGTGTAAACTGTGGGTATGTACCTCTGAGTTGTTTGACTCTGTGGTCGCTGTTGTCCCTCATAGGCACCGTCCGCTGGGACATGTGAGGAGATGGCGGAATCCTCCGGTGTACTGACCGCTGGTGGACCTGTCGACAATGGAGGAAAGACATTTGATAATCACCTACAGGTTTGACCGTGCCACAATCCAGGAACTGTGTACCCAGTTGGAGCCAGACCTGATGTCAGCAATCCGCCATCCCACAGGAATCCCCCCTCAAGTGCAGGTGCTATCAGTGCTCCATTTCCTTGCAAGTGGGTCTTTTCAAACAACTGTGGCCATGGCATCAGGTATGTCCCAGCCTATGTTTTCAAACGTATTGTCCAGAGTGCTGTCTGCCCTGCTGAAACACATGCGGAGCTACATTGTTTTCCCTCAGGTAGAGGATTTGCCTACAGTGAAAGGTGACTTCTATGCCCTAGGACATATCCCCAACATCATAGGTGCCATTGATGGGACCCATGTGGCTTTGGTCCTCCCCCACAGGAGTGAACAGGTGTACAGAAACCGGAAGAGTTATCATTCCATGAATGTACAGATGTTATGTTTGGCAGACCAGTATATCTCCCATGTGAATGCCATGTTCCCTGGCTCAGTGCATGACACCTACATCCTGCGGAATAGCAGCATCCCTTATGTGATGGGTCAACTCCAGAGGCACAGTGTGTGGCTATTAGGTGAGCACCTGGAAGCAAGAAAGTGGGGATGGTTGTCTGGAGTTGTCCCTACAGGTTAGTGTGTGTCTAACAGTTGTCCCTCGCCATTTGCAGGTGACTCTGGGTACCCCAACCTGTCATGGCTACTGACCCCAGTGAGGAATCCCAGGACCAGGGCAGAGGAACGCTACAATGAGGCCCATGGGTGAACTAGGAGGGTGATCGAGCAGACCTTCGGCCTCCTGAAGGCCAGGTTCAGGTGCCTGCATATGAGAGGTGGATCCCTATTCTACTCACCAAAGAAGGTGTGCCAGATCTTCGTGGCCTGCTGTATGCTTCACAACTTGGCTTTGCGACGACAGGTGCCTTTTCTGCTGGAGGATGGTCCAGATGGCGGTGTTGTGGCAGCTGTGGAGCCTGTGGACTGTGATGAGGATGAAGCAGAGGAAGAAGACATGCAGAACAGGGAATCAGTGATCCAGCAATATTTCCAGTGAAACACAGGTGAGAATACATTCCTGCCTACTACATGTACTTTTATAATACCACCTCTATCCTGTCTGTCGTTTTCACCCAGTGTATGGTCACTGAGTTGTCACCTTCCCTTACGGTTTCACAGATGTGGGTCCCAATGTGTGTCATCTGCTTAGATTCCTCATGGACTAGAGCTGTGTGACATAGGTATGTTGACATGACTATTCCAAGAACATTTTGTCACTGTAATTGCAAATACACTATTTCGAAATCACAGACAGACTCCAGATCTTTTTGTGCTTTAGGTGTGTTTATTTAAATGCAAAATATTGGAGGGGGAAGTTAAATGGTGAGTGGTGATGGTGGAGGAGTGTCCATGGCAGAGTCCAGTCTATTTGTCTCACAGGTGCATTGCCCATATGGGCATAGGAAGCGGAGGTAGGGCAGTTTAAATATGGACAGGGTGACAAAGTGGGACAGTGGGATGACAATCAGGGTGGTCTCATTTCTTGGCGGGGCTCTTGGCATGATGCTCTGTCTTGTTCCTGGATCTCAGGGACCATTTGCGGGGTGGTTCTCCGTCTGCAGGGGGTGGGGTGCTGGTGTGGTGGTCCTGTGGCGGAGCGTCCTGTCCACTAGCGCCGGCGGAGGTGGTTGGCAGTTCATCGTCCATGCTAGTGTCAGGGGCCCCTTTGTAGTGCCACAGTGTCCCTCCTGGTGTTGAGTACTTCCTTCGGCACCCCTACGATGGTGCCCAGGGTGGAGCTGATGGTTCTGAGTTCCTCCTGCATGCGCTGGGTCTCCTGAAGCTTGGCCAGGACTGTTGCCATAGTCTCCTGGGAGTGGTGGTATGCACCCATGATGGAGGAGAGGGCCTCGTGGAGAGTGGATTCCCTTGGCCTGTCCGCCCCCTGTCACACGGCAGCCCTCCCAGTTCCCCTGTGTTCCTGGGCCTCCGTCCCCTGGACTGTGTGCCCACTGCCACTGCCCCCAGGTCCCTGTTGTTGTTGGGGTGGTGGGTTATCCTGGGTTCCCTGTAGTGGTGGACACACAGCTGATTGAAGTGTCCTAGGGATGGAGGTATGAGCCCGCTGGGTGGGTGCTGTGCTGGTGTTTCCAGAGGGGGGAAGGTCTGTGGTGGCTTGTGCCTGTGTGAGAGGAACCGACTGTCCCGAGGCTCGCGATGGTCCGGGCTGGTCATCTAGATCCAGTTGGACAGAGGTGCTGTCATCACTGTGGGCCTCTTCTGTGGGTGGAGTGGACATGTCTGGACCCTCCTGTCTGGTGACGTTGGGTAGTGGTCCTGCAGGGGTGTAAAGGCATGATTATTGCATCTGTGTGTGTCATGGTGTGCAATGGGTGGGTGACCTTGTACCCCAGTGCTGGCATTCCTGTGTGTGAGCTTGTGTGATGATGGTTTAGGGGGGTGTATGGGTATGTGCAGTGGGCATGCTTTAGTGATGGGTGTCCATGCTTTGTTGTTGCATGCTGGGCTTGGTGTTGGGATGTGTGGTTTGTGATATTGGTACATTTGTGAGGAGTTGGAGTGATAGGGGTGAGGGCGAGGGTGGGGGTATGTGATAGCATGCAGATAGGGTGAGGGATGTAATAGTTAAGATTTGACTTACCAGAGTCCATTCCTCCACCAACTCCTGCTAGGCCCTCAGGATGCAGAATCGGCAAGACCTGCTCCTCCCATGTTGTTAGTTGTGGGTGAGGAGGTGGGGGTCCGCCACCAGTCCGCTGAACCGCCTGGTGGTGTCTTGAGACCATGGAACGCACCTTCCCCCGTAGGCCATTCCACCTTTTCCTGTTGTCCTCCCGATTTCTTGGGTGTTGTCCCACTGCGTTGACCCTGTCGACTATTCTTCGCCATAGCTCCATCTTCCTTGCAATTGAGGTGTGCTGCACCTGGGATCCAAGTAGCTGTGGCTCTACCCATACGATTTCCTCCACCATGACCCTGATCTCCTCCTCCGAGAACCTGGGCTGGCTTTGCCTTGCCATGGGGTGGTGTAGGTGATGTGTGGGGTGGTGTGTGTGGTGATAAGTGTGGTGATATGTAGTGGTGTGTTGTGTGAGGTGCGTGGAAGTTGTGTGGGTGATGGTGTTGTGTGCCTGTGGATGCTAGTTTGTTGATGGTGGTGTCTCTCTCTGGACTTTGTTCGTGATTTTTGGTCATAGGGGTTTGTGGGTGATGTGGGTGTGTGTTTATATTGTATTGGGTGTGTTGGAGTGGTGTGTGTATTTCAAATTGTCCAATGTGGCTGTGTTTTGTAAGAGTGTGTGTATTTGGAGCGCGGCGGTGTGTACCGCCAATGGAATACCGCAGTTGAAAGACCGCCACGTGGATTCGTGTGTCGTGATAGTGTGGGCGTATTTCTGTTGGCGTGGCGGTGGAGGTTTTGTTTTCGCCAGTTTATCACTGACCTTTGGTGTGGCGGACTTGTGTGGGTGTCTGAATTTTGGCGGATTCCGAGCAGTGGGTCATAATGACCGGAGCGGAATTCCGCGGCCGCGGCGGTGTGTTGGCGGTCTTCTGCACGGCGTTAAGCGGCTTTTACCGCCAATGTTGTAATGACCCCCACTGTCATTTTTTATTGATAGCTCCTGTTTAAGAGATTCTGAAGGTGCCCTGAAAGCTGGTTATGCAGTTTGCACAGCAGGTGTGATAGAAGCTTCTTGGCTTTGAGGAGTCTTTTCTGACCAATTAGCCAAAATGACTGCTGTTACTAAAGCGTGCTGTATTTCTGAAGAGCTAAAAGTGACCAAAGTCATTGATAGTCAATATGGGTTTGGTGTTGTTCATGACTTTGGACAGTTGTGGTCCCAAAGAAACTTCATGACCTCTTCTGGATCACCTATATGGGACGTGACAAAGTATATCAATTTCTGAAAGCATTAGGATTACCTGTGAAAATTGCAGTGGTAAAATGTGCAGCTCACTAGAAATCGAATGATTATATTTCTATTGTGCCTTGCATTGCACTTCATTGAATGAAGAATTGATCTATGGAAGTGACGATGAGACTATTCAAAGTCTTTTGATGACAGGCATTGATACTTGGGAAGAAGTCAAAAGATTACAGGATGGAGTGACAGAAGAAGAAAAACAGGGATGGAACAGAGCAGGATGTGTCCAGAGGAATGAGGATGATGTTTGGGTTTCGAGTGAAGTTAAAGCAGTGTTGCCAAAGAACCCACTGTACCCAATTGCAAGATACTACCATGGACAGGCTCACATTGATAGAGATGCAATGACTAGAACATTCAGACAAACATGGCACACTCCTAGATTCAGGTTGGTTGCAAATGTGTCACAGATGTGTAACATGTCAGCAGATAAATGTAGGGAAATGCACAGTTGTCGCAATGAGTCACATAGGTGGATTCGGAGGACCTTTCAACTGAATGCATATGGATTTCATTGAATTGGCAGTATGCGATGGGCTGAGATACATGTTAGTGATGGTGTGTGTTTTCTCCCATTGCCCAACTAGAAGAAATGATAGCCACACAGTTGCAAAACTGCTATTGCGGGAGTTGATACCTCGATTTGGTTTTCCAACTTCGCTGGAATCAAACAGACAAACTTATTTCAATAGTGAGATCCTTAAATTATTCTGTGAGGCATTACAAACTGAGCAAAAATTGCATTGCAGTTACAGACCAGAACCCTCAGGTCTGATAGAGCAGATAAATGGAACACTGAAGTCTCAACTGACAAAAGTAAGGGCATCTACAACACTGAAATGGCCAGATGCATTTCCTCTTGTTCTGATGTGTATACGCAGCACACCCGACAGAAAGACAGGCTTGTCACCTCACAAGATCGTTATGGGGTGAGCTATGAGATTGTCAGCTGTGCTTTTGAATTCTCTTGTGAACATTACAGAAGACTTAGGGGGTCATTCTGACCCTGGCGGTCATTGACCGCCAGGGTCAACGACCGCGGGAGCACAGCCAACAGGCTGGCGGTGCTCCCAAGGGCATTCTGACCGCGGCGGTCCCGCCGCGGTCAGAAACGGAAAACCGGCGGTCTCCCGCCGGTTTTCCGCTGCCCTGAGGAATCCTCCATGGCGGCGCAACTTGCTGCGCCGCCATGGGGATTCCGACCCCCTCACCGCCATCCTGTTCCTGGTGGTTGTGACCGCCAGGAACAGGATGGCGGTGAGGGGTGTCGTGGGGCCCCTGGGGGCCCCTGCAGTGCCCATGCCAATGGCATGGGCACTGCAGGGGCCCCCGTAAGAGGGCCCCTAAAAGATTTTCAGTGTCTGCCATGCAGACACTGAAAATCGCGACGAGTGCTACTGCACCCGTCGCACCCTTCCCACTCCGCCGGCTCCATTCGGAGCTGGCTTCCTCGTGGGAAGGGGTTTCCCGCTGGGCTGGCGGGCGGCCTTCTGGCGGTCGCCCGCCAGCCCAGCGGGAAACACAGAATAACCGCGGCGGTCTTCTGACCGCGCAGCGGTATTCTGGCGGCTCCCGCCGGCACCGCGGTTACCGCGGCCGGCGGGAGTCAGAATGACCCCCTTAGTTCTGAATTATTACGAAGGACTAGCTGATGTGGTTTGTTATTTATCTCGCCAAGTTGGAGAAGCAACTGCGCAACCGCAACAAGAAATTTGTCATCACCTGACTCCTGCCACTTTGATGCTGGTGAAGAAGCATGTAAGAAAGACATGCATGAAGCTGCATTGGAAAGGGCTGTAGCATATTGTTCTGGTCACAACGACAGCTGTGAAGTATGCTGGTTCTCGGAACTGGGTCCATGTGAGCCAGAAATACAAAGTTCCAAGTCCTCTTGATGAAACAGTGTCTGTTCCTGAACGGTCGTTACACAGAGAAAAAGGGTCCAAGTTAGTGAAGATTTGGGTCTGGATGAGTGGCTATTGCAGAGCATACACAGTCTTGTAAAAATGTGAGCACGTCAACAGCAGTTGAAGGTACAGAAGGGTTGAGACAGAGTCAGACAATTCCTGCTAGCTCAGATACAGTTGAAATACCAGTAGTACAAGAGAAAAGAGTTGTTACCAGAGATCAGTAGCCTGAGAAAAACCCAGAGCCAGTGACAAAAGTGTCACCAACTATTGCTGAAGTACCCGAAGAATCAGAGCAAAGTAGTAGTGAAATTAAAGGTCATGTGACAAGGAAGTCAAAAAGAAAAAGAGTGGCAAGTTGCAGATCCTCTGCTCCAGAATGGACTTATTTCACAAATGATGAATGGGAGAAGGAGTTTGTTGCGTTTTCTGTTCATAATTCAAATCCAGCTGAACATTTTGGAACTTGAGATTGCTTTTGAACTGAACTTTGAAATCTCTTTGCCGCTTGATGAACAGACTATGGCCCTCATTACAACCCTGGCGGTCAAAGACCGCCAGGGCTGTTTCGAGGGTAGCACCGCCAACAGGCTGGCGGTGCAACCCTTGGGATTACCACTGCGACGGAAGCACCGCGGTCACACTGCCGGACCGGCGGTTTACCGCCACGTTGGTCCCGGCGGCTGTAATCCTCCAGGGCAGCGCTGCTTGCAGCGTTGCCCGGGGGATTACGAGTTCCCCTCTCGCCAGCCTTTTCATGGTGGTAGGAACTGCCATGAAAAGGCTGGCGGAAAGGGGAGTCGTGGGGCCCAGGGGCCCCATGGAGCTGATACAACTGCACCCGTCGCACCGCTGCAACAACGCCGGCTCCATTTGGAGCCGGCTCCTGTGTTGCGGCCGAAGGAGAAAAGAGCAAAGAATAAGCAGACAATAAGAGGAGATAGAAACGGAAAAAATGAGAACCATTTATTATTGTAATCTCAAGAAAATTGAGAATTACATCAGACCTTATCAAAATTCTGAATTGACTCATTGAAATGAGAATTTGGCCTTTTTGTGATGGGATATTTTGCCATCAAAGGAGGGGCTGATAGAGCATACATTTTAGCTCTGTCTCTCATGTCACTGAAGTCAGCAGACTGCAAAAAGCTTAAGCTCATAATCTTAAATGAGAGAAAAAAGGAATGTAGACAGCTGCACTGACACACATTTTCAATGTGCTATTTGATAGTTTGATAAAGGTTCCTTTCTAACTTAATCACATGCTAGAAGGTTGAAATTGATGTTAAAGTGTAAGTTAGACTCTAAACTAATAGCCAGTGTTGAAACAAATTTTGATTTCTTGTGTTTAATGAATGATTAATGACTTTAAAAATATGTGCAACAGAGAAAATGCAGTTCTCTGTTATACCTAATGTAGTGCAATAACAAAGCTTTAACATTTTAAATTAAATGTTTTATTTATACTGATGAAATATTAATAATAATGAATTTATGAGTTTCCGTATTATGTGTGTTTTATGAAATGGAGTTGTCTTTGAAATGGATGTAATGCCGGAACATGGGCTGAAGTTGTACACAAATTGTTACAACTCATTGGAGTTACACAGAAAAGATGTTTTAATGACAGACCTGGAAGAATGTTGGACCTGAAGTCGACATTTACTTTTAAGTTTTACATGCCCTGTTAGTGAAGTACTCCTAAATTTGTTTAGTATTATCACAAGGTCCACCACTCTTATAGGATCGCATTGGATCACCTTATTACAGTTAATAAGTCATAACTTTTGATTGGGAGCAGGTAGGAAACGCATGTTTGGGGTCTGAGGCACTGTAACTTAAAACCATTTTTATGGTAAAATCGGATTTTAAGTCACAAATCTAAAAATGCCAATACAGCTTGTTCCTTGGTCACATAACTAGGTGTATTTCACCTGTGAGTAGTCCTCCCAGACAGCATTAAAAAGGAGGATCTGGATGTTGTAAGGATGGGAGATCTCTGACTTGATAGGGGGTGAAGCTGCCAGGTGCCACACTTGCACTTTAAAGGCACTAGCTTAGCTCACACACACAAAGGACTTTACAATATTGTGTCCCCAGGAGGACTAGGACCAGAACAAGTAGGCAGGGTAAAATTCCAGCCACCTCTGTAGGAAAAAACTTTAGACGTTTCTCCCACTTTAACATGGGCAACAGGTATAAAAAGAAGACACTCTTCAGAACTCTCCTGGAACTGTGGATACTACAGAAAAAGGAGATCCTGATGCTCTGCTGCTTGAGTCCTACCCTACTTGCTGAGGAGGAATACTGGACCTACACCCTACATCCCAGTCTGACATGACTCCCAGGGGCAACTGATTGACCTCCTGTCAGAGCTACAGGGATATAGCAAGCTTCTGAGGACTTTTCCCCACATTTTTGTGTGCTTTCTCCTTTTCTTTTCCCTCATTTTCACTGCTTTCTCCTCGCCTTTTCCCCGCTTTTTATGTGCTTTCCCCTTGCTCTTTCCCCATTTTCACGCTTTCTCCTTGCTTTTTCTCCCATTTTTTGTGTGCTTTCTCCTTGCTTTTCCCTTCTTTTCACTGCTTTCTCCTTGCTTTTTCCCTCATTTTTCTGTGCCTTCTCTGTGCTTTTCCCTAGTTTTCACTGCTTTGTCCCTAATTGCCACTCCCCCATGCTGCCTGTTTTTTCCCATCTCCTGCATAGCCGCACCCACTGCCTCCACATTCCCCTCCCTTCTCTCAGGACCTACTTAATAGAGGCTGCAGCATGACCACACTGATCTGATCCCAGGCCCAGCTCTTCCTGTGCTGCTGTATCGCTCTTGCTCCTGTCTTCACCTTGCTTTCCCCTCTTTTTTGTGTGCATTCTCCTTGCTTTTCCCCCATTCTCACTGTTTTCTCCCTGCTTTTACCCTAATTTTTGTGTGTCTCCTGCTTGCTTTTCAGCCATTTTTACTGCTTTCTTCTTGCTTTTCCCCCTTTTTTGTGTGCTGTCTCCTTGCTTTTCCCTTGTTTTCACTGCTTTCTCCTTGCTTTTTCCCCTGTTATTTGTGCAGTCTTTTCACACAAACCTAGACCATAACCTCACTTGTGGAATTCCAAAGGGCCTTCAAGACCTTGCTGATTGAATGAGCCTCTGGAACCTGGATAATTGATCGTTTGATTGATTGATTGATTGATTGATATGGCTCCACTCCTGAGAATAGCCTCCGTATTGCAGAGTCACACAGGACATCCAGACAAATTAATGAATGCATTTTTGATAATCTGGTATGTTTTCACAGAGCACTGCTCTTGATAATACTCAGGTTACTGATATGTCTGTATAGAAAATGCACAGATTCAATCAGGCATTTGATCCAAATGCTCATGATCACTTGAGCTGGGATCCTAAAAACATTCGAATTATTATGAACTCCAGTCCTGATAATATAGAGTCACTCGAAGTTCTGCTCTTGATAACATGCAGAAATATTCACAGTTCCTTCTTACAGTAACCCAAACTCGTAGGGTTTATATTTTACTGCTCTGCGTATGACAGCACAATATTAATTCACTAAGACCTCTGTTCCTAACAACACCCAATAGAAATCTTTTTAATAATGCATAGACTCACTCAATCATATTTTCTTTGTAACACTGAAACCTACAATCTCTTTTTTTTTTATTTCTAGACTGCCTTTGAGTGGGAATCATTTTTTTCTGTACTTTTAGTAAATTAGGATATTTTGGTATAGTGCTGTGTTCACTGTGGCATTAGTGGAGCTCCTGTGTCAGATTATTCTTGATCGTTTTGCTCAGATATATTATAAGGGGTCTCTGTACAGCTCTATCCGCAAATGTTAGCAGCAACATCTTGCTTGTTTGGGTACAAGGGCCACAAAATGTAAAAAAGCAGTGATATGGTTTTAGATAAATGGGGTCTGAGATGGTGATTTTTAATTTTCATACAATACTGCCATAGGGAATTGATATTGAATTTTGAAAAGTAAAAAATATCCGAAAGTTTCGTTAATGTTTGACCAGACTTGGGTTTTGTTCTGCCCCTAGTAGGGGATGATCGAGTTAACTTAAAATGACAGTGAGGTTGGGAAAACCAATTTAGAGTTGGAAACACTGCATAATCATATGCAGCTTGGAAAAAACAAGTTTTGAGTCATTTGGGTAGCCTAGGAAAGTCCCTTCTGATTCTTAGTTGGGTAGTGATGATTGGGTGTAGTGGATGTTCTTCCAAATCCTACTTACCTTTCTGAATATGCTGGTCAGGCCAAAAAATATTTAAAATGGTGAGGCATTTTGAAGAGTTAATGCACCTTTGTACGCATTCTTCAAAGCCTCAGAGTGGAAATACCAACTTCACAGTAGAAGATGTGATGAAACCCCGTGACTGGCCACATTCACAAAGAGACTTTTAATGTAGTATTTTGAGTTAGGCAGCAAGCAGAGTCATGCTTTGGGTATTGAAAGAATGTTTAATCCTTTGTTTTGGAAAGGAGGTATGCACATTATAGTGCACACCTCCTATATACTGAAAATTAATTAAATGAATGAAAGTCATGGCATGGCTCATTGTGCACAACGGTGAACGCTATGGTGAAGGCCTGCACGAGATAGAAGACCTCCATCTCAATACCCAAATTTAGCAAGTGCCTGCATTACAACCCCTGTGCTTTAAAGAAACAAAGGATGCAGTGCTACAAAGAGAAGCATCAAGCGCGCATGTAGGGGTCCTTGATTCTTCTGCCTGCTTCTTCCAATACACGTCATTTCGAGATGCTGAGTGTATGTTGCCAGCAACTGACTGCTTGCGTTTCATAAACGGGTATGCCTCCCGTTGGTAGACTGCTAAGGTTCCATGCTTTTCCACCACTGGAGAGGTACTGTACTACTGAGTAAGTTGAAAGAAAGTAGGACACCTAAGAATTTACACGGTGTGCATTACAAACTGCAAACACAATTGCTAATTAAAGCGCACATCAGTAAATTGTGAATCAATACTTTGGATGTGTAAAGCCATCTGCACTGGCTTTGCAAATGTAAAATATCCTTATGAATCTGTCATATAGGGCATCATTCTGAGTTCCATTGAAAATGTGAAATCAGGAACAAATCGTTGTTTGCGCTTCCTTGATATTCCATTGTTAGAAATGGGGTCTCTAGTTGGCAGAGGTATACACCCTTTTCCAAATAGGGACCAGGAGCACGAACGCCAGCGGCGAATACCGCGGTGAGTACTGCACCTACGACACAGGGGGGGGGAGGCAAAAACAAGGGACACACACACACGCAACACCCCCACCCCCACCCTCACCCACTACTACACACACACTAATACATATCTATACATTATAGTTACACCTCCAAACCCCCCGGAAGAATGCAAAGACAAAAGGAAATGAGTGTAACCATTGTAATATATTAAAATGCAGTACGCAAAAATATACATATATACACCATTAACAAAATATACACCAAGAATAGTAGTCCAGGTATTGCACCATTCATAGTCCGTGGACCACTGGGCCCAAAATGCATGGGCGAGGCCCACACTCGATACCAGATCAAAACAGAGAGAACACTGCAGGGGCATCAGATAGAAATACAACAGGCACCTCAGGGGGAAGGGAAGGGGGGGGCACCTCAGCCGGATGAGTGCACGATGCCAGATCCACGAGGGGGCTCCATGCCCACTGCTGTATCCTGGGGAGTGCAAAGCCACAGTCTCTCAAGTCTCTACAGTGGGTGGTTTGCCCACTGCTGCATCCTGGGGAGTGCAAAGCCACAGTCTCTCAAGTCTCTACAGTGGGTGGTTTGCCCACTGCTGCATCCTGGGGAGTGCAAAGCCACAGTCTCACAAGTCTCTACAGTGGGTGGTTTGCCCACTGCTGCATCCTGGGGAGTGCAAAGCCACAGTCTCACAAGTCTCTACAGTGGGTGGTATGCCCAGTGCTGCATCCTGGGGAGTGCAAAGCCACAGTCTCTCAAGTCTCTACAGTGGGTGGTTTGCCCACTGCTTTATCCTGGGGAGTGCAAAGCCACAGTCTCTCAAGTCTCTACAGTTGGTGGTTTGCCCACTTCTGCATCCTGGGGAGTGCAAAGCCACAGTGTCTCATGTGGATAACAGTCCCCACTGGTTCTGGAGGGGGACAGGTGCCCAGAGTGCTTCATCCTGTGAAGGGCAGAGGTAGTGGATGCATGACTCCACTGGTTCTGGAGGGGGAGTGGTGCCCAGAGTGCTTCATCCTGTGAAGGACAGAGGTAGTGGATGCATGTCTCCACTGGTTCTGGAGGGGGACTGGTGCCCAGAGTGCATCACTCACCCCGTGACGGTCCCAGTTGCATCAGTGCCCCTGCTGCTTATGGGCTAGCGGTGCTTGATTTGGTGGTGCCCTGTTCAGCGGTGCTTGAGTTGGCGGTGCCCTGTTCAGCGGTGCTTGAGTTGGCGGTGCCCTGTTCTGCGGTGCTTGAGTTGCCGGTGCCCTGTTCAGCGGTGCTTGAGTTGCCTGTGCCCTGTTCAGCGGTGCTTGAGTTGCCGGTGCCCTGTTCAGCGGTGCTTCAGTTGCCGGTGCCCTGTTCAGTAGTGCTTGAGTTGGCGGTGCCCTGTTCAGCGGTGCTTGAGTTGGCGGTGCCCTGTTCAGCGGTGCTTGAGTTGGCGGAGCTCTGTTCAGAGGTGCTTGAGTTGGCGATGCCCTGTTCAGCGGTGCTTGAGTTGGCGGTGCCCTGTTCAGCGGTGCTTGAGTTGGTGGTCCTTCATGGCCCAGCAGGTCTTCTGCTGGGGGTCCTTCATGGCCCAGCTGGGCTGTGGCTGGCGGGGCCCTCCTGGGCAGCTGGGATGGGACTGGCGGGGCCCTCCTGGGCAGCAGGGATGATGGCAGTCTTCTCCGCTGTGCTGCTCTTCCCAGACTTGCTGGGTTTATTGTGGCCCTTCCCCACCTTGGGAGGTGTCACAGCTGAGTCCACACTCCCACCGGGACCCCTGGGAGCGGCTTGGGTGGCTGGAGTCTTCCCCCTCTCCCGCCGGGCACTGGCCATCTTCTGGTGCTTCACAGGGGGGGACTGGCTGTGCTGTGGCTCCGTGCCACACTGGCTGTCCTGGTGGCTGGTTCACTCCACATACCTGTGACTACAGGCACCACTGGTCCCGGAGATGTTGTGGCTGAGGTGCTAGTTCAGGACCTATGAGATGGACGGGGGGAGGTGTCGGAAAAAGGTCAAGGCTGGACAGGAAAAGTTTTTTGGACACACTGGGACGGATAGCTGGAGGGGGTTTGGGAGTGGAGGAAGAGGTGGTGGTAGTAGGAGGGGTACGTTTGGTGACTTTGGGTGCAGGTGCATGCGCTGGAGGCTGTCGTGAAGTGGATGGCTGTTGGGTGTGTGTGTGCCTGCGTTTGTGTATCTTGGGAGGGGGCGTCACAGACACACTGGGAGAGGACACAGGGGACATGTGAATGGTAGTGGGGGTGGTGACTGCACGTGAGCGGGTTGTGCTGGTGGGTGTGCTGGTGAGGGACGTAGTAGCTGTAGAGGTAGTGCATGCAGGTGTGTATGTGTAGATGAGACTGGGAGGGAGGAGGGAGACGATGACGAGGGAAACACAGTGGAGGCAGTGGATGTTGATGTGTCTGCATGTGTGTGATGCTTGTGTGAGTGCCTGTGTGATGTGTGGTGCTTATGTTTGCCTGAGCTTCCCTTGTGTGGTGAGGTGTGTGCAGGCAGGTCTGATGGTGTGCTTGGGATAGGCAGAGGTACAGGGGATTGGGTCTGGGTGGAGGAAGTTGGAGGGGGGAGGCTAGACACAGGGACAATGGCTGCCATCAGTGCTGAGGCCAGAGTTTGAAAGGCTCTGTGAAGGGCCGCCTGACCAGAATGAATGCCCTCCAGAAATGCATTTGTTCGTTGCAACTGCCTTTCTACACCCTGGATGGCATTCAAAATGGTAGACTGCCCAACAGTGAGTGACCTGAGGAGGTCAATGGCCTCCTCACTGAGGGCAGCAGGGGTGACTGGGGCAGGGCCTAAGGTGCCTGGGGCGAAGGTGATGCCCACCCTCCTGGGTGAGCGGGCATGGGGCGAAGGCTGAGGGGCTGCTGGGAGGGCGGTGCAGGTAGGGGTGGTGGTGGCTGTACCTGTAGATGCGGGGGCACAGATGTTGCCGCCACCACAAGGGAGCTCCCATCAGAGGACGAGTCTGTGTCGCTGGTCTCAGCTCCTGTCCCCGTCGTGGAGCTCCCGTCGCCCTCCGTCTCACTGGTGAATTCTGAGTCCGTAGTGTGGCCCTCCATGGCTATGTGGGATGCAGCTCCATCGTGCTCCGGTGCCACTGCTCCTCTGCCTGATGATGCTAATGCACACAAGAACAGGGAGACCACAAAAAGGGGGGGCGGAACAGAAGAAAGACATGTTGAATGCATGGATTACCGCTACTGTTGGCGGACAAGACAGACACAGAAGCCCCCTGCACTTCGCCGCGCTCTTGGGCTCTACAGTGCAATTCCTGGAAAAATGGCCTACAAGGCTATGGACGACATCTGCACACATAGATGACACAGGGGCATGAATAGCTGGACTTGGCACTCTACAGAGGTGGGGTGGGGGGCCACAGGGCCATGCCTTACGGAGGGTCCTAGCCTACGGAACTCGCCCTGGCCTAGGGAAACCCACAGCCCTCCTCCCCCACCCAGACAACTCCACTGCGCGCAAAGTCAGCAGAATGAGAGTGTATTCATCCCCTTGTGTCTGCTGTGATGCCCTCAAGCGCCCATCCAACTCCAGGTAGGCCACCGCCAGGATCCTGAACATCAGGGGGGTCATGGTTCGACAGGCACCCCTCCCACGTTGGAAGGCCATCCCCAGCTGAGCCTCCGCCGTATTCTTGCTCCAGCGGCGAATGTCCTCCCATCTTTTCCGGCAGTGGGTGCTCCGTCTGTGGTAGACCCCCAGGGTCCTGACGTCCTTGGCGATGGCACGCCAAATATCTTTCTTCTGGTGGGCGCTGACCTACATGAAATGTACAGATGAAGAAGAGAAGTCATTACCAACTGCACCGTCAAAGTGAGTGGCCCCCATCCCTACCCTTGCCACGTGGCACATGCACCCACCTTCTTTCATGCACGCAGAATTCTGCCCCCTTCCTTCTTACATCCAGCCCTCTCCACACAGGCATAGCCCATATAACATGCTCCCTGTGTACTTACCTGTTTGTCTGGAGGACCGTAGAGTAGCGTGTACTGGGGGAGGACCCCATCAACGAGCTTCTCCAACTCCTCCGATGTGAAGGCAGGGGCCCTTTCCCCAGATGCACGAGCCATTGTCTCTTCCAGACTGAGGTCACAGCAGCACTTGCAGTGTAGGTCCTCTCCTGTCGAAGATCAGGTATCGAGTGATTAAACAGATAGAAAATGGCTGTCACGTCCGCGGCGGTCACGTCCGCTGCGGTGCGTTCCATCACCGCCGGTGTACATCGTCATTGGCTCCTGGGACCCATAGGGTCCAATGTTAACCAATGCAGCATTGCGCCGCGGTCTCCGACCGCCTACCGCGACGGTGTACAACGCCAGCGCAGTTACCTCACATCCCATTGTCCCACTTTAGAGGTCAGGCAGCCGCCATTTCAGGGGCCCACATGGCCTAATTTCCAACTGCATCACACATACCTAGGCCTAGTCTCAACACCCATACAAGCCACATTTTGTGTATGATTGGTATTCTGTGTAAACTGTGGGTATGTACCTCTGAGTTGTTTGACTCTGTGGTCGCTGTTGTCCCTCATAGGCACCGTCCGCTGGGACATGTGAGGAGATGGCGGAATCCTCCGGTGTACCGACCGCTGGTGGACCTGTCGACAATGGAGGAAAGACATTTGATAATCACCTACAGGTTTGACCGTGCCACAATCCAGGAACTGTGTACCCAGTTGGAGCCAGACCTGATGTCAGCAATCCGCCATCCCACAGGAATCCCCCCTCAAGTGCAGGTGCTATCAGTGCTCCATTTCCTTGCAAGTGGGTCTTTTCAAACAACTGTGGCCATGGCATCAGGTATGTCCCAGCCTATGTTTTCAAACGTATTGTCCAGAGTGCTGTCTGCCCTGCTGAAACACATGCGGAGCTACATTGTTTTCCCTCAGGTAGAGGATTTGCCTACAGTGAAAGGTGACTTCTATGCCCTAGGACATATCCCCAACATCATAGGTGCCATTGATGGGACCCATGTGGCTTTGGTCCTCCCCCACAGGAGTGAACAGGTGTACAGAAACCGGAAGAGTTATCATTCCATGAATGTACAGATGTTATGTTTGGCAGACCAGTATATCTCCCATGTGAATGCCATGTTCCCTGGCTCAGTGCATGACACCTACATCCTGCGGAATAGCAGCATCCCTTATGTGATGGGTCAACTCCAGAGGCACAGTGTGTGGCTATTAGGTGAGCACCTGGAAGCAAGAAAGTGGGGATGGTTGTCTGGAGTTGTCCCTACAGGTTAGTGTGTGTCTAACAGTTGTCCCTCGCCATTTGCAGGTGACTCTGGGTACCCCAACCTGTCATGGCTACTGACCCCAGTGAGGAATCCCAGGACCAGGGCAGAGGAACGCTACAATGAGGCCCATGGGTGAACTAGGAGGGTGATCGAGCAGACCTTCGGCCTCCTGAAGGCCAGGTTCAGGTGCCTGCATATGAGAGGTGGATCCCTATTCTACTCACCAAAGAAGGTGTGCCAGATCTTCGTGGCCTGCTGTATGCTTCACAACTTGGCTTTGCGACGACAGGTGCCTTTTCTGCTGGAGGATGGTCCAGATGGCGGTGTTGTGGCAGCTGTGGAGCCTGTGGACTGTGATGAGGATGAAGCAGAGGAAGAAGACATGCAGAACAGGGAATCAGTGATCCAGCAATATTTCCAGTGAAACACAGGTGAGAATACATTCCTGCCTACTACATGTACTTTTATAATACCACCTCTATCCTGTCTGTCGTTTTCACCCAGTGTATGGTCACTGAGTTGTCACCTTCCCTTACGGTTTCACAGATGTGGGTCCCAATGTGTGTCATCTGCTTAGATTCCTCATGGACTAGAGCTGTGTGACATAGGTATGTTGACATGACTATTCCAAGAACATTTTGTCACTGTAATTGCAAATACACTATTTCGAAATCACAGACAGACTCCAGATCTTTTTGTGCTTTAGGTGTGTTTATTTAAATGCAAAATATTGGAGGGGGAAGTTAAATGGTGAGTGGTGATGGTGGAGGAGTGTCCATGGCAGAGTCCAGTCTATTTGTCTCACAGGTGCATTGCCCATATGGGCATAGGAAGCGGAGCTAGGGCAGTTTAAATATGGACAGGGTGACAAAGTGGGACAGTGGGATGACAATCAGGGTGGTCTCATTTCTTGGCGGGGCTCTTGGCATGATGCTCTGTCTTGTTCCTGGATCTCAGGGACCATTTGCGGGGTGGTTCTCCGTCTGCAGGGGGTGGGGTGCTGGTGTGGTGGTCCTGTGGCGGAGCGTCCTGTCCACTAGCGCCGGCGGAGGTGATTGGCAGTTCATCGTCCATGCTAGTGTCAGGGGCCCCTTTGTAGTGCCACAGTGTCCCTCCTGGTGTTGAGTACTTCCTTCGGCACCCCTACGATGGTGCCCAGGGTGGAGCTGATGGTTCTGAGTTCCTCCTGCATGCGCTGGGTCTCCTGAAGCTTGGCCAGGACTGTTGCCATAGTCTCCTGGGAGTGGTGGTATGCACCCATGATGGAGGAGAGGGCCTCGTGGAGAGTGGATTCCCTTGGCCTGTCCGCCCCCTGTCACACAGCAGCCCTCCCAGTTCCCCTGTGTTCCTGGGCCTCCGTCCCCTGGACTGTGTGCCCACTGCCACTGCCCCCAGGTCCCTGTTGTTGTTGGGGTGGTGGGTTATCCTGGGTTCCCTGTAGTGGTGGACACACAGCTGATTGAAGTGTCCTAGGGATGGAGGTATGAGCCCGCTGGGTGGGTGCTGTGCTGGTGTTTCCAGAGGGGGGAAGGTCTGTGGTGGCTTGTGCCTGTGTGAGAGGAACCGACTGTCCCGAGGCTCGCGATGGTCCGGGCTGGTCATCTAGATCCAGTTGGACAGAGGTGCTGTCATCACTGTGGGCCTCTTCTGTGGGTGGAGTGGACATGTCTGGACCCTCCTGTCTGGTGACGTTGGGTAGTGGTCCTGCAGGGGTGTAAAGGCATGATTATTGCATCTGTGTGTGTCATGGTGTGCAATGGGTGGGTGACCTTGTACCCCAGTGCTGGCATTCCTGTGTGTGAGCTTGTGTGATGATGGTTTAGGGGGGTGTATGGGTATGTGCAGTGGGCATGCTTTAGTGATGGGTGTCCATGCTTTGTTGTTGCATGCTGGGCTTGGTGTTGGGATGTGTGGTTTGTGATATTGGTACATTTGTGAGGAGTTGGAGTGATAGGGGTGAGGGCGAGGGTGGGGGTATGTGATAGCATGCAGATAGGGTGAGGGATGTAATAGTTAAGATTTGACTTACCAGAGTCCATTCCTCCACCAACTCCTGCTAGGCCCTCAGGATGCAGAATCGGCAAGACCTGCTCCTCCCATGTTGTTAGTTGTGGGTGAGGAGGTGGGGTGCGCCACCAGTCCGCTGAACCACCTGGTGGTGTCTTGAGACCATGGAACGCACCTTCCCCCGTAGGCCATTCCACCTTTTCCTGTTGTCCTCCCGATTTCTTGGGTGTTGTCCCACTGCGTTGACCCTGTCGACTATTCTTCGCCATAGCTCCATCTTCCTTGCAATTGAGGTGTGCTGCACCTGGGATCCAAGTAGCTGTGGCTCTACCCATACGATTTCCTCCACCATGACCCTGATCTCCTCCTCCGAGAACCTGGGCTGGCTTTGCCTTGCCATGGGGTGGTGTAGGTGATGTGTGGGGTGGTGTGTGTGGTGATAAGTGTGGTGATATGTAGTGGTGTGTTGTGTGAGGTGCGTGGAAGTTGTGTGGGTGATGGTGTTGTGTGCCTGTGGATGCTAGTTTGTTGATGGTGGTGTCTCTCTCTGGACTTTGTTTGTGATTTTTGGTCATAGGGGTTTGTGGGTGATGTGGGTGTGTGTTTATATTGTATTGGGTGTGTTGGAGTGGTGTGTGTATTTCAAATTGTCCAATGTGGCTGTGTTTTGTAAGAGTGTGTGTATTTGGAGCGCGGCGGTGTGTACCGCCAATGGAATACCGCAGTTGAAAGACCGCCACGTGGATTCGTGTGTCGTGATAGTGTGGGCGTATTTCTGTTGGCGTGGCGGTGGAGGTTTTGTTTTCGCCAGTTTATCACTGACCTTTGGTGTGGCGGACTTGTGTGGGTGTCTGAATTTTGGCGGATTCCGAGCAGTGGGTCATAATGACCGGAGCGGAATTCCGCGGCCGCGGCGGTGTGTTGGCGGTCTTCTGCACGGCGTTAAGCGGCTTTTACCGCCAATGTTGTAATGACCCCCACTGTCATTTTTTATTGATAGCTCCTGTTTAAGAGATTCTGAAGGTGCCCTGAAAGCTGGTTATGCAGTTTGCACAGCAGGTGTGATAGAAGCTTCTTGGCTTTGAGGAGTCTTTTCTGACCAATTAGCCAAAATGACTGCTGTTACTAAAGCGTGCTGTATTTCTGAAGAGCTAAAAGTGACCAAAGTCATTGATAGTCAATATGGGTTTGGTGTTGTTCATGACTTTGGACAGTTGTGGTCCCAAAGAAACTTCATGACCTCTTCTGGATCACCTATATGGGACGTGACAAAGTATATCAATTTCTGAAAGCATTAGGATTACCTGTGAAAATTGCAGTGGTAAAATGTGCAGCTCACTAGAAATCGAATGATTATATTTCTATTGTGCCTTGCATTGCACTTCATTGAATGAAGAATTGATCTATGGAAGTGACGATGAGACTATTCAAAGTCTTTTGATGACAGGCATTGATACTTGGGAAGAAGTCAAAAGATTACAGGATGGAGTGACAGAAGAAGAAAAACAGGGATGGAACAGAGCAGGATGTGTCCAGAGGAATGAGGATGATGTTTGGGTTTCGAGTGAAGTTAAAGCAGTGTTGCCAAAGAACCCACTGTACCCAATTGCAAGATACTACCATGGACAGGCTCACATTGATAGAGATGCAATGACTAGAACATTCAGACAAACATGGCACACTCCTAGATTCAGGTTGGTTGCAAATGTGTCACAGATGTGTAACATGTCAGCAGATAAATGTAGGGAAATGCACAGTTGTCGCAATGAGTCACATAGGTGGATTCGGAGGACCTTTCAACTGAATGCATATGGATTTCATTGAATTGGCAGTATGCGATGGGCTGAGATACATGTTAGTGATGGTGTGTGTTTTCTCCCATTGCCCAACTAGAAGAAATGATAGCCACACAGTTGCAAAACTGCTATTGCGGGAGTTGATACCTCGATTTGGTTTTCCAACTTCGCTGGAATCAAACAGACAAACTTATTTCAATAGTGAGATCCTTAAATTATTCTGTGAGGCATTACAAACTGAGCAAAAATTGCATTGCAGTTACAGACCAGAACCCTCAGGTCTGATAGAGCAGATAAATGGAACACTGAAGTCTCAACTGACAAAAGTAAGGGCATCTACAACACTGAAATGGCCAGATGCATTTCCTCTTGTTCTGATGTGTATACGCAGCACACCCGACAGAAAGACAGGCTTGTCACCTCACAAGATCGTTATGGGGTGAGCTATGAGATTGTCAGCTGTGCTTTTGAATTCTCTTGTGAACATTACAGAAGACTTAGGGGGTCATTCTGACCCTGGCGGTCATTGACCGCCAGGGTCAACGACCGCGGGAGCACAGCCAACAGGCTGGCGGTGCTCCCAAGGGCATTCTGACCGCGGCGGTCCCGCCGCGGTCAGAAACGGAAAACCGGCGGTCTCCCGCCGGTTTTCCGCTGCCCTGAGGAATCCTCCATGGCGGCGCAACTTGCTGCGCCGCCATGGGGATTCCGACCCCCTCACCGCCATCCTGTTCCTGGTGGTTGTGACCGCCAGGAACAGGATGGCGGTGAGGGGTGTCGTGGGGCCCCTGGGGGCCCCTGCAGTGCCCATGCCAATGGCATGGGCACTGCAGGGGCCCCCGTAAGAGGGCCCCTAAAAGATTTTCAGTGTCTGCCATGCAGACACTGAAAATCGCGACGAGTGCTACTGCACCCGTCGCACCCTTCCCACTCCGCCGGCTCCATTCGGAGCTGGCTTCCTCGTGGGAAGGGGTTTCCCGCTGGGCTGGCGGGCGGCCTTCTGGCGGTCGCCCGCCAGCCCAGCGGGAAACACAGAATAACCGCGGCGGTCTTCTGACCGCGCAGCGGTATTCTGGCGGCTCCCGCCGGCACCGCGGTTACCGCGGCCGGCGGGAGTCAGAATGACCCCCTTAGTTCTGAATTATTACGAAGGACTAGCTGATGTGGTTTGTTATTTATCTCGCCAAGTTGGAGAAGCAACTGCGCAACCGCAACAAGAAATTTGTCATCACCTGACTCCTGCCACTTTGATGCTGGTGAAGAAGCATGTAAGAAAGACATGCATGAAGCTGCATTGGAAAGGGCTGTAGCATATTGTTCTGGTCACAACGACAGCTGTGAAGTATGCTGGTTCTCGGAACTGGGTCCATGTGAGCCAGAAATACAAAGTTCCAAGTCCTCTTGATGAAACAGTGTCTGTTCCTGAACGGTCGTTACACAGAGAAAAAGGGTCCAAGTTAGTGAAGATTTGGGTCTGGATGAGTGGCTATTGCAGAGCATACACAGTCTTGTAAAAATGTGAGCACGTCAACAGCAGTTGAAGGTACAGAAGGGTTGAGACAGAGTCAGACAATTCCTGCTAGCTCAGATACAGTTGAAATACCAGTAGTACAAGAGAAAAGAGTTGTTACCAGAGATCAGTAGCCTGAGAAAAACCCAGAGCCAGTGACAAAAGTGTCACCAACTATTGCTGAAGTACCCGAAGAATCAGAGCAAAGTAGTAGTGAAATTAAAGGTCATGTGACAAGGAAGTCAAAAAGAAAAAGAGTGGCAAGTTGCAGATCCTCTGCTCCAGAATGGACTTATTTCACAAATGATGAATGGGAGAAGGAGTTTGTTGCATTTTCTGTTCATAATTCAAATCCAGCTGAACATTTTGGAACTTGAGATTGCTTTTGAACTGAACTTTGAAATCTCTTTGCCGCTTGATGAACAGACTATGGCCCTCATTACAACCCTGGCGGTCAAAGACCGCCAGGGCTGTTTCGAGGGTAGCACCGCCAACAGGCTGGCGGTGCAACCCTTGGGATTACCACTGCGACGGAAGCACCGCGGTCACACTGCCGGACCGGCGGTTTACCGCCACGTTGGTCCCGGCGGCTGTAATCCTCCAGGGCAGCGCTGCTTGCAGCGTTGCCCGGGGGATTACGAGTTCCCCTCTCGCCAGCCTTTTCATGGTGGTAGGAACTGCCATGAAAAGGCTGGTGGAAAGGGGAGTCGTGGGGCCCAGGGGCCCCATGGAGCTGATACAACTGCACCCGTCGCACCGCTGCAACAACGCCGGCTCCATTTGGAGCCGGCTCCTGTGTTGCGGCCGAAGGAGAAAAGAGCAAAGAATAAGCAGACAATAAGAGGAGATAGAAACGGAAAAAATGAGAACCATTTATTATTGTAATCTCAAGAAAATTGAGAATTACATCAGACCTTATCAAAATTCTGAATTGACTCATTGAAATGAGAATTTGGCCTTTTTGTGATGGGATATTTTGCCATCAAAGGAGGGGCTGATAGAGCATACATTTTAGCTCTGTCTCTCATGTCACTGAAGTCAGCAGACTGCAAAAAGCTTAAGCTCATAATCTTAAATGAGAGAAAAAACGAATGTAGACAGCTGCACTGACACACATTTTCAATGTGCTATTTGATAGTTTGATAAAGGTTCCTTTCTAACTTAATCACATGCTAGAAGGTTGAAATTGATGTTAAAGTGTAAGTTAGACTCTAAACTAATAGCCAGTGTTGAAACAAATTTTGATTTCTTGTGTTTAATGAATGATTAATGACTTTAAAAATATGTGCAACAGAGAAAATGCAGTTCTCTGTTATACCTAATGTAGTGCAATAACAAAGCTTTAACATTTTAAATTAAATGTTTTATTTATACTGATGAAATATTAATAATAATGAATTTATGAGTTTCCGTATTATGTGTGTTTTATGAAATGGAGTTGTCTTTGAAATGAATGTAATGCCGGAACATGGGTTGAAGTTGTACACAAATTGTTACAACTCATTGGAGTTACACAGAAAAGATGTTTTAATGACAGACCTGGAAGAATGTTGGACCTGAAGTCGACATTTACTTTTAAGTTTTACATGCCCTGTTAGTGAAGTACTCCTAAATTTGTTTAGTATTATCACAAGGTCCACCACTCTTATAGGATCGCATTGGATCACCTTATTACAGTTAATAAGTCATAACTTTTGATTGGGAGCAGGTAGGAAACGCATGTTTGGGGTCTGAGGCACTGTAACTTAAAACCATTTTTATGGTAAAATCGGATTTTAAGTCACAAATCTAAAAATGCCAATACAGCTTGTTCCTTGGTCACATAACTAGGTGTATTTCACCTGTGAGTAGTCCTCCCAGACAGCATTAAAAAGGAGGATCTGGATGTTGTAAGGATGGGAGATCTCTGACTTGATAGGGGGTGAAGCTGCCAGGTGCCACACTTGCACTTTAAAGGCACTAGCTTAGCTCACACACACAAAGGACTTTACAATATTGTGTCCCCAGGAGGACTAGGACCAGAACAAGTAGGCAGGGTAAAATTCCAGCCACCTCTGTAGGAAAAAACTTTAGACGTTTCTCCCACTTTAACATGGGCAACAGGTATAAAAAGAAGACACTCTTCAGAACTCTCCTGGAACTGTGGATACTACAGAAAAAGGAGATCCTGATGCTCTGCTGCTTGAGTCCTACCCTACTTGCTGAGGAGGAATACTGGACCTACACCCTACATCCCAGTCTGACATGACTCCCAGGGGCAACTGATTGACCTCCTGTCCGAGCTACAGGGATATAGCAAGCTTCTGAGGACTTTTCCCCACATTTTTGTGTGCTTTCTCCTTTTCTTTTCCCTCATTTTCACTGCTTTCTCCTCGCCTTTTCCCCGCTTTTTATGTGCTTTCCCCTTGCTCTTTCCCCATTTTCACGCTTTCTCCTTGCTTTTTCTCCCATTTTTTGTGTGCTTTCTCCTTGCTTTTCCCTTCTTTTCACTGCTTTCTCCTTGCTTTTTCCCTCATTTTTCTGTGCCTTCTCTGTGCTTTTCCCTAGTTTTCACTGCTTTCTCCCTAATTGCCACTCCCCCATGCTGCCTGTTTTTTCCCATCTCCTGCATAGCCGCACCCACTGCCTCCACATTCCCCTCCCTTCTCTCAGGACCTACTTAATAGAGGCTGCAGCATGACCACACTGATCTGATCCCAGGCCCAGCTCTTCCTGTGCTGCTGTATCGCTCTTGCTCCTGTCTTCACCTTGCTTTCCCCTCTTTTTTGTGTGCATTCTCCTTGCTTTTCCCCCATTCTCACTGTTTTCTCCCTGCTTTTACCCTAATTTTTGTGTGTCTCCTGCTTGCTTTTCAGCCATTTTTACTGCTTTCTTCTTGCTTTTCCCCCTTTTTTGTGTGCTGTCTCCTTGCTTTTCCCTTGTTTTCACAGCTTTCTCCTTGCTTTTTCCCCTGTTATTTGTGCAGTCTTTTCACACAAACCTAGACCATAACCTCACTTGTGGAATTCCAAAGGGCCTTCAAGACCTTGCTGATTGAATGAGCCTCTGGAACCTGGATAATTGATCGTTTGATTGATTGATTGATTGATTGATATGGCTCCACTCCTGAGAATAGCCTCCGTATTGCAGAGTCACACAGGACATCCAGACAAATTAATGAATGCATTTTTGATAATCTGGTATGTTTTCACAGAGCACTGCTCTTGATAATACTCAGGTTACTGATATGTCTGTATAGAAAATGCACAGATTCAATCAGGCATTTGATCCAAATGCTCATGATCACTTGAGCTGGGATCCTAAAAACATTCGAATTATTATGAACTCCAGTCCTGATAATATAGAGTCACTCGAAGTTCTGCTCTTGATAACATGCAGAAATATTCACAGTTCCTTCTTACAGTAACCCAAACTCGTAGGGTTTATGTTTTACTGCTCTGCGTATGACAGCACAATATTAATTCACTAAGACCTCTGTTCCTAACAACACCCAATAGAAATCTTTTTAATAATGCATAGACTCACTCAATCATATTTTCTTTGTAACACTGAAACCTACAATCTCTTTTTTTTTTTATTTCTAGACTGCCTTTGAGTGGGAATCATTTTTTTCTGTACTTTTAGTAAATTAGGATATTTTGGTATAGTGCTGTGTTCACTGTGGCATTAGTGGAGCTCCTGTGTCAGATTATTCTTGATCGTTTTGCTCAGATATATTATAAGGGGTCTCTGTACAGCTCTATCCGCAAATGTTAGCAGCAACATCTTGCTTGTTTGGGTACAAGGGCCACAAAATGTAAAAAAGCAGTGATATGGTTTTAGATAAATGGGGTCTGAGATGGTGATTTTTAATTTTTATACAATACTGCCATAGGGAATTGATATTGAATTTTGAAAAGTAAAAAATATCCGAAAGTTTCGTTAATGTTTGACCAGACTTGGGTTTTGTTCTGCCCCTAGTAGGGGATGATCGAGTTAACTTAAAATGACAGTGAGGTTGGGAAAACCAATTTAGAGTTGGAAACACTGCATAATCATATGCAGCTTGGAAAAAACAAGTTTTGAGTCATTTGGGTAGCCTAGGAAAGTCCCTTCTGATTCTTAGTTGGGTAGTGATGATTGGGTGTAGTGGATGTTCTTCCAAATCCTACTTACCTTTCTGAATATGCTGGTCAGGCCAAAAAATATTTAAAATGGTGAGGCATTTTGAAGAGTTAATGCACCTTTGTACGCATTCTTCAAAGCCTCAGAGTGGAAATACCAACTTCACAGTAGAAGATGTGATGAAACCCCGTGACTGGCCACATTCACAAAGAGACTTTTAATGTAGTATTTTGAGTTAGGCAGCAAGCAGAGTCATGCTTTGGGTATTGAAAGAATGTTTAATCCTTTGTTTTGGAAAGGAGGTATGCACATTATAGTGCACACCTCCTATATACTGAAAATTAATTAAATGAATGAAAGTCATGGCATGGCTCATTGTGCACAACGGTGAACGCTATGGTGAAGGCCTGCACGAGATAGAAGACCTCCATCTCAATACCCAAATTTAGCAAGTGCCTGCATTACAACCCCTGTGCTTTAAAGAAACAAAGGATGCAGTGCTACAAAGAGAAGCATCAAGCGCGCATGTAGGGGTCCTTGATTCTTCTGCCTGCTTCTTCCAATACACGTCATTTCGAGATGCTGAGTGTATGTTGCCAGCAACTGACTGCTTGCGTTTCATAAACGGGTATGCCTCCCGTTGGTAGACTGCTAAGGTTCCATGCTTTTCCACCACTGGAGAGGTACTGTACTACTGAGTAAGTTGAAAGAAAGTAGGACACCTAAGAATTTACACGGTGTGCATTACAAACTGCAAACACAATTGCTAATTAAAGCGCACATCAGTAAATTGTGAATCAATACTTTGGATGTGTAAAGCCATCTGCACTGGCTTTGCAAATGTAAAATATCCTTATGAATCTGTCATATAGGGCATCATTCTGAGTTCCATTGAAAATGTGAAATCAGGAACAAATCGTTGTTTGCGCTTCCTTGATATTCCATTGTTAGAAATGGGGTCTCTAGTTGGCAGAGGTATACACCCTTTTCCAAATAGGGACCAGGAGCACGAACGCCAGCGGCGAATACCGCGGTGAGTACTGCACCTACGACACAGGGGGGGGGAGGCAAAAACCAGGGACACACACACACGCAACACCCCCACCCCCACCCCCACCCACTACTACACACACACTAATACATATCTATACATTATAGTTACACCTCCAAACCCCCCGGAAGAATGCAAAGACAAAAGGAAATGAGTGTAACCATTGTAATATATTAAAATGCAGTACGCAAAAATATACATATATACACCATTAACAAAATATACACCAAGAATAGTAGTCCAGGTATTGCACCATTCATAGTCCGTGGACCACTGGGCCCAAAATGCATGGGCGAGGCCCACACTCGATACCAGATCAAAACAGAGAGAACACTGCAGGGGCATCAGATAGAAATACAACAGGCACCTCAGGGGGAAGGGAAGGGGGGGGCACCTCAGCCGGATGAGTGCACGATGCCAGATCCACGAGGGGGCTCCATGCCCACTGCTGTATCCTGGGGAGTGCAAAGCCACAGTCTCTCAAGTCTCTACAGTGGGTGGTTTGCCCACTGCTGCATCCTGGGGAGTGCAAAGCCACAGTCTCTCAAGTCTCTACAGTGGGTGGTTTGCCCACTGCTGCATCCTGGGGAGTGCAAAGCCACAGTCTCACAAGTCTCTACAGTGGGTGGTTTGCCCACTGCTGCATCCTGGGGAGTGCAAAGCCACAGTCTCACAAGTCTCTACAGTGGGTGGTATGCCCAGTGCTGCATCCAGGGGAGTGCAAAGCCACAGTCTCTCAAGTCTCTACAGTGGGTGGTTTGCCCACTGCTTTATCCTGGGGAGTGCAAAGCCACAGTCTCTCAAGTCTCTACAGTTGGTGGTTTGCCCACTTCGGCATCCTGGGGAGTGCAAAGCCACAGTGTCTCATGTGGATAACAGTCCCCACTGGTTCTGGAGGGGGACAGGTGCCCAGAGTGCTTCATCCTGTGAAGGGCAGAGGTAGTGGATGCATGACTCCACTGGTTCTGGAGGGGGAGTAGTGCCCAGAGTGCTTCATCCTGTGAAGGACAGAGGTAGTGGATGCATGTCTCCACTGGTTCTGGAGGGGGACTGGTGCCCAGAGTGCATCACTCACCCCGTGACGGTCCCAGTTGCGTCAGTGCCCCTGCTGCTTATGGGCTAGCGGTGCTTGATTTGGTGGTGCCCTGTTCAGCGGTGCTTGAGTTGGCGGTGCCCTGTTCAGCGGTGCTTGAGTTGGCGGTGCCCTGTTCTGCGGTGCTTGAGTTGCCGGTGCCCTGTTCAGCGGTGCTTGAGTTGCCTGTGCCCTGTTCAGCGGTGCTTGAGTTGCCGGTGCCCTGTTCAGCGGTGCTTCAGTTGCCGGTGCCCTGTTCAGTAGTGCTTGAGTTGGCGGTGCCCTGTTCAGCGGTGCTTGAGTTGGCGGTGCCCTGTTCAGCGGTGCTTGAGTTGGCGGAGCTCTGTTCAGAGGTGCTTGAGTTGGCGATGCCCTGTTCAGCGGTGCTTGAGTTGGCGGTGCCCTGTTCAGCGGTGCTTGAGTTGGTGGTGCTTCATGGCCCAGCAGGTCTTCTGCTGGGGGTCCTTCATGGCCCAGCTGGGCTGTGGCTGGCGGGGCCCTCCTGGGCAGCTGGGATGGGACTGGCGGGGCCCTCCTGGGCAGCGGGGATGATGGCAGTCTTCTCCGCTGTGCTGCTCTTCCCAGACTTGCTGGGTTTATTGTGGCCCTTCCCCACCTTGGGAGGTGTCACAGCTGAGTCCACACTCCCACCGGGACCCCTGGGAGCGGCTTGGGTGGCTGGAGTCTTCCCCCTCTCCCGCCGGGCACTGGCCATCTTCTGGTGCTTCACAGGGGGGGACTGGCTGTGCTGTGGCTCCGTGCCACACTGGCTGTCCTGGTGGCTGGTTCACTCCACATACCTGTGACTACAGGCACCACTGGTCCCGGAGATGTTGTGGCTGAGGTGCTAGTTCAGGACCTATGAGATGGACGGGGGGAGGTGTCGGAAAAAGGTCAAGGCTGGACAGGAAAAGTTTTTTGGACACACTGGGACGGATAGCTGGAGGGGGTTTGGGAGTGGAGGAAGAGGTGGTGGTAGTAGGAGGGGTACGTTTGGTGACTTTGGGTGCAGGTGCATGCGCTGGAGGCTGTCGTGAAGTGGATGGCTGTTGGGTGTGTGTGTGCCTGCGTTTGTGTATCTTGGGAGGGGGCGTCACAGACACACTGGGAGAGGACACAGGGGACATGTGAATGGTAGTGGGGGTGGTGACTGCACGTGAGCGGGTTGTGCTGGTGGGTGTGCTGGTGAGGGACGTAGTAGCTGTAGAGGTAGTGCATGCAGGTGTGTTTGTGTAGATGAGACTGGGAGGGAGGAGGGAGACGATGACGAGGGAAACACAGTGGAGGCAGTGGATGTTGATGTGTCTGCATGTGTGTGATGCTTGTGTGAGTGCCTGTGTGATGTGTGGTGCTTATGTTTGCCTGAGCTTCCCTTGTGTGGTGAGGTGTGTGCAGGCAGGTCTGATGGTGTGCTTGGGATAGGCAGAGGTACAGGGGATTGGGTCTGGGTGGAGGAAGTTGGAGGGGGGAGGCTAGACACAGGGACAATGGCTGCCATCAGTGCTGAGGCCAGAGTTTGAAAGGCTCTGTGAAGGGCCGCCTGACCAGAATGAATGCCCTCCAGAAATGCATTTGTTCGTTGCAACTGCCTTTCTACACCCTGGATGGCATTCAAAATGGTAGACTGCCCAACAGTGAGTGACCTGAGGAGGTCAATGGCCTCCTCACTGAGGGCAGCAGGGGTGACTGGGGCAGGGCCTAAGGTGCCTGGGGCGAAGGTGATGCCCACCCTCCTGGGTGAGCGGGCATGGGGCGAAGGCTGAGGGGCTGCTGGGAGGGCGGTGCAGGTAGGGGTGGTGGTGGCTGTACCTGTAGATGCGGGGGGCACAGATGTTGCCGCCACCACAAGGGAGCTCCCATCAGAGGACGAGTCTGTGTCGCTGGTCTCAGCTCCTGTCCCCGTCGTGGAGCTCCCGTCGCCCTCCGTCTCACTGGTGAATTCTGAGTCCGTAGTGTGGCCCTCCATGGCTATGTGGGATGCAGCTCCATCGTGCTCCGGTGCCACTGCTCCTCTGCCTGATGATGCTAATGCACACAAGAACAGGGAGACCACAAAAAGGGGGGGCGGAACAGAAGAAAGACATGTTGAATGCATGGATTACCGCTACTGTTGGCGGACAAGACAGACACAGAAGCCCCCTGCACTTCGCCGCGCTATTGGGCTCTACAGTGCAATTCCTGGAAAAATGGCCTACAAGGCTATGGACGACATCTGCACACATAGATGACACAGGGGCATGAATAGCTGGACTTGGCACTCTACAGAGGTGGGGTGGGGGGCCACAGGGCCATGCCTTACGGAGGGTCCTAGCCTACGGAACTCGCCCTGGCCTAGGGAAACCCACAGCCCTCCTCCCCCACCCAGACAACTCCACTGCGCGCAAAGTCAGCAGAATGAGAGTGTATTCATCCCCTTGTGTCTGCTGTGATGCCCTCAAGCGCCCATCCAACTCCAGGTAGGCCACCGCCAGGATCCTGAACATCAGGGGGGTCATGGTTCGACAGGCACCCCTCCCACGTTGGAAGGCCATCCCCAGCTGAGCCTCCGCCGTATTCTTGCTCCAGCGGCGAATGTCCTCCCATCTTTTCCGGCAGTGGGTGCTCCGTCTGTGGTAGACCCCCAGGGTCCTGACGTCCTTGGCGATGGCACGCCAAATATCTTTCTTCTGGTGGGCGCTGACCTACATGAAATGTACAGATGAAGAAGAGAAGTCATTACCAACTGCACCGTCAAAGTGAGTGGCCCCCATCCCTACCCTTGCCACGTGGCACATGCACCCACCTTCTTTCATGCACGCAGAATTCTGCCCCCTTCCTTCTTACATCCAGCCCTCTTCACACAGGCATAGCCCATATAACATGCTCCCTGTGTACTTACCTGTTTGTCTGGAGGACCGTAGAGTAGCGTGTACTGGGGGAGGACCCCATCAACGAGCTTCTCCAACTCCTCCGATGTGAAGGCAGGGGCCCTTTCCCCAGATGCACGAGCCATTGTCTCTTCCAGAGACTGAGGTCACAGCAGCACTTGCAGAGTAGGTCCTCTCCTGTCGAAGATCAGGTATCGAGTGATTAAACAGATAGAAAATGGCTGTCACGTCCGCGGCGGTCACGTCCGCTGCGGTGCGTTCCATCACCGCCGGTGTACATCGTCATTGGCTCCTGGGACCCATAGGGTCCAATGTTAACCAATGCAGCATTGCGCCGCGGTCTCCGACCGCCTACCGTGACGGTGTACAACGCCAGCGCAGTTACCTCACATCCCATTGTCCCACTTTAGAGGTCAGGCAGCCGCCATTTCAGGGGCCCACATGGCCTAATTTCCAACTGCATCACACATACCTAGGCCTAGTCTCAACACCCATACAAGCCACATTTTGTGTATGATTGGTATTCTGTGTAAACTGTGGGTATGTACCTCTGAGTTGTTTGACTTTGTGGTCGCTGTTGTCCCTCATAGGCACCGTCCGCTGGGACATGTGAGGAGATGGCGGAATCCTCCGGTGTACCGACCGCTGGTGGACCTGTCGACAATGGAGGAAAGACATTTGATAATCACCTACAGGTTTGACCGTGCCACAATCCAGGAACTGTGTACCCAGTTGGAGCCAGACCTGATGTCAGCAATCCGCCATCCCACAGGAATCCCCCCTCAAGTGCAGGTGCTATCAGTGCTCCATTTCCTTGCAAGTGGGTCTTTTCAAACAACTGTGGCCATGGCATCAGGTATGTCCCAGCCTATGTTTTCAAACGTATTGTCCAGAGTGCTGTCTGCCCTGCTGAAACACATGCGGAGCTACATTGTTTTCCCTCAGGTAGAGGATTTGCCTACAGTGAAAGGTGACTTCTATGCCCTAGGACATATCCCCAACATCATAGGTGCCATTGATGGGACCCATGTGGCTTTGGTCCTCCCCCACAGGAGTGAACAGGTGTACAGAAACCGGAAGAGTTATCATTCCATGAATGTACAGATGTTATGTTTGGCAGACCAGTATATCTCCCATGTGAATGCCATGTTCCCTGGCTCAGTGCATGACACCTACATCCTGCGGAATAGCAGCATCCCTTATGTGATGGGTCAACTCCAGAGGCACAGTGTGTGGCTATTAGGTGAGCACCTGGAAGCAAGAAAGTGGGGATGGTTGTCTGGAGTTGTCCCTACAGGTTAGTGTGTGTCTAACAGTTGTCCCTCGCCATTTGCAGGTGACTCTGGGTACCCCAACCTGTCATGGCTACTGACCCCAGTGAGGAATCCCAGGACCAGGGCAGAGGAACGCTACAATGAGGCCCATGGGTGAACTAGGAGGGTGATCGAGCAGACCTTCGGCCTCCTGAAGGCCAGGTTCAGGTGCCTGCATATGAGAGGTGGATCCCTATTCTACTCACCAAAGAAGGTGTGCCAGATCTTCGTGGCCTGCTGTATGCTTCACAACTTGGCTTTGCGACGACAGGTGCCTTTTCTGCTGGAGGATGGTCCAGATGGCGGTGTTGTGGCAGCTGTGGAGCCTGTGGACTGTGATGAGGATGAAGCAGAGGAAGAAGACATGCAGAACAGGGAATCAGTGATCCAGCAATATTTCCAGTGAAACACAGGTGAGAATACATTCCTGCCTACTACATGTACTTTTATAATACCACCTCTATCCTGTCTGTCGTTTTCACCCAGTGTATGGTCACTGAGTTGTCACCTTCCCTTACGGTTTCACAGATGTGGGTCCCAATGTGTGTCATCTGCTTAGATTCCTCATGGACTAGAGCTGTGTGACATAGGTATGTTGACATGACTATTCCAAGAACATTTTGTCACTGTAATTGCAAATACACTATTTCGAAATCACAGACAGACTCCAGATCTTTTTGTGCTTTAGGTGTGTTTATTTAAATGCAAAATATTGGAGGGGGAAGTTAAATGGTGAGTGGTGATGGTGGAGGAGTGTCCATGGCAGAGTCCAGTCTATTTGTCTCACAGGTGCATTGCCCATATGGGCATAGGAAGCGGAGCTAGGGCAGTTTAAATATGGACAGGGTGACAAAGTGGGACAGTGGGATGACAATCAGGGTGGTCTCATTTCTTGGCGGGGCTCTTGGCATGATGCTCTGTCTTGTTCCTGGATCTCAGGGACCATTTGCGGGGTGGTTCTCCGTCTGCAGGGGGTGGGGTGCTGGTGTGGTGGTCCTGTGGCGGAGCGTCCTGTCCACTAGCGCCGGCGGAGGTGGTTGGCAGTTCATCGTCCATGCTAGTGTCAGGGGCCCCTTTGTAGTGCCACAGTGTCCCTCCTGGTGTTGAGTACTTCCTTCGGCACCCCTACGATGGTGCCCAGGGTGGAGCTGATGGTTCTGAGTTCCTCCTGCATGCGCTGGGTCTCCTGAAGCTTGGCCAGGACTGTTGCCATAGTCTCCTGGGAGTGGTGGTATGCACCCATGATGGAGGAGAGGGCCTCGTGGAGAGTGGATTCCCTTGGCCTGTCCGCCCCCTGTCACACGGCAGCCCTCCCAGTTCCCCTGTGTTCCTGGGCCTCCGTCCCCTGGACTGTGTGCCCACTGCCACTGCCCCCAGGTCCCTGTTGTTGTTGGGGTGGTGGGTTATCCTGGGTTCCCTGTAGTGGTGGACACACAGCTGATTGAAGTGTCCTAGGGATGGAGGTATGAGCCCGCTGGGTGGGTGCTGTGCTGGTGTTTCCAGAGGGGGGAAGGTCTGTGGTGGCTTGTGCCTGTGTGAGAGGAACCGACTGTCCCGAGGCTCGCGATGGTCCGGGCTGGTCATCTAGATCCAGTTGGACAGAGGTGCTGTCATCACTGTGGGCTTCTTCTGTGGGTGGAGTGGACATGTCTGGACCCTCCTGTCTGGTGACGTTGGGTAGTGGTCCTGCAGGGGTGTAAAGGCATGATTATTGCATCTGTGTGTGTCATGGTGTGCAATGGGTGGGTGACCTTGTACCCCAGTGCTGGCATTCCTGTGTGTGAGCTTGTGTGATGATGGTTTAGGGGGGTGTATGGGTATGTGCAGTGGGCATGCTTTAGTGATGGGTGTCCATGCTTTGTTGTTGCATGCTGGGCTTGGTGTTGGGATGTGTGGTTTGTGATATTGGTACATTTGTGAGGAGTTGGAGTGATAGGGGTGAGGGCGAGGGTGGGGGTATGTGATAGCATGCAGATAGGGTGAGGGATGTAATAGTTAAGATTTGACTTACCAGAGTCCATTCCTCCACCAACTCCTGCTAGGCCCTCAGGATGCAGAATCGGCAAGACCTGCTCCTCCCATGTTGTTAGTTGTGGGTGAGGAGGTGGGGGTCCGCCACCAGTCCGCTGAACCGCCTGGTGGTGTCTTGAGACCATGGAACGCACCTTCCCCCGTAGGCCATTCCACCTTTTCCTGTTGTCCTCCCGATTTCTTGGGTGTTGTCCCACTGCGTTGACCCTGTCGACTATTCTTCGCCATAGCTCCATCTTCCTTGCAATTGAGGTGTGCTGCACCTGGGATCCAAGTAGCTGTGGCTCTACCCATACGATTTCCTCCACCATGACCCTGATCTCCTCCTCCGAGAACCTGGGCTGGCTTTGCCTTGCCATGGGGTGGTGTAGGTGATGTGTGGGGTGGTGTGTGTGGTGATAAGTGTGGTGATATGTAGTGGTGTGTTGTGTGAGGTGCGTGGAAGTTGTGTGGGTGATGGTGTTGTGTGCCTGTGGATGCTAGTTTGTTGATGGTGGTGTCTCTCTCTGGACTTTGTTCGTGATTTTTGGTCATAGGGGTTTGTGGGTGATGTGGGTGTGTGTTTATATTGTATTGGGTGTGTTGGAGTGGTGTGTGTATTTCAAATTGTCCAATGTGGCTGTGTTTTGTAAGAGTGTGTGTATTTGGAGCGCGGCGGTGTGTACCGCCAATGGAATACCGCAGTTGAAAGACCGCCACGTGGATTCGTGTGTCGTGATAGTGTGGGCGTATTTCTGTTGGCGTGGCGGTGGAGGTTTTGTTTTCGCCAGTTTATCACTGACCTTTGGTGTGGCGGACTTGTGTGGGTGTCTGAATTTTGGCGGATTCCGAGCAGTGGGTCATAATGACCGGAGCGGAATTCCGCGGCCGCGGCGGTGTGTTGGCGGTCTTCTGCACGGCGTTAAGCGGCTTTTACCGCCAATGTTGTAATGACCCCCACTGTCATTTTTTATTGATAGCTCCTGTTTAAGAGATTCTGAAGGTGCCCTGAAAGCTGGTTATGCAGTTTGCACAGCAGGTGTGATAGAAGCTTCTTGGCTTTGAGGAGTCTTTTCTGACCAATTAGCCAAAATGACTGCTGTTACTAAAGCGTGCTGTATTTCTGAAGAGCTAAAAGTGACCAAAGTCATTGATAGTCAATATGGGTTTGGTGTTGTTCATGACTTTGGACAGTTGTGGTCCCAAAGAAACTTCATGACCTCTTCTGGATCACCTATATGGGACGTGACAAAGTATATCAATTTCTGAAAGCATTAGGATTACCTGTGAAAATTGCAGTGGTAAAATGTGCAGCTCACTAGAAATCGAATGATTATATTTCTATTGTGCCTTGCATTGCACTTCATTGAATGAAGAATTGATCTATGGAAGTGACGATGAGACTATTCAAAGTCTTTTGATGACAGGCATTGATACTTGGGAAGAAGTCAAAAGATTACAGGATGGAGTGACAGAAGAAGAAAAACAGGGATGGAACAGAGCAGGATGTGTCCAGAGGAATGAGGATGATGTTTGGGTTTCGAGTGAAGTTAAAGCAGTGTTGCCAAAGAACCCACTGTACCCAATTGCAAGATACTACCATGGACAGGCTCACATTGATAGAGATGCAATGACTAGAACATTCAGACAAACATGGCACACTCCTAGATTCAGGTCGGTTGCAAATGTGTCACAGATGTGTAACATGTCAGCAGATAAATGTAGGGAAATGCACAGTTGTCGCAATGAGTCACATAGGTGGATTCGGAGGACCTTTCAACTGAATGCATATGGATTTCATTGAATTGGCAGTATGCGATGGGCTGAGATACATGTTAGTGATGGTGTGTGTTTTCTCCCATTGCCCAACTAGAAGAAATGATAGCCACACAGTTGCAAAACTGCTATTGCGGGAGTTGATACCTCGATTTGGTTTTCCAACTTCGCTGGAATCAAACAGACAAACTTATTTCAATAGTGAGATCCTTAAATTATTCTGTGAGGCATTACAAACTGAGCAAAAATTGCATTGCAGTTACAGACCAGAACCCTCAGGTCTGATAGAGCAGATAAATGGAACACTGAAGTCTCAACTGACAAAAGTAAGGGCATCTACAACACTGAAATGGCCAGATGCATTTCCTCTTGTTCTGATGTGTATACGCAGCACACCCGACAGAAAGACAGGCTTGTCACCTCACAAGATCGTTATGGGGTGAGCTATGAGATTGTCAGCTGTGCTTTTGAATTCTCTTGTGAACATTACAGAAGACTTAGGGGGTCATTCTGACCCTGGCGGTCATTGACCGCCAGGGTCAACGACCGCGGGAGCACAGCCAACAGGCTGGCGGTGCTCCCAAGGGCATTCTGACCGCGGCGGTCCCGCCGCGGTCAGAAACGGAAAACCGGCGGTCTCCCGCCGGTTTTCCGCTGCCCTGAGGAATCCTCCATGGCGGCGCAACTTGCTGCGCCGCCATGGGGATTCCGACCCCCTCACCGCCATCCTGTTCCTGGTGGTTGTGACCGCCAGGAACAGGATGGCGGTGAGGGGTGTCGTGGGGCCCGTGGGGGCCCCTGCAGTGCCCATGCCAATGGCATGGGCACTGCAGGGGCCCCCGTAAGAGGGCCCCTAAAAGATTTTCAGTGTCTGCCATGCAGACACTGAAAATCGCGACGAGTGCTACTGCACCCGTCGCACCCTTCCCACTCCGCCGGCTCCATTCGGAGCTGGCTTCCTCGTGGGAAGGGGTTTCCCGCTGGGCTGGCGGGCGGCCTTCTGGCGGTCGCCCGCCAGCCCAGCGGGAAACACAGAATAACCGCGGCGGTCTTCTGACCGCGCAACGGTATTCTGGCGGCTCCCGCCGGCACCGCGGTTACCGCGGCCGGCGGGAGTCAGAATGACCCCCTTAGTTCTGAATTATTACGAAGGACTAGCTGATGTGGTTTGTTATTTATCTCGCCAAGTTGGAGAAGCAACTGCGCAACCGCAACAAGAAATTTGTCATCACCTGACTCCTGCCACTTTGATGCTGGTGAAGAAGCATGTAAGAAAGACATGCATGAAGCTGCATTGGAAAGGGCTGTAGCATATTGTTCTGGTCACAACGACAGCTGTGAAGTATGCTGGTTCTCGGAACTGGGTCCATGTGAGCCAGAAATACAAAGTTCCAAGTCCTCTTGATGAAACAGTGTCTGTTCCTGAACGGTCGTTACACAGAGAAAAAGGGTCCAAGTTAGTGAAGATTTGGGTCTGGATGAGTGGCTATTGCAGAGCATACACAGTCTTGTAAAAATGTGAGCACGTCAACAGCAGTTGAAGGTACAGAAGGGTTGAGACAGAGTCAGACAATTCCTGCTAGCTCAGATACAGTTGAAATACCAGTAGTACAAGAGAAAAGAGTTGTTACCAGAGATCAGTAGCCTGAGAAAAACCCAGAGCCAGTGACAAAAGTGTCACCAACTATTGCTGAAGTACCCGAAGAATCAGAGCAAAGTAGGAGTGAAATTAAAGGTCATGTGACAAGGAAGTCAAAAAGAAAAAGAGTGGCAAGTTGCAGATCCTCTGCTCCAGAATGGACTTATTTCACAAATGATGAATGGGAGAAGGAGTTTGTTGCGTTTTCTGTTCATAATTCAAATCCAGCTGAACATTTTGGAACTTGAGATTGCTTTTGAACTGAACTTTGAAATCTCTTTGCCGCTTGATGAACAGACTATGGCCCTCATTACAACCCTGGCGGTCAAAGACCGCCAGGGCTGTTTCGAGGGTAGCACCGCCAACAGGCTGGCGGTGCAACCCTTGGGATTACCACTGCGACGGAAGCACCGCGGTCACACTGCCGGACCGGCGGTTTACCGCCACGTTGGTCCCGGCGGCTGTAATCCTCCAGGGCAGCGCTGCTTGCAGCGTTGCCCGGGGGATTACGAGTTCCCCTCTCGCCAGCCTTTTCATGGTGGTAGGAACTGCCATGAAAAGGCTGGCGGAAAGGGGAGTCGTGGGGCCCAGGGGCCCCATGGAGCTGATACAACTGCACCCGTCGCACCGCTGCAACAACGCCGGCTCCATTTGGAGCCGGCTCCTGTGTTGCGGCCGAAGGAGAAAAGAGCAAAGAATAAGCAGACAATAAGAGGAGATAGAAACGGAAAAAATGAGAACCATTTATTATTGTAATCTCAAGAAAATTGAGAATTACATCAGACCTTATCAAAATTCTGAATTGACTCATTGAAATGAGAATTTGGCCTTTTTGTGATGGGATATTTTGCCATCAAAGGAGGGGCTGATAGAGCATACATTTTAGCTCTGTCTCTCATGTCACTGAAGTCAGCAGACTGCAAAAAGCTTAAGCTCATAATCTTAAATGAGAGAAAAAACGAATGTAGACAGCTGCACTGACACACATTTTCAATGTGCTATTTGATAGTTTGATAAAGGTTCCTTTCTAACTTAATCACATGCTAGAAGGTTGAAATTGATGTTAAAGTGTAAGTCAGACTCTAAACTAATAGCCAGTGTTGAAACAAATTTTGATTTCTTGTGTTTAATGAATGATTAATGACTTTAAAAATATGTGCAACAGAGAAAATGCAGTTCTCTGTTATACCTAATGTAGTGCAATAACAAAGCTTTAACATTTTAAATTAAATGTTTTATTTATACTGATGAAATATTAATAATAATGAATTTATGAGTTTCCGTATTATGTGTGTTTTATGAAATGGAGTTGTCTTTGAAATGGATGTAATGCCGGAACATGGGCTGAAGTTGTACACAAATTGTTACAACTCATTGGAGTTACACAGAAAAGATGTTTTAATGACAGACCTGGAAGAATGTTGGACCTGAAGTCGACATTTACTTTTAAGTTTTACATGCCCTGTTAGTGAAGTACTCCTAAATTTGTTTAGTATTATCACAAGGTCCACCACTCTTATAGGATCGCATTGGATCACCTTATTACAGTTAATAAGTCATAACTTTTGATTGGGAGCAGGTAGGAAACGCATGTTTGGGGTCTGAGGCACTGTAACTTAAAACCATTTTTATGGTAAAATCGGATTTTAAGTCACAAATCTAAAAATGCCAATACAGCTTGTTCCTTGGTCACATAACTAGGTGTATTTCACCTGTGAGTAGTCCTCCCAGACAGCATTAAAAAGGAGGATCTGGATGTTGTAAGGATGGGAGATCTCTGACTTGATAGGGGGTGAAGCTGCCAGGTGCCACACTTGCACTTTAAAGGCACTAGCTTAGCTCACACACACAAAGGACTTTACAATATTGTGTCCCCAGGAGGACTAGGACCAGAACAAGTAGGCAGGGTAAAATTCCAGCCACCTCTGTAGGAAAAAACTTTAGACGTTTCTCCCACTTTAACATGGGCAACAGGTATAAAAAGAAGACACTCTTCAGAACTCTCCTGGAACTGTGGATACTACAGAAAAAGGAGATCCTGATGCTCTGCTGCTTGAGTCCTACCCTACTTGCTGAGGAGGAATACTGGACCTACACCCTACATCCCAGTCTGACATGACTCCCAGGGGCAACTGATTGACCTCCTGTCCGAGCTACAGGGATATAGCAAGCTTCTGAGGACTTTTCCCCACATTTTTGTGTGCTTTCTCCTTTTCTTTTCCCTCATTTTCACTGCTTTCTCCTCGCCTTTTCCCCGCTTTTTATGTGCTTTCCCCTTGCTCTTTCCCCATTTTCACGCTTTCTCCTTGCTTTTTCTCCCATTTTTTGTGTGCTTTCTCCTTGCTTTTCCCTTCTTTTCACTGCTTTCTCCTTGCTTTTTCCCTCATTTTTCTGTGCCTTCTCTGTGCTTTTCCCTAGTTTTCACTGCTTTCTCCCTAATTGCCACTCCCCCATGCTGCCTGTTTTTTCCCATCTCCTGCATAGCCGCACCCACTGCCTCCACATTCCCCTCCCTTCTCTCAGGACCTACTTAATAGAGGCTGCAGCATGACCACACTGATCTGATCCCAGGCCCAGCTCTTCCTGTGCTGCTGTATCGCTCTTGCTCCTGTCTTCACCTTGCTTTCCCCTCTTTTTTGTGTGCATTCTCCTTGCTTTTCCCCCATTCTCACTGTTTTCTCCCTGCTTTTACCCTAATTTTTGTGTGTCTCCTGCTTGCTTTTCAGCCATTTTTACTGCTTTCTTCTTGCTTTTCCCCCTTTTTTGTGTGCTGTCTCCTTGCTTTTCCCTTGTTTTCACTGCTTTCTCCTTGCTTTTTCCCCTGTTATTTGTGCAGTCTTTTCACACAAACCTAGACCATAACCTCACTTGTGGAATTCCAAAGGGCCTTCAAGACCTTGCTGATTGAATGAGCCTCTGGAACCTGGATAATTGATCGTTTGATTGATTGATTGATTGATTGATATGGCTCCACTCCTGAGAATAGCCTCCGTATTGCAGAGTCACACAGGACATCCAGACAAATTAATGAATGCATTTTTGATAATCTGGTATGTTTTCACAGAGCACTGCTCTTGATAATACTCAGGTTACTGATATGTCTGTATAGAAAATGCACAGATTCAATCAGGCATTTGATCCAAATGCTCATGATCACTTGAGCTGGGATCCTAAAAACATTCGAATTATTATGAACTCCAGTCCTGATAATATAGAGTCACTCGAAGTTCTGCTCTTGATAACATGCAGAAATATTCACAGTTCCTTCTTACAGTAACCCAAACTCGTAGGGTTTATGTTTTACTGCTCTGCGTATGACAGCACAATATTAATTCACTAAGACCTCTGTTCCTAACAACACCCAATAGAAATCTTTTTAATAATGCATAGACTCACTCAATCATATTTTCTTTGTAACACTGAAACCTACAATCTCTTTTTTTTTTTATTTCTAGACTGCCTTTGAGTGGGAATCATTTTTTTCTGTACTTTTAGTAAATTAGGATATTTTGGTATAGTGCTGTGTTCACTGTGGCATTAGTGGAGCTCCTGTGTCAGATTATTCTTGATCGTTTTGCTCAGATATATTATAAGGGGTCTCTGTACAGCTCTATCCGCAAATGTTAGCAGCAACATCTTGCTTGTTTGGGTACAAGGGCCACAAAATGTAAAAAAGCAGTGATATGGTTTTAGATAAATGGGGTCTGAGATGGTGATTTTTAATTTTTATACAATACTGCCATAGGGAATTGATATTGAATTTTGAAAAGTAAAAAATATCCGAAAGTTTCGTTAATGTTTGACCAGACTTGGGTTTTGTTCTGCCCCTAGTAGGGGATGATCGAGTTAACTTAAAATGACAGTGAGGTTGGGAAAACCAATTTAGAGTTGGAAACACTGCATAATCATATGCAGCTTGGAAAAAACAAGTTTTGAGTCATTTGGGTAGCCTAGGAAAGTCCCTTCTGATTCTTAGTTGGGTAGTGATGATTGGGTGTAGTGGATGTTCTTCCAAATCCTACTTACCTTTCTGAATATGCTGGTCAGGCCAAAAAATATTTAAAATGGTGAGGCATTTTGAAGAGTTAATGCACCTTTGTACGCATTCTTCAAAGCCTCAGAGTGGAAATACCAACTTCACAGTAGAAGATGTGATGAAACCCCGTGACTGGCCACATTCACAAAGAGACTTTTAATGTAGTATTTTGAGTTAGGCAGCAAGCAGAGTCATGCTTTGGGTATTGAAAGAATGTTTAATCCTTTGTTTTGGAAAGGAGGTATGCACATTATAGTGCACACCTCCTATATACTGAAAATTAATTAAATGAATGAAAGTCATGGCATGGCTCATTGTGCACAACGGTGAACGCTATGGTGAAGGCCTGCACGAGATAGAAGACCTCCATCTCAATACCCAAATTTAGCAAGTGCCTGCATTACAACCCCTGTGCTTTAAAGAAACAAAGGATGCAGTGCTACAAAGAGAAGCATCAAGCGCGCATGTAGCGGTCCTTGATTCTTCTGCCTGCTTCTTCCAATACACGTCATTTCGAGATGCTGAGTGTATGTTGCCAGCAACTGACTGCTTGCGTTTCATAAACGGGTATGCCTCCCGTTGGTAGACTGCTAAGGTTCCATGCTTTTCCACCACTGGAGAGGTACTGTACTACTGAGTAAGTTGAAAGAAAGTAGGACACCTAAGAATTTACACGGTGTGCATTACAAACTGCAAACACAATTGCTAATTAAAGCGCACATCAGTAAATTGTGAATCAATACTTTGGATGTGTAAAGCCATCTGCACTGGCTTTGCAAATGTAAAATATCCTTATGAATCTGTCATATAGGGCATCATTCTGAGTTCCATTGAAAATGTGAAATCAGGAACAAATCGTTGTTTGCGCTTCCTTGATATTCCATTGTTAGAAATGGGGTCTCTAGTTGGCAGAGGTATACACCCTTTTCCAAATAGGGACCACAATCCTAGTCAGGGTAAGTCACACACAATCCAAATTATCCTGTGCCCACCCTCTGGTAGCTTGGCACTGAGCTGTCAGACTTAACTTAGAAGGCAATGTGTAAAGTACTTGTGCAATAAATCATGCAATTACACAGTGAAAACACCACAAAAATACAGCACACAGGTGTAGAAAAATAAATGATATTTATCTAGTTAAATTAAGGTCAAAACTATAAAGATGAGCACAAGTTGAAATATCATTTTTGCAAGATTAAAAAGAGTCTTAAATCTTACAAATTGTCTATTGTGTGCACAAAGTACCTGCTGCACAGACAATGTGTTGTTTCTTTCCACGCTGTAGAGTCCAGCTGGACTCATTCTAGTGTTTCTGCCAGCCACTCTGCTGAGGGCTGGTCTTGCTTGTGTAGCCTACACCCACCCAACACAGGCATCACCAGTCAGGTGACCCTGCCAATAAAAGGGGCCGGGCGCACGTGCCTGAGGCCAGTTCAGTACTACTCTACCACTGTGTCTGCGTCACCTCATTTACGAGCATGAGGGCCTAGGGCCCCACATTACAATGGCGACGAGGATGGGATCTGCAACCCCACGTCGGAGCCCCAGCCCCATTGGTACCAAGGAAGGGGGTGAGTGCTGTCGATCACAGCTTCCCGCAGTGCTGCCAAAGGCTGCGGTGTCGAAAATAAGTAAAGCGCTGTGAGGCGCCCAGTGCTGGGTTACCAGTGCCCCAGAAGAAATTGCCCTGAGCCCGCCCCCCCCCCCAGAGTCGGATAGAGCGCGCCCGCAGGGCTGCGGGAGTCCGCGCAGCACATGGGCAAAAGGCGCTGTTGCGCGCCGTGGAGAAGAAGAGAGAATGTGCTGAACCATGACTGAGACCGGCCACCCCCACCCCCAAGAAAATAAATGCGGTCCGCAGCGTGTCCCGTGCTGCGGCGGCCGCGCGTGAAGAACGTGGTGCGATCGGGCACCGAGAGTGCAGAAAAGACCAGGGACCGTTTTCGTTTTTCATTTAAAGTAGCGCTGTAGTGCGCCGTGAGGAGAAGTTGGCAAAAGGTGCCGGGGCCGGTCGCCCCTTTTCATTTTAATAATGGTGCACTCGCGCACCGAAGGAAATTTGCCCAGGGCCGCCCCCACCACAAAAATGCTGGAAAACGGCCGCAGCACGGAGGACTGCTGCAGCCGCAACGTAAGGTCCCCGACGGTGCTGGCATGCACCACAAACTAAAGGAAAATGCCCAGGGGCTGCCCCCCCCTTGTCCTGGCAGGAATTGAAGAAAGTGGTGCAGACACGCACCGAAATAATTTAAAATTGCATGGTGCAGACACGCACCAGGTGCCCAGGGCCGCGCCCCCACCTCACAGCAACTGAATGACGGAGTGAGGTGCTCACACGCACCTAGAAAAGAAAAAAACAGTACCCGGAGCCCCCAAACCCCTCACTGAAATTCGTGCCATCTGCACGCCTCTTCAAACAAGGCTGTGCTGTTTTAGAAAAAAAAGTGGACAGAAGAAGAAAAAAAAAACACAGAAAGGAAAAGAGAGAAGAGAAAAGGGAGAGATGAGAAAATGAGTAAAATGAACTTACCTGCATGCCTCCTCCAGCAGCGTGGCTCCTCAGCATTGTTTCACCAAGTCTGCTTCAAACCAAACAAACAAGGCCGGTCGGGAGAAAGACTGTCTTGAAGCTAAAAAAAAAAAGTGCACTACTGGCATCCAGTGGCCAGAGTTGGTATTGCACCCTATTTCTGTTTTTAAAGGGAAAAGAAGCTTGGATAAAGGCATGTTTACAGCAGCACCTTCAGAAAGTGACTGCTCCAAACCCAGAGTGCGCCCGTGGACAGAAACGGCACAGAAGATGGAAACGGCGAGAAAGAAGGAAGCGACGCGGGCGACGCTGCAAAAGGGAAGGAGAAGACTGCAGCTGTCCCAGCCAAGCTGCAACGGTGAGAAACGGACGCAAGTGCCACGTGAGGTACGAAGAGAGCGCGCATGGTCTGGGCAGCCTCTGGCGGCCGTCCGCCGCCACCGACGAAAGAACGCCACATGCCCCAGCAGTGATGGTCATCACCGCAGGACAAGAAGGGGACATGCCAGGCGTTGCCACAGGACGCCCAGAAAAAAAAAAGAGACTGACACGTGCGCAGCGAGCACAGAGAGCTGCGCCCGAGAATGTGACGACATGGGTAAAGTCCGTGAAGATGGAGAGAGTACCCGAGAGCGTGACGTAACGCACGGGACAAGAGGCCATGTCAGCTGGCCGCACAGCGATGGAAGATGGCCACTGTTGGCCCATCAGTGAGCAGGTCATCTGAACTGACCGACCCTGCCAGAGCAGATGGCAGGAGTGAGCGCCGTAACAGCGCAGCCTCGAGGCGCAAGAGCGGCGCCCTCGAGTGAAGAGAAGGAGGAAGAGAGTGGGGACCCTCCTGCCAGAGAGAGGTCCACCAAGAGGATCCGGGAACGGACCAGACCGGGAGAGGTCTGCCTGAAGAGCAGATCATGTCCTACCCTCAGGACTCAGCCCGTGAGAGGCTGCGATCGAGCAAGATGCACCAGAGGAGGTGCAGTGATAGGTCCATGTGACGCAGCATGCGACCTGTGGCACAACGCCACATCGAGGACGAAGAGGAAGATGCACCAGCGAAGGTGCAGTGATAGGTCCGTGTGAAGCAGCATGTGACCCGTGGCACAACGCCACATCGAGGACGAAGAGGAAGATGTACCAGCGGAGGTGCAGCGCAAGGTCCATGTGCCGCAACATGTGACCTGTGGCACGACGCCACACCAAGGAGAAGAGAGAGTGGCACGATGCCAACAAGAAATGATGAGAGGAGTGTGACAGACCGGTCACACCACAGATCAACTCCATCGCAGGTGTGAAAGTGGAAGGAAGTAGAGTGACACAACTGAGGATTTGTGCGAGCAGATGAGGAGGTACCCATCAGTACAAGACAGTCACCGGGGTGAGCAGACGTCACTGAAGACAGCGATGCGGGTGGTCCCCGACGTTTCCCAGTACGACCGACCTGTCACCGGCTGCTTGGCTGTGATGGCATCCCTGACGCCGACTGCACAGGCCACACAAGACCCGCCGTGGCCACTATGTCCATCAAGTGGTCCTTCCGCTGACGAAGCCGCCGCCACCTGTTTGATCTGCAAAAGGATGAAAAAAAACATCATCATCATGATGTGGTGCATCGCCCAATCATCGAAGGAGGAGCACAGCACCACCTGAGTGGAGACAGTCAGCAACAAGAACCGACGCTGACAAGGCATGTCTGGCAACGTAGAAACTTATCATCTGAACACTTGCCATGAGCTCCGTGAACCAGACACCTGCCGGTGAGAGCAGACCAGATCATTTGGATCATCCACCCTTGGGGTTGCACAAGACTAGGACGTGGCCCTGTTGGGAGTTCAGAGAGACTCCTTTGGCGTGGCCGACGTTGGCCCGCACAGCCCACGCAGTCCCGCAGCAATCCAGGGACCAGGGCCTCCAACAAATTCCTGTGAGAGCGGAATATCGCTGAGAGAGAATGCATCTGACACAGCTCCACGTCAGGCATCCGGAAGCACGGAGGTCTCATAATGAGAGACTGGTCACCTGAAGACTTTGCACTATGGCCAGAGCACCTGAATCCGGATGGCTCGAGCAAGCGGACCCTGCATCAACAACCCTTGTGGCTCCATGCGAGACTAGGATGTGGTCCTGTAGGCTGTTCCTCTGAGACGTCTTTGCTGGGCCTGAGATAGGCAAGCACAGTCCACACAGTCCTGTGGAAGCCCGCGAAAGGGCCTTGAGGAGACTCCTGCTTGATGGAGATCTGGCACGAGAGGGAAGACTGCCGCTTCTCTGCCGCTGGACTCCCAGGCGCCCCAGGCCGTCACGTCATCTGCAGTCTTAGGAGGTAGACAATCTCCAGAGTCAGAATGCCGTCCAGAACTGTGTACAGTGGACTCCCCACTGCTCCAGATGCACCCGCATCAGAAACTGTAAATAGACTTTGACCACATGAGCCCAGGCAGGACCGGATCGACTATATCCAGTGAACTGTGAGGTCGTGGACAAGCAACTGAAGTATCTGGACATCATCCACACCGTGTTCGTGCCCAGCTGTACCTGGTTAAATTATGGACTCGTGCGGAGGTGTCCGGATGCTCCCAGCTGCACCATGTCCACTGCAATTCTGCAGTCTGGCTTTTCGAGGCCGAGAGACTGATTGTGGTGCTTTGTTATTGTTTCTTTTACAGGTTGGACTTTTGTTTGGTTCCTCAATAAAGTTTGGGAGGGATGTAGAGTCCAGCTGGACTCATTCTAGTGTTTCTGCCAGCCACTCTGCTGAGGGCTGGTCTTGCTTGTGTAGCCTACACCCACCCAACACAGGCGTCACCAGTCAGGTGACCCTGCCAATAAAAGGGGCCGGGCGCACGTGCCTGAGGCCAGTTCAGTACTACTCTACCACTGTGTCTGCGTCACCTCATTTACGAGCATGAGGGCCTAGGGCCCCACATTACACACGCTGCAAGGGGCTTTGTGTCGATTTCCCGTGTGCAGTCTTGGTTCCTCACTGCAAGGAGGGGATCTTTTGATGCCCCAGGACGATGCGTGGAAATCCTGGGTGTGCAGGGCGAAGTCACAGGCACTGCATTGATCTGGTAGGCTATGTGTCTAATTTTCTGTTGCACGGCAGGCCGTGCGTCGATTCTTCAGTCAGGGCTGCATTGTTCTGGCTTGGCCGTGCGTCGACTACTGGCGCACAAGGAATTTCCTTGAAGAGATTCAGGCCCTCATTACAACCCTGGCAGTCAGTGATAAAGTGGTGGTTACACCGCCAACAGGCTGGCGGTAACTACCGCCAAATTATGACCATGGCGGTGAGAACTCAGATAGACAGCTACTTTACCACACAGACCACCATGGCAAAAACTACAGCCACCACGGCGCCCACCATATTATGAGACAGGAAACCGCCACCTTTTCCGCGGCGGTACCAACGACATCAAAAGCCTGGCGGAAACACTGCACAGAAGGGAATGGACTCACCTTTGGAGACACAGAGAAGAACCTCGCTGCCATGGAGCCCGAACTTCAAATATTTCAAATGATTTTCCACGTCCTGCTCCACCATGAACACCAATGACGGCGTAGACGAGCACGGTGAGTACAGCCGTCTAGCACACAGGGGAGGTGGGGAGGAAAAAGAGAGTGACACACACACACATGCAACACACACCCCCAACACCATACACACAAACAGCTGCATTAATAAAACATATTTACCCGGTACCCCTGAGGAATAATGCAAGAACAACAGGAATGTGCAAAAGTGAGTGTAATAATAACAACACAGTAGAAATACAAAAATTCAATGTAATGGTATATACATATGTACAGTTCAAGGGCCACAGCCCAGTCCTCACTGTGCGTGGGCCACAGGCCAACGTCCAAGGCCCCACTTGTCACCTGCACCAACACGGAAATAACATTGCAGGGGCATCAGTTGGAAAATGGGCAGGCACCTCAGGGGGACAGGGAACGGGGAGCAACTCTGGACTCTGGAGGGGGCAAAATGCCCTGTGCTTGATCCTGGGGAGTGTAAGGCCACAGTCTCTCAAGTGGGTGACTTGCCCACATGCTCTGGAGGGAGCAACATGCCCTGTGTTCTGTCCTGGGGAGTGTAAGGCCACAGTCTCTCAAGTGGGTGACGCCCACATGCTCTGGAGGGGGCAGCATCACTGGTAGTGGTGGTGGTGTTGCTATTGCTGCTGGTGGTGGTGGGGGGAAGCTCCTGCCCATCCCCTGCAGCCTCGGACAGCTGCCCACTGGTGGTGGTGGTGCTGCTGCTGTTGCTGGTGGGGGGGAAGCTCCTGCCCATCCCCTGCAGCCTCAGATGGCTGCACAACCTTGATTGTTGGTGGGGGCTCCGTCTGATCACCTGCACCAGGCCCCTTGTCCTTCCTGCCTGCTGGTGCTGGCTACTTGCCCTTCGTGGAAGCAGCTGGGGCAGGCTCCTTGCCCTTCCTGGAAGCAGCTGGGGCTGGCTCCTTGCCCTTCCTGGCAGTAGCTGGAGCTGGCTACTCGGTCTTCCAGCCTGCAGCTGGGGCAGGCTCCCTTTCTTTGAGGGTGCCTGGTGGCCTGGATCCTTTCCCACCACGAGTGGGTGTGGAGACTACTGGGCCCGTGGACTAGGTTGCTGAGTTGCCTGCCTGGGTTTTTGCCACTCTGGCCAGATGTGAAGGACGGGGGGTAGGGGTAGGAAGAGGTCAATGGTGGAGAGTAAAAATTTCTTAGGGTCATTGGAGCAGGAAGAGGGAGAAGGTTTGGGAGTAGAGGAAGAGGGAGTGGTTGTAGGAGGTGTCTGTCTGCTGTGTTTGGGTACAGGTGCATGGGCTGGATGCTGTTGTGAGGTGGAGTGCTTGCGTTTGTGTACCTTGGGAGGAGAGGTGAAAGACACAGTGGGAGAGGACACAGGGGACGTATGCATGGCTGTTGTGGAGGTATCTGCCAGTGAGGTGTGTGTTCTGCTAGGTGTGGTGGTGATGCTGGTAGTGGATGAAACTGTAGTGCATGCAGTTGTGAGTGTAGACACAACTGGGAGGGAGGTGGAGGAGGTGGGGGAGACAGTGGAAATTGTGGATGTTGGTATGTCTGAATCTGGATGGTGAGTGCCTGTGGGACGATGTGTGGTGCTTGTGTTTTCCTGTGCCACTCTTGTGTGTTGTCTTGTGTGCATGCTCATCTGACTGTGTGCTTGGGATAGGTTGGGTTTAAGGGGAATGGGATTGGGAAGAGGAAGTTGGAGGGGGGAGGGTGGAAACAGGGACAATGGCTGCCATCAGAGAGGAGTCCAGAGTCTGGATTAATCTCTCTTAGAACACCAAGCCAGTGTGAATGCCCTCCAGGAATGCATTAGTCTGTTGTATCTGGGGGCTGCCTGCCCCCGGATGGCATTCACAATGGTTGACTGCCCAACAGAGATGGATCGCAGGAGGCCAATAGCCTCCTCACTCAGGGCAGCAGGGCTAACTGGGGCAGGGCCTGAGGTGCCTGGGACGAAAGAGATGCCCACCCTCCTGGGTAAGCGGGCACAGGCAACTCGATGAGGGGCTGCTGGGAGGGCGGTGCTGGTACGAGGGGTGGCGGTTGTACCTGTAGCTGGGGTGGGCACAGAGGTCATCCACCCACCCCCCCACCTGAGGCCTTCACACGCATCACTCCATGCATTCATGCCTCATGCATCGTGCTCACAGTGTACTCACATGTTGGTCTGGAGGCCCATACAGCAGCCATTCCTGGGGTAGGACCCCATCCACCTGTCGCTCCAAGGGGCACGGGCCCTTTCCCCAGTCACACGAGCCATGGTAGGTTCCAGACATAGGTCACAGCAGCACATGCAGTGTAGATCCTCTCCTGCTGAAGGTCAGGTAGCAAGTGAGTGATCAGATACAAAATGGCGGTCATGTCCACGGCGGTGCATACCGTCACCGCCGGCGTACATCACCATTGGCCACTGTACTCCATAGGGCCCAATGTTAACCAATGAGGAGCTGCACAGTGGTTCCCGAACGCCTACCGCAACGGTGCACAACGTCAGCGGAATTACCTCACTTCCACCTGTCCATTCACACAGGACAGACGGACACCATTTTGGGAGGGGGGAGACCCTGGATAATAACTGCGTCAAAGTTAAAAATAGGACATGCAGGACAAATACCAGTTAACCATTACAAATTAATATCATGCATTGTATTGTTGTGGCTCCAATGTTCATTTTGTGACTGGCTCCTCACTCTTTTGTCCCTTAGTCTGCAACCACTGAGGATGAATAGGAGATGGAGACATACCCCGTGTACAGACCACTGGTGGACTTGGCAACAATGGAGGACAGGCACATTATCCTCACCTATTGACTTGACAGGGCCACAATCACAGAGCTGTGTGTGCAACTGGAGCCTGACCTGATATCTGTTATCTGTCACCCCACTGGGATCCCCCCTCTTGTGCAAGTCCTATATGTGCTCCATTTCTTGGCAACTGGTTCTTTCCAAGTGACAGTGGGCTTGGCAGCAGGAATGTCACAGCCAATGTTCTCAATAGTGCTGACAAGGGTATTGTCTGCTCTGATTAAACACATGTGCAGCTACATTGCTTTCCCAGAGGTGGAGATTTTGGCCACAGTGAAGACTGACTTCTATGCAATGGGACAGATCCCCAACATAATTGGGGTGATTTATGGAACCCATAGTGCATTTGTCCCCCCTGGCAAAATGAACAGGTGTTCAGAAATCATAAGAGTCTCCACTCCATGAATGTACAGATGGTGTGTTTGGTGGACCAGTACATCTCCCATGTCAATGCTAAGTATCCTGGGTCGGTGCATGATGCCTTTATCCTGAGGAATAGCAGCATCCCTAATGTGATGGCCCAACTACAGAGACACCAGGTGTGGCTATTAGGTGAGCCCTGGTTCCCACCCAGTAGATGTTGGTGTATGGGTATGATGTGGGCCATATAGGATAGTATGTGCCTAAATGTTGTCCTTCGATATTTGCAGGTGACTCTGGTTACCCCAACCTATCATGGCTACTGACCCCTGTAAGGAGGGCCAGGACAAGGGCAGAAGAACGTTACAATGAGGCACATGGGCGAACAAGAAGGATAATCGAAGGGACCTTTGGCCTCCTGAAGGCCAGCTTCAGGTGCCTCCATCTAACTGGGGGATCCCTGTGCTACTCACTCAAGAAGGTCTTCCAGATAATCGTGGCATGCTGCATGTTGTACAACCTTGCCTTGAGACGCCATGTGACTTTTCTGCAGGAGGAGGTTGGAGATGGCCGTCTGGCAGCAGTGGACCCTGTGGACAGTGAGGATGAGGAGGCGGAGGATGAGGACAACAGAACAGCAGTGAAACAGCAATAATTCCAATGACACACAGGTAAGACAGTGTTACTTCACATTTCATTGTCATTATTTAGGTTATCTTTGGCACTGGCATGCTGTTGTTTCCCACTTCTATGCCCACTCACTGTACACTTTGGCAACTCATTTTGCAGATATTGGTGCCCCACTATCGCTGGTGGTGTGATCACTGCAGCCAACTACAGGTCTTTCCTATGTGAACATTACTGTACAGTTGAATTGCAACATTTGAAGATGGTTAAGCAAATACATACTTAAATAGGGTTGACATACTCCATACTTGTTTTTATTCCCAAGCGTGGTTATTAAAGTGCTAAGAAGCAGAGGGGCAAGTGAATTGGGATAGGGTGATGATGGAGGAAAGTCCAGGGTATTGTCCCAGTCTATTTGGTGCACAGGTGCATTGTCCAGGGGGATATAGGAAGGGGAGCAATGGCAGTTCAAGGTGGACAGGGTGGGACACAAGGGTGACAACCAGGAGAGTCTCATTTCCTGGCAGGGGTCTTGGCAATAGTCTCTGGCTTCTGCCTGGATCACAGGGAATGTTTGCGGGGTGGGTCTCCTTCTGCAGGGGGAGGGGTGCTGGTGGTCTGTTGGTCCTGTGACGGGGTGTCCTGCCATTTGATAAAGTTTGTTTTGACCAATGACTTTGTGTTTCACCACTGCGCATATTAGTTGCTCAATGTTCACCAGTAGCACATGGTATGTTTTGTTCAGTTGAGCCGCCTATTGGCTTTGACATGGCATTAGCCATTACTTTCTGTATTCAGTTTAGCCGTCTATGGGCTTTGACATTGCATTAGTCATTACATTCTGTATTGTGCCTATAGGCTTTGACATTGCATTAGCCATTACATTCTGTATTCTGCCTATTGGCTTTGACATGCTGTATCCAGTCTAGCCGCCTATTGGCTTTGACATTGCATTCCTATTGGCTTTGACATGATGTATTCAGTTTAGCTGCCTATTGACTTTGACATGCTATTAGATATTCTGCCTATTGGCTTTGACATGATATCATATATTACATTTTGTATTCAGCTCCGCTGCCTATTGGCTTTGACATGATATCATATATTACACTTTGTATTCAGCTTAACTGCCTATTGGCTTTGACATGATATTCAGCTCCGCTGCCTATTGGCTTTGACATGATATTATACATTACACTTTGTATTCAGCTCCGCTGCCTATTGGCTTTGACATGATATTATACATTGCATTTTATATTCAGCTCAGCTGCCTATGGGCTTTGACATGATATAAGACATTGCATTTTGTATTCAGCTTAGATGCCTATTGGCTTTGACATGACACTAGACATTGCATTTGATATTTAGGTTAGCTGCCTATTGCCTTTAACATGACATTGCATTTGATATTTAGGTTAGCTGCCCATTGCCTTTAACGTGGAGTTAGACATGGCAGTTGAGAATCTAAGCTGTATTTTTCCAAGCTGTGTTTTTGCACCAGAGAACCAAGATGTTTTGCTCTCACAGTAGACTAGACCTGATAAGAGAGAGTACATGGGCGTCGTTTCTCTTCCCTTGAGCTTGGGAACAGGAGTAGTCTTGGAGACCTGGCCAGTCTCCAAAAGGCTTGCTCAGTTTCCCAGGTCTGAGAGGAGGGGGCACACCTTTGTAACGAATGTAACAGGCTGCAGAGAGTCAGATTCGAATCTGCCGGACCTCGTGCTGGAGCTTGGCGCAGGCTGCCAGCAATCCCGTGTGGGTAGATGAATCACTCTTTCTCGCGGCTGACAGGGGTCATCAGCTTGCAGACCTTAGAAAGATGTAGCTGTAAATAGTTCCTACACGGTGAAGTATTTGTTTTGCTTTGCATTCAATATTTTATAAATATAACCTGCTGTGTATATTGCAAACTGATATATTTTGTTTGATTAACGCGGACTTGAAAGCTACTAATTCGTCATTCATTCATAAACATTGTGGTTGGGGAAGAATAAAATAACAATAAAAGTCTTCTTTGACCTCAGAAGTGCATTTCTGTTGTGTTATGTTAGTGCTTAGAAACTAAATAAGAGAAAAGCACTACACGGGGTCTCCTGTCCACTAATGGCAGCAGGGGCCCGCTGTTGTGAGACTGACTCCCTCATAATGTTGGCCATGTCTGCCAGCACCCCTGCTATGGAGAACAGGGTGGTGTTGATGGCCTGCAAGTCCTCCCTGATCCCCTGGTACTGTCCCTCCTGCAGCCGCCTGTTCTCCTGCATGTTGTCCAGGATCTGGCCCAGCGTGTCTGGGAATGTTGGTAGGCTCCCAGGATCTCGGTGAGTGCCGCCTGGAGAGTTGGTTCCCTCGACCTTTCCTTCCCCCGGCGCATGGCACTCCTCCCAGTTTCCCTGTTGTCCTGTGCCTCAGTCCCCTGAACCGTGTGCCCACTGCCACTGACCCCAGGTCCCTGATTGTCTTGGGTATAAGGTGTGGCCTGGGGTCCCTGTAGAGGTGGTCACACTGCTTATTGATGTGTCCTGGAAACAGAGCTATGGGTATGCTGGGTGGGTGCCGTGGTGGTGTTTCCTGATGGGGGAGGATCTGTGGTGGTGTGTGACTGGGCCTGAGTAACTGGCTGTCCAGAGGTCCCTGATGGGCCGGGTTGGTCATCCAGGTCCATGCGACCAGAGTTGCTGTCATTACTGTGGGCCTTTTCAGTTGGGGTACTGGATAGTGCTGGCACCTCTTCTCCGCTTACATTGGCTGGGATACCTGTGGGGATGTAAATGCTGTGTTATTATTTCTGTGTGTGACATACTGTGCATCGGTGGCTTGCCCTCCTTGTTTGTATTTGCCCTGGCAGCTTTCACTTGTGTACGTTGGTGTATGGTGGGATGATTAGTTCTCTCTAGTGTGCATGCTTTAGTGATAGGTGTCCATGCAGGTCTGTGACTGGTGTCCATGTATTAGTATGGCATGCAGGGCTTGGCATTGGGATGTGTGAAATGTTATGGTGGGGGGTGTGGTAGGTGGTGGAGTGATGGAGTGAGAGTGAGGGTGGGGGTATGTGATGGCACGCAGGTAGGGGGGTGATAGTAGTATAGAGTTGACTTACCAGTGTCCAGTCCTCCTGCTACTCCGGCCAGGCCCTCAAGATGCATGATTGCCAAGACTTGCTCCTCCCATGTTGTTAGATTTGGGGGAAGAGGTGGGGGTCCACCGTCAGTCCTCTGTGCAGCAAGTTGGTGCCTTGCTGCTATGGAACGCACCTTCCACCGTAGGTCATTCCACCTCTTCCTGATGTGGTCCCTTGTTATGCGGTGCTGTCCCACGGCATTGACCCTGTCCACGATCTTCCACCATAGCTCCATCTTCCTAGCAACGGATATCTGCTGCACCTGTGCTCCAAATAGCTGTGGCTCTACCTGGATGCTTTCCTCCACCATGATTCTTAGCTCCACCTCTGAGAATCTGATGTGTCTTTGTGGTACTATGGGTGTTGTGTGAGTTGTGTAGGTGAGGGTGTGCAGAGTGATGTATTGGGGTGTGTGATGTGGGGTGCGTGGGTAGTGTATAGGTGTAGGTGGTGTGTGGCTCTGGTTTTGTCTGTAGTCGTGATGTCTGTCTCGTGCCAATGGTTTGTATTCGTAAGGGGTGGTTGGTAATGTGGCTGTGTGTTTTATAGTGGTGTTGGTGTGTGGGTGTGGTGTATGTATGGGTGTCAGGTGTGTGTTATTTAAAATGTCCAATGTGGTGTTGTTTTGTATGTGTGTGTATATTTTGAGCGCAGCGGTTGTACCACCAATGGTTTACCGTCATTGAATGTACACCGTGGTGATTCATGGGTCATAAAGTGGTGGGCGTTGTTCTGTTGGCGTAACGGTGTGGGTTTTGATACCGCCAGTTTATCACTGACCTTTGGTGTGGCGGACTTGTGTCTGTGGCTGTATAGTGACGGATTGGTGTGTGTGTCTCCTAATATGGTAAAAGGATTTCCATGGCGGTATGTTGGGGTGGCAGTCAGCATTGCTTTAAGTGGGATTTACTGCCAGTGTCATAATGAGGGCCTAAGTATTTTTGGCCCGAGGCTTCAGAAAATAGGCAAGCTCAATCCAAGCATTTGAAGAGCACTTCTCAGCAAAGTCAGAAGCCAGGAAGGCAGCAGGACAACAGCAGGGCAGCAGCCCTTCTCAGCAAAACAGTCCAGATGAGTCCCTTGGGCAGACAGGCAGTTCCTCTTGACAGGTTGCAGGTTCAGGTCCAGAAGTGTCTGATTTGGTGGGGTCAGGGACACAGTTTATATACCCAAAAATGCCTTTGAAGTGGGTGAGACTTCAAAGAGTGGTTTTGAACTGCACAAGGTCCCCTTTCAGTACAGTTCTGTCTGCCAGAGTCCCAGTAGAGGTTTCGGCAGTCCATTGTGTGAGGGCAGGCCACTGTCCTTTGAAGTGTAATTGTTAGGCCTTCACCCTCCCAGCTCATAAAAACCCATTCAGTATACAGATGAATGCAGGTGTGACTGAGTATCCTGTGTTTGTGGTTGTCTTGGTGAAATGCACAAGGGAGCTGGCAACCAGCCAAGCCCAAACGTGGATTGGAGACAGGCTGAAAGGCACAGATGGATTTTAAGTTCCGAGTGCTCACTTTCTAAAAGTGTCATTTCTCAAATAATGATATAAAATCCAACCTCACCAATAAGCAGGGTTTTCTATTACCATTCTGGTCATACTAAACATGACCTATTTACCCCTTTCTGATCATAATCTACCACTCAACCAGTGTGTGAGGGCAGCCCTAATGTTAACCTATTAAAAGAGCAGGCCTCACAGTAGTGGAAAATGAATTTAGGACTTGTCCACTACCAGGACACATAAAACACACCTGTATATGTCCTGCCTTTTACATACACAGCACCCTGCCCTATGGGTTGCCTAGGGCCTACCTTAGGGGTGACTTATATGTAGAAAAAGGGGAGTTTAAGGCTTGGCAAGTACTTTTAAATGCCAAGTTGAAGTGGCAGTGAAAATGCACACAGAGACCTTGCAATGGCAGGCCTGAGACATGGTTAAGAGGCTACTTGGGTGGCACAACCAGTACTCCAGGCCCACTAGTAGCATTCAATTTACAGGCCGTCAGGCACATATAGTACACTTTACTAGATAAAGTAAATAGGTAAGTAAGTAAATTCAATATGCCAGTTGGGAATGAATCAATGTTACCATGTTTAAAGGAGAGAGCATATGCACTTTAGCACTAGTTAGCAGTGGTAAAGTGTGCAGAGTCCTAAAACCAGCAAAAAAACAGTGTCAGAAAAATGGAGGGAGGCAGGCAAAAAGTTGGGGGAAGACCTCCCTAAGGCTGTCAGGTCTTACATCCATGTTCTCAGAAAATAGCAGTTTTTTCAGGCGGAGATAGGAAACGTGAACGCAAGAGCATGCGTTATCTCCTAGTTGTATGAAAGCAATATACACATACAAAACAGTTTATGATTTTAGGTGCATTGTATATAAATACCGATTCCTCAGATTCTAAGGCATCCTCGTTCATCAACCCCTGACCCCGACACGTAATGGCAGCAGTTATTTCAACATTTTGCAGCAAGAAACAAAATATTGCTGCACGCATCTGTGAAAGTAGTTGTTCTCACGCTGGGTAAAATAGGTGAATTTAGCTATAAAACACGAAACTGCAGTGCAGGTGACATCATTGTGCGGTGCTGGCAAGAAACACAGAATTAAATGTTCCCTATAATATAGAATTGTGGTACTGTATTGCTTTTGCTATGGTCATCAGATGCCCTTCAGGTTATTCATAGCAAGTCACCAATAACATGCTGTATTTGAGGCATTTTAGAGGGCTTACAAATATATTGCTGGCTCTTGCAACATGACAAATTTTCCATTTCATTTTGAAGCACAACAATTCTTTATGCTGGAGGGTATAATTTATACATAAGCACCCGCAATTGATTGTATTGACTATTAGTTCATTTCACACTTTTAATGCAAGGTTTATTGCATGTACTAAAATGAAAATGATTTATGACCAATCATAATTTTCATGAGTACACCCAAGCATGCGGTTTAACACTAGATGAAGCTTTGAGTAATATACTTAATACATGGATGCAGAAAATGTCAAAATATTAGTAAATGAGTTCAACCGTTTTATATTATTTTTTAATTATTTAAATCAGTGGTTCCCAACCTTTTGACTGCTGAACCCCTCACTGAATCATCACTGAAAGCGGGGACCCCAAATAAATTTGTACGATTCAAATTTCAAACATTAGAACAATAACTAGCAAAAAATACATAAACAAGTACACACCAAACAAATACTTGAATTACTAAGGATAGAATTATTTTATATTGAAAGAATATGCAATAATTTAAATATTTTAATGGGAAGGTTGGTGCTGCATCTCTGCGACTAACTTTTCAATGTTTGATTTTTTTTAGGAAAGCTGAATCTTCAGGTCAGATTCTACATTTACCAAGCACATTTTTGTTTTTGGGTATAATATCTGAGGAAGCTTTTTCACATAAATAAGTGGTGGGGAAAGGAAGCAAATCCATAAGCGCTTCTATTCTCTCCATAACATCTCTGTCACATGACATTCATTTCTTTTATAGCACCTCTCATACCAGTGTAGGGTGTCGGAGCACTTTACTGGTGACTGCAAGGTGTAGGATTCATGTCACCCACACTGATTGACATGGAGAAGCAAAAACTCAGGATTTAGAACATAACACAGTAGTTAGTGTTGACTTTAAAAATAAGAATGTGCTTCTACGCAAGCATAACTTTTTTAGCAGCATAAGGAAAATGAAAGACTGTGAAGAAAACATAATTTTCTCGTTTGTACCATGCAGTTTGCATGCTACTCTTTGATGGTAGTTTATAGCTCACTATGCTAGAATACGATTGTAGCTTATGAACTGCTCAATAACAAAACAATCTCTGTAACAAATGCAATAACCCAGTGTGCTCTGCCAATACAATACTGTTCTTTGCATGATACATGTTATTTGCAGCAGGCACATTAACCATCTGTCACTAGGCAAAACTCCAGTTTCTCTCCAGCAGGTACATTAATCACCAGTTATCTTGATGGTTTTGTTTTTGACCAAAGAATGCTGGCTGTACAAGGAACTTTGCTGTGCTTTTAAAACTGCTGCACAAAGGAAGAAAGAAACACAAAAACACACACTCCTCTGTCAGAGGCCCCAGCTGGAAAAGTGCCTTCCTGCCGGCCCAGGCCTGCAGACCCCCTGTGAATGTGTCATGGACCCCTTGAGGCCCACGGACCCCAGGTTTGGAACTGCTGATTTAAATAATGACTGAAGAAGGCGCTATATATCACATTCCCATTCCTGCTCTAGCCTGCTAGTACATTACTTGATAGCACCACTCCCATCACCTTTTGACCCCGCTTGCTGACCTTGGTCTAGTATGGCAAGACTCTCCTTAAGGATTCTGATTCTCACCCCTTGTGTTCACATTCAAGGTTCAAGTTCATGTAATAGGATAGAATTGTAAATGTCTTCCTAGTGTTTGGCCTTTAGACCTTATTGAAGACACTTTGGTGGACTGGAACCAAACTGGGTAGATTGGCACTATACAGGGTGGTTGACACCAAAATAAGAGTAGCTGCTACCTCTTCAATGTTTCTACTGCTTATCCCATGTCACATATACTTTACATTTTAGGTAGGTTTTATTGAATAACAAATAAAAAATGTTTTAAAAATAATCAGTATAATCAATTTCAATCAACTCGAACAACAAATAATGAAGCATCTTAACATTTAAAATTAGGGTTTATGAAATGTCAAGAGGAAAAAGTTATGTACCTTGGGCATATTTACAATTTGTTGACAAGGGGCAGTGCAACAAGGCTTCTTGCTGCTCTTCGTCAAAAGAAAAGGACAGGAATGCGCTGTATCTATAGGACAGGGTGCATTCCTGTCCTCTTCCACTGTGCTGGTGCACAATTGGCTGCCATACGCCAACTCAGGCACCCTTGCTCCATGGTGAAAGGATGCCTGCATTGTAGGAATGATTGCTTTTGCACAGCAAGGGAGAGAGGAACAAACAAGGGAAATTAAATTTATTTCTTCTTGTTATGTCTCCCCCGGGGAGGCGTAGGCCTTTGATGCACTCCCAGGTTTACATCTGGGAATGCATCAAAACCCATGGGTATTGCATGGGAAAGCCCACTGCAACACTTATGGAATGCCTCTTTGATGCAGAGCTAGCAATGACATATGTACATCTTTCAATTCAGAGCTTCAATAACTGTGCAGGTCACTATTTATAATGATATTTTCAAGTCCTAATTTCTGTCGGATTGTATGAACCCCCTTTCACCTCCAATTATACACATGACCGATCTTCTGCTTGTAAGGCAAAGGAGCATCTAAGATTATTGAATATATGATGACTTCTCATATTTAGGATTTGTTAGTTCTTTGTGTTCCCTGCTGCTTAGATCCAGAAAGGGATGTCACAACAATCCTCATGAGGTACCCACTTGTATTTCCCAAACTGAACTACGCTCCTCTTGGCGAACAAGTTTAATGACCCTTTTAGCAGAGATAGACGTGATCTATGGAAAGTATTGAAGGTTTCCCCCTTAGATTCTGATGCCGTTGGTTTAAAAAGAAGTGCATACAAGCACCAAATTAAGTCAAGTTAAAAGAAGTAAAAAAGAAATCACTGTGTGCCGAGATGGATTTATCACGTGGACAGACAGAAACATGTTTGACAGGTGGTGGGTGTTGATTCCCATGAGGTAACATTAAAAGCTCATTTTGATATTCTTATTGGCATTGCTATATGGATTTAACTTTTTTTTATTTATTTGGTCCCCCCTCATCTGATCTTACCTCCAATGCTGCACTGGACCATTTTGGACCAACTGTGTGTCATTTGTGCTCCATGAAGTCTGTGGAGTATTAAAAACAGTCTATCAGAGCTCAGACAAAGACAAGGTCCCAACTGACCTCTTAATATAGAATGTGGACTCTTAGGGGGGCAGATTTAAATAAGGGTATTCAATTATATTGCTGATTTACTGCTCTTTCCAGAATCTTGGGCCTATCATTTACTGTCCCAATATTTATAAAAAAGGTCAAAGGGAGCATCTCTACCTCTTTTGTTAACTTTACTGTAAAACAGGTAATCGATATGGAGTTAGAAAGAAGTGAGATCTGGACAGTGTAGGAGCACAATCTGCCTAATGTCTGGCTGAGTTTGGGAAAAGACTTAGCATCAGGTAACAATGCCTCAATTTCTACATATCTAAACATATGCCTCTATCCCAGGGACCTGCACAACTGTGCAAGGCTTTGGTCTATCCAGAGATCTTTGAAGATCCTTAACCCTTTCGCTGCCAGGCCTTTTCCCCCTCCTCTGCCAGGCCTTTTTTTGGCTATTTGGGGAAGTTCGCTCTTAGGCCCTCATAACTTTTTGTCCACATAAGCTAGCCAAGCCAAATTTGCGTCCTTTTTTTCCAACATCCTAGGGATTCTAGCGGTACCCAGACTTTGTGGGTTCCCCTGAAGGAGACCAATAAATTAGCCAAAATACAGTAAAAAGTTCATTTTTTTTAAAACAAATGCGAAAAAAGGGCTGCAGAAGAAGGCTTGTGGTTTTTCCCCTGAAAATGGCATCAACAAAGGGTTTGCAGTGCTAAAACCACCATCTTCCCAGCTTTCAGGAACAGGCACACTTGAATCAGAAAACCCCATTTTTCAACTCAATTATGGCATTTTACTGGGACATACCCCATTTTTACTATTTTTTGCGCTTATAGCCTCCTTCCAGTCAGTGACAGAAATGGGCATTAAACCAATGCTGGATCCCAGAAACCTAAGCATTTATGAAAAGTAGACAAAATTCTAAATTCAGCAAGGGGTCATTTGTGTAGATCCTACAAGGGTTTCCTACAGACAATAACAAGTGAAAAAGAAAAATATTGAAATTGAGGTGAAAAAAACATCAATTTTTTTCTACGTTTTACTCTGTAACTTTTTCCTGCAATGTCAGATTTTTGAAAGCAATATACCGTTACGTCTGCTGGACTCCTCTGGTTGCAGGGATATATAGGGCTTGTAGGTTCATCAAGAACCCTAGGTACCCAATAAATGAGCTGCACCCTGCTGTGCGTTTTCATTCTATACCGGGTATACAGCAATTCATTTGCTGAAATATAAAGAGTGAAAAATAGCTATCAAGAAAACCTTTGTATTTCCACAATGGGCACAAGATAAGGTGCTGAGGAGCAGTGGTTATTTGCACATCTCTGAATTCTGGGATGACCATACTAGCATGTGAATTACAGGGCATTTCTCAAATAGATGTCTTTTTTACACACTCTCTTATATTTGGAAGGAAAAAATGTAGAGAAAGACAAGGGGCAATAACACTTGTTTTGCTAATCTATGTTCCCCTAAGTCTCCCGATAAAAATTATACCTCACTTGTGTGGGTAGGCCTAGCGCCCGCGACAGGAAACGCCCCAAAATGCAACGTGGACTCATCACATTTTTTGAAAGAAAACAGAGGTGTTTTTTGCAAAGTGCCTACCTGTAGAATTTGGCCTCTAGCTCAGCCGGCACCTAGGGAAACTTACCAAACCTGTGCATTTTTGAAAACTAGAGACCTAGGGGAATCCAAGATGGGGTGACTTGTGGGTTTCTGACCAGGTTCTGTTAGCCAGAATCCTTTGCAAACCTCAAAATGTGGCTAAAAAAACACATTTTCCTCACATTTTGGTGACAGAAAGTTCTGGAATCAGAGAGGAGACACAAATTTACTTCCACCCATCGTTCCCCCAGTCTCCCGATAAAAATGATACCTCACTTGTGTGGGTAGGCCTAGCGCCCGCGACAGGAAATGCCCCAAAAGGCAACGTGGACACATCACATTTTTTTAAAGAAAACAGAGGTGTTTTTTGCAAAGTGCCTACCTGTAGATTTTGTCCTCTAGCTCAGCCGGCACCTAGGGAAACCTACCAAACCTGTGCATTTTTGAAAAACTAGAGACCTAGGGGAATCCAAGATGGGGTGACTTGTGGGGCTCTGACCAGGTTCTGTTACACAGAATCCTTTTCAAACATCAAAATTTGGCCCAAACAACACTTTTTCCTCTCATTTCGGTGACAGAAAGTTCTGGAATCTGAGAGGAGCCACAAATGTCCTTCCACCCAGCGTTCCCCCAAGTCTCTTCATAAAAATGGTACCTCACTTGTGTGGGTAGGCCTAGCGCCCATGAAAGGAAATGGCCCAAAACACAACGTGGACACATCACAATTTTTCACAGAAAACAGAGGTGTTATTTGTAAAGTGCCTACCTGTGGATTTTGGCCTCTAGCTCAGCCGGCCCCAGGGGGGGCAGAAATGGCTTAAAATAAATTTGTCCCCCCAACCCCGCCCCCGGGAGCGACCCTTGCCTACAGGGTCGCTCCCCCTGAGTGACACTGGCGCCAAAAAATTAATCCCCGGTGCCTAGTGGTTTCTGCCCCCTTGGGGGCAGATTGACCTAAAATCGGCCAATCTGCCCCCAAGGACGGCAGAAATGGTCTAAATACAATTTGCCCCCCAGGGGAGGAACCCTTGCCTAATGGGTCGCTCTCTATCTCTAAAAAAACAAACATACAAAAAAAATACACCAAAAACAAATTTGCCCTGGCGCCTAGAGGTTTCTGCCCCCCCTGGGGGCAGATCGGCCTAATAACAATAGGCCGATCTGCCCCCAGGGGGGGCAGAAATTGCCTAAAATAAATGTTCCCCCCCAACCCCCCCCCCAGGAGCGACCCTTGCCTACGGGGTCGCTCCCCCTGCGTGACATTGGCGCCAAAAAAAAAATCCCCGGTGCCTAGTGGTTTCTGCCCCCATTGGGGGCAGATTGACCTAAAATCGGCCAATCTGCCCCCAAGGGGGGCAGAAATGGTCTAAATACAATTTGCCCCCCAGGGGAGCGACCCTTGCCTAATGGGTCGCTCCCCATCTCTAAAAAAACAAACATACAAAAAAAATACACAAAAAACAAATTTGCCCTGGCGCCTAGAGCTTTCTGCCCCCCCTGGGGGCAGATCGGCCTAATAACAATAGGCCGATCTGCCCCCAGGGGGGGCAGAAATTGCCTAAAATAAATGTTCCCCCCCAACCCCCCCCCCCCCCCCTGCGTGACATTGGCGCCAAAAAAAAAATCCCCGGTCCCTTGGGGGCAGATTTACCTAAAATCGGCCAATCTGCCCCCAAGGGGGACAGAAATGGTCTAAATACAATTTGCCCCCCAGGGGAGCGACCCTTGCCTAATGGGTCGCTCCCCATCTCTAAAAAAACAAACAAACAAAAAAAAAAAAAAAATAGGCCAGGGGGGGCAGAAATGGCATAAAATATATTTGACCCCCCACCCCCCAATCCCCTCCCTGGGAGCGACCCTTGCCTACGGGGTCGCTCCCCTTGTGTGAAATTCACGTAAAAAAAAAAACTCCCTGGTGTCTAGTGGTTTCTGTCGCCCTTGGGGGCAGATTGGCCTCATCAAAATAGGCCAATCTGCCCCAAGGGGGGCAGAAATGGCCTAAATATATTTTGCCCTCTAGGGGAGCGACCCTTGCCTAAGGGGTCGCTCCCCACACCTAAAACAACAAAGTAAACAAAAAACAAACAAAAAAAATATATATCCCTGGTGCCTAGAGGGGGGCAGAAAAGGCCTTCCCAAAAAATGCCCCCCTGGGAGCGACCCTTGCCCAAGGGGTCGCTCCCTTATGTCCATTTAAAAAAAAAAAATCATCCCTGGTGTCTAGTGGGCATTTCAAAAGCCGGATTGCAAGCAATCCATCTTTTGAAACGCTTGGAGAGACTTCAAAGGGAAGGAAATACATTTCCTTCCTTTTGAAGACTCTCCAGGCCTCCCCCACGTGATCGAAAGAGAAATGCAAAGCATTTCTCTTTTGATCGCTTCCAGCGCGATGGGGGAGGCCCTGTGACAAATCAGCGCTCTCGCGCGCTGATGTCACAGTGGGGGGAGGGAGGGGGTCGGGGGTGGAAGGGAAAGGGCTTCCCCTTCCATCCCCACCTTTGCACATGGGGGAGCGCTAGCGCTCCCCCCAGTTCCCGTGCCTTGGACGAGGTGACCTCGTCCAAGGCACACGGGAACCGCTGCCTTGGACGAGGTCCCTCGTCCAAGGCATGCGAAAGGTTAAGCAGTTGGTTCTTTTAATTAAAGGTAACCATATTCACCACTGGAAAGATTAAGATGACAGTGTAAGAACTCTTTCATTTCAACCGTGGTGGTCCATAAAAGCTCACACACTCTTTTTTTACAATACACATAAATCACCTTCTTTTTTTTAAATCTTTCTTTATTGGCATTTATAAACATGTCGAAAAAAAGTTACAGTTTGTCATAAATAACCAGTACAACTCAGTTTACTTTATTTGGTACAAAAAAGACCATAAAAGACATCCAATAAATTAGACAAATACAGGTTTCTTAATCATAAAATTACTAAAAGCATTATTAATACATATTTCAAATTCCATAGGTTGCATATATACAATTTAACACGGCCTTAATTATATCCACATTTCCCAGGTTATGTATGTATAAATAAGCAAGCTGATTAGTTCTGATACCTTTAGATAAAAATAGCGGGCGTAAAAACCTTTTTCTCGGAACAACATAGAAAGTGCAAAAGAGCATAAAGTGCAATGTACTCTGGGGTGTCTTTCCATCACAGCAACATGGAGGAAGATTCTTGAACCAAGTTCCACGTATTGGAAATGCTACCAAATAGTGTAATGTATTTAGGCGTAACCTAGTAAGTAGGAACCTTTGTCGCTCAAGACTAATGGTAGTCAGATATAGCTTTGGATGCAATTGCTGTATCTGATTCCTCACCTGTGTTCCATTTATACCCAGGGTTGACTCCATATCATGGCTTTTCTGCCAATATATATCTTTAACCTTTTTAATATCCCGCTTTGTTCAAATATCCTGTTTGAGGAAAAATTCTCCTAGTCCTAAAGATAGTAGGGAGGAGTGGACATATCTAAACCAAGGTATATCCAAAGGTCGTGATAAAAGGAGACAATCTTGTATCACCTTTCTACATAAAGAGGCTTCTGGCTTGGTCCAAATTTTTAACCATAACAGTACGGGTTGAAGTTTTATATAACTAGATATGCATCTCAAACCTACTTCTTCATGACAGAACATTACTGATGTTGATTGGGGGACTGCTAGTAGTGTTCTTAAAAACTTATTTTCTACAATCTGGAGGCTCGAACATTCTGCATATCCCCAAACCCCGGCTCCAAATGTCACAATAGAAAGACATTTGGTGGAAAAAACAGTCATCATTTCTTTTACAGGTTTGTGTCGCAGTCTATTCGCAAACCTAAAAACTGCTTCTATGGCTTTTTGAAATTGTATTGAACTTATATTTACTAAACATTTGCTGTCCTTGAAATGAGTACAGCATCGTCCGTGTACAATAGTACAGGAATGCGGGAATTGTTAATAACTGGAGAGTCCTTCCTCGATTCACAGAGAAGTTTCTCTAGCCCATTTATATATAAAAGAAAAAGAAAAGGGACCAGCACACAACCCTGTCTAACCCCCTTTAATGAGGAAAACATCTCTGTTAAACCACCCTCCCGGGAATAGCGAACCCGAGCCACTGTACAGGCATGGAGTCTACTAAGTAAAATTATTATATCTTTGTCCACACCCATATTCAACATGACCATCCACAATTTCTCTCTGTTAACTGTGTCAAAAGCGCAGGACAGATCCATAAATGCTAGATGTATGCAGCCCCTTTTAACTTTGGTATATTTTTGTACTATAAGGGTCAAATTGAGAGTTTGTTCTACTGTGCCCACACCGGGCCGAAAGCCAAATTGGACTTCTGAAAGAGAATGAGATTCAATCGCCCAGTTTTCCAACTTATTTAGGATCACTCGGCCTACAACTCTATTCACAGTTGTGGAGGCCGGGATATCATATACGCAGGAAAAGACGATAACAAAAGTACTTGTGTACGAGCAGAGCTAAAGTACATAAGCGCCTAACCTAAAGAGGAGTATTTGAAGACATGAGCAAAGTGAAAGAGATGATCAAAGTGGCCTCATCATTTTGTTTGTTAAAGTGGGCAGATAAATGAGATACATCTGTCTATTAGAACTAAAACCAAGAAAAAAACAACCATAGGGTTATTGAGCAGTGTTTACTGAGTGGCTGATCCATGGTACCTTTGGCCCAGTGCAAAGTGTGTAAATGTGCGTGTATGTGTGCAGGGAGGTTGACTTCCCAGCATGGGGAGGAGGAGGCCTCCCTGCGCTCACGGTCAGCTATTCCCAAACATGAGGCCCAATAGTTATATAATCTAATCAGTGTGGCAGCTTAAATCGCCCGAAGGGGTCTCATCGTGCAAGCGGGGGGTGTTGGGCCTCAATTAATGAAACCCAGTCAGTCATGAGTTATGTTTGGGTCTCCAGCTTGTCATGCATTTTGAGAAAAAAATTGTCCTACAGTGTAGCCACCCCTGCCCTTCCTCCAAGTCGAGCAGCTTGTATCAAAGCATCGGCCTCTGCAACTGCCCATCTGTGGGTTACCCTTCGCCAGCAATCAAGTGGGGGAGGTTCAGTGGCTTTCCATGCAACGGCGATGAGGCGCTTACATAAGGCGACTGCTAGGTCTACAAATTTCATATACATTTTGGTGATTTTCGTCTTAGTAGCAATCCCTAGCAGAGTAACGGTTCAAGGGAGAGGAGCACATCAAGTATATCTAACATATGGGGCATGACTTTCTCCCATTCCTGCACTAGTAGTGGGCAGTTCCAGCCCATATGCAGAAATGTTGCATCAGGATGACCGCAACTTGGACACAGAGAAGCCATTATCGGGAACATCCTGTGCAATCTATGTGGTGTGAGATACATGTGGTGCAGGTAGTTAAAATGAATGAATTTGAGGCGCTCAGTGCAGGAGATGCATTTCACTTGCTCTGTGGCCACTATCCATTGTTTGGGTGTTAACACTGTCCCTAAACACTCCTCCCAATTCCGTCTGCTGGGCAGAGCTTGACCTGTGTCTGCCTTCTGCATTGTCACATATAACATTGCCACAGTTTGCCTACCTCTGCCATGTTTTAGAATGCATTGTAAACTGTGATGATTAGGTAGATCCTCCTGCGCTGCCCCTATCTGTGTCTGAAAGCCAGGAGGAGCGTGTTCTACATTAGGAACGCTCCTGTCCCCAGTCTGAACATCTCATGTAAATCTTGGAAAGAGTGCAGGGTGCCCTCCTCATAGAGGTCATCATGGTGTCAATGTTTGCTTTGCGCCAACGAGTGATGTGTCTGCCCCTCAGAGCCCCAGTCTCTGGTACACTCCACAGTGTGAGCTGCAGTGCGCATAGTAACGTCTCTCGTTTTGGTTGTATATACCTATTCCAGCATGTCGCAACAATCTGCGCCAACACAGCCGGGCCCTTAGATGGGTCACCTTGTGAGAGCATCCAGTTTAGAATCTCTTTTCCACCCAGCTGTGAATTGCCCCACTCTTTCCCATCTGATCACCAGCGATCCATCTCTTGGGCCACTGCAGCTGTGCCGCTGCAAAATATAGCCCAATTTCAGGAACATCTAGGATCCCCTCCTATAGTGGGCACTTCAATAAGTAGATGTTTACTCTTTTATGGGCCCAGCACCAGACTAAATCAGAAATTAACCTTTGGAGGTCTCCAAAGAATCTCCTGGTCTGGACTGCCAAGATCGCTGCAAACACATATATTAAACGCGGGAGCAGAAGCATCTTCAATGTCTCGTAGTACTGTAAGAATGCCTCATTGAGGCCAACCTGCGAGTTAACAATATCTCCTCTGGGAGTACTAATAGCTTCAACAAAGGTCCTAGGTTGGGCTGTGCACAGAAGACAGGCCACCTTGCGCCCTAGCTTGTCGCCGTCTACATGTTGTCGTGCCACCAAAGCTCAGTAGTCTATGTTCCTAAGACAGCATACCTCCTCCCTATATTCTTTCCTAAGATGTAATAAACACATCCCGCCACCTGCACAGTGACTGCTTCTATTTACAGTTTCTTCAGTTGTGTCTCCAGGTCCAACAAACTCCGCTGCAGAGCAGATGAATCCCTCCATGTGGCTTTGATGCAGTGCCCCTGAATGACCGTTTTCATTGCATCCCATTCCACACCCTGAGACCCTGCAACGCCCTCATTTTCGGTGAAATATTGACTTAGGTGTGTGGCTATTGTGCCCCTAAATGGTGGGCCATGTAGTGCTTCTATACATAGCCTCCAGGTTGGGATTGGTGTCCTATCTATTCCCCATTGGAAGGTAACCTTGAGGGGGCTATGGTCAGATACGTTTCTACCTTGGTATTTTGAACCAATCACTTGGGTCAGAATTCCCTGTTGCATAGGATATAGTCCACCCTAGTATGTACTTGGTGGCTTGGGGCATAATAGAAGTAATCCGCCTAGGTGGGATATCTCATTCACCAAACATCTTGCAACTGTGTAGCGTCTATCCATGTCCTGAAGTGTTTAGTTGCTGGTAGCCCCAATGTCCCAGGAAATGTGGGGTATTGATCTATCCAGTAGTAGATCAACTACAAAATTTAAATCACCCCCCATATGATTGGTGACTGGGGACTTAGGAACAAGGCCGGTGACAGCATTTTGGGGAACTCACCTTGGTGTGTGTTGGCAGCGTACACTGCCGCCAGGGAGAGGGGTCTACCATCTAAAGTTCCTTCTAACAGCATGTATGGGCCCTCTGGGTTTATTTAGGTTCTAGTGAATACTTACGGCATTCCAGGTGCAATCCACAATAAGACCACCTGGGCGTACGCTGAGTAGGTAGTGCCAAATGTTTTTCTGTGCCTTCGTCTATTAACCTTGTCTAGTTCTGTAGCCACTAGGTGAGTTTCTCTGAAGGCATGCAAAGTGTATGTGCCTACGGCAAAGATAAGCATAAATCCTGTGTCACTTGTGTTCCAGGTTAGGACAGTGTATGACAATGCTGTGATCAAGTGTAAAATGCCCAGGACTGTGCCCTTAGGCCCCACCCAGCCCCCATACACCTATCCCACACAAGAATCCCCTGGTTCTACTCTGCTTAGCCCAAACATAAATTAAACAAGGTAACATAACAGTAACTTCCTCTCCCTTGGCTTGGATGATAACGAGCATTGTGCCCTCTATAGTGTACTATATAATTAGCACAGAGCTACAGTAAAAACAGACTTTGCAGGAGTTCGCTGGGCAGGGTGGGCTAGGCCCAGTGTATTTAAAATTTCATAAAAAAATAAAAATTGGGTCTGAGTGCAGGCGTTGATCTCGTGCCCACCTTCCGGAGTATTTGAAGCAGGGGGGACTCGCAATAATAAAACATCTGGGAACAAAGATCAATACTTTTCTCACCGTTCATCTTCCATTCCTCTTTACGGTGACTGTCCCGGGTCTTCCACAGAAACTACTTGGCAAGGGGCCTAAACCATCACGGGTCTAATTTTGCTGACCCAGCCACGGACGCACTTTCTGTCGAACGGGTGCCAGGTGAATCCGGCAAGCAGTCTTGGTCAGTGTCATGGGAGAGAACCTGGAACCTGTTGGTGCCATGTAGGGATACCTTTGCCACCACCTGTGCTCTCTCACCACCTGTTCATCAGAAGGACGAGAATGCATTCTGCAACTCTGTTTCCTGCCTCTGGATCCTCCCTCAGACCAAGGCAACGTGTTGTTCCCCTGATGTCGCGCGGAGTCCAGTGTTTCTTTAGAACGGAGCCACTCCCAGGCCTCTTCCAGTGTAGAGAAGAAATGAGTCATGTCAGTGTCCACAACTCGAAGCAGTAAGAAGTCCCTGTCTCTGTAAATGAGAAGGCTTGCTATAACAGGGCAAGGTGCAGCTCCTGGCGGGGGGGACGCTTGGGATCCTATGTGCTCTTTCAATCAAGAAGAACTTGGAAGTGCGATTTTCTAACACCTTGGTGGTCAACCAATCCTAGAAAAACAGTTCCAGATTGGGTCCTTCAGATCCCTCAGGGAAGCCCAAGAATCTCACATAATTCCTTCTGGAGCACCCTTCTGCATCTTCCGCTCTCATCTCGAGGTCCTTGACTTCAGTTTGCAGGTTTCTCACCTGTTCTTTTAGTGCTGTCAGTGAGGAGCGCATTGATGTCAGGGATGATTCCACATCATCAACTCACTCCGTAGGCTTAGCGTGATCAGCTCTCAACAGACCTGTTTCGATTTGGATTGCCCCCAGTTGGGTCTCCATGGCTATCTTGGAGTCCTGACTGGCCTGCAGCACTTTGTTGAACATCCCTGTATGTTTTTCAAGAGTGCACTTCAGTTGCTGGATCGGGTCCTCCGGCACAGAGGGGTCCCCAATAAGTCCATGATGGTTTTCTGTGGGGTCTGTTGGTTGGGCCACTTAGGGCGCACCATTCCCTTGTTCTCACTTCTTTTGGGTTCCAATGCGGCAGTGTAGTGAGGCTTGAGTCCAGTTACTGCTTCACTTGCGCAGCCTAGAGACAGAGAGGCGACCTGGATGACAACAAAGAGGAGCCAATGAGTAAAGAAGACATATCCCACATGCCTAGGGAGGGGTCGAGCTGCGAGTCAGGTCCGGTCCTCTGCTCCTCATTTCCCTGAGGCAAATGTTAGCAGCAATTGTGCCCTAAGCAGATCCTGCCCAGAGGGGAAGATGGGGCAGGAGGATGGTGAAGACATCATCTAGGTGATCTGGTGGTGGGCATGCAACAGTGCAATCGACAGACGCAGGAGAGCGTTTGCCACAGGGTAGCACCGAGTTCAGGGTCTCAGGGTCTCAACAGCATTGCTTTCAAATTGCTCTCTCACCCTCACCTTGTGAGGGCAGACCAGACATCCCAGGGGATGTGCAAGGTAGTGGGTGTCGGGTTATCTCAGAGGCACACAGGCTGATGGGGGGAAATGGATCACATCTTCTCCCACCTACAAAGTAATCGAAGGTGTAGGTTATAGGCATGCCTGTCTTACCATTGCCTCAGCGCCACACCACCATCATTAAGAACACTTACAGCCAGCAGTGTTGAATCGCAATGTTGGTTCTCTCTGGGGTGGGCGCTGCACCTTCGCACCAACGTCCTTCAGGCTTCCCACACTCCAACGCAGGCCTGAGCTGTCGCTCATGAAAGGACTCCCAGGCATGATTAATATTGTCTGCCCCACTTACTGCCTTAGGAATGAAGTGAAAAGCTCTGTCCTAACCCTCCAAAACTAGGCAAAAAGATATTTCCTCACCTGTATTGCACAGCAGGCACTTTTGATCCCTAAGAAAGTGCGTGTCGTATAAAATCTGGTTCTTAGATTTGTGGGCTACAGCGATCCATTGAATTTAAAAACAAACTGTGAGAAATTGAGTTGTTGGTTGACTGGGGTGTGAGCCCCTGTCAAGCAACAGTCATAATCCCCTGTAGGGTAAACCACAAAAAGTAGCTAATTTAACCTGGGCTTAACCCTGGGTAACTTGGCAAAAAAAGCAGTCAGGATAAACTTAGAAGCAATTGGTTAAATATTTATTCAGTACACAAACAGCAACACAGTGAAGCACACAACTCAATAAAAATGCCAAACCAATTTAGAAAGGAGGAGAAAATTGTGATAAAATATTTGACACCAAAATCATCAAAATCCAATTAGTAGAACAGGAGTTATGATTTTTTAAGTTTAAGGTTCAAAATAGCAATCCTCAGTTTTAGAAAATGGCCACCTGGGGACACGTAACACCACACCCAGGAGTCCAGGAGTGGATGGAGATCTCTTGGGGGTGCAGGACTCACTCAGGCTGGGTCCAGGTGTAGCTTTAAGTTGGCGGGAGCCTGTTATGTCCCTGTGGCTCAGAACAGGAGATAAGCTAAACTGGCCCTTGGAGTCACTTCTGAGGTCCTGGGTGCAGGTGGTGATGCAGGGATATACAGCAGGGCTGGCTTCTGAAAGTTCCAAGCAGGCTCCAGGCAGGAAAGCAGTCCATCCAGGTAAAGCAGCAGTCTGGCAGAGTGCACAGCAGGTCACAACAACAGGCAGTCCTCTGAGAGTCCTTCCGCTGGTCCAGTAGTTAACTAAGGAGAAGGTCTGAGAGCCCTATGTTTATACCCTGGTGCCCCACTCCTAGAAGTTGGGAGAAGTTTCCAGAAGAGTTCTCTGAAGTTCCAGGAATTTCCTGCCTCCCCTGCCCTTGCTCCTAGCTGGCTACACTGAAAACACTGGGTTGGTAATCCCATTGTGTGTAGACTGGGCACAGCCATTTTTGCCACAAGTGGGGCTGTGCTTAGCTCCACCCTCCCATCAAGTCAGTTATTAGCCCATTTAGGCTAGGCAGGCTGCAGGCATTGGGGGCCAAGGGCAGGAAAATGCCAACTTTCTAAAAGTGGCATTTTAAAACTTCTAATGATAAATCTGACTTTACAATTAAAGAGGGTTTATCATTACAAGTTTATAGATATCAAACATGATATATCTACCACCTACAGTTTAGGAATTACAACGTATTAAATTTAATACGGAATTTCCAACGTTACCCTATGGGAGGGGTAGGCCTCTCAGTAGTGGGAAAACTAATTTAGGATTTCTTTCACTACTAGGACATGTAAAACTAAAAGGTATATACCCTAAATTTTAATTACGCAACACCCTGCCCATGGGCTACTTATGGCCTACCTTAGTGATGGCTTATATGTGACAAAAGGGGAGTTTAAGGTTTGGCAAGGGGTTTTAAATGCAAAGTCGACATTGCAGTGGGACACTGCCTTCAGACTGCAATGGCAGGCCTGGAACAGGTTTTTAGGGTGCTACTTAAGTGGGAGGCACAATAAGTGCCTCATGTCCACTGGCAGCATTCAATTTACATGCCCTGGGTATATGGCATACCACTCTACAAGGGACTTACATGTGAATTAAAATGCGAATCAGGTATATGCCAATCAAACCATGTTTAAGGGAGTGAGATCATACACTTTAGCACTGGTTAGCAGTGGTAAATTACATTGAGTCCTAAGGCCAACAAGCAAAAATCCAGCAAAAAGAAGAAGGAGGAAGGCAAAAAGACTGGGGTGACGCTTTAGAGAGGGCCATTTCCAACACAAACATTAGCAGTGGTGGCAATGGGCCATCTCAAGGGGTGGATAATAAAGTAATAAATAAAAAGAGTACCTGTCCTGCCGCCGGCCACCTCGCTCCTCTTCTCTCCTGATGGTGTCCGAGCAGTCCTTGAGACACCAGCACAGGCTCCCCTCACAATCCTGGTTCTGCTCTCATATTATAACTAGCATAAGAGCATCTGCAGACTTGGTCTGAGTGGCTTGGACTGATACTCAGACAGTGCAATGGAGTCTGTGCTGTTTCTCGAACCCAGCTGTGCAACACAACCCAGTTGGAGAAACCTAAGTGCGCATGTAATATTTGACAGCCTATAACAGATGGCCAAACTGACCTGCGCACTTAAGTGCACTCCATCCTCCTCCCCACTCCCATGGCCCAGCCCCACCCCTCCCTGCACATGCTGACTCGGCCAGCAGCTGAAAAATAAAAAGATAATAAAATATTGGTTTATTTTTCAACTGCTGGCTCTTAGCCAGTGGGGCAACGCTCCTTCATCACTGCGGAGAAGTCGCTCCTGAACATTAGTAAATTAAGGGTTGACTTGTAATACTTACCAGTAGACGCTTTCAACTGGCCAGGGCAAAAGGGGCATCTTTTATTATTTTATGTGTTGGTCCATCTGTTATCTATTACGAGAATCAGTAGTGCAACAAGCATACAAACTACAAGATATTTGAGGTATGGGGGACAGCAACTACTGTTATGGGTTCTGAAAAACATATTTTTGAGAAGGCCTCTCACCCTCCTCCTTATGAATTCTGTTTCCCCTCATACAAAACCTTTTCTTGTTCTACCTGAGATAAGGGTTAATTCTTGTACCTGTTTTCCTGTGCAAATCAGTCTGGCTAAATCCTCTTGCAACCTTACAATTCTCATCTTTTCAATGTTTCAGACTTGATTAAGGTGCTCTCACATCCAGGCTCACATCATTACTGTTTGGAGGTCCTGAGGCTTGGTTCCTCTCCTAAGGAGCTATAATTGACAAGCATAGAAATTTCAATGTTAAAAAAAAAAAAAAACTTCATTTATTAAATTGCGAATGATTGTTAACAAACAATAACACACTACCCATAGATACGAGCATTATCTTCATTACATATGGCATATCAATATTCAAGTGAGCAGAAGAATTCCTGTCCCCCATAACAATAAAGAAATTGCAAATAAATCTTCAGTATGGTACATTTATGAAAAAGCCCAGGTATAATAATGGCACTAGCGTTAGCTATGCTCAAAAGTCTGGTGATTTTATGTATTGGGGCATGTCAGGAGTAGACTGTAGAGACAAATAGAGAGGAGTATAACTTCAGTCTGAGTTGTCTGACTTGAGGGTAATTAAACAATCTTGTAGTAGTTGCCATATATCCTTGGGTCTGGAGGTATGGGGCTGCAACTGTACGCTAGTGTCACTACTTTTATCACAATTAATCATGCTTTTCAGCCAGGCAGAGTCTGTGGAACAGAGTCCATTACACCAATGGAGGAAAATTACCAATTTGCGAGTAGGAACGCAATGGAAACGAACCTAAGATATCATGGGTGTTTCCCAGAAGTGCCACTAAGGAGGTAGGCGCAGTCGTAACTCATGTCATGGTGGAGACTTGGGAGAATATGGTGGTCCAGTAGTGTCCTATAAGTGAGCATGTCCAGGTTGGGTGTGCAAAATCAACTTTGATGGCATGGTCTTTAGGGCACTAGCATGAGTGTGTGGGATTGAAGCATACTAGTCCTTTAGGGGTGGTGTAAGCTTGGCATAGGAATTTAGGATGTGGAAGTTTGTGTTTGTGATTGATAGATATGAGATTTGTTTGAGAACAGCAGTAATACCAGAGAGTGGGTGTCCTAGGTCATATACCCAGGCTTCCCTAGTGCACTTGGAGGATTGCGGTTTCATGGCTAAACAGGTTTGGTATAACCGAGAACCCAACCATCCTCCGTCAGTATCAGAAATATGTGTTAATGGTAGAAGTCACCAGGAGCTAAAGGATACAAGGGTAATTGGGGTTGTAAAGTAATGTGGAGTCTCTGGAGGACAAAGTGATCCATATAAGTGGCGTTTTGAAAATGAATGTCGTCAATGTGTGTGAGGACATGGCCATCTAGAAAGACATCTCCCAAGGAGTGCAGGTCACAGCTTTGTGAGATGCGTTGTACTAGTTTCCCACATGTAAGAGGGAGCCAGAGGATTATTGATCAGGGGCCGAGCTGGTGAATAAAGGATACCTCCTCCTAATAAATGGCAGAGTTTCTGCCATGCCCAGCTGGTGGTGGAGAGGGTTTGTATATCGGAGGGGTCCATGGGGATGCCTATCGGTTGTATTGAGGATAATGGCAGTTCTCTGATTTGATCTTTCTCTGGTTTGAGACAGATGACCTGGGCATCTGAGCGGTACCAACGATATGCATATTGGCATCGTGCAGTGATAGAATAGGGTTAGGGGTTTGGTTCTCCAAAAATACTGCACTCATAAAACAGGGTCAATGTAGCCCATTAGATGCAACGTCTGCGTCCAGCCCAGTCGTAGGAGATTTAGTGTGGGAAAGAAATGTTGCTTATGGGAATATTAAGAAAGAGGTATAGGAAACAGGGAAGGAAAACTATTTTTATTATCACCACAAGTCCAGCCATGGACAGCGGGACACCGGGAGATTAATCCATCTCTCCACCTGTGTCAAGAGCTTGTCAATGGCAGGAACATAATTGACTTGAAGGATCTAATCTTTTTCCCTGTGTAGATGTTTGCCTAAGTATTTGGTGGAGTTGGTGTTCCATGCTAGGAGATATTTATGGCCACTGCTTGAATGCAATCAGTAAGGGAGAAGAGCTCTGACTTTGGGCCAGTTAATGTGTAAGCCAGAGAGGTCCCCAAACCATAGAATTTCACAAATAAGTGGTAAGAGATTATCACAGGGGTGACAGACGAAAAGTAATATGTCGGCAGCATACATGGACAACAAAAGGGGGCCATGCATAAGTTAGCTGTAATGCATATGTTCCTCCAGGAGGTGGCAAACCAGGGGATCCATTGTAATAATGAAAAGAAGGGGGAAGAGGGGACAGCCTAGTCCGGTTCCTCTGGCCACAGGGAACCTACCAGTGAGTGAACCGTTCGCCCGTAAATGGTCAACAGGTCTGTATTAAAGGAGCATGGCCAGGGAGATGAAGCGACAAGGAAGACCTAGTTTGGTCAACGCCTCCCTCAGGAAGGACCCTCCATAGAGTCAAGTGCCTTCTCAGCATCCAGTAAGACCACTGCTGCAGGGGTTATTGGGGATATTCAATTTAATATTGCAAATATAATCCCTAAATTAAATGAGGTGGATCTGTGCCTGATTGGACGTGAAAGATAATCTGCTCCATTAATAGGGACAACCTAGTGTCGAGCATTTTGGCTAAAATCTTCGTGTTGAGGTTAAGGAGAGAGAAGGAGCAATAGGAGGTGCATTGGTGGGGGTCTTTGCTAGGTTTCAGTAGAAGGGTAAGCACAACCTCACCCAGAGTGGGGGGTAAGAGGCCTGCTTCCAGATATTTAGTAAACATGGTGTTGGAAATGGCCTTTCTGCAGGGTCGCCCCCAAACCTTTTGCCTTCCTCCTTCTCTTTTTCTGACCTCATTTATTTTGGCTTTAGGACTCTGTGCACTTTACCACTGCTAATCAGTGCTAAAGTGCATATGCTCTCTCCCTAAAACATGGTGGCATTGCCTCTTACCCAATTGGCATATCTAATTTACTTGTAAACGCCTAGCAAAGTGCACTGCATGTGCCCAGGGCCTGTAAATTAAATACTACTAGTGGGCCTGCAACACTGGTTGTGCCACCCACATAAGTAGCCCCTAACCATGTCTCAGGGCTGTGTGTGCAAGGCCTGTGTGTGCAATTTCCCTGCCACTTCGACTTGGCATCTAAAAGTAATTGCCAAGCCTTAAATTCCCCTTTTTCTAATTCTAAGTTGTAGGAGGCTGGCCTGGCTTATAGTGGTACCTAGTGGTACTTACACCTTGTGCCAGGTCCAGTTATCCCTTATTAGTAGATTAGTAGTGTTCTAGCAGCTTAGGCTGATAGAGGTAGCTATAGCAGAGCAGCTTAGGCTAAACTAGGAGACATGCAAAGCTCCTACTATACCACTTACATCATATAGCACTATATCACAAGAAAACACAACACTCAGAGTTACTAAAAATAAAGGTACTTTATTTTATTGACAATATGCCAAAAGTATCTAAGAGGATATACTCCCTTAGGAGGTAAGTAACATACACAAAATATACACACAAACCAAAATCAGGTAAATAAACAGAAAATAGTGCAAACGCTATAGAGCACAATAGGATGCAATAGGCCTAGGGGCAACACAAACCATATACTCCAAAAGTGGAATGCGAACCACTAATGGACCCCAGGCCTAGTGTAGTGTGTAGAGGGTCGCCGGGATTGTAAGAAAACACTAAGGGCCATATTTATACTTTTTTAGCGCCGCATTTGCGCCGCTTTTTGAAGCAAAAGCGGCGCAAACTTACAAAATACAATTGTATTTTGTAAGTCTGCGCCACTTTTGCGTCACAAAATGATGCAAAAGCGGTGCTAAAAAAGTATAAATATGGGCCTAAGGGTGTCCAAGATACCCCACCCCAAGACCCTGAAAAGTAGCATTAAAGTTGCCATACTACCCCAGAAAGAAAGTAAAGTCGAAATAGGGGATTCTGCAAAGACAACAACTGACTGCAAAGCACTGAAGATGGATTCCTGGACCTGAGGACCTGTAAAGGAAGGGGACCAAGTCCAAGAGTCACGCAACTGTCCGGGGGGGCAGGAGTCCACTAAACCCCGGATGAAGGTGCAAAAGGGCTGCCTCAGGGTGGTAGAAGCTCAAGATTCTGCAACAAAGGAAGGTGCCAGGAACTTCTCCTTTGGTCAGAAGATGTCCCACGGCGTGCTGGAGGATGCAGAGTTATTTCCACGCTGAAAGACCACAAACAATCCTTGCTAGCTGCAAGAGTTGTGGTTGAAGATAATGGGTGCTGCCAGGGCCCAGGAAGGACCAGGAGGTCGTCCCTTGTAGGAGGAGACAGAGGGGGTGCTCAGCAACAGAGTGAGCCCATGTAGAAGCAGGCAGCACCTGCAGAAGCACTTGAACAGGTGTTCAAGAAATCTGAGCATGGCGGTCATCTCAGCACAACAAAAGAGGGTCCCACGAAGTCGGTAGTCAACTCAGCAAGTTGAGCAATGCAGGACGGAGTCCTGGAGACATGGGCTGTGCTGTGCACAAAGGAATCCTTGAAAAAGTGCACAGAAGCCCTAGCAGCTGCAGATCATGCAGTGCACAGGATTACTGTCTGGTGTGGGAGGCAAGGACTTACCTCCACCAAATTTGGACAGAATGACCACTGGACTGTCGGGGTCACTTGGGTTCAGCTCCTGTGTTCCAGGGACCACGCTTGTCAAGACGAGAGGGGACCCAGAGGGGACCCAGAGGAACGGCGATGCAGAAGTTTGGTGCCTGCGTTAGCAGGGGGAAGATTACTTCCACCTACAGGAGATTTCTTCTTGGCTTCCAGTGCAGGGTGAAGGAAGACAGCCCTCAGAGCATGCACCACCAGGAAACAGTCGAGAAAGCAGACAGGATTAGGCGCTACAATGTTGCTGGTAGTCTTCTTGCTACTTTGTTGCGGTTTTGCAGGCGTCCTGGAGCAGTCAGTGGTTGATCCTTGGCAGACGTCGAAGAGGAAGATGCACAGGAACTCTGGTGAGCTCTTGCATTTTTTATCTGAAGAGGAACCCACAGGAGAGACCCTAAATAGCCCTCAGAGGAGGATTGGCTACCTAACCAGGTAAGAGCCTATCAGGAGGGGGTCTCTGACGTCACCTGCTGGCACTGGCTACTCAGAGGTCTCCATTGTGCCCTCACACCTCTGCATTCAAGATGGCAGAGGTCTGGGACACACTGGAGGAGCTCTGGGTACCACCCCTGGGGTGGTGATGGACAGGGCAGTGGTCACTCCCCTTTCCTTTGTCCAGTTTCACGCCAGAGCAGGGGCTGTGGGTTCCCTGAACCGGTGTAGACTGGCTTATGCAAGGAGGGCACCATCTGTGCCCTTCAAAGCATTTCCAGAGGCTGGGGGAGGCTACTTCTCCCCAGCCCTTAACACCTATTTCCAAAGGGAGAGGGTGTAACACCCTGTCTCAGAGGAAACCTTTGTTCTGCCTTCCTGGCACTGGGCTACCCAGACCCCATGAGGGCAGAAACCTGTCTGAGGGTTGGCAGCAACGGTAGCTGCAGAGAAAACCCCAGAGAGCTAGTTTGGCAGTACACAGGTTCCATGCTGGAGCCCCGGGGATGCATGGGATTGGCACCCCAATACCAGATTTGGCTTGGGGGGACAATTCCATGATCTTAGACATGTTACATGGCCATGTTCGGAGTTACCATTGTGAAGCTACACATAGGGATTGACCTCTATGTAGTTCACATGTGTAATGGTGTCCCCGCACTCACAAAGTCCGGGGAAATTGCCCTGAACAATATGGGGGCACCTTGGCTAGTGCCAGGGTGCCCTCACACTTAGTAACTTTTCACCTAACCTTCACTAAGTGAGGGTTAGACATGTAGGTGACTTATAAGTTACTTAAGTGCAGTGTCAAATGGCTGTGAAATAACATGAACGTTATTTCACTCAGGCTGCAGTGGCAGTCCTGTGTAAGAATTGTCTGAGCTACCTATGGGTGGCAAAAGAAATTCTGCCGCCCATAGGGATCTCCTGGAACCCCAATACCCTGGGTACCTAGGTACCATATACTGGGGAATTATAAGTGTGTTTCAGTGTGCCAATCAGAATTGGTAAAATTAGTCACTAGCCTGCAGTGACAATTTTAAAAGCAGATAGAGCATAAACACTGAGGTTCTGGTTAGCAGAGCCTCAGTGATACAGTGAGGCACCACACAGGGAACACAGATAGGCCACAAACTATGAGCACTGGGGTCCTGGCTAGCAGGATCCCAGTGAGACAGTAAAAACACCGTGACATATACTCACAAACAGGCAAAAGGTGAGGGTAACAAGGCTAGAAAGAGGCTACCTTCCTACATAAGTCACCCCTAAAGTAGGCCCTCAGTAGCCCATAGGGCAGGGTGCTATGTAGGTAAAAGGCAGGACATGAACATTTGTGTTCTATATGTCCTGGTAGTGTAAAACTCCTAAATTTGATTTACACTGCTGTGAGGCCTGCTCCTTTCATAGGATAGCATGAAGGCGACCCTCACATACTGTTTGAGTGGTAGATTCTGATCTGAAAGGAGTAACCAGGTCATATTTGGTATGGCCAGAATGGTATTAGAAAATCCTGCTTATTGGTGAAGTTGGATTTAATATTACTATTTTAGAAATGCCGTTTTTAAAAAGTGAGCATTTCTCTGCACTTAAATCCTTCTGTGCCTTCCAATCCACATCTGGCTAGGTTAGCTGACAGCTCTCTTGTGCATTTCACTCAGACAACCCCAAACACAGAATGCTCAGTCATACCTGCACACATCTGCATACTGAATGGATTTTCCTGGGCCGGGAGGGTGGAGGTCCTGACACTTACATGTCAAAGGATAGTGGCCTGCCCTCACACAGTGGACTGCCAACCCCCCCTACGGGGACCCTGGCAGACAGGATGGAACTGAAAGGGGACCTTGTGCACTTCTAAGCCACTCTTTGAAGTCTCCTTTGAAGGCACATTTGGGAATCTATACAGTGCCTCTGACCCTTCCAACTCAGGCATTCTACAGACACTTCTGAAGTCAGACGGTTCTGGACAAGATACCACTGGTGAAGAAATTCTGAAACAGAACCTGCAATCTGCCAAAAGAAGCTGCCTGGCTGCCCAAAGGACTCACCTGACTGCTTTGCTGAAAAGGATTGTTGCCTTGCTGCCCTCTGGCTCTGCTGAGAAGTGCTCTCCAAAGGCTTGAATTGAGCTTGCCTCCTGTTTTCTGAAGTCTCAGGGCCAAAAAGACTTCATCTCTGCAAAGAACTCCTTATGCAGCAAAATTCTGACGCAAAGCCTGCCAGAAACGACACACTGCCTGCATCACGGTAAGAAAATCACCTCACGCCAAACCAGAACGATGCAGCCTGGCTTCCCGATTGGGGATCGACGAAATGCCAGCATTGCAACCAGAACTTCGACGCACAGCACACCGGATCAACGCATAGCCAAGCTGGAACAATGCATCCCGACTTCCTGCGAGAAGAATCGACGCAGCACCTGCCATGCAACAGAAATTTCCCCGCATCGCCCCTCAGATCGACACAGCTCCTGTGACTTCGTTCTGCACGTCCAGGATTTCTCCACATTATCCCCGGGGAGCCAAAATACCCCACAACCTGAAGAGGATCCAAGTCTGCGCGACAGAAATTGATGCAAGGCCCTGCCTACATGAAAAATATCGTGTGTGCCCAGAGAAACTGACGCACACCTCCACATTTTCCACACATCTCCTCCTCTGAGCTCCCTTGTGGATAATTTACACGCAAACCAGGTACTTTGTGCTTTCAAGAGACACTTATTGTTTTTAAGAACTTGAGACCCTCTAAAGTGATATTGCAACGTGTACTTATCAGATCTTGATCATTTTGACCTTATTTTATCGAGATAAATATTCTATATTTTTCTAAACCTGTGTGGTGTATTTTTGTGGTGTTTATATTGTGTCATTGCATGGTTTATTGCACAAATATTTGACACATTGCTTTCTAAGATAAGCCTAACTGCTCAGTGCCAAGCTACCAGAGGGCGGGCAGAGGATAATTTGGATTGTGTGTGACTTACCCTGACTAGAGAGAGGGTCCTTGCTTGGACAGGGGGTAACCTGACTGCCAAACAAAGACCCCATTTCTAACACATGGCAAGGATATGAGGTGTTAATTGATGCTAATATGCTTTGTAGAATGCTCCAGTAGGACCACCTAGGCTGGGGGCGTTGAATCCGTCAAATGCATCTATGGCCTGTGCAATTTCTTCACAGGTGATAGGCTCACTCAGGAAACTCCATTGACTGTCAGCTATCCATACCATGGTTATCTCTCCAAGATAAGCTGTAATCTCCACCAAAGCACCAGATGAGTGGGAGGAATACAGCTGCTAGTAATAGCGAATGAGTTCAGCCATAATGCTCATATTATTGGAGATGCTGTCACCAGTGGAATTGTGCAGTTTGGTGATGCACTCACTCTGGGGTTTGGGGTGGAGCAACCTTGCCAGAGTATAGCCAGGGCAAACCCCCTCACCATATCGCCTAGCGGTGGTGTGTTCCCCATATATGTTATATCCCTATCAGCCAGGCCTCAAAACTAGGACATTGAGATCGAGCATCAGTGTAGTTGAGGAGACTAGCTGGGTTAAGAGTCCGCTCAATCAATATCTAGTAGCTACGATTCAAGCTAGTTGGGAACATATGTCCCACAGTATATTTAGAAATGCATATTTTGCAAATATAGGCCTTAAAGGCCTCCCAAAGGGGTGGCCTGGGTCAAGACCTAGCCTTCATTAAAGGTAAAGTACTTGACAATGGAGTGGTGTAGCTCAAAGCAAAATACTGTATCATGAAGGGCTTTGCCTGGAAACGTCAGCTGTGTTCCTGACTGCCTCCCTATGAGATCTGCAGCACCAATTGAACCAGGCAGTGGTCTGACAGTGTACACAGTAGATATGCCATGTCAGTTGTCCAGTGTGTAGCACTTGCAGAGAAGAGTCAATAGTTGATTCTTGTCCACACACCAGGAGGTGCGGGTTAAAAAGTATGATCAGAAGTGAGGGGTAACAGGTGCGCCAGATGTCATAGAGGACATAGGTGTCAGCAATGTTGCAAAGGACCCAGAGGGTGCATTGTAAGGACCCACAGGGCGCATGGTTTACTACATGCTTGTTTTTTGGTGGAATCCCTCAGTGGGTTTTGCATCATATGGAAGTCTCCACCCATGAGGGTAAGGTCTACATCTACCCAGCCCATGAGCGAGTGTATATCCTGAAAAACACAGGCATATCTATATTTCGGGCATAAACATTTATTAACAAAGCTTGTTTGTCAGCCAAGAAACCAGCTATTAATATATAATGCCATCTTTGTCAATGAAGCTGGTAGTGAGTGAAAAAGGGATACTTTTATGTATGTGTATCCATACCCCCTCAAATAAGAGCTGTAACAGGAAAAGTAATTGTGCACTTCCCAAGTGATCACCAATGTATGGGAGTCACATGGAGGGATAATTTGTAAGAGCAAAGCTATTTTGAGCCCATGAAAGGGTAGATATAAGAGGACTTGTTTTCCCTTACATGGATTATTAAGGCCATGTGTAGAAGGAAAGGGCAATTTCTGCTATTCTCTCCTGTCTGTCACATGATGGAGCATCCAAATGAATAGTAGGTGGAATGTTGTGCCATGTTTGTAGGAAATGTAATAAGTACCCATCCAGCAATAGAAAAAAACAGACAAAAAACATACACATTCTAAATTCCCTCCCCCCACTCACACCAGACAATAATCCATCCAGCGAATCCCAAGAACAAACAAAACATAAATGAACATCCCTTTAAACAGCATTGTGGTATACACCTCCGGGAGGGTGGCAACACTTCGGTTAACATAGCCCACATGACGGATTGTACTTAAAAACAGAGGGTAGGATCACAGGTGCAATACAACAGGGGAGAATATTATAAGAATTGCATCAAAGCAGGGAGGGGACAAATACAGTTATAGCACCCAGGAAGAGTGCATTTGATGGGTCTGTCAGTGATGAGTGTAGGCAACAGGAGAAGCAGCCATCAGATAGGGAATGTAGGGTTGGGGAGCTGAAGCACTCTGGAGTATGTCATCTGGAAGAGGGGTTATTTGCAAAACGTTATAAAAAAGCAAGGTTTTCTAAAGACGTAAATCTGTAAAAGTGCTGGATGCAACATGGCGTATTTGAAGCCTAGCTTGAACAGTGAGGTTTTGACATCAGAGTATTTATGGCGCACCTCCTGAAGGGTGATGATGAAATCAGGAAATAATGAAATGGTGGAACCTTGATATTGTGGTAGGACTTTTTTGTGGGCCAGTCTGAGCGGAGTGTCCCTGTCCCTGTACTTGAGGAGATGAGTGATGATCGGGCGTAGAGGGGCACTAGCTATTCTAGCCCTCTGTGTGCACACTCTACTATGAATACAGGTGTGAAAGTACCATGATCAGAAAGTTCTAGAAGGATTTGTTCAATGAATGTATCTGGTCAACCCAAATTTGCTGATTCCGCAATGCCCAATCTGCGGATATTATTTCACAGCAGCGTGCCTCCAGGTCCTCATTCTTGATTGCTACCAATTTTCGGATGCATTCCAGTTTTTCAAGGCACTTCATCATTGTCTTCGTGACATGCTCTAGTCAAGTCTGGTGGTTGGCAATCCAGGCTCTCACCGATATAATCAATACGACTGGTGAGGGGGTTGAAACGAGCATCGATAGAGTGAAACCTTTCTCGGAATTCAGCCATTAGAGCAATGGGGCCACTTGCGGATTCAGAACCTGGATCTCTGTTCGGGATTTAGTCTGTATTCAAATGTGAGTCCTGGGTTCGAGCAGGTTTGGACTGCTCGAAGAACAGTTTGCATTATTTTGAGTCCCCATGACCCATCATGGAGGCCTATAATTAGATACATGCAAGTCTTGATAGTTAGTGAGTGAGAGTTAATTCTGTAGTGGCCACCAGATATGGAAATAGCTGTCAAGCGCACCCGGGCCAAGCCATGACCCTCTATGTCAAGTATGCACTTTTGGGGGGATAATCTTTTGGTCAGTGTGGTGGGCTGGATCAGGATTAGGAGTTAGCTGGGTGCACTGTCGGATAGGGGGGCAGAATTTGACCTGTATGTCATTAAGGGGCACTAGCTTGCAGCTCCAGACCCACTACTCTTCAGTGTGTATGACTGGGCCACTCAGCAGCAGGAGATGATGCATATGGACCTGTGCAAGGCCATTCACCACCTCCCCTGACTGGCCCCAGTTCAGTCCATTCACCAGGATAATCAGGAGCGGCGTTCTAAGGTATGGCACGCCTCACAATTAGGAGTCAAGCATGAGGTATATTGTCAGTGTTGCTGTTGTAATGAGCCAGTGCATGCTTGAAGGCAGCTTGTTGCAGGGGTTGGCAGACGATGAAGTTGCCTTGAGAAGTCACAGCAACAATTAGGGCGAGCAGGTGAAGCTCCTGGTAAGTGGAAATCACATAGTACCAGTCTCAGCACTGTAGGTATGCTGCAGTGATATTGCAGAACCAGGAGGAGGCAGACCAGATAAGCGATGAGAGGCTCAGCAGGGGTTGTTGGGTAAAAACAATAGCACTGTTGCCCCCAGCACCTCTATTAATTAAAGGAGCTCCCCTGAAGTGAGTTAAGGGCTTACTCATCCGGTGTTTGCTGTGAAGTCCAGAGGCCGCAGTATGAAGGGTGCAGCTCCCAGATGCAGCATAGATTCACAAGTGAGAGGCGTTGGCGATTACTTCGGGCACCGCCAGGAGGGAGCAGAAGGGCTTGCAGATGCCCTTGAATAGCCCGCCTGCTCAAGTGTAGGGATGGGGGAGACTCGATAGGCTAGGCCTAAGGTTCACCTGTGGTCATTGTTGTCGCAGGACCTCTGAGGTGGTGCCACGCCGCACAGGCCTCTCTCAAGGGCAGGAGTGTGAGTTCAGCAGCTGCTGAGGCTGCAATCGGCTCCACCCTCCTAGTACCACTGTGCTCCCACCGTGCAGATGTGTCAGATAGGGAGATTAGTATGACCCAAGCAGCAAGTGGGCCATAGTCACTGGAGCTCCACTGTCAGTCACCCATCTTGGTCGCTGGCGTGGCCCTGCCCCCTTCAGTGCTGTTTCTTGATTGAGGATTCCTGGAGAGGGAATATCTGGAATGTGCTATGCTACTGATGAGGAATTATATAATTTTTAAGTCTAATGAGTGCATAAAAATTACTTTCTCTTGGTATCTAACCACTGAGATAAGATTTTACTTAACTACTTTTGATTTAGATGTCAGATAAGCTGGTTACATTTTTGAAAAATATGCATCCTGGAGGTCAATACAACTTTTTGCCCATTAGATTTTTCCTGAAAACAGATGCTCATGCATTTTTGCTTTTCTGCGCACATTGAGAGTTTTACACACAATATTATCTCAATCGCATTCTGAGTCATAGAAACTGTAGACCTACGCTGATTTGTCTTGTTGTCAACAACTCTGTAGGAGTGATCTGGTCTAGAGAACGTATTACCTATCTCATTAGACTTATGTTTTCACAAATGTCCATTAACAATACATATATACACATACAGGGGCTTTCAGTCAGTCCGTTAATCCAATGGTTTGTTGAAATGTCACACACATGTTGCTTACACCTCCCACCAGCATATAGCATGGGGCAATGGATCAGCTCACGTCAGACATTGGCTGTCTTCACTGTGAGAGATGGAGTTTTGCTTGTGCACATCTGGTAAATGATGAACTTGCTTTTGCTACCTAGCTGGTGGGTAAATATCTGCTTTAATTTCTGTTGTGTTGTTTGTGAAAGTTTTTTCTTATTTTTGAAGGCTCAGCGAGTACAATTATTTGTGGTTTCATTTACGAGCTTGTCATAACGACTTGGGGCCAGATGTAGCAACCCTTTTGCGAGTCGCAAACGGCGAAAATCGCCGTTTGCGACTCGCAAACGTGGGTTTGCAATGCACAAATGCATATTGCGAGTCGTTACCGACTCGCAATATGCATTTGCGACTCGCAAACAGGAAGGGGTGTTCCCTTCCTATTTGCGAGTCGGAGTGGTATGCAACTCCATTTGCGACCGCGTACGTGGTCGCAAATGGAGTCGCAGTTACCATCCACTTGAAGTGGATGGTAACCCACTCGCAAACGGGAAGGGGTCCCCATGGGACCCCTTCCCCTTTGTGAATGGACCCCAAATTATTTTTTCAGGGCAGGGAGTGGTCCAAGGGACCACTCCCTGCCCTGAAAAAACCGAAACAAAAGGTTTCGGATGTTTTTGAAATGCAGCTCGTTTTCCTGTGAGGAAAACGGGCTGCACTTCAAAAAAAAAAAAAAACTTTATTTAAAAGGCCGGTCGCTAACATGGAGGCCTGCTGACGTCAGCAGGCCTCCATGTTAGCGAGTGCCTATACTCGCAATGGGGTCGCAAACTGCGACCCATCTCATAAATATTTATGAGGTGGGTCTTTGCGACCCCATTGCGAGTTGCAGAAGGTGTCTGAGACACCTTTCTGCATGTCAAATTGCGACTTGCAATTTGCGAGTCGCACAGACTCGCAAATTGCAAGTCGCAATTTGATTTTTTCCTACATCTGGCCCTTGATTCTGAGTATGTTGGAGGTATGGTGCTATTTCTGGGGTTTATTTTAAACATAAAGTAGTATTTTAATACCATATTTAAAGTCAACCCACTGCTGTGCATGGCCTTTGGCTGCAGAACCTGGCCTGTGGCCAAACCCTGCGTCCAACCCCTCACGACAGCCAACACCATGGAGTACCAGATCTCCAGCTGTGTGCTGCATGAGGTTGGTTGCATTTTGTGAGGCCCGCCCTGCATTCACCCCCCCAAGGGCAGTCAACGTTCGCCACACATGACCTTCTGCCATTCAGAGCCTGTGGTTGGTCTCACAAGTCCTTGCTGCACTCAGGTAGACTCATTGACTTTGCAAGAGTCACAACAAGAAAATAGAATAAATGACACTGTTATCATCTTTCTCCTAAAATAACAAATATTTTAAATCTAGTGTATATTTCACTAATTCACACAATGCAATGTTTAATATTAGGGAGTATTATAAAAATGTTGAATTAATGTCTGTGAATCGTTCTTTTCTTTCTTTTAACATAGTTTATAATATTGCATTTTGTGGGCTGAAAAAATTAAAAAATACTCAAAGACATAGGCCCTCATTACAACCCTTGCGTTTGGTGTCAAAGTGGCAGTAACACTGCAAACAGGCCGGTGGTAATTTCCACCAAATTATGACCATGGCGGTGTTATCTCCGATAGACAGCCAATGCACCACACCGACCACCAGGGCGGAAACAACAGCCACTGCAGCAGTAGCTGCCTACAGGCAGACGGAAGTCAATGTTCCGCCCACCATATTAAGACACACAATTCCACCACCTTTTCCGGGGCGGTACCAACAGCATTAAAAGCCTGGCAGAAACACTGCACGGAAGTGAAAAAACTCACCATTAGAGACACAGGGAACAACCAGGGGACAGCTGCATGTCTTCCCCATGATTTTCTATGTGCTGTACCACCGCGAACACCAACACGGGCGAAGACGACTACGCTGAGTACAGACACCTAGCACACAAGGGAGGGAAGGGGGAAAAGAGAGTGACATACATGTGCACCCCACCAACCAACATCATACACACATTCAGCTGCAGGCTCCATTCCCTTCTTGGCAGCAGCTTGGGCAGGCTCCTTTCCCTTCTTGGAAGCCGCTTGGGCAGGCTTCTTTCCCTTGAGGCTGCCTGGTGCAGGCTCCTTCACCCTCAGGACATGTGCCCTGCAGCCTTTTCCACCACAAGTGGATGTGGTGACGACTGGGCCCGTGGACTGGGTGGCTGAGGTGCTTGGCTGTGTTCTTCCCACCCTGGCCAGACATGCAGGACAGGGGGGAGGGGAGGGAAGAGGTCAGTGGTGGATAGGAACAGATTTTTAGGGACAGTGGGTCAGGAAGAGGGAGAAGGTTTGGGAGTGGAGAAAGAGGGAGTGGTTGTTGGAGGTGTCTGCTGATTTTGGGTGCAGATGCACGGGTGGGATGCTGTTGTGAGGTGAATGGCTGTTGGGTGTCTGAGTGCTTGCGGTTGTGTACCTTAGGAGGGGGGACACAGCCACAGTGGGAGAGGACACATGGGACGTGTGCATGGCTGTTGTGGAGGTGTCTGCCAGTGAGGTGTGTGTTCTGCTCGGTGCGGTTGTGATGCTGGTAGTGGATGATGATGTAGTGCATGCAGGTGTGAGTGTGGACGGACGGAACTGAGAGGGAGGTGGAGGGGGAGACAGTGGAAATAGTGGATTTTGGTATGTCTGCATCTGGATGGTGTTTGTGTGAGTGCCTGTGGGATGAAGTGTGGTGCTTGTGTTTGCCTGTACCACTCTTGTGTGTTGTCTTGTGTGCATGCTTGCCTGCCTGTGTGCTTGGGATGGGTTGGAGTTGAGGAGAATGGGACTGGGAAGTGGAAGTTGGAGGGGGGAGGGTAGAAAGAGGGACAGTGGCTGCCATCAGAGAGGAGACCAGAGCCTGGATCGATCTCTGTTGGGCTGCCAAGCCAGTGTGAATGCCCTTCAGGAATGCATTAGTCTGTGGTATCTGGGCTGCTAGCCCCTGATGGCATTCACAATGGTTGACTGCCCTACAGAGATGGATCTCAGGAGGTCAATAGCCTTTTCACCCATGGCAGCAGGGCTCACTGGTGCAGGGCCTTAGGTGCCTGGGGCGAAGGAGATGACCACCCTCCTGGGTGAGAGGGCACGGGCAACTCGATGAGGGGCTGCTGGGAGGGCAGTGCAGGTACAGGGGGTGACAGCTGTGCCTGTAGCTGGGGTGGTCACAGAGGTGTCCGCCACCATCAGGGAGCATCCATCGGAGGTGGTATCTGTGTCAGAACTGTCCCCTCCAGTCTCTGCCATGGTGCTCCCCTCGCGCTCTGTCCCACTGGTGCCTTCAGCATCTTGGACTCTGCCTCCTGGGTCCTGTGGGATGCAGCTCCCTCCATCGCCGGTGCCTCTGCTTCTCTGCCAGATTAAGCTAATGCACACAAGGACAGGGGGACAAAACTATAAGTGGGGGAGAGACAAAGGATACACTTGGTCAATGGCTTCACCAACACCACCGTTGGCATACACAGCACCCTCACACACAGGGAACAGGCCTACGCAATATGCTGTAGCACTACCAGAGAAAAAGTTAGCATCCAAGGCATGGGGAGGGGCACACACCGCCAAATGCAGCACATCTGGGCCCCACACAGCCCTGACCAGTAGTGAATCCTTACAAGGTAGGTAGCAGGATTATCCCCTCAGAACCCTAACCACCAGGGGATCTATGCTGCAATGTCAGGCCTGGCCTAGGGGCACCCACTGACACCCCCCCAACCCAGATACCACCCTACTATGCGTAAGTTGTAATGATGGGCACTGTACTCACCCCCTTGTGGCTGCTGCGGTGCCCTCAAGCTCCAGCTCAGGATAGGCCACCATACCCCTTCACATTACCATTTCACACACATGGCCCAGCACACAACCAATGCGCCGCCCAGAGGACATCCACCCACCTCCATTACCTGACGTCTTCACACACAAGTCCATGCATTCATTCCACATGCACGATCCCCACAATGTACTTGCCTGTTGGTAGAGCAGTCCTTACTAGTGTAGGACCCCATTCACCAGTCTCTCCAACTCCGTTGAGGTGCTGGCGTGGATCACCATTGGCTACTGTACCCCATACGACCCAATTTCAACCAATGAGGAGTTGCACAGCGGTTCACGACCGCCTCCCTCAACGGTGCAAAACGTCAGCAGAATTACCTCACTTCCACCTGTCCCTCCACACAGGACAGGTGGATGCCATTTTGGGGTGGGGGGGCAGGCCCTGGATATTTGCTGCATCGCTGGTGAAATTTGGACATACTATACAAATCACACTTACCCATTACAAGTTAACAGCATGCAAAGATCTGTTGTAGCCCCATTGTTCAGTTTGTGACGGGGTCCACACTCTTTTGCCCCATAGATTGCTACCGCTGCAGGTGAATAGAAGATGAAGACATACCCCTGTGCCCTGGTGGACTTGGAAACAATGGAAGACAGGCACATCATCCTCACCTATAGACTTGACAGGGCCACAATCACAGAGCTGTGTGCCTAATTGGAGCCTGACCTGATATCTGCTATCAGTCATCCACTGGGATCCCCCCTCTTGAGAAAGTTCTATCAGAGCTCCATTTCCTGGCAACTGGTTCTTTCCAAGTGACAATGGGCTTGGCAGCAGGAATGTCACAGCCAATGTTCTCAATAGTGCTGACCAGAGTGTTGTCTGCCCTGATTAAAAACATGTGCAGCTACATTTTTTCCACCAGGTTGAAGATTTGGCCACAGTGAAGGCAGAGTTCTATGCAATGGGATATATCCCCAACATAATTGGGGCCATTGATGGAACACATACTGCATTTGCACCCCCGTCAAATGAACAGGTGTTCAGAAATCATAAGAGTTTCCACTCTATGAATGTACAGATGGTGTGCTTGGTGGACTAGTGCATCTCCCACATCAATGCTAAGTATCTTGGGTCGGTGCATGAAGACTTTGTCCTGAGGAACAGCAACATCCCAAATGTGATGGGCCAACTACAGAGGCTATAGGGATGTAAATGATGTGCTATTGTTTCTGTTTCCGATATATTGTGCATTAGTGGCCTCCCCTCTTTGTTTCTGTTTGCCCTTGCAGCTTTCACTTGTGTAAGTTGGTATATGGTGGGATAGCTTATTCGCTCTAGTGTGCATGCTTTAGTGATAGGCGTCCATGCAGGGTTGTGAGTGGTGTCCATGCACTGGTATGGCATGCAGGGCTTGGCATTGGGATGAGTGGGATTTGTGGGAGGTGGTGGAGTGATTGGAGTGAGGGTGAGGGTGGGGCTATGTGATGGCATGCAGGTATGGGGGTGATAGTTGTAGAGAGTTGACTTACCAGAGTCCCGTCCTCCTCCTACTCCGGCCAGGTGCTCAAGATGCATGATTGCCAAGACTTGCTCCTCCCATGTTGTAGTTGTGCGGGAGGAGGTGGTGGTCCACTGCCAGTCCTCTGTACAGCGAGTTGGTGTCTTGCTGCAATAGAACGTACCTTCCCACGTAGGTCGTTCCACCTCTTCCTGATGTCATCCCTAGTTTTGGGGTGCTGTCCCAAGGCGTTGATCCTGTCCACGATTCTCCGCCATAGGTCCATCTTCCTTGCAATGGATATCTGCTACACCTGTTCTCCAAATAGCTGTGGCTCTCCCCTAATGATTTCAACCACCATGACCCTTAGCTCCTCCTCTGTGAATCAGGGGTGTCTTTGTGGTGCCATGGTTGTTGTGTGAGGTGTGTAGGTGAGGGTGTGTTGGGTAATGTGTTGGGGTGTGTGATGTGGGGTGCGTGGGTGGTGTAGAGGTGTAAGTGGTGAGTCGCTCTGGTTTTGTTTGTGGTCTTGGTGTCTGTCTCTTGGCTTTGTTTCGTGTTAGTAAAGGGTTGTGGGTACTTTTGGTTTTGTATTAAAGTGGTGTGGGTATGTGGGTGTGGTGTGTGTATGGGTGTCAGGTGGGTGTTATTTACATTGTCTAATGTGGTGTTGTTTTGTATGTGTGTGTCCATTTTGAGCATGGTGGGGTGTACTGCCCAATGGTTTACCGCGATTGAATGTCCGCCGTGGTGATTCGTGGGTCATAATGTGATAGGTGTTGATCTGTTGGCGTGACGGTGTGGGTTTTGATACCGCCAGTTTATCACTGACCTTTGGGCTGATGGAATTGTGTTTGTGGCAGAATAGTGACGGATTGGTGTGTGTGTGTCATAATATGGTGAACGGATATCCGCTGCTGTGGCGTTACGTTGGCGGCAGTCAGCGTGGCGGTATGTGGGATTTACCGCCAATGTCATAATGGGGGCCATATTATTTTAATATAAAATAAATGTCTTTACATTTTTTAGCACACTAAATGAAATCATTAAAACAACCACAACAGGGCCTTGCACTTCAGCAGAAGAGCATAGAGTTCCAGCTAGGAGTGCTTAAATAATATGGTAATCTCGCCTGGAGTCATGGTTTTAATGGCCCAAGAGACCTAGGTGGTCATTTCAACCCTGGCGGACGGTGTTAAAGCAGCGGTAAGACCGGCAACAGGCCGGCGGTAAAAAATGCGAATTATGACCGTGGCGGAAAACACTAACAAAGACAGCCACTTTAACACTCCGACCGCCACGGCGGTACAGACAAACAGCGCGGCGGTCACCGCCAACAGACAGACGGGAGACAAAGTACCGGCCACAGTATCACAACCTACCAATCCGCCACCTTTTCCGGGGCGGATTCACCGCGGATAAAAACACGGCGGAAACAACCATTTCAAAGGGAAAACGCTCACCTCTACACACTCCACGACGAAGGAGGGCACCATGAAGCCGGAACTCCATATACTCCCTGCGATAGTCTCCCTGCTCCTATACGACGATCATCAATGCCGGCGGTGAAGACAAAGGTGAGTACTGCACCTACGACATAGGGGAGGGGGAGGCAAAAGACAGGGACACACACACGCAACACCCCCACCCCGACCCTCACCCACTACAACACACACACCAATTCATATCCAAACATTACAGTAACAACCTCCAACCCCCCCGGAAGAATGCAAAGACCAAAGGACATGAGTGGAACCATTGTAATATGTCAAAATTCAGTAACCAAATATCTACATATATATATATACACATTCAACAAAATATACACCACGATTAGTAGTGCAGTGTAAGGAAATGCCTCCTTGGCATGGTTGCCCCCTGACTTTTTGCCTTTGCTGATGCTATGTTTACAATTGAAAGTGTGCTGAGGCCTGCTAACCAGGCCCCAGCACCAGTGTTCTTTCCCTAACCTGTACTTTTGTATCCACAATTGGCAGACCCTGGCATCCAGATAAGTCCCTTGTAACTGGTACTTCTAGTACCAAGGGCCCTGATGCCAAGGAAGGTCTCTAAGGGCTGCAGCATGTCTTATGCCACCCTGGAGACCTCTCACTCAGCACAGACACACTGCTTGCCAGCTTGTGTGTGCTAGTGAGGACAAAACGAGTAAGTCGACATGGCACTCCCCTCAGGGTGCCATGCCAGCCTCTCACTGCCTATGCAGTATAGGTAAGACACCCCTCTAGCAGGCCTTACAGCCCTAAGGCAGGGTGCACTATACCATAGGTGAGGGTACCAGTGCATGAGCATGGTACCCCTACAGTGTCTAAACAAAACCTTAGACATTGTAAGTGCAGGGTAGCCATAAGAGTATATGGTCTGGGAGTCTGTCAAACACGAACTCCACAGCACCATAATGGCTACACTGAAAACTGGGAAGTTTGGTATCAAACTTCTCAGCACAATAAATGCACACTGATGCCAGTGTACATTTTATTGTAAAATACACCACAGAGGGCACCTTAGAGGTGCCCCCTGAAACTTAACCGACTGTCTGTGTAGGCTGACTAGTTTTAGCAGCCTGCCACAAACCGAGACATGTTGCTGGCCCCATGGGGAGAGTGCCTTTGTCACTCTGAGGCCAGTAACAAAGCCTGCACTGGGTGGAGATGCTAACACCTCTCCCAGGCAGGAATTGTCACACCTGGCGGTGAGCCTCAAAGGCTCACCTCCTTTGTGCCAACCCAGCAGGACACTCCAGCTAGTGGAGTTGCCCGCCCCCTCCGGCCAGGCCCCACTTTTGGCGGCAAGGCCGGAGAAAATAATGAGAAAAACAAGGAGGAGTCACTGGCCAGTCAGGACAGCCCCTAAGGTGTCCTGAGCTGAAGTGACTCTAACTTTTAGAAATCCTCCATCTTGCAGATGGAGGATTCCCCCAATAGGGTTAGGATTGTGACCCCCTCCCCTTGGGAGGAGGCACAAAGAGGGTGTACCCACCCTCAGGGCTAGTAGCCATTGGCTACTAACCCCCCAGACCTAAACACGCCCTTAAATTTAGTATTTAAGGGCTACCCTGAACCCTAGAAAATTAGATTCCTGCAACTACAAGAAGAAGGACTGCCTAGCTGAAAACCCCTGCAGAGGAAGACCAGAAGACGACAACTGCCTTGGCTCCAGAAACTCACCGGCCTGTCTCCTGCCTTCCAAAGATCCTGCTCCAGCGACGCCTTCCAAAGGGACCAGCGACCTCGACATCCTCTGAGGACTGCCCCTGCTTCGAAAAGACAAGAAACTCCCGAGGACAGCGGACCTGCTCCAAGAAAAGCTGCAACTTTGTTTCCAGCAGCTTTAAAGAACCCTGCAAGCTCCCCGCAAGAAGCGTGAGACTTGCAACACTGCACCCGGCGACCCCGACTCGGCTGGTGGAGATCCGACACCTCAGGAGGGACCCCAGGACTACTCTGATACTGTGAGTACCAAAACCTGTCCCCCCTGAGCCCCCACAGCGCCGCCTGCAGAGGGAATCCCGAGGCTTCCCCTGACCGCGACTCTTTGAACCTAAAGTCCCGACGCCTGGGAGAGACCCTGCACCCGCAGCCCCCAGGACCTGAAGGACCGGACTTTCACTGGAGAAGTGACCCCCAGGAGTCCCTCTCCCTTGCCCAAGTGGAGGTTTCCCCGAGGAACCCCCCCCTTGCCTGCCTGCAGCGCTGAAGAGATCCCGAGATCTCTCATAGACTAACATTGCAAACCCGACGCTTGTTTCTACACTGCACCCGGCCGCCCCCGCGCTGCTGAGGGTGAAATTTCTGTGTGGACTTGTGTCCCACCCGGTGCCCTACAAAACCCCCCTGGTCTGCCCTCCGAAGACGCGGGTACTTACCTGCAAGCAGACCGGAACCGGGGCACCCCCTTCTCTCCATTCTAGCCTATGTGTTTTGGGCACCACTTTGAACTCTGCACCTGACCGGCCCTGAGCTGCTGGTGTGGTGACTTTGGGGTTGCTCTGAACCCCCAACGGTGGGCTACCTTGGACCAAGAACTGAACCCTGTAAGTGTCTTACTTACCTGGTAAAACTAACAAAAACTTACCTCCCCCAGGAACTGTGAAAATTGCACTGTGTCCACTTTTAAAACAGCTATTTGTCAATAACTTGTAAAGTATACATGCAATTTTTATGATTTGAAGTTCCTAAAGTACTTACCTGCAATACCTTTCGAATGAGATATTACATGTAGAATTTGAACCTGTGGTTCTTAAAATAAACTAAGAAAAGATATTTTTCTATATAAAAACCTATTGGCTGGATTTGTCTCTGAGTGTGTGTACCTCATTTATTGTCTTGTGTATGTGCAACAAATGCTTAACACTACTCCTTGGATAAGCCTACTGCTCGACCACACTACCACAAAATAGAGCACTAGTATTATCTATTTTTACCACTATTTTACCTCTAAGGGGAACCCTTGGACTCTGTGCATGCTATTCCTTACTTTGAAATAGCACATACAGAGCCAACTTCCTACATTGGTGGATCAGCGGTGGGGTACAAGACTTTGCATTTGCTGGACTACTCAGCCAATACCTGATCACACGACAAATTCCAAAATTGTCATTAGAAATTGATTTTTGCAATTTGAAAAGTTTTCTAAATTCTTAAAAGACCTGCTAGGGCCTTGTGTTAGATCCTGTTTAGCATTTCTTTTAGAGTTTAAAAGTTTGTAAAAGTTTGAATTAGATTCTAGAACCAGTTGTAGATTCTTAAAAAGTATTCCAACTTTTAGAAGCAAAATGTCTAGCACAGATGTGACTGTGGTGGAACTCGACACCACACCTTACCTCCATCTTAAGATGAGGGAGCTAAGGTCACTCTGTAAAATAAAGAAAATAACAATGGGCCCCAAACCTACCAAAATACAGCTCCAGGAGCTTTTGGCAGAGTTTGAAAAGGCCAACCCCTCTGAGGGTGGCAACTCAGAGGAAGAGGATAGTGACTTGGAGGACAATTCCCCCCTACCAGTCCTATCTAGGGAGAACAGGGTCCCTCAAACCCTGACTCCTAAAATAATAGTCAGAGATGCTGGTTCCCTCACAGGAGAGACCAACACCTCTGAAATCACTGAGGATAGCCCCAGTGAAGAGGACATCCAGTTAGCCAGGATGGCCAAAAGATTGGCTTTGGAAAGACAGATCCTAGCCATAGAGAGGGAAAGACAAGAGATGGGCCTAGGACCCATCAATGGTGGCAGCAACATAAATAGGGTCAGAGATTCTCCTGACATGTTGAAAATCCCTAAAGGGATTGTAACTAAATATGAAGATGGTGATGACATCACCAAATGGTTCACAGCTTTTGAGAGGGCTTGTGTAACCAGAAAAGTGAACAGATCTCACTGGGGTGCTCTCCTTTGGGAAATGTTCACAGGAAAGTGTAGGGATAGACTCCTCACACTCTCTGGACAAGATGCAGAATCTTATGACCTCATGAAGGGTACCCTGATTGAGGGCTTTGGATTCTCCACTGAGGAGTATAGGATTAGATTCAGGGGGGCTCAAAAATCCTCGAGCCAGACCTGGGTTGACTTTGTAGACTACTCAGTGAAAACACTAGATGGTTGGATTCAAGGCAGTGGTGTAAGTAATTATGATGGGCTGTACAATTTATTTGTGAAAGAACACCTGTTAAGTAATTGTTTCAATGATAAACTGCATCAGCATCTGGTAGACCTAGGACCAATTTCTCCCCAAGAATTGGGAAAGAAGGCGGACCATTGGGTCAAGACAAGGGTGTCCAAGACTTCAACAGGGGGTGACCAAAAGAAAGGGGTCACAAAGACTCCCCAGGGGAAGAGTGATGAGACAACCAAAACTAAAAATAATAAAGAGTCTTCTACAGGCCCCCAAAAACCTGCACAGGAGGGTGGGCCCAGAGCCTCTTCACAAAACAATGGGTACAAGGGTAAAAACTTTGATCCCAAAAAGGCCTGGTGTCATAGCTGTAAACAGCATGGACACCAAACTGGAGACAAGGCCTGTCCCAAGAAAGGTTCCACTCCAAACTCCCATCCAGGTAACACTGGTATGGCTAGTCTCCAAGTGGGATCAACAGTGTGCCCAGAGCAAATCAGGGTCCACACTGAAGCTACTCTAGTTTCTGAGGGTGGGGTGGATTTAGCCACACTAGCTGTCTGGCCGCCTAACATGCAAAAATACAGACAGCAACTCTTAATTAATGGGACTAGAATAGAGGGCCTGAGGGATACAGGTGCCAGTGTCACCATGGTGACAGAGAAACTGGTTTCCCCTGGCCAATACCTGACTGGAAAAACTTACACAGTCACCAACGCTGACAATCAGAGAAAAGTACATCCCATGGCAATGGTTACTTTAGAATGGGGAGGGGTCAATGGCCTGAAACAGGTGGTGGTCTCCTCAAATATCCCAGTGGACTGTCTGCTTGGAAATGACCTGGAGTCCTCAGCATGGGCTGAGGTAGAACTAAAAACCCATGCAGCAATGCTGGGTATCCCTGAACTGGTGTGTGTGAAAACAAGAGCACAGTGCAAGGCACAGGGTGAACAAGTAGAGCTGGAGTCTGGAAGAATGGCCCAGCCTACCAAGAGAACAGGAAAGTCAGTTGGGAAACCAACTACAACACAGCAAAAGAAAGGGAACCTCTCTTCTCAGGAAGAAGTTCTGCCCTCTGAGGGAACTGAGCCTTTGGAGCTTGAACCTTATCAGGTTGAGCTCTTAGGCCCAGGGGGACCCTCAAGGGAGGAGCTGTGTAAGGGACAAGAAACCTGTCCCTCTCTTGAAGGCCTTAGGCAGCAAGCTGCTGAAGAGTCCAAAGGCAAGAAAAATGGAACGCATAGGGTCTATTGGGAAGATGGACTCCTGTACACTGAGGCCAGAGACCCCAAACCTGGTGCCACTAGGAGAGTGGTAGTGCCTCAGCTGTTCAGGAAGTTCATCCTAACATTGGCCCATGACATTCCCCTTGCTGGACATTTGGGACAAACCAAGACGTGGGAGAGGTTAGTCAACCACTTCTACTGGCCCAATATGTCCAACATGGTTAAGGAGTTTTGCCTCTCCTGCCCCACCTGTCAAGCCAGTGGTAAGACAGGTGGGCATCCAAAGGCCCCCCTCATTCCACTTCCAGTGGTGGGGGTTCCCTTTGAAAGAGTGGGTGTGGACATAGTTGGTCCACTAGAACCTCCCACAGCCTCAGGAAATATGTATATCCTGGTAGTAGTGGATCATGCTACCAGGTATCCTGAAGCTATTCCCCTTAGGTCGACTACTGCCCCTGCAGTAGCCAAGGCCCTCATTGGTATCTTTACCAGAGTGGGTTTCCCTAAGGAGGTGGTGTCTGACAGAGGTACCAACTTCATGTCAGCATACCTAAAGCACATGTGGAATGAGTGTGGAGTGACTTATAAATTCACTACACCATACCATCCACAAACTAATGGCTTGGTTGAGAGATTCAACAAGACATTAAAAGGCATGATCATGGGGCTCCCTGAAAAACTCAAAAGGAGATGGGATGTCCTCTTGCCATGCCTGCTTTTCGCTTACAGAGAGGTGCCACAGAAGGGAGTAGGATTCTCACCCTTTGAACTTCTGTTTGGTCATCCTGTAAGGGGACCACTTGCCCTTGTTAAAGAAGGCTGGGAGAGACCTCTCCATGAGCCAAAACAAGACATAGTGGACTATGTACTTGGCCTTCGCTCTAGAATGGCAGAGTACATGGAAAAGGCAACCAAAAACCTTGAGGCCAGCCAACAGCTCCAGAAGTTTTGGTATGACCAAAAGGCTGCACTGGTTGAGTTCCAACCAGGGCAGAAAGTCTGGGTTCTGGAGCCTGTGGCTCCCAGGGCACTCCAGGACAAATGGAGTGGCCCTTACCCAGTACTAGAGAGGAAGAGTCAGGTCACCTACTTGGTGGACCTGGGCACAAGCAGGAGCCCCAAGAGGGTGATCCATGTAAACCGCCTTAAGCTCTTCCACGACAGGGCTGATGTCAATCTGTTGATGGTAACAGATGAGGATCAGGAGGCAGAGAGTGAACCTCTCCCTGATCTTCTGTCATCAGACCCAAAAGATGGCACAGTAGATGGAGTGATCTACTCAGACACCCTCTCTGGCCAACAGCAAGCTGATTGTAGGAGAGTCCTACAACAGTTTCCTGAACTCTTCTCCTTAACCCCTGGTCAGACACACCTGTGTACCCATGATGTGGACACAGGAGACAGCATGCCTGTCAAGAACAAAATCTTTAGACAGTCTGACCATGTTAAGGAAAGCATCAAGGTGGAAGTCCACAAGATGCTGGAATTGGGAGTAATTGAGCGCTCTGACAGCCCCTGGGCTAGCCCAGTGGTCTTAGTCCCCAAACCTCACACCAAAGATGGAAAGAAAGAGATGAGGTTTTGTGTGGACTACAGAGGGCTCAATTCTGTCACCAAGACAGATGCCCATCCAATTCCAAGAGCTGATGAGCTCATTGATAAATTAGGTGCTGCCAAATTTCTCAGTACCTTTGACTTGACAGCAGGGTACTGGCAAATAAAAATGGCACCTGGAGCAAAAGAAAAGACAGCATTCTCCACACCTGATGGGCATTATCAGTTTACTGTTATGCCCTTTGGTTTAAAGAATGCCCCTGCCACCTTCCAAAGGTTGGTGAATCAAGTCCTTGCTGGCTTGGAGTCCTTTAGCACAGCTTATCTTGATGATATTGCTGTCTTTAGCTCCACCTGGCAGGATCACCTGGTCCACCTGAGGAAGGTTTTGAAGGCTCTGCAATCTGCAGGCCTCTCTATCAAGGCATCCAAATGCCAGATAGGGCAGGGAACTGTGGTTTACTTGGGCCACCTTGTAGGTGGAGGCCAAGTTCAGCCACTCCAACCCAAGATCCAGACTATTCTGGACTGGGTAGCTCCAAAAACCCAGACTCAAGTCAGGGCATTCCTTGGCTTGACTGGGTATTACAGGAGGTTTGTGAAGGGATATGGATCCATTGTGACAGCCCTCACTGAACTCACCTCCAAGAAAATGCCCAAGAAAGTAAACTGGACTGTGGAATGCCAACAGGCCTTTGACACCCTGAAACAGGCAATGTGCTCAGCACCAGTTCTCAAAGCTCCAGATTATTCTAAGCAGTTCATTGTGCAGACTGATGCCTCTGAACATGGGATAGGGGCAGTTTTGTCCCAAACAAATGATGATGGCCTTGACCAGCCTGTTGCTTTCATTAGCAGGAGGTTACTCCCCAGGGAGCAGCGTTGGAGTGCCATTGAGAGGGAGGCCTTTGCTGTGGTTTGGTCCCTGAAGAAGCTGAGACCATACCTCTTTGGGACTCACTTCCTAGTTCAAACTGACCACAGACCTCTCAAATGGCTGATGCAAATGAAAGGTGAAAATCCTAAACTGTTGAGGTGGTCCATCTCCCTACAGGGAATGGACTTTATAGTGGAACACAGACCTGGGACTGCCCATGCCAATGCAGATGGCCTTTCCAGGTTCTTCCACTTAGAAAATGAAGACTCTCTTGGGAAAGGTTAGTCTCATCCTCTTTCGTTTGGGGGGGGGTTGTGTAAGGAAATGCCTCCTTGGCATGGTTGCCCCCTGACTTTTTGCCTTTGCTGATGCTATGTTTACAATTGAAAGTGTGCTGAGGCCTGCTAACCAGGCCCCAGCACCAGTGTTCTTTCCCTAACCTGTACTTTTGTATCCACAATTGGCAGACCCTGGCATCCAGATAAGTCCCTTGTAACTGGTACTTCTAGTACCAAGGGCCCTGATGCCAAGGAAGGTCTCTAAGGGCTGCAGCATGTCTTATGCCACCCTGGAGACCTCTCACTCAGCACAGACACACTGCTTGCCAGCTTGTGTGTGCTAGTGAGGACAAAACGAGTAAGTCGACATGGCACTCCCCTCAGGGTGCCATGCCAGCCTCTCACTGCCTATGCAGTATAGGTAAGACACCCCTCTAGCAGGCCTTACAGCCCTAAGGCAGGGTGCACTATACCATAGGTGAGGGTACCAGTGCATGAGCATGGTACCCCTACAGTGTCTAAACAAAACCTTAGACATTGTAAGTGCAGGGTAGCCATAAGAGTATATGGTCTGGGAGTCTGTCAAACACGAACTCCACAGCACCATAATGGCTACACTGAAAACTGGGAAGTTTGGTATCAAACTTCTCAGCACAATAAATGCACACTGATGCCAGTGTACATTTTATTGTAAAATACACCACAGAGGGCACCTTAGAGGTGCCCCCTGAAACTTAACCGACTGTCTGTGTAGGCTGACTAGTTTTAGCAGCCTGCCACAAACCGAGACATGTTGCTGGCCCCATGGGGAGAGTGCCTTTGTCACTCTGAGGCCAGTAACAAAGCCTGCACTGGGTGGAGATGCTAACACCTCTCCCAGGCAGGAATTGTCACACCTGGCGGTGAGCCTCAAAGGCTCACCTCCTTTGTGCCAACCCAGCAGGACACTCCAGCTAGTGGAGTTGCCCGCCCCCTCCGGCCAGGCCCCACTTTTGGCGGCAAGGCCGGAGAAAATAATGAGAAAAACAAGGAGGAGTCACTGGCCAGTCAGGACAGCCCCTAAGGTGTCCTGAGCTGAAGTGACTCTAACTTTTAGAAATCCTCCATCTTGCAGATGGAGGATTCCCCCAATAGGGTTAGGATTGTGACCCCCTCCCCTTGGGAGGAGGCACAAAGAGGGTGTACCCACCCTCAGGGCTAGTAGCCATTGGCTACTAACCCCCCAGACCTAAACACGCCCTTAAATTTAGTATTTAAGGGCTACCCTGAACCCTAGAAAATTAGATTCCTGCAACTACAAGAAGAAGGACTGCCTAGCTGAAAACCCCTGCAGAGGAAGACCAGAAGACGACAACTGCCTTGGCTCCAGAAACTCACCGGCCTGTCTCCTGCCTTCCAAAGATCCTGCTCCAGCGACGCCTTCCAAAGGGACCAGCGACCTCGACATCCTCTGAGGACTGCCCCTGCTTCGAAAAGACAAGAAACTCCCGAGGACAGCGGACCTGCTCCAAGAAAAGCTGCAACTTTGTTTCCAGCAGCTTTAAAGAACCCTGCAAGCTCCCCGCAAGAAGCGTGAGACTTGCAACACTGCACCCGGCGACCCCGACTCGGCTGGTGGAGATCCGACACCTCAGGAGGGACCCCAGGACTACTCTGATACTGTGAGTACCAAAACCTGTCCCCCCTGAGCCCCCACAGCGCCGCCTGCAGAGGGAATCCCGAGGCTTCCCCTGACCGCGACTCTTTGAACCTAAAGTCCCGACGCCTGGGAGAGACCCTGCACCCGCAGCCCCCAGGACCTGAAGGACCGGACTTTCACTGGAGAAGTGACCCCCAGGAGTCCCTCTCCCTTGCCCAAGTGGAGGTTTCCCCGAGGAACCCCCCCCTTGCCTGCCTGCAGCGCTGAAGAGATCCCGAGATCTCTCATAGACTAACATTGCAAACCCGACGCTTGTTTCTACACTGCACCCGGCCGCCCCCGCGCTGCTGAGGGTGAAATTTCTGTGTGGACTTGTGTCCCCCCCGGTGCCCTACAAAACCCCCCTGGTCTGCCCTCCGAAGACGCGGGTACTTACCTGCAAGCAGACCGGAACCGGGGCACCCCCTTCTCTCCATTCTAGCCTATGTGTTTTGGGCACCACTTTGAACTCTGCACCTGACCGGCCCTGAGCTGCTGGTGTGGTGACTTTGGGGTTGCTCTGAACCCCCAACGGTGGGCTACCTTGGACCAAGAACTGAACCCTGTAAGTGTCTTACTTACCTGGTAAAACTAACAAAAACTTACCTCCCCCAGGAACTGTGAAAATTGCACTGTGTCCACTTTTAAAACAGCTATTTGTCAATAACTTGTAAAGTATACATGCAATTTTTATGATTTGAAGTTCCTAAAGTACTTACCTGCAATACCTTTCGAATGAGATATTACATGTAGAATTTGAACCTGTGGTTCTTAAAATAAACTAAGAAAAGATATTTTTCTATATAAAAACCTATTGGCTGGATTTGTCTCTGAGTGTGTGTACCTCATTTATTGTCTTGTGTATGTGCAACAAATGCTTAACACTACTCCTTGGATAAGCCTACTGCTCGACCACACTACCACAAAATAGAGCACTAGTATTATCTATTTTTACCACTATTTTACCTCTAAGGGGAACCCTTGGACTCTGTGCATGCTATTCCTTACTTTGAAATAGCACATACAGAGCCAACTTCCTACATGCAGGTAATGCACAAGTCATAGTCCGTGGACCACTGGGACCAAAATGCATGGGCGAGGCCCACAACAGATACCTGATCAAAATGGAGAGAACACTGCTGGGACATTAGATAGAAATACAACAGGCACCTCAGGGGGAAGGGAAGGGGGGGCACCTCAGCCAGATGAGTGCACCACGCCAGATCTACGACGGGGCTCCATGCCCATTGATGTATCCTGAGGAGTGCAAAGCCACAGTCTCTCAAGTCTCTACAGTGGGTGGTTTGCCCACTGTTCAATCCTGGGGAGTGCAAAGCCACAGTCTCTCAAGTCTCTACAGTGGGTGGGTTGCCCACTGTTCAATCCTGGGGAGTGCAAAGCCACAGTCTCTCAAGTCTCTACAGTGGGTGGGTTGTCCATTGTTCAATCCTGGGGAGTGCAAAGCCACAGTCTCTCAAGTCTCTACAGTGGGTGGGTTGCCCACTGTTCAATCCTGGGGAGTGCAAAGCCACAGTCTCTACAGTGGGTGGATTGTCCATTGTTCAATCCTGGGGAGTGCAAAGCCACAGTCTCTCAAGTCTCTACAGTGGGTGGGTTGCCCACTGTTCAATCCTGGGGAGTGCAAAGCCACAGTCTCTCAAGTGGATGCATGTCTCCACTGGTTCTGGAGGGGGACTGGTGCCCAGAGTGCTTCATCCTGTGCAGGACAGACGGAGTGGATGCAGGTCTCCACTGGTTCTGGAGGGGGACTGGTGCCCAGAGTGCTTTATCCTGTGCAGGACAGACGGAGTGGATGCAGGTCTCCACTGGTTCTGGAGGGGGACTGGTGCCCAGAGTGCATCACTCACCGCGTGACGGTCCCAGTAGCGTCACTGCCCCTGCCGCTCATGGGCTAGCGGTGTTTGAGTTGGCGGTGCTTGCCCTGTTCAGCGGTACTTGCCATGGCGGTCTTGCCCTGTTCAGTGGTGCTCGAGTTTGCAGTTTCTGACCTGTTCAGCGATGCTTGCCCTGTTCAGCGGTGCTTGCCATGGCGGTCCTTCATTGCCCAGCTGGGCTGGGGCTGGTAGTCCTTCATTGGGCAGCTGGGCTGTGGCTGGCGGTGGCCTCCTGGCCACTGATGATTGCGCTGCCCTCCTGGGCACTGACTCTGGCGGTGGCCTCCTGGCCAGTGACGATTGCGCTGCCCTCCTGGGCACTGACTCTGGCGGTGGCCTCCTGGCCAGTGACGATTGCTCTGCCCTCCTGGGCACTGACTCTGGCGGTGGCCTCCTGGCCACTGACGATTGCGCTGCCCTCCTGGGCACTGTCTCTGGCGGTGGCCTCCTGGCCACTGACGATTGCGCTGCCCTCCGATTGCACTGCCCTCCTGGGCACTGACTCTGGCGGTGGCCTCCTGGCCACTGATGATTGGGCTGCCGGTGGCCTCCTAGGCAGCGGGGATGATGGCGGTCTTCTCCGCCGTGCTCGTCTTCCCAGGCTTTGGCGATTTCTTCCACCCCTTCCCCACCTTGGGAGGAGTCACAGCTGAGTGGACACTCCCACCGGAACCCTTGTGATCGGCATTGCTGGCTGGAGTCTTCCCCCTCTCCCGTCGGGCACGGTCCAACTTCTGGTGCTTCACAGGGGGGGGACTGGCTGTGCAGTGGCTCCGTGTCACACTGGCTGCCCTGGTGCCCTGTGCACTACACATACCTCTAGCAACAGGCACCACTGGTCCCGGAGATTTTTTGGCTGAGGTGCTAGTACGGGACCTATGAATTGGAGGGGGGTGGGAAAGAGGTCAAGCTTGGTCAGGAACAGTTTCTTAGGTACACTGGGACGGGTAGCTGGAGGGGGTCTGGGAGTGGAGGAAGAGGAGGTGGTTGTAGGAGGTGTAACTTTTGTGGCTTTGGGTGCAGGTGCATGCGCTGGAGGCTGTCGTGAGGTGGATGTATGTTGGGTGGGTGTGTGCCTGCGTTTGTGTACTTTGGGAGGGGACATCACAGACACACTGGGAGAGGACACAGGGGACGTGTAAATGGTAGTGGGGGTGGTGACTGCATGTGAGCGGGGTGTGGTGGTGGGTGTGCTGGTGCGGGACATAGTGGCTGTCGAGGTATTGCATGCAGGTGTGAGTGTAGACGAGACTGGGAGAGAGGAGGGAGACGACGAGGAGGGGGACACAGTGGAGGCAGTGGATGTTGGTGTGTCTGTATGTGTGTGATGCTTGCGTGAGTGCCTGTGGGACTTGTGGTGCTTATGTTTGCCTGAGCTTCCCTTGTGTGGTGAGGTTTGTGCATGCTGGTCTGATGGTGTGCTTGGGATAGGCTGGGGTACAGGGGATTGAGCCTGGGTGGGGGAAGTTGGAGGGGGGAGGCTAGACACAGGGACAATGGCTGCCATCAGTGCTGAGGCTAGAGTTTGCAGGGTTCGATGAAGGGCAGCCTGACCAGAATGAATGCCCTCCAGGAATGCATTTGTGTGTTGCAATTCCCTTTCTACACCCTGGATGGCATTCAAAATGGTAGACTGCCCAACAGTGAGGGACCTGAGGAGGTCAATGGCCTCCTCACTGAGGGTAGCAGAGGTGACAGGGGCAGGGGCTGAGGTGCCTGGGGAGAAGGTGATGCCCACCCTCCTGGGTGAGCGGGCACGGGGCAAAGGCTGAGGGGCTGCTGGGAGGGCAGTGCTGGTAGGGGGTGGGAGCTCCCATCGGAGGACGAGTCCTTGTTGCTCGTAGCAGATCCTGTGACCGCCGTGAAGCTCCCCTCGCCCTCCGTCCCACTGGTGTATTCCGAGTCCATGGTGTGGCCCTCCATGGCCATGTGGGATGCAGCTCCCTTGTACTCCGGTGCCACTGTACCTCCGACTAATGATGCTGATGCACACAAGAACAGGGAGACCACAAAAAGGCGCGGGGACGACAGAAGAAAGACAGGTTGAGTACATGCTTACCGCTACTGTTGGCGGACAATACAGACACAGCTGCCCCCTGCACTACGCCGTGCTGTTGGGCTCTACAGATGCAGTTCCTGGGATGTGGCCTACATGGCTATGGTGGACATCTGCACACATAGATGACACAGGGGCATGTATACCTGTACTTGGCACTCCACAGAGGTGGGGTGGAGTGCCACATGGCCTGCATTACGGAGGGGCCTAGCCTACGGAGCTCGCCCTGGCCTAGGGGAACCCACAGCACTCCTCCCCCACCCAGACACCTTCACTGCGCGCAAAGTCCGCTGAATGATGTTGTACTCACCCCCTTCTGTCTGCTGTGATGCCCTCAAGCACCCATCCAACTCAGGGTAGGCCACCGCCAGGATCCGGAACATCTCGGGGGGTCAGGGTGCGACGGGCACCACTCCCAAGTTGGGAGGCCATCCCCAGCTAAGCCTCTGCCGTCTTCTTGCTCCAGCGGCGAATGTCCTCCCATCTTTTACGGCAGTGGGTGCTCCGTCTGTGGTGGACCCCCAGGGTCCGGACGTCCTTGGCGATGGCACACCACATATCCTTCTTCTGGTGGGCGCTGACCTAAATGAAATGTACAGGGGAAGAAGAGAAGTCATTAGCAACTGCACCGTCGAAGTGAGTGGCCCACATCGCTACCCTTGCCATGTGGCACATGCATTCACAGTCCTTCATGCATGCAGAACTGTGGCCCCTTCCTTCTTAAAACCAGCCCTCTCCACTCAGACATAGCCCATACAACGTGCTCCCTGTGTACTTCCCTGTTGGTCTGGAGGACCGTAGAGTAGCGTGTACTGGGGGAGGACCCCGTTCACGAGATTCTCCAACTCCTCTGCAGTGAAGGCAGGGGCCCTTTCCCCAGACACACGAGCCATTGTCTCTTCCAGACCGAACATGTATCCCCAACATCATAGGTGCCATGTAGCTCTGGTCCCCCCCCACAGGAGTGAACAGGTGTACAGGAACCGGAAGAGTTATCATTCGATGAATGTACAGATGGTATGTTTGGCAGACCAGTACATCTCCCAGGTAAATGCTATGTTCCCTGGCTCAGTGCATGATGCCTATATCCTGCGGAATAGCAGCATCCCTTATGTGATGGGTCAACTCCAGAGGCACCAGGTGTGACTATTAGGGGACTCTAGTTACTCCAACCTGTCATGGCTACTGACCCCAGTGAGGAATCCCAGCACCAGGGCAGAGGAACGCTACAATGAGGCCCATGGGCGGACTAGGAGGGTGATCAAACACACCTTCCACTTCCTGAAGTCCAGGTTCAGGTGCCTCCATATGACAGGTGGTTCCCTATTCTACTCACCAAGGAAGGTGTGCCAGATCATCGTGGCCTGCTGTATGCTTCACAATTTGGCTTTGCGACGACAGGTGCCTTTTCTGCAGGAGGATGGTCCAGATGACGGTGTTGTGGCAGCTGTGGAGCCTGTGGACAGTGATGAGGAGGAAGCAGAGGAAGGATACATTGACAACCGGGACTCAGTTACCCAGCAATATTTCCAGTGACACACAGGTGAGAATACATTCCTGCCTACTACAAGTACTTTCACACTTCTACCTCTATCCTGTCTGTCGATTTCAACCAGTATATGGTAACTGAGTTGTACATTTCCATTACGGTTTCACAGGTGTGGTTTCCAATGTATGTCATCTGCTTAGATTCCTCATGGACTCAAAGTAATAGAGAAGACCGTCAACAAACAGCTGACCACCTTCCTGGAAGACAACAACCTGCTCGACCCCTCACAGACCGGATTCCGAACCAACCACAGCACTGAAACTGCCCTCATCTCAGTCACAGACGACATCAGAACCCTGATGGACAACGGTGAAACAGTCGCCCTCATTCTTCTCGACCTCTCGGCTGCCTTTGACACCGTCTGTCACCGCACCCTAATCACCCGCCTCTGCTCCACCGGGATCCAAGACCAGGCCCTGGACTGGATCGCCTCCTTCCTCGTAAACCGCTCCCAAAGAGTCTACCTCCCTACGTTTCGCTCAGAACCCACTGAGATCATCTGCGGCGTACCTCAAGGCTCATCACTCAGCCCGACACTCTTCAATGTCTACATGAGCCCCCTTGCTAACATCGTACGCAAGCACGACATCATCATCACCTCCTACGCCGACGACACCCAACTTATACTCTCCCTCACCAAGGACCCCGCCAGCGCCAAGACCAACCTACAAGAGGGTATGAAGGACGTCGCAGATTGGATGAGGCTCAGCCGCCTAAAGCTGAACTCTGAAAAAACTGAAGTCCTCATCCTCGGCAACACCCCGTCCGCCTGGGATGACTCCTGGTGGCCCACGGCCCTCGGCACCGCACCAACCCCCGCAGACCACGCCCGCAACCTCGGCTTCATCTTGGACCCCCTTCTCACCATGACCAAGCAAGTCAACGCCGTGTCCTCCGCCTGCTTCCTCACCCTCCGCATGCTCCGCAAGATCTTCCGCTGGATCCCCGCCGACACCAGAAAAACCGTGACCCACGCCCTCGTCACGAGCCGCCTGGACTACGGCAACACCCTCTACGCTGGGACCACCGCCAAACTCCAAAATCGCCTGCAACGCATTCAAAACGCCTCAGCCCGCCTCATCCTCGACGTACCCCGCAACAGCCACATCTCCGCACACCTGAGACACCTGCATTGGCTCCCAGTCAGCAAAAGGATCACCTTCCGACTTCTCACCCACGCACACAAAGCCCTCCATGACAAGGGACCGGAATACCTCAACAGACGGCTCAACTTCTACGTCCCCACCGCCCCCTCCGCTCCTCTGGCCTCGCACTCGCCGCCGTCCCTCGCATCCGACGCTCCACGGCGGGTGGGAGATCTTTCTCCTTCCTGGCGGCCAAGACCTGGAACTCCCTCCCCACCAGCCTCAGGACCACCCAGGACCACTCCGCTTTCCGGAGACTCCTAAAGACCTGGCTGTTCGAGCAGCGATAACCACCCCCTTTGTCCCTAGCGCCTTGAGACCCGCACGGGTGAGTAGCGCGCTTTATAAATGCTAATGATTTGATTTGATGGACTTGAGATGTGTGACATAGGTATGTTGACATTACATTTGAGAACGCATTTTGTCACTGTCATTGCTAATACACATTTTCAAAATCACAGACTGACTCTAGGTTGTTTTGTGCTTCAAGGGTGTTTATTGCAGTGCTAAATATCGGAGGGGGGTTGTAAAATGGTGAGGGGTGATGGTGGAGGAATGTCCATGGCAGAGTCGAGTCTATTAGTCTCGCAGGTGCATTGCCCATATGGGCATAGGAAGTGGAGCTGGGGCAGTTCCAATATGGACAGGGTTACAAAGTGGGACAGTAAGAATGACAATCAGGATGGTCTTATTTCTTGGCGGGGTCTTGGCATCGTGCTCTGTCTTGTTCCTGGTTCTCAGGGACCGCTTGCGGGGTGGTTCTCCGTCTGCGGGGGGGTTGCTGGTGTGGTGGTCCTGTGGCGGTGCCTCCTGTCCACTAGCGCCGGCGGAGGTGGTGGGCAGTTCATCATCCAGGCTAGTGTCAGAGGCCCCTTGGAGTGCCACAGTGTCCCTCCTGGGGCCCAGGGCGGAGCTGATGGTTCTGAGTTCCTCCCTGAACCCCAAATACTGTTCCTCCTGCATGCGCTGGGTCTCCTGAAACTTGGCCAGGACCGTTGCCATCGTCTCCTGGGAGTGGTGGTATGCTCCCATGATGGAGGAGAGGGCCTCGTGGAGAGTGGGTTCCCTTGGCCTGTCCTCCCCCTGTCGCACAGCAGCCCTCCCAGTTCCCCTGTGTTCCTGGGCCTCCGTCCCCTGGACCGTGTGCCCACTGCCACTGCCCCCAGGTCCCTGTTGTTGTTGGGGTGGTGGGTTATCCTGGGTTCCCCGTAGTGGTGGACACACAGCTGATTGACGTGTCCTGGGGACGGAGGTATGGGCCCGCTGGGTGGGTGCTGGGCTGATGTTACCAGAGGGTGGAAGGTCTGTGGTGGGCTGTGCCTGTGTGAGGGGAACCGACTGTCCCGAGGCCCACGATGGTCCGGGCTGGTCATCTAGATCCAGGTGGACAGAGCTGCTGTCATCACTGTGGGCCTCTTCTGTGGGTGGGGTGGAGATGTCTGGACCCTCCTGTCTGGTGACCTTGGGTAGTGGTCCTGCAGGGGTGGAAAGGCATGATCATTGCATCTGTGTGTTTCATGGTGTGCAATGGGTGGGTGACCGTGTACCCCAGTGCTAGAATTCCTGTGTGTGGGCTTGTGTGATGATGGTTGAGGGGGGTGTTATGGGTATGTGCAGTGGGCATGCTTTAGTGATGGGTGTCCATGCTTTGGCTTTGCATGCAGGGCTTGGTGTTGGGATGTGTGGTTTGTGATATTGGTACATTTGTGAGGAGTTGGAGTGATATGGGTGGGGGCGAGGGTGGGGGTCTGTGATAGCATGTAGGTTGTTGGGTGGGGGATATGATAGTTAAGATTTGACTTACCAGAGTCCATTCCTGCACCGACTCCTGCGAGGCCCTCAGGATGCAGAATTGTCAAGACCTGCTCCTCCCATGTTGTTAGTTGTGGGGGAGGAGGTGGAGGTCCGCCGCCAGTCAGCTGTACCGCAATGTTGTGTCTTGAGACCACGGAACGCACCTTCCCCCGTAGGTCGTTCCACCTCTTCCTGATGTCGTCCCGATTTCTTGGGTGCTGTCCCACTGCGTTGACCCTGTCGACTATTCTTTGCCATAGCTCCGTCTTCCTAGCTATGGAGGTGTGCTGCACCTGTGAGCCAAATAGCTGTGGCTCTACCAGTACGATTTCCTCCACCATGACCCTGAGCTCCTCCTCCGAGAACCTGGGGTGTCTTTGCTGTGCCATGGGGTGGTGTAGGTGATGTGTGGGGTGGTGTAAGTGGTGATAAGTGTGGTGATATGTTGTGGTGTGTGGTGTTTTGTGCATGGAAGTTGTGGGGTGATGGTGTTGAGTGTCTGTGGCTGCTAGTGTTGTTTCTGGTGGTGTCTCTCTCTGTGCTTCGTTCTCATTTGTGGTCATAGGGGTTTGTGGGTGATGTGGGTGGGTGTTTTATCTAGTATTGAGTGTGTGGGAGTGGTGTGTGTATGTGTCTCAGGTGTGTGTCTTTCGAATTGTCCAATGTGGTGGTGTTTTGGAGATGAGTGTGTATTTTGAGCGCGGCGGTGTGTACCGCCAATGGAATACTGCGGTTGAAAGACCGCCGCGTGGATTCATGGGTCGTGATAGCATGGGCGTATTTCTGTTGGCGTGACGGTGGAGGTTTTGTTTTCGCCAGTTTATCACTGACCTTTGGTGTGGCAGACTTGAATTTTGTCGGATTTCGGGATGTGGGTCATAATAGCTGTGGCGGATTTCCGCAGCCAGGGCGGTGTGTTGGCGGTCTTCTGCACGGCGGTAAGGGGCTTTTACCGCCAATGTTGTAATGACCCCCCTAATGTTGTAATGTTGCTAGAGAGCTGCTTCACTTCCTGCAGTCCCCACACCATTAAAAAAGTGCTTAGTGGTGCCCCTCCTTATTCTTGGGACACCACTGAGCTTAAAAAATGATAAACAAAAAGCCCTCACAGGGCATGAGGGGAGTGCCAAGAAACAGCAGTGAAATATAAATAAGCAGCTTCTACTGCTTGGTTATTATTCATTTTGGTACCCCAGTGCCAACCGTGGACACCCTTTTTTTAATTATTGAGAAGGGTGGCACACAGCCCCTTCTCTCTGAGCCTTTAGGGCACGGGTACCCATCCCTGGGGCTGTCTTCTTAATTAAGTGGAGGGGGCATGCCAATACCCCTCCCCTGAGCCACTTTGGACCCAAGGGACTCCGTCCCTTGGGAGCTTTATTTTTTAATTTTGTAATTATTTCTTAATATTTTTTTCATTAAGGGGAGGAGACACACGTCCCTCTCTCCTGAAGCCCCTTCAGGCACCAGGGACTCATCCCCCTAGGCTTTATGTGGGTTCCATGGTGCCCACATGGGGCTCCAACAGCATACACAGGTGAGGTCCATGGGGATCCCAAGGGCCCCTGCTAGCTCCCCATTTGCACCTGTGCATCTGGAGGTGGCTTTGCTCCCGCCCAGAGGGAGCAGCTCTTTTTGGTTCTGCCAGGTGGGGGCAGACATGCCTTCCCTACCTGTGCTCCTGAAAGCATGGAAACTACTGTGTCTCGGAGGTGTGCCAGGAAGGGGGTCCCTGAGGCCCATGGAGGTGAGCCACATGCACCCCTCCCCTATATTTAATATTCATCCCACAGGAATGGGGTCCCCAGGACCCAATCGCTCCCATTTAGTGTCTTTTTGGCCCTAGGGGATCGGGTCGTCCGGGCCAAGAGTGGGTTGGGGAGGAGGACCCCCACTCATGACTCCTCCCAAAATATTGAAAATAAAGACCCCTGGCACCTGGTCAACCCCAGGGATCGCATTACTGTTAAAAAAAACACCAGGGAGCATTTTCCTTTCTTTTTTAGCACCGGGGTCTCTAGTAGGCTGGGGAGGGGGCAGAGTATCCCTACCTTGCCCTCTTATATCTTTCTTTTCATAACCTCAGGGCAGAGGACTAAGGGCCAGATGTAGGAAGCACTTTGCGAGTCGCAAACGGCAAAATTTGCCGTTTGCGACTCGCAAATGCGTGTTTCCTATGCAGAAATGCATTTTGCGAGTCGTTACCGACTCGCAAAATGCATTTCCGAATCGCAAATAGGAAGGGGTGTTCCCTTCCTATTTGCGATTCGCAATGGTATGCAATTCCATTTGTGACCGCTTATGCGGTCGCAAATGGAGTCGCAGTTACCATCTACTTGAAGTGGATGGTAACCCATTCGCAAACGGGAAGGGGTCCCCATGGGACCCCTTCCCCTTTGTGAATGGACCCCAAAATATTTTTTCAGGGCAGGGAGTGGTCCAAGGGACCACTCCCTGCCCTGAAAAAACCGAAACAAAAGGTTTCGGATTTTTTGAAATGCAGCTCGTTTTCCCTTAGGGAAAACGGGCTACATTTAAAAAAAAAAAAAAAAAAACTGCTTTATTGAAAAGCAGGTCGCTAACATGGAGGCCTGCTGACTACAGCAGGCCTCCTTGTTAGCGAGTGCCTATACTCGCTATGGGGCCGCAATTTGCGACCCACCTCATGAATATTCATGAGGTGGGTCATTGCGACCCCATAGCGAGTTGCAGTCGGTGTCTGAGACACCGTACTGCATAGCAATTTGCGAGTTGCAAATTGCGAGTCGGAAGGACTCGCAATTTGCAACTCGCAAATTGCTTCCTTCCTACATCTGGCCCTAAGTCCCCTGGTCCTATAAAGTAAACTTGCAACATTTTTTCTCATGCTGCAAGCAGACAATCAGACCCGCTCGTTCCCACTGAAGACTTGCTCCCGTGGGTGTGAGGAAGAGCAAATGGAAAAAGCTCCCTATGCCATTTAGAATGCTCTATTTATTTAAATTGGGTTCAAGAGACTCTTGCGAGAGTCCCTCAAACCCAACCTTCCAGATATACAAATATTTGTATCCTTAAATTCTTTAAAACTACTAAACGGATTTATACCAAATCAAAAAGCACCCTTTCTGCACCAAGATCTAGATTCCTGGCTAATTTGGTGGCATTTAATTCAACAGTTTTTACGGTAGAAGTGTGTAAAAAAGTCTGTTTGAAATGCATGGGGACATTTGGTTTTGGGACTACCCTTTTTTCTCTGCCCCTACTTGACAGATCATCCAGAAACTTTCCAGAAAGGAGCAGAGGGGCCAAAGTTATTAACAAAGCCAAAAATCATTCTTCCTATGAAAAGGCACCCAGTGGTGATTGCCCCTTTGTAATATATTTATAATTAAATATAGCAAGCTGATTTTATTCATGTTCTAATAGTTTATTTATGAACTTTGTTCTGCCTGTGAACTAAGTTTTAACATACGTCAATAGAACTGAAATGCAAACCCTTTGGAATTTTTCAAGTCAAGAATTAGTTTTTGAGGAGTACACAGTCTATATTTAAAACACATAAGCAATCACCTTATTATGCCTGGTAGACATTCTGAACATAACACACACATCCAACACACACAGTCCACATGATGGAGAATCCTCACTCCTGACTCCAAACTCCATACGCCTGACACTATACACTCTTGAAAGACACACAGTCCTGACTCCTAACACAATCACTCATAAAACTATGGCCCTGATTTATAACTATATTTTGTATGTTTACACTGCTTTTGCGTCAAAAAATGTTACAAAGGTGGTGCTAACGTTTCATAAATCAGGCCCTATATGTACTCTAACTGACAGACACACCTACAAACATGACTTACATACACACCGAATACACTCTTCTGACTTCTTACACAAAGATCATAAAACATAAACTGTCCTGCCTCTACTCATTTAAACTAATATGGGTGCCCAGCAAACCTCACAGAGATTTACCATATGTAGAGTGTGCGATACAGCATTATTTAGTCCATGACGTCCGAAAACACACTCTACATGATACAAAAACAACACACACACATACACACAGTCCACAGGATACAGACACCCCAAAGACTCCATACTCCTGATTTTAAACATTCTTGAAAGACACACAGTCCTGAATCACGACACACATTCTCGGAGGTCTATAGACACTCTATATGCATTACAACTGATCTACAGGCCTAGCACACATGAAGCATACCCACACTCCATGATGCTCAATTCACACTTCTGGCAAATAAAGCTAGAAAATAAACAATTCCACGTACACTCAGACTATTATAGACAGTGACAAACGTTATAAATACAGACACTCCACAACATCAAAACACATACACCATGCAACTGACACACAACACATTTGCAGCCAACGTGATGCAGGTGTCCCACTCCTGACTCCATGCACTTGATTCTAATCTTGAAAGACACAGACTCCTGACCAGTGAGACAAAGAATCCTAAAATACATTTACTAGTTGCTTCATATACATTCTGACGAGTATACACCTACCACAAGCAGTTCACATGATTTAGGGATTTGCTGGGTTTTTCACAAGACTGACACGCCCTCACAATTACAATAAGAAAATGGTAACTGTGAAGCTGTATTCATTTTAAATATAAACACGTGCAAAGAAAGTATTTTCATGACTTCTACATTTAAGAGCGTGATGGGCATTGGTTTTTCAGTAGTGACAAATGTTTTTTGATGCACTAATTCCACTCTTACAAAATAGATAGAAAAAAGGTGTTAAAGGCCCAAAACACGCCTTCATTCGATCTATTAAGTGAGAGTCTGAGTGTTGTGTAAGGGGGCAACCGTCTGTGATGTGCATCTCAGGGACCCAGAGTGATGCTACTAATGAGGGCACTTGGTGATGTAGAGGAGGAGGCCCAAGGTGTGTCACAATGAATACACATGAACATGTAGAATAGATAGAGTATGTTGCCCCATTAAAAGCGTGGCAGCCACAGCCAGTCATGAGTTTATTACCCACAAGTATTTTGCGGGCTTGAATCTCTCTAAACGTATACCTATAATGGTAAGCACAAAATGTAAAGTTTTATCTGCTAGAAAAACTGAAGTGTAAAGTTGTCATGCATCACATTGGTCAGTTGGCAGCAATACACGTAAATGGATTGATAAAAAACTAAAACATCCATACGTTTAATCTTTTCGGCAAGTTGACGTGTGTTTAACTCTTTCAAGTTTCCTCTGCTGATTCGTACACATATTCTGAACAGCTTTCAAGTTATTTTCAACTACTGTGTGCATACAACCCATTGCCGCATGCACAGTGAGTTTGATAAACAAACTATGTTGCCTTTCCTCAAACAATGAAAATCCATCTCAAATAATGTCATTGGAGATCACAGTTCTTTTGCACATGTGAAAACTAAATAAAGTACCAATTCTTTTAAAGAACAAGGCAGATAAGATAAAATGTATTCTTAAAACATGGTGCTGGCAGTTCAACCAATCTCAAAGTCCACAATTGACTTCTCACTCAATCACCAATATTTGATATTTTAGGCGACTAGTGGTGTTTCATTGACTCTGCATGGAGGTCAGGACACACGGGTGTCTTTTTGTCACAACCTGAAACTAAGCTAGGCATCCCTCTGTTAAGCGATCAATTTTCATTTTTTCCAGTTGAATTCGTCACTATTGTTTCAACTCGAGGGTCATTTCTAAAGTGAAAACATGATAATACAACGAGCTTAATTTTGTACACAGTGATACTTGGGAGAACCTTCGCTGCAAAGCCACACAGCTATATGAGCCAGATGATCTCCATTTGTCCTCTAAAGTACTTTTTTTCTTGTGTCACTTTTGTTCTAAATCTATTCTAAACGGTCTCCATGAAACCGTTCTCCTTGTGCATAGTGTGTAAACACGGGAAATTAACGGCAAATCGAAGCTGTAATATAAAAGTTCCTGCATTAAATGTCAAAACAGTACTGATGAAACTCCAGTCTCTATTCACCAGAAAGTATAATCCCACTGTAGTTTGTTTTTTAAAAGAACTCACATCATATATATAATTGTGTTCTAAGCACACCATATTGCACCTGTAAGGAGTGCAGGTAGAGACTTAAATACTGTTAGACCTGACAGCCTTAGGGTGGTCATCCCCCAACTTTTTGCCTGCCTGCCTCTCTCCTTTTTTGTGACCCTGTTTTTTCTGGTTTTAGGAGTCTGCACACACTGCCAGTGCTGTCCAGTGCTACATATGCTCTCTCCCATAAACATGGTAAAATTAGTTCCTACCCAATTGGCATATTTAATTTACCTGTAAGTCCCTAATAAAGTGCACTATATGTGCCCAGGGCCTGAAAATTAAATGCTACTGGTGGGTCTGCAGCACTGATTGTGCCACCTCCTTAAGTAGCCCCTTAACCATGTCTCAGGCCTGCCATTGGAAGGCTTGTGTGTGCAGTTTCATTGCCAATTCGGCTCAGCATTAAAAAGTACTTGCCAAGCCTTAAACTCCAATTTTTCTAAATATGTCACCCCTAAGGTAGGCCCTAGGTAACCCATAGGGCAGGGTGCTATGTAGGTAAAGGGCAGTACATGTACTTATGTGTTTTACATGTCCCGGTAGTGAAAAACTCATAAGTTCGTTTTCCACTACTGTGAGGCCTGCTCGTCACTTAGACTAATATTAGAACTGCACTCATAAACTTAAGTGGTAGATTCTGATCTGGAAGGAGTAGCCATGTCTTTGGTATTGCTGGAATGGTAATAGAAAATTCTGCTCACTGGTGAAGTTGGATTTAATATTACTATTTTAGAAATGCCACTTTTAGAAAGTGGCCTTTTCTTTGCATTCACTGCCATCTGTGCCTTACAGCCTGTCTCCAATCCACGCCTGGTCTTTGCTGGTTGACAGCCCCCCTTGTGCATTCCACCCAGACAACCATAAACACAGAACACTCAGTCTCATCTGCATTAATCTCATCTGCATACTGAATGGGTCATCCTGGGCAGGAAGGGTAGAGGGACTCACACTTACATTTCAAAGGCCAGTGGCCCGCCCTCAGCCAAAGGACTGATAACCCCCAATAGGGATCCTGGCAGACCTGACTGGGCTGAAAGAGGAATTTATGCACTTCAAATCCACCCTTGAAGATTCCCACACTTCAAAGGCATTTTTGAGTATATAAACTGGGTCTCCTACCTCAGCAAATCAGACACCTGCAACCTGTCAGAGGAGCTGCCTGGCTGCCCAAAGGGCTCATCTGGCGTGCTTTGCTGAGAAAGACTGCTGCCCTGCTTGCTGTCCTGCTGCGCTGCTGCGCTATTGGCCTCTGACTGTTGGAAGGATTCTGCCTTCCTCCTAATGTGCTCTTCAATGGCTTTGATTGAGCTTGCCTCCTGTTTCTGAAGTCTCAGGGTCAATAAAGACTTCACCTCTTCAAGAAACTTCTTGCGCACAAACCCTGCAGAAATTGACGTAACGCCTGCATAGCAGCTGGGAAACTGCTGCAGCGCCGACTGGAATGACACAGCACCGACTTCCTGACAGAGAATTCAATGCAGCGCCTGCCTTGCGCTGGAAAATTCGATGCATCACCTACTGGATTGACGCAGCGCCTCCTCCTTCTACAAGCGTGTCAAGGATTTTCAAAGCATTGTCCCTGGGCAGCAAAATACCCCTGCATCGCAGTGAGGAACTAAGGGCCAGATGTAGCAAAGGGTTTTACCCATTCTGTGTCTATGGGAAAATTAGTTGGTACATATGGCCCTAAGACTGCGTGCTGGACAAAACTAGTGTGGAAAGAAACAAAGTGTCTGTGCCGTGCCAGAAAATCCGACTCAACACCTTATTTTTCTATGCATTTCCTTCTCTGCGGTTCCGTGCGTCGTTATTTTTAACGCATCCCAGGTACTGTGTGTTACAAAGAAACAACTATTGATTTCAAAGGTTTAGACTCTTTTATACCTTCTAAAAGTGATATTTTAACTTGTGCTTATTGGATCTTTGTCATTTTGACCTTATTTTATTCAGGTAAATATTATCTATTTTTCTAAACCTGTGTGGTGTATTTTTGTGGTGTTTTCACTGTGTTACTGTATGATTTATTTCACAAATACTTTACACATTGCCTTCTAAGTTAAGCCTGACTGCTCAGTGCCAAGCTATCAGAAGGTGGGCGCAGGATAATTTGAATTGTGTTGTGACTTACCCTGACTAGGGTTGTGGTCCCTACTTGGACAAGGGTGTACACCTCAGCCAACTAGAGACCCCAGTTCTAACAAATTCTTCGATCTTCATAGTCATTTATACCATCATTTAAGGATTAGGTATCATACTAAACACAATGAATGGCTGTTTTCTAACTAAGTGCTATATATGTCGACTCTTATCAATAAACAAAGTTGGGAAATTGGTTGATTTCTACAAGAAACTACAAATGGCCTGTAGATCAATTTCGATCAATAATCATTTTTCTGTACCACAGAATAAACATTTTTTATTGCAGCATCCAGACATTGTTGTCAGTTACAAAATCGTTACTTAAGTTAATATCTAGAAAGAATGAGGTACATGATATAAGGTATATATGGTCCAGCAATCAGCACAGTGGGATACGGGCTAACCGGTTGGGAACCTTTACCACAAACTATAATGGCAAAACTTATATTTACTTACTTGCAGTCTTGTACAGCCTGAGCCAGACCCACTAGAGCTAACAAGTTAAAATAGGACTGTATATATATATATATATATATATATATATATATATATATATTTAATATTAGGCACTTTAGCTGCTTATAAGAAGATCATTTTTTGACTTTATTAAGGCGTTTAAGTCAACATAAGGAATGCTTTTCCAACAATAATAACCAAGTTCGGAATAGTTTGCTGCAGCTTGATTTAAATATTAATTGTTATGATCTTGTGTATCTATTGATATACGGAAAATATTTAGCCACATTGCACTTTATTTCCTGAATATATATTCTGTTGACATGGCTATGCGAATTAATAGTACCATCATAATTGATCTGATGGCGTGTATGTAATATCTTATACGTTCAAACATGGCTGCCATGTGATTGTGCACAAGTGTGTCACTGAAACAAATGAGGGGCTAATTGTGTATTTGAAGGTGTGTTCAAGATGGCTGTCGATGTCCAGTAGAAGGTGGTAGCCGAAACGTGTAGACATTTGGTGGAGACAGCGTTATCTTAATTATTATTGATAAATAAAGGCGGATGAACTTTATTTCAACAAAATTGCTTTCCCCTGTCTTTCTTTGGATCCATGCTTGACTTTGTGCAGCCGTTCGGTGAGCAGTATCTCACCGTTTGTGGACTATATACATACATATATATATATATATCTACAGGAGCTTTTATATAGGAACTTTCCCCCTCAGTGACTTGATCACCCGCTGTATACAGAACCATGGGGATTGGCGATATATAATGCACAATAGTGGGTGATCAAGTCACTGAGGGGAAAAGTTCATCCTTTTTTGCCCTCACTTAATTATAATGACTATAATACCCTAAAGGTATGCAACAAACATTTTGTAAGAAACTTCAAATTTACATGACCTATGATGGTGCAACTTGAGATGTTTTGCCTCTCCTCCGTGACTATCAATCTAACCTTCTGTGTCATATAGCTTTGTAAGGTCACAAAACCCTATAGAGACTTGTATTATCTTTATTTTCTGTGGCGTGGCAAATGTATTTTCATATAACTATGCGCTCACAAACTTTGCAAAGATCCCGTTTTTCAACCTTACGTAAATTTAGTTTCTCAATGTTTGAAAATCTTCAACCAAACAAATATATTTTCCCACACAAGCAGTTCGGCAATACATTTTCAATGCTTTATCTAAACCGGAAAGCTTGTCAATATGTTCTTGTGAATTTTCCACGTGCAAACTTTTTTTCCCACTGAAACCGCATATGGCTCAATATGTTTGTTGTAAGTTTACTATAGCAGAGTAGTGCAGTTTGTGAGTTTGTGCATAGCTTTTTGCAAAACAGATTTCACAAAGAATGGGTTTCCTAGTTTCCATCAGGCTAGCTCCTTCTGCATTGCCTTAATGCCTCACACCTCTTTATCCTGTCTCCATTCCCCTGCTTACCAACCTCTGAGACCCCATCTTTTTCCTTGTGTCTGTCTCCATGCCACAGTCTCTCCTCAGCTGTCTCCAAGTTTCATTGTGTAAATTTGATTTCTGTTGATTCTTGTCTCTTTCCTCATATTTTTTCTTCCGTTGCCCATTGTAGGAAAGTAGGCACTCTCTAGCTTGGTTACGCCCCCTTTTGGCCTGTTTGTCAGTATGTTTGACTGTGTCTACTGGGATCCTGCTAACCAGGACCCTAGTAGTTATGTTCTCGCCCTTAAATTTGGTTGTTGGTTACTGTTAACACAGTATTTCAACCACAATTGGCATACTGGTGGCCCCTTATAAGTCCCTAGTACATAGTAACTAGGTACCCAGGGCACTGGGATTCAAGGGGATCCCTATTGGATGCCGCATATATCTTGCCACTCATAGGGAGTCCATGCAAAGGCTTCTACAGGACTGCCATTGCAGCCTGCGTGTTTTCCCGAACTTCATGAGTGCGGGGACGAAATTTTATGCGTGTACTGGATATAGGTCACTACTTATGTCCAGCTACATAATGGTAACTCTGAACATAGACATGTTTGGTATCAAACACGTTGGAATCATACCCCAAGGCATTTGCAAACATTGGTTGTATGATTCCATGCACTCTGGGGGCTCCTTTGAGGACTCCCAGTATTGACATTTCTGCCTTCTGAGGTGTTCCAGGCAGCCCCACCTGCTGCCACCTCACAGACAGGTTTCTGCCCTTCTGTTGCTTGATAAGCTCGAGCCCAGGAAGGCAGAACAAAGGATTTCCTTTGGGTGAGGGGTGTTATACCCTATCCCTTTGGAAATAGGTGTTACAAGCTTGGGAGGTGTAGCCTCCCCAAGCCACTGAAAATGCTTTGAAGGGCACACTTGGTGCCCTCTTTGCATAATCCAGTCTGCACTGGTTCAGGGACCCCCGGTCCCTGCTCTGGCATAAAACTGGACAACGGAAGGGGAGTGACCACTCCCCTGTCCATCCCCACCCCAGGGGTGGTGCTCAGAGCTCCTCCAGAGGGTCCCTGGGTTTTGCCATCTTGGATTCTAGTCGGCAGGGAACTCTGGGAGCATCTGAGTGGCCAGTGACAGCAGGTGACATCAGAGCCCTGATAGGTGCTTACCTAGATAGGTGACCAATCCCCCTTTTAGGGCTATTTAGGGTCTTTCCTTTGGGTCGTTCCTCAGATTCAGATTGCAAGACTCCAGCAGGAATCCGCTGCTTCCTCCACTTCGACTTCTCACTGAGAAAACTGCATCTGGACCCTCCAGGAACTCTACAACCTGCAACAAAGAAGCCAGACACCTTCTGCAACATTATATCTTCAGCTCCTGCCAGCAACTGCAACTGTTTCCCGGTCGTACATCCTCTGGAGACAGCCCGTTTTCAGCCTGCATCAGAAGAATAAAGGAATCTCCCTTGGGATGAAGGAGTCACTCCCCTGCTTCTGCAGTCACCTACTGCAATGATGACAGGCTGCGTGGATCCCCTCTCCTGCTGAGCTGCGTGGATCCTGCATCACAGGTGGTGGTTCCGATGGTCCTCAAGTCCAGCTGTCCAACTTTGGTGGAGGTAAGAGCTTGCCTCTCCACGCAAGACAGTATCCCCAGGTACCACATGTTTTGCAGTTGCCAAGGCTTGTTGGCAGCCTTCCACAAATTTCATGTGTCTTGCAGCTCCGGCCCCCAGCACTCTAGTCTGCGACACACAGCTTCCTGAGTTGTTCCCCGGCAACTTGGGAGCCTTTGTCCTAGTGCTGCATTGGCCTCTTTTGCACTTTCCCTGTCCCTGTGCTGTGGGACTCCTATGCATGCTGCCTGGTCTTCTGTGGGCTCTCTGAGTTGCTGAGAGCCCCATCTGACTCCCACCCGGGTAGAGTTCACCTGATCCCAAGCAACACCATTTTCCGCTAACCACGAGCTTTGTGTGTGCCAAGGCTTGTTAGCGGACTTCAGCGACCCAAACCACACTGCAATCCTCCATCCGGTGTGGGACATAATTAGCACCAACCAGGAACCTGACTCCGTCTTCTTGGATGCAGTACTTACTGTTCTTCTTCACCGGTGGTTCTTCTTTTGCACCTTCATCTGGGTTAGCAGGAGCTCCTGTTTTTCATGGACACTTCTGTGCTTCTTGGACTTGGTCCCCTTCTTCCACAGTTCCTCAGGTCCAGGAATCCATTGTTGGTGTCTTGCAGTATCTTCTGCTTCTTTCATAATTCTCCTTTTCGTTTCTGTGTGTTCTGGGAAAGCTACTGTTATTTACTCCTACTTTCCTGGTTACTAAGGTGGGTTCAGGTACTTACCTTTGGGGTTTTCTACTACTCCCAGCTCCCCTTTACACACTACACTTGCCTATGTGGGAGACCGACTTTCGCATTCCATTTCCTTAGTATATGATTTGTGCTCCCCCCCACTATTGTTGCACTGTTTTCTAACTGTTTTGTGTATTACTTACCACCTAAGGAAGTATAGTCTCTGATATTTTTTGATATTTGGATTACCAAAATAAAGTACCTTTATTTTTGTAACACTGAGTATTTTTTTTTACATGTGTGTGAGTACTGTGTGACTACAGTGGTATTGCATGAGCTTTGCATGTCTCCTAGATAAGCCTTGGCTGCTCAACCACAGCTACCTCTAGAGAGCCTGGCTTCTAGACACTGCCTACATTCCACTAATAAGGGATAACTGGACCTGGTATAGGGTACCCACTACAAACCAGGCCAGCCTCCTACACCCATCGCCAAGCTCTGTCTCTCTGTGCCTTACCTTGGTTCCTCTGTGTTCGTATCTCCCTCCATCTTTTCCCCTAAGTCACAGGCAACGTACTCTCTTGGCCCTAGCGACACTCCCACTCATTAAGTGGCATCTATCATGTGAGTGTGCCAAATGTGTACGTTATTGGTACACATGGCAAAGCACTGTTTGCAGATTTGATGACAATGAATGTGTCCTCCTGAAGTGTACAATTTATTAATCGTGCAACTGACATCCACTCTCCTCTGCAGTTTCAGGGAAAGTGAGCCAGTATGTACTGCACCAACCACAAATGATCATAGCATGGCCCCACTATCGGAGAAGTTGTTGCTCCAGCAGGCATTCATTAGTCAGTAGCAAAGGAAAAAGGAGTGCATCAGCTCAAGTGAAACTGCCCAGTTCCTTCGGCTAGGCCTTTGAAGATGCCCAATCTTTCTAAGCAGCCTGTTCTGCAATGGATCTCTTTACGACATAGTTGACAGCTCCATCACAGTACACATCTGTGTTTTTTAGGCTACACTTATAGGACATCCTAGATATTGGTAACCTTTGAGCTATTCACAATGACATTTGAGCTGGACTGGCCTTTCACATGTCAGCATAGAAACAGACTAACTTGATGCCTTACAGAATCAAAGTCGAAGCATACTTCTGGCACACTGGTAATCTGGCTATCCGGGTGTTATGGTGTACACTCACATAGCCGAATAGCTGGAGGGTGAAGGGGTATTTGATAGTTTTACAAGTAGCAGGATTCATATGTCGAAAAAGAGGCGTTTGGGGAGTCCTTCTTTGCTGTACAACTCCTGGACGAATGCTCTGTGGCAGCCGATAAACACCTTGCAAAATCTTGTGGACTCCCGGGTATTTGCACAAGTGAAGTCTCCAATATGATAGGGGCCAACCAGAAGGACCATGTACTGCTTTCGTCAGATATGCTTAAACAACTATTGAAAATGATGAGGGTGCTTATGTTCTTTGATCGAAGCAGACAACAAGGTCACAGTGTTCACTTTCTGTTGTCCACATCACTTTTTCACACGGATGGTGATGAGAGAGCGTAGTTTAAATATTACCTATTCTAGATGTGAAATGCTTATAATTAACAATGCTGCACTAATAATATTATTCATTGAAACGTATTTTAAACGTGAGATTTTTTCACATGCATAAACTAATGTCGAATGTAAGCAATAATTGTCTGTATTATGATTAATTGAATATGTTAACACGTACGAAGACTGCATTTATTAGAATCCATAAGCCTTAAGTTAGCGTGAGTCGAAAACTAGCTGTGTAGATCTCATATTAAAGCGTATTTTTCTGTTTCTCCAGTGTACTGATTTGCAAAAGGCCATGAACCAGCAATTGTTCTTTCCTTCACTTATTTGCAACAATGCTAAATTTTCTCATCCGCATGCTAGTGGCTTTAGTATAAAATGTATGGACTTCGTAACAAACATGGACACTTTCAAGGACATTAAATCATGCAGAAGAGAACTCTTGACCCGAAGTGTGTGCCAGAAAATGAAGTAACCCCGGATGTGCCACCTACGAAAAACGTCAATTATAAAGACCAAATAGAAACACAAGAAATATCATAGAATGACAAATGTATTACTTAATGTATAATTTGATAGGTTACAGATAGTGGGGTGTAGTGACTGACCAATAGGATTTTGGGGGAATGTATTTCGAAAAGGGATAAAAACTCATGACACGAGGAACAAAGGGCATTAGGCATTAGGTAGGGAATGATATCGATTGCATCCAGAAACTCTGTCACTCTATTTGGTGATTTGAGACTTAGACAAAACCATCCTCGCCCATAGACTGCCCCATTACACTTTCTTCCTTATGAGGGAGGTGTCCCCTGCCCTTAGCTTAGATAAACTGACGGCGATTTAACTGATGTCCTGAGGACGAAAACTGACCCTGTATGCTGACCTATTCCGAGGAGGGTAATTATACCGTTGCTAAAGGAAATTCATTTATTCTGCCTTTCCTTTCTAGGTACCAACTGCTGTGTGTTTTGATTAGGGACCTTAGCTAGACGTTTTCCAAATTGATGTTCTAAATTGTTTTGCATGAAGCCCAACATGCTGATGCTAATTGTGGTTAGATGAGGCATTTCATCTTGACTGACGTAACTGACGTGACTGACTTGGTGCTATGCTGAACTAAGACCTTTAGGAGGTTCTCTGTATTTGATTTGTTATCTTCATATGATTATCTTGTATTTGTGATCTTTACATTGATGAAAACTTACCATAGTTGCCGCTATGTGATAATGTTCTTTGCTTCTTGATTTTGAGATTAATAAATCTGCTATTAGATTGTAATCAATAGGGAATAAAATTCACAAAACTTAAATAAGGTGTGGTTATTCATGACTGAAAGGTCATGGTTGCGTCAAAGAATTATTAATGTCTAAAGCGAAATATATTGTGGTGATATATGTTAACAATATTATAGACATATGGTTTGATGTATTGATTGGTTGTCTCGTCTTATGGTGTCTCACCACTGGGTCCAAAGATTCATCGACCTACAACGAGTCCTGATGTGTATAAATTAACATAGACGGACGCGTTATCAGTGATCAGACTCTTCACAGAAAAGTAGTGGGTAAAGGGTTCAAGTGAAGTTCCCTGCAACCACGACATAGGGAACAATAACCACTATGTCAAGAAATAAGGTTCCAACTTTTCAGGAGTACCTCCTGAATGACTATCACCCAGCATTTTTCTTACCAGTGACAACATTATGTGGTGCTTTTCAAATAATGAGTATCAAAGCTACAGAAGGAGATACGTTTTGTCCTTCAATGTACATGTGTTCAATAGGTTTTGTCCTTCAATGCACATGTGTTCAACATCCGGTCCAAGTAGAGGTCATCCAGCACCCCAGCAATGCTCATCATGTTCAGCACAAAGCACCTGCCTGTACAGGCAATACTCTTACAGCTGAAGGTTCAATGAGTTGAACTGAATGCATTCACTTGTACCGGAAGGTTGCGACCTGCATAAAAAATGTTCTCCATCACATTACACTCACCGTGCACCACCATTAGATAAGAAGCTATTTGTAAGCTGTCAGTGAAATAAAGAAACTGCAGCTTACAAATAGCAGATCCATCTAATAGCAAAAACGCTGAAAGGTAAAGAAATGCTCGGGCAACCCAGCCTGCCATTTGACACAAAACAAAGACCATCATCACCCTGCAACCAAATGCATGTTTAATAAATATACGAAATATATAATAACTAAAACACATTAGTGTGGAGGCAAACTAGTTAATAAAACATACCATTAAGTAAAAGATCACAATAGCAATTAGCCCATAATCTTTAAATCATCATTTCATAGCCTTAAAATCCTGGAGAAATGGTCATGCTTTTACAGTTTCTCTAAACATTTGTATTTATAGTGTCTAGAATTAAAGTAATGACTGCAGGGCACAGCATGTAATATTTTGTGATCTTATTTCTTAACAGTTATTTACCATCACTAAACAGACACCTTGTTAGATAAGTACACATCAAAAACCTGAGCTTTAGACTACACTGCCACCGGTGGACACATAGGAGAATGCAGCCCATCATCCCATCATCAGCAAAGATCTTTTTAGTAGGTCTCTTCGAACTTGCATCTCCCCAAGTCACAAGGTTTTATTTTACTTTGGAGGCTTAAGGAAGGTGTCCATCATTAGGAACCTTGAAATGTGAAATCAATTAAAATGTAGTATTTTACACCTGTAATGGGCACATTGCTAAACTATGAACTCTCAGTTTCAACTATATTGCACGAAGGAAGATTTAGCAACTAAAGCATATTTTTCCATCAAGCGTGTTTGACTGCAACTCTTAAACCCCTTTATTACAATAAATTGGATGTTTTTTTCACTGAAATATTTTTGTTAGTTTTGATCTGGCAAAGATGTATTGTTTTCCACAGAGCCACACTGGTGTCATTTAGGGCAGTACATTTTTCGAAGGCACTGGCTGAACTTTACTGAGCCATAACGCTTTAATGTGATTTAAAGATGGATGTCTACATTTTTAATAGCAGGAAACATATTGTTCCACAGTCAATCTGATCACTGCACGAATTCTCCATCCAGTCTTTTAACAGGCTTTAAGGCCGGGTATTTCTGTTTCCTGAGCAACCTAACAAGATTCTGCCTTAGTGGTGCTACATTGTCCTCAATCGGCCAGAGTCGAAAATGTGTGTTTGTAGATTGGATAGTTATCAGCTCCTATAGTTATGTAAGCATAGTTATCAATCAGGGAAAAGTTTAAAATGTTTTGACGATAAGCAGAAAACTCTGGGAATTATGCAGCAAAATGTCAATAAATATAGGGAATTAATCCACCCACACATATGTGCAGTCACCCAATGAATAAAAATTTCACTCGCAACAGTGAGGAATATCCTACTGTATAGCTAAGACTATTACAATCGTGGCCACAGACTGTAGTCCCAGATGAATACGGAACCCCTAAAGAAGAAGGTGGACATCAACCTGGAGGTCTTGAAATAGTTGAAGGGGCATTCTGTAGCTGCCTCCGAAGACTCAATGCCACCAGAACCTTCTAGCCATGCCTTCCATAATGCCCATCCACTCCTAGAAGCCCACATTACATTGACCATCTCTAGGACTAAGCAGATTCAAACAGCTGTGACACAGGTACCAAAAAATCGAGTGCAATCTATATGATGCTTATACTGTTTAATTCACAGAGATGTTTAAATGGAACAATCACTCCACACACACTTTTACCCATATGGGCACTCATGATGGGCACTAACGATGCCTGACAGGGTCACACTCAGAGCACACTCCTTCTATACCCATGTTCCACTCTCTCCACTGCTACCCGTGGGTTCTGGGTAACTCAGTGTACAGTACCATTTCGCATAGAGTACTGATACACAGATATGTGATGGTCTTTTTCAGGGCCAAGGGTTCAGTTTGGAAGCAGGATTTCTATACAAGAAAAGAAGCTTTCAAGCAGTCCTTCCTAGAAATGCAGACAAATGTGAACTGTGTTTTAAATGTCCAGGTGCATGTGATTTAGAAAATGCAAGCATTCTTCATAAACTATAAGGTGCTCGGAGTACTTGGAATAATTTCTGCAACAATGCATAAAAAATGAGTTAATGGCTGCAACAATGAATGCAGAAAAAAACATGTCGCCCGCCACCCTTTCCAACAGGAATCATTTTCGTTGGTAAACTATTTTCCAAGTTGTCCTTGCTAGCTAGAAGAGATTACATTAAATTACTGCTTGTCCTCCAAGGATACAACAAGTAAAGGTTGGCAAATATATGGGAGTTTAGGGAGATACCCCAGTGTAGCTGTTGGAAGAAGGATAATTAGAGTTGTCTCCGTGGCTGGAGTGCATGGTATAACAACATCTGCCACTGACTGCACTTCGCTAGGGAGGCAGCTTCCATTTATCTTCTGCCATCTACCCCAAAAGCCAGCAATGAGCTCAATATGTTAATTCCTGGATGAAAGAGCTTACCTGGCTTGCACTCTGTCAGTTTTTCCCTCCTCTCATGAAGCTGCATCTCGCACCATGGATGCGTGTTACCACTATTTTATTGGTCTGCTGGTTACTTTTGTCATATTCCAAGTACTGCACCCTGCAGATTGCAATGTGGTGTGACTACACAAACCCGCCTTTGCCTTTTGGGCACATAGGAATGAGCAAATCTCGTTGTCGTTGTCATTTACAGCCCCTACTCTGGTATGAAATCAATTTTAAGGGTTCAGATCTTCTTTGGAGGGGTCCTAAAATCGCTTCCCAGTCCTCTGCTCCTCATAAAATGTTTGTGAGATTACCAGGCAATGAAAATGTTGCTCTTTCTAACAATAGGTTTAAATACGATTTCTAAGATGTACTAAGGTTTATTTCATATAAAATGGATCCGAGGTAACCTGATGGATTTTCAGTCCGTTTCTTTGGGGACAGTTTCATATCAGCCTCTCAGAGTTATCTTCAATTCATAAAGTTTTCATAGCAAGAGACAGTGAGGGTTAGTCCACATACACTGTTATCTATCTGCACTACTAATCACATTAATATGGCACGTGTTGGTTTGTGCAGTCAACAACCTACACGTTTGAATAGGTGTACAACATGTGTAGGTTTGTGAAAATATGATCCTACATGCTTAGTAGGACATCCATACTCTCCTGATTGAGCTCCGACAATGAGAAGTTCAGGACACAGGATCAGCTGTATGATGCTCTCAAGTCGCTCTTGAGAAGTGTCTTCTCTTTTCTGGAATGGAATCTGACTACCTTGCTCATATTATTATTATTGGTTATTTGTTTGATGCCTGGTAACAGGGCTAATGATTTTTAGAGCACCCCTACTTCTATGAGCTTTGTTAGTTGGATCCATCCTTAATAGAACACATCCATTCCAACATGTGCTGGTCCTTTATGTTTTTTTAGTTACTTTATTGGTAGAGAATTGCCCTGGTCTTGGATCCCCCCTTGCTCCCTTTTCATGTGCAAGGGTAAAGGGAAGAAAACTTATGGTAGGGGATTCTCCAACACTATTGAAGTCATCAAGGGCGATAAGTAAGGAGTTCACTCAGTGATTCCATATCAAACAGATGGAACCGAGCACCATGTACTCAAATAAGTTATTTGATGTAGCATGGCTTTAATTTTGTTTGGAAAAAATAATAGCATACCGTTGATTCCTCAACATAGTAGCATGATCTAACCTGAAAATAGTCTATGATGAAGGGATCGCAAACAAAAGATTTGACCCAGAAGATTCCACAGGCCATGTTTTACTATACATTATGACATCTAAGGGGTTGCTAAGAATGGTTTCATGAACTTCTAATGTGTGTACTCTTAACAAGTAAACATTTCTCAGGTCTTTACAATCACCAGTAGATTATTATGGCATGAGGCAATAAGTCCCCTCTTCTATTTTCATTCTGAAAAAATGGCATATTGGTGTTGTCACAAAATGTTATACCAATGGACTGTGGTAAGTAGACCTTATTACGGAATCTGCTTTCCTTGGGCATGGTTGCTCTCTAACTCTCTGTGTGGTATTAAATTCCGGTTAAACTGCTGTTGAGTAATTAACTGCTTGTAAACCAGGGAATTAAAGTGGTGAGGACTAATAACTCTCAAACCATACTACTCTCACACTAAGACACAGAACCAACCAACAGAATCCCAAGATAGAGGCAAAGCTACGTTCTGAAAACCGTGGGCACAGTGTAAAAGAGCAAGGTAGCAATTATTCAGATATCTCACAGCTTACACAGTTTTAAGCCTGTAGCGTGCCACAATCTGCGTCCTTTCAGGACATGAAAAAGCTCAGGCAGGTGTGCAGGCTGGCACTGGACACCTATAGGGGTCCTTTAATGAGCCTGTCATAGACTACTAATTAGCAGTAGCACTACTTCACCCCATCCACAGTGCGCCTCGGATGGTGACTCATGAGAAGGTTACAGCCTTCCTTTAAGAACGCATGGGGAGGTGTGATTGATTTAAATATCAGTACAAATCATTAATGTAAGTGTGATCCCCACATTACTTTGATTAATATGTACAAACATTGCATTAGAAGCGTAGCAATGCATAACTATGCTCCACAGTTTAACATTCTAATTATTGATAGTTAGACAACTGAACATTTTCTTTTTTTCATAAATGCTTTTTTTGTTAATTAGAACTAAAACAGGGTAAAAAAACATGATACTAATTCCAGAGAAGGTAGGAGGTGCATAAAGTAGTCATAATTTATTAAGGAATTAATACACTAATTTAAGTCAAAGTAATAAAGAGGAAGGATTACAAAGCACCTGAATTTCATTTTGAAATTTTGATAAACCCTTAACTTGAATTTCTTAATGTATCTTCTTTTAATAAATAGAAAAGAACCATAGCGCACGCAAGACTGCATGCTGTCCAATACGAAAAACGATATCATGAACTGTCTTTAAAGTATTAGAGCATAAAAGAAAAGTACAAAGTAACTTCAGACACAGAGATCGCTAAAATCAGCCCATGCTGTTTTTCAGTTCTTGTACACGGTGTTCCTTACTCAATGCATGGATTGTTCTAAAGAAGGAACTCAATTCGGCTGCTGTAACCAGTCATTAATATTTGATTTCTGCTGTGTTCTTAGTATCATTTTCAATGTTGCTGGGCTTTGTGAATAAATTCCTGCAGACCAGGCTTTATTCCTACCAAGGAGATCTCAGAGTTGAGCGCAGCACTGCAACTCTAAGGCTGAAGCTGATGAGTCTTTCACAATCTCATTCCAAAACAAGGAGACACTTTTGAAAGTACATAGGGTGCATACAAAAGATCCAGTACCTTGGCTCCAGGATCACCAAGATGCATTGCCAATGAGAAGCCATGTTGTTTGTTTAATCACATGCTAGAGCTTAGCAGTCCACTAAAACTGAAAGCCATTGTCATTTAATGTTACTCACCAAGCAGCTAACCTTGGCACGTACAACGTCAGTGAACCTTCATACTGGGCACAACCTATCAACGTTGTATACAACTGGCAAATTGTGGTAGGAAGACATTAAAATCATTGATTGATAGGTGATAAAACCCACCAGGAGCACAAAGAAACAGAATAGCCATCCAATCATTGATCAAGTCAGTGATTTAGAGGAGATGGCGTGTTGTTCAAGAAGTACATTAATCAATGTTATTCTTCATCCTCTTGAGTACACATATTGAATTCTTAAATAAGAAAGTTAAAGGGACAATGTTAGTACACGTTCTGATTTAAGTATCTAAGGCTGCCATGAATGCCTGTTTTCCAATATTTTACACTGTTAGGAAACCGAAAGATAACGGTGGCCCACAGAGGTGAGTCAAAACATTAAACAATATTCACATCGCAGCGCAAGTTGAACTTTGTCCAATGGTGACTGATGTGAGAGTAATTTAAAGCACCTCAAAAGCGTCACGGTTGTATTGAATCCAAGGATGTTAGCTACTGATGGGCTGGCTTAGAGGTAGCAGAAAGTAAAATTGGTTTTCGAAAGCCAACCCCACCTTTACAGATTTGTTTTTAGTTGGGACCACGCAATGTGAACTCTCTTTAAAATTTAAGCAGCTTAAAAGTTCAGTTTTATTAATTGAAATTATAGATTTAGAAGCACAAACAAAATGAAAGAAGGCCAGTTTTATAGCATAAACGTTCAGTCAAAGAAACAGACCAGTAAAGCCTGACTCTCTCAGTCCTTGCTAGACTTGGTTGAAGCCTCTTTAAAATTGTATGTATGTCAGCAGGGGTGTTTGTATAGTGCAAACGTAGCTGAGAAGCGAATGAGCACTGAACAAAGGTTGAAAGCCCAAAAGTGCTATTCAGATTACAAGGAGGTAGGCAGCAATTCATTCCTGTTATCTGGTGGGATAGTGTTCTTGGGAGATTTGTGTCTTCAGCTTCCTTCTAAATTGCAGGAGAGTTAGAGTAATGCTGTAACTTGCAAGAGAGGTGGAGTAGTTCTGTGGTCAGAGGGATGCTGTTCCACATCCTGTTAGCGAAAACAGGTCTTCCTTCTGTTTTTTTATTGTGCATTTTCTCTTCATTGTGGTGATGTTTTGACTCCTTATATGTCACTTTCCATCCCAATTGTTTACTTTCTTGACCAGGTAAGTTGGATGTATTATATCCGATGACCTTGTACTTCATATAGTTGTTTTGAAAATGATGGCAAGCCTGGAGTGCCAGTCAATGTAGTTATTTCAGGATTGGCTAATGTGGCTGAATTTCTTCAGTCCTTGTTTGCCTTGACTCTACTAAATTGTACCAAATTGGTATTGTTTCCTTTATTGACTGTGATACTAAGATAACTGTCTTTTCTCAAAAACAAACTACCAAGGGGCAATGATGTACTTGAAGTATTTCAACTATGATGGATATGTCTAGATGTGTGTCTTGTGTTCACCGTGCAGTAGGACTAAAGCTGCACACAACTGGCAAGGCTCAAAAGGGATAAACCCGATTCTGTTTTGCTTGTGTTTCTTTCTGATGGTAGATTGAGATGGACTGTTCACAGGAGGAGCTGGATCAGTAACGAGTTGCATATTGCTGTCCTATGTCAAGAGTGGCATGGTGGGTGAAAAATGAGACACACGAATGCAGCCAAGGGGATTAGTGGCTGACAATAATTCAAGTGTTCTAGCCATCACCTTGTGGTTTATGGAAGTTTTCTATCGGCACCTGGGGGACTATATCTTTGGTTTCCTTCTTGGAACACCAGGCTTTCCCTTGCAGCCCTGAACAGGTAAAATGTAGTTTGGAACACCCACTCTAAATAGGTGGACCTCCTGACATACATTGACTTATATCCCAGTGGTGGACTGGCTGTCAGTTAAAAGTTTTCCACTGGTGGAGTCAGAGGAGACTTTGCTGTCAGAACCCTGTAGGCTTTTTTACTCTAAAATGGGCAGGGGAGCACTCATCTCTTTTATGCAGAGGAAAAAATTGCAAAGTGTTCTTCATAAATTAATCCATTGCAGTCAGTCTGTCTTTGTCACTCAGCTTGTGGCTGCCTCAAAAAGATGGCCCCTGGCATGTTGGATACTGCAAGGACAGACTGAAGGACCATATAGGGATTTGGACATGGAAATCACTGAAGGTAAATTTTGTGGCAGGGGCTGATTTTGTCACTTTGATTTCAGAAAATATCTGAATATGAACTTCTTCAGAAAGCAGCATCTTATCCGCCATAAACAAATGCTTGTGGATTACCACATGCACAAACCATACATCAGCCTTTCACTACACCTTGATCACAATGTCACTAACTACTGAATGAAACAGTTTTACTAATTTTTACCACAACCCCAACCCCCCCAATTTGCATTTACGATATTTTCCTGACATTTGTACGCTGTCAAATCAAGTTTTTATTAGTGTGATGGTAATATTTTTATGTAACTGAATTGTTAGTTAAGTATTACCCTTAATACACTACTAATAGTAATTTATAAATCTGTGCAAAGGGTGAAGGATGTGATGAAGTGTTTTTAGAGGGAGGGATGGAAACCAACAGAGTTTAAAAACAATCAAAAGATACATTTGCAAATGAAATAGGTCTATCTTTTTTGTTAATAAATTGTATTGATATGGCATTTTGTATGTCTGGTTGCCGACACCCATATAAACTATAACATGCAAATGCCTGCCATCGCACACTCAAATGTGGCACGAGACACTCAAAGATGCTATCACACACCAAATCATGCCTGGTACCAACATACATGATCACATGCCAGCCACGCAAGAATTATAAGCTACAGAAGGACACGATAGATGGAAGCATGTGTGGATGGACTAACTTAGCACTGAACAGGCAGATGGAGGGATTAATAGCTAGATAGATGAATGAATGGATGGGTAGATTGTTCGGTGAATGAATGTTATATAGCAGAATGGGTAGACAGACTGATAGGTAGATTGATGGTAGAATTGTAAGACATATGGATGGACAGTACCAAAGGAGTTTGGAGGATGAATGGATGCAAAGAGGTAGGGGGATGGATGAATAAACAGATCAAGCAAAAGGGGTTGGTTGAATGAATTAGCGGGCAGACAGAATGAAATGTGGTTACACAGATGAATGGACAGGTGGATATATAGGGCCAGATTTAGGCTCTCATTATGATTTTGGCGGTTTTCGGACAAGTCCGACATACGAAATGCCGCCACCATACCGCCAGTGGTGGCTGAACAGCGGCTGCCGTATTACGAGTCACAAAGAACAAACCTCCCAAATACAGATGCAAAACCAACACCGCCAGGCTGCCCAATGGCAAAATGGTGATTGACCTACGTCCGGACCTGCCACACCGACCCCATTCCGACTGCCCTATTTCAAATCCATTTTCAGCACAGCGGAACATGCATGGCGGTAAACCAACGGCGGTCTACACTGCTGTGGTTCCAAAAGGCACCGCCAATAGTAGCGAACACCACATTGGACAGTTCAAATTCCCCACACTTGAAACACATGCGCACATCACACACACCTGCTCACAGTACCATAGAACACTCCCCCTCACACACCCACAATCCCTTGTGACTACCACGGCCAGCCACAGAGCTACAAGCCACAAAGCACACCCCATACCCAACAAACACCAGCACATTACACACTTTGCACACAACACCACCATCCCATCTGGAAGCCACATCCAAACAACCCCACACCACCAATCACCCAGCACTGCATCCTACCGCACAGCACCCCCCTGCACAACATGTCATGCCAGAAGCACCAACACTTCACAGACAATGAGTTGCGGGTCATGGTGGGTGAAATCATCAAAGTAGAGCCACAACTGATAGGAGTCCAGGTCCAACAAACATCAGTGTCCAGGAAAACAGAGTTATGGCAGAGGATCGTTGAAAGGGGCCAATTCAGTTGGCACCAATCCACGCAAAAGTGAGGATATCAGGAAAAGGTGGAAGGTGGAATGGATCGTCCCTTAGGAAGAGAAGGAGGAGAAGGTTTTGAAATCATGCATCCAGAGGTCCACACTGGTATCAACGTAGGTCTCGACACTGGTAAATCAATACCACCACCCCCAGACACCAACCACTCGAACCTAGCTTGCTTACCCACCACTCACCTATACCCCATCCAACACTACTGCAACCCCACAATCACCCATGCCCCTTCCCTACATGCCACACCACCCTTCTCCCACCATCCCCACACACTCCCCCCAATTCATGGAAAACAATCACATTGTGAAGAACCACAACTCTCACAATGCATCACACCCCACACTGCCAAAATTCACTGTACCACTTCACAGCGGAACACCTGCCTGGACAACCATGTCACAGCTCACACCTACTGATTGCTACAACTGCCTCCCAACACATGGCAATGACATCAACACCAACCACCATCCACAATCCACCATCGCACTATCCCCATACCCAAATCAATGTCTGCAGTGCTGCAGCTGTCATTGCCATCATTGGGAAGCAAATTGTGCCACTGAATGCACCACACCATGAAAATGGGAACCACACATCCCCATACAAACCCTCCCTCTTTCCATCCACAGGTAACCCTGCCACAGCGACCCAGCAGAGGATGCCAGGGTCAGACATCCCTCCCCGGGATGAAGGCCCCAGTGGATGTCTGGATGGGGACGAGTTGCCTGGGCCATCTGGGGCGACAGGTCACAACACTCCCAGCAGCTCCACCCTAGACGCACTGGACTCCCCCTCCCATGTGTCTACAACACCTCAGCCAGCCACTTCTCCCCAAACCTGTGCCCCAGGGACCTCACAATCAGAAGTGTGCCCCACAGTACAGGGGCCAGAGACAAGGGCATACACCCTACGCCTGATGCTACTGGAAGTGGGCACACTGTGTCAGGGGCACAGGCACAGATGGCTACGGTCAGTGGGAGGGGATCAGTGGTCCAAGGGTCCAGGCAGCCACAACAACTGACTTCCCAGGAGGCCCTCACCCAAATCCTGGGTGCATACTATCAAACCCAAGACACCATGGGTCAGATCCTCACCACTGTGAAGGAGACCCAGAGGCTACAGAGTGAATACCATCAGGAGGCCATGCAGCAATTGCAGACCCACAAAGTCACCATGGCCTCCATGGCAGTGGTGTTGAAGGAACACACCACCATTCTGCGTGAGTCCATCTCCCACCAGCAGGCCCCTTCCATTAGCCACAACCCATCTGAGCCCTCCATAATCAGCAGCAGCTAGTGGAATGGACAGCCTGCCACAGGACCCGCAGGATACCAGCACCTCTACCCCTGTAGCCGACAAGCCCCCACGCAAGAGAGGACGTCCAACCAGACATCCTGCCGGTATTGATGCCAAGACCAAGACCACCGCCAGGATGTGTCTCTCTCCTGAACATTCTCCCTTGTGTGTCACTAAGGCAGCCTATTGACGATCCACTGCAATATCTCCGTTCTCCCATTGCCCCCATATTAAACTTCTGCTCCTCACAGCTGGGCCAAGTACTCCGATGATCCCACCCGCCATGACCCCAGTCATGACCCCTTGCATTTGTAACTTCCAAATAAACACCATTGAGCACATTTGCTGCCTATGTCTTTATTGTCATGAGTACGACAGATACTGTCATCACATGTGCAACAGTTAACCCAATGTCCTGCAAATGTATGTGTGAGTGGCAGAGGGGGAGTAATATATAGCAAGGACAACAGTCGAGCAGGCAGTGGGTGGAGAGATGGGTCAAGGGAGGCAACAGGTAAGGCAGGGACCAGAGTGCACCACAACAATGTCCTGAAAGTAGAACAAGACAGGCACATCAATGACTATAGCCATCACATGTGCCAAATCAACACAGATGCACTGTAACTACAGGAAGCCCAGGCTGAGATGGCAAGGCAAGTCCAAAAACATATGGCCACAACAAACCCACATTCCCAAAACATACCACCCAAATGGTCCCTCCCTCACAGCAAACAGAGCCACACTTTAGGCAGTGCAAACTGCCACCAACAGTGATGTTGCACCGCCTCCCAATGTCGAATCCAAATACAGGATGCAATACAGAGGACACCACCTAGTGTAGCACACATATTGCACTGGATCCGGCAGTTCAGGGAACAATGGTACTGCACATAGATGTCACATGTGCAGAACACAACAACTGGGTGATAGTAGCACTGACATGTGCATAGTCAGGACCCAATTCATGGCCACATGTACCAACCCGCCCAGAGTCAGAGCTCCAATATTCCCTGTTATTACACACAGCACGTGGTAGCAATTCACAAGACAGACGGTAGAACAGGACACATACCATGTAACAAAAATCACAATACACTGTTCCAAAAAGAAAGAGACAAAAGAAAGAGAACAAAGGAGTCCTAATATTTAGGAGTAAAAACCTCACATACCCAAATGGATGTCATGCTTCATCATCGGTGTTGCTCCTCGTCAGACCAGCGCTGCAATGTCTGACGGGCACCCCCCGAGGGGGAGCTCTTTGCCAGAGATCTTTTCTCAGTGATACCACGACCCTAAGAGTGGGTTCGGGAAGGTAGAAGAGAAAGGAATACAATAGGATAAAATTGGCTCACAACCCTAATCTCAGAGTAACAGATTTATTAGTCCATTTAGGGTATGGGCCAAGGTTAAAAACGATAGGTCGAGCAGACCTGAAGTAATGATCGGGTACTGTCAATCACACTTGTTGCAATTAAGGAGGTAAGGCACTACCAAACCTTCCCTGAAAGAAGGGTCAACATGTTTCGCGTCTCTATGGTCCAGCCGGATCCCATGACGCTTCTTCAGGACCAAAAACAACATAAATTTCTCCTACCACAAGTAACTGTAATGTTAAGGCTCCTATAACCTACAACCGTTAGTTATAATGTCTCCAGTCACTTACACATAATCTGAGGTAACATTGAACATACTAATCCTACACGTCGCCCTAGAAACAAATGAACACAGGTCACTTGTGAGGCTAAATAAAAGTTTGTTAATATCAATTCATTAGTGATATTGTGCAACACAAATGTGTAGATCTGTGAGCAATCAGGTGATGGTGCAGAAAGTGGCATACTAGTGTATGTATATCAAAAGAAAAAATGCTTACCCTCCTAATTTGAGGAATGCACTTCATGGGATTGCATGGGCCACTGGCCGGCCGTCAAAATTACTAATAGTCAAGTAGACAGAAAACAAGATAGGGTCTTTATTATAGCACGCATCAGAAGTGGATGGCTATGATGGAATAAAAACAAAGCCACTAGCCAGGAGGGTACCAGTACAAAGGAGACTCAATGATATTCTTGATTAGCCACCAAGTTGAGGTTGTATACATCTAAAAGTACACTGAGTAGTTCTAATAGTTTAGAGTACTGACAGGTCCAGAAAATCAAGAAGGAGACAAGTCAAAAATCTATATTCTCTCCTCCCTAAAATATAAAAAAGATCTCGGTATAAGTGGTAGTGCCCCGACTAATGTAACTGTAATAGAGACAGTAATTTAAATAACATTACGACAAAACCATCACTCTATAAGGAATATCTCTCAAAAGATGGCCGCCTATCACCCCGCGCGGTTTGGCATCAGTTCAAGTAAGTGACATAATTCGGCCTTGAGGCTGTGCGCCTCGAGCGTGTTCCTGTCCTTTTGTTGTTCCGACGCGGTCTCGCCGGTCGGATTTAAATATATTTACATTTCGTTCTTAGAGAAGAACGTTCATGTGAACGCAAGTGGCAAGTTCTTTGGCTAGGAATATCGCAGCCATCTTTTGAGAGATATTCCTTATAGAGTGATAGTTTTGTCGTAATGTTATTTAAATTACTGTCACTATTACAGTTAAATTAGTCGGGGCACTACCACTTCAAGAATGTTCAAGAATATAATTGAGTCTCCTTTGTACTGGTACCCTCCTGGCTAGTGGCTTTGTTTTTATTCCATCATAGCCATCCATTTCTGATACGTGCTATACTAAAGACCCTATCTTGTTTTCTGTCTACTTGACTATTAGTAATTTTGCCGGCAGGCCAGTGACGCACGCAATCCCATGAAGTGCGTTCCTCAAATTAGGAGGGTAAGCATTTTTTCTTTTGACATAACTACACTAGTATGCCACTTTCTGCACCATCACCTGATTGCTTACAGATCTACAAGTTTGTGTTGCACAATATCACTAATGAATTGATATTAACAAACTTTTATTTAGCCTCACAAGAGATCTCTGTTCATTTGTTTCTAGGGCGACGTGTAGGATTAGTATGTTCAATGTTACCTCAGATTATGTGTAAATTACTGGAGACTTTATAACTAACGGTTGTAGGTTATAGGAGCCTTAACATTACAGTTACTTGTGGTAGGAGAAGTTTATGTTGTTTTTGGTCCTGAAGAAGCATCATGGGATCCGGGTGGACCATAGAGACGCGAAACATGTTGACCCTTCTTTAAGGGAAGGTTTGGTAGTGCCTTACCTCCCTAATTGCAACAAGTGTGATTATGAGTACCTGATCATTACTTCAGGTGTACTCCCCCTATCGTTTTTAACATTGGCCCATACCCTATATGGACTAATAAATCTGTTACTCTGAGATTAGGGTTGTGAGCCAATTTTATCCTATTGTATTCCTTTCTCTTCTACCTTCCCGAACCCACTCTTGGGGTCGTGGCATCATCGAGAAAAGATCTCCGGCAAAGAGCCCCCCCTCGGGGGTGCTCGTCAGACATTGCAGCGCCGGTCTGACGAGGAGCAACGCCGATGATGAAGCATGACACCTATTTGGGTGTGTGAGGTTTTTGCTCCTAAATATTAGGAGTCCTTTGTTCTCTTTCTCCTGTCTCTTTCTTTTTGGATCAGTGTATCGTGATTTTTGTTACATAGTATCTAGTTATGGAGATTCTACACTGGACCTTAGCTCTCCCCATCCCCCCATTTTTTTGGTTCCAGGACACATACCACACACATGACACATACCTGTATCTCAGTGGAAGTATTGTCATATCCGCTCTGCTCTGGAGACAGCTTTATCCTTATCATCTTCCTCATCATCACCCCCCCATGTCCCCTTCATCAGCCACTGGTACATCTGCCACCTTCCAGCAATGGGATGTGACGTCTTAGGGCCAGATTGTGTAGCACACAGCAAACAACAATGATCTGAGACACTTTCTGTGGTATTTGGAGTAGACCAGCTCCATAGATGTGCAGACACCGGAATCTGGCCATCACCAGGCCAAAGGTCCGCTCAACCACCCGTCTTATCCTACGGTGGGCCTCATTGTAACTGTATTCCACAGCTGCAGTTGGATGCCTCATGGGTGTCAGTAGCCAGGGAAGGTTGGGATAGCCAGAGTCACATATGTGCACAGAGGTAAGACCCATGTCAAGACCAAGAGGGAGTAGTACAGGTTGTGAAGAGTGTTGAGAGCAGAGGAGCACACATATGTAGGGATACCTACAGATGAGCCAGGCCTGGTCCCTCTATAGTCGTGCCATCATGTGTGGGAAGGTGCTGATCCGCAGAATGTAGGAGTCATGCACGGACTAAGGGAACCTGGCCATCACTTGTGTGATATATTGGCCAGCCAGACACACCACCTGCACATTGGTGGAATAAAAGTTCTTAATGTTTCTATACACTTGTTCATGCCTGCTGGGTGGCACCAGGGCAATGTGGGTGTCATCTATGGCCCCCATCACATGAGAGACATGTGCCGGATCACAGAAGGCAGCTTTTACAGTGGCCAAATCAACACGATGTGGAAACCTGATGTAGCTGTGCATATGTTATAGCAAGGCACATAGGACATCCCCCAGGACATTGCTGAACATGGCCTGTGACATCCCTGCTGCCAAATCCACTGTCATCTGGACCCTGAGGCAAGGAAGTGGAGGACTGACAACACCTGTACTGTGGAAGGGATGCATTGGGATGACGAATGGCAGGCAATAGATCCGGCTCAAACTGGGTCACCAGCTCCATGATGGCCTTACGGTTAAGACATTAGGTCTGTATGATGTGTCACTCTTCCAGGGTTGCAAGGTTGACTAGGGGCCTGTACACCAGAGTATTCCTCATCCTCGACCTTCCACCATACCTGCAAATAGGAGGGAGTAGAAATCATGATGTGCATCATTGACTGTGTGGACGTAGTTGAGCTGTGCACAGTTCACAAAATGTCACATATAATGGACCTTAAATGCACCTTCAATACACATTGGACATGTAAAATGGCAGCCGCCTGTTCTGCATGCACTGGACAGATGGAAGTGAGTGCATCCCGCAGGCATAACACGTCATGGCAGTAGGCGGTCTAAACTGCTATGCAACTTCTCATTGGTTAACATGGTTGCCAATTGGAAACAGAAGCCAATGGTGGTCCCCACCGGAGTTGACGGTGATTTCCATGGCAGCTGTGACCGCCATTTCATGTGCTTATGTCCACTTCACTCCTGACAGTCATGTACAGAAGTCCTCCACAGCATGTGCTGCTGTGTCCAGCCTTCACCCTAGAGGAATTGGAGAAGGTCCTGGATGGGGTCCTACCCCTGTATGGACAGTTGTGTAGGGCACCAGAGCAGCAGGTGAGACTAATATCACTGTCCTGTCTGTGAGTGGTGCGTATGGGACTTGGAACGAGGCAGAGTGACGGGAGTTTGGACATGGATGAGGAGTCTGAGCCTGCGTGGATTGATGACATCTGAGTGTGGCCATGAGATGTGTGCTGTCCACTGCTGTCCCTGTTATGCAACACTACATGATTTTTCCTTTCTGTCTGTGTCACCCATGCACATCAGTGCTCATCAGTGCCCGGGGGTCCATGCCCAGTGGATCGCCCACTGCAGAAAGAGGTGGGGGATCTGAGACACTGGGCCCGGAAGACCGCAGAAGCCCAGCTCGGGTTGTCCTCCCAATGTGGAGAGGTACCCTTCAGACCCTGATCCCACTGATGGCCCGCATTTTGGCGGTGGCCTACCCTGAGGTGGATGGGCGCTTGAGGGCAGCACAGCAGCCATGAGGGGATGAGTACACACTTACAATATGTGTTTCCATAGTGGCTCTGGGTGTGCACTATTGGGAAGCTGAAACGTGGGTACTAGGTGGCGTCATGTCCACTATGGGTATTAGACATCCGGGTAGGATCGGCATCATAGATGTGTGGCCATGCAGTTAGTGAATGAAGTGGCAGTCAGTTCCAATGTGGTATCTGTTTTGTCAGCTACTCCCAAGATGTGCTAGGCATCACAAACCAACTGGATCACAGCATCTGTGTTGTCAGACCATTGTGGTCAGTTGATGCCAACTACTGTGCCAGGGTTGAATGTTGGGTCCTCAATCTGCTGCCAGGCACTTTATGTGTGGTGAGGCAAGGTGAGCCATGATGTCACTGTGCAATTTGACTACGGCCTAGCTTGCATGCTGACTAGCCATGCTGTATCCTGTTGGTTCTTTAGTCCAGGAATAGTGTCTCTCTCTGGGCATGTGAAGAGGGCAGGTCCTGGGCAGGTGTGATGGGTATGCCTCTCATCAGGTACACAATTGCATCTGTATCAGCTTCAGAGGTGTACATGTGCATTGCTGTGGTGACTCCCATGGTGTTCCATTGTTGTAGCATGTGTTTGTGAGGGCATAGTGTGTCACAACATGGCATCTGACGATGGTGTAGTTATTCTGTGTGACTGTTATGCTAGCATTGACCAATTGCACCCTGTCTTTCTCTCGCCCATAGACCCACCCGCCCTCCCTGCCCTTCTCTGTCTTTGTGTGCATCAGCATCATCTTGCGAAACAGAATGAGCACCGGCGAGTGGGGATGCTGCAGCCCACAGGACCCAGGAGGCTGATACCAGTGGAGCCGAGGAGACCAGTGGCAACGAGGGCGAGGGGAGTTCCACAGGAGAGACAGGATCGACTACAACATCTTTGGATTCCTTCTCCGATGAACACTCCCTGGCATTAGCGAACCCATCTAGGACCATCCCAGTACCATCCTTGTCCACCACCCCCTTTACCAGCACCACCTTCCCTGTAGCTCCTCACCCAGTTGGCCCATGCCTGCTCACTCAGGAGGGTGGGCATCTCCTTCGCTCCAAGCACCTCTGTCCCTGGCCCAGTCAGCCCTGATGCCCTCAATGAGGAGGCTACTTTCCTCCCGAGTTCCATCTCTATGGGGCAGACAACCATTGTGAACGCTATCCACTGACTGTCATCCCAGATTCAGCAGACCAATGCATTCCTGGAAGGCATTCACAGTGCCCTGTCTGGCCTGCAGAGGTCTTTTATTTCAGGCTCTGGCCTCCTCCTTGGTGTCAGCCAATGTCCCTTCTTTTTCCATCCCCACTAAAGCTACCTGTTTCCAAACCCACATCCCTCTCCCCTCACCCATCCAAGACACACTTACTGATCCACATGCATCCACATCAACAGACATGGTACTTAAGGAAAGACACAAGCACCACAAACACCATTACCGCCATTCACACAAACCACATTCAGATGCAGACATGCCACCATCCACTCCATTCATCGACTCCCCCACCACCTCCTCCCAACAGTCACAACACCACTCACACCTGCAGTCAGCACCTCATCAGCCCCAGATCCTGCCACATGTGCCCTCACTGTCACCACAATATAAGACCCCCAACCATGCACCCCATACACCACATGTGCACACACCACGAGTATAAACACCTCCACATGCAGCACATCCATCCTACCTGCAGACACCACCCCAACATTCACTCACACATCCCCTCTGCCATCTCCCTGCATCTCCTCCTCCCTCCTCCTCCCAGTACACCTAAACACCCACCCCATAGTCACCCAGCACGCACATGGCATACATCCACACACCTGCGCCGAAGGCACCTCCATGTACACACCTCACAACCATACCCTCTCCCTCCACTCCCAAAAGACCTTCCCATGATCTACCTTGTGCCCCTCAGAAACATGCCCTGACCTAGTTTTCTCTGTACCCCACCACTATCCCAGTCCCTGTTCCCCCCAAGCACCCTGCAATGATTCCCAGACCCCTGCCTTCCACCTCCCAGGCCTCCCCTGGTCATCCCCATGCCCCTCCCCACCTAAGACTTCCACCCCCACCAAGTCCACAGTTGCCCCTCCCAAACCAAAGGCCAAACCCACTTCCTCCAATTTCAAGGCAAAGTGCACTCCCTTCACTTCCAAATCCAAGCCCAAACCCCCCTCTCAGCTAAACCAGCACCATCCAGGGGCAAGCCGAAAGAGCCCCCCTCCAAGCCCAGCTCAAAAGACCTCCCTCCAAGCCCAAACCAAATCTCCCACTGCCACTTACCCCTGAGGTGCCTGCATGTCCCATTGACGCCCCTGCCCTGTGGAGGTAAGCATATTGCTGTCAGGAGTTAAGTTGGGGCGTGCTACTGTGCCCCATGTGCTCGGGGCACTGCAGAACTTTGGGATTGGCCCTTGGGCCCATTTGTACATAGTTTTATTACTATATTAACTTTATAATATATCTGCACCACTGCACCATTGGTGTCGATGTTAACAACCTTGTTGTGGCTTTTGTTCAACGTGTATGTGTGTTTTGTGTGTGTGTAGTAACGTCCTTCCCTACAGTGTGTACTAGGTTAGTAGGTTGGCGTCGCTGGTCCTGTAGGTCAATGGCGAGCAGGAGCGTTGGGAAGACTTGCAATTTGCGTGCCATGGCACCTGGCGACGTGCCTGTGTTTCTGAAGGTGAGTTTTCCATTTTATGTTGTTCGTTTATGCCATGCTTTTCATGTGGTGAGATTGGAAATCCTGGCGGTGTGCAGCCTCGTAATGGGGTTGTGGGAAACTGCTTGACCTCCCCCGGCCTGGAGATGCCTGCTGTCGGCTGCAGCGGTCCTTCTACACTGGCAATTCCGACAGAAACCTGGCTGTGTTCTGCAGTTGCCTTCCCCCTACTCGTAATGTGGCAGTCTTCACTGCCAGGCCTGTGATGGTACGACCGCCACCTCCACCGCGGCAGTCTACAGACCACCGTACTTGTAATGAGGGCCCTAGATCTTGGCAGAGGAAATACTCACTCACAAACATGATGTATTTCCAAGCTGTCGCCTTACGATCTCAATACGATTTAATGGGATCGTAATACGGTGGATGGAAAGTCCGTCCTGTCCGCCAAGATCTAAATATAAAATGATGATTGGAATGCTTCCATAAATCTGAGCTGCAGGTAGTTACATAGGGCCTGATCTCAGTCCATTGTTATTTTGCACACTGCCACGCCGCCCTAATAAGGGTGACACTGTTCCTGGGTTGCTTATGTTCAGGGAGGACCTAGCTTGGAAGATCAAGCTGGACTGTTCGCATGAGGAGCAAGGTCAAGACTAATTTGCATATTGCTGTGTTGTAGGAGTCTGGCCTGGTTTGTAGTGGGTACAGTGGGTACTTACACCTTGTGCCAGGTCCAGTTATCCCTTATTAGTGAAGTAGTAGTGTTATAGCAGCTTAGGCTGATAGAGGTAGCTATAGCAGAGCAGCTTAGGCTGAACTAGGAGACATGCAAAGCTCATATAGTTACACAGTACTTATACACAAGTAAAGACAATACTCAGTGTTACCAAAAATAAAGGTATTTATTTGGGAGACACAGTACCAAAAATATCTTAGAGGCAATACTCCTTCTGGAGATAAGTATTATACACAATATATACACTAGACACCAAAATTAGACAAGTAAACAGTCATAGAACAATGCAAACAGTAGGAAATGCTATAGAATGCATGCAATGGGAGAGAATAGGTCCAGGGTCAACACAAACCATATACTAAAATAGTGGAATGTGAATCACAAATTCCCCCCTAGACAAATGTAGTGTGTTCAGAATCACTGTGAGAGTAAGAATACAGTAAAGGTAAGTAAATCACCCCACCCCAGAGCCCAGAAAAGAAGGAGTAAAGTACTGCAAGTTTCCTTAGGACACACTACACCTCGGTTTGGGATTTTGCAGCAGGCAATCAAGTCTGCAAAGAACAACTGCTGGATTAATGGACCTGAAGACCTGCAAAGGAAGGAGACCAAGTCCAGAAGTCGAAAGAAGTTCTAGGAAGGAAAGGAGCACCTGCCAACCCAGTAGAGGGTGCAAAAGAAGAGTCCCTGGTTAGTCAAAGACTGCAGAAATACACCCTAGGAAGATGCCAGTGGATTCCTGCATGATGCAAAAGATGTCCTACGGTGCAAAGAGTGTTGCAGATTAGATTTCGTGTTGGAAGGTGCCAACAAGCCTTGGCTACAGCAAAAGTGTGTTTTTCATCAAAAAGGCGCTGGATGGACCCAGGAGAGGCCCTCAACTCTCTGTGAGGAGGAAGAGGGGGCTCTCAGCACCTTAGAGAGCCATCAGGATGCCAGCCAGCACCCTCAGAAGCTGCTGGATCTGGGTTCAAAGGAGGTGCAAAATACAGTTGATGCAGCACAACAAAAGAAGGTCCCACGCTGCCAGAGAACAACTCACGAGTTGAGCATCGTAGAGTGCTGAGGACCTGGGCCAGGCTGTGCATGAAGGAATTTAGCAAAGAGTGCACAGAAGCCTCAGGAGGCAAAGAAGACACAATACACAGGGGTACCATCATTCTCGGGGAAGACAATGTCTTACCTCCTCCAAATTGTGTCAGCAGGACCTCAGGACAGTCTGTATTGATGATGTCCAGCCTCTATGTCCTTAGGAGCACGCTCGTTGCCGTGAAAGGAGTCCCAGGGTACTGGTCATCACCTTGGAAGGTGCCTGCTTGGAGCAGGGGAGTGACGCCGTCACTCCACAGGAGATTTCTTTGGTCCTTCTGGTGCAGGATGAAGACAGGGAGTCTCCAGAGCATGCACACCATGGACACTGTTGCAGTTGCTGACTTGGAGCTGAGGTTGCTGAAGAAAAGTGTTTTTTGTAAACACTTTGTTGCAGTTACAGCATTTCTTGGAGCAGGCAGTGGTTGATCCGTGGTCAGAAGAGTCTGAAGATGTTGCAGAGGATTCCTGAAGGAAACTTGCATGCAGAATCTGAAGAGACCCACAGGAGAGACCCTAAATAGCCCTGAGAGGGGGATTGGCTACCTTATCAGCTATCAGGAGGGGTCTCTGACGTCACCTGCTAGCACTGGCCACTCAGAGGCCTCCAGAGTGCCCCCACACCTTGCAAAGCAAGATGGCTTAATTCTGCGACACACTGGAGGAGCTCTGGGTACCACCCCTGGGGTGGTGATGGACAGGGGAGTGGTCACTCCCCTTTCCTTTGTCCAGTTTCGTGCCAGAGCAGGGACTGGGAGTTCTCTAAACCATTGTAGACTGGCTTATGCAAGGAGGGCAACATCTGTGCCCTTCAAAGCATTTCCAGAGTCTGGGAGAGGCTACCCCTCCCCGGCTTTTAACACCTATTTCCAAAGGGAGAGGGTGTAACATCCTCTCTCAGAGGAAATTCTTTATTCTGCCTTCCTGGGACTGGGCTGCCTAGACCCCAGGAGGGCAAAACCCTGTCTGTGGGGTGGCAGCAGCGGTAGCTGCAGAGAAAACCCCAGAGAGCTGGTTTGGCAATAGGCAGGGTCCATAGTGGACCCCCAGGGATGCATGGAATTGGCTCCCCAATACCAGATTTGGCATGGGGGGACAATTCCATGATCTTAGACATGTTACATGGCCATGTTCGGAGTTACCATTGTGAAGCTACTTATAGGTATTGACCTATATGTAGTGCACACGTGTAATGGTGTCCCTGCACTCACAAAGTCTGGGGAAATGGCCCTGAACTATATGGGGGCACCTTTTCTAGTGCAAGGGTGCCCTCACACTTAGTAACTTTGCACCTAACCTTCAGCAAGTGAAGGTTAGAGATATAGGTGACTTATAAGTTACTTAAGAGCAGTGAATATGGCTGTGAAATAGTGTGTGCACTGTTTAAAGCAGGCTGCAATGGCAGTCCTGTGTAAGGGTTTGTCTGAGTTCCCAATAGGTGGCAAAATAAATGCTGCAGCCCATATGAATCTCCTGGAACCCCAATGCCCTGGGTACCTAGGTACCATATACTAGGGACTTATTAGGGGGGGTCCAGTGTGACAATTGAAATTGGTAAATGAAGTAACTGGCCTACAGTGACAAATTTAAAAGCAGAGAGAGCATGCGCACTGGGGTCCTGGCTAGCCGGATCACAGTGAGACAGGCAAAACACACTGACATATAGGTTTTCATCTATGAGCACTAGGGTCCTGGCTAGCAGGATCCCAGTGACACAGTAAAAACACATTGACACACACTCACAAACAAGCCAAAAGTGGGGGTAACCATGCTAGAAAGAGGCTACTTTCCTACATGGGTCAAAACTGAGGTAGCATGTTTGGTGAAAAACAATGGATTGGGATGCGGCCCAAGCTATTGCCAGTGGGTAAGATTACATCAAGCATTTTATCCATCACCTTGTTCTTTTTGCATTGCACTTGGTAGGCCCACACTTGGGTCCCTGGTTCACAGTGCCATTAGAACCAAACTAAACCTGGCTGAAGAGCTGAAATAAGGATGAAACTGGTTCTGGGTTGCTTTTGTTCCAACTGGGCCGCATCCCACACATTATTTTTCACACACCATGCCATCTCAGTTTGGACCCAGCCATTGAAAAGTCCAGCCCGAACTGCCAAGCCAGGCCCTCCCAAAACGCAGGAACTCATACCTAGTTCATCCTTATTAGGGCTCTTCAGCCAGTATTAGCTTAGTTCAAGTGGCCTAGGGAGCCTAGGACCTATGTATGGGCATACCCAGTAACAGAAGTTGAATGCAAAAACAACAAGGTGATGGAAGGAATACTTGAATTAATCTCAACCACTGGTAATTGCTCGGGCTGAATCCCAATTCATTGTTTTTCACCCATCATGCAACCTCAGCTGGGAACCAGATATGAAAGTCTATCTTGACCCTCCTCCTCATAGGAGCTGCCTGGCCTGGACTTCCAGGCTAGGTCCTCCCTGAGCCAGAGCATAAGCAACACAAGATTGATATCACCCTTATTAGGGTAGCATGGCGGTGTGCAAAATAACAATGAACTAGGATTGGGCCCGGTTAATACAGTGGCTGAGATTAATTCAAATACTCAATTCATTACTTTTTCTATACTTCAGTGTGTTGCGTTATTTGCAACAGATATGCCCAGTAATGGGCTCCGTGCACCTTCCGTCACTGGAAACAAGCTGTACCTGGCTGATGAGCCAATAACAAGGGCGAAACCAGTCCTCGGTTGCTTGTGTTCCAGTTCTCGTGAGAGCTGACTTGGCAGTTTGCAATGGAGTAGGGTCAAGACTGATTTGGATATAGCTGGGCTGAAACTGAGGTGGTATGGTGTGCAAAAATAACAGTGGACTGGGATGTGGCCCAGAGGAATTACCAGTGGCTGAGGTTAATTCAAACATTCCATACATCACTTTTTGTATATTTTATTATGCTGCCCTAAGTTTAATGGGTATGCCCAGATGTGGGACTCATGCACACATCTGCATCACATGAAACAATCTATACCTGGCTGATGAACCCATAACAAGGGTGAAACTGGTCCTGGGTCGCATGTATTCTGCTCTAGGTGTTGTGTAGCCATTTTAAGAATAGCTCTATGCACGTTAGTTTAATACATTAGGCTGCTGTGGCACCTTGACCTAGAAATATTTTATTCAGCTTTGCACTGTTATTTTTACAATAACCAGTTTTACGGTCTTGTTTTAATTTCTTCTGTCAAACTGTTTAGCTTAGTTCAGCACTGTGTTCTCAAAAAATGCATTCTTGATCGCCCTGTGCTTCAGTCAAGGCTACAGTCTGGTACATTGCCAGTAAATGTGGTAGAAGTTTAGTCTCCAACATTCGTAGAAAATACACATCCTTACATAGGGCCATTTTCTTAGAACATCTGCTGTGTTAGTTATAAAAACACTTTCTAGTCCTAGTAAATGTCAAGAGGGAGATTCCAGCCAGGGAACCACAACTGTATGCTGAATGCTCCATTGCAGATGCTGACGCAGATTACAGGCCTTTGCTCAGGTATGAGGCTTGATATCCACCCGGGGAACCTGCGAGGCAGGATTAGAGCTTAACATGCTGTGCTCGCATTATGATTTAGATAGGGAATAGTCCATTGAACCTTGTGGAACTATGATAGCATTATTCTTATGCTTCACTCTTATCGTCACTATTTTAATATTGATGTGTTGTGTAGTTCAGTTATTGCAGCTCACGCTTTGCTATCCAAAATGCAGTTGTTTTATTAAACCAATCTTTAAAACTTATACTGCTTCTATTGTCATTTATGTATGAGACCGCACTGTGAATGAGAGAACCGGTTGTGACCTGAGTGACCACGACTTCCCTGAGAAGTACCCATATGTCATGCACTCGGCTGCCCAATCGTCCCTACCGTTTGGGTGAGATAAGGCACTGCTAGTTAGCCGGAGCAAAGCCTGGATTTGGAGTGACAAGTGTCACCCACCGTGGGTCAGACTCAGTCTCCCACACTGTGGACGATCTTGCTGCTCGAAATCCGGTAGTCTCATTAGAATAATGAGAGCTTACGCGACATGGAGCCCAAAGTTCTGTCTTGGCAGTCCCTTCTGGACTGTTCCAACTGGAGCAGGGTCAAGACAAATGTGCACATTGCTGGGTCCAAACTGAGGTGGCATGGTGTGCAAAACACAATGGACTGGGGTGCAGCCTGAGAACTTACCAGTGGCATAGATTAATTAGAGCATTCAATTAATCACTTTTTGTATATTTTGAATGGATTGATGGGCATACAAAATTTGGAAAGTGGTAAGAACTAGTGGAAGAATAGATTGGTGCCTGGATTTATGGATTGATTGATAGCTGAAAAGATAGATGCTGCATGATTGACAAATCCATATATAATAGTTTATAGTAGTAGGTATGTGTCCAGTTAGCTGCATCAGTAGTTGGATTATGGCTAGATGGATAGAAGGATGAAATGATGGATGAATGGGTAGATGGGTAGGTAGATGAATGGCTCGGTGGTTGGGTAGGCAGGATAGGTGGATTAAAATAATATAATATACTGAAACATCCACACCTAAAATTAAAATTAGACAGATAGCAGAGATACACAGATTTACAATAACATACTGTAGGCAGCAACTTAACACGCATAGCTATGCATACAGCGAAACAGTGTCCTGATAATAGTTCTGTGATTTGTGTTTCATCACATAATTTACCCACTCGGTGTACTCTTCTGTGTTGCACTGGCCAGAGTGCAACCTGACATATAAGTGAACTTTGAGAGGTATAAAATGAATTTAAGAGTAGGCATAAAGAAAATGTGCATTTTTTTGCAATAAATTGCACCTTACACATTCCTGCTCCACTTGCACACTTATAAAGGCACGTTACTTCATTGCAAAAAGTTATTCCAGTGTCAAAAACTTGCAAACTAAAGAGGGGTGAACTTTCACTGGGGTCAATATATTACAATAAGCAATGGTGGACTTCAGGACAAACGTGATGTGTTTCCATACATATTTAATGTAATCTCTTAAATGTCATTCTAATGTCAGACCTTGTATATTCCCCTTAGTAAAATCATGCAAACATGCGTTTATATACTCGTAACGACACTCTGTTCTTCAGTAACCACGACGTGCCAACAACTCCCTTGCTAATTCCAAAACTTTAAACTTTCAACGTCCAGGGTGACCGCAGCCAGAGAGCTTACCCCACTGACAGCACTAAACACAGCTACTTACTGTGGCACACCTGTTATGGTCAGGCTTATGCATCTTTATTCTCCAGCTGAGGTTGAGAGCACCCTCTCCACAAAGTAATTCACTCTGCAGAGGCAACCAATCGCCGTATTAGCATGAAGGCAGTTTGGATGCAGAACCATGTTTTCGGCTCCAGCAGAACAGCGCCATAAACAGAGACACTGCTAAGCAATCAATATTGAAATGCTACTAGTAAAGTGAGCTCCAGTTGGGCTGGACAAGAAGCACTGAAATTAATTAAAAAGCCCACTGCGAATGATGTCATGTAGCTGGTGAACTTGCAATGACCTGTGTCCAGCACATGCATTTGCTATGGCTTCCCTGCACATTTACTATATCTTAAGGTTTTGTAAAGACACTGTAGAGGCATATTTTCTCATGCAACCACATGCCCTCACATGTATTATGGTGCACCCTGTCTTAGGGCGGTCAGGCCTGCCAGAGGGGTGTCTTACCTATAGTGCATGCAATATTAGTGGACAGGGCACTCTTGGTGAGTGCCATGTTGAGTTTGCCACTTTTAAAAACACCTTGTCATGCACTCGCAATGGATGTCTGCATGAGGCTGGTGTGGGGTTTGGAGTGGCACAATTGGTGCTGTGGCTCTGGGGGGCCCTCTTCAGTACCCATGCCCTAGGTACTAGGGTACGATTTACTAGGGATTTACAAGAGTGGCTGAAGTACCAGTACATTGTACAGCCTTTGGGGAAAGAGATCTGGACCTGGGAACCTGTTTAGCAGAGGCCCAGGGCACTCACAGTTCAAAACCACATCAGGTTCAGGGCAAAAATGGGAGGGTGGGGGGGTACTACAACTAAAGCACACCTATCCACAAACGTCTACAACTCATGGTCAATATGAGCTGTCATAAGGAGGCAAAACCTAATGCATCTTTGACAGACACTTTCACTATCAGATGGCTTGATGTGATATTACCAAATGTGACAGACGTTTCAAACCATCCAATAATGGAAGATGGCTTACTCAAAGCCCCTTTCACTACATATTCTGTTATTATATTGCTATGTTTATTATCGTTTTTAGCAATGTTCTGAAAGGCAACTGAAGCTGTCTCAAACTATATCTAAAATAAAGGCACAGAGCTTTGAAAGTGAGATAGAGAAATGGACAGTCTCACGCCGCGATGGAAGAGAAAAAGAAAATGAACAATGGCAAAGCTGAAATGGGGACTAAACAGAATGGGTGAGAATAATGTCCATAATTATTATTTGGTCCCTCAATTGTGAGGTGCAACTGTTTCCCCCAGCATTGAGGAACAATGGAATAGGTACGTATGGTGGCTGTGCCAGCATTATTGCCAAGGTGGTATGAATTAGATGTGGGTGTCACTTGCAGAATTTCACTCCTCAGACTCGGGAGGTGTCCCATAAAAACTCTGTGAGATTTCACAGAGTTCCACCAATGCATGATAAATGCATGTCACAATGTTCAAGCTCCGATTTTAACACTGGCAGCATATTCCACACTGAAAAACCAGTGGGAACGGCACCATGCTGTGTGCAAATGAGCAGCTATTTTATTTTATCCAGCCTGATCCAGCCTAGCTTACCACTAACACCAGCATCAAAATGGCTGCTGGCCACATGTTTATAACAAAAACAAAAAAAGCATGGACTACAAAGAACACATGAAGGCCTCTGTCAAAAGCACAATGGCTCAACAAAATGTCCTTCATGCTTCATGGCATGAAGAACAAAGACAAAATGATGGGCAACAGCAAGCAAACACATACACAGTAGACACACAAAAATGGCCACACAAAAATGGCCACATGGCTAGCAAAGAAAGAGGCACGGTGAACAAAGAAAAAACACTACCACAAATTCAGCAATGCCAAAAATAAATGACAATTAAGCCAACTTTAAGAATTCCCCAAACAGAAACATCCCAAAGTATCAAAAATTACCCATCAAAATACTCTTTACGATTTTACAGAAAAATGTAAAAAAAAAAAAGAAAAACAGCACATTTTGCATTTAATCCAATGTCGTTCAGAAATCAATAGATGTTTGAAAAAACATATAGCCCAGAAATACTTATTTAAATATACAACCAATGATTCGTGCTGGCTATAGGTGGCCAGTGGGCAGACTAGGCTCCAGACAGTAAAATGAGTAAAATAGTGAAAAATTCACACACAAAACACAGGAACATGGAGAAAATGTACTTTGACCCCAGGCCCAGTCCTCTAAAAAATGTTAAAACTTTTTCCCTTAGAAAAAAGTAAAAAAGGTAATGCAAACTATGCATGATTTCAACTCTGGGACATACACAATCAAATGTAAAAATATAAGAAAAAAAGGTAATAAGAATACTGGTGCATGCTCTTCATCAAACAACAAACGTATCCAAAAGTTCTTTAGCATACTTGATTTTGCACAAAGAAATGTAAAGTAGAATGGTATATATATGCAGCAGGCATTACAGACAAAGATAGTGACCTTTTCCCCACAGATCCAAATAAAAAGTGACCAAGAGAGGGGCTAAGCAGTGGAGCGAGTCTTCTGGAAAGGAAGAGGAAGTTAGAGTCTCTGTGGCAATTCCTTCCTGTTAAACAAAATTAAGTAAAATGAAAACATGTCTTTTGAGCTAAAAAGAACTACCCTAATGGTCCTTTCTGGTAGAATTCCAACTTAAAAACCTATTTTGAGTTGATTTTGCTGCAGCTTGAGTAGAAGATCTACTCAGGAAGCAGCCCTCTTACCGTGACAGCTCGTCCAGATTTGTAAAATATTATCAGAAGCCCTCCTAGTGACTGGAAATCACACTAGGTGAAGCCACATCTTGCTTGCAGTTGCCAACTCGCATTCTGAAGCTTCATGTTGTTCCCGTTGTCATTGCGTTGTTTGAACAACAACAAAATTCTGCCATGTGGCAATTGCCGGATTTTGGTGGGAACTACTCATTACAAGAGTAATGTAGAGTCACCAAAATTCTCTAATTCGTCTAGCTGAATTAAAATTCTTCTTGAGCTTAATGTGGGTGCGGCTGTCAAATCAATGCAATATGTTAATGAAAATTTGAAAGACCCATATTAATGTTTGTTACCAGAGCTTTTATGATTCACATCTAAGACAACCTGCATCTTTGATTCATATGTGGATCATGGACTTCAATTCAGCAAAAAGGTCAGTGGTAGAAAATGTTACATCCCACAACCTTTGGCACCCAGAGGACATCACAGAAAGTGATGCCAGACAACCTTTGGTCCGGATGGCAGAGAAATTACATCTCTAAACAGAAAATGCCATCAATTCAAACAAAAGTGCAGTTTAATTGCCACCTGTAGATAAAAAAGGATGCTACAATATATTTTAAGGACATATTCATTTTTATCCAAGTATACGCTTCATATAATAAAGAACAATGATAGAGCAAGCGCACTATCAAATGCCCCACTAGAGTCTCAAATGCCAAGTTGTAATTGTCGCGTGGGCTCTCATTATCCTAAATGAGACTACTGGATTTCTAGGCAGCAGGATCGATAACGGTGTCGGAGACTGAGTCTGACCCACGTGTAAGGAACTCTGTCACCCTAAATCCGGGTTTTGCTCCGGCTAACTAGCAGTGCCTCATTTCTCCCACGGGGAAGAGATGATTGGGCAGCCGAGCGTATGACATCTTTGGAACTTCTCAGGGAAGTCGTGGTCACTCAGATCCAAACCAACTCTCTCATTTACAGTATGATCTCATATACAAATGACAAAGACAGTATAGGTTTTATATAATGTTTTAATAAAACAACTGTATTTTAGATAATAAGGCGTGAGCCGCAATAACCAGAACCATACAACACAGTAGGATTGAAATAGTCACCAGGAGAGTAAAACATAAGAACAAGCTATCATCGTGTCTATTAGTTTCTACTCTCCCTCTGCTTGATCTATTTCGAGCACAGCATGTTAAGCTTCTAACTTGCCTTTCTGAATCACCGGGGAGACATCAGCCCTCATACCTGAGCAAAGGCCTGTGATCTTGGTTCAGCATCTGCAACGAGGCAGTCAGCGTCTAGTTGTGGTTCCCTGGTTGGAATCTCCCTCTTCCGTGTATTGGGACAAGGAAGTGATTTTATAACTAACATGTCAGCGTGATCACAAAATGTCCCTACGCAGGAATGCCAAGTCTAAACTCCTACCACGTCTATCAGCAATGTAACAGACTGTATCCTTGACTGAAGCACAGAGTGAATGTGTTATGGAGAACTCCAGTGCTGAAGTAGGCTAAACAGTGTGATATGAATAAAAAACAAAACCGTAGAACTGGCTATTTGAAAAATAACAGTACGAAGCCTAATAAAAAGCATTTAGAGCAAAGTGCACAGAGGCTCTAAGCTGCCAGCAAATGAATAAAATACATCCAGGGCAAAGTGCACAAAGGCCTAAAGCCTGAAGCTAACGCGCAAAGAATACGTAAAACTAACCACACTACACTATCCCCTTGTCGGTAGCAAGTGGTTCCAATAATATAAAAACATGCCCCAGATATAAACAATACCTAAAATTATATACATATTTCGACAAGGTCAGAAGACAACAAAGTCATAAATTTAGGAAACATGTGACAATAAAGCCAAATTCAATATAATGTCAATTTTGCAAGAGAGGAAAAAAAAAAATCCAATTGTTAAACAGAAGTAATAGAAAGTAGGAGGACCTCCACTTCGATATATGTCAATATCGGAAGATCCACGCCACAAAGTACCATGGAGCAGGTGTGTTCCAAAGCCCCAAAACCATTCAGGGCGGCACCCCACGCAGGGCCTATGAATGAGACAAAACCATATTCCTCCAGGAAGGGAATCTCATAAACTGCCTCACGAAGCAAACGCAACCGTAGTGCACAAGTCTGGGAATGAGCTCTAATCGGGAACATCAACAGATCAGGATCGACCACAGGAGGGCGCTGCAGTGAGAGACAGAGAGCCAGTGCATGTTCAAACGAGCACCAAAGACACCGAAACACAGGCTGCACACAATCCAAAACCGGTCGGAATGACAGAGACCAGTCACACTCCAAATGGCCCAGGAGTGTTGCTCCAAAATGCTGCATCATGCGTTCACGACACAGCTGCGCTGACGGGAGCAGCAAGATAGGATCTCGTCGTGGCGGGACAGCCATTGCGAAAAAATACCAACAACAGCAAGACTCCAGCCAATAAAGCCAAAGTAATCGGGAAACCCCCAAAAATGCTTCCGAAAATAGAGTGTATAGCCGAAGGTATCAAACCGAATATGAAAGAGAAGGTGTGAGCAAAACCAACACCAACGGCTTTGAAAAAATGTGCAATACCAGCAGTGCTGGATGCATTAAATATACGTCCCACAAGTTCACCGAAGTGACTTGGAAAGTTAGTATTCAAAAGGGACTGTATTTCCGCCGATGACCTTGCCACCTGAAGTGCGTAGGTCTCGCTAGCAGATGTAAGGGCCACATGCTTTTGAAACAATAATTCTTTTAGTCGACTCAACTTGTCGAAATTAACCTTGGAAGTAGCAATATGAGGCCAGATGTCCGCTATCTCCCTAATTTGAGTGGGGGGAAACAACACATTCCCGCAGCACGTAACGGCCTTGTTGACAACGACAACGTTAACTATTCTGGCACGCATGCCACAGCAGCGTTCGCTGTTAAGAACAATGTAACTGCCGTTAGAAAGCACCTGTAAAGTGTTTTTAATAACCGGGACTGGAACTCCCTTCAGATAACAAGCTAAGTTAGCAATCGAAGCGTTACACGCTCCGTGCAAGGACAGCTGTTTACAAACCATAGAATGGCTGACAGAAGTTTCGCATTCACTACCGCTAAGAAAAACCTCCCTCAAACCATTAACACATCTGTATTGAAAGGGAAGCTCCCACACCTCGTGTATGTAACTGTCTCCCAAAAGTTCATATCTACCCACCGGAATGTGCTTCAAACAAGAAGTAAATTGCAGAGTGGAGATAGGCAGATTAATAACCCCATGAATCAACCACTCAGCTGACGGAATCTCAGCAACCGTGAAAGGCAGTTTCTCCAATTTCTCAATATTCAACATGACATACGTCGCTTCCTTTTTAGCCATCAGCTGTTGTTGACGAGTCAAATTAAAGGAGACAAAGATCTCTCTGGCACGAATGTGCTGCCATGGAACGCGACCTGCCTTCAAGGTCTGAAGAGTCCAACCCAGCTGCATGATGGACCGCATCTGACTCTGCCCATGATATAAAGAAGACATGTCCGATTTAATAATGTCAATAGCAGAGGAAACAATGCTGTCAATCGTGTAAACACGGTCAGAAAGGGTATGCATGCCATTATCAACAACAGACAAAGGGGGACATTCTGACCTCGGCGGTAAAAGTCGCTTACCACCGGCCAGAAGGCCGCCATAACACCGCCGCGGTAAACCGCCATGGTCATTCTGACCCGCAACTGGCAAACCGCCAAAAACCCGACATCCTCAAAAATCCGCCACACCAAAGGTCAGCGAAAAAATGGGCTGACCAAACCTCCACCGTCACGCCAACAGAAATACGCCCATACCATTCCGACCCACAAATCCACGCGGCGGTCTTTCAAATGCGGTATTCCATTGGCGGTACACACCGCCGCGGTCAAAATACACACACCCATAGAAAACTCAGCCACATTGGTCAGTTCGAAATACACACACCTGATACACATACTAACACCACTCCCACACACCCAACACAATATAAACACACACCCACATCACCCACAAGCCCCTACGACCCGAAATCATTGACGAAGGCTAGAGAGAGAGCACAGAATAGAGAATACCACAACACAGAGGCACACAACACCATCACCCACACAGAATCCACGCACCAAACACCACACACCACCACACGCACCACACTCATCACCACAAACGCCACCCCACACCTCAACCACACCACCCCATGGCACCCCAAAGACACCCCAGGTTCAGTGAAGCCGAACTCAGGGTCATGGTGGAGGAAATAGTCCGTGTAGAGCCCCAGCTCTTCGGGGCACAGGTGCAGCACACCACAATTGCCAGGAAGATGGAGCTATGGCAAAGGATAGTGGACAGGGTTAACGCGGTGGGACAGCATCCACGCAATCGGGATGACATAAGGAAGTGCTGGAACGACCTACGGGGGAAGGTGCGTTCCATGGTATCAAGGCACAACATTGCGGTGCAAAAGACTGGCGGCGAACCCCTACCTACTCCCCCAGAATTTACAGCATGGGAGGAGGAAGTCTTGCACATCCTGCATCCTGAGGGCCTCGCAGGAGTAGGCGGAGGAATGGACTCTGGTAAGGCAAATCTTCACTACTGCTTCCCACCCCCACCCCACCTGCATGCCAAATCATAACCCCACCCTCACCCCCTCCCCCATCACACCAACCCCTAGCAAAAGGCTCACCATCACAACCCACCCAACCCAACCCAACGCCAAGCCCTGCATGCGACCCCAAAGCATGGACACCCATCACCAAAGCATGCCCACTGCACACACACATCACCCCCACAAGCCACCCTCACAAAAGCCCCCACAAGGAAATGCCTGCACATGGGTACACGGACACCCACCCATCACACGAAATGCCACACACAGAAGCAATAACCATTCCTTTATACCCCTGCAGGACCCGAACGCCACCACACCGCCACGTTGGGTCCAGAGATGTCCATCCCACCCCCAGAAGAGGCCCCCAGCGATGACAGCAGCTCTGTCTCCCTGGAGCCAGACGACGAGCCCGGCCCATCGGGGACCTCTGGACAGTCGGTTCTCCACAGACAGCCACAGGCTACACCAGACCCAACCCCCTCTGGGAACACCAGCACAGCTCCCACCCAGCGGGCCCATGCCTCTGTCTCCAGGGCACGTAAATCAGCGGTGTGTCCACCACTACAGGGCACCCAGGTTGACCCACCACCCCAACAACAACAGGGACCTGGGGGCAGTGGTAGTGGGCACACCGTCCAGGGGACAGAGGCCCAGGAACACAGAGGAACTGGGAGGGCTGCTGTGCGACAGGGGGGGACAGGCCCGGGGAACCGACTCTCCAAGAGGCCCTCTCCTCCATCATGGGAGCATACCACCGCTCCCAGGAGACGATGGCGACGGTACTGGCCCGGTTCAAGGAGATCCAGGAACTGCAGGAGGAACGGTACATGGGGTTCAGGGAGGAACTGAGGAACATCGGTTCCGCAATGGGGACCATCGTCCTGGCCCTTACCCAGATCGTCACCACATTGCGGGACCATGTGGCACCCCAAAAGGCCCCTGTCACTAGCCCAGGCCAGGAACAGCCTACCACCTCCGCCGGCGCTAGTGGACAGGAGGCCCCCACACAATGACAGGCCACCAGAACCCCACCTCCTGCAGAAGAAGAACCACCCCGCAAGCGGAACCTGAGATCTCACAAGAAGACAGAGTAGGATTGCAAGACCCCCGCCAGCCTAAGATACCCCCTGATGTCATCCCACTGTCCCACATTGTCACCCTGTCCAACCTTGAACTGCCCCTGCTCCATCCTTCCACGGGCATATGGACAATGCACCTGTGCGACTGAGAACTGGACTCTGCCATGGACATTACTCCACCCCCACCCATCCCCGCTTCCCAATCATTTACCTATATGTAGCACTTAAAATAAATCACTTATTCCACTTAAAAAAACAGGAGTCTGCTTGTATTCTTAACAAATGTATTACACATAACGGTTCAATAATGTCCAGTTACTTTGTGATGACAACATACCAATTTCAATAAGCTTTAGTCCATGGGCAAACAAAGCTGAAGTCAGGCAGTGGGTCATACAGCTCTGAAAAGGGAAGAGAAAGTCACAAATCAGTTAACAGGAACTGGGGGGAAACACAGACAGTGGATACGCATGAGGCCTCAAGTAAATGTAAATTGGGGTGGCTGTTTCTTACCTGTGTGCTACTGAAAGTATTGTTGTATGACTGTATCCCTGTTGTCCGTGTCGTCCCCGTCGTCTTCCTCCTCTTCACTCTCCACAGGCTCCACAGCTGCAACAACACCACCATCTGGACCATCCTCCTGGAGAAAAGGCACCTGGCGTCGCAATGCAAGATTGTGAAGCATACAGCAGGCCACGATGATCTGGCACACCTTCTTTGGTGAGTACATGAGGGATCCCCCTGTCATATGCAGGCACCTAAACCTGGCCTTCAGGACCCCGAAGGTCCTTTCTATGATCCTCCTAGATCGCTCATGGGCCTCATTGTACTGTTCCTCTGCCCTGGTCCGGGGATTCCTCACTGGGGTCAGTAGCCACGACAGGTTGGGGTAACCAGAGTCACCAATTAGCTACACACGGTGTCTCTGTAGCTGTTCCATCACATAAGGGATGCTGCTATTTCGCATGACATACGCGTCATGCACTGACCCAGGGAACTTGGCATTTACATGGGAGATGTACTGGTCAGCCAAACAGACCACCTGGACATTCATCGAATGATAACTTTTTCTGTTTCGGTACACCTGCTCACTTTCTTTGGGGGGAACCAAAGCCACATGGGTCCCATCAATGGCACCAATGATGTTGGGGATATGTCCAAGGGCATAGAAATCACCCTTCACTGTAGCCAATTCGCCCACCTCAGGGAAAATAATGTAGCTCTGCATGTATTTCATCAGGGCAGACAACACTCTGGACAAAACCTTAGAAAACATAGGCTGAGACATCCCAGATGATATGGCCACTGTTATCTGAAAAGACCCACTTGCCAAAAAATGGAGTACTGACAGAACCTGCACCAGAGGGGGAATCCCTGTGGGTTGGCGGATGGGGGACATCAGGTCTGGCTCCAGCTGGGCACATAGTTCAGGTATAGTTGCTTTGTCAAGCCGGTATGTAAGTATGATATGTTGTTCTTCCATTGTCGACAGGTCCACCAGCGGTCGGTACACAGGAGGATTCATCCTTCTCCTCGCAAGTCCCAGCGGACGGTGCCTAGGAAGGACAACATGGAGCACAGAGTCAAGCAACCCACAGGTTAGTTCACACAGCTTGCACAGTACACGAATCGCTATGCATGGAACGGCTTGTATGAGTGGCAATGCAAGGCCTAGGCCTGTGTGATGCAGTAGAAATCATGCCATGTGGGCCCTTGAAATGGCAGCTGCCTGACCTGTGAAGTGTGACAGTGGGATGTGGGGTCACTGCACTGGCGTGGCACACCGTGGCGGTAGGCGGTCAAAGACCGCGGCGCAAAGCAGCATTGGTTAACATTGAACCCTATGGGTCTCAGGAGCCAATGATGATGTGCGCCGGTGGTCGCGGTACGCACCGCCGCGGTACGCACTGCCGCGGTACGCACCGCCGCGGGCGTGGCCGCCATTTTCTATCTGATTAATCACTCGAGACCTGATCATCCACAGGAGAGGACCTATACTGCAAGTGCTGCTGTGACCTCGGTCTGGGAGATACAATGGCTGCTGCGACAGGGGAAAGGGCCCCTGCCTTCACTGCCGAAGAATTGGAGAAACTTGTTGATGGGGTCCTCCCCCAGTATGCGCTACTCTACGGTCCTCCAGACCAACAGGTTAGTACACAGGGTGCACGTTGAATGGGCTATGCCTGTGCTGAGTGGGGTGTATGTAAGATGGTGGGGAGGGGAGCGAATGAGGAGTGCAACGCACGAAAGATGAGAGCATGTGCCACATGGCAAGGTTGGGGAGGGGGGGGGCACTCACATTGACCAGGCAGAAAACTGATGCGATTTCCTTTACCACCCTGTACATGTCACATAGGTCAGCGCCCATCAGAAGATCGACATTTGGCGTGCCATCGCCAAGGACGTCCGGGCCCTGGGGGTCCACAACAGACGGGGCACCCACTGCCGAAAGAGGTGGGAGGACATCCGCCGCAGGACCAGAAAGACCGCTGAGTCTCTGCTGGGGATGGCCTCCCAACGTAGGAGGGGTGCCAGCCGGCAATTGACCCCCCTGATGTCCCGGATCCTGGCGGTGGCCTACCCCGATTTGGATGGGCGCGTGAGGACATCACAGCAGACACAAGGGGGTGAGTATCAGCACATTCTGCTATCTTTGCGTGCAGTGAAGGTGTCTAGGTGGGGGAGGAGGGCTGTGGCTATCTCCAGGCCAGGGCGCATTCTGTAGGCTAGGCCCCTCCATTAGACACGGCCCTGTGCCCCCGCCCCCCACCTCTGTAGGGTGCCAAGTACAGCTAGCCATGGTCCGGCCTCACCCATGTGTGCATTTGTCGTCCATAGACCCGTAGGCCTAGTCACAATAACTGAGTAGTGTACTCCCATTGCGCAGCCTAGTTCAGGGGGCTTCTGTGTCTGTCCTCTCCGACAACTGTGTTGCCAATGCATGCACTCAACCTGCCTTCATTTCTCCCCCCCCCATTTTCTTTGTCTTCCTGTTCATGTGTGCATTAGCATCATCAGGCGGAGGAAAAGTGGCATCGGCGCACGAGGGAGCTGCATCTCACATGGCCCCGGAGGGCCATACAACAGACTCCGAGTACACCAGTGAGACGGAGGGCGAGTGGAGCTCCACAACGGGGACCCTTGGAGACGTCAGCGACACCGACACGTCCTCGGAAGAGAGCTCCCTAGCAGTGGCGGCAACATCCGTGCCCACCGCCACAACAGGTACAGCCGCCACCCAGCGCACCAGCCCCGCCCTCCCAGCAGCCCCTCAGCCTTCGCTCCGTGCCCGCTCGCCCAGGATGGCAGGCATCTCCTTCGCCCCAGGCACCTCAGGCCCTGCCCCAGTTCCCCCTTCTGCCCTCAGTGAGGAGGTCATTGACCTCCTCAGGACACTCATTGTTGGGCAGTCTACCCTTTTGAATGCCATCCAGGGTGGAGAAAGGGAGGTGCATCGGAGCAATGAATACCTGGAGGGCATTCATTCGGGTCAGGCTGCCCATCAGCGATCGTTCAACGCTCTGGCCTCAGCACTGACGGCAGCCATTGTCCCTGTCTCCAGCCTCCCTCTTCTGACTCCCTCCACCCAGTCCCAGTCTCCTGTTCCTCTGCCTATCCCATCCACACCATCAGACCAGCCTGCACACACCTCTACACCCAAGGGCAGCTCATCCAGACATAAGCACCAGAGATCCCACAAGCATTCACCCAAGCAACATCCAGATGCAGACATGCCAACAGTCACTACCACCTCTGTGTCCCCCACCTCCTCATCTACCTCCTCCTTCCCTGTGACGTCTCCACTCACACCTGCATGCACACCACCATCAGCCAGTACTTCCATCACCAGCACACCCTCCATTACAGTCCGCACACGTGCAGTCACCACCCCCACTGCCATTTACACGTCCCCTGTGTCCTCTCCCAGTGTGTCTGTCACCCCCTCTTCCAAAGCACACAAACGCAGGCAGCCACCCACCCAACAGCCATCCACCTGACGACAGCCTCCGTCACAAGCACCTGCACCCAAAGACAGCACACTTGACTCTCCTACAACCACATCCTCTTCCTCCACTCCCAAACCCACTACACCTACCCATCCCTGTCCTTCCAAAGTCCTTTTCCTTTCGAACCTTGAGCTCGTTCCAATCACTGACCCACCCCCTCCATCTGGTAAGAGTAAAAAAAGCACCTCAGCCACCACCAGCCCTGCATCTACTGTGACCATAGTGCAGGGCTATTGGAGTCCACCAGATCCTAGGGCAGGAACATCGGCCAGCAGCAAGGGGACAGCCAGCCCCCCCCCCTGGGAAGAGGACAAAAAAGAAGAAGGCCCGGCGCGACAAGCCTGAGACGGCTGCCACCAAGGACAGTAGCATTGCCCCGTCACCTGCCACATCATCCAAGGGAGGCAAGGGCCACAGAGCTCCAGCGAAGGAGGGCAAGGGCAGCAGGGCGGAGAAGTCAGGCAGCAGGCGAGCTGCCCGGGAGGGCCCCACCAGCCCCATTCTGGGTGTGACGGACGACACCCACGGGCCCAGGACTCCATCACAGGAGGGCACTGCAACCGCAAGTTCGGATGGTGAAGAGCAGGAAGTCTTGCCCAGGTCTGGCTCCCTAGACACACAGGACAAGCACCGCTGAACAGGGCCCCGCCGGGAGGAGCACCGCTGAACAGGGCCCCGCCGGGAGGAGCACCGCTGAACAGGGCCCCGCCGGGACAAGAACCGCTGAACGGGCCCCGCCGGGAGGAGCACCGCTGAACAGGGCCCCGCCGGGATTAAGAACCGCTGAACGGGCCCCGCCGGGAGGAGCACCGCTGAACAGGGCCCCGCCGGAAGGAGCACCGCTGAACAGGGCCCCGCCGGGAGGAGCACCGCTGAACAGGGCCCCGCCGGGAGGAGCACCGCTGAACAGGGCCCCGCCGGGACAAAAACCGCTGAACGGGCCCCGCCGGGACAAGAACCGCTGAACGGGTCCCGCTGGGAGGAGCACCGCTGAACAGGGCCCCACCGGGACAAGAACCACTGAACGGGCCCCGCCGGGAGGAGCACCGCTGAACAGGGCCCCGCCGGGAGGAGCACCGCTGAACAGGGCCCCGGCAGGACAAGAACCGCACCGCTGGGCCCTTCCTGTCAAGCACCGCTCCGCTGGGCCCTTCATCTCAAGCACCGCTCCGCTGGGCCCTTCCTGTCAAGCACCGCTCCGTTGGGCCCTTCCTGTCAAGCACCGCTCCGCTGGGCCCTTCATCTCAAGCACCGCTCCGCTGGGCCCTTCCTGTCAAGCACCGCTCCGCTGGGCCCTTCATCTCAAGCACCGCTCCGCTGGGCCCTTCCTGTCAAGCACCGCTCCGCTGGGCCCTTCCTGTCAAGCACCGCTCCGCTGGGCCCTTCATCTCAAGCACCGCTCCGCTGGGCCCTTCATCTCAAGCACCGCTCCGCTGGGCCCTTCCTGTCAAGCACCACTCTGCTGGGCCCTTCCTGTCAAGCACCGCTCCGCTGGGCCCTTCATCTCAAGCACCGCACCGCTGGGCCCCGCCGTCTCAAGCACCGCTCCGCTGGGCCCTTCATCTCAAGCACCGCTCCGCTGGGCCCCGCCGGGCCCCGCCGTCTCAAGCACCGCTCCGCTGGGCCCTTCCTGTTAAGCACCGCTCCGCTGGGCCCTTCATCTCAAGCACCGCACCGCTGGGCCCCGCCGTCTCAAGCACCGCTCTGCTGGGCCCTTCATCTCAAGCACCGCTCCGCTGGGCCCCGCCGTCTCAAGCACCGCTCCGCTGGGCCCTTCCTGTCAAGCACCGCTCCGCTGGGCCCTTCATCTCAAGCATCGCTCCGCTGGGCCCTTCCTGTCAAGCACCGCTCCGCTGGGCCCTTCATCTCAAGCACCGCTCCGCTGGGCCCTTCATCTCAAGCACCGCTGGCCCATTGACAGTGCCGGTTCTGTGTCGAGCAGGGCTTCAGGAAGCACTCTGGGCACCATGCCTCCTCCAATAACAGTGGAGTCGGTAATCATTCTGATGGACTGTGGCTTTGCACTCCCCAGGATGGTCCAGTGGGCAAGCCTCCCACTGTAGACACTTGAGAGACTGTGGCTTTGCACTCCCCAGGATGGTACAGTGGGCAAGCCTCCCACTGTAGGGACTTGTGAGACTGTGGCTCTGCACTCCCCAGGATGGTACAGTGGGCAAGCCTCCCACTATAGGGACTTGTGAGACTGTGGCTTTGCACTCCCCAGGATGGGACAGTGGGCATGGAGGCCCCTCGTGGATCTGGCGTCGTGGACTCATGTGGCTGAGGTGCCCCCCCTTCCCTTCCCCCTGAGGTGCCTGTAGTCTTATCATCTGATGCCTCAGCAGTGTTCTCTCCAATGGTATTGTCGCGTGGGCTCTCATTATTCTAAATGAGACTACTGGATTTCTAGGTAGCAGGATCCATAACGGTGTGGGGGGCTGAGTCTGACCCACGTGTAAAGAACTCTGTCACCCTAAATCCGGTTTTTGCTCCGGCTAACTAGCAGTGCCTCATTTCTCCCATGTGGAAGGAATGATTCGGCAGCCGAGCGCATGACATCTTTGGAACTTCTCAGGGAAGTCGTGGTTACTCAGATCCAAACCAACTCTCTTATTTCCAATATGATCTCATATACAAATGACAAAGACAGTATAAGTTTTATATAATGTTTTTTAATAAAACGACTGTATTTTAGATATTAAGGCGTGAGCCGCAATAACCAGAACGATACAACACAGTAGGATTGTAATAGTCACCAGGAGAGTAAAACATAAGAACAAAGCTATCATATTGTCAAACAGTTTCTACTCTCCCTCTGCTTGTTCTATTTAGAGCACAGCATGTTAAGCTTCTAGCTTGCCTATTAGAATCACTGTGGAGACATCAGCCCTCATACCTGAGCAAAGACCTGTGATCTTGGTTCAGAATCTGCAACAAGGCAGTCAGCGTCTAGTTGTGGTTCCCTGGTCGGAATCTCCCTCTTCCGTGTTTTGGGACAAGGAAGTGATTTTATAACTAACATGTCATCGTGATCACAAAATGTCCCTACGCAGGAATGCCAAGTCTAAACTCTTACCACGTCTATCGGCAATGTACCAGACTGTATCCTTGACTGAAGCACAGAGTAAATATGTTATGGAGAATTCCAGTGCTGAAGTAGGCAAAACAGTGTGATATGAATAAAAAAACAACACCGTAGAACTGGCTATTTGAAAAATAACAGTACGAAGCCTAATAAAAAGCATGTAGAGCAAAGTGCACAGAGGCTCTAAGCTGTCAGCAAATGAATAAAATATATTCAGGGCAAAGTGCACAAAGGCCTAAGGCCTGAAGCTAAAGCGCAATGAATACGTAAAACTAACCACACTACAGTATCTGGTCTCCTGTGTGGGTTTTGCCCATGTGTTTGTGCACATTGGCCCACGGACTATGGAACTTTGACGGAATGTGCAGGACTTTTTGCCTATGGATATATTGCTGACTATGTTCATTCCTTATTTTTGTATCTTTTATATGGCATATTTGCCATTCCTTCAATGGAGCTATTTATACATATATTTTATAGATCATTTAAATTGTGTCTTTGCATTATTCCGGGGGTTTTGTGTGGTGTCACTCTGACTTGTTGCTCGGCATTGGGGTGTAGGTATTTGTGGTGGGGGGGTGGGTGTATGGCGCATGTGTGTGCCCGTAAGCTTTCCTCCTCCCCCCTCGCCTGTGTCGTAGGTGCAGTACTCACCGTTGTCGTCTGCGCCGGCGTTCGTACTCCTGGTAGATGAGCAGGTAGACAATAGCTGGTAGGATGTGTAATTCGGGCTCCATGCTTTCCTCCTTCCTCGTGGAGTGTGTATAGGTGAGCGTTTTCCCGTTCGTACTCTGTTTCCGCTGTGTTTTTATCGGCGGGGCTCCCGCCCCGGAAAAGGTGGCGGATTGGTGAGTTGTGATAGGGTGGGTGGTACATTATCTGACGTTTGCCTGTTGGCGGTGACCGCCGCGCTGTTTGTCGGTCCCGCCGTGGCGGTCGGAGTGTTAAAGTGGCGGCTAGTGTTGGCGGTTCCCGCCAGGGTTAGAATTCCATTTTTTTGACCGCCGGCCTGTTTGCGGGTTGGCCGCCGCTTTATCACCGACCGCCAGGGTCAGAATGACCCCCAAAGTCTGCATCAGGTTTTCCTGATCAATCTGCCTCAACCGGGCTGCAGACTCCTGTTATGAAAGCTTCCAAATCTCATTATAAACTTCATATAAAAATCTTTTCTTCCATGGTACCTTGGGACCTGACAAAAAATCTTGTAAATCAGTATCATTAGACAGTAACGTGAGATGTGACTTAACTGCATCCAGCGTGGATGACTTCAACCATTGCTGACAAAGCTTCCCCACGCTTTATGTAGTTATAATATCAGCATGTTCTGGTGAAATGTAACGAGGGTCTGCCCTACTAGTCTTGAACCCCCCTGAAGAGGTGACAAAACGTTGATGACACTTATTAGTGTCTACAGGCCATAATAACCACCCGCCCGGATGTATCGATGAAGTGTTAAGCGTACCATTCTGGACCCAATCTGTAAATTCACTAAAAGTAGCATTCACATAGTGCTGCCAGTTGTTTATTTTGGAAGGGACAGGTATACTAGGCAAATTTAACTCTCTAATTGTTGCCAAGCCCAAACAGCTTGTCTGTTGTACTGTGTCATTGAGGAAAATCATCTGCACAGGGATAATACATGCTCTAAATAATGTGTCCCTGCCTTGCATCTGCCAATTTTTCGTACCCCAAACACTTTTCAAGTCAACAGTCTTAAACCAGTATTCATACCCCTCGACCGAAAGTTTAGATACAAACAAATTTGAATACAGTAATTTAGTATCGGTCAATAACATTTGCTTATTAGAATACGGAGTAACTTTAAAATAGTAAGACCCAGCATTTCGTTGATTATGCCCAGAAAAATATGCAAATTTATCATAATACGTTTTCGAACTCCCTTGTGGAGGAGTCGAGCAATGTTCCCATTGCACATAATCAAATATGGACTTAGGTCTGCTTGCTTTATGAATAAAGTGCTGTACATAATAGTTGTAGCAAAACATGTCACCATGATTATCTCTAAATAGGTAAGCATCTTCATCGTCATAGACAGTATAATATTGCACATCTGTCAGCATAGAATCTACTGTCTTCACATCCCAATCATCAGAAACAATGCCTGGTATAACAATATCATTCATTGATAACTTGAGGACATACGGTATTTGAATCAATTCAGTGGGACCATATATCAAACATTACTTTATCCCACACAATCCCATCCGGAATCGGTATTGCAGAAATGTTTACATTGGACAAGTCTCTTCGAACCATATGAGACGAAAAATGTGGTTTTAACACAGTCTCCACGTGCTCAATGTCAGATCGATCAGGTAGAAAACGACCATGTATTACTAGAAAAAAAGTAACCACAAATCCCAACCACAAAAAAAGAGTAATTACAGCCATAAAAAGCCACAAATAGTTCCAAGGAAAAACAAAATATGTGCGTTTAAGCCAACACAGCAGCTTACGTGGACCTCGGACTGTAGACATCGAGGACAAGGAGCTGGACACTGCATCATCAGTGTCGTTGAAGCAGCCAGAGGCAGTTCTTGCAAAAGGAGCAACTGTGAACAAAGAAGCAGATGGAGGCTCTCGCCTAGGCACGCTATAAACCACATGTTCAGAAACATCAGTAGAACGTACAGCAACTTGATCAAAAGATTCCATATTAATCGTCATCTGTGGAACAATCGCAAGATCATCTTCCACACTCCCCAAACTCGGAGAGGAAACAGCGTCGGTGTAAATCACCTGCAGCGGGACTTCTTCCCCAGTAGTGAGAGGGATTCCGGAACTACTGGGTGTCCCTCTTGGTCTGCTGTGCAGAATCGGCCACATGTTGTAACTTGACATTATCAATGGAAACAAAGCGATTTCCTTTGGCCCCTTGCAGCGGCGGTAAAATCACAGTTCTCGTGCCGCTAACCCCTAACACAGGGACAGGTGCTCGATAAGAAGGACCAAATTCTTTCTTTACTGCGACCTTTTCACGCACTAGATCCCCAATCCTGGGTATCCAACCAGTAGGTGTTACTGGCTCATCCTTAATTCCTGAAGAGGAAGCACTTGCAGAAGAGTTATCTTCACGGAATTGTTGTAAATCCTGCAAAACAGTGACACAATCATTTATGTCAAAGGGCGTATCTGCCGCCTCCACACCAGGACCATGTAGATCAGGAACATACATTTGTGTTCCAAACAGGCACTCATATGAAGTACGACCCCCCAGTGACCGTCTAGGCAAGTTATTAAGTGCTCTCTGTACTCCATACAGGTGGGCTAGCCAACTACGACCCGTACCTATAATCTTGGCCGTTAAGGATTGCTTTAAATCACGATTTAAACGCTCCACAACAGAATTTCTCTCGGGATGAAATGGAGACGAGAATTGGAGTTGGACCCCCAACGAAGCCATGGTGTCCCTGAATGCCTTAGAGGCAAAAGCAGGGCCCTGGTCCGAATGAAAAGCTGCAACTGCAAATGTATCGACAAAGATGCGCAAATCTTTAATAACAGTCCGAGCGTCAGCCGAGCGTTGTGGCCAGACCCACACAAATCTGGAGCACGAATCTACAGCAACCAAAATATATTTGATTGCACTATCTGGTGTCAGCGGACCACAATGATCAAGTACACACACTGTAAAGGTTTATTTGAAATCAGAAGGGGCGTCTGCTGCGGGCGTCTAGCCGACGAAGCTTTAATTTGTTGACAAACGTCACAACAAAGGACATATTGCTTTGTCTCTTTATAGAGACCAGGCCACCAGTAACAAGCCTGTAAAAGTGAAATCGTGGCAGCCACACCAGCATGTGCAGACGCCACCCCCTCATGTGCTGCAGAAATTAATCGAGGTCTCTCAATTTTTTTGGGTAGTTCACGTACACCAATGCCTGGAATATTAACAACAGCATTTAGCGCACTAGTCAAGCAGTAACTATATTTAGAAGGAAATCCTTTAGGAAATGGCGTACCATCAGCCGTAGCGTTTATGGCAGCCAAAATCTCTGTGTCTGGTTTGGAACTCGAACGAGTCACTGCGGCCACAGTGGCGACAGCCACTGCCGATTTCGCGACTTCATCAGCCAAAGTATTCCCAGCAACGTGTATCCCAACGCGCTGGTGTCCAAGTGTATGCACAACATGGACCTTAGGAAGCGTTTCTTTCAGATCCGCAACCTTACCCCACAACAATTTGTGTTTAATGGTGTTGCCCTTAGAATCTCTAAACCCATTCAACTTCCAATAGTGTAGATATTCATTGAAAGACTGAACACAGTAGCAGGAGTCACAGACCAGCAAGGTTAAAATCGCGAGATCCGAGTGCTCCAACGCTAACAATAGAGCTTTGAGCTCAGCCAGCTGTGCCGTGCAATCTCCCATGGTTTTAGTATAAGTATGTCGGGGGCAGAACACTTCCCCCTCCATCGTGCCGCTCACCACCGCACATGCAGCAGAATACTGTTGTTTAGTCCCAACCGCTGGTTGCGCAGAGCCATCAGTATACGTGACCACCTGATATTGGTCAATAGGCAATGTGCCAGCAGGGACTGGGTACTCCATTTCATATTGAAGAAATTCTTGAGTCTGCAGTTTAGGGTCAAATATGTAATCTACATCAGTGGCTGTCAAAGACGTAGCCCATTGTATCCATCGCGGGTGTAAAGCTTTCGAATTAGGAACACTCGCTTTTGTAACAGCCTCTAAGGCCGGAATCGGGGAAACGACAATAATGCGCTGGCCCTGGGCAAGCGGTCTTTCTTTAATCACAGCCATCTGTACTGCAGTGAGTATTTTCTCAGTCTGTGCAAATCGTTGTTCTGCAGCAGAATACAAGTGGGACTTGTATGCAATCGGGACTGTCTCACCCTCATTAAAGGTGACATATGTAAACCCAACAGCCCCAGGTATCACCCTGATGACTAAATGTGTCTTATTGTCCAGTGTGTGTAAGTGTTTAACTGCTAAGAGATCAGTCTGCAAATCCCGTAGGATATGTGTATGCTCAATTGTCCAAAATCTACTCGAAAAATTTGGGCGAATCAACTCGTATAAGGATTTTATACGCGTAGCATAATCAGGAATGTAAGTTCTGCCAAAATTCAGAAACCCCAACAATGACTGGAGCTTCCGAACCGTATTAGGAGGCTGCAATAAAGCACATTTCTCCAAAAAATGTGGCGCTAAGCTCTTGCCCTCACTCGACAACTCATATCCCAGGAAAATGACGCTGAGGAAGGCAATCTTCGATTTCTTCAAATTAAACTTATAGCCAATATCAGCAAACCCCACAACAATGCGCGATACACGCCTTAGATGCTTCAGAATCTCATCGTCTGTCAGATATATGTCATCAACATATGATAACGCTTCAGGGTCCAACTCGTGCAGCATTTCAGTCACACGAGCCTGAAAACAGTCTTGGGCTATTCTTGTACCACTTAGGCAAACGACAAAACTTTTTCTGAGAGCCAAATGCACTGAAACTGGTATAGTCCCGACTTTCGGGCGCTATATTTTGGCAGAAAAACCCATTCGAGATATCTAACGTTTTGTATTTCTTACGCACTATATTATTCATAAGCGCTGCGCTATGTGAATTCTGTATTGCATATGTGCGTGTATGACCATTTAAATGTCTGTAATCCACCACTATCCTATATGAATGGTCCGGTTTAGCAACCGGAAATAAGGGATTATTCATCGGCGAGACACAGGGCTTAATTACACCCTGGTACTCCGATTGTGTAAGAATTTTTCTAACCGATGCCCTTGCCTCAAATTTGATAGGATACTGCGGCTGCGGCTGAGGTTCGCCTTTTATCGGAATTACATGATAAGGTGATTGTCTATCCCACCCCATGTTATTTCTATATAGGGCGGGAGCCTGTGCTACAGCCCATGTTTTACTATAGGACTCCGCTAGTTCTCTCGGAACAAGTGGTGAGAAGGAAGGTGCAATAGACTCCTCCCCAACCGGACAGTTGCGAACAAAGTCAGGTGGCCAATCCTGTTCGGCCAGCAGAACATCATATGATTTCACCACATGGTCCCAAAAGATGGCGTGTACAATGCGGTCAATGTCCCCTTCTAATCGCAGAGTCACTTTATATACTCTACTAGGATCAGAGACTCGCATATCCGCCGTTTCGACTTGTATGAAGTCATCAGTTGCTTTCACCTCCAGATGCTCTAGAAGACTCCGGCGAACTATTGTGACCTCTGCCGCGCTGTCTAACAGTGCCAACGCCCATGTATTGTTCGTCAAGAGAACTCTCTTCTTGAGCGGCATGTCTAACTGAGACTGCTGCCACTTTCTTCTTTTTAAATTGCTGTTTTTGTTGCAGCGGTTTCTCTTCTTGTTTAATAGAAACCTCCGTTGAGCGTTGTGAATCCTGTCTTGGTTTCACGTCCTCCGTTCTCCCCTCTGACCGCCCACCTCTCTCACTTCTCCTCTCTGAGGAGTACTGAAAGGAACGAGATTGGTGTGTATCAGTATATTGATATCTATCAGGCGTCTTCAAATTATCCCTATTCCTGAGATTATACCTATTCTGCGGGGTCTCCGGTTGCGGAGACTGTCCCCCATCTTTCTTAGGTGTTTGCTGTTTCTTTTCCCAGCGCTTTTTAGTACCCTCAGGTTGCTGCTGTTTAGCATTATCTTTATTATTTTTACCCTGTAATTGGGTTTTTTGCGGTCTAGCCCCTAGGCTATCGCGACCAATACTGGAATATGTTTCTGCTATTATTCTCGGGAGTTCCCGTTCCTGATTAGCCTGTGGAACATCCCGAAGACGCATTTGCACTGCTAGTGCTACTGCCTCTCCCTTGAGATTACTCAAAATAATAGAAGAAACTGCGGCAAAGTTGCCCATTAACTGCATGCCCAAATCTAAGGCAGGGGCAGCCCCATATTCATCTTGAATTTGTTTAAGCACTTCCGGTAAATTAGCTAATGTCGGTGTACCGTGTGCCGTAGTGTAGAGCGCGGCAAACACCGTGCCCCAGGTATTACAAAGGTCCACCGGAGGAACCATCCCATACGGCAAACACATCGTCAATATTCTATGTTTATCCTGAGGTCCCGTATGGGGAAATACTGCTTCCAGCGTATTAATTTTTTGCGCCAGCCAAAATGGAGTTTCCTCACGTTTAGCCGGTACTTTACCCATAACTGAGTGTACAGTGGCCGGATTGATACCCGGAACCACCGCCTGTGGGTGCGCCGGAGCAGCACGCGCTGCGTTCGTATTTCGGGCCTCATTCTGACCCTGGCGGACGGCGGAGGCCGTCCGCCAGGGTACCGCCGCTGAATGACCGCACCGCGGTCAAAAGACCGCGGCGGCCATTCAGACATTTCCTCTGGGCCGGCGGGCGCTCTCCAAAAGAGCGCCCGCCGGCCCAGAGGAAATGCCCCTGCAACGAGGACGCCGGCTCAGAATTGAGCCGGGGTAGTTGCAGGGGTGCGACGGGTGCAGTTGCACCCGTCGCGTATTTCAGTGTCTGCTTAGCAGACACTGAAATACTTTTCGGGGCCCTCTTACGGGGGCCCCTGCCGTGCCCATGCCAATGGCATGGGCACGGCAGGGGCCCCCAGGGGCCCCGCGGCACCCCCTACCGCCATCCTGTTCCTGGCGGGCAAACCACCAGGAACAGGATGGCGGTAGGGGGTGTCAGAATCCCCCATGGCGGCGCAGCAAGCTGCGCCACCATGGGGGATTCTAAGGGCAGCGGTAAACCGGCGGGAGACCGCCGGTTTGCCTCTTCTGACCGCGGCCGAACCGCCGCGGTCAGAATGCCCTGCGGGGCACCGCCGGCCTGTCGGCGGTGCTCCCGCCGACCCTGGCCCCGGCGGTCTTAGACCGCCGGGGTCAGAATGACCCCCTTAGTGTCTGCATTACAAACTGAACCAATCGTCTATATGTAGCCGTTAAGTCTGTATATAAACAACGAACTTCAACCACTGTCAATTGTGCAGCCGCAGGATGTGGTATATATGTAGCCAATAAAGGCCAGGTAGGACCATCATTACTCAGTGGACCTAACCTAACTTTTGCTACTGTGTGTGGGAGGGCACCATCAAGCCAATTATGGTGTTCTTGATAAGATAAAGGTATCTCTAAGTATGCATAAGCCCTGTATTGTCCAGGGACATTCGCAACAGTGTATTCGTGAAAAGTGTTCGTACCCCCATCAACTGCTGGAAATACGACCCAAGAATAAAAAAGTTCTGTTCTATAGGCTGCATGGGCGTCCACCACAAAAGTGACCGGACCCCCCTGGACCGTCAGTCCATGTGCTATCAGATGTCCTGTGAGCGGGTGTCGCATATTATGCCCTACTTGCACCACTACCGGATTCGCCATCTAGAGAAAAACAGCACCTGGGTAGAGAAGGCACACCAATAACGGGGTTTTTCCTTTCAAAGTTCAAGCTTGAACAACCAACCACTAAATAATAGGATGTACCTATCCCGTGGTGGCGGAAACCCTCAGCCCCACGGACGTCTCCGCTTACGGAACCGAGGAGTCAAAATATATATGAGACCGAGAGAGTCAGTCGGACCTAAATCTTAGAGCCAGACCAATCGTTGGAGGTGCCATGTCGCGTGGGCTCTCATTATCCTAAATGAGACTACTGGATTTCTAGGCAGCAGGATCGATAACGGTGTGGGGGACTGAGTCTGACCCACGTGTAAGGAACTCTGTCACCCTAAATCCGGGTTTTGCTCCGGCTAACTAGCAGTGCCTCATTTCTCCCACGGGGAAGAAATGATTGGGCAGCCGAGCGCATGACATCTTTGGAACTTCTCAGGGAAGTCGTGGTCACTCAGATCCAAACCAACTCTCTCATTTACAGTATGATCTCATATACAAATGACAAAGACAGTATAGGTTTCATATAATGTTTTAATAAAACAACTGTATTTTAGATAATAAGGCGTGAGCTGCAATAACCAGAACCATACAACACAGTAGGATTGAAATAGTCACCAGGAGAGTAAAACATAAGAACTAAGCTATCATTGTGTCTATTAGTTTCTACTCTCCCTCTGCTTGATCTATTCCGAGCACAGCATGTTAAGCTTCTAACTTGCCTTTCTGAATCACCGGGGAGACATCAGCCCTCATACCTGAGCAAAGGCCTGTGATCTTGGTTCAGCATCTGCAACGAGGCAGTCAGCGTCTAGTTGTGGTTCCCTGGTTGGAATCTCCCTCTTCCGTGTATTGGGACAAGGAAGTGATTTTATAACTAACATGTCAGCGTGATCACAAAATGTCCCTACGCAGGAATGCCAAGTCTAAGGGCCAGATGTAGCAAAAATAAAAATTGCGACTCGCATTTTGCGAGTTGATGCGACTCGCAAAATGCGAGTCGCAAATTGGAATGCCAGAAAAAAAAGCGATCCGATTTTGCGACTCGCAGCCGGACTCGCAACGCTGTGTGCGAGTCCGCAGTTTGCGAGGTCGCTGTTTGCGAGTGTGCAAAAACGAACTCGCAATTAGCGAGTGGGTGTCGCAAATTGCGAATACCTTCAAAATTGCTTGCAGATGCAGCAGAACACTCCAGAAAGCATACCAGAACACTCTGGAAACACTTCCTGGCACATGATGATGGCATCACAGCCAGGAAGTTAACAAATACACCTGGGAGGAGGGCTCAACAGTGAGCAGTGTCTCTGCCACTCACAGTAGGGTGCTGAGGAGTGGTAGGCACAGCACCATGGACGCAGCAGGGACCAGCCAGGCTGGCAGGAGGGGCAGGAGATCATAGATAACAGCCAGGACAGATTCATGTGGCACATGGCGTTAATGTGCCACATGACTGGTTGGCATTTTCCTGCCCATGGACAATTTCAACTTGTATATAGTTTCTTCATGACATTAATAAAACAGTTATTTTTGTTCCACTTAACAAATGGTTAATAGGTGAGTATGGTGGGAGTTGACACGTACCTTCCAAAATATTGCGTTGCAATGTGGTCCCGTCTCAGTCTGCCTTGATTAGCTAGACTCCTATCCCCATGATGGCGATGTGGTTGTTCTTGCTCTTCATCATCAGGATCTGGGTCTGCAGGGGTGAGAGGTAGCCCACATTGGGTGGCTATGTTGTGGAGGATGGCGCATGCGACCACAATTTTGAAAGCGGTAATGGGGGTGTATTGGAGGGCGCCTCCACTGCGGTGGAGGCATCTGAATCTTGCCTTCAGCAGTCCGAAGGTGCGCTCGATCAGGTTCCTGGTCCTCTTATGCGCACTGTTGTATTGCCTCTCAGATTCAGTTCTGGGTGTTAAAAACGGAGTCATGATCCAAGGCCTGAGAGCATATGCACTGTCACCTGTTGGGCACAAAAGTACACGGTCAGGAAGTCCAGATTGTCGTGCACAGTGACCTGTGTGTATGTCTGTAAGTGTCTGTGGTTCTACCTAGGAGGTAACCGTCTCCAAATTCCCCACGTTCCAGGCGTTGATGTATCCCACTATGCCTAAAAATGTATGAGTCATGGGTACTGCCAGGAAACTTAGCTATGATGTCCGTGATGACATAATGGGCATCACAAACAACCTGTATGTTGAGTGAGTGGGTACACTTCCTGTTGCGGAAAATGTGTTCCAGATTAGCAGGGGGGCATATTTGAATGTGTGTCCCATCTACACACCCTATGACATGAGGAAAGTGGACAATGCGGTAAAAGTCCAGCTTGGTGCTGTTAATTTCTGCCTCATTCCTTGGTAAGTATATGAAGTGAGACATGTGCGTGACTAAGGCATCTAGGAATGCCCTGAGGAACCTTGACACTGCACTTTGGGATACCCCACCTGCCACGGCAATGACCCCCTGATAGCTCCCTGAGGCCAAGAGGTGCAGTGCGCATAGCACTTGCACATGCGTAGGGATGGCGCAGCCACGCAGAGTCTTGTGTTCTAGCTGTGGTTTCAGTAAATCTATTAATTCTAGAATGGCTGCGCTGCTAAGGCGGTATTTGTCATAGATCTCCTCTTCAGTTTGCTGAAAAAGAGTCTGCCTGGTTCTATATATCTTCTCCTGTCTGTGGCCCCTCCTCCTCCTCTGCTGGGCTGCGCAGACTCTCCTCCTCACTGCTATCAGGTATATCTCCGCCATCTTGAGTAACCCAGATGCCTTCTGGGTCCCCTTTTATACTTTGGTAATGGTTACCACCTGCTCTGAGTTAGTGGTAAATGGGACATGCAAACTGGGCTTTTTGCGACTAGTCGCAGTTTGCGAGTTGCTATTGCATAAGGTTTGCGACTCGCAAATTGCGACTTGCAATTTGCGGGTCGCAAAATGGGGTCGCAACGGATGCGACTGGCAAACGGGTCCCATTGCTTTTTGCGAGTCGGAAATGGGCTTTTTGCATCCCATTTCCGATTTTGCACTGTCGCAAATTGCGAATCGGCCCATTTGCGAGTCGCAAACGTTTGCTACATCTGGCCCTAAACTCCTACCACGTCTATCGGCAATGTACCAGACTGTATCCTTGACTGAAGCACAGAGTGAATGTGTTATGGAGAACTCCAGTGCTGAAGTAGGCTGAACAGTGTGATATGAATAAAAAACAAAACCGTAGAACTGGCTATTTGAAAAATAACAGTACGAAGCCTAATAAAAAGCATTTAGAGCAAAGTGCACAGAGGCTTTAAGCTGCCAGCAAATGAATAAAATACATCCAGGGCAAAGTGCACAAAGGCCTAAAGCCTGAAGCTAACGCGCAAAGGATACATAAAACTAACCACACTACATAATCATCATATGCACTGGCACAATCTCAGTTGTTCAGTCGCATTGCAAAATCCTGAAATCCCAAACATTTACAGCAACTTTGAACACCAACCTAACTCCTGCAAACTCATTGCTAACCTACCACCACTAACCAAGACGGCCACTTGACTGAATGGACTATCCTCACCAGAAACGACACAGCGGCAATTATACGGACCAGCCACTCAGAAACCCCAATAGGCCCATGCCCTCACCAACTCTACAACCTGGGAATATCACCAAAAAGCACCACCCTGACCCACATCATTAATACCGCCATCACTTTCCCCACTTTCTAGGATGAATGGAAACATGCAGAAATCCACACCCTCCTCAAGATGCCCACGGTGACCTGAATAAATTGAGCAACTTCTGACCCATATCCCTGCTCCCCTATCCTACTTAAGTGATTGAGAAGGCCTTTAACAAGCAACTCACAACCCACCTTCAACTTTGCCATTTTCTCGACTGAACATAATCAGCTTTCAGAAAGAATTACAGCACAGATATCAGACTTGTTGTGGCCATTGACAACATTCAAAACATCCTGGACTGAGGAGAAACAGAGGCTTCCTGCTCGACCTCTCCACGGCCTTTGATACAGTCTCCCAACACACCCTCATCAGAAGACTCCAGAGATTGGCCTGCTAGGATCCACCTTCAGACAGATCTGTTCTTTCCTCACTGGAAGACCCCAAAAGGTCAGGTTGCCACCTTTCACATCAGAGAGCAAGAAACTGATATAGAGTGCCCCTAAGGGCTCGCCCCTCTGGCCCATTCTTTTCAACATATACATAACACCACTCTCCAACATTATCAGATCACATGACATCAATGTTATCTCCTAATCTGATGATACCCAAATCATCCTTTCCCTGATGGACAAGACAAACACCACCAGAACTAGCATCACTAGCTGCATGACCATTGTAGCAGACTGGAAGCGAAACAACAGCTTGAAGCTCAATGCCAACAAAACAAGAGTACTGGTCTTTGACAACAAGCCCGCCTCATGGAAATCCAACTAGTGCATATCAGAGCTAGGGCCAACACCCACACCAACAGGTCATGCAAGAAATCTAGGGATCATCTTAGATGGCATGCTAAACATGATGTCTCAAATCAACGCAGTGTGCACCACCTGCTTCCACCCTACACATGCTGCAATAGATCTTCAAATGGTTGACTCAGAACACCAGACAGACTGTCACAGAAGCAGTTATCACCAGCAGGCTGGAATTTTAGCAACACTCTCTATGCCAAAATATTTAACTCCTACACAGACTCCAGACTGTCCCGAAAGCAGCTGCAAGACTCATACATCCCCCGCTGCACCCACATCACATTGCACCTCATGAAGCTACACTGGCTCACCATTCACAACTGTAGCCAATTCAAACTTCTCACACACAACTACAAAGCCCTACACAAGACAGAACCAGAATATCTGAACAGCCACACACACTTTCACCAACCCAAAAGACACATACGCTCGGCCTCACTGTCACTCGCACACACACTCCGCAGCCACAAAAAAACTGGAAGTCGCTAACCCTCCTACATCACACCAAATACATGGAACAACCTCTTTCCACTCATCAGAGCTTCCTGCCCCCTTTACTGAGCTCCGCAAGAAGCGGAAGACCTGGCTCTTCATATAAGCATCTTGGGACCACACTATTGCGCTATACAAACCAACATAACATAAAATAACATAAACTTCCTCAAAGGCTCAAAACCCCTGGCATACTGTTTAAATGGCAAATTAGTCTCAAATTAGTCTCCTAAGCCCTGACATGCTCCCAAGGAGCCATCATTTACTCATGCACAACCCTTAATCATTGGCTTGCACCATGCTCTGCCATTGTATGATTTAAAAAGCCACCAAGCTCACATAATGCACCAAAATTCTGACCTGCAACGATTAGAAACTACTCCACCATCGAAACCTTAAGCAGGTTAACACAATTCATCTCAAAGAACAATGGGACTAAGCAAACAGACATCAGAACCAGTAAATAATATTTATATCAATCTGTGTCATAAATTAAATGATGTCTTAACCCCTTTGGTGTTGGCATCGGCCACTGGCCTGTTTCCTGGCCCTCAATCGCAGCTGTTCCAGGAACCACCACTAGACACCAGGGATTTCACTTCGGGGGGGTCGGCCCCATCAGAAAACGGGCTGCCCCCCGGGGCCACATGTTTTTATTTGAAGGTAGGTGCCCCCTGGGGGGGGCACGATCGTGCTCGATCACGCCACCCCCTGGGGCTGATAAAAAAAAAAGAAAGAAATTGACAGGGGTTCGCCCGTGGGCAAGCCGGCGCCCTGTGGGGGCAAAAAATATAGGCCCTTATTAGAACCCTGGTGGTTGGTGGTAAAGCGGCGGTAAAACCACCAACAGGCCGGCAGAAAAAAAATGGAATCATCACCAACAGAGACAGCCACTTTAACACTCCGACCGCCATGGCGGTACAAACAAACAGCATGGCGGTCACCGGCAACAGACAGGCAGAAGACAATGTACCAACCACACTATTATGACAGGCCAATCCGCCACCTTTTCCGGGGCGGATTCAACGCGAACAAAAACACGGCGGAAACAGGACTTGGAAGGGAAAGCACTCACCTCTACACACCCCACGAGGAACCCGGACGCCATGGAGCATGAACTCCAAATACTCCCTGCGATAGTCTTCCTGCTCCTCTAACAGGAGCACAACCGACAGCGGCGACGACCACGGTGAGTACTGTCCCTACAACACACAGGAGGGGGGAGGGAAAAGAGAGTAACACACACACGCAACACGCACCACCCCCATCTCCACCCTCACCCACAACAACACACACACCAATACATGCTGAAACATTACATTTACACCCCCCACACCCCCTGGAAGAACGCAATGACAAAAGGAAATTATTTGAACGATTGCAATCATGTAAAATCCATTAGTCAAAACTTTGTATACACTAAAAACAAATATGTACACCAAGAATTCAAGTCCAGGTACTGCACCTATGTAGTCCGTGGACCACTGGGCCCAAAATGCATGGGGGAGGACCACACTCGATACCCTATCGAAACGGAGAGAACACTGCAGGGGCATCAGATCGAAATAAAACAGGCACCTCAGGGGGAAGGGAAGGGGGAGCACCTCAGCCGGATAAGTGCACGACAACAGCACCACGAGGGGGCTCCATGCCCATTGACGTATCCAGGGGAGTGCAAAGCCCCAGTCTCTCAAGTTTCTCCAGTGGGTGGTTTGCCCACTGCTTTATCCTGGGAAGTGCAAAGCCACAGTCTCTCATGTCTCTCCAGTGGGTGGGTTGCCCACTGCTTTATCCTGGGGAGTGCAAAGCCACAGTCTCTCAAGTCTCTTCAGTGGGTGGGTTGCCCACTGCTTTATCCTGGGGAGTGCAAAGCCACAGTCTCTCAAGTCTCTCCAGTGGGTGGGTTGCCCACTGCTTTATCCCAGGGAATGCAAAGCCACAGTCTCTCAAGTCTCTCCAGTGGGTGGTTTTCCCACTGCTTTATCCTGGGGAGTGCAAAGCCACTGTCTCTCAGGTGGATGCCTTTCTCCACTGGTTCTGAAGGGGGCTTGGTGCCCAGAGTGCTTCATCCTGCCAAGGACTGAGGTAGTGGATGTGATTCCCCACTGGTTCTGGAGGGGGCATTGTGCCCAGAGTGCTTCATCCTGCCAAGGACTGAGGTAGTGGATGTGAATCTCCACTGGCTCTGGAGGGGGCTTGGTGCCCAGAGTGCTATATCCTGCCATGGACTGAGGTAGTGGATGTGATTCTCCACTGGTTCTGGAGGGGGCCTTGTGCCCAGAGTGCTTCATCCTGCCAAAGACTGAGGTAGTGGATGTGATTCTCCACTGGTTCTGGAGGGGGCCTTGTGCCCAGAGTGCTTCATCCTGCCAAGGACTGAGGTAGTGGATGTGATTCTCCACTGGTTCTGAAGGACGCCTTGTGCCCAGAGTGCTTCATCCTGCCAAGGACTGAGGTAGTGGATGTGATTCTCCACTGGTTCTGGAGGGGGCCTTGTGTCCAGAGTGCTTCATCCTGCCAAGGACTGAGGTAGTGGATGTGACACTCCACTGATGGTGTGGCAACATCGAAGCTGCCTAGGCCCCTGGAACTGACCACCAGCCTCGTACGAATTACCACTGGGGATGGCAGCCATGTCTGCAGTGGTGCCACTGGCTCAGGATGTCGTGTGGCCGCTGGTGGTGCTTGCGGCGAGGTCAGTAGCAGTGGTGCTTGCGGCGGCCATTAGGGCGGCGGTGCTTGCGGCGGTCATTGGGCCGGCAGTGCTGGTGGCGGCCTCACTGACTGCTGTGCAGGTGGCTGGCTCACTGACTGCTGTGGTGGTGGCTGGCTTACTGACTGCAGTGCTGGTGGCTGGCTCACTGACTGCGGTGCTGGCGGCGGTGTCAGCAGCAGCGGTGCTGGCGGCAGGCTCACAGACTGCGGTGCTGGTGGCGGTGTGAGTAGTGGTGGTGCTGGTGGCGGGCTCACAGACAGCGGTGCTGGCGGCGGTGTGAGTAGCGGCGGTGTGGGTAGCGGGCTCACTGACCACGGTGCTGCTAAAGGACACAGGGCCTCATGCTGACTTTGGCGGGCGGCGAAGGCCGCCCGCCAAAGTACCGCCGTCAGAATACCGCTGCGCGGTCAAAAGACCGCCGCGGTAATTCTGAGTTTCCCGCTGGGCTGGCGGGCCACCGCCAGAAGGCCGCCCGCCAGCCCAGCGGGAAACCCCCTTCCACGAGGATGCCGGCTCCGAATGGAGCCGGCGGAGTGGAAAGGGTGCGCGCAATTTTCAGTGTCTTCTGTGCAGACACTGAAAATCTTGGTGGGGCCCTGTTAGGGGGCCCCTGCAGTGCCCATGCCATTGGCATGGGCACTGCAGGGGCCCCCAAGGGCCACACGACACCCGTTACCGCCAACCAGGTTCTGGCGGTCAAAACCGCCAGAACCAGGCTGGCGGTAAGGGGGTCGGAATCCCCATGGCGGCGCTGCCTGCAGCGCCGCCATGGAGGATTCCTCAGGCCAGGGGAAAACCGTCGGGAAACCGCCGGTTTCCCTTTTCTGACCGCGGCTTTACCACCGTGGTCAGAATTGGCCTGGATGCACCGCCAGCCTGTTGGCGGTGCATCCGCGGTCCCCGGCCCTGGCGGTCCATGACCGCCAGGGTCGTAATGACCCCCACAGTGTCTGGGGTGCTGGCGGCGGTGTCCGTGGTGGCGGTGCATGTGGCGGTGGTGGTCTTGTCCACCGTCCAGGTTGGCGGCGACCTTGACTTGACTTGCCTTTCTTTTTCAGGCCCTTCCCCACCTTGGATGGTGGCGCAACTGTCTTGCCACTCCCAACTATTGTCTTGGCTGAGCCCTTGGTGGCAGGTGTTTTGGCCTTCTCCCTCCGGGATGTGGGCAACTTCTTCTGTTTTGGAGGTGGGGGAATGTCCTTGGGACACTGGCAGCCCTGTTGCTTGGCGCACTCCAGAATCCGGATATTGCTCGCACCACTGTGCCCGGTGATGTGGTGGCTGAGGTGCTGGGTTGGGACCTGGAAATGCGGGCCCTAGGGGACGGACGGGGGGGGAGGTGTAGGGAAGAGGCCAACATTTGAGAGGAAAAGCTTTTTTGACACACTGGGATGGGTAGATGGAGGGGGTTTGGGAGTGGAGGAAGAGGTAGTGATTGTAGGAGGTGTTCGTTTGCTGACTTTGGGTGAAGTTGCATGGGCTGGAGGCTGTCGTGAGGTGGATGGCTGTTGGGTGGGTGTGACTGCGTTTGTGTAGTTTGGGAGGAGGGCTTACAGACATACTGGGAGAGGACACAGGGGATGTGTGAATGGTAGTTGGGGTGGTGAGTGCACGTGAGCGGTGTGTGGTAATGGGCGTGCTGGTGATGGAGGTAATGGCTGAAGATGTAGTGCATGCAGGTGTGAGTGGAGACGTGACTGGGAGGGAGGAGGGAGACGTGGAGGAGGGGGACACAATGGAGGCAGTGGATGTTGGTATGTGTGCATGGGTATGATGCTTGTGTGAGTGCTTGTGGAATGTGTGGTGCTTATGTTTGCCAGAGCCACCCTTGTGTGTTGAGGTGTGTGCATGCTGGTCTGATGGTGTGCTTGGGATAGGCTGAGGTACTGGGGATTGGGTCTGGGTGGAGGAAGTTGGGGGGGGGGCTGGACACAGGGACAATGGCTGCCATCAGTTCAGAGGCCAGAGCCTGAAATGCTTGCTGTTGGGCTGCCTGGCCAGAATTAATTCCCTCCAGGTATGCATTTGTCTGTTGCAACTGCCTCTCTACACCCTGGATGGCATTCAGAATGGTAGAATGCCAAACAGTGAGGGATCTGAGGAGGTCAATGGCCTCCTCTCTGAGGGCAGCAGGGCTGACTGCAGCAGGGCCTGAGGTGCCTGGGGCGAAGGAGATGCCCACCCTCCTGGGTGAGTGGCCATGGGACACACGCTGAGGGGGCTGCTGGGAGGGAGGTGCTGGTGGGGGGTAGCGGCTGTACCTGTAGATGCGGTGGGCACAGAGGGGCCAGCCACCACAAGGGAGCTCCCATCAGAGGAAGAGTCAGTGTCGCTGGTCTCAGCTCCTATCCCCGCCATGGAGCTCCTCTCGCCCTCCGTCCCACTGGTGAATTCAGACTCCATTGTCTGGGCCTCAAGGGCCATGTGGGATGCAGCTCCCTCCTGCTCCGGTGGCACAACTCCTCCGCCTGATGATGCTAACGGACACAAGAACAGGGAGACCACAAAAAGGGGGGGGTGGAAGAAAGACATGTTCAGTGCATACAATACCTCTACCGTCAGCGGACACTACAGACACAGCAGCCCTCTGCACTACGCCATGCACTTAGAGTTCCCTAATTATTCACAGGGACATGGGGTACGTGGCCTATGCCCGATTGCTGCACACATGGAAGTCACAGGAGCATGACTAGGTGTTGAAGGCCCTTACCACTGGTGGGGATGGGGTGCTACTTAGCCTGCCTCACAAAGGGTCCTTGCCTACAAAGCTCGCCCTAGCCTAGGGGAACCCACTGCCCACCTCCCCCACCTAGACACCTTCAATGCTGAATGAGAGTGTACCCACCCCATAGTGGCTGCTGTGATGCCCTCAATCGCCGATCCAACTCTCTATATGCCACCGTCAGGATCTGGAACATCAGGGGGGGTCATGGTGCGACAGGTACCCCTCCCACTTCTTGCTCCAGCGACAAAGGTCCTCCCATCTTTTACGGCAGTGGGTGCTCCGTCTGTGGTGGACCCCCAGGGTCCGGACGTCCTTGGCGATGGCACGTCAAGTAGTCTTCTTCTGGTGGGCGCTAACCTAGAGGAATAGCACAGGGGAAAATGTAAAACTTTTACCATCTGGACCGTCACAGTCATTGTCCCACATTCCCACCCTTGCCCTGATGCACATACACTCACTGTCCGATCATTCAGGCCTCATCTCCCCCCCATATCTTCCATCCACACCACTCCACACAGGCATTGCCCATACAGTATGGTCACAGTGTACTCACCTGTTTGTCTGGAGGACTGTAGAGTAGCGTGTACTGCTGGAGAACCCCATCCACTAGTTCATCCAACTCCTCCAATGTGAAGGCAGTGGTCCTTTCCCCAGACACATGAGCCATCGTCGCTTCCAGACTGAGGTCACAGCAGCACTTGCAGTGTAGGTCCTCTCCTGTTGAAGATTAGGTATCAAGTGAGTGAACAGAGAGAAAATGTCAGTCACGTCCGCGGCAGTGAGTACCGTCACTGCCAGCATACATCGTCATTGGTTACTGGAACCCATAGGGCCCAATGTTAACCAATGCAGGATTGCGCCGCGGTTTTCGACCGCCTACCGTGACGGTTTACAAAGCCAGCGCAGTTACCTCATATCCCCTTGTCCCACATTACAGGTCAGGCGGCCGCCATTTCAGGGGGCCACATGGCATACATTTTTAATGCGTCACACATATATACGCCTTGCATGTACACAGAGACAGGCACATAGCGTATTGACAAATGTGTGAAATAAAATTATTTTTTTACTACCTCAGTGTTGGCTGACTCTGTGCTCGCTGTTCTCATCCAAAGGGCCCATCCGCTGGGGCAGGTGAGGAGATGGTGGCATCCTCCGGTGTACAGACCACTGGTGGATCTGTTGACAATGGAAGAGAGATATGTAATAGTCACCTACAGACTTGATCGTGCCGTAATCCAGGAACCGTGTGCCCAGTTGGAGCCAGACCTGATGTCAGCTATCCACCATCCCACAGGAATCCCCCCTCTAGTGCAGGTCCTGTCAGTACTCCATTTCCTGGAAAGCGGGTCTTTTCAAACAACAGTGGCCATAGCATCAGGGATGTCCCAGCCTATGTTCTCCAACGTGTTGTCCAGAGTGTCATTTGCCCTGCTGAAACACATGCGCAGCTACATCGTGGTCCCTCAGGTGGAGGATTTGCCTACAGTGAAAGGTGACTTCTATGCACTGCGACATATCCCCAACATCATAGGTGCCATTGATGGGACACATTTGGCCTTGGTCCCCCCCGCAGGAGTGAACAGGAGTACACAAACCGGAAGAGCTACCATTCAATAAATGTGCAGATGGTTTGTTTGGCCGACCAGTACATCTCCCATGTGAACGCCAAGTTTCCTGGCTCAGTGCATGACGCTTACATTCTGAGGAATAGCAGCATCCCTTACGTCATGGGGCAAGTCCAGAGGCACTGTGTGTGGCTAATAGGTGAGGACAAGGACCCTATACCCTGTGAATAGTTGTCCGGGTCTGGGGTTGTCCCTAAGGGTTAGTGTGTGTCTAACAGATTTCCCTCGACATTTGCCGGTGACTCTGGTTACCCCAACCTGTCATGGCTACTGACCCCAGTGAGAAATCCCAGGACAAGGGCAGAGGAACGCTACAATGAGGCACATGGGCGAACTAGGAGAGTGATAGAAAGGTCCTTCGGCCTCCTGAAGGCCAGATTCAGGTGCCTCCATATGACAGGTGGTTCCCTATACTACTTACCAAAGAAGGTGTGCCAGACCATCGCGGCCTGCTGTGTGCTGCACAACTTGGCTTTGCGACAACAGGTGCCTTTCTTACAGGAGGGTGGTCCAGAAGGAGGTCTTGTGGCAGGTGTTGAGCCTGTGGACAGTGAAGAAGAGGAGGCAGAAGAAGAGGACATAGACAACAGAAACAACGTGATCCAGCAATACTTCCAGTGAGACACAGGTAAGAAGACATCACTGCCTCCTACATCTGATAAAATTGTTAGACCTGTCATCTGTCTGTCACTTTCACCCATTGTATGGACCCTGAATTGTCACTTTGCCTTTCCATTTCACAGATGTGGCTCCCACTGTGTGACCTCTGCTATTGTACCTCATGGACTAGAGCTGTGTGACATAGGTATGTTGACAATAGAATGGACATTGCTATTTTCCTCAGTTATTGCAAATACACATTTGTGAAAGCACATACTGACTCCAGATTGTTTTGTGATTCAAGGATGTTTATTTAAGTGCAAAATAGTGGAGGGGGTTGTAAAATGGTCAGGGGTGATGGTGGAGGAATGTCCATGGCAGAGTCCAGTTATTAGTCTCACAGTTACATTGTCCAAAGGGGCATAGGAAGTGGAGCTAGAGCAGTTTAAGGATGGACAGGGTGACAAAGTGGGACGGAAGGATGACATTCAGAGTGGTCTCATTTCTTGGTGGGGGTCTTGGCATTGTTCTCTGCCTTTGTCCTGGATCTCAGGGACCACTTGCGGGGTCGTTCTCCATCTGCAGGGGGTGGGATGCTGGTGTTGTGGTCCTGTGGCGGTGCCTCCTGTCCACTAGCACCGGCAGAGGTGGTGGGCAGTTCATTGTGCAGGCTAGTGTCAGGGGCCCCTTGTTGTGCCACAGTGTCCCTCCTGGTGTTCACAAGGTCCTTCAGCACCCCTACAATAGTGCCCAGGGTGGTATTGATGGACTTGATTTCCTCCATGAACCCCAAAAACTGTTCTTCCTGCAGCCGCTGGGTCTCCTGAAACCTGGCCAGTACCGTTGCCATCGTCTCCTGGGAATGATGGTACGCTCCCATGATGTTGGAGAGGGCCTCGTGGAGAGTGGGTTCCCTGGGCCTGTCTTCCCCCTGTCGCACAGCAGACCTCCCAGTTCCCCGGTTTTCCTGGGCCTCTGTCCCCTAAACCGTGCGCCCACTGCCCCCAGGTCCCTGCTGTTCTTGGGTTTGTGGGTTTGCCTGGGTTCCCTGTAGTGGTGGACACACTGCTGCTTGATGTGTCCAGGGGACAGAGGTAATGGCCCGCTGGGTGGGTGCTGTGCTGGTGTTTCCTGAGGGGGGAAGTTCTGTGGTGGCCTGTGACTGTGTCAGGGAAACCGACTGTCCCAAGGTCCCAGATGGGCCAGGCTTGTCATCTAGATCCAGTTGGACAGAGCTGCTGTCATCACTGTGGGCCTCTTCTGTGGGGGGGTGGACATGTCTGGAACCTCCTGCCGGTGACGTTGGGTAGGGGTGTAAACGCATAATTATTGCATCTGTGTGTGCCATGGTGTGCAACGGGTGGGTGACCATGTACCCCAGTGCTTACATTCTTGTGTAGGGCCTTGTGTGATAATTGTTTTGGGGTCTGTGTGGGTATGTGTAGTGGACATGCGTTGGTGATGGGTGTCCATGCTTTGTTGTTGCATGCAGGGCTTGATGTTGGGATGTGTGGTTTGTGATAATAGGACATATGTGAGGAGTTGGAGTGATGGGGGCAAGGGTATGTGTTGGAATGCAGGTAGGGTGGGGGATATGGTAGTTAAAGATTTGACTTACCAGAGTCCATTCCTCCAGTTACTCCTGCGATGCCCTCAGGATGTAGTATAGCCAAGACCTGCTCCTCCCATGTTGTTAGTTGTGGGGGAGGAGGTGGGGGTCCTCCGCCAGTCCTCTGAACTGCAATGTGGTGTCTTGAGACCACGAAACGCACCTTCCCCCGTAGGTCGTTGCACCTCTTCCTAATGTCATCCCGTGTTCTTGGATGCTGTCCCACTGTGTTGACCCTGTCCACGATTCTGCGCCATAGCTCCATCTTCGTAGCTATGGAGGTGTGCTGCACCTGTGATCTGAATAGCTGTGGCTCTACCCGGATGATTTCCTCCACCATGACCCTGAGCTCCTCCTCAGAAAACCTGGGGTGTCTTTGCAGTGCCATGGGGTGGTGTGGGTGATGTGTGAGGTGGTGTGTGTTGTGATGTGTGAGGGGATGTGTTTGTGTGTGTTGTGTGAGGTGCGTGGATGTTGTGTGGGTGATGGTGTTGAGTGCCTGTGGATGCTAGTTTGTTGATGGTGGTGTCTCTTTCTGGCCTTCTTTCAAAATTTTGGTAGTAAGGGTTTGTGGGTGATGTGGGTGTGTTTTTTATATTGTATTGGGTGTGTGGGAGTGGTGTGTGTATGTGTATCAGGTGTGTGTATTTCGAATTGTCCAATGTGGTTGTGTTTTTAAATGTGTGTGTATTTTGAGCGCGGCGGTGTGTACCGCCAATGGTTTACCGCTGTTGAAAGACCGCTGCGTGGATTCGTGGGTCATGATAGTGTGGGCGTATTCCTGTTGGCGTGACGGTGGAGGTTTTGTTATCACTGACCTTTGGTGTGGCAGGCTTGTGTAGGTGCCTGGATTTTGGCGGATTCCGAGCTGTGGGTCGTACTAGCTGTAGCGGAATTCCGCAGCGGTGTGTTGGCAGTCTTCTGCACGGCGGGAAGCGGGATTTACCGCCAATGTTGTAATGAGGGCCATATATTTATATATATATATATATATATATATATATATATATATATATATATATATATATAGTAAACAACAGATGCTCGAAATGAGCTCGTGTGGCCCGAGAGGGGTGGTGCAAAAACCGGCACGAGCAAGCCGGTAATTATAATTACCAAAACAAAACCGAAAAAAGTAGAATTTGCACACTCAGGATTCAGGGCAAGTGAAAGCCATGTTTAATCGAAACACAACGCGTTTCGGCTGACAAAGCAGCCTTGGTCACGTGATATACACCACCAATAAACCATTGCTAAATACTATACAGTTTTGTTTTGGTAAATATATATATATATATATATATATATATATATATGTAGATCTATATATATAGATAAATCAATCCATGTAGATAGATATATCTATCTACATGGATATATCTATGGATAGATCTATATATATAAATAAATATATATATAGCTCTATATATATACATGTATATATATATATATATATATATATATATATATATATATATATAGATCTATCTATAGATCTATCTATAGATATATCCATGTAGATATATATATATATATATTTATATATATATATATATATATATATATATCACTTTTGTCAATGCATGTGTGGTTTCCCTGGGGGCTGCGATCGGCCCCCAGGAAAACAATACCCACATTTAAAAGTGACATATATATATATATATACATATATATATATATATATTTGCCACCAGTTGTCTTGTAGTTGTAGCTTGCGTCTTCAAAGCAATGCACATACTTCAACTGATGCATGTCAACTGTGAATGTATGTCGGAACGACGCCTGCCGGAACAACGAATGCCTGAACAACGAGGTCGGAACAACGACCCCGTTGTTACCACTAATGCCTTTACCACGAATGCCTTAACAACAATGTTTTGTTGTAAAGACATTCCTGGTAAAGGCATTAGTGATAGGTATCCATTGTTCCTGCATGCGTCCCCACTAGCCCCTCACCCCTAAAAATTACCGTGACCCCCACCCCCAAAACCACACCAACCCCCCACCCTTGCCCCTAAAACTACCCCAAACCTCCACCTCCTCCCTAAAATTACTGCGACCCCCAACCTATTCCAAAACCCAAAACAACCCCAACCCCCACTCCATCCCTGAAACCTAAAATACCCCACCCTAAAACTACTCCGAGCCTCCCACCCTACCCCTAAACCTAAACCCCCCAACCCCCACCTGCCCCTAAAACTACCCATCCCTAAAACCTAAAACCCTGACCCCCCCACCCCCGCCCCTAAAACTAAAACCTGCCCCCCATCCCGCCCCCGCCCCAAAACAGCAAATACCCCGACCCCCCCACCCCGGCCCTAAAACTAAAACCCCGACCCCCCCACCCCCACCCTGTCCCTAAAACAGAAAATACCCCGACCACCCAACCCTAAAACTAAAACCCCAGCCCCCACCTCCACCCCTGCCCCTAAAACAGAAAATACCCTACCCCCCACCCCGCCCCTAAAACTAAAACCCCGACCCCTCACCCCGCCCGCCCCTAAAACAGAAAATACCCTGACCTCCCACCCCCACCCCCACCCCTAAAACTGAAAATACCCCGACCCCCCACCCCACCCCTAATACTAAAACCCTGACCTCACCACCCCCACCCCGCCCATAAAACAGAAAATACCCTGACCCCCCACCCCAGCCCTAAAACTAAAACCCCGACCCCCCACCCGCCCCTAAAACAGAAAATACCCCGACCCCCCACCTCCGGCCCTAAAATTAAAACCCCAACCGCCACGCCCCTAAATCAAAAAATACCCTTACCCCCCACTCCGGCCCTAGAACTAAAACCCCGCCCCTTAAACAGAAAATACCCTGACCCCCCCAGCCCGGCCCTAAAACTAAAACCCCGACCCCCCCACCCCGCCCCTAAACCTAAACCCCCACCTGCCCCTAAAACTACCCGACCCCCAACCCACCCCTAAAACCTAAAACCCCAACCTCCCACCCCGCCCCTAAAACTGAAAATACCCCGACCCCCCACCCCACCCCTAATACTAAAACTCTGACACCCCCACCCCGCCCCTAAAACAGAAAATACCCTGACCCCCCACCCCAGCCCTAAAACTAAAACCCCGACCCCCCGCCCCGCCCCTAAAACAGAAAATACCCCCGGCCCTAAAACTAAAACCCCAACCGCCACGCCCCTAAATCAGAAAATACCCTGACCCCCGGCCCTAGAACTAAAACCCCGCCCCTTAAACAGAAAATACCCCGACCCCCCCAGCCCGGCCCTAAATCTAAACCCCCGATCCCCCCACCCCCGCCCCTAAAACTAAAACCTGACCCCCCACCCCGGCCCCGTCCCTAAAACAGAAAATACCCCGACCCCCCACCCCCGGCCCTAAAACTAAAACCCGACCCACCCACCCCCACCCCGTCCCTAAAACAGAAAATACCCCGACCCCCCAACCCTAAAATTAAAGCCCGACCCCCCACCCCTAAAACAGAAAATACGCTGACGCCCCAACCCAGCCCTAAAACTAAAACCCCAACCCCCCACCCCACCTCTAAAACAGAAAATACCCGATCCCCCACCCCTGGCCCTAAAACTAAAACCCCGACTGCCGCGCCCCTAAAACAGAAAATACCCTGATCCCACGCCCCCGGCCCTAGAAGTAAAACCCCGACCCCCAGCCCCTAAAACAGAAAATACCCAGACCCCCCATCCCGGCCCTAAAACTAAAACCCCGACCACCCACCCCCCACCCCTAAAAGGGAAAATACCCCTACCCCCCACCCCCGGCCCTAAAACTAAAACCCAGACCCCCCACCCCCACCCCTAAAACAGAGAATACCCCGACCCCCACCCCGCCCCTAAAACTAAAACCCGACCAACCACCCCGCCCCACCCCTAAAACTGAAAATACCTCAACCCCTGCCCCGCCCCTAAAACTAAAACCCGACACCCCAACCCCGCCCCCAAAACAGAAAATACCCAACCCCGCCCCTGAAACTAAAACCCGACCCCGCCCCTAAAACAGAAAAAAACCCGACTCCCCACCCCGCCCCTAAAACTGAAAATACCCAGACCCCCCACCCCGGCCCTAAAACTAAAACCCCGACCCCCCACCCTGCCCCTAAACCAGAAAATACCCTGACCCCCACCCCTAAAACTAAAACCCCAACTCCCCACCCCCACCCCCAAAACAGAAAATACCTGACCCCTTACCCCCGCCCCTAAAACTAAAACCCCGACCCCCCACCCCGCCCCTAAACCTAAACCCCCCCAACCCCCACCTGCCCCTAAAACTACCCAACCCCCCAACCCACCCCTAACACTAAAACCCCAACCCCCCCCACCCTCGCCCCTAAAACTAAAACCTGACCCCCCACCCCGCCCCCCGCCCCTAAAACAGAAAATACCCGACCCCCCACCCCCGGCCCTAAAACTAAAACCCAACCCCCCCACACTCACCCCGTCCCTAAAACAGAAAATACCCCGACCTCCCAACCCTAAAATTAAAGCCTGACCCCCCCACCCCTAAAACAGAAAATACGCTGAAGCCCCACCCCAGCCCTAAAACTAAAACCCCGACTGCCGCGCCCCTAAAACAGAAAATACCCTGATCCCACGCCCCCGGCCCTAGAAGTAAAACTCCGACCCCCAGCCCCTAAAACAGAAAATACCCAGACCCCCCATCCCGGCCATAAAACTAAAACCCCAATCCCCCACCCCTAAAAGAGAAAATACCCCTACCCCCCACCCCCGGCCCTAAAACTAAAACCCCGACCCCCCACCCCTAAAACAGAGAATACCCCGACCCCCACCCCCGCCCCTAAAACTAAAACCCGACCCCCCACCCCGCCCCACCCCTAAAACTGAAAATACCTCAACCCCTGCCCCGCCCCTAAAACTAAAACCCGACACCCCAACCCCGCACCCAAAACAGAAAATACCCAACCCCCGCCCCTGAAACTAAAACCCCGACCCCGCCCCTAAAACAGAAAAAACCCTGACTCCCCACCCGCCCCTAAAACTGAAAATACCCAGACCCCCCACCCCGGCCCTAAAACTAAAACCCTGACCCCCCACCCTGCCCCTAAACCAGAAAATACCCTGACCCCCACCCCTAAAACTAAAACCCCAACCCCCCACCCCCAAAACAGAAAATACCCAACCCCTTACCCCGCCCCTAAAACTAAAACCCCGACCCCGCCCCTAAAACAGAAAAAACCCTGACTCCCCACCCGCCCCTAAAACTGAAAATACCCAGACCCCCCACCCCGGCCCTAAAACTAAAACCCTGACCCCCCACCCTGCCCCTAAACCAGAAAATACCCTGACCCCCACCCCTAAAACTAAAACCCCAACCCCCCACCCCCAAAACAGAAAATACCCGACCCCTTACCCCGCCCCTGAAACTAACACCCCGACCCCGCCCCTAAAACAGAAAAAACCCTGACTCCCCACCCGCCCCTAAAACTGAAAATACCCAGACCCCCCACCCCGGCCCTAAAACTAAAACCCTGACCCCCCACCCTGCCCCTAAACCAGAAAATACCCTGACCCCCACCCCTAAAACTAAAACCCCAACCCCCCACCCCCACCCCCAAAACAGAAAATACCCGACCCCTTACCCCACCCCTAAAACAAAAAATACCCCAACCCCCCACCCCGCCCCCAAACTAAAACCCTAATCCCCCCTCCCCCGCCGCTGCCCCTAAAACTGAAAATACCCCGACTCCCACCCCTAAAACTAAAACCCAACACCCACCCCCTCCCCCGCCCCTAAAACAGAAAATACCCCTGCCCCACTCCCCGGCCCTAAAACTAAAACACCGACCCCCCCACCCTGCCCGCACCTAAAACAGAAAATACCCCAACCCCCCATCCCCAGCCCTAAAACTAAAACCCCAACCCCCACCCGCCCCACTTACCTGAGTCGTCACCTCGTTGCGTCGTCCTCTGCAGACGACTCCCTTGTGTGTGCCTTAACCACGCATCTGCATTGTTCAGCACATGTGTGGTTAAGGCACAAAACAACGTAGTCGTGGTTAAGGAAAGCATTGTTCAGCTTTCGTTAACCAGGACTTCGTTGTTCCGGAGTTGGCCTTAAGGGCGTTTCCCGTCAACTGTAGCTTTAGGTAGCAATAAAAAAGTCAAGTAAGTTGTGTGATTATGTTTGTGCTACAAAAGAATCAGACTTTTGTCTAGTGGCAGCTTTAGTGCCATAAAGAAGCGCAGAAGGTTTATATGCCTACTGCAAAGAGCAAATCTGTATTTTATGTAAATAGCTGAGTAAATTAATAAAGTCAGCCATTACCTGCGATATAATACAAATGAAATGCTTGTGCGGGGTGAGGGTGTCTATGGAGAGATGAAGAGCACTTTTGCTGAATGGTAATGAGGGAATCCGAGGAGGAGGACATGGGAGTGGGAGCACCAATACTGATAGTTGGACTGGGCGCAGGAGGTGCTAAAAACTGTGGCGAATGGTATGTGACAAGGTGCTTTTTGAGTGTCTTGAAAGAACGTGCTGATTGAGGGAAGAAGCGCAGGTAAGGTGGCTTCTACTGTTGCACGTATCACACACAGACACACCAGCAATTTTGTGACTGTCTACATAGGCTAGTGTTTTAGAGCAACAGTTTAGCCAATAGCAGAGATGGCATCTTGATGGATTACTGCTGCTGACGCCGTCACTCGGGTTATAGAGGACAGCTCTGACATAGGATCAGAGACTGAGACAGCAGATATTGAGACAACATCTGAGGGATAGGATAATGGCACAGACTCTGGGAGTGATTTTTCAGTTGGAAGAGTCCCATTGGATAACTCCTCTTCCAGTAAATTGTGAGGGAGGTAATGGGGGCAGTCCTGTTGTCCCTTCGCAAGCACAGTCTCCAACGGGGCAATAGTGGGTTAGCCCAACCCAGAGAGCAGGTGAATGCGGCCGCAAGCACAGAGTGGGTGCTCTCTTGGCAGCTCCCCAATTTAGTTCAGCTCAAAATTCCACTGCCCAAATCGTATTGTGGAAACATCAAAATTATCTATCACAAAACAAACTGGTTTTGTAAGGCAGGCACTTGTGTTTTTAGTCTTGGGTTCGGCGGCCATATAGGGAAACATACTAAACCCAAACATTTCTGGAAACTAGACATCCGGGGGAGTAAACAGAGGTTTGACTTGTGTGGGTTCCCCAAAGTTTTCTTACCCAGAATACCCTGCAAAGCTGAAATGTTGAATAAAAACTCAATTTTTCTTGCATTTCTGTCACACAAACTACAGGAATATGCTGTGATCCATAAAAGTCCTACCACCCAGTGATTCCTCACCCGTCAAGATAAAAACACTACCCCACTTGAGTGCCTATATCTAGTGCCTGTGTCAGGAATGGATCACCCCAGGATCAACAGTTGCCTCATGTAAGGACCAACATTTACCGTTGTGTGATCTATTCCTGTCACGGGCACTAGGCCTACCCACACAAGTGAGGTACCATTTTTATCGGGAGACTTGGGGGAATGCTGTGTGGAAGGGAATCTGTGTTTTTTTCCACATATTTAGGTTAGCAAAGGATTCTGGGTAACAGAACCTGATCAGAGTCCCACAAGTCAGCCCATCCTGGATTCCCCTAGGTGTCTAGTTTTCAAAACTGCGCAGGTTTGGTAAGTTTCCCTAGGTGCCGGCTGAGCTAGAGGCTAAAATCCACAGCTAGGTACTTTGCAAAAAACAGCTCTGTTTTCTTTGTGAAAATGTGATGTGTCCACGTTATGTTTTGGGGCATTTCCTGTTGAGGGCGCTAGGCCTACCCCCACATCTAAGGTACCATTTTTATCAGGAAGTTTGGGGAAACGCTGAGTGGAAGGAAATTTGTGGCTCCTCTCAGATTCCAGAACTTTCTGTCACCGAAATGTGAGGAAAAAGTGTTTTTTTTAGCCACATTTTGCGGTTTGCAAAGGATTCTGGGTAACAGAACCTGGTGAAAGCCCCACAAGTCACCCCATCTTGGATTCCCCTAGGTGACTAGTTGTGACAACTGCACAGGTTTGCTAGGTTTCACTAGGTTCTGGATGAGCTAGAGGCCAAAATCCACAGCCAGGCACTTTGCAAAAAACAGCTCTGTTTACTTTGTGAAAATGTGATGTGTCCACGTTGTGTTTTGGGGCATTTCCTGTCATGGGCGCTAGGCCTACCTCCACAACTGAGGTACCATTTTTATCGGGAGACTTACGGGAACGCTGGGTGGAAGGAAATTTGTGGCTCCTCTCAGGTTCCAGAACTTTCTGTCACCGAAATGTGAGGAAAAAGTGTTTTTTTGGCCACATTTTGAGGTTTGCAAAGGATTTTGGGTAATAGAACCTGGTGAAAGCCCCACAAATCACCCCATCGTGGATTCTCCTAGGTGTCTAGTTTTCAAAACTGCACAGGTTTGCTAGGTTTCCCTAGGTTCCGTATGAGCTAGAGGCCAAAATCCACAGCCAGGCACTTTGCAAAAAACAGCTGTTTTCTTTGTGAAAATTTGATGTGTCCACGTTGTGTTTTGGGGCATTTCCTGTCATGGGTGCTAAGCCTACCTCCGTAAGTGAGGTACCATTTATATCGGGAGACTTACGGGAACGCTGGGTGGAAGGAAATTTGTGGCTCCTCTCAGATTCCAGAACTTTCTGTCACCGAAATGTGAGGAAAAAGTGTTTTTTTTGGCCACATTTTGAGGTTTGCAAAGGATTCAGGGTAACAGAACCTGGTGAAAGCCACACAAGTCACCCCATCTTGGATTCCCCTAGGTGTCTAGTTTTCAAAACTGCACAGGTTTGCTAGGTTTCTCTAGGTGCCGGCTGAGCTAGAGGCCAAAATCCACAGCTAGGCGCTTTGCAAAAAACAGCTCTGTTTTCTTTGTGAAAATGTGATGTGTCCACGTTGTGTTTTGGGGCATTTCCTGTCGCGGGCGCTAGGCCTACCCCCACAACTGGGGTACCATTTTTATCAGGAGACTTGGGGGAATGCTGGGTGGAAGGAAATTTGTGGCTCCTCCTAGATTCCAGAACTATCTGTCACCGAAATGTGAGGAAAAAGTGTTTTTTAGTCGTATTTTGAGGTTTGCAAAGGATTCTGGGTAACAGAACCTGGTGAAAGCCCCAAAAATTCAGCCCATCCTGGATTCCCCTGGGTGTCTAGTTTTAAAAAATGAGAAGGTTTGGTAGGTTTCCCTAGGTGCCGGCTGAGCTAGAGGCCAAAATCTACAGCTAGGCACTTTTGAAAAAACACGTCAGATTTCAATGTAAAAATGTGATGTGTCCATTTGCCTTTCCTGTCGCGAGCATTAGGCCTACCCACACAAGTGAGATACCATTTTTATCGGGAGACTTGGGGAAACACCGAATAGCACAACAGGTATTATTGTCCCTTGTCTTTCTCTACATTTTTCCCTTCCAAATGTAAGACAGTGTGTAAAAAAGAAGTCTATTTGAGAAATGGCCTGTAATTCACATGCTTGTATGGGCACCCCGGGATTCAGAGATGTGCAAATAACCACTGCTTCTCAATACCTTATATAATGCCCATTTTGGAAATACAAAGGTTTTCTTGATACCTATTTTTCACTCTTGATATTTCAGCAAATGAATTGCTGTATACCCGGTATAGAATGAAAACCCATTGCAAGGTGCAGCTTATTTATTGGCTCTGGATACCTAGGGATCTTGATGAACCTACAAGCCCCATATATCCCTGCAACCAGAAGTGTCCAGCACACGTAATGGTATATTGCTTTAAACAATCTGACATTGCAAGCAAAAGTTACAGAGTAAAACATGGAGAAAAATGGCTGTTTTGTTCTGCTCAATTTCAATATTGTTTTCATTTCAGCAGTTATTTTCCATAGGAAAACCTTGTAGGATCTACACAAATGACCCCTTACTGAATTTAGAATGTTGTCTACTTTTCAGAAATGCTTAGCTTTCCGGGATCCAGGAGTGGTTTCACACCCATTCCTGTCACTAACTGGAAGGAGGCTGAAAGCACCAACAATAGAAAAAATGAAGTATGTCCCATTAAAATGCCAAAATTGTGTTGAAAAATTTAGTTTTCTGATTCAAGTCTGCCTGTTCCTGAAAGCTGAAAAGATGGTGATTTTAGCACTGCAAACCCTTTGTTAGTGCAATTTCCAGGGAAAAACCACAAGCCTTCTTTGGCAGCCCTTTTTCCCCATTTTCTTAAAAAAAACAAAATTTTAGCTGTATTTTGGCTAATTTCTTGGTCTCCTTCAGGGGAACCCACAAACTCTGGGTACCTTTAGAATCCCTAGAATGTTGGAAAAAAAGGACACAAATTTGGCCTGGATAGCTTATGTAGACAGAAAGTTATGAAGGCCTAAGCGCAAACTCCCCAAATAGCCAAAAAAAGGGCTCAGCACGGGGGGGGGGGGAGGAGGCCCAGCAGCTAAAAGGTTAATGGAAAGAAAATCTACTGTATCACACTAAAAACAGTTTCCTAAATAATAACTGATCGTCACAGGAGAGTTTAATCTAAACCTTATTTCTGCCTCGACTGAAGATAAAACATTTACAATGCTTAACATACATTTTAGGATCCCTGAAATAATACTGACAGAAGGAGAAAGGATAGGAGGTGACCTCAATATAGCTTTCCACTCCAAATTCTTCAGAGCAGCCTCCCAAATGACCAGTCAGTTAATTCGACCCACTTTACATTTAATAAAGCTAGAATTTTATATTAAATCTGTTAGACCTGAAAGCCTTAGGGTGGTCACCCCTAACTTTTTGCCTGTCTCCCTTCACTTTTTGGACACTGTTTTTGCTGGGTTTTAGACTCTGTGCACTTTACCACTGCTAACCAGTGCTAAAGTGCATATGCTCTCTCCCTTTAAACATGGTAACATTGGATCACACCCAATTGGACTAGTTAATTTACTTATAAGCCCCTAGTACTGTGCACTATATGTGCCCAGGGCCTGTAGATTAAATCCTACTAGTGGGCCTGCAGCACTGGTTGTGCCACCCACTTAAGTAGCTCCTTAACCATTGCAAGGCCTGTGTGTGCAGTTTCACTGCTAATTCGACTTGGCATTTAAAAGTACTTGCCAAGCCCAAAACTCCCCTTTTTCTACATATAAGACACCCCTAAGATATGCCGTAGGTAACCCATAGGGCAGGGTGCTATGTAGGCTAAAGGTAGGACATGTATCTATGTAGTTTACATATCCTGGTAGTGTAAAACTCCCAAATTCATTTTACACTGCTGTGAGGCTAACATTGGGGCTGCCCTCATATATTGTGTGAGTGGTAGCTGCTGATCTGAAAGGAGTAGGAAGGTCATATTTAGTATGGCCAGAATGGTGATATAAAATCCTGCTGACTGGTGAAGTTGGATTTAATATTACTATTTTAGAAATGTCACTTTTAGAAAGTGAGCATTTTTCTGCACTTAAATCTTTCTGTACCTTACAATCCACATCTGGCTGGGTTTAGTTGACAGTTCCTTGTACATTCACCCAGACACATCCCAAACACAGGATACTCAGCCTCACTTGCATACATCTGCATTTTGAGTGGGTCTTCCTGGGCTGGGAGGGTGGAGGGCCTGCTCTCACACAAAGGACTGCCACACCCCCTTCTGGGACCCTGGAACACAGGATTGAACTGAAAAGGGGACCTGGTGCATGTCTAAGCTACTCTTTGAAGTCTCCCCCACTTCAAAGGCACATTTGGGTATATAAACAGGGCCTCTGCCCCTTCCAACTCATACACTTCCTGGAGAAGAAACTTGTAACCAGAACCTGCATCCTGCCAAGAAGAACTGCCTGGCTGCCCAAAGGACTCACCTGACTGCTTTCTGTGAAGGACTGCTGCCTTGCTGTTGCCCTGCTGCCTTGCTGCTCCCTGGCTGTGGTGAAGAAGTGCTCTCCAAGGGCTTGGATAGAGCTTGCCTCCTGTTCCTTGAAGTCTCAGGACATAAAAGACTTCTCTCTTGCAACTGGACTCCTTGTGTTGTGAAAATTCGACGCACAGCTTGCTAAATATACGACACACAGCCTGCCCCGCCGTGAGAAATTCACCGCACGCCGAACCAGAACGACGCAGCTCGACTTCACAAGGAGAAGATCGATGCGGCGCCTGCATTGTGACCAGAACTTTGACGCACTGCCCACCGGATCGACGCACAGCCAAGCTGGGATGACGTGGCCGACTTCCAGAGGGGCAGTGCGGCTGCCGTGCGGAAGAAATTTCCACGCAACACCCACCGGAACGACGCAGTGCTTGTGACTCCGCTCCACAAGCCCAGGATTCCAAGCACAGACCCGGGGCGTATGAAAACCCCGCAATCCAAATAGGACCGAGCACCAGAAATCGACGCACTACCGTCCCTGCATGGAAACTAAACGACACATCACTGCGTGCAGCTTGAGAAATCAACGCACACCCCCTTTGTTTCCAGGCTTCCCCTCCTCTGCAGCCCATTGCAGATATTTTTCACGCGAACCAGGTACTTTGGGCTAAAAATAGACTTTGTTTGCTTTTAAAAGACTTAAGACACTTTATATCACTTTTCAGTGATGTCTCTACGTTTACTTATTGCATCTTTGATCGTTTTGACCTGCAAATATCCAGATACATATTTTATATTTTTCTAAACACTAAGTGGTGTATTTTTGTGGTGCTATATTGTGTTATTGTATGATTCATTGCACAAATACTTTACACATTGCCTTCTAAGTTAAGCTTGACTGCTCAGTGCCAAGCTAGCAGAGGGTGGGCACAGGATAATTTGGATTGTGTGTGACTTACCCAGACTAGAGTGAGGGTCCTTGCTTGGGCAGGGGATAACCTGACTGGCAACCAAAGACCCCATTTCTAACATTGGTGATCATCAGTGAGGATAGGACTTGTATTTGTGTAGTGACATACAGTAGCTAAGTATTTCACTACCTACCCACAGTTGAAGGTCAACTTGATTTTTATGTTTTTCTGCAGTTTCATTTTTGCTGTCAATTTTTTGACCAAAATCCTCACTCAACATGTCTCAGGCTGGGTCTCAGTAGAAGATTTTGACCTAGCCATGTTGGAGACATACACTGTCAAACAGCTGAAAGGGTTCTGCAGGGATATGGGAGTACCCACCCAAGGTGCCTCTGGAAAGGAGGAATTAAAAAAGGTGCTGAGGACCTGGGCAGAAGCCCATTAAGATGGGGATGCTGAGGAGGAGGTGCCAGGAGATGGCCCCCCAAAGGATTTTTTTGCCATCAGTGGATGTTACCACTGCAACTGTGCCCCCTGCCAAACCAGGGAGCAGTGTCTCTGATCAAAGCCTGACCGCAGAGGAAAGGAGAGAGGAGAGAGAGTTTCAGTTGCAAATGGCAAGGCTAAATCTTGAGGCTCAGCAGGAGGAAAGGAGGGCAGAGAGAGAAGTCAAGCAAGATGAGGCTGAAAGAGCAGCCAAACAGATTGAAGCTGAAAGAGCTGAAGCTGCAGCTGAGAGAGCCTTGGCTGAGAAAAAAACTATTGTTGGATCATGAACTGAGTCTCAAGGAGCTGAAGATAAAGGCGAGACAGTCTGAATGCAGCAGTAATGGTGGCAGTATACAGGCAGGACCTGCTGGAGAAAAGAAGGTTTGTATACCCAAGAATGTGGTGCCCAGTTTTGTGGTGGGAGATGACATAGATAAATGGTTAGCTACTTATGAAGTTGTACTAAGGGCTCATGAGGTTCCTGATGGTCAATGGGGTACAGCTATGTGGAGTTATGTGCCAGCACTGGGGAGGGACACACTTCTCATACTGGACCCAAAGGATCAAAACACATACCCACTTCAAAGAGCCATTTTACTTGCCAAGTTTGGGCTGACTCCTGAGAAATACCATCAGAGGTTCAGGGACAGCACCAAACAGTCCACACAAACATGGGTAGATTTCTTTGACTTTTCCAGTAAGGCACTGAATGGATGGGTGTGGGGCAGCAAAGTAGATGATTATAAAGGGTTATGTGACTTGATTCTGAGAGAGCATATACTCAATATTTCTTTTACAGAGTTACACCAGCACTTGGTAGATGGTAAGCTGACTGACCCCAGGAAGCTTGCTGAGGAGGCGGACCTCTGGGTTAGCACCAGAGTGTCCAAAAAGGCATCTGGAGGGGACTCCCATAAAGGTGGTCAGGGTTCCCAACAGAAGAAAGAGGGGGGAGAAAAACTTAAAGAAAAGGAGTTCTCAAAAGCCCCCCAAAAGAATTCCGGGGGGGGTGGATACCATTCCTCTTCTAGGTTTGCAAAGAAGCCAGGGTATTTTGATAAAACATTAGGGAAATTCATCCCCAAATGCTTAGAGTGCTACCAGCATGGACACTCTAAGGGCAACTCTCAGTGCCTCAAGAGGGCACAGTCCACCACTGGACAGACACCTGGGTTGACTAGTGTAGCGCTCAGGGGGGAGACAGTCCCAGTTAGCTTTGGGGAACAGGCAGAGGTTTCCTTAGTGTCACTGGGAGAAAGAGAGATGGTGCCTAAATCCTACAGGCCAGAACATACTTAAAAGTATAGGCAGTGGGTCACCATTGATGGGCAAAGGGTGGAGGCTCTGCGTGACACAGGAGCCAGTATGACTACTGTCAAGAGTCAGCTGGTGCCATCAGAGCAGATAGTCCCAAATACATTCCACCAGGTCATAGTCGCTGACAATCGCGAGAGTCACCTACCGGTGGCTCTGGTTCCCTTAGAGTGGGGGGGGTCTCTGGTACTCTAAAAGTAGCTGTGAGTCCTGCCATGCCTGTAGATTGTCTGTTAGGCAATGATCTTGAGCATACTGCCTGGAAAGAGGTAGAGCTCAGATCCCACCTGGAGATGTTAGGTTTGCCTGAGTGGGTCTGCATGACCACAGAGTCCATTGCTGCCAGGGAAGGGAGTCAAGGACATCGGCAGCCTGGAACAATGGTCCAGACAGCTGCAAAGAGGAAGGGTAAGAGGCGCTGGAAACCCGCCTCAGATGTCCCCACGGTGGTGGATGGGGGCCCTGAGGAGGAGGAGGCCCCTGAGCCAACTGGGGAGGACATAGCTGACCTAGGTATCCTACCTGAACTTGCTGGCTTGCAAGTAGAGGGTGGGCCAACCAGGGCAGAATTCTGTAAAGCGCAGAAGGAATGCCCCACCCTTGAGGGTCTGAGGCAACAGGCCACAGCCCAAGCAGCAGGTGAATCCTCTGTCACTCACCATATTTACTGGGAGAATGATCTCCTTTACAGTGAGCCTAAGGTTCCAGGTCCTGGGGCAGCACGTGTGCTGGTGGTCCCCCAGTGTTACTGGGCCTTCCTACTGGGCCTGGCTCATGACATCCCCCTGGCAGGACACCTGGGCCAAGACAAGACTTTTAACAGGCTTGTCACCCACTTCCATTGGCCCAGAATGAGGTTAGCCTCAGATATTTCTGCAGAGATTGCTCCACCTACCAGGCTAGTGCGAAGACAGAGAAAAAACTTAAGGCTCCCCTGCTCCCACTCCCCGTCGTTGGCACCCCCTTTGAAAGGGTGGGCATCGACATTGTCGGTCCCTTGGACCCCGAAACTGCCTTGGGCAACAGATTTATCCTGGGTTTGGTGGACCGTGCCACCCGCTATCCAGAGGCAATCCCTCTGAGAACCGTGACTGCACCGGTGGTGACCAGAGCCCTGTTGGGAATATTTACCCGTGTGGGATTCCCGAAGGAGGTTGTTTTCTGACAGGGGCACAAACTTCATGTCTGCGTACATGAAGTCCATGTGGGATGAGTGTGGGGTGACCTACCGGTTTATCACCCCTTATCATCCTCGGTCCAATGGGCTTGTTGAGAGAATCAACAAGACCCTGAATGGCATAATTAATGGCCTGACTGAAGCCATGAGGCATAAGTGGGACGTCATCTTACCATGCCTGTTGTTCGCTTACGGAGGTGCCCCAGAAAGGAGTGGGGTTCAGCCCCTTTGAGCTTCTCTATGGTCACCCTGCCAGGGGACCTCTAAGCATTGTTAAAGAGGGCTGGGAGAAAGCTCCCAAGACACCTCCCCAGGATGTGGTCAGCTACATGCTGACCCTCCGAAACCAAACCCAATGTTTCTGGAAGCAGGCCAAGAGTAACCTCGAGGCAAGTCAAGAGGTGATGAAGGAGTGGTATGACCGGAAGACCACTCTGGTTGAGTTCTTACCTGGAGACAAGGTTTGAGTGATGGAACCAGGGCTCTCCAGGACTGCTGGACTGGCCCCTTTGAGATCAAGGAGCGTAAAGGGGAGGCCACTTACCTAGTGGACCTCAAGACCCCTAGGCACCCCCTAAGGGTCCTCCATCACAACAGGCTCAAACCTCACTTTGAGAGGTCTGAGATCAGTATGCTCCTGGTCACAGATGAGGGCATGGAAGAGGAGAGTGAACCTCTCCCTGACCTCCTCTCTGCCAAAGAAGGTGATGGGTCAGTGGAGGGTGTCATTCTCTCTGACTCCCTGACTCTAAACCAGAGAGGAGACTGCTATGAGCTGTTGGAGCAGTTCTCCTCCCTGTTCTCCCTTACTCCTGGACTGACCCCCCCTTATGTTCATGAAATTGACATGGGTGACAGTCCCCCTGTGAAGATTTTTTTTTACAGATTATTGGATAAGGTGAAGGCCAGCATCAAGGAGGAGGTCCCCAATATGTTGACATTAGGGATTATTCAGAAATCCAGAAGTCCCTGGGCCAGCCCTGTGGTGCTGGTTCCTAAGGCTGCTGCCCCTGGTGAGAAGCCAGAACTCAGGTTCTGTGTGGACTACCGGGGTCTCAACTCAGTCACACTGACTGATGCTCACCCCATCCCCGAGCTGATGAGCTTGTTGACAGACTAGGCGCTGCCAAGTTCCTGAGTACGTTTGATCTTACTTCAAGGTACTGGCTGATCGCCCTGACTGAGGGGGCCAAAGGGAGATCAGCATTTTCCACACCTGATGGCCATTACCAGTTCCGGATGATGCCATTTGGGTTGAAAAATGGCCCTCTACCTTCCAACGGTTGGTTAACGTGGTCCTAGCTGGCAAGGATGCCTACTGTGCAGCCTACCTGGATGACATAGCTGTCTACAGTTCCAGCTGGGAGCAACACCTGCTCCACCTCAAGGAGGTGCTTCAGGCTCTGCAACAGGCAGGCCTGACCATCAAAGCTAGTAAGTGCCAGATTGGGCAGGGTTCCATGGTGTATTTGGGACACCTAGTAGGTGGTGGCAAGGTGCAGCCACTCCAGGCCAAAATTGAAATTATCAAGGCCTGGCAACCACCTAGGACACAGACTGAAGTGAGAGCCTTTTTAGGCCTCACTGGATACTAACGCAGATTTGTCAAGGGCTATGGTACCATTGTGTCACCCTTGACAGAACTCACTTCCAAGAAACAACCTAGGTTGGTGAATTGGAAAGAGGCTTGTCAGAAAGCCTTTGATTCTCTGAAGGAAGCCATGTGCACGCCCCGTGCTCAAAGCCCCTGACTACTCCCAGGAATTTATTGTGCAGACAGACACTTCAGAGCATGGCATGGGGCTGTTCTAGCACAGCTAAATGAGGAGGGCTCAGACCAACCAGTAGCCTTTATTAGCAGAAGGCTATTACCACAGGAACAGAGGTGGAGTGCTGTTGAGAGAGAAGCATTTGCTGTGGTCTGGGCACTGAAGAAGTAAAGGCCCTACCTGTTTGGGACTCACTTCCGGGTTCAGACAGACCTCAGGCCCCTCAGATGGCTCATGCAGATGAGGGGTGAGAATCCAAAACTCTTGAGGTGGTCCATTTCCCTACGGGGGATGGACTTTACGGTGGAGCATCGCCCAGGGATTGACCACGCCAACGCTGATGGTCTCTCCAGATACTTCCGCCTTAGAGATGAGATCTCCCACGAGGTTGGGTACCTATCCCCACTTTCAGCTGAGGGGGACACATGTTAGACCTGACAGCCTTAGGGTGGTCACCCCTAACTTTTTGCCTGCCTCCATCCACTTTTTGGACACTCTTTCTGTTGGTTTTTAGACTCTGCACACTTTACCACTGCTAACCAGTGCTAAAGTGCATATGCTCTCTCCCTTTAAACATGGTAACATTGGATCACACCCAATTGGACTAGTTAATTTACTCATAAGCCCCTAGTACTGTGCACTGTATGTGCCCAGGGCCTGTAGATTGAATGCTACTAGTGGGCCTACAGCACTGGTTGTGCCACCCACTTAAGTAGCCCTTTAACCTTGTCTCAGGCCTGCCATTGCAAGGCCTGTGTGTGCAGTATCACTGCCAATTCGACTTGGCATTTAAAAGTACTTGCCAAGCCGAAAAACTCCCCTTTTTCTACATATAAGACACCCCTAAGATATGCCCTAGGTAATCCATAGAGCAGGGTGCTGTGTAGGCAAAAGGCAGGACATATACCTATGTAGTTTACATGTCCTGGTAGTGTAAAACTCCCAAATTCATTTTTACACTGATGTGAGGCCTGCTCTCTTCATAGGCTAAGATTGGGGCTGCCCTCATATATTGTTTGAGTGGTAGCTGCTGATATGACAGGAGTAGGAAGGTCATATTTAGTATGGCCAGAATGGTGACATAAAATCCTGCTGACTTGTGAAGTTGGATTTAATATTACTATTTTAGAAATATCACTTTTAGAAATTGAGCATTTCTCTGCACTTAAATCTTTCTGTGCCTTACAATCCACATCTGGCTGGGTTTAGTTGACAGATCCTTGTGCATTATCTCAGACACACCCCAAAAACAGGATACTCAGCCTCACTTGCATACATCTACATTTTGAATGGGTCTTCCTGGGCTGGGAGGGTGGAGGGCCTGCTCTCACTCAAAGGACTGCCACACCCCCTACTGGGACCCTGGCAGAGAGGATTGAACTGATAGGGGGACCTGGTGCACTTCTAAGCCACTCTTTGAAGTCTCCCCACTTCAAAGGCACATTTGGGTATATAAACATGGCCTCTGCACCTTCCAACTCAGACACTTCCTGGAGAAGAAACTTGTAACCAGAACCTGCATCCTGCCAAGAAGAACTGCCTGGCTGCCTAAAGGACTCACCTGACTGCTTTCTGTGAAGGACCGCTGCCTTGCTGTTGCCCTGCTGCCTTGCTGCTCCCTGTCTGTGGTGAAGAAGTGCTCACCAAGGGCTTGGATAGAGCTTGCCTCCTGTTCCCTGAAGTCTAGGACCAAAAAGACTTCTCTCTTGCATCTGGACACCTTGTGTGGTTAAAATTTGATGCACAGCTTGCTAAAAACGACGCACAGCCTGCCCTGCGGTGAGAAATTCACCGCACACCGAACCGGAATGACACGGCCCGACTTCACAAGGAGAACATCGATGCAGTGCCTGCATTGTGACTGTAACTTCGACGCATGGCCCACCGGATCGACGCACAGCCCAACTTCCAGAGGGGAAATTGATGCAGCACCTGCCATGCGGAAGACATATCCACGCAATGCCCTCCGGAACGACGCAGCACTTGTGACTCCATCCACAAGCCCAGGATTCCACGCACAGACCCCGGGGCATCTGAAAGCCCCGCAATCCGAAGAGGATCCACGACCGAGTGTCAGAAACTGATGCACAGCCGTCCCTGCGAGGAAACTAAACGATGCATCACAGTGTGCAGCTCAAGAAATCGACGCACATCCCCTTTGTTTCCACGCTTCTCCTCCTCTGCGGCCCATTGCGGAGATTATTCACGCGAACCAGGTACTTTGTGCTAAAAAGAGACTTTGTTTGCTTTTAAAAGACTTAGGACACTTTATATCACTTTTCATTGATATCTCTACATTTACTTATTGCATCTTTGATCGTTTTGACCTGCAAATATCCAGATAAATATTATATATTTTTCTAAACACTGCGTGGTGTATTTGTGTGGTGCTATATTGATTTATTGTATGATTTATTGCACAAATACTTTACACATTGCCTTCTAAGTTAAGCCTGACTGCTCAGTGCCAAGCTACCAGAGGGTGGGCACAGGATAACTTGGATTGTGTGTGACTTACCCCGACTAGAGTAAGGGTCCTTGCTTGGACAGGGAATAACCTGACTGCCAACCAAAGACCCCATTTCTAACAAAATCCTAGTTCACTCTTCCCATTTCTTCGAGAAGTTCCAAATTATAAAATAACCGAGAGTGACCACATGCCAAGGACATCTCCATAACAAATGTCACTCTTCCCTTAACTAAACATTCTAGTATATCTGGCAATATTACTACTGAGAATTTAAGTCTAAAGTGGAAAGATATATTCAATAGCTCCCGTCCTCTGGTCTCCCATTTAGTCAGCTCACAAATAGACTCAGCCTCCAAGCTTATTAACTGGATTATTTTTTGGGATAACCTTTCCAAAGATATCACAACTGATGCTAACAAAAACATAAAAACTAGAAATAGCTAACATTAAAGGGAATTCAGCAGCTTCAGCTCAAGGTTTCACAAAGAGTTATCAGTAGAGATAAGGTGCCTGTGCAGAGCTGTCAGGTGACAGGCAACAATCAGGACATCCATCAGATGGCATCTTTCTGCGAAAGTGAAGGAAATGTACAATTCTTACAAGACAATAATCTGGAAAGCAAGGCTGTGGTTAATTTGTGGACCAAATTTATATCAGAATGTAACAAACAGGTTGTATACGTTTATTTGTGTTTGTATTTGCATCATCATACAGTCTCACACACACGCACCATCAACTCATACATACATGCACATATTTTATGCTACTGGTACATTAACCCGTTTACCTCTTTTTACTGATAATGGAGACTGTGATATGCAAGTTGTACACAGGGCTCTGCTACAAACACTGAATCACCCAAGCTATTATACTGGAATTCAATTTATAGTTTGTATAATGGACAGTCCTCTTTAATGATTTGAACGCGTTGAACTATTATGGGCTCATCTTATACTCTGTTGGTCCAGGTCAGTGCACAATGCATGTCATGCCTTGACAACATGTTAGTACTAGGATATCAGAGCATGATTTCCACATTATGTTCAGATCACTATAAGTGCTTATTTCTAGATCTGGGCAAGTGCCTCATTTCTAGATTAACATAAATCTTCATTTCTATTTCACAAAGGACACCAATGCCAGATGATCATAAAAGAGTAATTGCTGTATCAGGGAACAAATAACACATCATAGAAAGAATAGCATTGCCAGCTCGCTCAGCATATTGACAGATCACAATACCACTGCAACGTCAACGTAAGGTCCTTATTACTATGCCACTCCTAATGCACTAATTTCACACTATTTTACTTAGCATTTTAACATTTTCACTTCCATGTCACTGTGTATGCTATCCACATACCTGCATGTGCTGTATTCTCAGATCAATGTAAATGCAATAACTTTGCAAGATTTCCATGACATCTTTTCCCCTTTCCCTCAGGAGCTCTTCTCATTCATTGATGGCGGATTGTGTTAATTTCTGTTCTATTCCTTCAGATGTCCAGGGTACCTCATGTTTCTTTCAGATTTCTGACCAGCAACATTACTCCTGCCCCAGACGATACCAAGACATAGAAAAACCTGAAAAATTAACAATACCACATGAGGAACCTTTCCCTTTTTATGACAATCTAAACAACAAAAAACAAATCCTAATAATCTATACAACAAGGAAGTTACTAAAACTAGACCGTTGTCAAACCTGGATGTTGAATGGCACCTCAATGTGTCACAAACAATTCACTCTGATACACCTCATACATGGTGAAAATCAAAACACAAATATCCTTCTTATATACACCCTTCTATCAAACAAACAAAGCAACACTTACTATGAACCCTTGAACCCTCTAAAACATAAAACAAACAACTACTACCCACAAAAGTTATGGTTCAGTAAATTTAAAATAAATTACCCCCACACAGCAACCCAAGGCTGTTATAATATTCTCAATCAAAGCATATGGACACACCTCCAACAATCTGAACTAAGGGCCTCATTATGACCTCGTAATGAGGTCATGCTGGTGGTGTCCAGCCCCCCTCACTCCGTCTTATTACAATGCTCCCACCAGTCTGTCAGACTGGAACATTGTATTAGTACATTCCTGCCAGGCTGACTGGTGAGAACAGTGCAACGATATTGGCCTGGCTCCTTTAAAGGCATAATGTATGCAAAGGGGGCATTCCCCCGTTTGGGGGGGCAAAAAAAGGGTGCAAGGAAATCTAATAGATTTCCTTGCATAATTTGTTGCTGCACTTTTAACGCCTGTTCAGAGCAGGCATTTTAAAGGGTGCTTCCATTATTTTTAATGGGCCCCCTATGTACTAAGCAGGAGTAGCACCAATATTTTGGCAGTACTCCTGTAGCACATTTACTTCTCCCACTTCAACCTATATCAATTTGAGGAAGATGTTGGACACCAAAGGGATAGCATTTAATAGTCCCACTTCAACCTATACTAATTTGTGAAAAGTGTTGAACAATAAAGGGGTGCCTATTACTTTTCCCACTCTAATGATGCCAATTTGATGAAAGTATTGCACACTAAAGGAGTCACATTTATCATTCCTACTCCAACCTATTCCAATTTGTGGAAGATGTTGGACATTAAAGGAGTGAAAAATACTATTTTGACTGCAATATAAAACATTTTATGCAAGATGCTACAAACTAAAAGCATTATATACTCAGTCATCACACCACACTAACACAACATTTTTGATATATAAAATATACTACTGTTCATTTTATAAAAAACACTAACCATATCTACACACTTTGGGCCTCATTATGACTTTGGCAATCTGAGCACGGAACCGCCAAAGCCGTGGGGAGGACGCTGCCGTCATGCCCGCCGCACCCCTCCCCCCGGTCGTATCACAATGTTCCTGCTGGCCTGCCTGGAGGGGACTTTGTATTATGACTTCCCGCCAGGCTGACTAGCGGGAACAGTGCTACAATACCCTGAGGCACCTTCATGACTGCAAAGGAAAGTTATGTGAATTGGAAGCAGAGCAGCTAAGTCGTTTTTAAGAACATTATTATTTGAAACGCGAAAGAGTTTTTTTCTTTAATCAATCAAGCAATCAATTATAGCTCAGTCATATATTGATCAAGTGATTGATTTAATTAATGCTATGATTTTGAATATATTTTAAAAAATCAGATGTACTTTACTTCGCTATTTTGCTGTGGCAAATGCATCAGTTTCTTTTTTTTTAACTTTGTCATTTTCTCATCTACCGGGCATTAAGACTGATGGTAGGGCCTGATTTAGAGTTTAGCGGCGGGCTTATCCATCACAAAGGCGATGAATCTGTGTCCCTTATTAAAAGTGCACTAAAGCATCCACCAAACAACATCAGGCATTAAGCTTTTCCACTGATGGTAGAGCCTGATTTAGAGTTTGGTGGCAGGGTTACCTGTCACAAAGGTGACAAATCTGTGTCCCTTATCACAAGTGCATTTAAGCATCCACCAAACTCTAAATCAGGCCCTTAGTTTCGTTCCAGTAAAAGATTCAGGGCCCCATTTAAAGCATAGCACTGGAGTAAGAGGAAGAAAGTGCCACCTATCCAACCCTTAAATCCATTCAGAATTGTGAGGAGAAAATGAACATAATGACAATTGTATTTGTTTACCCACACTGTAACCGGAATCCATTCCTGCCTGTCTACAATCCTTGCCTTTGCCTGTCTTCCTTATCCATTTGTGTGCAGTGTTGTTGCGCTGGACTGTGCATGTGGCACACTTCCGACAAAGCATAAAACTACTAAAAACAAATAGTGCTATTGCAGAGGGGCTCTAAACTACTGAGAAGACTGCAGCTGCCTATCGGCATGGGTCCTGCCTGGAATATCCCGCCTTCTCCTTCTGTTTGGTTCACGTTGCCTCTGCTTTCTTTGAGGCTAGGGTTCTCAAACGCAGCGCCAGAGGTCTCAAGAGGTAAGCGAGGGACAGTAGCTTCTACCCCTAGAAGCCACTATAATGCATTCATGATGTGGATTGCTTTTACATCTGCTTAAAACTACAATATATTCATTTAATTAATTATTATTCAGGTTTTTCGGACATGGTTTTTTCTGGTAATTGAATTATAAATGTCTCACAGGAACACCGAAATGCAGAATTACTCAGAGAGGAAGTAGACCACTTTCGATAGCATTTGAGAAATCCCCCATGAGTCACCAGCATGCCAGGGTTGCAGTCAAATAATTTCCAACCATAATGAAAACATTCACATTAGAGTCATTCCTCTAATATTAATTGTATTATCGGTGAAAAATGTTCACAGAATGTTTTCCCATGTGTTGGCTATTTGATTCTTTTAAGCCTTGGAATAATATGAATTGGAAATGTTTGCAGTTACATTTGTGGACACAGGCAATTGTTTGAAACTATATCATATAAACTGAGATTTGAGAAAACTATCAGGAAGCAAATCGTTGTGTGGTACTCTTTTATTGTTACAGATAAACATGCCCTCATCATTCAGGTAGTCAAACAGTTGCCCACCTTGTATACTTTGGTCCTTGTAGCATACACTGCTGAACAGATGGCACCAGATATGATCCTTAGCAACAGGACATCCCCACCATGTCCACACAAGTCTCAGATTCCCCCTAATGCTCATTTTCCTGGAAAAACATTGTAATGTGATGATGGTCGAGTCGCTCAGCAAGGTAGATGCATCCAATGCTGTGGCATGACCTATGCAACTGCACAGTTCACACTGATTACATTTTTTTGCGATCCTACTCCATATGACCTGTTTCAAGATAGTACAATGAAAACTGTACTGAGGGAGCTCGACTACCTAGCACATGTAGCATAGAAAAGTGTGCTGAGGAGAATCCCGGCCTAGACATTGGAAGATACCTACTACAAATTCACACATCATCATTGAAAGAATGCAGATGTAGCAAATAAAAAATTTGCGAGTTGCAAAGTGCGAGTCCATGCAACTCGCAATTTGCAACTCGCAAATTGGTATGCAGTATGGTGTCTCAGACACCGACTGCGACTCGCTATGGGGTCGCAATGACCCACCTCATCAATATTCATGAGGTGGGTCGCAAATTGCGGCCCCATAGCGAGTATAGGCACTCGCAAACATGGAGGCCTGCTGTCATCAGCAGACCTCCATGTTCGTGACTGCTTTCAATAAAGCAGTTTTTTTTTTTTTAAGTGTAGCCCGTTTTCCTTAAAGGAAAACGAGCTGCACTTAAAAAAAAAACCTTTAGTTTCGGGTTTTTTTCAGGGCAGGTAGTGGTCCCTTGGACCACTACCTACCCTGAAAAAATTGTTTTGGGTCCATTCACAAAGTGGAAGGGGTCCCCTGGGGACCCCTTCCAATTTGCGAGTGGGTTACCATCCACTTGAAGTGGATGGTAACTGCGAAACCATTTGCGACCTCGTAGGCGGTCGCAAATTGCATACCACTCAGAATCGCAAATAGGAAGGGAACACCCCTTCCTATTTGCGATTCTGAAATGCATATTGCGAGTCGGTCCCGAATCGCAATATCCATTTCTGCATAGCAAAGAGGCATTTGCGCCTCGCAAACGGCGATTTTCGCCGTTTGCGAGGCGCAAATCCTTTGCTACATCTGGCCCCTGGCCCTAAGTTCTGAACAACGGCAGTAATGGTAATCCTCGAACGTCGTGGGGTGTAAATATAATTTTTATTATCTTTCTGCCTCAATTTGAGCATTTCAACAGGAAATGTGATGCATTCCAGCATTTCGGGTGGAAACATATAGATCAGGTGGCCAGTAGTTTGGTGGTAAGGTCACCTCCATGAAAACGGCATGGTTCTCCCTGACCGCCAGTTAGGCCGTCCTCCCACTCAGTTATAAATGAAGCACATGTATATAGGAAAGATCGCTGCAGGACCGGCTACCGCCAGGAAATACAGACCGCGACTGTGGCAGTCGAGGCCAATAAATATGTCTGAGGGCAGACTGCTAGTCCCGTAACCGGTCTAATCATGACGCACGTTGCCGCCAAGGTGACTGTGGTGGTTAAACCACCACACGTGAGGTGGCAGAAACCCAGGGATAAAAGGGAGAAGCTCATGTTCACTCACCTGTACACATGCCCTGATGTCATGGACTCGATACTACACATCCTGCTGCTGCTGCTGCAGCTAAATGACTGCCAAAACCCCACATAGTTGTGGACGCAACTGACAGTAAGTCCTCATCTCACACATTTAAATTTGCTTTACACTTCACAGTTGCACACACAAGTGCCAGATATGGTCCAGGGTGGCACTGGGACAAAAATAATATGTGTGTCCCTGCCCAGTACATCCAATAATGTTTGCACCTAAGTCATTTCTCTGATGCCCTCTTTGGCTAGCCAGCTCACTGACACTGCACAGGTACACTCCTCCAATATCAAAATGTGTGCCCCAATCAGTGACAAGGATAATGATGTGTGTCCACAATACACTAACACAACAGCAGGCCCACACTAACATCACAGCAAATTTTAGCACAGGCCACCTCCAGTATTGATAGACAACAAACCTAACTAGGGATGCAGCATGAAAATCAAACACACCTTCAATGCTATAGTACTGTACTAGACCCTTACACATCAGGCACATCAAGCAATCACATTTGGGAAATGCTATGGTAAACAATACACCTAATAACTAATGCAAGCGCACCATGGAAATACCCCCTGCAGAACAGGCTTGTTACAATTAGGGAGCCCCCTGAAAGTCGGAGTTCCCGGGCCATAGTCCATGCCCGAATCATCTCTGTGCACAGGCCACAGACTCAATGTATAGCCAGGACATACAATAACATCACTAAGTGCCATGTATACGTGTGCAATGTGGAAGTGCTAGATATCTGAACAAACACATCAATAACTGCATTGCTCATATACAACTAAAGTAAGTGTAAACCGCACACAAAACAATGGACTCATGTCACTAAAAGAAGATAAAAAGGCATGACAACCAACCACCCTACATGTGTGGAGAAATAAATGACTAACTTGCACTCAGTCAACACATATCCAACATGCATCATAGGGAGAAGTGCAAACCAAATGAGAGTGACAAAGCACAAGACTAACTGAACACTTTATCATTTGAAATACCACACAAAACAATGTAAAGCCCAATTGGGATACACCACTCATACAGGTGGAGAGGGGATATTAATACTGTAGAATTAAAAACTAAATTAAAAAAACTTCGCCTCGCTGCCGCTCCTCCATCTTCTCAGCAGCAGGCAGGCAAAGGCTCCCGGCCTGCCCTGCGGCAAATCCTGAGACTTGTTTGCCTTAGTGGAGGAGCCACCACAGCACATATATAGGTCCATGCAACAGTGCCCCTTCAACTATGTAAGTCCTGTAGTGGTCACACAAATCAAATATACAAATAATGTCACTCTGATCACAATTAAGGGGGGAAATTAGCACACCTGCAGTCCCACGCCCTGTGTTACAAAGTAGAGAAATTAGGTGGGGCAAGTGCTCTCCACCATGATGAATGACTGCCCAAAAAAGTACATACCCAACACATTCCATCACAATTTGTGCATGTACATAATAAAGTACACTATAAACATATGAGGAGCATATCCTGCCATAATGTGCAGATCCAATGACATTGTGTCATATTAAGACATTCATACATTTGGATGTTCAACGAAGTAGCTAGGGAAAACTGATTATATTTTTCTCCCAATACTTCTCCATATGATCTGTTTCAAGATAGTACAATGAAAACTGTACTGAGGTAGCTCAACTACCTATCACATGTAGCATAGAAAAGTGGGCTGGAGAGAATCATGGACTAGATATTTGGAGATACCTACTACACATTCACACATCATAATAGACCATTTAGCACCAGGAACATAACCAATCAGTCTGGGAACTGGTGACAACACCATTATCAACTTGCATTCCTAGATACCCATACACCTTTGAGGATTGTTATGTGTCAGGGAATTAAAATTACATGAAGAGGTGGACACACTGTAGTTTTGATGGGATGGCACAACACTGCAAAATGTGGTATGAGAAACACCAATGGCTCTGTAAAAATGAGGGCAGGCACTCACATATGGAACTAACATTGTCAAACATCTCTCACTGATGCATGTCACCAGCCAATGAATGTACATTCAAATAGCACTGCAGATAAAACAACTCCAAGGAAAGGTACACTGGGTAACATGTAGCTGCTACTGTTATGCCACCAGTGATGTTTGCATTTTCATGTCACTGGAAACGTTATATTTACCAATGGGAAGTACAGGTGAATTACTGCAGGTAAAGTGCACTGTATGCTATGGCACATGTAATATGGGTCCCAGAACATGAAACATAGTAGTGAAGAAGCATCCCTCCTGACACAATGAAGACAAGTGAGTCGTCTGGTACAACCTTCTCCCAGAATATCAAACAACATGAGGGGATTGCAACCTTACTCAGTTATGGCTCTGTTCAAAACAGACAATTGGCAGTGGACTGGAGTCTTCTGGATTCTTGGTCATACAGACATTAGGCAAAGAACATCATCATGGACCCACTACCAGACCTATACAATCCAGAACTCTTTCTGTGCTTTAGACATGGCACACCCACAAGGTTTTTGGGCGAATGGCAACCTGAAAAAGAAATGACTTTGTAAGGGATCATGACAACTCTGGCCAGCACTCACCCCTTGAAGCTGCTGATAGGCCCTAAGATGCCCATCCAGCTCTGGAAAGGCCACTGCCAGAATGCAGGCCATTAGGGAGGTCAGCTGCTGGCTCATGCCCTGGCACCGCTGGGAGGACTTCCCCAGCTGAACCTCTGTGATCTTCAGGTTCCAGCACCTCAGGTGCTCCCACTGCTTCCTACAATGTACGCTACGCTGAAGATAGACCCCCCAGGGTCCACACTTTCCAGGCAATGGCTTTCCATATTGTCCATTTCTGATGGGCATTGACCTGTACGGACACAAAAGATGAAAAAAGCATATGCCAGTGCAATTATTTGGCTATTGTTAGTGGTTGTACTCAATTTGTCTACAACTAGCACAAGCCATTATCAACAATGAATACATAAAAAGTTTGCTTTACATAGGATGAGAACTAGCAAGACATGTAGATACATTTGTGGTGTCATCTGTTGCCCAACCTCATGCCTGGTCATGTCTTACGTTGACTAAAGCAACAAACAACCATCATGTGACCCAGGGCCACATACATGTACTGTGCTGCTGGCCACAAAGAAAAATGACATACCATTATGAGTTTAATAACATCACACTATTTGTTACTTAGGCCCTCATTCTGACCCTGGCGGTCTTTGACCGCCAGGGCGGAGGACCGCGGGAGCACCGCCGACAAGCCGGCGGTGCTCCAATGGGGATTCCGACCACGGCGGTAAAGCCGCGGTCGGACCGGCACCACTGGCGGGGTCCCGCCAGTGTACCGCGGCCCCATTGAATCCTCCGCGGCGGCGCAGCTTGCTGCACCGCCGCGGGGATTCCGACCCCCTCTACCGCCATCCAGATCCCGGCGGTCGGACCGCCGAGATCCGGATGGCGGTAGGGGGGGTCGCGGGGCCCCTGGGGGCCCCTGCAGTGCCCATGCCACTGGCATGGGCATTGCAGGGGCCCCCGTAAGAGGGCCCCTACATGTATTTCACTGTCTGCTGCGCAGACAGTGAAATACGCGACGGGTGCAACTGCACCCGTCGCACAGCTTCCACTCCGCCGGCTCGATTCCGAGCCGGCTTCATCGTGGAAGCCTCTTTCCCGCTGGGCTGGCTGGCGGTCTGAAGGAGACCGCCCGCCAGCCCAGCGGGAAAGTCAGAATTACCGCCGCGGTCTTTCGACCGCGGAACGGTAACCTGACGGCGGGACTTTGGCGGGCGGCCTCCGCCGCCCGCCAAGGTCAGAATGAGGGCCTTAGTGTGCAGACACCTTTATAGCCAGGTCCATTTACTTGAAAGATATGGTCCATACATCTTGGAAGCATACTACAGACTAGGTCCTAAGACTTAGACACTCACTACAGCCCTCCCATCATAACCAGTGACAGCTTCCTCAATGCTGATGTGTTGAAATGTGGACAAGTTGATGTAATGTCATACTATGGCCCTCATTCTGACCTTGGCGGTCTTTTCGCAAGACCGCCGAGTTACCGCCGCGGTGAAGACCGCCGACCGCGGCGGTGTGCCGCTGTGCGCATTCTGACCGCTGGGAGCGTTCCGCCGGAAAACCGCCAGCAGCCACACTGGCGGTCGGCGGGAAAGTGGAGACTGGTCAACCTCCACCGCCACGCCAGCAGAACACCGCCCCCAGAATTACGACCCACATTTCTGTGTGGCGGTCTTCTGTTGGCGGTCTTCTGTTGGCGGTCACGTCCCTATGGCTCCCGTCGCCTCCCGGAGGACCAACGCACAAGGTAAGTTGATCGTCCGTGAGGGGAGGGGGTGGGGGGGTGTTGTGTGATGTGTGCGTGCATGGGGGTGTGCGTGTGAGTGTGTAGAGGGGTGCTGTTGTGTCTATGGGTAATGTGTGCTGTTCGGCAGGTGCGCATGTCGGCATGTATGTGTGCGGGTATGTGTCCCCGTTGTGTATGTGTGTGTAGGGGGTGTGTATATGTGCATGTTGGGGGTGTGTGCATGTCGGGGTACATGTATGTACATGTCGGGGTGGGGGTGGGGAGGGGGTTCGTACCACCTCTGGGGGGTGGCAGGGGGGTGGAGGGTGTGGGGGGAGGACTCGGGTGGGTAGTGGGGGGTGGGGGAGACCCCTATCAGTGCCAGGGAAGGAATTCCCTGGCCCCGATAGTGCTTACCGCCATGGTTCGCACGGCGGTTCCCGCCCGCAAGAAACCGCGGCGGTAGGCAGGGTCATAATACCCTTGGCGGTCTTGGGACGACCGCCGGGCCGGAGTGCGCAAACTCCAGCCCCGCGGTCATGACCGCCGCGGCGGTCGGAGTGGAGAAGTAGCGGTCGGTCGCGGCGGGGACCGCCGCGGTCAGAATGCCATTTTTAATACCGCCGGTCTGTTCGCGGTCCGACCGCCGTCTCTCCGCCGACCGCCAGGGTCAGAATGAGGGCCTATGTCTGTTGGAGTGTGTCTAGTGTGTATCTACATTCCATAGTTGTTGTTGGTGTGGAGGGATGTTAACAAATTGTTGATATACATACACTAAACCACTTGTGAAACATAAATACCTGCACTGAAACTGTGTCAAATGTGGACTAGGCCTGCTTTGGTAAATCACTACATCTGGTAATTGGAATCCACACCTCTAGGTGTACAAGGCCTGTCAACATGAAGTGTGACATGTTGCCAATGTGGGTCAATGGAATGAGGCATCAGGTCAAAGGGTTCTCTTCAGTCAGCATTCCAAATGTATTCCCTGTAAACCCAATCATGGCTAATAATGGATGTTCAAACTCTTTCAGTGCTCATCCAGGATTCAGAGATCTACAGGAGCAACACCCTTAGCCACAGTCGTAGTGCCACACAACCCCTGTCCCACCCTGGCCCATGGTAATGATTGGGCACAACTCAATCTCATGTCATGCTAACTGCTGGCAGAGCATACTAGTCTAAAGTGACTTCATAGTTCATGTATTTCATAATGACATTTTGCAACTTTAGCTAATTCCATATGTGTGCTCAAGACTGTGTGGCTCTCTGAAGGAGTCTATAAGCTATTTCTAGTTGACAGACAACATATTTTTGGAGACATGAACTACACCGAGTGATAGGTGGCAACGTGCACCTCCCTGACCCCATTCTCAAAATGTTATTCTAGGATACATTCACAGCTCATGCAGTAAGGGCCAGACATGTGTTTGCAGAGTTAGCATGCTCCGAACGTCACATTATTTCCAGCTCTCAGGTAGGCTATAGAAGCATATATGGGTACATACCCCACTAATGAAATAGAGGGCTTTCCACACTTCACACATCCCAATGATGAGGTTCAGTACACAATGTATGGTGCTGCCTAATCCCAGACATCAAAGCACAATGTTACCTGTAGGAAGGAACATTAGGGATTAAAACTGATTGACTTATGGATGTGAGAGAGTTACCTGTTCCTCTGGTGAGCCTTAGAGCGGGCCATAAAGGGAGAGAATCTCAGTTGCCAGCTTTTCTAGCTCCTCTGTTGAGAAAGCAGGTGCCCTCTCACCTGCTTGGGTGGAAATGATTGATCCCAGAGGTCACAGACAGCAGCTAAAATGGAGGAAGTCTTGATAGGAACAGTATCAGAAGGCAAGTAAGCTATTTTAAAAACTGTGGCATACATGTACATGATGTACGCAATCGTCAGTGAATGCCGACACAGCCATTGGCCCACGTACATCACACTTCACAATGTTAGCCTATGGCTGTGTCTGTTATGCACTCATTCGCCTACTGTGCAGTCTACTTCTGCCACCAGCATCTGACACACAATGTCCAATATGCAAGGTCAGGAAGCTGCCATTTCAGCAGCTGATAATGCTGTAATGGAGGCTTATATCTGTGTCACCACCACTACAAATGAGGGTGTTACATCTTTAATCCTGCAAAATACTTTTGACAAGGTTTTTAATTAAACCTTTCATGTGTCTGGTGCGTTAGTGTGCTTGTTGGCTTGATTAGCACGGTGCACAGTACACCGTCTTTGATGCTATTCTCCCCATTCCCAAATATATAAAACATACAGTATGATTTTTGAAAATTAACATCAGTGTTGTACATTTTGGCCATCAATGGGCAAACGACATGTCAGGGAAACAATGGGGATTGTTAATGGATATAGCACAGTATGCAATTTAGATGAAAATGTGAAACTGTTATGTACTGTCACATGGTTTTTCACTTACTACTCACAGTCTCTACTGTGGACATTGTGACCAACCTTCATATACTGTTTCCAATTCACTTTTAGGTACACTTTGAAAGGATGACAGCCTCCTGTGTACCACCCATTCTCAGATCTTCACACAAAGGAACTTCATTTGCAAGTTTCAATTGAATAGGCAAACCATATTGGACCTATGTCATCAGTTGGAGCCTGATCCCCTGCCTCAAAACACCAATCCCACATCTGTAGCGCCAATAGTGAAAGTGATGGCAGTATTGCATTTCCTGACAAAAAGTCCCTTTCAATATACCATTGCAATTTGTGGTGGTATGTCACAATCAATGTTCTGTTGTGTGCTAAGAGATGTGCTTTCAGCAATGATGCGACACATGGACAGCTACATCCGGTTTCCTAGATGTGAGGATTTAGTTACTATGAAGGCTGGATCCTATTGAGTTACAAGGATACCGTGGGAGCCATTGATGGCACCCATATTGCATTGGTACCACCAAATAACAGGGAACAAGTTTACCACAAAAGTAAAGACTTCCATTCTATCAATGTCTAAGTTGTCTGCTTGGCTGATCTGTACATTTCCAAAGTCTGTGCCCACTTCCTGCCCATGATTCCTTTGTTATGGAGAAGAGCACTGTTCCCCAGCTGATGTCACAACTCCAAGTGGAGATCCCCTGGCTTGCTGGTAAGTATGATGTGAGCTAACTTTGTGTTGGTGATATGAGGTAGTAAAAACAGGAACTGTGTAACTTATTTTTGCTCCTCTGACTGTCTTCCATCTAGGAGACTCAGCCTATCCCAACCAGCCATGGTTGGTGGCCCCGCTAAGGAATCCCACAACGCCAGGGGGAGTCTGCTTCAATGAAGCCCATGAAAGGATAAGGTAGCCAGTGGAGCGGGCTTTTGGGCTCCTCAAGGACAGATTCTGCTGTCTGGATAAAACTGGAGGAGCCCACCTCTATTCACCTGGGTAGGTCTGTTAGATCACTATGACCTGCTGCATGTTCCACAAGCCTAGCCCTGCCATAGAACATCCCTTATATCACAGAGGCTGGAGAGCCTGAAGTCCCACTGGGTGTGGCTCATGAAATGACAAATGTTGATGATAGAGGTGAGGAGGAAGGAGCTGACTTGCATAAAGATCTTATCAGCAACACTTCTCATGTATATAAGTATTTTGTCAACATGTCATGACTTGGTCTGTGCAACCTACTGTTGTAGTGATGATGGAAGGAGTATGTTAAAGGGAAATATCATGGAGGGCAAGCTCATGTTTATCCTGTTTGAAGGTGTTTGTTGAGCAAGGAATGACAGATGGTAAATAGTTTTGTGTTGCTTTGTTTTGTTCATTCAAATTGGAATAGACTGTGTTCTAAAGGATATGTCGGTCTTAAATGTCTTACCTCTCTGGGTTGTCAGCCAATTTTCTTTTGTATTCTGATTCAAGTACCTTCACTATGACATCATCATCTGGCCATTTCAGAGTTGTGAGAATAGTGGGTATGTGGTGCTGTTTTGGTGTACAATATGGACAATGGAAGGTCTGTGGAATGACAGAGACAGACTTTGGATGTATAAATCCTGGAGCAGGTCATTGTGCATAGTGATATTTTGGAGGTAAGGCGTAAACCATTGGACTTGTTCCTTGTCATGTTGTGGTCGTAATGCAATGTGTATGCCAACATGTGCTACAGCAAGATGTTGTGTTGGAAGGCAAACATGATATTCTCCCTCAGGATTGGCTAAATTGTGCTTGCAGCTGTTGATGTGTTTAATCAGTTTAGGGCAAGATGCTTACAGCACAACACAGAGATTTGTTGTTGACATTCCATAAAATACTGGGAATGTTGATTGGAGTGGGCATGTGACCAGACAATGTGGTACTGCCATGTGCATTTCTATTGGAGTCAGTGATGAGAAATTACCTTCGTAGGCTAGGTGATATGGTTCCTGCTCGTGACAGAAACCACTTAAGGTTTGCCTATTCATAATGAAATGGTCAGATGTGTCCCCTTCTTCCATGCTGATGATGTCTGCACAATAAATCTTGGCCACTGGTGCAGACAATTAGGGGCATATTTATACTCCGTCTGCGCCAACTGTGCGTCAAAAATGTTGATGCACAATCAGCGCAAACATTGCCCCGTATTTAAACTTTGATGCTCGAGCCCGCGGACGACAAAATTCCGCCGTGCACATCATTTTTTGGATGCGGCAACCCGCCTTGCGTTAATTATATGCAAGGTAGGCGCTCCCGTCCAAAAAATGCCTTAAACAGCCGTGTGTCGTATTTATGCTTTCGGGCAAAAATGACGCACGGCCGGGAGGCGGAGCCAGAAAATGACACACAGCCCGATTTGAGTAAAATATTAACACCTGGGTCAGGGCAGGCGTTAAAATGGGGCAAACACACCTGTATTTAATCAGAACACACAGAACCAACAGAAGTGCAGCAGAGCAGCAACAGGGAGCCATGGAGGTCATTCTAATCCAGCATGCATGCAGATGCAGAGCCCAGCAGCAACAAGAGCAGCTACAACGCCACCAGCAGGGACCCCAAAGGCAGCGCAGAAGGCAGGAGAGGATATTCCGCCCAAGAACAACCCTTCAGGGCCTCAGGGAACACGACATCATACAGAGGTACTGGTTGAACTGGCAGGCCATTCAGCAGCTGCTGCGAAACATTGAACTGCAGTTGGCCCCCACTTTGGTGACACCCCGCACCATCCCAACAGAAACAAAGCTGCTTGCCATACTTCACATGCTGGCAAGTGGCTCTTTCCAAACAACTGGTGCCCTGGTTGGTGGAATATCACAACCATCATTCTCCGCCTTTTTGCCCAAAGTACTGGATGCCATCATTCGACTGACACCCGCCACATCTGCTTCCCTAACACACTGCAGAAGCAGCAGGAAACTAAACAGGGGTTCCACTCAATCAGTGGCTTCCCACACGTCCTTGGTGCAATCGACTGCACACATGTACGCCTTGTGCCACCTGCTGCAACTGAACACCTCTACCGCAACAGGAAGCACACACAGTCCATCAATGTGCAGGCCATTGTCGATCACCAGGGATTGATCAACAACATTGTGGCTAAATATCCTGGGAGTGTACATGACTCATACATCTTCCGTCACTGCACCATCAATCAACACTTCCAGGATGGACGGTATGGCAATGGACTACTTGTTGGTAAGTACAAAAACCTACATATATATACACTGCACAGCAACCCACTAGGACACACAACACATACACCACAACAGCAACATGTCAACAGGAACACGCTGAGGTTGTGACATCGCTAGCCATGTTTCTTAACTCACCATTGAACCTGTCACACATCGGAAATTACTGTACAGCCCAATGTGAAGACGTCAATGAGTGTGGTTGCCTAAATGTCACCTTGCAAATTGTAAGTGTCCCAATGACCTTTACATTAATACATTGCCTAAGTCTAAAGGTATGGGATGTCCAGGGTACTTTCATATGAACGTGCTAACAACACTTTCAATTTTAACTCTGCATGGAACTTTCATCTCACCCCCAGTGAAGACACACGGACACCTGTATCACAAGTCACAATGCTAGGGAGGGCACACTGTACTGAAAATCCCAAAACATATTGCTGACAAACGGTTAGCAGACAAACACTTGTTCAGCCAAGGAAACAGCACAATGCAGATGGTATAGCCTACAAGCATAGGATGTCACATTAGTACACAAAAGAGACACAGACAACACAAGACGACTACTGCCATTAAAGGTCTTTTCAATAGTGCCAGCTACATCAACATGATCCCATTCATTTTCTATTGCAGCTGATCAGGGGTATGGCATCCAGCCGTGGATTATGACACCATTTGGCAACCTGAGTACAGCTGCAGAGCGTGCATACAACGAGGCCCATAGGAGTACACGCAGCATTGTCGAGCAGACCTTCGGCATCCTCAAGTCAAGGTTCCGCTGCCTCGACATCACTGGTGGTAGCCTCCTATATTCCCCCGAGATGGTCTGTAGGATCATCCTCACATGTGCAATATTGCACAACATTTGTGTCAGAAGAAACATTCCCCTCCTGGAACCAGAGCCACACATGCCTGAAGAGGAGGAAGAGGAGGATGCTGGCCTGCAACAGGAGGGGTAACTACAGAACACAGCTGCTGGTATACGCAGGCGGCAACAGATTGTAAATAATTTCTTCTGAATATGATCACCTTCACTACTTTAGTTAACTAATGTAAATAAACACCTATTATAATCACCATATCATGGTCTGGCTATTCCTTTTTACACACCTTCATCTCTACTTATCAGAATAAGAGTGTTGCTCATGGAGCATTGCTGAGATACTGAGTAGGACACAGAACATCCCAGAGCTTATGTGATGCCTAACATACAATGGTCACATACACACACACTCTTAATGACATATATCATGTTCATATCTCCTTTGAAGGCCTATAGCAGAGGACCACAACTATTTCGCACATACATGTTGAAAGCAAGGTCCAACGCAGCATATAGCACACAACTATGACACCATCACTCAATAAGGGAAATACAAGCCTCATACATGAGGCAGTCAATGTGCTTTGGCATCACTAACAGGAATGTCTGACAAGACCCTTGACAGCAGTTAGTCCAACTGCATCCAATATTTGCAAGGAATATCTGTGACTAGAGTTCCATAGAAGCAGAACATAGACAGCACAAGTGCCACACATATGACATGCATTGCGCACATGACATTCCATGTACATGTCAGCCCATTTCCTAACTCCTGACACACCCATGCACCTGGTCACAACCCACCTGTCGGAAGAGGTCCTTAGAATACTCCTCTACAAACCTCCTCTACAAACACAGCCTAAGATTAGCAAACCAGTGTGCTACACCCTTTCCTAAGGTATGCCATTGTCAAAGAACATCTGACTGCATGGATGTCAGGTCAATTTATACACTGTCTCCTAGTTTCAAAGCCCTGTTAGCACATGTAGATTGCTTCCCCTTGTGAAAATGTCTGTTGGCCCTTAGAATGCAAGTCTCACCTACAGGACTGGTGAGAAATATATGCAGCCCACACCTGTTAATACCTCCATGCACACCACCCATTACAAAAAGCAATGCCCCTGATGATGCCTGGAACAGCATAGTAGTAGCCATGATGTCGAATACATTGTCAACCATTTATAGTAATTAAGCCGTGTAACACAGCCACTGGGTTCATTTGTCACCTTTAAAAACACAGGACATACACAGATGGACATGTCAACTGTCTAGTTTGTCCTCCAAACAGTCTCAGTCAGACCACTGATTATGTAACTTGTCCAGTAGCTGGCTCCTGAATCATCTTGCATTCTGTCAGCCTGACTGGCAACTGTCTGTGCGTCACACTAAAGTATCCCTGTGTCTACATATGTACCACACTTGCGTTGTCAAACCTGCCATTCATCAGGGGGCATTGGGCATGGGCTTCTACCATGCATACACAAATACATTGTATAGCATCATCTGCCTTTTTACTGTACCGTTTGAGTTCAATCCTCTTGGAAATGCAAAATTCATGGCCCATCCCTTTTCTGGGTTGCATTTATGCATGAATGACAAAGTGTGACAGTGTCCCAGGGTCATAGGCAGGGCTTGGGTACGGGGCTTTCAGCACAACCAGCAACCTCTGATAATGTACATGACTAATACACAAATGTCAGGACCATGACAGTTCACACAGAGCATCACAGTGCGCACAACATAGTGATGGGCCGTGTGTGCTGAATAGCTGCGAGAATAAACAGTACAGAGGCTATGATGTTCCCAGATGCAGTGGGAAGTGCAGAGGCCAGCCTGTGTACAAATTTTGTATTGACACCTGCCGGAACATGACAATTGAGACATTATCTCACTCAGTACACCAAGGTTGCCCTGTTGACTGTCTCATTACACATCTTTAGTGACAGGGTGGGACCATCCACATGTTGGTTCACATGTCCACATCTACTCTACTCACATTGATCAACAAAGGATACTCAGTAGTTACAGGAATAGCTGCCACTGACACATGATGAGTCCTGGTCCGAACTGTGACAAATTGCTTCCCAAAAAATCTACAGGATCATCATTGGACCACACACATGAACAAGACACATATGTGCAATTGATCACTTGAAATATGTGGACACGTGCTGTCTTGTATGCTGGTCCACCACAGCCACTTGATAGTTGGGGCTAACTTCTATGGCCTCAACTGTGGTGTCATCATACATATGAGATTGACCCTTGTCTGTCTGTGCAAACAACATGGTACCCACTTCCTCAATGCACGTGTAAGCCTCAGTGTGGGATTCATCAACTAGTGCCTAGGAAGCTCTTACCAATACTCTAGGACATAGGATGTAGAAATTGTGGACCTTTGACATGAACATGTGCCTGCCATCCATCTGGTGCATGCTATGTCACATGTGGTGTCTACGTGACCCTAAAACTTGGAAGTATACTTTGCGGGTGTTGTTACATGTATGACTAACACATGCCCTTGCTCATTCCAATATTTACTTGCATCTTAGGGTTGGACACATGGACGTCACATTCATACAACCAAATGTACAATAATGCTTCATGTGATGTACACACACACCTGGTCAACCAACAAATTAGTTGTCAAAGCACATACTTTGAGCCAAAGGCAATTAGGTATTGTAAATATGTGCGTCACATTGCTATCCTATCCTTATGGCAAACATGCACAATTTGTGCCATACATATATGTGGGCCACACATATGACCATCTATGATGTCAGCCAACTGTAAACATACTGTGAAGGGTGTAGTGGATGATGTTCTGCTGCAGTATGATGTCACACATGTGAACATACACCATCAACACCATACTGTCTTCAATTAGCCAATCTCTGATGTGTTCCAAAAGTAAAATAACCAAAAAAAATGTAAAAATGCCCCAACCAGTTAATGCACTGTGATTTTGACGTCCCTAGCGGTGTGTGTCATTTTTTGTTGCACAAAACTGTTTTTCCGACGGTTTTTTTTACGCACAGGAGTGAAATATAGCCCGCATCTAGATATTTGTACAGTCCATGTATCATTATATGGATGAGGGTTAATATTCACGTCTGTGCGTCAAAAAAAAGATGCAAATACAGTTTTGTGCAACAAAAAATGACGCATAACGTGAAAAAGGCGGGACTTTTCATTCAGGAAGTGATGTAATAGGATATCCTGTTTACAGATCATGTACAGTGGGTGTACTTTCACTTTCACTTTGCAGTCTATGATCCTTCTAGACTGTGTGGCTGTGTAGAGAGTGTTGTCCAGAGATTTTGTGCTGTTTTTCTCCTGTGTGCTATCTGTAAAGTCCTTTTGTGAAATAAATTTTGTTTGTGTATACTGTAGTACTGTTTTTTGTCTACATTTGTCCATTTATCTTGTGTATTTCTTGTTTGTGGGAGTCTGTTGTGGGTAGTGTTAATTTGGGGATAGTTGGTCTCTTTTAGTGTTTAGGTTTACTTTTTTTCTGGCTTTTTACACCTACTTTAACCCATTTCCCATTTCTTTTTCTTTTACCCCTATTCCTTATCTTCTTCTATAAGTATGTCTGGTAGGCCACGTCTTGGCAGGATGGGGGAAGAGAAGTTGGGGGGCTTCATCTGGCTGGTTACACATTTCTTGCCGCTCATGATCCAGGCAGGGGGCAGAGTCATACAGGGCTACCCGACAGAGGCGCGCAGAATCCGGTGGGGAAAGGTGCTGCATCACCTGCAGCGTGTGTATGCCAGCCAGAGGAGTGACCACCAGCTGAAGCACCGGTGGGCTGACCTCATCACCAGGGAGCAGGCTCTCTTGGACCACCTGGGAATCATGATTGGTGGCACTGTTGGTGAGTACGACTATTGTTATTGTGCAAAAATGAATGCTCTGTTGTGACATCAGTGGATTAGTGCAATGTCTGCCACCTAACTTGATGACTGTGTGTAATTTTGGGGACATATGAGGGGATCATTGATGCACTATGGCAAGGATCACAATTGCTAGTTGTCAGGTAGCACGTGCTCAGCAAACTTACAGGTAACTTTACCATGAAGGAAAATGGTGCGGCCTTTCTGTCAGCACAGCTAACAAAATAGGAGCCAATCATGTCTATTTAGGGTACTATTGACAGAGAAGTACAGATCTACCAACATTTAGGCCAACTATGTTGACGCAATTGCTAGACTGACTTTAGAATCACTGCATGATGCTGAAAATGAGTGCTGCCTTCACAACAATTCATAATGGCAAAGTGGCTGAAACATTGGTCTCATGTGAGTCTGGTGAGTGTGGAAGGAAAGTGTTCACAGAAGTACTATGAATGTGTGGGATTATTGTGTTTCTTAATCTTTTAGGATAAATGTCAGTTCATGAATTGAATACATCGTGTAAAGGTGTAAGGTGCCCTCAGCTAACATCGTAAGATGTTTGTTGGAATTGATTGAGCCACAATCCAAATATGGATGGCAGACCGAGTGTATGCACATGGCTCTACATCTCCATGGTTGGTGCAAATCACCATAGCTGGGCCACATCAATTGACTCTACTGTAACAACAGGATGGCTTACATGAGTCCCTGCCCCTCCCTCTGTACATTGGGCCTATGTGCAATAAATGTGTCAAGGCCACAAGGCATGTTTGACTGGTAATGCAGTCCTCAAGTAACCAGGCTTTGGATGTTTCTCTTGGATGCACATGATGAGACGATTACACTCCATATTTTTTTGTGCTCACCAATTATGGGGCAAGTTTGCAACCACATGATGGTTAGGTCCAATGTATGTGTGCAGATATGTGTGTAACTGTCACAGGAGACCCATGCTATGTACAAGTTGGCTGTGAAATATCAGATGCAGTACCATCATGTCTGAATGGCTGCCATTTACTTATTCAGCCTACACATTGTAAATGATACTGAAAATGTTGCACTGTGCACAGATTTTGAGCACATTTCTTCCTTTCATACCTTACAGGTGGACCGGCGCCCTACACTGTGGGAGAGGTGGCGACATTTGAGGACCCCAACCACTACAGTAAGTGTTGATATGTCTGTTATGTGTTGTGTTTGCTGGTTATGGACTCGTGTGAGTTGGACGCATACCAAAGGTGTGATGCTGGGGTCACGTTTTTCACTTGTTCGATGAGTGGGAATGCAGTTTTCACATGTTTGGAGTTAGCCAATGCGTATCCAATGGTATCATGTAGGGATTGTAGGACATCCCTGTAGGCCCCACTGTGAGTACAGGGGATAATCATGTCTCTGACACTTGTATCACCAAGAGTCGCAATGGAAGTCAGCCCCTATTTAGTCAGCCTGTCAGACCCACATTCTCTAAGATTGGTGGAGCTAATAGCTTCCCAATAGACATCTGCTTCACTATATACCGACGTAATTTTGAAACTTTAGGTAGAACCTCCTAGCATCATGTACTTCCTCATGTAGTGCATCAAGTCTGTGGAACCTGAGTGTAATGGCCTAGGTGTGCATGCAATTCATTCTCATGGGTGTTCTAGCAACTCTGTGTCTGATGTAAGTCAGGCCTCACTGGAAGTATATGTTGTGTACTAAGTTCTGATTTTCCTGACATGTCTGACCCTATGAGTGCTCTAGGGTTTGCTGACTCCAAAATGTAGATTGACCTTACCTGTGGTGTGTCTGTAGAGACAAACATGTGTGGATTAGCCTATACACTCCTCGGTGTACATGTTGTTGGCAAATTATAGTTGTATATCCACCGCCCCCCCTCAAACATGGCCATGGGTTTGTGAATGGGGTAGCTAGTATTGATGCTACCAGTATGTTACACATACCTGTGAACAAGTGATGTTTTGGTTGCATATGGGTATACACACTCAGATTTGGCACTTGGTACCATACTGGAAATTCCAGTTACAACTTGCAGACCAGGTGGCTTTAGTTTTGCTTTCCGTACACTGACATTTGTAGCCCAGCTCTTGGTGGAGGATATGCAGCATGATTCTTAGCTGATAACTGTCAGAACTCAGATTGCAAGTCAAGGCCAGTTGTTACCCATCTTGTGGGTTATGAATGTGCTTTGTGTGATGTGACCTTTGTTGTCTGGCCTGCCATGTACTTCCTCAGGGACATTCGATGCTCTGTATCGTGATATGAGCTGTTAGAAGTACAGTAGATGTATTGTCTGATTAACTTGCTGTGCTGTTTCACACAATGCAGTTACAAATGTGGCATATCTGCATATGTCTTCACAGCAGCTAACATGACTCCAGACCAGGTCTGTGAATTTCAGCGCCGGGCCATGCGATACCAGCACATCCTGCTGGTGGAGTCGGGGTTCCGGATGATGGCCCGGCGATATCACCATGAATGCGCCTCCAGGGCATGGCGAGCCTTCCCACAGGGTGGGCCTACTGTGCCCATCACAGACAACACAGAAACAACCACCAATCTGAGCCAGGTGGCCCCACCCACAGTTGCTTCTGTTGCATCTACATCTGCTGGACTTCCTGGCCCCAGCATTGCCACTGGTGCAGGACAGCCCACACAGACCTCCTCCACCGGTACCCAGACTGCCACTGCTCCAGCTGTTGACCCTGCCGCCTTCAATAGACTAGAAAACAAGATGGACAAAGTGCTGCGCAAGGTGAGCCACCTGAGCCGGGACGTGCGGCACATTAAACAGCGGGTGAAGGATATCAAGAGGACCCTCCGGAGGGCCAACCTCTAGACAGTTGATTAGATGGACATGATACCCTCCCATCCCTCCTCTTTCCTTGTTCTTATACTTAGTGGGCTTAGGGGGCTTAGTGTTAGGTTAGTAGAGGCTGTTAGTTTAGTTAGTGTTAGTGGGTGGGGGGTAAGGGGTCCTGCTTGTTTCTTTTTTGACTTATTACATGTGTGGGTGGGGGGCTATGTTGGGGTTCTTGTGTAAAAAAAATTAACAAAAATAAAAAACATAAAAAAACAATTTACCAAAAATATATATATTTGTATAGGATAGTATAGTATGTGTTTAGGTTAGTATGTGTTGTCCTCAATGTGTCCCGTCTCATAAGGGGGTTGGGGAGTAGATGTTTAGAACATTTCGTTACATGTGATAAGTTAGTGTAGCTTAGGTTAGTTAGGGACAGTTGTGGGTAATGAGTAGTCAGGGTAGATTAGGGTAGGTAAGATTTTTCCCTCAGTTTCCTCATTTATGGTTAGCTTTTAATAAATATTTGGTTACCCCTTAATAGTATGTGTTGAATGGTACTTGATCGTGGGTTTGGATTCCGTGTACATCTCTTTTGTACTATAACATCTGTGTCCAATGCTACAAACAAATCCCATCTGAGCTGTACGATTGGCAGCTAACCCAGAGCTACCTTGCAAAGTGTCTACCCTTTGTTGCAACCACCAATCACAGTTAATATGGATCCCAATGTGTTTCTGTTGATAAGTGTGTTTTCAAAGTCACTAACAGTGCTTCCAGACTTGATATTGGGGAAACTGTTTTAGGTCTGACTGCAGTGTGATGATCATGCACACCCTTATAAGATGAGTTCTCATTGGCAATCTTGTAATCTTGTCTTCATGACCCTCATACATCATTTGTGACACAGTTCAGCAAGATTACCTATTTGTACGTTAACTCAGACACCTTCATTTGTGCAGTTTTTTTAGTGTTTACTTAGATTAGTGTGGCATGTTTATTGTGTTATTTTTGCATGTTGACAACATTTAGCGGGCACTATTTGATGACTTAGTTATCCCCTGAGGAAGCATTCTTCTGTCCAACACTGCATGGTGGTCTATGGTTTCTCACTTCATCAGATTATTCCCTCAGGATGGGCAGAGTATGATGCAATCACGGTCACTGTGCAGATTTCTCTAACTACATAATATCTGGACAGTTGTATTGAGAAGCTTCGGTATTTGACAGTAGGGACATTCCAATTATCTACTGCGAAGTTGATATGTCAAATTACCCAGAGACAGATTTGTGGTGTAAGTGCTATTTATTGAAAAGTGCTGTAGTGCTATAGGTACATTGTCCATGACTGTGAGTCCATTATAGTGACATTTTAAATTGGGATCCAACACAAGGGTTTACCAAAATGCTTTTGTCATGCTGGGGTTGCTGTTTCAGACAGTGCAGAGGGACAGGATTTGGCAATGAGTAGGAGAGAGACAATCACTGGGCTGGGTGACAAGATATACAGTAGTTTGCAGAACAGTGCTTGAGTACAGTTGTTGCAAGACTGGCAAGTTACAAAGCGCAGGACCTTGGTAAATGTCGGCCATGTGGCAGGGACTAGTGCTTCTGGGTATTTTCCTTGTGAATGTGATCTGTTCCATGTCTTCTTCTTCTGATGTGTGTGTTGCCTGCTTTGTCCTTGTTGTTGTTGGTTGTGAAGGGGCAACACACACCTCAGTGTTAGAAGACGTGGAGTCAGACATCCCGGTGGCTGCTCCCTGTGAAGGTCTTAAGGGCAGTACTACAGCAAGGAGGATCTGCTGGTTCTTGAGAATAGCAGCCACATCACGATGGTAGGCAGCCAGGTCGGCCCTGAGGGATTCAATGTTGCATTCGTGCACGCGTTGACAGGATTGCTGTTGTAGGTGTTGGGTCAACTGTATTACAGCTGTGCTGATTTCCTTTTGGGTTTTCTGCAGTTCCTGCAAGATAGATGTTAGGGCTTGCATAGCTGCTGCCTGATCTGCAGATGACATCATGCACAAACGCACCCCCCCATGGCTGGCTGCCATATTTTGCACCCCCACCCACACCTCCTTGGCCAGCTCCCGCTGTACTCCAACTACAGTTCTCTCAAAGCTGGTGCCAGTGTCGTCTGAGTCCTCAGCTGTATTGGAGCTGGCAGGTCTTACAATTGGGGTGGTGGGTGTTTCCTCTGCGATGGCTGCTTGTTCTGTGCTCCTCCTTGTGACTGAAGGTGGGGTCTGGAGGGTTTCAAGGACCTTTTGGATGGTCTCCTGGGGAATGTTTATCGGCTCGTCATCCATGTCATCAGGGAAATCTGGGACAGGCATATCGGCAGGAGATCCATCTTCCTCTGCAATGAAACCGGGCACAATTAGTGTGTCTGTGTTGTGACAATTTTGACGTGACGTGCCCGCCTTCTGATGAATTCACTTTGTGATCTTGTTTTGTATTAATATATGCAGTCCTTCAGATGGGCATTGTTTCAGGCCTATGGCCCACCTGTGTATCACATGTATGTTATTGAGTTATCAGACTTGTCAGCCTCATTGCCTCTAGGTGTTGCTTTATGCCAAATAGAGAATTGCCACCTTTTTGTCCTACTCGACCCTCCGTGTATATCCATTCTCATGGTGAGACCTTTCACTGGCTGTAGGTGTTCTGATGGCCCTGGTAGCACACTTAACTATCAGGACCTGTCCCAATCCCTGATCGTTCACATCCACTCAAATGTAATAGACATGTGGCATATCCTATGCATGGCAATGTTATGATCCGATATGGATGTTGACATTGTTAATGTGTCCTGCTGATGTTGGGTAATGTGTGTTACATTGGATTGCCCTGATAGTCGTATCAGTGTCCTATTTCGTCCTCTGACTGTGCAGGTGTATTTCAGTGACCAGTTACATGTGTCCCCTCCTCAATGCTGTTGTCTGAGCAGTATGCCATTTGTGATGTTGCCTTGTTACCCAGGCACAGGATGGACCCTGACATGTGCAGCATGGGTGTGTCCTTAGTGCTGTGTCGCTCCTATTGTTGTTTACATTGGCTGATGTTTGTGACAACTATGGGCATTGACATTTGAGTGTACTGGCGCCTTTGTCTTGTTTCAGGAGATTGTTGCAGATGGCATCCTCACCCCCTAATTTAGGTATGTATGTTCCATGGGGAGGTTACTGCCATTGGCTACTTGAGCTGCACACAGATCAGAGGTGGTGGTGGCAACTGTTGTTGCAGTTATATTGCAGTTGTCGGTTTGGCTAGTGGATTGCTAATAGGGCCCTAGTTAATGTAGGAGGTATGTTGGCTGACGAGTGCCAAGATGTCAGTTTGACGTAGTGGCCTTCCCTCCTGTCGTGGCTTTCCCTTTGCTCCATCGTTGGCATTACAGCATGCCCCCATGGGACTGTTGTTGGTGTAGTGTAATGGTGTGCCCCAGCTTATGTTTGTGCAGGCCATGCCCCCATGCCGTGCCCCTTTACCCATGCCACTCCATGTATATGATGACTTACATGCAATGTGTAGTAGGTATTTCCCCCCCGGTTGCAGTTGGCATTAGTGCATTTCAATTCCCCATGCGAGTTACCCTGCATGTGCATTGTCTCCTGGTAGTCTGCGCTGTCCTGTCCTTGAATCCCTGTGACGATCTCCTCAGGGATGACGGCTGCGACCATCTTCCCCCTGTGGTCCAGGGGCTCCTGGTGTGCTGGACTCCCCCCTCCAGTCTGCAGTGCTGCCTTCCTGTTCCTGGCCATCTTTTCCTTGGTCCTGCTCTTGCAGTCATGCCAGCGTTTCTTGCACTCGATGACTGTTCTGCGTACTTCAGCCACACTGTTGATCTTGTCGACAATTTGTTGCCATATAGCCTCTCTCCTACTGATTGGCAACTTTGATGTGACAAACAGTTGGTGCTGGTGTTCCGTCACCTCTTTAACCAGGATTTCCTGCTCCTCTGCACTGAAGCGACACTTTCTTTTCTTCTTAAAAGTGTCCTGGTTCTTGTGTGGATCCTCCTGGCTGCTTCCTGGTCTGCTGTCATCTTCCTGGGGTCTGCAGTTGCATCTGGGATCCATTTTGGCTCTCCTCTGGTGAACTGGCAGTGTTCGCGTTTTTTTTTTACGCTATTGTGTCAAAAAACGGCACATATCCGGTTTACGGTGTCGTAAATCGACCCACAGGCATTTCTGCAGCGTTAACGTAGTTTTCCTTTACGACTTGACGCCGCAGTGTGCATCAAAAATAATGACTCCCACCTGTTGTTTGCACCGCCGTGCGTCAAAATATAAATATGACGCCCGCACGGCGCACCAAAATGGCGTTAGCCGGCGGTAATATTTTTGACGCAAAACTGCGCCAATGCAGTTTTGCGTCAAAAAGTATAAATATGGGCCTTGGTGTCTTGCCTGACTTACTATGTGTCTGACATGAGGCCTGACTATTGTTGCTACAATGTACTTCAGCTGGTATATGGGTACACACATGTATGTATGTATGTATGTATGTTTGGGTGAGACATGGTTGTGCTCCTGATCCAAACCTTGGATAAGTCCAACATATGCATACTTAGACAAGTACATATGTATGCCATTGTCAATTTCATGTGGCAGTACATGCATACAATGCTAAATGTATGAAAGACAACAGCAGGAAATTAGTCTAATACTTGTTTTTTTTTATTTTAGTAAACAGGATAACTGATACATTGGTTATAACAAACGGGAAAAGTGAAGAAGTCAGTCATGGTGGGAGAAACCATAGTTGTAGTTACCACAATCTTAAGAGACCAAAGTCCAAAATAGTGCTGGAGTCAGAAAGGTGTGTTTCCAGAAATAGTCCACAGGGTGAATGTGTAACACACACTGGAGGAAATTAAGTAAGAGATTTCTTGGTGGTGGAGGTCTTGCCATTCTCACCGCCTGGGAAGTTTCTGGAACAGCCTGCTTGCTAGTGCAGGGGGGGATCTACAGCTGTACAGACAGGGGTGTCTGATGTGTTCTCCTCTGGCAGAGCCTCTCTTCCTGTTGCTCTTGCAGATATAGATGGTCCTGATGTAGTTGTACCATAGGTAGTGGATGATGGATCTGGGAAAGCCCTGCACAGGTGTCTATGCATGTCCATCAGCATTCCCATTAGGGAGCCCATGTTAAGTTGTAAGCCTCCATCTGCTGGTGTATGTCCTTCTGCAACTGCTTCATCTCCCTGGGTTGTGTGAGAACATGGCCCATCATGTCCTGGGACTCCTGATAGGCTCCCATGACTTGTCCAATGGTGTTCTGGGTGTTAGTGTCCCCAGTGGCTTGTCCCTCACCCACAGGCTGACCCTGGGCATAAAAGTGGACCACACAGACCTCAACGGAAAATACTCCTGGACCTGTGAAATCCAGAAGGACTGCTCTGTAGAATACAACTTGAAGAAAGGCTAAACCTGCTTGCCTTAATCCCAGTTTCCCATAAGGGATTCCAAGGGTAGTTTTACTGACCTCTGCTGCTGCCCTCTGTTGGAGTGAGCCCTTAAAGCCAAGTGTCATGCCACAGGTCCTGGATTCTTGGCTGGTGTAGGAATGTACTCCTCCTGTCCCCAAACTACAAGAGTTGGGACTTAAAAACTTTTTGCTAATTTTATGCTTGTAGAATCGACAAAGACTGGGATGATTAGTGTGAAACTTCATTTAATGTTTAATTGTCCTTCGGCCTAAGCTTGCTGGTTTGTCTCCCTAATGGAGATATAACTTCTAGAAGAGCTTCTTAGTCCAATTGTAGAACACTTCACCAAGACTAACTCCAAAAGCTGGCCGTCATCGAGACGTTTCTGAGCATGGAATTCATACTTTGGCTGCTCAAAACTTCCCGCCTTTGACGACGACCACACTGGGATCTCACTCTTCAGCAATCTGCCATTATCTAACCCAGCTTTAGATCCAGTTTGCCACCACTAGTAAATGCGCACATTTAATGGGAATCTGCAGAAAACAGCTGGACTCTGATGCTCAGAAACATCACTGCAGAATTGTTCAAGAAAGGGGTATGTAAGAGTAGATTACAAATCCAGACCAAGATTTATACTGGTAACTTCTTTCATGGAAAGGAAAAAAAAACTTCCATTTCACTTCATAGGTTCTGGTACCTTCTCTGTGTTATAAAACTCTGTGAATAAAAACATGTTCGTACATAAGCACGCTAATGAAAAGTGACAGTGATTTCCAACCTGTTGTACTGTTGACCAAAAATGTAATGCAATCCTGAAAATAGACGTTTGTTAAACATATTGCAAAGAAATAGAAGTTTGTTAAACATATTGCAAAGATGGTTGATTTTAGAGAGCATGATTTATCTGTTCTAGGAGCTTGGGAATTAACTAAATAATTTCTGCTGTACTCTCTGTCTCCTTCATTAATTTGCACTTTGAAGAGGAGTAAAAAACTTTTCCTGGAGGTAGAAATAATGGGAGGAATAAAAACTGGCCACTTATCCTGTAATAAACTGGCCTCTCATCCTGGAATGTATTAGAGGGATGTGGACAAGTAGAGCTGCTGGCCTGACATAGAGGCAGATGGAACCTTGTAAAGTTCTATGTTTATTTTGAACCGTGATACAGTATCAAATGACCTTTGATCCTGCGCTTTCCCCAAACATCCTATCTCTGTCAGGAGAAGGGAGTGTGGCTTCAGATCTAAGATGAGTAGATTGTAAAGACGGAGACCGGCAGTAACAGGTAATATTTTATTCTAAAATATGCGGGGACTTTACAGGAGCAATGTCGGAACCGCTCCGTTCATTCTGATCCTTTCCTTCCTAACCGCCACCTTCCGAACCCCCGTCTCGTAGATCGAATGCGAATGTCAACCTTTCACATTCGATCTACGCACCACACATCTTCCCCTCTTATCAACAACAACAAAACAAATAACATACTTAAAATTTGGAAAATACATATAAGAGAAAATACATAATACATGTACCTCTAAAGGAAATTAATTTTTTACATTGAATTGGAAGCATTCCCATTTAGTTAACTTCCCATCACAAATTCATTGAAATGCCTTGGTAATTTCCTTTCTCTCAAACTTTTACGAATAGGTATCACGTCATCCTCCCGATTCCTAGATTCAAGACCACGGAATTCACCGCCTCCTTCACCTCTGTCTGGCCGCGCATCCTCGTATCCCCACAAATATCCACTCTCTTTATCAAAATCTTCACACCCAAATTCCTGGGGAATGTTACTTGCTTTAAACAAACTCACATGCCGCAAATTACGTACTCTTCCATCCTCAAGCTGAACTGCACCATTCAATACCTTCACCACTTTCATAGGGCGTGACCATCTCGCATTCCCTTTATTTATTAGCCCAAAATTCTTCACACGTACGTACTGTCCAACTGCCAAGTTTGGCATATTTTTTCCACTATTGATTTTGCTTAAAACTTTGTTTTGATACTCTTGCACCCGATTTCTCACAGAGCTAAAGTCTACCCCACCAAAACTTCCTTGCCTTCTGTTCATCAACCACCAAGGGATTAGTTTAGAAGATGGTTTCCGACCCCTCAGTAACTCAAAAGGTGTTTTTCCAGTGACTGAATGTGGCGTAATTCTGTATGATAACAACATATTTTGGATGGCCTCCTTCCAAGACAAATTAGATTCTAAAGCTAATTGTATAGTGTCCTTAATAACCTTGTTGAACCTTTCAACCTGACCATTGCCTTCAGGATGGTATAATGACACCCTCACATGATTTACCCCACAGCTCTTCAAAAAGGAACTCATCTTAACAGAAGTAAGTTGTACACCATTGTCCGAAACAATAGTTTCAGGAATTCCTTCCCTCGCAAATACATCTTTTAAGAATTGGATCACAGTATCAGTAGTTATATTGCCAACCATACGAACCTCTGGCCATTTGGAAAAATAATCAACTAGGACAATCGCATACCCTTCCTTAGCAGGTAAGTTAACAAACGGACCCATAAAATCAATTGCAACTTTGCGCCACGGGCCATCAGGCAACTCAACCAACTGTAATGGTACCACTAATGGTTTCACAGACTTATCACTCAGTACACACTTACCACACTCTCTTATCCAACGATCTACCATACCATCTAACCCCGGCCACCAAAAAACTTCTTTGATCTTCCTCCTGGTACTTGCCATGCCACCATGACCTTCATGTCCCAACTTAACAATGGTATCACGCATACCATAGGGAGGCACAATTTTATCACCTCTTAATATAATATCATTCGACACAGACAATTCCTCTTTAATCTTCCAAAATGTACTGCTCTCACCTCGTAAACTACGTTCTGATGGCCATCCTCTCAAAATAAACTCCTTCACTTTCAACAAAACCTCATCCTTCTGCATTTCTCTCATCCACACGCATTCAGATAAATTGTCATGCACATTCCCATTTTGCAGAAACATAGCATCCCTATAAGTGAACGCAACATCACACTCTCCATCATCAATTTCCTCGGCACTACTATGCGATAGTGGTAACCGAGACAACCCATCTGCTACACAATTACTTTTCCCTGGAAGATGCAAAATCTCAAAGTGATACATTTGTAATTTGGAAGCCAACCTTGCCAACCTAGGAGTGAGGTTCCTTCCCCCTCCCGCGCTCAAAATATTAATCAGAGGTTTGTGATCCGTACAAATTTTAAATTTGCGCCCCCATATGTACATCCTAAATCGTTGCACAGCCCACGTAGCGGCCAATAACTCCTTCTCAATTACAGAATAGTTCCTCTCTGCTTGAGACAGAGTACGAGAAGCATATGCAACCACCCATGTGTCTCCTTTCTTCTTCTGAGACAAAACCGCACCAATACCATATGCGGAAGCATCTACTGCTATAATACATTCAGCAGTTTCATCAAACGATTTGAGACAAGAGGCATTGACAATTTCTTTCTTTATAGTCGAAAACTCCTTGGAATGTATCTCTGTCCAGCAGAACGTCGCATTTTTCCTCAGCAAGGCACGGAGGTTCTCCACCTTGGATGCAAAGTTTTCCACAAAGCGAGAATAAAACTCTGCTAGGCCTAAAAATGATAACAATTGTTCCTTGCACCTTGGTTCTGGAGCCTCACTAATAGCTTTGATGTGACTAACCTTAGGTCGAATACCATCTTTAGAAATAATATGACCTAAATATTCCACGTGGCTCTCTCCAAATTTGCACTTTTGATCCTTAGCAGTTAATCCATAGTCACTCAGTGCTTGCAATACTATTTTTAAGTTCCGGTCATGCTCACTTCTGTCGCGACCATATACTAAAATGTCATCCTGGAATACCTTTGCCCCCTTAACATTCGAAAGTATTTTGGACAATTCCCTCTGAAAAACTGCAGACGCACTAGCCAATCCAAACGGCATCCTTTTGTACTGGAACATCCCCTCCGGTGTAATAAAAGCTGTACAATGTTTAGACTCAGGACTTAAATGTATCTGGTGATACGCACTTGCCAAGTCGATGGTTGAAAATACAGTAGCATCTCCAATAGACGACATCAATTCCTGCAAATTTGGTAAAGGAAATGTATCTATCCAAATTGCATCATTGAGTGCCCGCAGGTCAACACACAACCTGAGGTCCCCACTGGATTTTACCGAAATTACAATCGGAGAAACCCAATCGGAGCACTCAATGGGTTCAATAATATCATTATCACACAAATCCTTTAACATCTCCTTCAATTTTTCTCTATAATTCAAGGGAACATTCCTCAACTTCTGCCTTATGGGAACAGCATTCTCCTTTAATACAATTGTATGTCTAAAATTTTTCATACTTCCCAAACAACCACTAAACACGGTGGGAAATAGTCCCTTTATATCATGATACAAATCATCCTGTGACGTATCCATACTCACAATGTACACTGGCGGAGTAGCATTAGGGTCCACCCTCAACCCCAATTGACATATATGTGGCCAACCCAGAATAGTTGCCCCTCCTTCTGCCACAAGAACTTCACCTGAACACTTCTTTCCAGCATATTCGATTTCTGCCTGCATTTTTCCTACAATAGCAATTTTATGACCAGAATAACTGCAAGGACTGTTTTTTGTTTTTTGTAAACTCCTTCCAGGCCACAACTGATTAAATAGAGACTTGCCTATTATAGTGTACCACGCACACGAGTCCACCATAACTTCCAGTCGTGCACCGTCAATATTTATATAACACTTCGGAAATTGAAGCTCTTTTCCCTTAATGTTACGCTCTTGAATACTTAGTACCAAATTCTGAATTCCTCCCTCAACCTCATCATCATCCACATTCTCCACAACACAACTCACTTTTTTCTCGAAACTTCTGCAGACGCGTGCAAAATGTCCCTTTTTTTTACATGCACTGCAATTTTTCCCAATCGCCGGACAACCATTAAAATTTGCAAAATGCGAACTGGCGCCGCATCTAAAGCACACTCTAGTATTGTTATTCATGCCAGACTTGTTATCCCCACTACCAGACCAGGAAACCATTTTTTTCTTTTTATCCTTGCAATCCCTGTCTTTGCTTACGGTACAAACGTTGTCACAATCTTTAACTTCCCTCCTCATAGTTTGTATGCAATCTTCGGTAATCTCAATGCTCCTCGCCACTTCAACAGCCGTTTTTAAAGATATTTCCCCAGAAGACCAAAGTTTCTCCTGTATTTTTTTAGATTTAGTCTTCATTAATAATTGGTCCCTTAAAACTTGGTCATATGTCATATTGTCAAAAGCACACGTAACCGCTAAGCCTCTTAACACTGCCATATACTGGTCAATAGACTCATCAACCTTCTGTTCCCTGGAATAAAATGTATATCTTTCCATAACTACATTTATTTTCCGGCCATACCTATCCTGTAACTGTTGTAAAGCACATTTATACACATCTACCCCATGCACATTATCTACAGGTGGTAAATTTTTAAATTCCCTTAACCCTACAGCGCCCAAACGATGTTTAAGCAATGACAGGTGCCTATCAGGTGAACATTCGCCCTCTTCCAACACATCAACATATGCCTCAAATAAATCCAACCACAATTCCCACTGAATGGGCGGATCTCCTGGTTCATTAAAAAAAAATGGTGGAGGTTGAATACTAGACATTCTGTAATTAATAATGTCCTATATCAATAATTACTGAATGCAGTTGTATTTTTTTTTTTTTTTTTTTTTAAAACAGAGTCCAGTCACAATAAATTCCGGCACATCCAACAAGTCAAATGTATAGATAAAGGTTCTTTTTGTAATTATAAGCACAAGGTGTGCCTATCACCGTATTCCAAATTAAACGTACCAAATTCCTTGTAATTGTATTTATGGCACACTAAACGTGCCTAGTTCCTTGTAATTGTAGACAATATTTGCAGGTACGAAGTCTACTCCTTAAAGATGGCTGCCAATTTTCTATTTGTAGGCACACAGGTGTGCCTATCACTGTGTTCCTTAATAAAGATTGAAAAGATCTCCAAACCACTTCAAAATGGCTGCTTCAACTGTGTTGTTCACTCTCTAGAGTAATTTGGGCACACTCCAACCCATAATTCCTGGCGTAGTTGCAGATATTTTTCCGAAACAGGAATCTTGCCAATACAGGACATCAAGAAGTACTTAATGCGCCGCCCCTCAAGTTATGGAAACACCAGCAGCCAGAAATTCGCCGAAAATAAAAGCACGATCCTCACCTCCGACATCGCTCCTGCCCGCCTCGTCGCCACTGTAAAGACGGAGACCGGCAGTAACAGGTAATATTTTATTCTAAAATATGCGGGGACTTTACAGGAGCAATGTCGGAACCGCTCCGTTCATTCTGATCCTTTCCTTCCTAACCGCCACCTTCCGAACCCCCGTCTCGTAGATCGAATGCGAATGTCAACCTTTCACATTCGATCTACGCACCACATAGATATTTTCGTGTGTGGGGGCAATTATCTTCATTTTAGGTAGATAGTTCTTTAGAGATGATTAGGAACTGTAGACACTGACATAAGAGTCTTGTCATTTTGAAAAATCACAGGAGCAGAGACCTTTGTGACAGCTGCAGTAAAGCAAACAGGAGATGCTGCAAAAGAAGTCAGGAAGCTACAGGTTTTTGATTAGATACTATCAGTTGTTGTCACCTATATGTAGCTACAGTGCATTATAAAAATGGCTTCCAAAACACCAGCAACTTGGAACACAAATGAACATGGGAGAGATAAGATAACACCTGAAGATAAGGCCTGACTGCTGGCCTGCCTGAAGAAGGACGTGCACTTATGGAAGTGCTCTCAAGGAGCAGTCTGCTTGCCATCCTTTGACCCCAGTGGCAGAAAAGGCCGAAAAGAGGCACTCATCTGTGAAAGACCTATCTGGCTATTTGGGAGTGGACTAGGCTATGCTGGCACCCTTGCTAAAGTGGGTAATCATGCTTGTCCCACAAAGCTGAACTATAGCTTAGACACTTGGAGGCCCCACTCACAGTTTGGAAGGTCCAACACCAGGCGTCAAGTTCACTCAAGAAAAGTATAACCTTTAAGGGGAACATTTCCCTGTTTGTTTGCACAGAGCTTTTACCCATGAAGTAAAAGGCTTCCGAAAGGTTTTGGTGAAATTATTCAGTCTTGTGGATACTTGCTCAGCTGCAGTATTAGTCTTGTCCACAGAGAGCATTTGAGGTACAAAAAATAACCTTGTCTGAAGGTAAATCTTGTGATCAGGATAAGGTGACAAGTACGTTTTTGGCACTAAAACTATTTGGCTCATCTGGATCCTAGATTCAACGTATCCCACCTTGGGTGCCCCTCATTGTCTGAAGCATCATATCTTACTGCACTGTATGATTTTGACTTCCACAATAAGCACTAACACCCCCATTGTAAGTGGCAAGGTAATCCTTCTGGTAAATACCCTAACTTTGTAATTACTGTTTTGGGGATAACAAGTGGAAACGTGAGGTTCCCCTTAGACATTTGCAATTACTGGAGAAATGCTTAATTCTGGGTCCTGACTTCTCAGAAATGCCTAATTGCTCTTTTGATTTTTACTCAGAGGTTTTGACTGCTTTTAGGACAAATACATTCACACTACTTTCGAGTTTACATTACAAGTGGTGAAAATATATCATCTCTGATTTTCAAATTGGAAATTAAAGATATAAGGCAAAGTCTTTGTATTCATTTTTATATTTTATGGGTAGCAAAGAATCATTATCTCAATTTTTATAAATAATAATTAACAACTAACAGAGATTTCTTTGATAATAACTCTATTATACATTTAAACAGATGATTTATAAACAATACATGTTTTTTTTTTTAAAATGGTTTCCCAAGCAGATTTCTCCAGTTTTGCTCTGGTGTTTATCCACCTTTTGAGCCACAACCCCAGCCTGAATACAAATTGACCATTTATTTTGCTAGCATTCAATCATTCAGGGGGTAGTCATTACCCACTGTAGCATCACATTGAAGGTGATGTATGTTTCTTAGGTTAGAGTACTTTATTACCATTCTAATATGGTCCCTTTACATAACACTGCTATTTCAAAGCAGATCATTCTGAGACTTCACACTTTTTAATATGATCTTTAGTTCCTGGAAGGAAACATTTGGGGCATTGTTTTAGGCCCTGACAGGCTAGACTCCATTTTTCTAAGTCAGTGAAAGGATGTCCTCTACCGTCCTCATGGACTACATCCAACCTACTTAGAGCTCTCCTACTGACAGGGGATCTCTGTGCTTTCAGGGGTGCTTTCAATGTAGTAGTACCTCTGAAAGTTCTGTAAATTGCTATGAGGGCACCATGTTCAGATAATTAGTAGATCATATATTATGCAATCTTTGTTCAAGATGGCAACCTCTTTCTAGGTCAGCGAATATTTCATTGATCAAGTTATTGGTGACTTGATGTCAGAGCAAATAGGATTTCCACTGCCACACCAATGTTATTGGTAGGTGAGAAGGAGAATGTTCCAAACATCTTGGCCAGCAGTCTCCATCCTTGGAAACATAGCACTTCCTCCATCTCTCAATAGCGTTAGGGAAGCAAGAGATAGGTGGAACTGCACCTGTCCATTTGTATTCATTTCCTCATTGCAGCCTACTGTAAAAAAAAAAAAAAAACATTCCACCGTTTATGACACCCACATTCGTCCAATTTGCAGTAGCTTAATTTGTGCCTTTTGTTTCCAGTGCGAGCATCGGCAATTATGTTTGAGGGCTGGCAGTTATTTTTCTGCCTCAAGCATTTACTGTGAGCAAAAGACACATATGGGAAAGACGGAGGAAGAGAAAAACGAAAAAGCATCACAATGGGAGAAAGCAGAAAGCTGCAAGAGTGAGCTGAAGGGGCAGGGAGTGGCTGTAAATGGGTTGAAGGGACCCAAGATGGCTCAGGACAACGTTGCCTCAGTATTCCATGTTTGAACATTTAATTGTAGCAGCCACGTGTTTAAGAGAAGGGCTTTGGGCACCAGCACATTTTTATGTACAAATTAAGCACTGAGCTCTAGGATTCATCAGTGAGCACATCACACAATTGTGAAAAGCTGGACAGGTTACTTGGAGGAAGCTGTTTAAAGCAGAAAAAAAAGCTCTAGGTAGAGAAAGGGACATCTTGAAGGTTGAGCATGGATGCACAGACATTGAAAATGCTGGGCAACAACTCTCAGTTAGTTCTTAATTTGCAGAGTTTCTGAAGCTTTTAGGTTACCTCTGTCCTAGTGTCACAGACCACTGGTTGGAGTTCAATATTCTTGGACTGGATTGGTCGGGAAGAGCAATGATGAGCATTATGGAGACTCCGTACAGATCAGTGAGGTTATATTTTTTTCTAGACTTGCGCTATAATGTTCTAACACTGAGCAGAACTGTATACCATTTTTAAAAATTATGCAGTTGAGTTAATGCAGGTTTTTGTTACATCATTATAGACAGGAACCACTAGGGTGGCCAAGTTATTACAATGCCCTAAACTCCAAATGCATTAGTCTCTGTGACTCTCTCATTAGCCCTTCATGGAGCCAAGCACAAGGCTTCAAAAAGGCAAGCTCTTGGCTTCAAAGTTTGTTTAATGCAGGTCTCTGGATCATTTGTTTCTTCGGCTTTACATTACCAGGGTATTTGTGAATGTTGGAATCTTGATCTCGCGGAAATCAAATAATGCATCATTAGCAGACAATATATTCCACTGTCACTGGGGGGAACATCAAGCTTCTCTAGCCAGGGTCATAAGAAAGACCCCACAGGCCCTGCTGAGCAGCCGGTGGGCTCAACCCTTCAGAGGGGCCTCCGTCAGCCCACGGCCGATGAATATCTGTGAGATATAGGGGACTCAAAGACCCCTCATCACATCCTGCAGGGGGGTCCCACCAGTTTGCTTTACACACATCTCTAGCTCTGGCAGTAAAGGTCAGTCCAAAATGGACTTTCATGAAAGGCAGAAAAACGTCTTGGTGAAAGAAGTCTGGAATTCACCCAGTTTATCTTATTAAAGTCAAAGTACCTTTATTGTTTCAGTCGAAATAGTCATACAATAAATACATGCATTAAAAAACCTGGCGTAACAATAGTCCCAGCCTCTGCGGTGTGAGGGCCCGAACTCCAGGGGGGGGCCTCATCACTGTAAACGCTGCAGGGGCGACAGGCACATGCCTGAAAGCTCCTGACTGTGTTGGTGGGGGGCAAGGGAGTCCTCTGCAGGGAAGAATCATGTTTTGTTACACCACTTATTATAATTTTTAATGTGCAAATGATTGTAACATTTGTGGCGATGCAAATGTTTTAACACCATTCAAAATTGGATTTAAAAACTCAATTTCATGTTGTAACCATGCGGCGAATAAAAACACTAGCATAATATATGTAATTTGTAATTTAACTGTGTACATTCATACTTTTTCAAAAAAGTCACTTTAGCAAACAATCATTTGCAATGCCTTGGGTCTCCCGTTTGCTAGAGTTAGAGCTATTAGCGTTGTAAATTAGTAACTGGGCTTTTCTTGCCACATAAATTGAAAATTCAAAGTAAAACAAGTGAGCCAATTCAAAGTGCCACAGCTTCCACGAGCATGAGCGTTAAGGACAGACACAAAAAGAAAATGTTTGCTCGCAGTCAAACATGTCGGCAAATGTGCAATTATTCATGTAACAGGGTTGATGGCTGAGGCAATAACAAGACCGCCACAAGGAGGGACAAATGTAAAGCATTTACCAATGATAACAAAGGACTTTTAAAAGGAAAGCTCATGAATGAGTGTTAGTGATGGGTGTGAGGTGGGTGTGATTAAAAGGCCACAGAGATTACAACACGTCAGAGCGCTTGCGCACTTATCCTGAAAAAAGTGTATAAACTGGAAGAAGCATGTAAGATAACAGAAGCGCGGAAGGTGCACCCATCTCTGTACTCTGTTAGTGTCTGCACCAGGGAAGCCCTCGTCTTTCTCTGCAAGTTGGAATCCCTGCCGCCACCCTCCTCACAGCATGGATAACAGCCATGTTACAACTCTCCCCATCAGCTCCTGCGTGGCTGACTGGGAAGGAAAGGTCCCTTATTTTCAGGGCGACTGGAATTATGGGATTGTGTGGCCGCAATCTTTTTCCCATAATTGTACACTTGCCGCATTTGCCACACAATCCATCATCTGCTGCATAAACTGCAGATTAAAAAAAATATAAATATGTTTACCTTAAACAGTTCAAAGGTTACTAAAACGTAGCAACATATGCTGCTGCGCAGTTGAAGGCCCTTTGCAAAGATTGAGGGTTCCCTCTCTGTTGCTTATTGATATATTTTTGTGTGTTAAACTTTTACTAATGAGGTAGGACCAATGCCCAGTATTCACAACTGTGAAAATGACGAAATAATGAATTAAATCTATCACAAAATGTGCCTCCTTACTCTGCATGTATTGCATTTTCTTGTGGCATAATTTACTCACCCATGCTGCATGATTTGGCCCTTCCAGCAGCATAGTTCCAGTGGCTTAGTTTATATTCATTTTAAACACTGCAATGAAACGCTTCAGCCCCTCAAGCAACAGTAACCAGGCAAAGGCCACTCTAAGGCAATGAAAAATATACAACCAGAAATATTTAATGAGGTTGCTCAATCAAACCAGTCGTTATAAGAGAAAGGATCTCCGTTGCTGGAGGAGCTCCGTACAATGTCGTATTAAAGAATTCATTCATAAGGAGAGATGGTATGATCAAAGGAGCTCTAACTTGGTATCGGAGTGCAAGTTGCTTTTCCGACCCACACACTTGCCAGAAACACTAAAGGCTACTGTACATTACAATAAATTAAAGGTAAAAAAAAATGTATTGCTCCTTACTAGCCCTCACATCCTCCCAGCGCCAGGAACCCCTCTCTGGTGATAGTGCGCTGTACACATCTGCAAAACATAAGTAAAACTGGTTAATTGTCATCTTTTGACAACAGTGTACACAAGCAAACACAAAAAAAGAAACACAGAAAAAACAACTTCACAAAATAAGATAAGGTTAGCTTTAAAAAATAAAACTTTGAGATTTTGTTAGTCCTCCTGGACACCTTTTTGCCAGTCACAAGCCTTCAGTTTGCGTGGCAAGGGAAATTAGAACAAAATAGTACCTAGATCAGACTGAGAGCAGCGGACGAGCACTAATTAGCTTGAAATCAATTAGTGCTTCACACAGACTAATGGAAATGATGCCAAACATGCCTTCATGAATTCTGAGGCTGTAAAGAAGAGTGCCATGCAAACCAACAAATGGTGAAGGACAGAAGGGCTATAATCCCTTAACTGATCACAAAGGCGTCTCCTATATGAAATGCTTGCACAAGCGCATTTACTTGCTGGCTAGCCCTATGAACAGTCTGTACTTTTCAGCAGCCAATTAATCCTGGCTCATCTCAAATGATACCTTGATACGTTCCATGCTGAGTAAATATATGCTGCTTTTGCATGATATATTTCCCTCAAATTTGTCCCATAGCAAAGTTTGAGGGCTTCCTTGCAGCGTCCTGTGTTACATTTCGAAAACAAGGAACATAAAAATTACCTTCTTTGTTTGAAGGTGCTGGTACAAAAGAGTATGAAATTAGCTATTGTCCTTCCCGGGCACAGATACAGGTGTCAAGAAAATTGTGCGCAGACTCCAACCGTTTTTAGTGAACGACAATACTTGCTAAGTAGTCTGCATATTTTGTTTTCTGCCAGAATGATCATATTGATGTAAGGCTCAAAACCGGGCACTAGTTTATAATTTAAGTAAATACTAAATAGAGTTTTCCCAGCCACATCTAATAGATTCAAAAATTATTTTTGCAGTTTATAGAGAATTTGTCCTCATCTGTACCCCAGAGCCCAGGAAAGTAGGAGTAAAATACTGCAAGTTTCCTCAGGACACGCTACAAGTCATGATAAGAGATAATGCAAGAACCAAGCAAGACTGCAATCAGCAAATGGTGGATTCCTGGACCTGAAGACCTGTGAAGAGAAGATACCAAGTCCAGAAGTCTCAGAAGTTTCCAGGAAGGACAAGAGCCCCTGCCAACCTAGAAGATCGTGCAAAAGAGGATTCTCTGGTTGGAAGAAGTCTGCAGAAGAGCACCAAAGAAGATAGCTGTGGGTTCCTGTGTGGTGCAGATGTCCCACGTCGAGATGTTAGATGCAGGCTGTTTGCGTCACTGGATTAATCCAACAAGCCTTTGTTCAAGGAAGGTCGTGGTTTGTGTCAAAATGGCACTGCCTGGACCCAGGAGGGACCTGGGGGCCTCAACTCGGACTGAGGAGGCAGAGGGGGTTCCCAACACTAAAGAGAGCCCATAGATAACCAGGCAACACCTACGGGCGTACCAGGACACAGGGACAAAGAAGATGCAAAGTGCGGTTGGTGCACCACAACAAAAGAAGGTCCCACGCCGCAGGACAACAACTCAGCAAGTTGTGCGTCACAGAATCCAGTGCTGGGGACCTGGGTTACACTCTACACAAAGGATTCTTAGAAGAAGTGCACAGAAGCCAAAGGAGCTGGAGATGACGCGTTGCACAGGGATACTGTTGCAAACCGGGAAGGCAAGCTCTTACCTCTGCCAAAGTTGGACAGCTGGACCTTAGGACAGTCTGGGTTGTGTTGGTCCACCACCTGTGTTCCAGGGAGCATGCTCGTCATTGGTCACAGAGAACCGGTCATCGTCACATCATCACAGAAGGTGCCTGCAGGAGCAGGGAAGTGACTCCGTCACTCCACAGGAGATTCCTTTGGTTCTTCTGGTGCACGGTGAAGACCGGGATTCCTCGGAGCATGCGCACCTTGGAAACTGTTGCAAATGCTGGCTGGAGCTGAAGTTGCACATCACAGGAGTCGTCCTGAATACTTTGTTGCAGTTACAGCGGTTCCTGGAGCAGTCTGCGGTTGATCCGATGGTCAGAAGCTGAAACAGAGCATGCAGTGGATTCCTGGAGGAGTCAGGCAAGCTGCATCTGAGGAAACACCCAGAGGAGAGGCCCTAAGTAGCCCTGAGAGGGGGATTGGCTACCTACCCAGGTATGCGCCTATCAGGAGGGGTCTCTGACATAACCTGCTGGCACTGGCCACTCAGAGATCCCCAGAATGTCCCCAACTCTGGGAAAACAAGATGGCTAATGCCAGGGACACACTGGAGGAGCTCTGGGCACCACCCCTTGGGTGGTGATGGACAGAGGAGTGGCCACTCTCCTTTGTCCAGTTTTGCACCAGAGCAGGAGACAAGGAGTCCCTAAACCGGTGTAGACTGGTTTATGCAAGGAGGGCACCATCTGTGCCCTTCAAAGCATTTCCAGAGTCTCTGCGAGGTTACCCCTTCCAAGCCTGTAACACCTATTTCCAAAGGGAGAGGGTGTAACACCCTGCTCCCAAAGGAAATGGTTTGTTCTGCCTTCCTGGGACTAAGCAGCTCAGACCCCAGGAGGGCAGAACCCTGTCTGTGAGGTGGCAGCAGCTGTAGCTGCAGTGCAAGCCTCAGAGAGCTGGTTTGGCAGTACTGGGGGTCCATGGTGGAGCCCCCAGGAGGCATCAAATTGGCTCCCCAATACCAGATTTGGAATGGGGGGACAATTCAATGATCTTAGACACCTTACATGGCATATTCGGAGTTACCATTGTGAAGCTATATATGGGTATTGACCTATATGTAGTGCACGTGTGTAACGGCGTTCCCGCACTTGAAGAGTCCCGGGAAATGGCCCTGAACAATGTGGGGGAACCTTTGTTAGTGCAAGGTTGTCCTCACACTTACTAACTTTGAACCTAACCTTCAGCAAGTGAAGATTAGACATATAGGTGACTTATAAGTTACTTAAGTGCAGTGAAAATGGCTGTGAAATAAAGTGTGTGTTATTTCACACAGGCTGCAGTGGCAGTCCTGTGAAAGGGTTTGTCTGAGCTCCTTATGGGTGGCAAAAGAAATTCTGCAGCCCATAAGGATCTCCTGGAACCTCAATGCCCTGGGTACCTAGGTACCATATACTAGGGACTTATAAGGAGGGTCCAGTGTGCCAATTGAAATTGTTAAATGAAGTCACTAGCCTATAGTGACAACTTTAAAAGCAGAGAGAGCATAAGCACTGGGGTTCTGGTTAGCAGAGCCTCAGTGGCACAGTCAAGCACTTCTGACAACACACACATTAGGCCACAAACTATGAGCACTGGGGTCCTGGCTAGCAGGATCCCAGTGAGACAGGCAAAACACACTGACACACACACTCGCAAACAGGTCAAAAGTGGGGGTAACCATGCTAGAAAGAAGCTACTTTCTCACAAGTGGCCACTAGAGGAGGATTCTGATGAAGATGTAGTGGATCCTGTCTCCCTCATCGCACTCCCCTCACCCTCCGGGTCACTGGGTCCCTTGTTGTCGGTGTTCTCGTGACTGGAGGTCCTATGGCCAGAAGCTACCCCAGTCAGCCGTGCCCCATCTCCTTTGCCTGCCTGTGCTGATGCTGAAAAACAGAAAGTCTGGTATGGTCATCACATTCACAAGATAACACTTCCATCACACAGTACACATAAGTCTCATAACATCCTGTTCACCAACAACCCCAGTTAGTGCCAGTAAAGTGGCAACATCATATCACAACACAATATGATGTATGTACCTCCAAATGAACATCTTTAAACACCAGCTAAGCTACCTAACTGACACCTACCATACTATGAATGACATTTAACAATCATACTGACCATACCGTGAAAAGGTAACTTTGCCACATTATACAAGTTCGCTATCCACAATAACATAGTCAAACACCAATCAAGCAATATATTTAGGAATGTGAATTTGCTTATCACTAATCAACAACACGTACTCAATACATACAAATATTTTACTCTGATGTCATGTTCCAGGCCATGACACATGTTGTAAAGTAAAGGCAAGCAAGCCTAGTGTAGAAAAGCCATACCTTCTTCATTTCACATTCTTACAACCATACACAATGGACAAGTGCAAAACTGTGACAACTCAAGCTGTCAATTTAAGGTTAAGGAGTCAGAACACATGTCACACACACATGCACCAATAGTGATGCATCAAGGATTGAAAATACAATGTGGACCAAGTCTTCTAGGTCATTGGTCTTCTGAAAGCAAACGTTATCAGTCAAGTAAGGGCCAAGTAAGCTCAGATCTATGTCCCACACACAACCACAAGATGTCAAAAAGAGTGTACCTTACATGAGGATTACTATACTGTGCAGAAAGATGACAATCAGACTGATCCTAATTATGCAACTATTCCATTAATGAGCTACTGACTGAGTGGGTACATCAGTACACACATATAAGACATGGCAAGCCTTACATCTGTCTTTGGAGGATTCGCAGGGCCAAAGCCCATGTGTTGCTAACATGATAGGTACACCTACCATGATGCAAACCACAAACCTAGATACACTTACAATACTACTCATATGTGTACGTGAACTGCCACACCTGCACCACATAAGTGTCATTGCCAACATTAGGTTCACAAACAGTCAGGACTCATTTGCCATGTCCTTCATAGCAACAGCAAGTAGACATTACTATTTCCAATATTTTTACATTAATGAACATTTTAATCGACAGATGTAACTGTGAATGGGCTACCAATGCCTATGTGTCATGCCTACAACAGTATGCCCAAGGAAAATGTTGTATAGCCACTTTCCACTAACAGAACAATAGCAAGGTAGTAACATTCCTAGCCTCTGATACCAATATGTGTGCTCATAGAAATGTTGCAACACCTCAATTGTATCTAACATGTAAGTGGTCTACTCTGATGAGACTTCACAATTGTCAATGTACATCCCTCACTTACCAAGGGGGGGGTTACCTTGTAACATGTGTGAAGATGTTAACCTTGCATGTCATGTCACAGCCTCACATGCTGCTGTCACTTATCAGAAAATATTAGATAACTAGAGATGACTTGAATATGTCTGACTATGTTGCACATAGACAGGACTTTTGAGACATTGCAGAGGACATAGATCAAGGGCCTACACACCTTATCACCATGACATTGGGAGGATTCACCTGTTGGTGGGTATTAAAAATTACCATAGTAGGAAATGCTGTCTAGTGGTACACATATGACACAGTCATATATGCACTATAATATGTTATTATACTGAGGGGACAACATCATTAAGTGACATGCATCTAAATATATTTGTATGTGCACACCTGTGTGCTATAGATGGCTTTGGTACACCAATGTGTATAAAGGAGATCGGTGACACTTTGCATCTACCACATTGTCAGAACCAACATTCCGTTCCCTTACTCAATCACCTGATAAAGGGACAAACATGATTTTGGTCTGTACTTACCCCTTTGTGGCTGCTGTGCTGCCTTTAAACACCCATCAAAGTCAGGGTAGGTCAAAGCCAAAAATGGAGCCAATAGGTGGATCATGGTCCGACTGGCACCCTGTCCTCATTGGAAGGACATTCCCCAGCTGGGTCTCTGCGGTCTTCTGGGCCCAGCATCTCAGGTACTCCCACCTCTTCCTACAGTGGGAGCTCCGACGGCTGTGGCCACCAAGGGTCCACACTTTCTTGGTGATGGCATGCCAGATCCCCTTTTTCTGATGGTCGTTGATGTGCATTGATAATATCAATAAACAAGTATGTCATGTCCCCATGTACCATTGTAAAAAAGGCAGGGTCACTAACTAGTTAGTACAACAAGCCAAACACAGACTGCCTTTAACTTCCCCTCCACTGATAGATGATCATTTGCAGCCAGGCCAGATGTGAGGTGGAAACTAGCAGACAACAAGCATCTCCAGCACAAGCTGTCATGTTATCATATATGACCAGAGAGCAAACACATTTCAAATATGGTATTTCAGGAGCAGTCTCGTATATCAACTCTACTAACCTTATGCAACAGTCAGAAGGTGGGTCAGGGAACATACATCAAACACTCCACAATGTCTCAGGACTCAAAATCTGCCACCAACATAAGCACATGACCAGGAACTCATGCCATTTTATGACAACTTTGGCACCCTACAGACTTTAAGAACACAATCTGAAACATTGCCTATCAGCCTTTGCATAGTATAACAAAGTATAGTTGAGCCAGGAACTCTGAGGGACTACATATCCCAGACTGCTTTGAGGCCCCAGGAGGCGGCCATCTTGTGAGCACCTGCATCCACTTGATTACACCAACGAGCGCTATATAGCGAGTTGGAGCACTTCGTGGCACGGGACGTGCCAGGAACTGTGAGGGACTACATATCCCAGACAGCTTTGAGGCTCCAGGACGCAGCCATCTTGTGAGCACCTGCATCCACTTGATCACACCGAGTGGTATATAGCATATGGGAGCACTTTGCGGCGTGGGACTCTCCGGGAACTCTGAGGAAATACATATCGCAGACTGCTTTGAGGCCCCAGGTGGTGGCCATCTTGTGAGCACCTGCATCCACTTGATCACACCAACGAGCGATATATAGCGAGTGGGGGCACTTTGTGGGGCGGGATGCGCGCGGGCCAAGGGCAGGCCCGTCCATGCCCGTCGTAGCCTGGAGGAGGCTGGGCTGGGCCACCTTCCTAACAATTTTTTTTTTCTTTCTTCTTCTTTTTTTATTTCGAAAGGTGTTATTTTCTATTGCCACTACTATGTCTTCTTGCAGGAGTATTATTGAGCAGCTATCCACTAACTATATACATATGGGCAAAAGGAAGGCAATAGAGGGTGGGACAGGGGTGGTGTCAAAAACCAAGCGGAAAAGGCAGAAGCATGTAATCAACAATTGTGTTATGGACAGAATTGACAACCTCCTTGACGAATGTGAAGGAATTTTAAACTCCCCCCCGGACAGCAGCCCCACCAGAATTGGGGAAGAGTGCTCGCCTGCTAGGAAGGGTGTCGGCCATAAGAAAATTGCTGACATATTTGTAAAGCGCGGCCAACAGGCCATAACCTCCACAGGCCAGGGGGAAGGTAGGGATGTCATCAGCCACACCTCCCCAATATTGGCAGATAAGCCTTCAGCTAATCCCAGCGAACCTATCCAGTGCATTAACTGCTTTACCCCCCTAATAAACATCTTAGACTCCCAGGATGACCCAGATCAATGCACCAGGGAGGGTGGGTTAGCAGATGTAGATGTAAATAAGCACTCAGTCCAATCAAATGCATAGCACATGCTATGCATACAAGATCTAAAAAGGGAGGTGTCAGAGTTAAAGTCTATGGTTAATTCCTTAATTGCGGTAGTTAAGCAGTTAATTTCTCCAGACACAACGAGTTCCTTAAATCATTATTGCAATCCAACTACATGCCACTTAGGTACCGCAATGAAGTTGCCCACAGTGCAAGCAAATGGTTGTGCTGACCAATTCTTAGCTAATGCCAAGATAAAGGAATCTGATCAGCCCACCTCCCACATTAGTTTAAACGCAGGGAATGCACTGGATGCCTGCTATCCAATTACAAAACCTACAAGCAATATTGTCCCCAAATACACAGCTAAACCCATCATTGATCGACACCAATCCACAAGGACTGTTCTAATGGTACATGTTCCTAAGCTACACCCATTGGCACCCAGAGAAGGGGAAGATTCTATCAGAAACAATGCAATTCATTGGATTCGCCATGTAAGAGGCTGTTACTCTGAAATCCGCGAGGACATAATTGATGCATTAAGAAGGCCCGACCCTGGCACACACTTTGAAATTTTTCAGTTGACATTCAGGGATAGGAGCATGGTGGACAACCTGGTGGCCCTAGATGCAAGGACAAGTGCTCCAGAGCAATCCCTTATCCAGTTTAAATACCCTAGCTCACCTGCACAGTGTATGGCCCGCCCCACCCATTGCCAATAAGGCAAACCATCTGCTCTTAGTGAGAATGATTGATTCAGAGTATCACTTGAAATACATGTTGAGCTTCCCCCTGACTTACATGAAACAATTGTCCCCGGTCTGGCTGTAGCCCCCAGCACTGCCCCTGCAAGCACCCACGATCTTCCTCTGCATAGAACCCACCAGTCCACTGCTGATCTATTGCACGGCCATGACAACATTGCACATTCTTCCCCACGAGACCCACACTCATTACAGACCACAAAGTACGAGAATAACGCACCTAGGACTAGGTCAGGTCCCGAAGATGCTTACTATAACTCAAATCTGCATCAATTGGACAACAGTGAGGATGACCCCTCTCCTTCTAAGTGACCTCACTTGCTAAACCTACGCTTGGCAACCAATTCCTCAAATACGTCAGCGGACAGGGTTGTCCATTCAAACAACGGGGTACGAATTGTCTTGTGGAATGTGGCAGGCCTGAGATCTATCCTTCACCTCCTGTCCTTCACTTCCTTTATTGATGAGCACGAAATATGTCTCTTTCAGGAGACATGGTCAACCGATCCACTTTTTCGAACTGGCTACTCCAACTTTTATATTCCTGCTATGGCCAGCACTAGGGGGAGGCCCTCTGGGTGTCCAGCCATCTGGACCAGAACGTCACTAAATTGCCACATAGTACAGCTACCTATTGACTCCCCCAATCTGCTAGGTTCTGCGACTATCATTCGAGGCTGAGGCAGTTGTGATTTTATTTAACATCTATGCCAGAGGGGTTGGGGGGCAGGTTTCCAAAACCCTCTCCACCCTGGAGACTTTTCTGCAAAACTGTCCCGACATTACAAAATCATTGTGGTAGGTGACTTTAACGTCACATTTGAACCTCTAGACTGGGATGATCTTGGGTCCACTCACGAGGAGGACCAGGCATGGGCTATCCCTGCCCTGGATATTCCTCCCATCATAAGGTTGTCCCAAGTTGCTGTTCAAGTAAAATCATTGACCATGGAATTTGGACTTAGTGCACTAAATGGTAGGACCAAGTCAGATGTAAAGGGCTGTCACACGTACAACAAAGATAACCACACCAGTAGAATCAACTATTGTTTAGTCGATGTAAGATTATGGCTTTTGGTGATTGACATGATGGTTGTCGAGAGATCAGAAGGTGACCATAATCTTCTTTCAGCCCACTTGTTATTTTTGAGCAGCCACCTGCCCATAATTAACAACTCATCTAAAGCACCAAAGGGGATTAGTTTGGTCAATGACAAATGCCACCTAAAGTGGAACCAGGTTCTGGCTCGACCAACATTCATTGACATTGCCAATGACACCTTAAGGACCGCATTGATGTCCCTAGAAGGGGGTTCTATATACACTAATGAGGAAGTAAGCATAACTCACATCACATGTTTCAAGGGTATCGTGGCCCTCTTCTCGGCTGATGCAGCCCCTGATAGTGGCCTAAGGGTAGGCATTGCTGCTTTAATAAAGAGTGTCGCTTCTCAAGCAAGCACTTAATCCAAGCCATTAAATCCAAGGATGCAAAAGCAATTAGCCTAGCTAGAAAATCTTACAAATCTGCCATTAACAAAGCTAAACGAGAACAAGACGAGAAGTGGTGGGTTGCACTTAGTGACGCTGCACAAGCGAGGAACTGCAGCACATTTTGGTCCTTGGCAGCGCACAGCCCTGCAAATAGCGATTTGCACATTACAACTAATATCGCCCCAAAGGACTGGGTAGATCACTTGAGTGGGTTATATTCTTACAACCATGATAGTTCTACCGCTCGACAGAAGGACACTTGCTCATCTATCACTCTCACACCTACCCCTCCAGTGTTACAACTATTTTCCCAAGCGGACATAGCATACTCTTTAGGCTCCCTAAAAAGGGGCAGGGCACCTGGTGCGGATGGTGTCCCAGCAGACCTATTCCTAACCGATATACCTATCTGGTCAAGATATATCACAATCATAGCGAATGCAATAGCATCTGGGGCACCAATCCATGAGTCTTGGAAGGGGGCCATCACTATCCCCATTTTTAAAAAGGGCGACAGATGCCTCCCCAGCAATTATAGGCCTATTAGCCTAATAGAGTGTGTGCAAAAAGTGTTTTGTCATTACCTTCTGGGTAAAATTCAAGACTGGATGGAAGAACACAATATTCTTAGTCCCCTCCAGGCATGTTTTCGCAAAAAAATATTTACCATTGAGCAAGCCCTTAGGTTCCTGCTCTTCTACTGGAAAACTGTTTTTATTGGCAAAGGGAACTTGTATGTTGCTTTTGTGGACTTGAACTCCGCATTCGATTTAGTACCCCGTAACAAGTTGTGGGAAGTTCTTTCCCTAATGGGAATCCCTGAGCACATTCTTATTTTACTAACTCGGCTCCACGAGGGAAACTATGCACATGTCAGGTGGGACGATAGGGGGCAGTTAACCGACAGAATTCAGTTGTCAAGGGGTGTGCGGCATGGATGTGTCCTTGCCCCCACCCTGTTCTCCCTGTATATAAATGATATTGTCCCCTCTTTACTTAGGCTGATGCACCATCACTAGGCAGACAGAAAATTCCGGTTCTGCTCTTTGCAGGCGATACATGGCTGATATCCAAGACTCCAAGTGGATCACGTAAACACCTTGTGTGTTTTAAGGCATTTTGCTCCACAAGGGGACTTGAAATCAATGCCTCTAAAACTAAACTGATGACACTCAATCCACACAGATCATTTAGAGGAAAGTTCACTCTTGAGGGAACTCAACTTGAAAAGGTTGACACTTTTAGCTACCTGGGCATAATGCTAACAGAAAAAATGCTTTGGAATTCCCATATTGCAAAGCAAGCACTCAAGCTAAAACAAACAATGGGGGTCTTAAAAAAGGAATTTTAACCTTTCATATACTAAACCAATACGCCCCGTGATCCGGATATATGAAACCAAGGCAGTAAGCTCATCCCTTCATGGGGCTGAACTCTGGGGCAATGCCAAAGCCCAAGAAATAAAGGTGTCTGAAAATAGCTTCTTACGGAATCTGGTGTCCCTCCCGTCGAGTACTCCACTGTTTCCTCTTTTTAAAGACCTAGGCATGAAACACATTGACCACAAAGCCGGTCTACGCCCCTCCTGTATTGGTGGCGCCTTTGGACCACCCCGGGGCTCGCCTCTTTTACTACAGCCCTGCAGGTCATCCTTGAAGCTGACCATTCCCATAGTATCCCCTGGCTTAGATACATCAAGGGGTTACTTTATTTGCTTGGGCTCAGAGAACTGTGGGATTCCCCAACTACTACTTCATTTCCTTCCAAAAGTGATCTTAAAAAACTGCATTGGCACATGGCAGACTCTGAAGACACGAGGGTTGCTCTTCACTCTACACTATCATGTGACTTCACTAACCTAAAAGAGACGTGCAAATACAAGGCTTTCTGGGACATAATCACGGTGCCAAGAGAGAGGAAGTTGTACCTCCAGTTCCGTATTGGCACCCTGCCATTAAGACTATTCACTAGTCGCTGGTCACATGACGAAACAACAATCTGCCCAGCTTGTAAAGCACCCATTGAAAACCTCCTCCACGTCCTATTTGTCTGCCCTGCATACACTGCTCCACGCAGGAAATGGTTGACCCCAGCTTGTAGACAGCTGGGAGTGCGCAGGTCCGACTTAGCTCTTCAAATTCTAAGATCAGACACTCGACCTATGTTAGTGATTGCTGTTGGCAAATTCCTTGGGGCAAGCTGGATTGTCAGAGGGAAGTTTTTTAACAATATAATAGTGTTAGCAAGAATGTTAGACTTACCCCGGAGCGCATTCAATCTTTACTTTTACTTAAATTCTTATTCCTATTTCATTTTAACATTTCATTCGTGTACATGTATTGTACATATTTTATACACATATTTTATTTTATTCTGTGTAATTATCTATTGTTACTGTGCTTTTGTGGCTCTTGTAGCCAAAATAAAGTTCTTTGACTGACTGAGTTGAGCTAATGAAATTATGGTGAACATGGTGCACTTACCTGCTCCTCTAGTGCACCATAGAACTGTCCATACAGGAGTAAGACCTCCTCCACTAGCTTCTCCAGCTCCTCAAGTAAGAAGGCAGGGGCCTTTTCACCTGTAGAACGTGGCATGATTGCGCCCAGAGGCAGTACATAACAGCTCAAGTCGTGGATGTCTTGCTGGCAGCAGTATCAGGAGTTAAGTGAGTGATGAAGTATGAAATAGTGGTCACTCTGCCATGTAAGAGACCGTGACCACCGGAGGACATCACCATTGACCCAAGACCGCCAAAGGCAGCTATGTGTTCCAACGTCAATATCCAATGCGGTAGTATGCTCCTACCACAATGATGACATCTGCTGGTGTACATATGTAATTTCCTGATACCCAGTACAGTAGGTCAGTCAGCTGCCATTTTAAGGTCATGAAGATTAAGAAACTTATCTATTCCATAATTTTCAGTGATGGCTGTGAGCAACCATGTTTCAAAATCCGATTTAATAGGCATATGGTAATATTCATGATACGTGAGTAATGTATCATTAGTGGAATAGTATGCTCCCTCATGGCAATTGGATAGATATATTAGTGTTGATTATATGTGACACATGGTATGATTGTCATTATCACTGAGACTTTAAGCGACATGTGTATCCCTTTCCAAGTCAAAATTGAGGTAAGGGTATGACATTGCAGCAATAAGCCATTATTTCCTTAGGTATGTCCTGTGTACCATGTTTTTACTATTTCATAGACATACCTTCTAATATTCTTTCATCTAGTTACCCTGGAATGAGACGGGTCAGACAACCTCCAGTGTACCGTCCACTAGCAGACCTGCAGACCATGTTGGAGCTAGATCTGATGCCTGCCGCTTGTTATCCCAATAGCATTCCACCCATTGTACATATCAGTGCTGCACTTCCTGGCCACTGGCTCCTTTCAAAATACCATTGCCCTAACCACAGGGATGTCACAGCCCATGTTCAGTTCGGTCTTAAAGGATGTTCTCTCAGCCCTGTTGAAACACCTGAACAGCTACATCCGATTTCCACAACATGAGGATTTTGCACATGTGAAGGCAGATTTTTATACTTTGGCACACCTCCCAAACGTCGTGGGAGCCATTGATGGTACCCATGTAGCCTTGGCTCCTCCAAATCGCAATAAACAGGTGTATCAGAACAGAAAGAACTTCCACTCTATAAATGTCCAAGAAGTCTGTTTGGCAGACCTCTACATTTCCCAAGTATGTGCAAAGTACTTGGGTTCAGTTCATAGTGCCTTCATCATGCGGCATAGCAATAGCCCACAGATGATGACACAACAGGACACAGAGAGGGCGTGGCTGGTTGGTAAGTCATATAGGTGATAAGTGTCAGTATTTTATGTCTGCTGCCAAATGTAAGGATGTCCAATATTTATGTTTGCACACATGTAATGATTCCTTACAGGGAATTCTGGCTACCCAAACCATCCCTGGTTGTTGACACGAATGAGGTACCAAACCACACCAGGGGAAGTTCCCTTCAATGAAGCCAACAGAAGGACAAGGCGTGTCGTGGAGCGGAGTGTTGCGTTCCTGGAGGTTAGATTTTGTTGCATTGTTAAGTCTGGTAGAGCCCCCCCTCTACTCACCCTCCAAAGTGTGTCAAATCATTGCTGCCTACTGCATACTCCGCAACCTCTCCCTGAGACGTTAGATCCCATGTATACCAGATGAGGGGGAGCCAGCAGTTCAAGCAGATGAAAATGCAGAAATGCTAAGTGAGGATGACTGTGATGACGACGAAGGTGGAGACATCCTTGCAGATCTCATAAATCAGTACTTCAACTATCTGTAGGTATGTGTTGTTCTGTAAAATACTTGCCTCAGTGGGTTATTGGGAGACTCAGATATGTTTGAGAAGGGTCAATGTATGACCATCAGACAGCTCATTAGATGCTTAGCAGTAAATAGCTCATGTATGCATGCAACATTGTACATGGAGGTGTGACTATCGTGGTGATTGCCTTTGTTAACGTCTGTCACACTGCACAATCAGTGTAACTATTGAATTTAGGACATGTCTTTATAGGTCTTTATTACCATTACCTGCCCATACCTTTTGTTTTACGATTTTACTTTGCAGTTTTCTTCACAAGGCCATCCTCATGTGGTCAGTTCTGCATTGTGTCACAGCCAGGTGGAATTTGCAGGTCTGGCATATGAAGTGAACATGGATAGATCCAGGTACTGTATAGCATCATATTGCTGGTGTCTGAGTTCCATGTCCAGACTGTCAGGACAGTGGGATGGTTGTATACTGTTCCACACAATAGGCCTGTGTGCCATGTTCTCTGGGTCTACTGATGTCATATGTGTGGACTTGTGTCTCTGACACATGTCATCCTGTGAACTCCATCACCTCAACCTTCTCATTGGTTTGGTAATGATACTATTTAACTTGGATGTAGCAGTAACTGTGTTTCCTCATTGCAGGCCACTGTGCATGTGTGTCAAGACTGACATAGGTGAGGAGCATGCCTACAGATACCTGACAATGGTAAGTGGAAGGTTCCATGACTGGGGACAGTTGTACTGACCTCTGTTAGCATTATGGGGTATGGTCATTTGGGTGGTGTGGTATGGTATGGATATGTAATTAAGGCTTTAGCTGATGACACATTGAACCAATCTGTTTGCCTATTTGGATAGACAAGGATTAGCATGTCCCTAGCTTTATTAGTCTGTGGGGTGCTTGTTATGCAAACCTATGCTGAAGCAGTAAATTGTGAATCTGTACTGCACAGTGTGATATTTGCCATGTAGTCAACCTATGTGAATGGAAGTGCAATAAATGGGAAAAGGATTGTGTCAATTTGTATAATTGTACATATATCTGACCCAGGTTCAACAGCACATGTGAGATTTGACACATATGTGAATATCATGTGCAAGTAACAATTTTCACAGTTAACTGTTCAATATATAAATGACTCTCAAACATGATATGTGATTTAGGGCCAAATGTATCAAACAGTTTTGCCCATTTTGTGTCTATGGGAAAATGTGTTTGTACAAATGGCCCTCAGTGTGATTATTTAGAAGTGCACAGGCAAATTAAAGGAAAGGGATCAGATCACAAAGTGCAAACAGTGAAAGGTTCAGTCATGGTAGCTGCTACAACATTTGGAGTCTCAAGTCCAGTGTCCTTGTGCCATTGATAAATGGAGAGTGGTTGTAAAACAGTCTGCAGGGTGTATCTGTGACACACAAGGGGAACCAATGAATGGAGGATCACTCCCTAGCAGTGGTTGAAGTTACGGCATTTGCCCTTCTAGATGTTTTGGTGGACTTCCACATTTGCAGGGGGGAAGGGGTGTTCTTCAGCTACAGAGGCAGGGGTGTCTGAGGCATATCCATCCCCCTGCTTTGTGGGCCTCCTACTTTTGCATGACTTTGTGGTGGTTGTCCCTCTGCAGCTGCTTAATCTACCCCTTCAGAGCAAGTACCTGGCCCATCACGCCTTGGGACTGTTGGTAGACTCCCAAGACTTGGGAGATGGTGTCCTGGCCAGTTGTATCCCTAGCAGCCTCAATCTGCTGGCCTACACCATCCCTCCTATGCACCCCACTCCCAAGTGCCTGTGCCCTTGGCACAGTTTGCCCACTCCCACTGGTGCCAAGTTCTTCATTGCCTGGGTTCTGGTTTGGTGATTCCGGTACCTGCACTGGGGGGCATACAATGGTATTAACTGTCCTTGGGACACAGGTTTGGGGCAAATGGTTGCCTGGGATGCAGAAGCAACTGGTCTGGGAGAAGTTGTTGTGGGCAGGGTGAGGCTGACAGATGGAGACTGACCACATATCTCAGATCTGACAGAGTTGTCCTCATTGTCCTCACATCCAGGAGTGTTGTCCTCACTGAGTGCTTTAATCAAGGGGGGAAGTGGCTGCCTCAGGTGCCCTCTCCATTGTCACAATGGACCTCTTGAAGGAGTGGAACACACAGTTACAGACTGTAACATGGTAGTGGTGGACAACATAATAAGATTTAAAAAATGGGTGATGATGTGTGAGTGTTGTGTTGTGAGTGGGTGATGGGTGGTGTCAGATGAGTGGCGTAAAACTAGTGTGATATGTATGATGTGCAGGCGTGAGATGAGTGGTATTTGGAGTGGTGAGTGGTGCCTATACTATGGTTCCTAATTACGGTGTGTGGCCTCTATCTTCCTGTGTCTGGTGTTTTTGATGCAAAGGATTGTGGGGTGCGAAGAGGTGTTTTTATAGTGCTATTTGTAAGGGGGCTGGGTGTGTGGATGTGTGTCAGGTGTGTGGACTTCATTATATCCAATGTGATGTAGTGTATTATTTTGCCAACCACTGTGGTTTGCACCGTCTCTGGTTTTCCGCCATTGGAGAGCTGCAATTGTGATTTGTGGGTCGTAATTTGGTTTGCAGGATTTTTGACAGGCTGGTGGTGGAACTGCCACTTTCCCAGCCTCCAGAGTCCTGACGGTGTCGGAGTTTTGGTTGGGTTTAGGCAGTCCTGCATGTGTAACTCATAATACAGTGGTCTGTATGACCGCCAACGTAGTGGCCTTTTGGCAGCCAACACATGGCAGTCTTACCATCAGACCGCCAAACTCGTAATGAGGCCCTTAGGCCAGATTTATACTTGTTTTGCACTGAATTAGCATAATTTTTTTCACGCTAATTCAGCGCAAACTTAACTCCATATTTATATTTTGATGCTAGTCCCATCTAGCGTCAAAATATTGGCATTAACGTCATTTTTTGGATGCGTGAAACCACCTTGCTTCAATGACATGCAAGGTAGACGTTCCGGTCCAAAAAATGACTAGTCCCTAGTGCCATATTTATCCACCCAGGCAAAAATTACGAACGGGTGGGGGCGGACCCAATAAATAACGTTAACTCCGATTTGTGTCAAATTTTAACTCTTTGGTCAGACCAGGCATTAAAATGAGGCCCACACACCACTACGTAAGGAAAACACACAGAAGAAACATTGGCAATTCACTTGACAAGATGGAAGTGCTATTGCTCCAGCTTGGGAGACAACGCAGAGGACAACAACAACAACAGCAACCACCACCACCACAACAGGGCCCACAAAGGCAATGAAGAAGGCAGGAGAGGATATTCCGAAACAAGACAACCCTCCTTGGCCTCAGGGAACAAGACATTATAAGGACATACAGACTCAACCGGCAAGCCATACTACACCTGCTGCACCACATTGAGCCACAGATCACAGCCAGCATGCAGACCCCACATAATATACCACCTGTGACAAAGCTGCTAGAGGTCCTGCTCATGCTGGCAAGTGGCTCATTTCAAACAATGAGTGCCCTAGTTGCTGGTGTGTCACAGCCGTCATTCTTGGTGTTCCTGCCAAAGGTGTTAGACACAGTTATCTCTCTGACACCCCGCCACAGCAGCTTCCCCAACACCCAGCAAATACAGTAGGAGATAAAACAGGGGTTCTACCAATTTGATGTCTTCCCGGAAGTGCTTGTTGCAATTGACTGCACCCATGTCCGACTTGTTCCACCTGCAGCAACAAAGCATTTATACTAGAATCGCAAACACATGCATTCCATAAATCTTCAGGCCATAGTGGACCACCGAGGGCTATTCACAAACATTTTGGCCAAGTATCCTAGGAGTGTCCATGATCCCTACATATTCAGCACAGCAGGATCAATTAATAGGTTGGCCAATTTGGAAATGGCCTACCTGTGGGTAAGTCAACAAACCTAGCAATTTACATGCAACACACCAACCCTGTAGGACACTCAAGACATACATCACTCCAAAAACACATGGCAAGGGTAACAGAGATGTGCAGGTAACAACACATATGCACCATGCCGCAGTACAGCCCAATCAGCGCACACCACAAACACATACAGCCACATATCCGGAACACACCCACAACTTGACAAGCACACTATGTGAAGGACTGGTGCAGATATGTACCCTTTGCAAACAGAAGATGTGCACAAACCACTACAAGTGCCCACTGGTTGCCTACTATGTACACTTCACACACACAATACGCAAAAAAAGAATAGCACAGCAATATCAATGATATACACCATGCTCATGTAACATAAGTCACACATAGGCACAGATCCCTCAAATCATGCCGTGCAAGTCTCTGCCAGAACCAACATCAATCGCCAGACAACTGGTGCCAAAACCAATTACATTTCATCAACACATACTTGACTTACCTGTAGTGTGCACATACATCTTCCTGATGCATTGGATCACCGCCATAGGAATACAACATTAATGGCCATCACATACCATGTGCCAAATTTGTGAGAAATGCAAAAACACCAGATGACGGACGAAATGCAGAGCAAATCAAACATTCACCCCCAGTCACAGATCTGGGTTTCATCCATCATTGTATTTTGCTTGCCATTTGCCATGCCATTCCAGTTTCGACTCAGCCATATGCAAATCAGTCTTGCCCCTGTTCCCCATGGGAATAGTCCAGCACGAACTGCCAGGCCAAGTTCTCCCTGGATCAGAAACAAGCATCCTGGGACCGGTTTCAGGGTATCACCATTCATCAGCCAGGCAAGCTTGAATCTGGTGGCATAGCAAGCATGGGACCCACAGCTGGGCATACCCTTACACTTAGGGCAACTTTAGCAACACAAAAGGATGATGAATGGTCACGACTGATTTGCATATGGCTGGGTCCAAACTGGGGTGGCATGGTGAGCAAAAGAACAATGGATTAAACCCAGATCTGTGACTAGGGGTGAGCGTTTGAAAAGTTTCAACACTCCATCCATCATCCTTTTGCGTTGCAGGATTTGTGAGAAGTGGCACCACACCTACTGTAGTGCCACCTCACATGCACCACTTATTGACCCACAACACCATCAGGTCTGTACCGTAAACAATTAATGGCCCACCATGTGGCAGAGTCACTGTTAGGCAGTGCAGATCATGGACGCCATAGTGGGTCCCTGTAGGAGTATTTAGGACATCACTGACCTTACATGCACTGTGCTAAGGGACACATTTGCTAAGTAGCTGAGCTCCATCCCATAGCCTGCACTGTGCTTGTATGGACAGTATAAATGCTGATTCATGTTTTGGAAGATAGAAGAGACACTGGTAGGGATGTTGATCATCCTGAAACACTGGGATACACACCCTTGGACACCTGATCGCTGGAACAAACATCAGCTGCCACTAGGATCACTAAGGGGCCTATTCAAGAGCCCCCAGTGCCATTGTCATGACTTGCACTGTATGTACAAGTTTGCAGATGACCACTCTTTTGTGACTTGAAGCCACACTGTAAATCGGCCACCCTCCCATGTAGCACTTAGCGAGGAAGGAGCTTGCAATGTGTGTAGCTGCAGGTCTGTCACCACAAGATACATAGCATTATGATGCTGACTCATATGTAGATGACACCTAAAACCTGTGGCCGTGCCAACATCAAACACCACTCCAGGGGTGCTGTTTGCAGGTTGTAATAAAGAAATAGACTGTGGTTTGACCTCAATATGAATGTAACCCCTATGCATGCTGCATAGTGCTTCACACATAGAAAGTGCCAATTGTCCGTCAAAACTGTAAATGTAAAGGAAACTGTCCTTTCCTGCATTGATATATCCACCTCCACAGGGCAGCTAGCCAAGCACCCTGGTGCAAAGTTGGTAGTGTTGGTGCATGGCTGCATATTAGGCGCAGGGAACAACAAAGGGTTGCCTAGTGACATGTCACACATGGTGCATTACTTCATAGTGAAAATGTTGCAGCACAGTGCTGCCAATGTTGGAGCTGTGTTGTGCTTTGTCACTTACTCATTAAAATGGGCCTTAGTGTTGCACTTCATCTGTAATGACACATGCCAAAATGGCTGGGATGTCCAGGCTCTGTAGGGCTACCACGTTTTCACCACATCTGACCCCATTGTGTTCTGAGGATATGTCATGTCCCTTCTAGTAATAGCACATAGATACAAAGGTGCAAAACACAACACATGGTACATACATACTGAACATCAGTTAGGATTCCAAAACATATGTCCCAGGTCCTTGAGCCAATAACCGAGATTGTCGTGTTCAACAACACAGTACTAAGAACATTTTGCACAAGGCCAGGAACTCACACCATACCATAAACACATGAGTCACAACCAACTCAAAATAACAACTGCCATGCTGCTTGACAAACCTGTTGCAAACCTAAACAACAACTTACACCTTTTATCTTTTGCAGGGGATCAGGGTTATGGCATACTACCATGGATGATGACTCCATTTGCAAACCCACGCACAGCAGCAGAGCGGGCATACAATGAGGGACACCGTAAGACACAATATATTGTGGAAAGGACATTTGGCATATTGAAAACAAGATTCAGGTGCCTGGACCTCACAGGAGGCAGCCTCCTATATGCCCCACACATTGTGCACAAAATCATCATGACATGTGCTATCCTGCACAACATATGTGTGCGGATGAACGTTCCTATGTATGACGAGGTAGATGACCTGCCTGAGGAGGAGGATGGTGGTGACGATATGGAGGGGGAAAAGCACAACACAGCTGCTGGGGTACGATGGATACAGCACATAGTTGACAACTTTTACTCTTAAGAAACACTGACTTCACCTTGTTAATTTTGCAAATAAAGACTTCACTAATACAGCCAATCATTCTTTGATCTCTTCAATCTCCACTACATATACCATAGGAATGTGAGTCAAACCTCAGGGATCATGTTACAAATAGGAATCTGACAAGTACTGTTGCGATGTCATATGTGAGGGGTAAGATTGTACTGCCACCATCACACACATCACTAACAGCCTCATCACTGGTATGTGACAACTGAAGGACAGAATCTATGGACCACAACAAATTATGTACATCCATGTTGCCAACTTGTTAATCAATAGGTCCTCAGACACAACTACATCATGTCCAAACTACATCATGTCCAAATAGGATGTATGCAAGGGGCCCACACATGAGGTAGTGGATGTCAAAAAATAGAAATTAAGTCATGTTGGAGCTGAACACTGTCACAGTTCAGTGTGAGAGTTGCAATGGCTGCATGGAATATGTGTGACAAGAGGGGGACATCATCGGTAACTATGGTCATCATCATTTGCCCAGGTATAACAACCAATGGTAGAAGTTGGGCCTGCACAGAATGTCCATGGTAATCTGTCCTGCCACTGCCATGGGGCACAATCCTGGCACAGGCTACACATGACCTCACACATTGCACGGACACATCTATGGAATGCACATCAGTATGGATGAGACCATATACAGCTAGGGCTGCAGATCCACCACACAAAACCAACAACCATTGGTAATTGCAACAAGTTTTATCAAACATTTGTGATCAAAACATATTCTGGGTGGAATGTAGTCAAAGTGTGTCATACACACTATGGGGGTCATTCTGACCCTGGCGGTCATCGACCGCCAGGCCCAACGACCGCGGAAGCACCGCCAACAGGCTGGCGGTGCTTCCTGGCCAATTCTGACCGCGGCGGTAAAGCCGCGGTCAGAAAAGGGAAACCAGCGGTCTCCCGCCGGTTTTCCCCTGGCCATAGGAATCCTCCATGGCGGCGCTGCAAGCAGCGCCGCCATGGGGATTCCGACCCCCTTCCCGCCATCCTAGTCCTGGCGGTTCTTACCGCCAGGAACAGGATAGCGGGAACGGGTGTCATGGGGCCCCTGGGGGCCCCTGCACTGCCCATGCCACTGGCATGGGCAGTGCAGGGACTCCCTAACAGGGCCCCATAAAGATTTTGCTGACACTGAAAATCGCGACGGGTGCCACTGCACCCGTCGCACCCCTTCAACTCCGCCGGCTCCATTCGGAGCCGGCTTCATTGTTGAAGGGGCTTTCCCGCTGGGCCGGCGGGTGGCCTTCTGGCGGTCGCCCGCCGGCCCAGCGGGAAAGTCAGAATGACCGCCGCAGTCATTTGACCGCGGTACGGTCTTCTGGCGGTTCCCGCCAGGCGGGCGGCTTCTGCCGCCCGCCGGGGTCAGAATGACCCCTTATGTATCAAAGATGTACACAAGTCAGACAAATATGCAGGTTTCACACAAGTCTCCATAAACTCAAAATCTACATACTGAGACAGTTGTTGGGTAATATTTCCTAGGTAACAATGGTTCACCCATCATCAACAATGCCTGACCTGTGTGTGTAGCTTTAAATGTTATGCTCTGTATGACAACATCACACATCACATACACAAACACAATACATAATCACAAATCAGACCTATTGCATTGTACTGAATGCCAAACATATGTTGATACACTGTTGTCACACACGTATATAAATGCATGACATGCAACAATTTGCATGCTGTTGACTCTGTAACACACACATTGGTGGAACAGACCAATGACACCCTTATCACATTGTTGCATGGACTACCACATGTGGCCATACCCAATATGCTACACTGCAGTACAGCCCATGTCATATGTATGTAGATTTTATTCAGGGTGCATCCAAGGACAATGCAAAAAAACACACAATCAGGAATTGAGATAAAAAAATATGACGTAAATGCATCAAAAACATCTGCAAATGCAAAGAAAATGCCGTATGGGTACTTAGCGTGAATTCCACCTTAGTACTCCTCTCAATGCTGCCTTCAGTGAAATCGATGCATCAATATAAACAACGCACATGCCTTATGCGTCTAAAAAAACCTACGCAAATATCAACTGTGGCAAATAAATACATGCATAACTGAAAATCATGACATACAGTGACAGGAATTGATGCAATAGGATATCCTGTCTACAAGCATGGTACAGTGGGTGTAGTTTCACTTTCTCATTACAGTCTGTGCCTTTCTGACTGTGATTGTGTTTTGGAGCTAGTGGTTGCGTCTTGGTTGTGTATTGAAGTTTGTGTTGTCCCTCCTGTCGTATCCTGTTATACATTGTGTGCATTTTGTCCCAGTAGTTGTGATTTTGTGTGTTTTTGTTTACTATATTTGTATTTCTACTGTGGGGTGTCTGTCCGGGGTAGTTACTCATTTGAGATAGTTGGGATTAATTAGTGGGGTTAAGTTTCTTTATTTTTTTTTTTTCTTGGTATTTGCGGTCATCTTTGACCATGTACAACATGTCTGGTAGGGGGAGGTTGACAAGGATGTCAGAGGATGAGCTAGGTTGATTTGTGTAGGTGGTATCCCACTACCTGCCGATAATGGTCTACCACCTGAAGACAGTATACAGGAGCAGCAGGAATGAGCAACAGCTCAAGCATCGCTTGGCAGATCTGGTGGCCAGGGAGCAGGATATGCTCGATCACCTTGGTGTTGTGATGGGCGGACCTGTTGGTGAATCTTCCATTGGCATACTATTTACTGTTCACTGCTCTTGAATGACAGTAGCAGATGAGTTGGAGTGCTGCATGCAATGCTTGTGGACACGTTGTATGCAACCAGAACAAAGTGTATCTACGCCTGTCTAGGTCTGGAGTTCACATATCTAACCATGATACCACAGCAGGTCAGATCGCTGGGGAGTCCTGCACAACAATCATGAAGGCCATGTGGACACCTGTGCCCCAGCCTAGTGTCATGTATGAATCGCCAAGGCACCGCTTGCCTACCATATTTTCCCTGGAGTGTGTCAACAAAGTTGGGCAATGCATGTATAGTGCAATTTTGTCATCATTTCCCGCACATGATCCCTGCCATTATGTTAGCAAAGGGGGCCTGCCTGCCTTAGGGGCAATGTATATGGGACATTTGATACCATTAGACAACTTTGCCACATAAGTCATTGATTAATTAATGCATGATCATCACAGACTTAAAATTGAGTGGCATGTTGTATCACAAAGCGCGTCTGGGTGCCTTGCAGGACAAGCTTGAGTACCTGAGTCATATGTCTTGCGAAGCACCAGGGTAGTGTCATTTTTTTGCACAACTCCCCCTTATACCATGTTGTTCTGTCTTCTGTAGATGGCCCACAAATGGTTGTTGCAGGGTGTGGCACTACATGAGTCTCTGGCCCAGTGTTAGTGTTCAGATGTGTGTCTCTAACTCATCTCAGTGTCTATGTCATTGTGTGAACGTAGTGGTGTGTCTGTTGCACTGTTTTCCACCAGGATAACTAGCTCACACTGAAATTTGTTGTACACTCGCAGTGACATGACACTAAGCGGGTCATTACGACCCTGGCGGGAGGCGAAGATGTGGGGGTAGTACCGCCAACAGGCTGGCGTACTTACCACCACATTATGACCGTGGCGGAGATACGGCGGTATTACCGCCGATACCGCCAGGCTGCCGCCAGCCTGCAGCCTGGCAGTCCCGGCGGTTGTAATCCACCAGGGCAGCGCTGCCCTGGGGCTTACGTGTCCACATCCGCCAGACTTTCCATGGTGATGAACACTGCCATGGAAAGGCTGGCGGTATGGGAGACTCGGGGGCCCCTGCAGTGCCCATGCACTTGGCATGGGCACTGCAGGGGCCTCATGCACAGCCCCATTGTGCCTGCCACTGCTCAGATTACAGGTAGTGGAATGCGCAACTGGTGATGCTGCACCTGACGCACCTCAACATTGCCACCGGCTCCATTACGAGCCGGCTTCAATGTTGTGGTGACATTTCCACTGGGCCAACGGGCGGAAACACAGTTTCCGTCCGCTGGCCCAGCGGAAATGTCATAATGTGGTGCCAACATACCGCCAGCACTGGCGGTATGTTGGCGCCCGTGGTATCGGCGGTCTTGGAAAAAGACCGCCGACGTCATAATGAGGGCCTAAGTATGGTTTTCCATTCATATCTTACAGGTCGACCTGCCCCCTACACGACTGGTGAAGTGGCACCCTTTGAGGAGCCAGATGTATCCAGTAAGTGTGATAATGTGTGTCCTCTGAAGTAATCCAGAGTTTGGTATAAGTGAGTCATGTGTATTGAATACAATGCCAGATGTGATAAGCTGTCCAAAGATCTGATATCAAAGTAGGCTGGATGGTTGACATCATGGCCCATTTAAAGAATCCCCATGCACCACCAGAAGATCACATCTTGTGAGGCTTGTGGTGCACAATGGCCAGCACTGTGTACACAAGGTGATGACAAGACACATGTAGGGCCCTATGTGACTAAGAATATTGGTAGTGGTGTACTCCATCATTCTCACAACAGAGGGATGCACCATATTGAACCTAATTTGGGGCATCCCTGTATTGTCCTGAAGAGGGAGGACTGGGCTGGCAATTGTCTCCCAGCATGACACTCAGGGTGTCATTCCGACCCCGGAGGGTGGCGGAAGCCGCCCGCCTGGCGGGAACCGCCAAAAGACCGTACCGCGTTCAAATGACCGCGGCGGTCATTCTGACTTTCCCGCTGGGCAGGCGGGCGACCGCCAGAAGGCCGCCCGCCGGGCCAGCGGGAAAGCCCCTTCAACAATGAAGCCGGCTCCGAATGGAGCCGGCGGAGTTGAAGGGGTGCGACGGGTGCAGTGGCACCCGTCGCGATATTTAGTGTCTGCACAGCAGACACTGAAAATCTTTATGGGGCCCTGTTAGGGCGCCCCTGCACTGCCCATTCTTGTGGCATGGGCAGTGCAGGGGCCCCCAGGGGCCCCACGACACCCGTTCCCACCATCCTGTTCCTGGCGGTATTTACCGCCAGGACCAGGATGGCGGGAAGGGGGTCGGAATCCCCATGGCGGTGCTGCAAGCAGCGCCGCCATGGTGGATTCCTTGGGCCAGGGGTAAACCGGCGGGAAACCGCCGGTTGCCCTTTTCTGACCGCGGCTTTACCGCCGCGGTCAGAATGGCCCTGGAATCACCGCCAGCCTGTTGGCGGTGCTTCCGCGGTCCCCGGCCCTGGCGGTCATGGACCGCCAGGGTCGGAATGACCCCCTCAGTCTTTTGCACTCCATGTATGTTATATTTATGTGTAATGTAATTGGCTTGCATGCAGGTCAAGGCCAAACCTGTGCTGGCATGGAAATGGGTGTGTAAGGAATAGTAGTGGCAGATGAGGTATTGATGGGTGTCTACACCTGGACACTTGAATGCAGATGTGATAGACCTATGGAAAGCAGCTTCCTAGTTGTCAGCTCTCCTAACATATGGTCTACTCCTTGACTCCATGTATGAGTGGGCATGCCTTTGTGGATGACCAGGACAGTTGAGATGATGGATTGCATGGCCATCCCCCCTTAGGCTCAGGGTGAGAGGAATACAAAATCATTTTGATCAGGCTTGCATGTGTACCTATCAGTTCTGACCCCTTATGGTTACCAATAGCATCCCATCCTCCCAATAACATGTCCCAGTTACTGGTGATGTATGGTTGTAAATAGACACAGATGATGAGGACGCTTGGACCTGATCTATGCAAAGTTTTCGCTGCCTTTGCATTATTCTTTATTATGTAAAAGCGATGCACACTTCCATGTGTTTGGTTCATTTTCTCGTTTTGCGTCGCTGCCTCCAAATCCCTCTCTTGACATGTGAATCACCTATTGACAACTGAGCTGTCACATTTGCAGCAAAAACACATCTACTTGTCTATGCATCTGCTGTCCAGTGTACCCACCACTCAAGGTGACTTTGTTTACTTTGTATTGGACAGGTAGGTGTGATAATTCAGGTGGCAGTGTTTGGGTCCTGTGTAGGAATGTTGGGAAATGTGGCACATCTGACAACAGCCTACATTTAATCACTGTCCTGCAAAACTGACCAGTGGCAATCACTAATGAGGTTAGGTACCTCTGTATAACACCACTGGTACTCCCAGCTGACAATATTGCCCTTCCTGCCATATCTAGTGAGTGAAGCAGACGGGTGTTCTTCATTTTTTACATACTCAGTGAATTGCTTGTAGGGGATGAGACCACATTGCCCTTTGTCATGTTGGCCCCATAGTCCAGCACTCGTGTACTGACACTCTGTGGCTAATGACATGGTTACACATATCACAATTAATAAGCGTAGTAGATGCATCACAATACACAAACACATGCAGTTTGTGTAGGAGGTGTTTATTTACAAGTGTGGTAGTGCGATATTTACAATGCCCAGGTCAGTAACCCCATTTGTGAAATCCATACAATTGTGACACAAAGAAGTCCAAAGTTGAGGGACATGTCATGAGACATGCTTGGGTGAAGTGTTGTGAAGTGCAGAGGAACAATAATTGCCAATTGTAGGAAAGTACCATCTTGCCTGGCATGTTACCCCCATATTTCACTGTATATATGTTGTTTTAGTTGTATGTGTCACTGGGACCCTGCCAGCCAGGGCCCCAGTGCTCATAAGTGTGCCCTGTATGTGCTACCTGTGTTATGACTAAGGGCCTGATTCTAACTTTGGAGGACGGTGTTAAACCGTCCCAAAAGTGGCGGATATACCACCTACCGTATTACAAGTCCATTATATCCTATGGAACTCGTAATACGGTAGGTGGTATATCCGCCACTTTTGGGACGGTTTAACACCGTCCTCCAAAGTTAGAATCAGGCCCTAACTGTCTCACTGAGGCTCTGCTAACCAGAACCTCAGTGGTTATGCTCTCTCATTTCTTTCCAAATTGTCACTAACAGGCTGGTGACCAATTTCACCAATTTACATTGGCATACTGGAACACCCTTAAAATTCCCTAGTATATGGTACTGAGGTACCCAGGGTATTGGGGTTCCAGGAGATCCCTATGGGCTGCAGCATTTCTGTTGCCACCCATAGGGAGCTCTGACAATTCTTACACAGGCCTGCCACTGCAGCCTGAGTGAAATAACGTCCACGTTATTTCACAGCCATTTACCACTACACTTAAGTAACTTATAAGTCACCTATATGTCTAACCTTTACCTGGTAAAGATGGGTGCTAAGTTACTTAGTGTGTGGGCACCCTGGCACTAGCCAAGGTGGTCCCACATTGTTCAGGGCAAATTCCCTGGACTTTGTGAGTGCGGGGACACCATTTCACGCGTGCACTATACATATGTCACGACATATGTATAGCGTCACAATGGTAACTCCGAACATGGCCATGTAACATGTCTAAGATCATGGAATTGTCACCCCAATGCCATTCTGGCATTGGGGAGACAATTCCATGATCCCCGAGTCTCTAGCACAGACCCGGGTACTGACAAACTACCTTTCCCGGGGTTTCACAGCAGCTGCTGCTGCTGCCAACCCCTCAGACAGGTTTCTGCCCTCCTGGGGTCCAGCCAGGCTTGGCCCAGGAAGGCAGAACAAAGGACTTCCTCAGAAAGAGGGTGTTACACCCTCTCCCTTTGGAAAAAGGTGTCAGGGCTGGGGAGGAGTAGCCTCCCCCAGCCTCTGGAAATGCTTTGATGGGCACAGATGGTGCCCATCTCTGCATAAGCCAGTCTACACCGGTTCAGGGATCCCCCAGCCCTGCTCTGGCGCGAAACTGGACAAAGGAAAGGGGAGTGACCACTCCCCTGACCTGCACCTCCCCTTGGAGGTGCCTGGAGCTCCTCCAGTGTGCTCCAGACCTCTGCCATCTTGGAAACAGAGGTGCTGCTGGCACACTGGACTGCTCTGAGTGGCCAGGGCCAGCAGGTGATGTCAGAGACTCCTTCTGATAGGCTCTTACCTGTGTTGCTAGCCTATCCTCCTTCCTAAGTAGCCAAACCTCCTTTTCTGGCTATTTAGGGTCTCTGCTTTGGGGAATTCTTTAGATAACGAATGCAAGAGCTCATCAGAGTGCCTCTGCATCTCTCTCTTCACCTTCTGCCAAGGAATCAACTGCTGACTGCTCTGGACACCTGCAAAACCGCAACAAAGTAGTAAAGACGACTACTGCAACCTTGTATCGCTGATCCTGCAGCCTTCTCGACTGTTTTCCTGGTGGTGCATGCTGTGGGGGTAGTCTGCCTCCTCTCTGCACTAGAAGCTCCGAAGAAATCTCCCGTGGGTCGATGGAATCTTCCCCCTGCAACCGCAGGCACCAAAAGACTGCATCACCGGTCCTCTGGGTCCCCTCTCAGCACGACAAGCGTGGTCCCTGGAACTCAGCAACTCTGTCCAAGTGACTCCCACAGTCCAGTGACTCTTAAGTCCAAGTTTGGTGGAGGTAAGTCCTTGCCTCCCCACGCTAGACTGCATTGCTGGGTACCGTGTGATTTGCAGCTGCTCCGGCTCCTGTGCACTCTTCCAGGATTTCCTTTGTGCACAGCCAAGCCTGGGTCCCGACACTCTAAACTGCAGTGCACGACCTCCTGAGTTGTCCTCCGGCGTCGTGGGACCTTCTTTTGTGACTTCTGGTGAGCTCCAGTTCACTCTTCTTTGTAGTGCCTGTTCCATCCCTTCTGCAGGTGCTGCTTGCTTCTGAGAGGGCTCTTTGTCTTGCTGGACGCCCCCTCTGTCTCCTCACGCAATTGGCGACATCCTGGTCCCTCCTGGGCCACAGCAGCATCCAAAAACCCTAACCGCAAACCTTGCAGCTAGCAAGGCTTGTTTGCGGTCTTTCTTCACGGAAACAACTCTGCAAGCTTCTTCACGACGTGGGACATCCATCCTCCAAAGGGGAAGTTTCTAGCCCTCTTTGTTCTTGCGGAATCTACAGCTTCTACCATCCAGTGGCAGCTTCTTTGCACCCACAACTGGCATTTCCTGGGCATCTGCCCACTCCCGACTTGAGTGTGACTCTTGGACTTGGTCCCCTTGTTCCACAGGTATTCTCGTCTGGAAATCCATCGTTGTTGCATTGCTGGTGTTTGTCTTCCTGGCAGAATTCCCCTTTCACGACTTCTGTGCTCTCTGGGGAACTTATGTGCACCTTGCACCCACTTTTCAGGGTCTTGGGGTGGGCTATTTTTCTAACCCTCACTGTTTTCTTACAGTCCCATAGTCCCTTCACATACACCTGGGCGGTACTAAAACCTTGCACCACCCCAGAGATGGCATTGCCAAGACACTATGCTGTTGTTTCCTTTGATAGCTCCTCAAGTTAATGTATGTGTATATGTGCCACATTGCACAGCACACATGAATCTAGCAGATTGCCATTTCATCTTCTGTCTGTGCTGGAAGGTGCACTTTCCCACACAACTATAATCTTCCCATCAATGTAGCCATCCTTGCACAATGATGCAAGAGATGGGGCATATTGGCAGTGCAGCTAAATTGACACAGGCACAGGGATTGGCCAAGGGATGGCCAGCATGGGCATCATTTGTTGTTGTGTTGTGTTGTCAGGAGCTCTCCAACCCCAGCGCCATCATCAATGACATCCCACCCTCCCAAGAAATGTGAGCGACGCCCTAGCCACCGCTTTCCACCGAAAGATCGCTGACATCCACGACAGCTTCAACAACCCAACTACCTCAAACATGCCAATCTCCCCCTCCATGAACTCCACCCGCACCAAACGCCTGACCTCCTGGACCAGCATCAATGACGATGAGACTCACAAGACTATGAATTCCATCCACTCTGGATCACCGTCAGACCCGTGCCCACACCACATATACGCCATCATCAATGACTTCCCACCCTCCCAAGAACTGTGCGACGCCCTAGCCACCACTTTCCACCGAAAGATCGCTGACATCCATGACAGCTTCAACAACACAACTTCCTCAAACACGCCAATCTCCCCCTCCATGAACTCCACCCGCACCAAACGCCTGACCTCCTGGACCAGCATCAATGACGATGAGACTCACAAGACCATGAATTCCATCCACTCTGGATCACCGTCAGACCCGTGCCCACACCACATATACAACAAAGCAGACACAGCCATCGCACCACACCTACGGAAGGTCATCAACATCTCCTTCGAAACAGCAAAATTCCTGGAAAGCTGGAAACATGCCGAAATCAACACTCTACTCAAAAAAACGAACGCAGATCCCAAAGACCTTAAGAATTTCCGGGCCATCTGCCTCCTCCCATTCCTGGCAAAGGTCATTGAGAAAATCGTCAACACACAACTTACCTGCTACCTCGAAGAAAACAACATCCTCAACCTATCCCAGTCTGGATTCAGACGGAACCACAGCACCGAGAACGCTCTCCTCGCCGCCACAGATGACATCAGAAGCCAACTCGACAATGGAGAAACATCAGCCCTCATCCTCCTAGACCTGTCAGCCGCCTTCGACACAGTCTGACACCACACTCTGAAAATCTGCCTCCACCAAGCAGGGATCCAAGAGAAAGCCCTCGACTGGACCACATCCTTCCTCTCTGGCAGAACCAGAGAGTCCGCCTCCCCCCTCTCCAATCCGAAGCCACCAACATCGTCTGCAGCTTACCCCAGGGCTCATCCCTCAGCCCGATGCTGTTCAACATCTACATGGCCCCCCTCATACAAGTGGCCCGCCAACACAACCTCAGCATCATCTCCTATGCCGACGACACCTAACTCATCCTCTCCCTCACCAAGGACCCACACACCGCCAAAAACCAACCTCCACGAGGGCATGAAGGCCATCGCCGACTGGATGAGAGGCAGCCAGCTGAAACTGAACTCGGACAAAACGGAGGTCCTAATCCTTGGGCCCACCCCCTCTGCCTGGGACGACTCGTGGTGGCCAGCCTCACTGGGAACCCCACCGACACCAACTGACCACGCATGCAACCTTGGCTTTATCCTCGACTCATCGCTCTCCATGTCAAAACAGGTCAACGCCATCTCCTCCTACTGCTACAACACCCTCCGCATGATTCGCAGGATCTACAAATGGATCCCAACCGAAACAAGAAAAACAGTAACACAGGCCCTCGTCAGCAGCAGGCTCGACTACGGCAACGTACTCTAGGCAGGCATCCCCTCCAAACCCCTGCAACGCCTCCAACGCATCCAAAACGCCTCCGCCCGACTCATCCTCAACATACCCCGCCACAGCCACATCACCCCCCACCTTAGAGAGCTGCACTGGCTCCCCGTCGACAAGAGGATAACCTTCAAGCTCCTCACCCATGCACACAAAGCACTACACAACACCGGACCAGCCTACCTGAACAACAGACTCAGCTTCTACACCCCCACCCGACAACTCCGCTCTTCCAACCTCGCCCTCGCCTCCATCCCCCGCATCCGACGTAAATCCTCCAGCGGCAGATCTTTCTCCTACCTCACCGCCAAGACCTGGAATACCCTCCCGACTGCCCTAAGAAAGATCCAGGACCTGCTCACCTTCAGAAGACACCTCAAGACCTGGCTCTTTGAGCAGTAGCAGCATCCCCCCCTTTTGTTTTTCCTCAGCGCCTTGAGACACTTGCGGGTATGTAGTGCACTTTATCATTGTATTGATTGATTGATTGATACATCATTTCGTTAACTGGAGTTGAACTGAGGTCAGGGACTCAAGCTAGTTTGATGTTGATTTTGCAGGAAGTCATATTGGTGCACACATGGACCCTCATAACAAGTCCGGAAGTCACATGACCACCTGACTTCCATTGTCTATATAACCACCCCCAACAGCGCAGGTAGCAATGGCACATGTTGTAAATGGGGAATACCCCATGGTCCAATGGCCTGGCACTAGCAGATTGCCAGCAGCTTACAGACTGGCAATGCCACCTGTCTTGTGACACCACCCATCAGGCATGGGCAGTGCAGGGGGACCCATGCCCTGCCCCTTTGCCCTTTCCACTGTCTGATTTACAGGGCTAAGAGCAGCATGTTCTATCACACGGAATGCACCCCAAGACTAGCACTGACTCTATTTGATTAATCAACAATGTTGTTCTAAGTGCCACACAGAGCTACCATGAGCAGACAGGTTTCCACCCTCCATCCCAACGTGTGACTCATACTGCCAACCGCAAAGGGTACACTGCACTGACAGTCTTACCAACACCAGACTTGAGCATGCACCATCCCCCACCTATCAATGTGAAATTGTACATCATTATGTTCACAGTCATACACCATGTGTAGTAGTTGTGTGGAATATATCCCCATTCCTACGTGTCTCACATGGGTATGTCAGAGTAGTTGTGGGATCAGCTACAGATTGCAGTGTGTACTACATATTTTCTCTAGTGGCACAGTTCTGATCAGCGCCAAAATGTGTTGCATATGTACATGTAGTTATTAATCCCTGGTGGTCAACATATGTCCAGGTTGTGTATGTGTTGTGGTGCATGGCACCACCAAGGGGTATGTACATAATATGTTGCTTACGTTTGAATGGTGCAACTTGCTTCATGCGCAATGTGTCCCTCTGCGCTCCTCTGACATGCATTGAGTGTCCTATTTGCCTCTCCCTTGTTGCACTTGACAATTTTGCATTATTTTCCCCCATGCAACTTACCCTGCATTTGTGGTGTTTCGTGGTAGTCTGCGATGTCCTTGTCTGCGATACCAGTGACCAGTTCCTTTGGGATGACCTCTGCAACCAACTCCTCCATCTCATCCAGGTCCTCTTGTGGTGCTGGACTTCCACCTCCAGTTCTGCCCTCCTGTTCCTTGCCATTTTCTCCTTTGTCCTTCTCTTGCAGCAATGCCAGAATTTCTTGCACTCAGTTAGAGCTCTCACCTCTGCCACACTGTTGTTCTTGTCAACTATCTGCTGCCAGATTGCCTCTCTCCTGCTAATTGGCAATTTGGAGGTGACAAATAGTTGCTGCTTGTGCTCTGTCACCTCTCTCATCAGAATTTCATGCTCCTCCACACTGAAATTACACTTTCTCTTTTTCTTCTCCTGAGACTTGTGTGTGTCCTTCTGGCTGGTTCCCGGTTGTCTGCGGTCACCCTGTGGTCTCTCCAGGCTTTCTGGCTCCATTTTGTCTCTCCTTTGCATTGTTTTCTGCATTACCATCTGTATTTGATGCTAATGCAGGTAAAAATTGTGTATTTCCTGTTTTGCGACATGTTTACATGTCGTAAAACGGCATAGAGTAATTTTTCTGGCATTAGTGTAATTTTGCCTTATGACAAGGAGCAATAGGTAATGTCATAAATTTTGATACTAACCATTTTTTAGGGCCATGCAGCGTAATAGTATAAATATGACACCGGCTGGTGTAAAAAAATGGTGCTAGCCAGTGCTAACCTTTTTACGCAGTTTTGCATCAAAAAGTACAAATCTGACCCTGAGGGACATTAGACCAGTCTAATGTGTGCACCATTTTTTAGATGCATGAACCTACTTTGCATCAATGAGATGCAAGGTATGCATTCCCATCTAAAAAATGGTGCTAACCCCACAGCCCCATATTTATCCCCGTGCTAAAATGACGCACAGGTGGGTGGAGGGGCCAAAAAATGGTGCAGAGCTTGCTTTGCACCATTATTTATCGCCTGGGTCATACCAGGTGTTAGGGGACCTGTGGATCCATTTCCATGGTTGAAAACCATGGAATGGGTCCACAGCTGCCCTCTTCAAGCCCTAGGAACACACCCACCCACACCAGAGGGACACTGAGGGATAGGGCACCCCATCCCAGGTAAGTAGGGTAAGTATAATAAGAATGTTTATTTTTTTATTAAAGTGTCATTAAGGGCCCAACTTGGGGCCCCCTGCATAGCACTGCGTGCAATGGCCATGCCCAGGGGACCCTGGTCTCCTGTGCTGGCCACTGCGGTGGTGGGCATGTCCACTCTAAGACAGGAGACATGTGGTATGGATGGTTTTGCATCAGAAAATGATGCTAGGCTGGTTAGAGGCATTTATTTTGCCTCTGACCAGCCTAACATAATGTTTTGGTGCTAAACCCCCTTCTCCCATACCGCCACCCACACCCGGCTAACATCATTTTGTTTGAAGCTAGCCCACCCTATGCACCGGCTTGCGCCATTCCATAAATATGGCACCCAACTGGCACTCAGAAATGGTGCAAGCCAGTGCTAAACCTTTTGATGCAAAACTGCATTAGTGCAGTTTGCAACAAAAAGTATAAGTATGCCCCCCTAGTGTCTTAATAATAAGGCTAATGTAATGATCACTTTTGTAATCAAAGTTACAATAGCAAACCCAGATGATCTAACACAGCTGAGAGGTTCAGACAGAATACAACACAGAGTCAGCCTGAGAACACCGCCCTGTGATGTGTCCCCACTGTTCATTTTCTTCTTCTCTCATCTGCATCTCTTTCCCCTATCAGTCTCAGTGTAGTTATCACAAGGTCTGGCTCACTCGACAGATAGGATTGGAATTGGCAACTTGGCTGATGTGTGTTCCTTCCTTGGGAGAAAGTAGCATCCACAACTAGGGCCACCCAATACGCCCATGGGACTGGGGTGAATACAATCAACCTACAACTGTCACATGATACTTATTTTAGTTAGGGTTTATTTGCATTCTTATGTGAGCACTGCCTCTCTCTGCACTATTGATTTACTTTTTCACACACTGTTTATGTTGAGATAGTTGATTAATAATTGCATCTAATACATATTCATGTATGATGGATGCAAATGAGGTGTTCAGCATCTTCATCTGGTCTGTGTTCTTTATTGTAATAATTAAACAATCACAGGAATTGGTGTTCGAATAATTTTGGGATCATATATTAAGTGATTAAATAGTAGTGTAGGGCTCACAGACTTTCTGGGAAAGAAACCCTGACTAAAATAAGTCCCAATGTGACAGTTGTATGTTGATTCCTTCCCATGAGAAAGCACCAGGCTAGTCCTCAAGATTACAACAGGAATTTCCCAGTGGTTGAAAGATTGTGGCTTGATGCAGAAGCTGCAGACATCTCTTCTGTTAAAACAAGGACGCTGGATTTCGTCTTGAGAAAGCCAGAGAGCCTTCCTTATTGGCGCTGCTGGAATGCCATTGCCAATGAGAGCAGGGGAAGAGACAGGTGCTCCCACTGTGTGGAAATGCATCCTTATTGTTCTACTAAGGGAGTGGTCTTCAAACCTTTTAAAATCACAACCCCACTGTGAAGAACAAAAATATCTCCCCTATACAAATTTTTCACAATCATTCTAATAATTTGGCAATGTTTAAATGTGTAGACCTTTTTAGGGTCGAGTCTGCGTTGCATGCGCTCGCGCAAGCGTAGCAGCGAGACTCTTTAGTGTTTAGAAAAGGGCTTTGGAGCGCTGTCAACATCACATCAGTGTTTTTTATTGGTTAGTGGGCTTGCCTAATAAAATCTGCTTGCTTTCATTAGTCGAAGGCACAGATATGGCATGCCTTTTCCAGTGGCTTGCCCTCCTCGAGCGCAGCGACCAAGTACAGAAAACATGCGAGGCTCGCTGTTTTCCATCTGGCTTGTGGACTTCTTTTTCTCTAATTTACGAGCGCGATCTCGCTTGGCAGAAGTCGAGCGCTTTACATAGTTAATTTTTTGGTGAAAAGTCGGGTTAGGAGTTTCAACGCTATGAGCTCTAAAATTAGCAAACGCGAGACCCATATTTTCAGTTTGGGTGGCAAAAAAGAAAAATCCAGTTAGGAATTCACAACACTAATAGCTCTAATGAGACCCACTGCATTGCAAATGCTTGTATTTGCTTGAGACATTTCCCCCTGGTATTAGCAATGGGCAGGTTTTATTAGTAACATGTGAGAAGTCACTGGAGGTCGTAAAAGGCGAACTTTTGAACTTTGTGGAAGGGCCGTGGAGCAATTTTCTGAAGCAACAACATCGAGAGAGCTGCATCACAAAGGGGTTTAGGGAAAGCGAGGAGAGAAAACAGTGCGCCGAGCCCTCACATTTGTGTGTTGGTTCAAAGTGTGCACCTATAAACACATCGGAGCTGTGCCAGAACTCTAGCCACATCTGTGCGTTCAGAGTGACATGTTACATCTGTGCGTTGCAAGCAAGCACATAATTCCGACTGTATCACAATTATACTTACATCTGCGTTTTATAAGTATATTTACATCTGTGCATTCGTTGTGAGCATATGTAGAGCTGTGTGTTGTGATTGTGACATGTAGAGCTTTGTTGTGAGTTTGATACCTACATCTGTGCGTTGTGAGTGTGATACCTACATCTGTGTTGTGAGTGCGATGCCTACATTGCATTGTGAGTGCGATACCTACATCTGTGCGTTGTGAGTGTGATACCTTCGTCTGTGCGTTGTGAGTGTGATGCCTTCGTCTGTGCGTTGTGAGTGCGATGCCTTCGTCTGTGCGTTGTGAGTGCGATACCTACATCTGTGAGTTGTGAGTGCGATACCTTCATCTGTGAGCTGTGAGTGCGATACCTTTATCTGTGAGTTGTGAGTGTGATACCTTCATCTGTGAGTTGTGAGTGTGATACCTTCATCTGTGCACTGAGTGTGATACATCAGTGCTCTGCTTTGTGAGTGTGATATACATATCTGTGTTGTTAGTGTGATACTTGCATCTGTGCTTTGTGAGTATTATATGTAGATCTGTGCTTTGTGAGCGTGATACCTACATTTGTGCTTTGTGAGCGTGATACCTACATCTGTGCTTTGTGAGCGTGATACCTACATCTGTGTGTTGTGAGTTTGACACCTGAATCTGTGTGTTGTGAGTGTGACACCTAAATCTGTGTGTTGTGAGTGTGACACCTAAATCTTTGTGTTGTGAGTGTGATACCTACATCTGTGCTTTGTGAGCGTGATACCTACATCTGTGTGTTGTGAGTTTGACACCTGAATCTGTGTGTTGTGAGTGTGACACCTAAATCTGTGTGTTGTGAGTGTGACACCTAAATCTTTGTGTTGTGAGTGTGATATATAGATCTGTGCATTGTGAGTGTGACACCTACATCTGTGCTTTGTGAGCGTGATACCTACATCTGGGCTTTGCAAGTGTTACACCTACATCTGTGCGTTGTTAGTGTGATTTATTGATCCGTGTGTCGAGTGATATATAGATCTGTGAGTGTGATACTTACATCTGTGCTTTATTTCTGTGAAATACAGATCTGTGCATTGTGAGTGTTACACCTGCATCTGTGTGTTGTGTCACATCTGTGAGTTGTGAGGGCGATACCTTCATCTGTGCGTTGTGAGCATGACATCTACATATGTGCGGTGTGAGTGTTATATATAGACCTGCGCGTTGCGAGTATGACACCTTCATCTGTGCGTTGCGAGTGTGCATCTTAAGCCCCAGTGGGACTATATCAGAGACATGCCTGTGTGTGTGTCTCGGACCTCACGGACCCTGTTAGCGTTATTTCTATGGGTGCGCGTGCCAGTCTCAACCTTCACTCAACATGCCGCAGAATGGAATGTGTGTTATAATTGTGCTCCTGAGTTTACTGATTATGATGGGCTCCTGGAGGACACCTGTGTGCGTGCTTAAGGTGGCACTGACCTATGAAAAGCCACTGAGGATGTATTGGAAAGAAATCTGTACAGCTGATATTGTAATACTTGGTGGAAACGTGATAGTGAGCGTATGGACTGACGGTTTAGACCATTACATGGTTTTATTCAATTACATCGGATTAAGAAAATCTTTTAGCAGCCAGTGAGTTAAACAATTGCAAAGCTATCCCCTAAACAAGGAAGTCCCAATAAATTACATAGCTGTACTTTGCTTTGAACTAACATTTCAAAGACCCCGGGAAATATGGATACTTTGTTTTATTTTACAGAGCTCCCGTCAGCAGTGCAGACTGTAGCAGGAGAATGAGAAGTTGAGAGCGCGATGTGTGTGGCCTGCAAACAGCCTGGTTACAGGGGCTGCGGATGCCGCCTTTACACCTTTACATGGCACATCTTCAGGGAGAGGCAGGTTTGTACTGACTAACACGGTTTGTTGTGCTTAAGTCAAAAAGACAGGATTGGAGCTCTATCGCCGGGCTCCAAACTTCCTTGGGATGTTGGGCGTGTTACTTTGTTAAACTTGCTGAAGCAAACGGCCCGCAGTTAAATTACCTGCTGTTAGGTATACTGATGTTGGTCCCTCCTTGGGGCGGTTTGTTACCGTCTTGCAGACTGTCCCCGTTACATGGATAATTGCACGATTGTCGATATGTTTGACTGAGAGCGAAGTTATTTTCCCTTTTTTGTCCCTCCTTCGCACTCATGCTCATGGCAGCCGTGGCACTTTGAATTGGTTTGCTTAAGTTAACTAATGTTTTACTTTTCATTTTCAATTTATGTGGCAGGAAAAGTCCAGTTAGGAATATACAACACCAATAGCTGTAACTGAAGCAAATGCGAGACCCATTGCATTGCAAATGCTTGTTAAACATTGCGGTTAAGTTCTGTTACCGGTTTAAAAATGCAATCAAATTATTGGTGTCTAACATACTGTTCTGGTCAGGAAAGTCTTACTAACATGTAAAAGTATCCATAGTGTGGGTTTAAAGAGCATTTTGAGTCCCTTCCGACACACACTCCCAGCTTGAATATAAATGACAAAACATGTTAGTGATGGCCCTTTACAGATCAGTGTACTGCTGCTCCTTTTTTCAGGGTAAAACAAAGCCCTCTTATCAGCATAATCCTTCTTTTGGCCAGAACCTGGTTCTCCCCCGGGATCACTCGTGGCCCCACTTGGGGGGCCCGTCCCCCAGTTTGAAGACCCCTGACTTGGTAAATTACTGTTAGGATGTTGCAGTGATTCCTTTTATTTAGTCTGATAGCCACTGTATTGCCATTGTTTTGTTTGTTCGTATAGTTACTACTATGCATATTTTATAGACTAGGATAAGACTTAGATCGTGCCATTTTAAATAAAAAGAATACAGGTATATCCATTAAGAGTATTCTTGAGTGTTTTCAGAGCCTAATAACAACAAGTACTCCTGGGAATCTCACAGAAGTGACTGTTACCAATAAGGGCCATCTCCATACTTGTATTTATTTTTTCGTACAGTTTGCTATTTTTAATGTGATATTTTATGTTTTTATAATTAATTGGAACTATTTAATTTAGTAGCATGATAGGTTTATAGGGGGATGTGGTTGCAATTTATTTAAGATATAGATTATTATTTTTAATTATTTTATATAAATCAAGCTGTTAACAAACAGCTAATTATAAACGTTATTTATTTGATTATTTGTTTTTTTAAATATTTGTAGCTTTTGATTTGTTAATTAGTTGGAGATTTTATTGAATTATAACATTTTGTACACTAATTTTATATTTACATTTTTCACTTTTATTCTGAAGTTCTCGCTATTAAAGGATCTAGGGGGCTCTCTGCTGGAGATATATTCCGGATAAATACAGAAAGCCTATCAGACTGTTATTATTGATAAGTAAATGATGCTCCTTTTGTGGGTTTGGAAAAGATGTCAGTTTGCAGAAAAGGTAAACAACCTTTTACATTGTTCTAGTTCATTTTACTAATCATTTTAGATGACTTCTGTGAAGTAAAGTTCAGACTTTCTCTAAGTTACAATGCGAATAAGTGTGCACGACGTACACTGCTTCACATCTGAGTTGCAATTGATTTTGGGTTAACCGCGAATGCACATTCCTTTTATGTCAGTCTTGCACATTCCATTAAATACAGCACCTCTTAGATGCTATCCATACCCATAACTGCAGTTCCAGTAACGGTTGATATTTTAAAAGAGCAGCAGAGGTTGAACAGAGGAGACTACCTGACCCGGGCTCTTAGTTTATTGGAGCTAGGCAATCATTACAATACTTCTGATCCGGGGCTACTATGTACATTAGTCTCGCAGTGTGTTGCAAGTGGTGTAGGGAGAAACATCATACAAACATACTATAGACCTATGTACATATGTTAATGTTTCTTAAACCATTCTTTCCTGGCTCTCATAATATCACAAGAATTAGAATATGATTTATTTTACTATTAAAAAGTGTATGCGTCTTATATATTATACGTTTTTTCATTCTTTCACACAGTATCAATATAGTCAGTAGCCGGGGCAATACTTTCAACATATCAGCACATGAAGTGAGTGACACTGGAGACTAGGGGTGTGATTGGTCCTAGTTATGGGTGTTTTTACGAATAAATGTAGGGTTGGGGGGCCCGCATTCCTTGCTTGCAATATGGTTCATGGTGCAAACTGTCAGATTTCTGGTGCCCTGGAGGCATAGCTCCTATTTATCACCACCCGGGGTTTCCAATTTATCTGGTGCTGCAAATAGCACATATTCTGTTTTTTTCCCTCTGGAATAGTGAATAACATACATATTTTGGTGATTACCACACCAAAATCCACATGCCTCTGATTTACTGGGCAGTTTCCCATTTAAATACTGGCAGGTTTGGCCTGCCAAAATGCGATGGGGATGCAATCTTTATTACACCCGGTATTAAGTACCAAATGCGATAAACATTGCACAACGTAGAAATGTGATCTCAGGGATTACAATTTGATGGGCTTTTGTCATCAAGCCCTGAGAGTGAATTCCTTCAGCAGAGCTTAATCTTATTCTGCTTGGCCAGATGTGACTTTACCTAGGTATCCAAAAATGCACTTCCTGTCATCTATTATTTTACCATTAAGATTTATTCATAGTTCTCTCTTTTCTTCGCCTGACAGAGAAGCATACAGTGCATCTACATTGTATTTATAGTTTGCAAACTAGGCCGAATTCATTAATCTGCTGCACAGTTTCGGCGAATGTCCTAGGGCCATTCAGGTTTAACAAAGTACCTCCAAAAGACCTGAATAGTTTTTCTTCGAGCTGCCAATTTAGTATCCAATCATCTCTTCTACAGTGTGATATCCTAAAGAAAAACAGGTTTTTCAACAGCTCCGATGAATACTAAGAAGTCTAAAGGGCATATCTGCCAAGACCTTTACTTAAGAGACAACCTTTTAGAGATGCTGGAATTCGTTCACACTCCTGTCTGCCAGTCCTTGCTAGACTGGCTGTCTAAACAGTTTCATGGCCTGGTTTCCAATAGCATTTGTAGATCATTCATCTGAAAAGAAATAACATATGTAACACTGATATAATAGCACAATATAATTATTTATACAATAAACGCAATTAAAGAAATACATGTAGAACATTGTCACGTGAGCTTGCTACGTGATTCTACTGAATTTGAATTACAATTGATGTCAAATGAGCCATATTTTTCGAATTGCTTTTTACCATCAGGTCCATGTGTTATAATGATCTTTTTTAAAGGGGCAGACCCAACTTTTGAAGTTGGGCAGCAAATTATTTAAACTGACACTTTCAGAATTAGTTTACAGAGTGGAGTTATATATACATCCTTAGTCTATCTTTGGTAAGATGACCTTAGATACTTTAGGTGCCTACTCAGCTCTGGGTGAGGAGTGAGTGAATGACTGAGTGAGTGAGTGAATGAGTGAGTGAGTTAAAGAGCAGATATTAAATGAGAGCGCCCCGATTCCACACATTTATAAACTGCAGATTTATTAAATCAGGTGCAATCTGCATCTGTTCCTCTTTATTCGCATACACCATTTGACACTGAATGATGCAGGGGACAAATGTCCCACATTCTGGTTTGTGGTTGTTTGAGCTTGCATTCCTGCTGTCATTAACCATAACATCGACTTTGCAATTGCCAATCTACCACAACGTCCTAGTTCATGCCCTTGGAAGTGTTTGATGCTATTCCAATCAGTGTCTCTTGATGCCCCTATTTAGTTGACCCAGTCTCTGGTGTCTCGTCATATTCTTCTCTCATGTCATTTCTTGGCTGCCTGCAAGTGCCACCTCCCTGTTAGTGTCTGCGCCCAACAGCAGCATTTCAAAAGCATATGGCGGAAATATCACAGTGATCGAAAAGCAGGAATAACAGGATCTTTGGTTACTTTCAAACATTCACTCTTGAGCTCGTGAACAGGTGTCTGATTTATTGAAGGAGATGGAAACAGTTTTGTGCGTAAATGTGTAAATTAAAGGCCTGAGCAATAAAAGGAAAGCTATCCGCAGAAGTCTATTGCATGCATATACTGCATACTACCTCCGCACATATAGATTCCCCCTTAGGCCTGGGAAGAGATGTGCACCATGATGACAATCACCAATTCCGGGCAGAAATAGCTAGCCAGCAGAAGGATTCATTATCTCCACCTATTGTGCAATGGGGTAGAGACTCAAAATTGAATTTATGATTTTAAATTAATTAGCAGTAACTTTTGTATCTTTGAATTACGTCTCTAGATGACCAATGCAGTGGATGCAGAGATCTCTACCTCAGCATAAAACGCATAATGGAAAAGTATAGGAAAACATCATTCAACTGACCTAAATCAGATCCATGTGGCAAATATTAACCCTGCAAACACATAATTACATCCCACATCCTAGGACTGACTGTGACACTTTGCTTGTGGACACAGACCCTGGAAACTGCTACAGCCTGCAGGATGCAGCCAATCCCACTCAAGAGGTAGAGAAAGTTCACTAAGAAGGGGACATGTCTTGTAGCTAGGTTTGCTGCAGGACACTTCAGGAAACTACATGGTCTGCCTCCATAGTCCTTCAGTGGAGTCAAGAAAGATGACCAAGTAGCAGTAAGTGACAGTCGCTTTCAATGCATTGGGCTGGAGGATCTACAACATGTAAATAAAACAGGAGTTGGGTTAAAGAGAGGTTTTCCAGAATACTAGTGGGATGGGTTTTCCGGGAGGCGGACCTGGATCCCTTCACAGTCACACCAGCTATTTGACCTCCCTGTTCTGGGAAATCGCAGTGTAATGTCAAGTCCTTGTCAGAAAAATCGGCAAACATCCCTCATTCTGCTTTAATTCTTCCCCAGCTGTATAGTGCACATATATTACAGTATACTTATTACACTCAGTATTGCTTTTAAAAAGTGTCTATATTAAATGCATAGAGAGCTTCATTCGGAGCAGGAGTAGTCTATACTGGAAAAGTAATAAGCAGGCCCCGCATCTAACCTTATCTTTGCCACCTACACTGATGTCATTGCCATTAACATATCTAAGAAAAGTTATATCTTTGATGGTAATACCACAACAATTACACTATTGTAAATGTAGTAAATATGTTGAGTTAAAATATGCTTTATTTATGTAGTAATTTAAGGGGGCTCTAATGGGCTTACCATATCATCACACATTTTATTTTAAAGACTTGTGGTGTGTTCCGATTCAAACACTGCCACCAATTCTTCTGATCTGACTAATGCACCAACATGTGAACAGGTCTTACCCAAAAGATAGATGACAGAGCCCGGTACGTCTTCAGTAAGATCAATTAGAATTTGTATGAATTGTATTTCTTTTTGCATAAATGTGGGGAAATATAACATATTATTGCATTATATGATATAAATACCCTTTTCACGTAGATAAAATGAATTTTCTTATGGCTGAGGTGAACTTATATGTGTGACCTTGCTGTTGATATGGCACGATATGCATCCTTCCATTGTGCTGTTTTATTGCTAGTTATAAATATAAGTGTATTATTATCCACTCCATCCACCAATGTCCACACTGCAAACAGTGTGAAAATGGTTTATGCCATGTTTATCCTTGATATGTTACTATATGCTGATACAATTTGTCTAGACATATGTACTAATTTATGTTTCTCTTCTCAGCTTTAGTGATGTCCCCTACCGTCACAGAACATTAAGGGACACCATGCAAACTGCAAATTGGCACACTACCTTTTGTAGGCCAGATACGCCTGTGACATCAGTACATATACTTGTATTCACAGGCATTTTTAAATTATTTTCACTGTTTATCCTTTAAATTATTTTCATCCTTTAGCCTTTCTTAAAAGGCATGTTGACGGACCAATGACGCTATCTGGTTACTTTTTTCAACACCTGCTGACTCTAGGGACACATGTTCAACAGCTGACTTGTAAGGGTCCGTCCACAGTGCTATCTGTTGTTGTCAACTAATGTAAAAAATCTCTGTTTAAGACATGTGCACAATCTCTAATGTCAAACATACTTTTTATTACCCTTTTCTTTTAGCTCCTGAGGACCAAGAGCCTGCTGATTATGTCTCTTCATCCAAAAGTGAAGGACAGCTTGTAGTTTCAGGAGAAGAACCTTTCCTCATCCAAAATGACATGTCTACTGCTGCCATAGCTGAAGAGGAGGAGGGAATTGCTGGTCCCAGTATGGAAAACTCTCAGAAGTCCTCAAAACCATTGTTTTCACTGTGAGAGTTTGATGACTTTGGCCGATCCTCTTTGCTTTTCTCAGCTTGACGTGAGCTTTCATTCCAGACATTAGCTGTGGGCATTCCTGCTTCATACCTAGAAAAAACTGGGAGCTGCTGGCTAAGTGAACTTTTATTGTTCCTTGTTCTCTTTATTGAAATCGAGGAAAAATCACTCATCTTTGGAGTCGATTTTAGACATGAGTTGTGTTAGAGGCACTGGGCCTCCACAAATTCTTTTATTCACAAAAAGCTTCATTATCAGCTATTCTCATCAAGGGGCATATTTATACTTTTTGGCGCATAACTGCACTAACACAGTTTTGCATCAAAAGGTTTTTCACCAGCTTGCACCATTCTTGAGTGCCTGCCGGGCACCGTACTTACGGAATGGTGCAAGCCGGTGCAAAGGGTAGGCTAGAGAAAAAAATAATGACGGTAGCTGGGTGGGGGAGGTGGTATGGGAGAAGGGTGTTTGGCACCAAAAATGATGTTACATGGGTTAGAGTAAAATAAAAATGATTCTAACCAGCCTAGCGTCATTTTCTGACACAAAACCATTCATACCACACGACCCCTGTCTTAGAAAAGACAGGAGTCATGTCCACCACCCCAATGGCCAACACAGGGAATCAGGGTCCCCGGGGCATGGCCATTGCACCCAGTGCCATGTAGGGGGCTCCATTTCAGGGTCCCAAATGGCATTTAAAATGTAAAAAAACTACTTACCTGTACTTACCTATACTTACCTGAGATGGGGTCCCCCCTCTGGTGTGGGTGGGGGTGTCCCTGGGGCCTGGGGAGGGCACCTGTGGGCTTATTCCATGGTGTTCCACCATGGAAATAGGCCCAAAGGCCCTCTAATGCCTGCACTGCCCCAGATGTTAAATAATGGTGCAAAGCAAGCTTTGCACCATTATTTGACCCTTCCTTCCCCCATGTGTGATTTTAGCATGGGGGATAAATATGGTGCTTAGGCCATAGAGTCATTTTTTGCACGGGAACACCTACCTTGCATCTCTTTGACGCAAGGTAGGTTTCCACGTCCAAAAAATGACTTTAACTCCATAACTTTGGTGCTAGGTGGGTCCAGCGCCAAAGTATAAATATGGAGTTAGTTTTGCACCAAATTTGTGTAAAAAAAATAAATGCACAAATTCAGCACAAAACAACTATAAATATGCGGGGCGGAGCTTGCCCGGCAACAAGATGGCCGCGTTGTAGTGAGGCTCCGACAGCCACTGTAAAATCCGTTCATAATCCTACATGTCACATTCGAATTAAGCTACCAAGTGCGATGCCAGACAGCTACGAGGTGGAGGCACATGCGGATGCCCTTCTTCCCCGAAAAAAAAGGAAGTACAGGAGTCCTGTAGAGTGAATTGCGTCGGCGGCTAGCCGAGAGAGGGACGCATGGTGCACCGCGGGTGCGGACCAGTGTGGCCCCAGAGGAAAGACGATCGAGGACAAAAGCCCGGAGAGACAGAGAGAGGTGGAGCGTCTCACGGGCTCCGCAGAGGAGGGCGACCCCAGAGACGAACCTTGGACACCGTGCGATGAGAAGAGGTGAGGTGGGCCGGAGTACGACTCGAGAGAGCACAGAGGGTACGAGTGCGCTCGAGAAACACTGCGTGTGGATACAGGTGGACACCCCCCCCCCTCGAAAGTTGGGATCGGTCCTTTGGTGAAAATTAGAAATGGCGCAGTATGGGCAACCGAGTACGCTGGATTGGACATTGCGTGGCAGGGCCCGGGAAGCCGCTGGTACCGCGGGGGGCCTCCGCTGTTGGCGCACTTGACTAGGCGAGACTGGAACATTAAAGAGTATGATTAACAAGCGTAGCACTCTCAACGTACAACTGAGCAAAACGGGACGATTACACCCAGCGTCGATAACCATTAGCGCACAGCGCCGTCCATAGAGGCCAGCGGGGTGCGCTGGCAGCGGGTGCTTCTTGGGGCCACGTGCAAAAAAACACTATGACACCTAAAAAATGGGCAAGACAGACAAAACGCAAGGCCGGCTGCAATTTGAGCGATGAAGAGCGCAGGACCCTGCAGGAGATGGAACAGCGACGGACTCAGAGAAAGGCCCGGAGGGCACTCCTGGGGAAGAACAGAACTTAAGGCAGCTCCTAGTTTCAATGCAACACAGCCTTAACCAGATAGATGGAAAAATAGACGCCCCGCTTACCGCATGGACAGAATGTCTGAACGCATAGATAAGCACACGGAGAGATTAGACCATGTGGAGAATAGGGTGTCTGCGACTGAAGACGGGCAAACAGTACTGGTAAGCGTCCAGTCGAAACTCATCAAAGAACTAGGTGTGCTCAAACTAAAAGTGGATGATATGGAAGCCCGGTCCAGAAGGAATAATATACGCATAGTGTGCCTTGCGGAATCCACTGCGATCACCAACATGGAAAGCCACATTGAACAATTACTGGTGCAACTACTGGGTTGAACTACCTTTTCGGACCTATTTGTAGTAGAGAGAGCGCACAGATCCTTGGCGGCTCGCCCACCCCCGGGGGCTCCTCCGCGCCCAATCATTGCCAGGCTATTAAACTTTAGGGATCGTGACGCTGCCTTGCGAAGCGCAAGAGAACTTAAACAATTGCAATATGAGGGAACGACATTGTCGATATACCCGGACTTTACAGCACAGATACAAGAGGCGAGGAGAAAATTCATTGAGGGGAAAAAACAATTACGGTCCATGCACCTGGAGTACAGAATGCTTTACCCAGAAAAATTGAGAGTTGACGTAGGAGGGAATCCTATCTTTTTCACAGACCCCAAAAAACTGGAACAATTTATGAAGCACAGGAAGGCGAACAATGGTGCCGAAGCAGCTGCAGACGAGGACATGTAGGTAGCGACAAAGAATCGGCGCTTTCAACGCCACTACCATCCTCGACACACTACCAACCTGCAGAAGATGGAAAGCTTGAGACACAACGGAACAGAGAGAACACATGCACCGCACGTTATTGAACAAACTGAGAGCAATATGAGAGCAAAAGTGACATGATTACTCACCAAATAGGTGGCTGGCACGCTAACACACAGAGACAAAGCGGGGCAACATCCGCCCTGATGTGTGCTCCACTTATACCTCAGGAAAGGAGAGGTGTTGTTTTGGGAGGGGGTGGGGGAAGACAAAGTTGGGTAAAGGATGGGTGAGATGGGCAAGTTGGGATATAACCTATCGTGGGAGGGGGGAGGGAGGGCAGAGGGAGGTTCGGGGAAAGTTATTTGAGTACATACTTTTACACAAGATAAGGAACTGCAAATTTACAACACAAATAGAATTAATACAACACTGCACAAAAATAGATAAGACAAGCCTCCGCGCACACACACCCTAACATAGATAAAGATTGCAAGCAGCTTCGATTGATAACTTGTAACATTCGGGGCCTCAATGACGCGCGAAAGACTCGCAAAGTAATTGCGTGCCTACGTAATCACAAGGTAGATACAGCTATCCTGTAGGAGACACACTTAGCCCCCAACAACCCCATGCTCACATCTCGGAGATTGCAGGGACAATTTGTTGCGGCAGGATACACATCACATTCCAGGGGTGTGCTGATTTGGGTTTCAAAAGAAACTGATATTGGTCTCTCCTTGGTGGCAGCGGACCCGGGAGGGTGATATGTGGTGGCACGCTGCACGGTGCGAGCATTCACATTCTTACTGATAGGTATATATGGCCCCAATTATGATGACCCACTATTTTATCGAGAACTGGCACTTAGGGCGGGCTCCTGGGGAGGACAGCCACAGCTCTGGTGCGGGGACTTCAACTGTACATTGGACCCGGCACTAGACAGATCGGGTGGGGTAGCTAGAAGGCAGGTGGCGGCGGCACGCGAGATATCGCGTTAACCGCTGAACTGGATATGGTTGACGTGTGGCGTGATAGACACCCTGAGAGAGGGGGCTATACACACTATTCGGCTGCGCACAATCTACACACGCGTATAGATTTTTGGCTAGTGGCTCGCCGGTTGCTGGGCAGCCTAACCCCGGAAGCTCCTTGGCCTCGAACATATTCAGACCACTCCCCAGTGCCGATACTGTTGACAACTGGTATGATAAAGGCTCCTCCATTTTCATGGCGATTTCCTCCCTTTTCACTTCTAGATACTGTCTTTAAGGCCGAATTGGCCTCAGAGATCACAGAGTTCTTCCGGATTACTGAGGATTCTGTTCCCGAGGCAGGCACGGTATGGGAAACCTTTAAGGTGTACATCAGGGGGATCACCATAACCAAACATGCTGGGGTTCTCCGATCGATAAGGCGGCGGCTCCAAATACTCGAAAGCGACTTATCAAAACTGGAGCGAGACCACAGTGACACTGCAGATGCTAACGTGTTAAGCCAAATTCGCGCTAAGATACAAGAATACCAAGAGACAGCTCACGCAGAAATACAACACCTGGGTAAATACGCCACAGCCTGTATATACGGGGAGGGAGAAAGACCGGGGGCAGTACTGGCAGGATTGATACGTCCCCAGCGAGGCAAAAACACAATTGAAACCATACGATCTGATGTGGGAGAGGAAATAAGAGACCCTGAACGTATAGCTGATAGATTCAGAGAATACTATCAATCATTATACTCCTCCAGGGTAGCTTGGATGCAATAACAGACTACCTCACACATATCGCTATGCCTAGACTGACACAGGAGGATAGAGAGGCTCTTGGTGCACCCTTGACCCTAAGCGAAATTACGAAAGCACTGGGAGGTATGGCTGAGGGGAAAGCTCCTGGGCCAGATGGGCTGACAGTATACTTCTACAAAGCATACCAACACCTATTATTCCCAAAATTAAAAGACGTATATGATGAAATGGTAGAGAAGGGCAATATGCCCCCATCAATGAGAGAAGCGATGATAATAGCTTTGCTCAAACCGGGTAAACCCTGAGAAAACTGCTCCTCTTATAGGCCATTGTCGCTATTAAATGTAGATGTAAGCATTTTCGCCCGGATTTTGGCTGATCACTTGGCTGAAGTGCAGCCGCGTCTGATCCGTCCTGAGCAGGCTGGTTTCGTCCCCGGTCGCATTCTGTCCATGAGTCCTCGCACATTATTTGGCATAATACAAAACATTAACCCGGAGTTGAAGGTGGTGGCAGTCTTCCTGGATGCTGAAAAGGCGTTCGACTCGGTAGAATGGGAGTTTCTAAGGGCGACTTTGCGCAGATTTGGGGTGGGCGACACCTTCCTCCAAATGATCTCCACATTATATGGTGACCCCCGAACCAGAGTTTGCGCTAACGGTACGGTGACTGAATCGTTTGGGATTACGAGGGACACTAGAGAGGGGTGCCCGTTGTCTCCCCTGCTATATGCGTTGGTTGCGGAGCCCCTGGCGTGTGCAATAAGAGAGTACCATGGACACCGGGCCTCAGATTTAAAAATGACACCCTTGTTTTGTCTACGTATGCAGACAATACCCTATTATATATCAAAAATCCTGAGCGTAACGTCGCTCCAATACTTCGAGAAATCATCAAATTTGGCTCTCTGTCACGACAAGTAATAAATTGGAATAAGTCCATCGTATTTCCCTTAACTCCAGTAACAAAGCAGGTAGACGTAGACTTCCTGCTGGCGTGGGAGACTAACACTGTCAGATATCTGGGGATACAAGTGCATACTGACCCTAAGAGAGTGATAGAGGATAATTTTGAAACTGCACTGAAAAAATTGTCGATGGATGTGGAGAGGTGGATCAGACTGCCGTTGTCATTACTTGGACGCATAGCACTGATGAAAATGGTGGTTTTACCACGCTTTCTATTCCTGTTCCAAAATATACCTATAGTCCTGCCGAAGACATACTGAAAACGCTCTTAATAAAATTGGCATGGGCGAACAAGGTACCTCGTGTGAATTGGCGAACTCTGACACTCCCATATGAGATGGGGGGATTGGGCGCTCCAGACCTTAAGATATATTACATAGTTGCACATGAAGCAGTGGCACAGGAGTGGCTTCATGGGACGGGTGAGGCCCAGTGCCTAAGGATTGAGAGGGAACTAGGTGCCCCAGAGCACACCCCGTAGATGAAATAGGGAATTTGCGTCCATAAATTCAGTCACACGAGCATGGCATGAACTCATTAAAAAGCAGGGGCTGGTATTATTATATTCTCTGAATGCCCCGGTAGAATGCTGTGCCTGGTTTTCTCCTGGGAGAGACCGTAGGTTGGTGCAATCCATGCGCGAAATAGGCATTGACAAAATGGGAGATATCTTCGAAGAGGGCATAGTGAAGACCTGGGACGCAATAGCAAGGGACATGGAGACACCCACTTCCCTACACCGATATCAGTACCACAGGGTGAGACACGCTCTGACAAAATTATTGGGTGAGGATATGCAGGAACCCCCCGAGGGACGGGCCCTCTCAGTAGTACTGTTGGGAAAACAACCTCGCCGACTGATTTCTTGTCTCTATGCACATGTTCAGGGGGCTAGGGGACATGAGTTATCGAGAGCTCGCCTGGAGTAGCAGAGAGAGCTGGTGGTGCAGATCACAGACGCACAATGGCAATACTGCTGCTCTAGAACGAAATCCATATCCTTAAACGGCCAACACCGGCTAATACATTTTAAATATCTAAATAGAGTCTATTATACCCCCCTGCAACTCTATCAATATGGACTTAGAGAGACAGCTAATTGTCCCAGATGTGGAGAGGAACGTGCTGGATTCTTGCATATGTCCTGGGGGTGCGGAATGGTACAGCAGTTTTGGAAGGCAGTGACACAGGAACTAAATAGTATCACTGGAGAGCAGATGACCTGCGAACCGATGACAGCACTTTTGGGCTGGGATAAACAATTAGCGGCCCAAAACCGCAGGCTACTGGCAATGGGGTTCCTATTAGTCAAACGGCGAATAGCCATGAGATGGGATCACGGCCCAGTTCCCACAATACAAGAGTGGCATAGAGATGTGGCATACTGTAACACACAGTCAGACAACTATAGTGAGATGCTCCCCCCCACCACTAGGCCGAAGAAATACTGGGAGGCCTATGGCCGCTACCTTGCTGGAATGGAAACAAGCGAACCTGAAACAGGAGAGACACCCTGATGGGACATAATAAAACAGAATCACACGAACATAGGCAGCGACTGTGACTAGATTGATGTCCCAATGTTTTAGGGTGGAGGGGAAATGTGCAGAACTGTTTACCGTAGACTACCACCTAAATACGTCAAGTGATTGATAAGTTTGCAGCAAGATGAATACTTTGTTATGTTGTAAATTACTTTACTAAAATATAAATAAAGATTATAAAAAAATAATTAAAAAAAACTATAAATATGCCCCAAGTTATATTTCCTTGTATGACTGGTTCCTAAAATGATTTCCTCATTGACAGGTCTACTTATTGTCTTCCTAAATACACTGGTGATTCTTGCTGCCTGAGAACATGGGTTCGGAATTCCATGCTGCTTCCACGACTCCCAGTGTTGACACTGAACAGCAACATCTTGCTTTCTATTTGTTAAAATTAATAAGAATAGCAACATCTCTTTGGGGGTCTGCACTGGTACAATATAGAGAATACCATACAGCAGTATGTTCCTAAGGTGTATGCTTTGGTTGTAAATCGGATTTGGAAGAATGCTACTTCGCAGCCATTGAGTGCCATGAGGCAACATGAGTGAGTTGCGTAGGGAGGGTACCAATGCAATACGTGCAGAACTGGAACAGTATTCTACACAGAGGGGAAAAGGCAAAAGGAGCATTTTGCTGGACAGATTCAAATTTTAATACAAAATAAAATATTACAAAATCGAAACCATGCAATAAAAGCCATTTGTTCCAGAAATTGACTGCATTTTTGAGTTAATAAATAACCTTTTTGATAACGAAAACGGATTGCTATAATCATAAATCGTGTTCATCTTTTGAACTGTTTAACTTCCATAAATATAAATCCCAGTTCTGCTGGCATGCGGCCCAGGAACTAATGAATGGCACAAAATCTTAATATGGCTAAAGTTGAAGCCTTTTTTCATGAGGAAGATGCTGGTCGGCCAGACTCTTTTAAAGACTAAGGGGCATATTTATACTCTGTTTGCGCCGAATGTGCGTCAATAATTTTGAGGCACAATCGGCGCCAACCCTGCCCCATATTTATACTTTGACGCCGGACCCCGCGGGTGTCAAAATTCCACCATGTGCGTCATTTTTTGTAAGGGGGAACCAGCCTTGCGTTAATTATATGCAAGGTAGGCGTTCCCTTCCAAAAAATGACTTTAGGGCCTGTGCCCCTTATTTATACTCTGGCGTCATTTTGACGCATGGGTGGGGGTGGGCCTTAAAAAACGGCGCACAGCCTGATGTTGCGCCATTTTTTAACGCCTGGGTCAGGGCAGGCGTTAAGGGACCTCTGGGCTCGGAAGGAGCCCAGAGGTGCCCTCCCCTTCCCCCAGGGACACCCCCTGCCACCCTTGCCCACCCCAGGAGGACACCCAAGGATGGAGGGACCCATCCCAGGGAAGTAAAGGTAAGTTCGGGTAAGTATTTTTTTCCGATTTTTTTTTTGTGGCATAGGGGGGCCTGATTTGGGGCCCCCTACATGCCACTTTGCCCAATGACCATGCCCAGGGGACATAAGTCCCCTGGGCATGGCCATTGGGCAAGGGGGAATGACTCCTGTCTTTGCTAAGACAGGAGTCATGTCAATGGAGGTTGGGCATCAAAATAAATGGCTCAAATCCGGTTTGAGGCCTGAATTTTGCCTCAGACCTGACTTGCACCATTTTTTGACGCACAACCCCCATTTTCCCATATGCCGGCGCTGCCTGGATTGAGTCATTTTTTTTTACGCACACCAGTCCGCAGCGCCGGCTAACGTCATTTCATTAATAAGGCGCCCGCATGGTGCATTGGAATGACGTTAGCCGGCGGTAAAATTTTTGACGCACAACTGCGTTGGCGCAGTTGTGCGTCAAAAAGTATAAATATGCGCTTAAGGCCCATATTTATACTTTTTTAGCGCTGCATTTGCGCCGCTTTTTGATGCAAAATGGCGCAAACTTACAAAATACAATTGTATATAAAAAAGTATAAAAATGGGCCTAAACATGTTGGAAACCCACCTAACATGGTGTCTGGTTAATCATCTTGTCTGAAAACTCTACTTCACGTTTGGAAGCAATTATGCTTCAGAAGACCCTCTTGTTAATCGCAAAACAATTAGATCAGCAAGTGCTAAACAAGGTCAAATGGTAAGAAAATAAGGCAGATGAGTTATAGAGATTGTTTTCATTTATGTGCTACCAAAGAAAACAGAGCAATCTGTAAACAAAACATTAAATAAGATACTTGAAGCAGAAACTAGGAACGAGGAGACGTGGCTCAACTAATTTACCACCAAGTCTTCGGTACCAGCATCTAAATATTCTTACGCGTAGCCTGCAAAAGGTTACAGTATAAACTGGTCAGAATATGCTTGAATCTATAAAGGTGACACCACATAAACCCAGAAGTAAAAGCACTCTACTGGTTGTAGGTGGGCACAGGATCAAGTTCAAGGGTCTTCGCTCTGTGCACATCGCCTAATGGTATAAAGGTCCAGAGAACCTACATGGAAAGGCCCTTACTGTGCACTAGCAATAAACGTCCACTCAAGATTAAGGGCAGAATCAACTGTATGTGCTTCAGGAAATCCTTTCTACTAATATCTAAAAATGAGGGGTTTTGCAAAGAAGGGTGTTCCCTATTGCCGATCAGACGCTAATTTTCCAACTTTCACCCAGGCTTTGTCATAGATTATTGTAACACTCTGAAATGCTATATAGCTTTCAGCTCTCTACACAACTAATAAAATGAATACATATTTTACCTTGCAAGAAATGCCCAGTGAATTCTAGAGAGGGATTCTCCTCTCCTGCTGATGTTATAATCACTTTCTCAAGATAGGTACACTCACTACTGGGAAGGGCACTCTCACTCTTTAAAGATGGCGAACTATGAAGCGAGCTACATGTTTTTTCACAGATTTTTCAATGTTCTGTGAAACTGGTCTTCAGGGTGGAAAACTGACGTAGAGAAGGAGAAAGAGAGAGAGCAAGTGGTGGTAGGTGAGAGAAAGAGAGGGTGAGAGAGAGACAGACAATTGACAGAAGGAGACAGTAACACATGTGTATTGCCAGAAGGGAAATTTACACACATCCTCTGAAAACTAACATTAAATGCCTGGGACTACAGCATGAAAGTAAACAAAGGTAGATAAAAGACACAAACTGCAAGCTACGTAACCCGCATATACGTGTAGCATGCACACGTTGATGCTCATTAATAAGAATACTATATCATCGAAAGAACTGATGTTGAAAAGTTCTCTAGAGATCTTGTTACTAGCTATGCATAACACAGGCTCATCTAAATGTCATATAATCTATATTGTACCTTTGCAAAACTGTATTGTCATTTTTGAAATTAGTTTGCCAAGCCCAGTCCAATTATAAGGAATAATAATAATAATTTACTTGACGATAATGCATTTTTGTTAGTCAAATATTCAAAGTTGCACCTGAAAATAGACCTGGATAATGCTTTTCTGTTTCTATTATACAACCTTGATAGGTGCTTGTTTTTTGAGTGATTATAAAAACGTTATCTTGGATAAAACTATTAATTAAGTTAATGAAAACCCACTTCTGAATTTGATAACATTAGAGAAATGGGACACCAGGCATTCGTGTTTAACCTGTATTAATGGCATTATTATAGTGCTTACTACCCCTGATGAGGTGTTGAAGCGCTTTTATGGTGAGTAGCACACTACCAGGGAGCCTAAAAGTGAGTGACAAGTCCATTCGTTTTTGGGATTAATTTTGTATACTTATTCCATGCATTCACTCCAGTTTCTTAGTGGTACATTATTGACATAGAAGTGATCGGATGGGGGGGGATAAGTGAGAAGGAAATGCTTCCTGGACTTATTAGATATTTACGGTTTCCAAAAACTGCTTAAGACAGACAGGCATGAACTGTAGGCATTTATATACAGAAGAGGCAGGCAGAATGTAGAAAGGAAGCGGAGGTGCATTTAAACAAATAAGGGATGGAAGTAAGTGAAAGTTTTATTAAAGGTTCATTTTTCATGGATGATTTTAAGGAATACACCAAGTTCAGTTATTTGCTTGCAATCTGTGCATGTACACCTGTTGAAAGAAGCAGTTTTCAATTCTGTTCCTGAGCAATGTAACTTACACAATTTTTTTAGAGGCACTTAAAAGGTGGCACAGATGCTTTCCACAATGAAAAAGGAAGCCTGGTGTTTGTTGAGACCCCTTTGCTGTCAAGCAGTGTGACACATAAGAATTTCTGTTAAACTTATTTGCAACTTTAGAACACACCCCAGGGACCCCTTGTATATGCCTACTGCATCGGTTTATTCAATACTATAAACTGTCACTGCAGGTCATGCAAATCATATGGAATTATACATGTAATAAAAGATGTAATGTAAACACCGACCATATTAAAAATATAACAAAACAAATGATATACACATTGCTGCAATCATTAGTACATTCAGTGCATGTTTGTTTCCCATTCAATACCTGGTTTGGAAGCTGATGTCCCCTGAGTCCACCTGAAGAGGGTCCTTAATGAACAGACAGGTCCAGCAGACTGATTGTATCTGAGGTCACCTTCACCTTACATCATTCACCTTGCTTCCTAGATTTGATTGATGAAGATCACACATTTTGATCATGAGGAAAATCCAGGCATAGGACTATGTTCTCTTGTTTTGAAGTTTACAACTACACTATTAAAACTCATTCCATTCCTTCAAGTTCCACAAAAATCTTCATTGAAGCCCCGCCGCACAGGGATTCTGCACAAATAAACCATAAGGTTAGAGAAGAACAGGGAATATCATAGTGACAGAACAGTTAATTTTCCTTGCCAGGAGCCAGTTGCTGAAGTTACTGCTATAAATCCTACAAAGAGTTTTCTTACAGCAGTATTGAATGTACTGAAGGATTTAATTCCTCTATTAACTATAGAATATTTCATCCATGTGGTGAAAAAAAGGTCGTGGCAGTTAAAAACACCCTTTAGAAATCCAGCATTTGCTCAAAACATTTCTTTATAGCTAGCTCTGGGAACATTTCACAGCATGATTTTACAGCTTAGAAACCAAAAGCAGGACACAGTTGACCACTTCCATAAACACTGGCATCGATTAAGTATTTTTGGTAACAATCCAAAGAAGTCTACAAACTATAGTTTGCTAAAGGTCGAATTATATCTTTATTTGTCCAAACTGACAATAGCTGCGAGAAAGTGACATGATGTGCAATGCTTACTCCTTAAAAAGACATATCCAAATGTTACCCAGTGACCTTTATTCACAACTAGTTTAATGAAAATTACTGTTAAAATCACACAGAAATCATGCAGGTGAGGATTTCTGTCGATTGGTAGGTTGGCTCATGAAAGAGTGCTTGAAACCCCCTTTTTCTGACAAGAGGCAGTCGGTCTGTCAGGGGAAATATACATGTTCTTCACGGGACTTCTGATCCCACAGTAGTGTTTGCTGTCTCTCAGTTTTTGTCTGTTGCCTGTCAAAGGTGTTTACGGATAGTGTGATCTCTAACATCATTATTGAATGTTGCTATTCGCTGCGGTGTCACATCTACTTTGATTTTAGTTCTATGTTCCTAGCTGTATTAGAGATTTGAAGGTGTAATCACTTTATGTGCTGTATTGCATGTTTTGATTTTATACTGCAATCATATGCAATCACATGCAATAATCTAAATCAATAACGACTTGTGGTGCTTTCTGTCTACAGAAAACGACTACATAATGTCATGTAGAAAATACATTACCGTATGGATTGGCAAGACTTAGGCCCATTTGCGTCATTTTGAGACGCAAAAGCGGCGCAAACGTACAAAATCCATTTGGATTTTGCAACTTTGCACCGCTTTTGCGTCAAAAACTGACGCAAATGCGGCACTAAAAAAGTATAAATATGGGCCTTAATGTTTAATTGCGTGGCTGGGTAAATAGATGAATTTGAAAGTGAGTCAACAGTTGGATAGATGAGTTAGTACAATAACGATTGAGTAATTGCATGGCTCTAAGCAAATAGGTTTCATCAATGTGCAAACTGAGGCTTCAGTCAGCAGTGGTGATGTTTTTTTTAATTGAAAAAAACTTATCAGTATTGTGTTGGTCTTTTACACATTTTACACAAGGGACGGCCACTACTGTGTCAAGAGTATGTACAATATTTTATGAATTACCGCCATGATAACAAGGCAAGTATAATACAGGAGTAGTTGGCGCCATCATCCCTAGAAAATCCTCCATGTGTCTATGTTTCAAACTATTATACACTTTACATCCTCTGGAAAGAGACAGTGAGATAGAGAGGAAGGAGGGAACGGGGCTGGTCTGAAAGGTTTTGCCAGAACTGCCTTGGTTTCTCTGTTCCACCTTGTTTAAAAGAGTCTCACAGTGACAACTTGTGCTTTCCTGCCTACATTATCATGTCAGTGTTGAAGAGCTATAGGATTCGCTACATGATGCTTAAAAATGAAAGTCAAGGGTCCTGTCAGACAGACAGGACTTAGACGTGCCCTAAATACATATGTTCCTGGCTGCCTGAGCTGAACTTTGCCAGGCTGAGGATTTCATAGCCCTGTGAGCGTGACCTCCTTAGCCTGGCAAATGTGCCTCGAGGCCCTCCCCCTCGTGAGAGGAAGCATCAGCACATGCTCGTACCTTGATGCTTCAGTTTTAAGCCCTGAATTTCTCAGGGTGAGTGTTAATCAGAAACTCCTCAGCACATAATGGGGTGAGGTCAACAGTCTCACTGACCCCAACCCACTCTGTCATGAGGTAGGGACTGCTGCAGGCCCAATCCTCCTAGGGACTCCAAGCCTTTCCTCTCTGGGAGCTGCAGGGCAGAAAAGTGTATGTTTTTGAATGTTTGGTGCATGCATGAATGTATGTTTAAATGTATAAATGTGTTGTGATTGAGTGCTGTGAATGGGTGTGTATGTGCCTTTGTGAATGCATGGGTGTGAGTCTATCTGTGCGCATTTGGAGCCCACCTGCACTCTCCCTGACAATATCACCAACCACCACAGGATTGTAAAAAAGGCTTTCAAACTTTCAAAATACAGGAGAAAGACAAGACAAACTGGGAGTCTTTGTATAGTGTTTCTCTATTCTGTCACTGCATACTCTTGAAGGACTAATGATTCATCTCTTGCTTTATTTCAATAGCTGAAAGATAGAACTTTTGTTAGTATGAACACATTTGAAAACCAACAAATATGAAATTGTAATTTACATGTGATAGTTTATCGAGCTTCTAACTAGCAACAATTAAGCTGAATAACCCTGAGGAATAACCACTCATCTTTCAGTGAATGCACTAAGGCACCGAAAAGAAAACCTGTAAACACATTAGTGGGCAGAGTGGCTACTTTTCTCTATGCTTTTAATACATTCAAGACTTTCCTTAATGTCATTTATAGTCTATATCAAGACAAGAACAACATATCATGCTGCTTCAAAGCATGTAACACGAGAGCATGCATTGTTACAAAGGTTGCAAGAGAACTGATGTGACCTAAGGAGCAGTGCTGCCAACTTTGGCATTGGGGAACCATGGGCTAAACATTCTTAGGGCCCGATTACGAGTTTGGAGGTCAGACAACCAAACCGAAATGTTGGCAGTCCTAAAAAGACCGCTGTGCCAGCAGTCCCCAGATTACTGTATTATGCTTTAAACAGGTAGAACAGCCACGTGACAAGAAAAGAAAGATGAAACACCAGCGACTCAGCAGCCTTGTATCTAAGAGGTCTGACCCAGAGTGCCGCCCGCGCCAAGGCCAACCACCGAGCCTATTACAAACATAGAGTCACCATGGAGGTCCCCTTGCAGAGGTTAGCAAAGTAACAGACTAGTGGACATTGGCTGAATTCAACAACAACACAGGTAGCACACATTGGTCCAGTGGACACACCTGCAAATCACACTATAAAACATACCCCTTTAAGGACCACACTCCTTTGCATTTCCACAGGAAGCCAAAGAACCATTTAGGAGGCTGGCGTGGTTTGTAGTGGGTACCAAAGCTACTTTCACCTTCTATCAGGTCCAGTTATCCCTTATTAGTGAAATGTACTCAGTGTCTGGAAGCCAGGTTGTCTAAGGGTAGCCGTAGCTGAGCAGCCAAGGCTCATCTAGGAGACATGCAAAGCTCATGCAATACCAGGGAAGTCACACAGTACTCACACACATGAAAGAAAATACTGAGTGTTACAATAATAAAGGTACTTTATTTTTAGTGACACAATGCCAAAAATACCTTAGAGACTATACTCCTTAGAAGGTAAGTAATATACACTGTATATACTCTAGAATGCAGAAATAGTTGTAAAAACAGTTAGAAAACAGTGTGAATAGTGAAAGTCACAATAGTTTGCAAAGGGCCTAGGGGAAACACAAACCATATACTATAATAGTGGAATGCGAAAGTCGGTCTCCCACCTATGCAAGTGTAGTTTGTAGAGGGGTGCTGGGAGTGTAAGAAAACACCAAAGGTAAGTAATAGAACCCCCCCCCAGAGCCCAGGAAAACAGGAGTAAATCACAGTAAGTGTCATAGAACACACAAGAAGTTGTGATAGAAGATTATACAAGAACCAGAAGAGACAGCAAGACACCAACAATGGATTTGTGGACCTGAAGATCTGTAGAAGAAGGGGACCAAGTCCAAGAAGCACGGAAGAGTCCAGGAAGAAAAGGAGCCCCTGCTGACCCGGATGAAGGTGCAAAAGATGAACCAGCGGTGAGAAGACAAAGTCAATTATGCACCCAAGAAGACAGATGTGGGTTCCTGATTGGTGCAGAAGAGGTCCCACCCCACATGGATGATTGCAGTCTGATTTGCATTGCTAGATTCTGCCGACAAGCCATGGCACACGCAAAGCTCGCGGTTAGCAGAAAATGGTGCTGCCTGGGACCAGGAGGGACCTGGTGGCCTCTACCCAGAAGAGGGAGACAGAGGGGGCTCTCAGCAACTCAGAGAGCCCTCAGGAGACCAGAAAAGCATGCACAGGACTCCTGCAGCCCGGGGACACAGAAGGTGCAAATGGAGGCCCACACAGCACAACACAAAGGGATTCCACTGTAATGGAGAACCACTCAGGAAGCTGTGCATCACAGGATGGAGTGCTGGGGGCCTAAGCTGTGCTGAGCATGAAGAACTTCTTGGAAGGTCACACACAAGCCTTAGCAACTGCAAGTCACGTGGTGCACAGGGTACTGTCTTGCGTGGGGAGGCAAACCCTTACCTTCATCAAAGTTGGACAGCTGGATCTTGGAATTGTTGGGGTCTCTTTAATCTACCATCCTTGTTGATGGATACATGCTCGTCGTCAGGAGCGGTGACCCACACCACCGGTCATCGCTGCAGAGAGGTGCCTTCTGAAGCAGAGAAGTGACTCTGTCACTCCACAGGAGATTCCTTCAGTTCTTCTGGTGCAGGCTGAAGACAGGCAGTCCTTGGAGGATGCATTACCTGGAAACAGTTGCAGTTGCTGGCAGGAGCTGAAGATACAATGTTGTAGAAGTCATCTTTGCTTCTTTGTTGCAGTTTGTAGAGTTCCTGGAGGGTTCAGCTGCAGTTCCGTTGGTAGATGATGAAGTAAAGGATGCAGAGGATTCCTGATGGAGTCTTGCAATCTGAATCTGATGAAACACCCAAAGGAGAGACCCTAAATAGCCCTGAAAGAGGGATTGGTCAACTACACCGGTAAGCACCTTTCAGGGGAGGGCTCTGATGTCACATGCTGGCACTGGCCACTCTGAAGCTCCCAGAGTGCCCCACCACCATGGAATCGAAGATAGCAGAACCCAGGGACACTCTGGAGGAGCTCTGGGCACGTGATGGACAGGGGAGTGGTCACATCCCTTTCCTTTGTCCAGTTTAATGCTAGAGCAGGGACTGGGGGTCCCTGAACCAGTGGATTATGCAAGGAGGGCACAATCTGTGCCCTTCAAAACATTTTCAGAGGCTCTGGGAGGCTACCCCTCCCATGCCTGTAACACCTATTTCCAAAGGGAGAGGGTGTGACACCCCTCTCCCAAAGGAAATCCTTTGTTCTGCATTCCTGGGCTTAAGCTGCTCAGGCAACAGGAGGGCAGAAACCTGTCTGTGAGGCTGCAGCAGCTGGGGCTCCCTGGAAAATCTCAGAAGGCTGGTATGGCAGTACTGGGGGTCCACTGTGGAGCCCCCAGAGTGCATGGAATTGTAAAACCTATACTAGAATCAGTATTGGGGTACAATTCCCAGCTGTTAGACCCCTTACATGGCCATATTTGGAGTTACCATTGTGAAGCTGGACATGGGTATTGACTTATGTTGAGTGCTGCCATAAAATGGCATCCCCGCACTCACGAAGTTAGGTAAAATGGTCCTGGATGATGTTGGGGCACCTCTGCTAGTGCAGGGGTGCCCTCACCCACAGGTGCTTTGCACCCAGCCTTCAGTCTTAGAAGGCCTGATGTAAAGGTGACTTATAAGTTACCTGGTGCAGTTAAATGTCTGTGAGATGGTGCATGCAATGGCATTCCTGTAGAAGCCTTTGCATGGGCTCCCTATGGGTAAAGATGGCGGGCACAAGCTGAGTGGGCTCCGTGGCGGCTCCCTAAGTATCTGTAATTTATACGGAATTAGGGAGCCGATCAGTACCTGCACACACACGCATCCATCAACGGGATCCCCCTGGAGCAGCTGACTGGGCAGACCAGAGGAGCGACGGGAGCGCTGGCGGAGCTGCCGGCCCACGCAATGAATGGCCTGCCCTGAGGCGACTGCGTGCACAGGGCCTGCAGCAGTCGGGCTCTCACAGCAGTGCTGCCAAACCCAGATAAGGCAAGGAAAACAGCGGTGAGCTGGGGGTGAGGCGGGTCGGTGCCCCTGGGTCCTGTGAATCGTGGTGGCCTACCAGACATAGTTGGGCCTGATTTGACTCTCGCTGCAAGAGGCGAAGAGTGCGCCAGAGAAGGGAGCTGTCACTGGGCCTGGAATTGTGCGCTGGAGAGCAGAGGAGAACAGGTGGGGAGGGAGACGCTGCCCCGTTCGGCCATCCCTCCCTCCCGTGAGACTGCCAAGCACTATTGCATCATGCCCCTGGGGGAGGCTAATTGGAGAGTTCCCCGTGAATTTAGATAACACAGGAGGGGAGGCTGCTCATGCTTCTGCACCTTAACTGCCGTACTTCGCATGCAAGTGGGCCTCCTACACCTCTTGTAGAAGGTACCTCTCTTCACTTGTGAACTCAGTTAATGCACGTTGCCCCCTGGACCACACAATGGCAGGAGCGTGCTGCCTTCGCTGTTGACTGCAACAAGCTGGATCCAGTGCTGGCGGCCGTGGAGCGCATAGGCACCTCCCTGGACCAGGCTCGGACCTCTTTGGAGGGCAAAATTGATAAAATGGCTAGTGACCTCACCCTGCTGCACGAGAACCACTGCAAACTAGCGGATAAAACATGCGCATTAGAAGGCCAGCTTTAGGACTTAAAACCCAAGACAGACCGACTAGAGGATTCATTGCAAAATACACTGGAACAGATAGGGGTACTAGCGCGCAGTAGAAGATGCAGAAGGACATACCAGAAGGAACAACATCAGAGTAATAGCCCTACCAGAAGGCGAGGAGAACCCAGATGTGGTCGCCTACGCTGAAACCTGGCTTTGGGAGCTGGTGCCTGAGGGTTCACTTCATTTTGGTTGAACGAGGCCATAGAGTTCCCACCAGAGTCTGTCCACCAGGTGCTGGGCTGCGCCCCTTCCTCCTTCGACTGTTGCATTACACAGACAGAGACATCATCCTGTGAGCAGTGAGAACACTCCCCACAATCCGAGTGAACAACAATTCGGTTATGATATTTGCGGACTACACCATTGTCGTACAAAGAGAGCGTGCTTCTTTCTAACTAATAAAGCGCAAACTCTGCGTCCTTAATTTGTCAAACTCCCTTCTCTTCCCAGCAAGGCTGCACGTAGTAGCTGACGATAAAATACATTTCTTTGGCATGCCAGAGGCGGCTTGTGACTGGCTGGAATCCACAGATCGTATCAGCCAGCGAGACCCCGATATAGACAAACCTGCGGCCCGGGATCTACATCCCCGTAAATGGAGACATCGTAAAAGGTGGGAGGCTGCCTTGGGAGAGGTGTGACATGCTCCCGATCTGGAAGAAATTATACAAGAGCGCCGATGTGCACTACAAACTGCAGCAGCTATCAGTATCCTTTCAGTTGCCTCAGATGGCAAATCGGAACTCACTAACCCTAATGGAGAGGAGAGCTCTTCCACTGAGACGTCCTCTGAACTTGGATCATCTATCCATCCAGCGGTGACACCTCAGACAGCAGACAAATTACTCTGATCCTACCAAATTGTCATGCAATTGTCTGTTACCCAGTGTCAGTGGTGAAACTAAATATGCTACTTGGGTAGTTGCACACTGACACAACTCACCTCTGTTCCTGGTATACCTCTACTGTCTTGCTTGCGGCCACGCGGGTGATCTGGCACTGCCGGCTGTAGGAGGCTGGCCTGGTTTGTAGTGGGTACCAAGGGGTGACTTACACTCTGGACCAGGACTAGTTATCCCTTATTAGTGTAGAAGAGGTGTTTCTAGCAGCTTAGGCTGATAGAAGGTAGCTATGGAGAGCAGCTTAGGCTGAACTAGGAGACATGCAAAGCTCCTACTATACCACTGGTGTCATATGCACAATATCATAAGAAAACACAATACACAGATATACTAAAAATAAAGGTACTTTATTTTTATGACAATATGCCAAAAGTATCTCAGTGAGTACCCTCAGTATGAGGATAGCAAATATACACAAGATATATGTACACAATACCAAAAATATGCAGTAATAGCAAAAGGAAGTAATGCAAGCAATGTACAGTCACAATAGATTGCAATAAGAGCACATAGGTATAGGGGCAACACAAACCATACACTCCAAAAGTGGAATGCGAACCACGAATGGACCCCAAACCTATGTGAGCTTCTGAAGGGTCGCTGGGACTGTAAGAAAACAGTGAGGGTTAGAAAAATAGCCCACCCCAAGACCCTGAAAAGTAGGTGTAAAGTGTACCTATATTCCCCAGAGAGCACAGAAGTCATGATAGGGGAATTCTGCAGGAAGACCAACACCAGCAATGCAACAAAGGTGGATTTCCGGACGAGAGTACCTGTGGAACAAGGGGACCAAGTCCAAGAGTCGCGACAAAGTCGAGATTGGGCAGATGCCCAGGAAATGCCAGCTGAGGATGCAAAGAAGCTGCCACCGGATGGTAGAAGCTGTGGATTCTGCAAGAACAAAGAGGACTAGGAACTTCCTCTTTGGAGGATGGATGTTCCACGTCGTGAAGAAGCTTGCAGAGGTGTTCCCACGCAGAAAGACTGCAAACAAGCCTTGCTAGCTGCAAGGGTTGCGGTTAGGGTTTTTGGATCCTGCTGTGGCCCAGGAGGGACCAGGATGTCGCCAATTGCGTGAGGAGACAGAGGGGGCGTCCAGCAAGATAGGGAGCCCTGAAAAAAGCAGGCAGCACCCGCAGAAGTGCCAGAACAGGCACTACAAAGAAGAGTGAACCAGAGCTCACCCGAAGTCACAAAAGGAGATCCCACGAGGCCGGAGGACAACTCAGGAGGTTGTGCACTGCAGGTTAGAGTGTCGGGGACCCAGGCTTGGTTGTACACAAAGGAAATCCTGGAAGAGTGCACAGGAGCAGGAGCAGCTGCAAATCACGCAGTACCCAGCAATGAAGTCTAGCGTGGGGAGGCAAGGACTTACCTCCACCAAACTTGGACTGAAGAGTCACTGGACTGTGGGAGTCACTTGGACAGAGTTGCTGAGTTCCAGGGACCACGCTCATCATGCTGAGAGGGGACCAAGAGGACCGGTGATGCAGTTCTTTTGGTGCCTGCGGTTGCAGGGGGAGGATTCCGTCGACCCACTGGAGATTTCTTTGGAGCTTCTAGTGCAGAGAGGAGGCAGACTACCCCCACAGCATGCACCACCAGGAAAACAGTCGAGAAGGCGGCAGGATCAGCGATACAAGGTTGCAGTAGTCGTCTTTGCTACTTTGTTGCAGTTTTGCAGGCGTCCTGAGCAGTCAGCGGTCGATTCCTTGGCAGAAGGTGAAGAGAGAGATGCAGAGGAACTCTGATGAGCTCTTGCATTCGTTATCTAAAGAATTCCCCAAAGCAGAGACCCTAAATAGCCAGAAAAGGAGGTTTGGCTACCTAGGAAGGAGGATAGGCTAGCAACACAGGTAAGAGCCTATCAGCAGGGGTCTCTGACGTCACCTGCTGGCACTGGCCACTCAGAGCAGTCCAGTGTGCCAGCAGCACCTCTGTTTCCAAGATGGCAGAGGTCTGGAGCACACTGGAGGAGCTCTGGGCATCTCCCCTGGGAGGTGCAGGTCAGAGGAGTGGTCACTCCCCTTTCCTTTGTCCAGTTCCGCGCCAGAGCAGGGCTGGGGGATCCCTGAACCGGTGTAGACTGGCTTATGCAGAGATGGGCACCATTGGTTTTACCCTTATCCCCATGCTTATCCTGAGATTTCTCACCATCTTTCTTCTTGCCATCCTTGTCACCACCTGTATGAACTTTTCTGTTCACTCTTGTTCTGACCCATTTGTCTGCCTTCTTTCCCAATTCTTGGGGAGAGGTCCGATCTGAGTCCACTAGATATTGGTGTAACAAATCAGACACACAGATATTCAGAATATGCTCTCTCCGGATCAGATTATACAGGCTTTCATAGTCAGAAACTTTACTGCCATGTAACCACCGCTCCAAGCCCTTCACTGAATAGTCAACAAAGTCTACCCAGTCTTGTGAAGACTCTTTTTTGGTTTCTCTGAACTTAATCCTGTACTGTTCAGTGGTTAAGCCAAATTCATCCAAGAGTGCATTCTTTAAAACTGTAAAATTATTGGCATCACTTTCCTTCACAGTAAGGAGCCTATCCCTACCCTTTCCACTGAAAGATAGCCATAGGATAGCAGCCCACTGCCTTTGAGGGACCCCCTGTACAACACAGGCCCTCTCAAGTGCAGCAAACCACTTGTTAATGTCATCCCCCTCCTTATAAGGGGGAACTATCTTATGCAGATTCCTAGAATCATGCTCTTTCACAGGATTACTATCTGTAATACTGCTGCTGCCACCATGGGGTCCTAACCCCAACCTCTGTCATTCTTTTTCTAAGACTAAAGTTTCCCTGTCTAGAGCCAGCTGTTGCTGTTTAAGCTTCAGCCTGGTCTCTTCCATTCTCAATATATTGAGCTCCCATTTCAACATTCTGTCATCAGGGTGGGTGGGTTGGGCATGCTTAGACACAGAAGAATGGTGTGAATGAACAGAGGGAGAAATGTCCCTAACAGTTGGCACTCTAACAACTTGACCTGCAGGAATGACATTCCTACTGTGATGAGAACTCACATTAGTACCAGTTATGCTAGGTGGTCTGCTAAGGGGCAAGTTGGAAAGAATACCATCTAACATTCTTACTGGGGCTACCCCAGAATCAAAGTGTGAACCATCTGCTAACTTCTCAACTGATGTGCCAGCTAAGGCCTTATCATTTTCAATGAGCATGTTAATCAACAATTCTCTAGAGGGATTCTACCCTACCCCTAAACCTCTATCAATGCAGAGACCCCTTACACCTTTCCAGCTCAGGTGGTCATAAGCAGAGCTGACCAGATCAAGAGTAGGACCTATACCAGACATGATAGAAAAAGGTTTAAGAAACAGAAAAAGATGGAAAAAGTTTCAGAACTTTTTAAGGAAACAGAAAAAACTTTTTCAACTTTTTTAGAACTTTTTGAAAGTTTAGAGGTACTTTTCAGCACTTAGCAATAGAGTAAGAGAAGAAAAGCAAAACTTTTTGGGTAGGTGTACATACACTGAACTTGTTTTGTATATTTTTCTCTTATGAAAAGTACAAAATGACAAAGTGGTAAGTAGTTACAAGTACTTATCCCACCGCTGCACAACCAATGTAGGAGGCTGGCCTGGTTTGTAGTGGGTACCAAGGGGTACTTACACTCTGTACCAGGACCAGTTATCCCTTATTAGTGTAGAAGAGGTGTTTCTAGCAGCTTAGGCTGATAGAAGGTAGCTATGAAGAGCAGCTTAGGCTGAACTAGGAGACATGCAAAGCTCCTACTATACCACTGGTGTCATATGCACAATATCATAAGAAAACACAATACACAGATATACTAAAAATAAAGGTACTTTATTTTTATGACAATATGCCAAAAGTATCTCAGTGAGTACCCTCAGTATGAGGATAGCAAATATACACAAGATATATGTACACAATACCAAAAATATGCAGTAATAGCAAAAGGAAGTAATGCAAGCAATGTACAGTCACAATAGATTGCAATGAGAGCACATAGGTATAGGGGCAACACAAACCATATACTCCAAAAGTGGAATGCGAACCACGAATGGACCCCAAACCTATGTGAGCTTGTAGAGGGTCGCTGGGACTGTAAAAAAACAGTGAGGGTTAGAAAAATAGCCCACCACAAGACCCTAAAAAGTAGGTGTAAAGTGCACCTATATTCCCCAGAGAGCACAGAAGTCGTGATAGGGGAATTCTGCAAGGAGGACCAACACCAGCAATGCAACAAAGGTGGATTTCCGGATGAGAGTACCTGTGGAACAAGGCGACCAAGTCCAAGAGTCGCGACAAAGTCAAGATTGGGCAGATGCCCAGGAAATGCCAGCTGAGGATGCAAAGAAGCTGCGAGCAGATGGTAGAAGCTGTGGATTCTGCAAGAACCAAGAGGACTAGGAACTTCCCCTTTGGAGGATGGATGTCCCACGTCGTGAAGAAGCTTGCAGAGGTGTTCCCACGCAGAAAGACCGCAAACAAGCCTTGCTAGCTGCATGGGTCGCGGTTAGGGTTTTTGGATGCTGCTGTGGCCCAGGAGGGACCAGGATGTCGCCAATTGCGTGAGGAGACAGAGGGGGCGCCCTAACAGAAGCAGGCAGCACCCGCAGAAGTGCCGGAACAGGCCCTACAAAGAAGAGTGAACCGGAGCTCACCCGAAGTCACAAAAGGAGATCCCACGACACCGGAGGAAAACTCAGGAGGTTGTGCACTGCAGGTTAGAGTGTCGTGGACCGAGGCTTGGCTGTGCACAAAGGAAATCCTGCAAGAGTGCACAGGAGCCGGAGCAGCTGCACATCACGCGGTACCCAGCAATGCAGTCTAGCGTGGGGAGGCAAGGACTTACCTCCACCAAACTTGGACTGAAGAGTCACTGGAATGTGGGAGTCTCTTGGACAGAGTTGCTGAGTTCCAGGGACCACGCTCGTCGTGCTGAGAGGGGACCCAGAGGACCGGTGATGCAGTTCTTTTGGTGCCTGCGGTTGCAGGGGGAGGATTCCGTCGACCCATGGGAGATTTCTTTGGAGCTTCTAGTGCAGAGAGGAAGCAGACTACCCCCACAGCATGCACCACCAGGAAAACAGTTGGGAAGGTGGCAGGATCAGCGATACAAGGTTGCAGTAGTCGTCTTTGCTACTTTCTTGCGGTTTTGCAGGCGTCCTGACCAGTCAGCGGTCGATTCCTTGGCAGAAGGTGAAGAGAGAGATGCAGAGGAACTCTGATGAGCTCTTGCATTCGTTATCTAAAGATTTCCCCAAAGCAGAGACCCTAAATAGCCAGAAAAGGAGGTTTGGCTACCTAGGAAGGAGGATAGGCTAGCAACACAGGTAAGAGCCTATCAGCAGGGGTCTCTGACGTCACCTGCTGGCACTGGCCACTCAGAGCAGTCCAGTGTGCCAGCAGCACCTCTGTTTCCAAGATGGCAGAGGTCTGGAGCACACTGGAGGAGCTCTGGGCACCTCCCAGGGGACGTGCAGGTCAGGGGAGTAGTCACTCCCCTTTCCTTTGTCCAGTTTCGTGCCAGAGCAGGGCTGGGGGATCCCTGAACCGGTGTAGACTTGCTTATGCAGAGATGGGCACCATCTGTGCCCATCAAAGCATTTCCAGAGGCTGGGGGAGGCTACTCCTCCCCAGCCCTGACACCTTTTTCCAAAGGGAGAGGGTGTAACACCCTCTCTCTGAGGAAGTCCTTTGTTCTGCCTTCCTGGGCCAAGCCTGGCTGGTCCGAAGGAGGGCAGAAACCTGTCTGAGGGGTTGGCAGCAGCAGCAGCTGCAGTGAAACCCCGGGAAAGGTAGTTTGGCACTAACCGGGTCTGCGCTAGAGACTCAGGGGATCATGGAATTGTCTCCCCAATGCCAGAATGGCATTGGGGTGACAATTCCATGATCTTAGACATGTTACATGGCCATGTTCGGAGTTACCATTGTGACGCTGTACATAGGTAGTGACCTATGTACAGTGCACGCGTGTAATGATATCCCCGCACTCACAAAGTCCGGGGAATTTGCCCTGAACGATGTGGCGGCACCTTGGCTAGTGCCAGGGTGCCCACACACTAAGTAACTTAGCACCCAACCGTTACCAGGTAAAGGTTAGACATATAGGTGACTTATAAGTTACTTAAGTGCAGTGGTAAATGGCTGTGAAATAACGTGGACGTTATTTGACTCAGGCTGCAGTGGCAGGCCTGTGTAAGTATTGTCAGAGCTCCCTATGGGTGGCAAAAGAAATGCTGCAGCCCATAGGGATCTCCTGGAATCCCAATACTCTGGGTACCTCAGTACCATATACTAGGGAATTATAATGGTGTTCCAGTATGCCAATGTGAATTGGTGAAATTGGTCACTAGCCTGTTAGTGACAATTTGTACAGAGAGAGCATAACCACTGAGGTTCTGGTTAGCAGAGCCTCAGTGAGACAGTTAGGCATCACACAGGGAACACATACATATAGGCCAAAAACTTATGAGCACTGGGGTCCTGGCTAGCAGGGTCCCAGTGACACATAACAAACATACAGGAAACATAGGGTTTTCACTATGAGCACTGGGTGCTGGCTAGCAGGATCCCAGTGAGACAGTGAAAACACCTGACATATACTCACAAACAGGCCAAAAGTGGGGGTAACAAGGCTAGAAAGAGGCTACTTTCTCACACCGGCCCGACCTTGAAGCTCCTGGCCGCTGGTCCTTGGGTGGTGTGTGGCCCTATGTTTCCTACACTACATGTTACACTCTGCAGCTGTTGGCTCCCTGCGCTTATACTGGTCTAAGGGTTACGCCCCAGTTCTTGCCACACATCACTCACTTCGCCTACCCCACTCTCTCACTAGAGGGGTCCTCTCCCTTGCATTTGTTACGCTAAATAGGCATATTGCTTAGTTTGGGCAGATACTGTAGGAAGGTAGCCTCTTTCTAGCTTTGTTACCCCCACTTTTGGCATGTTTGTGAGTATATGTCAGGGTGCTTTTACTGTCTCACTGGGATCCTGCTAGCCAGGACCCCAGTGCTCATAGTGGAAACCCTATTTGTCAGTGTGTTTGATATGTGTCACTGGGATCCTGCTAGCCAGTACCCCAGTTCTCATAGTTTGGGGCCTATATGTGTTCTCTGTGTGGTGCCTAACTGGGTCACTGAGACTCTGCTAACCAGAATCTCAGTGCATATGCTCTCTCTGCTTTTAAAATTGTCAGTGACCATTTTTACCAATTCTGATTGGCACACTTGAAGACCCTTATAATTCCCTAGTATATGGTACCTAGGTTCCCAGGGTATTGGGGTTCCAGGAGATCCCTATGAGCTACAGCATTTCTTTTGCCACCCATAGCCTGAGTGAAATAACGTCCACATTATTTCACAGCCATTTTACACTGCACTTAAGTAACTTATAAGTTACCTATATGTCTAACCCTCACTTGGTGAAGGTTAGGTGCAAAGTTACTAAGTATGAGGGCACCCTGGCACTAGTCAAGGTGCCCCCACATTGTTCAGGGCTATTTCCCCAGACTTTGTGAGTGCGGGGAAACCATTACACGTGTGCACTACATATAGGTCAATACCAGTTGTCCCTCTGCTCTAATGGTATTCACTCATGTTACTTCCAGACCAGTTGATGTTCCTAAGTTGTATTTTTTAATCTTTCCATGGAGCCTGCGTTCACCCTGCCCACTTCCCCATGGGAGTCCAGCTGCTGGTCACGTGAAACTCCCTTTCTCTGGGGTTGGGACTCTGGGACACTATCTACCTACTGATCCACCATGAACCCTTTCAACCTCCTCACATGGAATGTGCGAGGCATACACACGCCAGCAAGCAGATATTCCATATACTCATATCTTAAAAGGCATTTAATTCATATAGTGTTCTTATAGGAGACCCACCTTGCGCAACCTGAGGTGGTTAGATTACAGCGGCACTGGCGCAGACAGCTTTCTGCCACAGGTTTCTCCTCTCATGCCAGAGGGGGCACTTATCTGGATCAAACCAGGCACCCCCTTTGTGGCTGAAGATCATATCATAGATGCGCAGGGTTGGTATGTACTGGTGAGCGGACACCTCGTTGGCCATGCAGTGGTGCTAGGGTGTATATATGCTCCAAACACATGTTACGTAACTGGCTCCAGCAGTGGCATTTGTGAGATGTGTGGTGCCAGCATCATCCTAATACTAGAGTTTACTCATTCTTTTCTGTCCCACACCAACTACATGTCTGTCTTAACAGGATAATATGTACAACTAACTTATACCCGTGGTACTGGGGTCCGACTACTTGGGCCGCACTCACTCAGACCACAATCCACAGATACTACAACTGGGATGGGAACTATCTCCTTCAAGTGTCCCTACTTGGTGACTCCGCCTGGAGCTGTTGGTGGACGCAGCATTTAGAACATCGCTAGACAAGGCGATTCCTGAATATTTCGAACACAATATGAGTACGGCATCTTCCGGACTTGTTGAACGGAAAGCATTTAAGGTCTTCATCAGAGCTCATTGCATTTGCACGCAGTGGAACCTGCACAGGTCTATTGACAACAACTTGACTGAAGTGGAGAGGTCCCTGATGAAACATGAGCAGAACACTTCCCAACACGCCTCAGCCTCTCAACAACAAGCAACTGCCAGATCAGAATGTATTTACTTACTAGAGAGGTTGCGATGTTTAAACTATGCAGCTCATTTGGCCCGCACACATGCCACAGCTGACCGATCGGGCAAACTGTTGGCATGGCTTATTTACCAAGATTAAGACCAAGGTCCTATTATGGAACTCCGCTCAGCAGTGGGGAACATGCTCCACACTCCTCAAGAAATCCACTCTGAGCTTACTCTGCACTATCACACACTTTACCATTCCATGGTGACAGCAGATACATCAGAAAGCACTGACTTTTTCTCATTGATTGCTTTACCCCAATTGACTGATGACCAATGAGAAGAGCTGGAAGTGCCCCTAACATTATCTGAAGTGCAAGCTAGTATACAAGCCTTATCCACAGTAAAAACTCCAGGTCCGGACGGCCTCCCGTCTGACTTTTATAAGACCTTCTCCGCAACACCTTCTCTGTCTTTATGAAGCAGCATTGCGAGGGGCATCCCTGACAGCTTCGCAGCATGAGGCACTGCAGCTGACGCTCCATAAGCCTGGCAAAGATCTGCTGTCACTAGGCTCCTACAGGCCACTAGCGATGCTCAATACTGACTACAAAATTCTGGCCAAGGATCTGGCAATACGATTGGCACCTCTGGTCTCGCAACTGGTGCACCTGGACCAGAACAACTTTGTGCCAGCACGGGACACTTCACACAATATCAGGCGCCTATTCAGGGTCATGAAATACTCAACGCGGGACTGGCCTCGTGCAGGATGTCTGGTACTTGATCTGGAGAAAGCCTTTGACTCCTTAGAATGGTTTTAGCTGTTCGAGTCACTGCAGCGATTTGGTTTCAGCCCACATTTCCTATGCATGATGAAGCTGCTGTATACCCGGCCCGGTCCAGGATCATGGTTGGCACAATCATCTCTGAACCGATAGAGGTGGGCAGGGGTACTCGACAGGGCTGCCCCCTCTCTCCTCTACTGTTTTCTCTGGCAAAGGAGCCTCTGGCTGTGGAGCTACGCAAGGCTGGAGAAGAATGGAGCATGCCATTTGGTGATGGCCTACACACCATGGGGGTCATTACAACCCTGGCGGACAGTGTTAAAGCGGCGGTAAGACCGCCAACAGGCCGTCGGTAAAAAATTTGCAATTACGACCGTGGAGGAAACCGCCAACAAAGACAGCCACTTTAACACTCCGACCGCCACGGCGGTACAAACAAACAGCGCGGCGGTCACCGCCAACACCAACAGACAGGCGGGAGACAATGTACCGCCCACACTATTATGACAGGCCAATCCGCCACCTTTTCCGGGGCGGATTCACCGCGGATAAAAACAAGGCGGAAACAGGAATTTCTAAGGGAAAATGCTCACCTCATCACACTCCACGAGGAACCAGGACACCATGGATCCGGAACTCCATATTCTTCCTGCGATAGTCTTCCTGCTCCTGTACCAGGAGCACCAACGCCGGCGGCGAAGACCGTGGTGAGTACTGCACCTACGACACAGGGGAAGGGGGAGGTAAAAAACAGGGACACACACACGCAACACCCCCACCACCACCCTAACCCACTACAACACACACACCAATGCATATCTATACATTACAGTTACACCCCCCAAAACCCCCGGAAGAATGCAAAGACAAAAGGAAATGAGTGGAACCATTGTAATATATCAAAATTCAGTAAGCAAATATATACATATATACACTATTTTAAAAATATAAACCAAGATCAGTAGTCCAGGTATTGCACCATTCATAGTCCGTGGACCACTGGGTCCAAAATGCATGGGCGAGGCCCACACACGACACCAGATGAAAACAGAGAGAACACTGCAGGGGCATCAGATAGAAAAACAACAGGCACCTCAGGGGGAACGGAAGGGGGGACACCTCAGCCGGATGAGTGCACGACGCCAGATCCACAAGGGGGCTCAATGCCCATTGATGTATCCTGGGTAGTGCAAAGCCACAGTCTCTCAAGTCTTTACAGAGGGTGGGTTGCCCACTGTTCAATCCTGGGGAGTGCAAAGCCACAGTCTCTCAAGTCTCTACAGTGGGTGGTTTGCCCACTGTTCAATCCTGGGGAGTGCAAAGCCACAGTCTCTCAAGTCTCTACAGTGGGTGGTTTGCCCACTGTTCAATCCTGGGGAGTGCAAAGCCACAGTCTCTCAAGTCTCTACAATGGGTGGTTTGCCCACTGTTCAATCCTGGGGAGTGCAAAGCCACAGTCTCTCAAGTCTCTACAGTGGGTGGTTTGCCCACTGCTGCATCCTGGGGAGTGCAAAGCCACAGTCTCTCAAGTGGATGACAGTCTCCACTGGTTCTGGAGGGGGCTTTGTGCCCAGAGTGCTTCATCCTGCCAAGGACTGAGGTAGTGGATGTGATACTCCACTGGTTCTGGAGGGGGCTTTGTGCCCAGAGTGCTTCATCCTGTCAAAGACTGAGGTAGTGGATGTGATACTCCACTGGTTCTGGAGGGGGCTTTGTGCCCAGAGTGCTTCATCCTGCCAAGGACTGAGGTAGTGGATGCATGTCTCCACTGGTTCTGGAGGGGGCTTTGTGCCCAGAGTGCTTCATCCTGCCAAGGACTGAGGTAGTGGATGTGATACTCCACTGGTTCTGGAGGGGGCTTTGTGACCAGAGTGATTCATCCTGCCAAGGACTGAGGTAGTGGATGCATGTCTCCACTGGTTCTGGAGGGGGCTTTGTGCCCAGAATGCTTCATCCTGCCAAGGACTGAGGTAGTGGATGTGATACTCCACTGGTTCTGGAGGGGGCTTTGTGCCCAGAGTGCTTCATCCTGCCAAGGACTGAGGTAGTGGATGCATGTCTCCACTGGTTCTGGAGGGGGCTTTGTGCCCAGAGTGCTTCATCCTGCCAAGGACTGAGGTAGTGGATGTGATACTCCACTGGTTCTGGAGGGGGCTTTGTGTCCAGAGTGCTTCATTCTGTCAAGGACTGAGGTAGTGGATGTGATACTCCACTGGTTCTGGAGGGGGCTTTGTGCCCAGAGTGCTTCATCCTGCCAAGGACTGAGGTAGTGGATGTGATACTCCACTGGTTCTGGAGGGGGCTTTGTGCCCAGAGTGCTTCATCCTGTCAAGGACTGAGGTAGTGGATGCATGTCTCCACTGGTTCTGGAGGGGGCTTTGTGCCCAGAGTGCTTCATCCTGCCAAGGACTGAGGTAGTGGATGTGATACTCCACTGGTTCTGGAGGGGGCTTTGTGCCCAGAGTGCTTCATCCTGCCAAGGACTGAGGTAGTGGATGCATGTCTCCACTGGTTCTGGAGGGGGCTTTGTGCCCAGAGTGCTTCATCCTGCCAAGGACTGAGGTAGTGGATGTGATACTCCACTGGTTCTGGAGGGGCCTTATGCCCAGAGTGCTTCATCCTGCCAAGGACTGAGGTAGTGGATGTGATACTCCACTGGTTCTGGAGGGGGCTTTGTGCCCAGAGTGATTCATCCTGCCAAGGACTGAGGTAGTGGATGCATGTCTCCACTGGTTCTGGAGGGGGCTTTGTGCCCAGAGTGCTTCATCCTGCCAAGGACTGAGGTAGTGGATGTGATACTCCACTGGTTCTGGAGGGGGCTTTGTGCCCAGAGTGATTCATCCTGCCAAGGACTGAGGTAGTGGATGCATGTCTTCACTGGTTCTGGAGGGGGCTTTGTGCCCAGAGTGCTTCATGCTGCCAAGGACTGAGGTAGTGGATGTGATACTCCACTGGTTCTGGAGGGGGCTTTGTGCCCAGAGCGCTTCATCCTGCCAAGGACTGAGGTAGTGGATGCATGTCTCCACTGGTTCTGGAGGGGGCTTTGTGCCCAGAGTGCATCATCCTGCCAAGGACTGAGGTAGTGGATGTGATACTCCACTGGTTCTGGAGGGGGCTTTGTGCCCAGAGTGCTTTATCCTGCCAAGGACTGAGGTAGTGGATGTGATACTCCACTGGTTCTGGAGGGGGCTTTGTGCCCAGAGTGCTTCATCCTGCCAAGGACTGAGGTAGTGGATGCATGTCTCCACTGGTTCTGGAGGGGGCTTTGTGCCCAGAGTGCTTCATCCTGCCAAGGACTGAGGTAGTGGATGTGATACTCCACTGGTTCTGGAGGGGGCTTTGTGCCCAGAGTGATTCATCCTGCCAAGGACTGAGGTAGTGGATGCATGTCTCCACTGGTTCTGGAGGGGGCTTTGTGCCCAGAGTGCTTCATCCTGCCAAGGACTGATGTAATGGATGCATGTCTCCACTGGTTCTGGAGGGGGCTTTGTGCCCAGAGTGCTTCATCCTGCCAAGGACTGAGGTAGTGGATGTGATACTCCACTGGTTCTGGAGGGGGCTTTGTGCCTAGAGTGCTTCATCCTGTCAAGGACTGAGGTAGTGGATGTGATACTCCACTGGTTCTGGAGGGGGCTTTGTGCCCAGAGTGCTTCATCCTGCCAAGGACTGAGGTAGTGGATGTGATACTCCACTGGTTCTGGAGGGGGCTTTGTGCCCAGAGTGCTTCATCCTGTCAAAGACTGAGGTAGTGGATGTGATACTCCACTGGTTCTGGAGGGGGCTTTGTGCCCAGAGTGCTTCATCCTGCCAAGGACTGAGGTAGTGGATGCATGTCTCCACTGGTTCTGGAGGGGGCTTTGTGCCCAGAGTGCTTCATCCTGCCAAGGACTGAGGTAGTGGATGTGATACTCCACTGGTTCTGGAGGGGGCTTTGTGACCAGAGTGATTCATCCTGCCAAGGACTGAGGTAGTGGATGCATGTCTCCACTGGTTCTGGAGGGGGCTTTGTGCCCAGAATGCTTCATCCTGCCAAGGACTGAGGTAGTGGATGTGATACTCCACTGGTTCTGGAGGGGGCTTTGTGCCCAGAGTGCTTCATCCTGCCAAGGACTGAGGTAGTGGATGCATGTCTCCACTGGTTCTGGAGGGGGCTTTGTGCCCAGAGTGCTTCATCCTGCCAAGGACTGAGGTAGTGGATGTGATACTCCACTGGTTCTGGAGGGGGCTTTGTGTCCAGAGTGCTTCATTCTGTCAAGGACTGAGGTAGTGGATGTGATACTCCACTGGTTCTGGAGGGGGCTTTGTGCCCAGAGTGCTTCATCCTGCCAAGGACTGAGGTAGTGGATGTGATACTCCACTGGTTCTGGAGGGGGCTTTGTGCCCAGAGTGCTTCATCCTGTCAAGGACTGAGGTAGTGGATGTGATACTCCACTGGTTCTGGAGGGGGCTTTGTGCCCAGAGTGATTCATCCTGCCAAGGACTGAGGTAGTGGATGCATGTCTCCATTGGTTCTGGAGGGGGCTTTGTGCCCAGAGTGCTTCATCCTGCCAAGGACTGAGGTAGTGGATGTGATACTCCACTGGTTCTGGAGGGGGCTTTGTGCCCAGAGTGCTTCATCCTGCCAAGGACTGAGGTAGTGGATGCATGTCTCCACTGGTTCTGGAGGGGGCTTTGTGCCCAGAGTGCTTCATCCTGCCAAGGACTGAGGTAGTGGATGTGATACTCCACTGGTTCTGGAGGGGCCTTATGCCCAGAGTGCTTCATCCTGCCAAGGACTGAGGTAGTGGATGTGATACTCCACTGGTTCTGGAGGGGGCTTTGTGCCCAGAGTGATTCATCCTGCCAAGGACTGAGGTAGTGGATGCATGTCTCCACTGGTTCTGGAGGGGGCTTTGTGCCCAGAGTGCTTCATCCTGCCAAGGACTGAGGTAGTGGATGTGATACTCCACTGGTTCTGGAGGGGGCTTTGTGCCCAGAGTGATTCATCCTGCCAAGGACTGAGGTAGTGGATGCATGTCTTCACTGGTTCTGGAGGGGGCTTTGTGCCCAGAGTGCTTCATGCTGCCAAGGACTGAGGTAGTGGATGTGATACTCCACTGGTTCTGGAGGGGGCTTTGTGCCCAGAGTGCTTCATCCTGCCAAGGACTGAGGTAGTGGATGCATGTCTCCACTGGTTCTGGAGGGGGCTTTGTGCCCAGAGTGCATCATCCTGCCAAGGACTGAGGTAGTGGATGTGATACTCCACTGGTTCTGGAGGGGGCTTTGTGCCCAGAGTGCTTCATCCTGCCAAGGACTGAGGTAGTGGATGTGATACTCCACTGGTTCTGGAGGGGGCTTTGTGCCCAGAGTGCTTCATCCTGCCAAGGACTGAGGTAGTGGATGCATGTCTCCACTGGTTCTGGAGGGGGCTTTGTGCCCAGAGTGCTTCATCCTGCCAAGGACTGAGGTAGTGGATGTGATACTCCACTGGTTCTGGAGGGGGCTTTGTGCCCAGAGTGATTCATCCTGCCAAGGACTGGGGTAGTGGATGCATGTCTCCACTGGTTCTGGAGGGGGCTTTGTGCCCAGAGTGCTTCATCCTGCCAAGGACTGATGTAATGGATGCATGTCTCCACTGGTTCTGGAGGGGGCTTTGTGCCCAGAGTGCTTCATCCTGCCAAGGACTGAGGTAGTGGATGTGATACTCCACTGGTTCTGGAGGGGGCTTTGTGCCTAGAGTGCTTCATCCTGTCAAGGACTGAGGTAGTGGATGTGATACTCCACTGGTTCTGGAGGGGGCTTTGTGCCCAGAGTGCTTCATCCTGCCAAGGACTGAGGTAGTGGATGCATGTCTCCACTGGTTCTGGAGGGGGCTTTGTGCCCAGAGTGCTTCATCCTGCCAAGGACTGAGGTAGTGGATGTGATACTCCACTGGTTCTGGAGGGGGCTTTGTGCCCAGAGTGCTTCATCCTGCCAAGGACTGAGGTAGTGGATGTGATACTCCACTGGTTCTGGAGGGGGCTTTGTGCCTAGAGTGCATCACTCACCCCGTGACGGTCCCTGTTGCGTCAGTGCCCCTGCCGCTCATGGGCTTGCGGTGCTTGACTTGGCGGTGCTTGCCCTGTTCAGCGGTGCTTGCCTTGGCGGTCCTTGCCCTGTTCAGCGGTCCTTGCCCTGTTCAGCGGTCCTTGCCCTGTTCAGCGGTGCTTGTCTTGGCGGTCCTTGCTCTGTTCAGCGGTGCTTGCCTTGGTGGTCCTTGCCCTGTTCAGCGGTCCTTGCCCTGTTCAGCGGTGCTTGCCTTGGCGGTCCTTGCCCTGTTCAGCGGTCCTTGCCCTGTTCTGCGGTGCTTGCCTTGGCGGTCCTTGCCCTGTTCAGCGGTGCTTGCCTTGGCAGTCCTTGCCCTGTTCAGCGGTCCTTGCCCTGTTCAGCGGTGCTTGCCTTGGCAGTCCTTGCCCTGTTCAGCGGTCCTTGCCCTGTTCAGCGGTCCTTGCCCTGTTCAGCGGTGCTTGCCTTGTTCATCGGTGCTTGACTTGGCCGTCCCTCATTGGGTAGTTGGGCTGAGGCTGGCGTTCCTTCATTGGGCAGTGGGGCTGTGGCTGGCGGGGCCCACCGGGGCAGCTGGGCTGTGGCTGGCGGGGCCCTCCTGGGCAGCTGGGATGGGGCTGGCGGGGCCCTCCTGGGCAGCTGGGCTGTGGCTGGCGGGGCCCTCCTGGGCAGTGGGGATGATGGTGGTCTTTTCTGCCGTGCTGCTCCTCCCAGACTTGCCGGCTTTCTTCTGGCCCTTCCCCACCTTGGGAGGAGTAACAGCTGAGTCCACACTCCCCCCGGGACCCCTGGGTGCAGCTAAGGTGGCTGGAGTCTTCCCCCTCTCCCGCTGGGCACTGGCCAGCTTCTGGTGCTTCACCGGGGGGGGACTGGCTGTGCTGTGGCTCCGTGCCACACTGGCTGTCCTGGTGGCCGGTGCACTCCACATACCTGTGACACAGGCACCACAGATCCCGTAGATTTTGTGGCTGAGGTGCTAGTTCGGGACCTATGAGTTGGACGGGGGGTGGTGGGAAATATGTTAAGGGTGGACAGGAAAAGTTGTTTGGAGACACTGGGACGGGTAGCTGCAGGGGGTTTGGGAGGGGAGGAAGAGGTGGTGGTTGTAGGAGGTGTAAGTTTTGTGGTTTTGGGTGCAGGTGCATGCGCTGGAGGCTGTTGTGAGGTGGATGTATGTTGGGTGGGTGTGTGCCTACGTTTGTGTATCTTCAGAGGGGGCGTCAAAGACACACTGGGAGAGGATACAGGGGACTTGTGAATGGTAGTGGGGGTGGTGACTGCACGTGAGCGGGGTGTGCTGGTGGGTGTGCTGGTGCGGGACGTAGTGGCTTTAGAGATAGTGCATGCAGGTGTGAGTGTAGATAAGACTGGGAGGGAGGAGGTAGACGACGAGGAGGGGGACACAGTGGACGCAGTGGATGTTGGTGTGTCTGTATGTGTGTGATGCTTGCGTGAGTGCCTGTGGGATGTGTGGTGCTTATGTTTGCCCGAGCTTCCCTTGTGTGTTGAGGTGTGTGCAGGCTGGTCTGATGGTGTGCTTGGGATAGGCAGAGGTACAGGGGATTGGGTCCGGGTGGAGGAAGTTGGAGGGGGGAGGCTAGACACGGGGAGAATGGCTGCCATCAGTGCTGAGGCCAGAGTTTGAAATGTTCGGTGAAGGGCAGCCTGACCAGAATGAATGCCCTCCAGGAATGCATTGGTTTGTTGCAGCTCCCTTTCTACACCCTGGATGGCATTCAAAATGGTAGACTGCCCAACAGTGAGGGACCTGAGGAGGTCAATGGCCTCCTCACTGAGGGCAGCAGAGGTGACAGGGACAGGGGCTGAGGTGCCTGGGGCGAAGGTGATGCCCACCCTCCTGGGTGAGCGGGCACAGGCGAATGCTGAGGGGCTGCTGGGAGGGCGGCGCTGGTAGGGGGGGTGGCGGCTGTACCTGTAGAAGTGGGGGGCACAGATGTTGCCGCCACCACAAGGGAGCTCCCATCGGAGGACGAGTCCGTGTCACTGGTTTCAGCTCCTGTCGCCGCCGTGGTGCTCCCCTCGCCCTCCGTCCCACTGGTGTACTCAGAGTCTGTAGTGTGGCCCTCCATGGCCATGTGGGATGCAGGTCCCTCGTGCTCCGGTGCCACTGCTCCTCCGTCTGATGATGCTAATGCACACAAGAACAGGGAGACCGCAAAAAAAGGGGGGGGCAGAAGAAAGACGTGTTGAGTTCATGGCTTACCGCTACCGTTGGTGGACAAGACAGACACCGAAGCCCCCTGCACTACGTCGCACTCTTGGGCTCTAAGGTGCAATTCCTGGGGAATGGCCTACAAGGCTATGGACGACATATGCACACATAGATGACACAGGTGCATCAATAGCTGTAGTTGGCACTCTACAGAGGTGGGGTTGGGGGCCACAGGGCCATGCCTTACGAAGGGGCCTAGCCTACGGAACTTGCCCTGGCCTAGGGAAACCCACAGCCCTCCTCCCCCACCCAGACACCTCCACTGCGCACAAACTCAGCTGAATGAGAGGGGGTATACTCACCCCCTTGTGTCTGCTGTGATGTCCTCAAGCACCCATCCAACTCCTGGTAGGCCACCACCAGGATCTGGAACATCAGAGGGGTCATGGTTCGACGGCACGCCTCCCACGTTGGGAGGCCATCCCCAGCTGAGCCTCCGCCGCCTTCTTGCTCCAGCGGCGAATGTCCTCCCATCTTTTCCGGCAGTGGGTGCTCCGTCTGTGGTGGACCCCCAGGGTCCGGACGTCCTTGGCGATGGCACGCCAAATATCCTTCTGGTGGGCGCTGACCTACATGAAATGTACAGGGGAAGAAGAGAAGTCATTACCAACTGCACCGTCAAAGTGAGTGGCCCCCATCCCTACCCTCACCATGTGGCACATGCACCCACCGTCTTTCATTCACTCAGAACTCAGCCCCCTTCCTTCTTACAACCAGCCCTCTCCACACAGGCATAGCCCATACAACATGCTCCCTGTGTTCTTACCTGTTGGTCTGCAGGACCGTAGAGTAGCGTGTACTGGGGGAGGACCCCATCAACGAGCTTCTCCAACTCCTCCGATGTGAAGGCAGGGGCCCTTTCCCCAGACGCACGAGCCATTGTCTCTTCCAGACCGAGGTCACAGCAGCACTTGCAGTATAGTTCCTCTCCTGTCGAAGATCAGGTATCGAGTGATTCAACAGATAGAAAATGGCGGTCACGTACGCGGCGGTGACGTCCGCAGCGGTGCGTACCGTCACCGCCGGCGTACATTGTCATTGGCTCCTGGGACCCATAGGGTCCAATGTTAACCAATGCAGCATTGCGCTGCGGTCTTCGACCACCTACCGCGACGGTGTAGAACGCCAGCGCAGTTACCTCACATCCCATTGTCCCACTTTAGATGTCAGGCAGCCGCCATTTCAGGGGCCCACATGGCCTAATTACCAACTGCGTCACACATACCTAGGCCTACTCTCAACACACATAAAGGCCACTTTTTGTGTATGATTGGTGTTCTGGGTAAACTGTGGGTACGTACCTCTGAGTTGATTGACTCTGTGGTCGCTGTTGTCCTTCCTAGGCACCGTCCGCTGGGACATGTGAGGAGATGGTGGAATCCTTCGGTGTACCGACCGCTGGTGGACCTGTCGACAATGGAGGAAAGAAATTTGATAATCACCTACAGGATTGACCGTGCCACAATCCAGGAACTGTGCACACAGTTGGAGCATGACCTGATGTCAGCAATCTGCCATCCCACAGGAATCCCCCCTCAAGTGCAGGTGCTATCAGTGCTCCATTTCCTTGCTAGTGGGTCTTTTTAAACAACTGTGGCCAAAGCATCAGGGATGTCCCAGCCTATGTTTTCCAACGTATTGTCCAGAGTGTTGTCTGCCCTTCTGAAATACATGTGTAGCTACAACGTGTTCCCTCAGGTGAAGGATTTGCCTACAGTGAAAGGTGACTTCTATGCCCTTGGACATATCCCCAACATCATAGGTGCCATTGATGGGACCCATGTGGCTTTGGTCCCCCCCCAAAAGAGTGAACAGGTATACAGGAACCGGAAGAGTTAGAATTCCAGGAATGTACTGATGGTATGTTTGGCAGACCAGTACATCTCCCATGTGAATGTCATGTTCCCTGGCTCAGTGCATGACGCCTACATCATGCGGAATAGCAGCATTCCTTATGTGATGGGTCAACTCCAGAGGCACTGTGTGTGGCTATTAGGTGACTCTGGCTACTGACCCCGGTGAGGAATCCCAGGACAAGGGCAGGGGAACGCTACAATGATGCCCATGGGCGAACTAGGAGGGTGATCGAGCGGACCTTTGCCCTCCTGAAGGCCAGGTTCAGGTGCCTCCATATGACAGGTGGATCCCTATTCTACTCACCAAAGAAGGTGTGCCAGGTCATCGTGGCCTGCTGTATGCTTCATAACTTGGCTCTGTGACGACAGGTGCCTTTTCTGCAGGAGGATGGTCCAGATGGCGGTGTTGTTGCCGCTGTGGAGCCTGTGGACAGTGAAGACGAGGAAGCAGAGGAAGAAGACATGCAGAACAGGGACTCAGTCATCCAGCAATATTTCCAGTGAAACACAGGTGAGAGTACATTCCTGCCTACTACATGTACTTTTACACTTCTACCTCTATCCTGTCTGTCGATTTCACCCAGTGTATGGTCACTGAGTTGTCACTTTCCCTTACAGTTTCACAGGTGGGGGTCCCAACGTGTGTCATCTGCTTAGATTCCTCAGGGACTAGAGCTGTGTGACATAGGTATGTTAATATTACAGTTTCCAGAACATTTTGTCACTGTAATTGCAAATACACTATTTCGAAATCACAGACAGAATCCTGATCTTTTGGTGCTTTAGGTGTGTTTATTTAAATGCAAAATAATTGGAGGGGGAAGTTAAATGGTGAGGGTTGATGGCGGAGGAATGTCCATGGCAGAGTCCAGTCTATTAGTCTCACAGGTGCATTGCCCATGTGGGCATAGGAAGTGGAGCTGGGGCTGTTTCAATATGGACAGGGTGACAAAGTGGGACAGTGGGATGACAATCAGGGTGGTCTCATTTCTTGGCGGGGGTTTTGGCATCGTTCTCTGTCTTGTTTCTGGATCTCAGGGACCGTTTGCGGGGTGGTTCTCCGTTTGCAGGGGGTGGGATGCTGGTTTGGTGGTCCTGTGGCGGGGTGTCCTGTCCACTAGCGCCGGCGGAGGTGGTGGGCAGTTCATCGTCCAGGCTAGTGTCATTTTGCCCCTTATATTGTCACAGTGTCCCTCCTGGTGTTAAGTAGTTCCTTAAGCAGCCCTACGATGGTGCCCAGGGCGGAGCTGATGGTTCTGAGTTCCTCCCTGAATCCCAAATACTGTTCCTCCTGCAGGAGCTGGGTCTCCTGAAACTTGTCCAGTACCGTTGCTATCGTCTCCTGGGGGTGGTAGTATGCTCCCATGATGGAGGAGAGGGCCTCGTGGAGAGTGGGTTCCCTTGGCTTGTCCGCCCCCTGTCGCACAGCAGCCCTCCCAGTTCCCCTGTGTTCCTGTGCCTCCGTCCCCTGGACCGTGTGCCCACTGCCACTGCCCCCAGGTCCCTGTTGTTGTTGGGGTGGTGGATTATCCTGGGTTCCCTGTAGTGGTGGACACACAGCTGATTGACGTGTCCTGGGTATGGAGGTATGGGCCTGCTGGGTGGGTGCTGTGCTGGTGTTTCCAGAGGGGGGAAGGTCTGTGGTGGCCTGGGCCTGTGTGAGGGGAACCGACTGTCCCGAGGCCCACGATGGTCCGGGCTGGTCATCTAGATCCAGGTGGACAGAGGTGGTGTCATCACTGTGGGCCTCTTCTGTGGATGGAGTGGAGATGTATGGACCCTCCTGTCTGGTGACGTTGGGTAGTGGTCCTGCAGGGGTGGAAAGGCATGATTATTGCATCTGTGTGTGTCATGGTGTGCAATGGGTGGGTGAGCGTGTACCCCAGTGCTGGCATTCCTGTGTGGGGGCTTGTGTGATGATGGTTTAGGGGGTTGTATGGGTATGTGCAGTGGGCATGCTTTAGTGATGGGTGTCCATGCGTTGGGGTTGCATGCAGGGCTTGGTGTTGGGATGGGTGGTTTGTGATATTGGTACATTTGTGAGAAGTTGGAGTGATAGGGGTGGGGGCGAGGGTGGGGGTATGTGATAGCATGCCGGTAGGGTGGGGGATATGGTAGTTAAAGGTTTGACTTACCAGAGTCCATTCCTCCACCTACTCCTGCAAGGCCCTCAGGATGCAGAATCACCAAGACCTCCTCCTCCCATGTTGTTAGTTGTGGGGGAGGAGGTGGGGGTCCGCCGCCAGACCGCTGAACCGCCTGGTGGTTTTTTGAGACCACGGAACGCACCTTCCCCCTTAGGTCGTTCCACCTCTTCCTGATGTCCTCCCGATTTCTTGGGTGTTGTCCCACTGCGTTGACACTGTTGACTATTCTTCTCCATAGCTCCATCTTTCTTGTAATTGAGGTGTGCTGCACCTGTGCTCCAAATAGCTGTGGCTCTACCCGGACGATTTCCTCCACCATGACCCTGAGTTCCTCCTCCGAGAACCTGGGGTGTCTTTGCTGTGCCATGGGGTGGTGTAGGTGATGTGTGGGGTGGTGTGTGTGGTGATAAGTGTGGTGATATGTTGTGGTGTGTGGTGTTTTGTGCGTGGAAGTTGTGTGGGTGATGGTGTTGTGTGCCTGTGGATGCTAGTTTGTTGATGGTGGTGTCTCTCTCTGGCCTTCTCTCTGTAATAGTGATCGTAGGTGTTTGTGGGTGATGTGGGTGTGTGTTTTATATTGTATTGGGTGTGTTGGAGTGGTGTGTTTATGTGTATCAGGTGTGTGTATTTTGAATTGTCCAATGTGGCTGTGTGTATTTCGAGCGCAGCTGTGTGTATTTCGAGCGCGGCGGTGTGTACCGCCAATGAAATACCGCGGTTGAAAGACCGCTGCGTGGATTCGTGTGTCGTGATAGTGTGGGCGTATTTCTGTTGGCGTGACGGTGGAGGTTTTGTTTTCGCCAGTTTATCACTGACCTTTGGTGTGGCGGACTTATGTGGGTGTCTGAATTTTGTCGGATTCCGAGATGTGGGTCATAATAGCTGTGGCGGAATTCCGCGGCGGTGTGTTGGAGGTCTTCTGCACTGCAGTAAGCGGCTTTTACTGCCAATGTTGTAATGACCACCCATATCTTTATATGCAGATGATCTTCTTTTGTATTTCAGAGACATTGGTAATGTCCCTCCCGAAATTGCAGTCATTCTGCAACAGTTTGCCACCCTCTCCGACATGTGCGTTAACAGGGCAAAATCATGCCTCTTCTCCCTTGATTCAGGTCTGCCAGATCCAGGCCTACGACTTTCTAGAACAAATGTTCCCTGGCAACCCAGGACGTTCCGATTTCTGGGTATACATGCATTTCAATGGGAGAAGGACCTTCATGATGACAATCTTCGGAAGGCAGTGTCATCTATTCACTCTCAAATGACCTTCTGGCAAAAACTGCCGCTCTCAGTGGCCGGAAGAATTGTCCTCTTGAAGATGGTAGTGCTTCCTCGACTCTTATACTACTTCTCCAACTTGCCCTACTATGTCCCGGCTGGCTGCTTCAGAAAATTGGACCCTAAAATGAGGGAATTTATCTGGAACAAAGGATGATGCAGAGAGGTGTTGAAAAAACTCTACTCACTTATAACACACGGCAGCCTCTCGGTGCCAAATATGGAGCACTATTACTTGGCCTCTCAGCTTCAGTGAGTAGCGCGTTGGCTGGCGGACCTTCAGCTTCCTGACACTGCAGCCAGTTCCCCACCCTGGACACTTACGTGGATACGTTGTTACCAAATGTGTCTGCGCCTCACAAGTGACACCATTCCATATGCACCTGCTCTGGCACTGCAAGGTACGTGGCGCGGTGCACAGCTCACGACCACTGCCGAACTGGGACTTTGGCACGCAGCCGATCTACACTCCCTGGGCGGTCTTTACAACGAGAATGGGCTCATTCCATTTAGTGAACTGTCGGCAGAGATGGGGCTACCATCGGGACAGTTTCTGCTGTACAATTCTATGTCAGGACCGGAGGCTCCGATTATGCTTTCTCTTTCTTTACTGACAAAAACAGCAGCCAATGAAATACAAGTAACAGAAAAAACTACAATACCCAGGACACCAAATATCCTATCACATGGTCCAATCACCATCCATGTCCATGCTATAAGTCCTTTGACCTATGAAGTCACTTCCTCTTTCTTTGCTGCTTTGCAGCAGATAAGTACATGATTCTTTTCTCTCCCGTATTGAATTGTATTTATGATTGATTTATAAATGTTTATATGTGTTAAAAAGCGTCGCGATTCAGCGCTCTTTATTTATTTAGTGTAAACGCCCTCGCGCTTAATAATTTTGGCATTTTGCTGATTTTCAGCCCGTTTTTTGGTGGAGTGGGAGCGGGAGCTCGACTGCCCTCGGGCAGTCTTTTTTCTATTTTTAACGCGCTTACGTGCGCGCACGCATTATCGAGCCGATCTCTTTCCAATTTGGAGATCGATCGGCTCGTGTATGCTGCGTGGGTGCCAGTGACCCCTTTTACTAAATATTTCTCCCTGACGCACAGTAGTTGTTTGAAAAACTATCTGGGTTGTAAAATAAAGAATAGGCTTCTGCCTAGAGTGCTCTTCAGGTCGCTCCCTCCACACTTTAATTAAGGGCTCCTTTTTCTGACCTGAACTTGGGGTTTTTGCGCTCCCCCAATTAAACTCTTGAGTTTTAATAGTTTTTTCCTCCTCATTGTCTGACTGTCCTTGAACCATGGCTCAATGAGATGAGCAAGAAACCGAGTACTATACTGAAGAGTTGAATAATCAACTTGAGGTTGATCTGGTGGAAGCCCTTGATACCAGGGTCCAACAATCAGTTAATGATGCTCTCCTGAAAGCTCTGGGCCCTTTTTCTGGGCAAATATTTGATCTCGCCCGAGCACAGGGCTGGTCGCAAGGGCAACAAGAGCCCAAAAAGGTTAAAGATAAAACTAGGAATCTGGAGCCAGGAGCAGAGGTCAGTGATATTCATGCTGACGCTTTCGAGAAACTGCAGAAAAAACGCAGTGGCGAACACAATTACAGTGCGAAAAAAGGAACTCCCATTTCTTCCTCTTCCTCTGATAAGTCTTCTTCCTCGGATGACTCAGATGAGTCTGACAATCCGGTACCAAGCAAGAAAAGTAAGAAAACACCCCTCCCCCTTCAGGTTCTAGATTTTGATCCTACTGAAATTATTCATCCCAGATCCTCCAATTGGGTTCCACCTACCGAAGTAGCGCAATATGTGCAAGCCAATTTACAAAAAAGCTTCGATAAAGAAGTTAGATCACGCTTGAAGGCGGAATGCCCCAGACCTGATCTGGAAGGCAAGGTATGTGAAACTCCGGAGATAGACCCCACCATGGTCACTTTTATGAAAAAGTTCGCTAAAGATCCCAAAAAAGGCCTAGACCGCTCATGGCGCAGCTGCCAAGATAAACTATTGGACCTTTCAGGACCCTTGACTAAGATCCTATAACTGGCATACGTAGCCAAAGAATCGGGTTCTCCGGTAGACACCGATGTTCTTATCGGGTGGGCACAAAGAGCTGTGTGCCTTCTGGGTAACTCTAACTGTGCCATTTCTGCTGAGCGAAGGAAATCAGTGCTTATGAGAATCGACCCTAAATTATCAGATCTTGCATCTTCAGAAGCGGGACCTTCGGCCGAAGGACTGCTCTTTGGATCTTTATTCATTAAAGATCTAGCTAAGTTTTGCTCCACCTTTTCCTCTCTGGACAAAGCACAGATGTCACTTAAAAAGGTGTTCAAACGAGGCCTTTTTGGCAGGGCCGGTCGTTACGGGGGACGTATGTCCGGCCGCAGCTCCTTTTCCAGTCCCCAAACTACTATCCAAGAGGCAGAGGTGGTTGGTACGGAGATCAAGACCCCACCTTCTACCCCACGCGACCCAGAGGGAGTCGGCCCCGTTTCCGTAGGGGCTATCGCAGAGGACAACAAGGAGCCATTCAAGACTCAAGTTTCACAGGTGAGCATCATTCACTTCTCTCAGGTCAGACTTGGGGGCAGAATTGCATCTTGCTTAGCAAATTGGAAACGAATCTCAGGGGATCCATGGGTTCTACAAACAGTAGAGGGATTTCGACTGGAGTTTGTCAGTACCCCCAAACAACTCTACCCCCCTGTACTAATGTGTTTTTCCCAAGCAAATCAAGATTTCATAGACAAAGAAGTGCAGCCTCTCTTAGACAAAGGAGCCGTGCAATTTGCTTCCCCGCATTCTCTCGGTTTCCTCAGCCCTATTTTTGTAGTAGACAAGAAGGGAGAAGGTCACCGATTAGTCTTAAATCTAAAAGATTTCAACCAGTGGATTCTGTACAGGCATTTCAAGGTGGAGGGTATCCACATGTTAAGAGACATTCTGCTAGAAGGAGATTGGATGGTACGTCTGGATCTAAAAGATGCCTATCTGTCGATTCCAATTTTCCCTCCCCACAGAAGATTTCTTCAATTTCAGTGGAAGGGTCAATGCCTGGAGTTCCTGGCACTCCCATATGGTCTATCGTCAGACCCTTGGTGCTTCACGAAGCTATTGAGACCAGTGATGGAATGTCTCAGAACCAAGGGTGTCAGATTGATTATATATCTGGACGATATTCTGCTGATGGCTCAGTCCCCTGAAGTCCTAGTATCACACTTGGATTGGACCATCAGTCTCCTACAAGATTTAGGTTTCCTGATCAATGTTCAGAAATCATTGTTGAAACCCTCACAGATAATAGAGTTTCTGGGCTTCCAGATAAATTCCACGTTATGTCCACTTCTCCTCCCATCTCAGAAGATACGCAACATCAAGAGAGAACTGAGATCGGTTTTAACCTGTCAGACAGTATCCTTGAGGAATATAGCCAGAATAGTGGGCTTGCTAGCCTCTTCTATCCAGGCGATATTCCCGGCTCCCCTGCATTACCGGGCACTTCAAAGGCTCAAGATCAGACACTTACAACAGGGTCTGAGCTATTCAGAACAAATACCATTGACGACCGAAGTAAGATCGGAGATTCAATGGTGGCTTCATCATATGGAAGCTTGGAATGGCAGAGCGATTTTCGGTTCTTGACCGGAAGTAGTGATAGAATCAGATGCCAGCAGATGGGGATGGGGAGCTTGTTGCAACTCCCTAGTGACGGGGGGCAGATGGTCAGATTGGGAACAATCCTTTCACATCAATTGTCTGGAACTTCTAGCGGGTTCATTTGCCATAAAGAGTCTCTCCCCGCAGAAAACAGATTGTTGCATACTATTACGGATGGACAACATATCAGCTGTGAGGTATGTCAACAAACTGGGAGGCACGAAGTCCAGAATCCTGGCGGAGATTGCCAAGGACTTTTGGCATTATTGCCTGTCTCAGCACCTAGTAGTCATAGCAGAATACTTACCTGGGGACCAGAATATCATAGCAGACTGGAACTGCAGGTACCTTTCAGACTCCAACGATTGGAAGTTAGATCCTCAGATTTTTGCTCAGATAATCAGGGAATGGGGCAATTGTGAAGTGGACCTGTTTGCATCACGTCTCAGTTGCCAAATTCAAAGATTTTACAGTTGGCGTCCAGACCCCTATGCATTAAAGACAGATGCATTTCTTCAGGACTGGTCCCAGTTTTGAGGTTATACGTTTCCTCCTTTTCTTATGATTGCCAGAGTTCTGGCTCAAGTGCGGAGACAGAAAACAGAGATTGTTCTGGTGACTCCGTTTTGGAGAGCACAGCCTTGGTTCCCCAGTGCTCTTCATTTAGCCTGTGCCTCTCCTCTTCTGATTCTTACTCATCCGAATCTTCTTTTGAGTCCAGAGGGCCTTTAACATCCTCTGATCTTGTCAGGGAAGCTAGCACTTCTAGCCTGGTTAATTTCAGGTCGAGATGGCATACCCCAGATGTTTCGCAACAAGCTGCGGACTTCATTAAACAAGCCTGGGCCAGTAGTACCCATAAGAGATATGATTCAGCCTGGCGCAGATGGTCTAGTTGGTGTGATGGAAGGGGTGCCAATCCAGTGGAAGCACATATTGGTTTGATTGTTAATTTTCTAGCAGAGTTAGCCTGCTCGGGTTTGGCCTATTGGACGGTCAATAACTTTAGATCTGCCATTTCTGCAGGTCATTCACAGTTTGAAGGCAAGCCATTGGTGAACATCCATTAATTTGCAAGCTTTTGAGGGGTATACGCCTTTCTAAACCACCTCAGGCAAAATATACTGTTTTATGGGATGTTAATATTATATTAAAATTCCTTGATTCTTGGCCTGCCAACAGATATTTATCTCGCAAACAGCTTTCAGCTAAGTTAACCATGCTTTTGTGCCTTGTCTCTTGTAAAAGAGTATCGGACGTCAGAGCTTTGGATTTAGCAGGTAGAACTTTTTCACCAGAAGGAGTCTCCTTTTCGATGACAAGAAGAACTAAGACGAATTGCAGGTCAGTATCATATCCGGTTTATACGGAAAATTCAAAATTATGTGTGGTTCAATGTTTGAAGGATTATGAAATTGTCACAGAAGAATTTCGACAGGATTCTAGAGGACAATTATTAATTGCTTTGCAAAAACCTTTTAAACCAGTTTCCTCAGCTACTTTAGCTAAATGGATGAGATGGTTGATGAGTGAAGGAGGAATACCTCTATTTTTGGGGCCCATTCTGCTAGAGGGGCTATGGCTTCAAAATCATTTGCCTAAGGTTCTCGGTTAGAGGACATAATGAAAGCTGCAGATTGGTCTCCAGAAAATACTTTTTGTAAGTTTTATCATAAACCTGTTTTGGATGTAGCCAGTGTGGTGATGGAACAGCTTTAAACTAGCATAATCGGAGCCTCCGGTCCTGACATAGAATAAAAACGTTTCTAGCTATCGCGTCAAGAATTTTCAATTCTATTAAGGACACGGAGGCCAGGATTATCCCTCCCTTATTATTTATACAATATTTATTGTTATATAATATCTATATCTGATGTGATACTGTAATTTAACCCTCCCATTATTTGCAATTAAAGTATGAGTTAACATATATTTTATGAGATATTACCTACATGTTTATTGTTACAGCTTCTGATCAGAAGAACGCCTGAAAGTCGTAACTTCAAGGAAAGTTGAGTTATATGTTCTACCAGTTGTTTTCCGGCATGGAGCCTCCAAGTTGCGGTTCTTCAGTATGGAGAAGAAGTTAATGACTCCGGATTCGGGATGGCGTAAGAAGTTTACGTTTTCATTGACAATTATCTCTTTAACAAAGAAAGAGGAAGTGACTTCATAGGTCAAAGGACTTATAGCATGGACATGGATGGTGATTGGACCATGTGACAGGATATTTGGTGTCCTGGGTATTGTAGTTTTTTCTGTTACTTGTATTTCATTGGCTACTGTTTTTGTCAGTAAAGAAATAGAAAGCATAATCCTCGCCTCCGTGTCCTTAATAGAATTGCTAATTCTTGACGCGATAGCTAGAATTTTTTTTATTCATTGTTGATAACGCTGTCACGCAGATGGGGAGATATGACATCTAAACCCTGAACATACTTACGAGTGCAATCCATACAAGTTATGGGACAAGGCAGACATCTGATAGAGTAGTTCACTGATGCACTTAGAACGCATACGCTATATACCCACATTGCTTTGCGCGCAAGCTGGGAGGGCGATCTGGCTGAACCATTTCCTGAAGCTGCATGGACAGTGGCACTATTCAGCCATACTAACGTCCCCCGCAATTCCAGATTCCACCTTATCCAATTTTACATTCTTCACAGAGCTTACCTCACGCCAGTCTGCATTCACAAATACTTCAATCGTGTAGATGCCGATTGCCCCCGCTGTAACCTAATAGGGGCGGACATCCTTTACATTCTATGGTCTCGCCCTTCCTTAAACATTTATTGGCATGGAGTCACATCATGCCCAGAAATATGCACATCGCGTCCACTGTTAACGGATTGGGGATCCTGCCTCCTGGGTCTCTTTCTGAGAAATAAAAAGCAAAAAGCTTCCACAAGATTTCTGGACCTGGGACTTCTGACAGCCAAGCGCCTCATCACTAAGAGATGGAAAGCCACTGTGCCTCCATCAGTACAAGCCTGGTAATGCTCCTTTCTGATATGGGCGGAGGCAGAGGGGGTTGCACTACGACGTGAAGATGCTATGGGCATGCGTAAATATCTCCTGTCTGCTAGCTGGGACGAGATGCTGACCCATTTAATGAATCAGAACACGGCATAGACACTGAAGACGCAGTTGCTCATAACACGGAACTAGTGCTGGAGTAGGCAATTCATATGCTAAAATTGCTAACAGGACCATTAATAGCATATTTTCCCATACAAACCACTCACTGTCAAACCAAATTGATAAGAATCCATTTAACTGTCATACCTTGGATACAGGTGGAGATACAGTTATGCAGACATAATGGGAGTCCCTTGGGAGGGGGTTTGGGGGACATTGAAATTGGGCTCTAAGTTTTGTTAACTGTTTTTCTTGTTTCATATAGTTCTCTTTATTATAATTGCTGAATCTACAAGTTTATTAGTGGCTTTATGAGCGCCAGATTTAGTTTGCACCAGACTTGAGTAGACACTTGTTTTTCTGGAGGTAATTTACCAAATGTATCGAGCTACAATTAGTATGATGCTGACCTCAAGTGCATTTTCCTCTATATGTCAGTCCAATCTTACTGTACAGCTAGCCAGCAAATTTATTACTTTATAAGACCAAACACCTCTCGTTGACTCTGTGCTTGTATTAAAGAATCTCCATGGAATAAATAAAACTAATATTTTGTTTTTTTTAAATGGGCTCCCTATGGGTGGCAAAAGTAATGCTGAAGCCCACAGAGATCCCCTGGAACCCCAATACCTAAGTACTATTTACTAGGGACTTATAAGGGGTGACCAATATGCCAATTTGGGATGAAATACTGGGTCACCAGTATGAAGTGACAAATGTGAGAGGAGAGTGATCATAAGCACTGGGGTCCTGCCCAGGTGAGTCTTCATTGTCTAAGGGGAAATATCTGGAGAGTCAATCTGCAATGGAGTTGTTACGCCCAGGTCAATCTTCCACTGTAAAGTCCATCCCCTGTAGGGAAATGGACCACCTCAACAATTAAGGGTTTTCACCTTTCATTTGTTTTACGCATAAGACAGGTTTGTGGTCTGTCTGAACTATGAAGTGAGTCCCAAATAAGTAGCGGCTTAGCTTCTTCAGGGACCAGACCACAGCAAAGGTCTCCCTCTTTATGGCAGCCCAGCACTTTTCTCTAGGGGTCAATCTTCTACTAATAAAAGCAACAGGTTGATCCTTGCCCTCTGAATTCAGTTGTGATAGCACTGCCCCCAACCCCTACCTCTGAAGGATGAAGGATCTTTCTGGACAATAAACGTCTTTGAATATTTGGGGCTTTTCAGGACAGGTGCAGTACACATGGCCTGCTTACACTCCTCAAAAGCTTTCAGACAGCTGGCTGTCCATAATACCTTATTGGGCATTTTCTTGGAAGTGAGGTCATTAAGAGGGGCAACAATGGAGCTCTAGTTCCTAATGAACATCCTGTAGTACCCAATGAGACAAAGAAAGGCTCTGACCTGGGTTTGAGTAGTGCGGGGGACCAGTCTAAAATAGTCTGGATCTTCCCCTGCATTGGTTCAGTATGTTCCCCACCAAGTAGGTGTCCCAGATAAACCACCTTCCCCTGCCCTATCTGACACTTTGAGGCCTTGGTAGTGAGGCCTGCCTCTTGCAGGGCCTCCAAAATGCTCCATAGGTGGACCAGGCGGGCATCCCAGGTGGAGATGAATACAGCAAAATCATCTAGATATGCTGCACTGAAAGCTTCCAAGCCTTGGAGGACTGTATTCACCAGACTCTCAAAAGTGGCAGGTGCAGTCTTTAAACCAAAGGGCAAAACTATAAATTGATAATGCCCTCTTCTGGTAGAGAATGCAGTTTTAGGTTTTGTATCTTCTGATAGCTTGATCTGCCAATACCCTGCAGTCAAGTCAAAAGTGCTTAGATACTTGGCGGATGCAAGTATGTCTATCAGCTTATCTGCCCTGGGTTTAGGGTGAGCATCAATCTTTGTGACTGTATTAAGCCCTCTATAGGCTACACAGAACCTCATCTCCCTTTTTCCATTCTGAGAATGAGACTTGGGTACTAGCAATGTTGTGTAGTCATTTTAGCTATACCTCCATGCATGCTATTTTAACACACTAGGCCAGGCCGCTGTGCACTAACCTAGATATATTTTATTCAGCTTTATTTTATTGTTGTTACAATAGCCACTTTTATGGTCTTGTTTTATTTTCTGTTTATCTAACTGTTTTTGCCTAGGCCAGCACTCTGTTCTCAAACAAGACATTCTTGCTCACTCTGTTCTTCTTCTAAGGCTACAGCAAGGAACATTGCCGGTGACTGTGGTATAAGTTTAGTCTCCGACATTCGTAGAAAACACACATCCTTACGTAGGGACATTTTCTCAGAACATCAGCTGTTTTATTATAAAAACACTTCCTTGTCCCTTACACGTTAGAGGGAGATTCCAGCCAGAGAACCATTACTGTATGCTGATTGCCGAATGCTTCGCTACTGATGCTAACGCTGACTACAGGCCTTTGCTCAGGTATGGGGGATGATGTTTTCCCAGTGGAACCTGAAGGGCAGAATTAGAGCTTAACACGCTGTGCTCTATCATAGCCTAGGTAGGAGTTAGTCTATAGACCGTAGTGACAATATGATAGCGTTATTTTGATGTTTCACTCTCCTTGTCACAATATTAATACTGTCATGCTGTGTCATTCTGGTTATTGCAGCTCATGCTTTGCTATCTAAGATGCAGTTGTTTTATTAAATCCTTATTGAAACATATTCTGCCTCTGTTCGTCATTTATATATGAGACTAAGGTAGCTGAGAGAAACGGATGAGACCTGAGTGACCACGGCTTCCCTGAGAAACCAATTATGTCATGCGCTCAGCTGCCCAGTCACCCCCTCCCTTGGGTGGAGATGAGGCGCTGCTAATTGGCCGGAGCAAAACCCGGATTGGAGCGACAGGTTTCACTTGTAGTAGGTCAGACATAGGCCCTCATTTGCCAAGGTACTGCCGGGCTGAAGACCGCCAGTGCAGGCAGTTTTCCGCCCAGCGTATTATGACTGCTGGTAGCACTCCACCCTTTTCCAGACGGAGAGCTGCCAGCAGCCATACTGGCAGTCGGCGGTGAAGTGGAGGCTGCTCCACCTCCACCGCCACGTCAACAGAACACCGCCCACCGAATCACAACCCAGGATTCGGTGTGTCGGTGTTCTTGTGACGGGGAACTGGCGGCAGAGCAGCCGCCATGGATCCCATTCCCTCCCGGAGGATCATCGGACAAGGTAAGGTGATTGTCCATTAGGGGAGGGGAGTGGGGGGGTGTTGTGTGTGTGCATGGGGGTGTGAGTGTGAGTGTGTAGAGGGGGTGTGTGAGTGCGTGTGTACGTGCAGGGGGTGTGTTGTGTGAATGGGAAATGAGTGCGTGTATGTCTGCATGTATGTGTAGTAGTCGTGTGAGCGTGCGTATAGGGGGTGGGGCTTGTGTGTGTCAATGTTTTAGGGTGGGGAGTGGGGAGGGGGGTCCTGCCACCTTTGGGGGAGTTGTAGGGGAGTTGGGGGTTTGGGGGGAGGACTCTGGGAAGGGGTGTGGGGGAGACCCCTATCAGTGCCAGGGAACGAATTCCCTGGCACTGATAGTGTCTACTGCCATGGATTTCGTGGCGGTACAGAACCCCACGAAATCCATGGCAGTATGCAGGGTCGTGATACCGCCGGTGGTCTAGTGACGGCCGCCGGGCTGTAGACCGAAGTCTCCAGCCCAACGGTCGTTACCACCCTGGCGGTTGGAGTTTAGAAGTGGCGGTTTGGCATGGCGGTAACCGCCATGCTTGTAATTTCATTTTTTTTTCCCGTCTGCCTTTTTGCGTTATTACTGCCACTTCTACACCAACCACCAGGGTTGTAATGACGGCCTTAGTCTCCTTTGCCGCGGGTGATTCTGTCACTTAAAATCCAGTAGTCTCATTAGAATAATGAGAGCCTATGCAACAGCACCACTGGGCTGGACCAGGGGCTATCTGAGTGCTCAATCACTCCTAAGTCCAACATTTTCTGAACTTCTGATTTATTGCAGTCCCTGACATGGTCAGACTGTCTATAAATCTTACTATTGACAGGTAAACTGTCTCCAGTATCTATGGTGTTGTCACACCAAGTAGTCTGACCAGGTGTCAGAGACAATAGCTCAGAAAACTGGGCCTAGGAGGTTCTCCATTTGCTCTTTTGTAAGGCACTAAGGCCGTCAGCAAGGAAAACTCCTTCCACTGAGCCATCAGCTGCAGTGTTGGAGAAGAGATCAGGGAGAGGGCCACTCTCTTCTTCCTGTCCCTCATCAGTGGCCATGAGTAGGGTTAAGTCTGCCCTATCATAGTATGGTTCCAAGCGAAGCACATAAAGTACTCTTAGAGGACATCTGGGAGTAGCTAGGTCCAATAAATAAGTGACCTCATCTGGGAGTACCTAGGTCCACTAAATAAGTGATCTCATCCCTTTTTATACACTATCAGCAGTCCTCCCCCCCATCTTTCAGCGCCTTGAGACCCTAGCGGGTGAGTAGCGCGCTTTACATATGATTGATTGATTGATTGATGTGGGCCATTCCATTTCTCCTGGAGTGCTCTGGTAGCCAAACCTTCTGTCATGGGTGGTACTCACTCAGGACAGCCTTCTGGTCATGCCATTGTTTTTGCAACTCTTGTCTTGCCTGAAGGTTTTTGGTGGCATTTTCATATACTCAGCCATTCTAGACCTTAGGCCAAGTACATAGTCCACAATATCTAGTTTGGGGGCCTTCAAGGGTTGCTCCCACCCCTCTTTCACAAATGCAAGTGGACCCCTAACAGGGTGACTAAAAAGGAGTTCAAATGAGCTGTAGCTTACTCCCTTCTGGGGTACCTCCCTGTAGGCAAAAATTAGGCATGGCAATAGGACATCCGATCTCCATCTGAGCTTTTTTAGGTAGTCCCTTGATTATACCCTTGAGAGTTTTATTAAACATCTCAACCAATCCATTTTTCTAAGGTTGGCAAGGTGTAGTGCATTTATATGTTACACCACATTCTTTCCACATTGCCTTCAAGTATGCAGACATGAAGTTACTACCCCTGTCTGATAGTACCTCTTTAGGGATGCCCACCCTGGAAAATATTCCCAGGAGGGCCTTTGTCACTGCACGAGCTGTAGTGGGCCTTAGAGGAATTGCTTCTGGATATCTAATGGCATGGTCCACCACCACCAAGATAAATCTATTGCCAGAAGCATAGGAGGGTCAGGGGGACAACTATGTCAACCCCTCCCCTTTCAAAGGACACCCCCAACCACGGGCAGTGGGATCAAGGGGGCCTTTGGGGTGCCACCAGTCTTACCACTGGCTTGGTAAATGACACAAGAGAGACAAAACTATTTTTTGTCCTCTGACATATGAGGCCAGTGAAAGTAAGGGACCAGTCTGTCCCAGGTCTTGCCTTGCTCCAAATGTCCAGCAAGGGGAATGTCGTGTGCCAGTGTTAAGAGAAATTCCCTATACTGCAAGTGAATGACCAGTCTCCTGGTAGCACCAGGTTTTGGGTCCCTTGCCTCTGTATAAAGGAGATTGTTCTCCCAATACACCTTGTAAGAGTCACTGACATTCCCTGATTCCTGTTTGACAGCTTGCTGTCTCAAACCCTCTAGTATGGAACAGGTCTGCGCTGCCACATTCAATTCCTCCCCGGCATACCCCCTTGCACCCAAAAGCTCAGCTGTGTCAGCTTGGAGCTCCTCTGGTGTTGTTTCTGTCCAGGGAGTAGACTCCTCCTCATCAAAAGGGGAATCTTCAGGAGAGGGAGGGATAGTAGATAAGGGTTTACCCTTTCTACCCCTACTTTGTGGGAGCACTTGGTCCATTGTTCCAGGCTCCAGGTTTCCCTGTCTTCTTTCCTGGAATGCCCATCATTGCTGCATGAGCCTCCAATTCCACTTCAGCCCAAGCTGCAGTCTCCAAGTCATTGCCCTGTAGACATTCTACAGGTAGGTCAGTGGATACCACAACTTTCTTTGAACCATTAACCCCCCCAATTGAGATTCACAACAGCCATGTGGTGGCTAACAGTATTATTGCGGGCGTCAGGCACTTGGTACTCATGACCAAGTAGGTGTTTCTCAGGGTGTACCAGTTTTTCCATCACCATAGTGACATTAGCACCTGTGTTCCTGTAGGCCTCAACCTGAACACCATTGATTAGGGGTTGTTGCTTGTAATTATCCACATTAAGGGGACAATCATCATCGGTGGCAAGGTCAAAGCCACCATCTGAGACTAAACCACCCCAACTACATTATCCAAAGTGAGCCCAGCTACATCCTTGGACTGGCTATTTGTAGTGTTTTTCCCATCACCACTGCTTTTACTAGGGGCACTAGTGGAAGCAGTGGGGGTTGTGGTGGTGGGAGATTTGGTGTTTCTCTTGGGACAAGTGGGGACACTTGCCCAATGGCCTTTGTTCTTATACAGGTAATACCAAGGTTTTTTCTGTTGGTTGAAAGAGGATTTGTGCCCACCCCTAGAGGATGTTTGTGGGCCTGATGAAGACTCTGACTTTTTATCTTTGCCCCACCCTTATCAAGTGACCTATAATCCTTCTTCTTGTCCTTGTCACCCTCTGTATGAGCTTTTATGCTCACTCTTGTTCTGACCCATTTGTCTCCCTTCTTTCCCAATTCTTCGGAAGAGGTCACCAAGACTGAGTCTACCAAGTACTGGTGCAACAAGTCAAACACACAATTATTAAGAATATGGTCTCTCAAAATCAGATTATAAAGACCCTCATAGTCAGACACTTTGCTGCCATGTAACCAATCTTCCAAAGCTTTCACTGAACAGTCCACAAATTCTACCCAATCTTGTGAAGACTCTTTTCTGGTTTCTCTTTACTCAATTCTATATTGTTCAGTGGTTAAGCCAAATACATCCAAGAGTGCTGTCTTCAAAACATCGTAATTATCTGAACCTTCCTCCTTGACAGTGAGAAGTCTATCTCTCCCTTTGCCAGAAAAGGACAACCACAGGATAGCAGCCCACTGCATCTGAGGGGCCCTCTGTACTATACAGGCCCTCTCAAGTGCAGCAAATCACTTGCAGATGTAATCCCCCTCCTTGTAAGGGGGAACAATTGTGTGCAAGTTCCTGGAATCAAAGGTATTCTCCCTAACACCATAACTCCTGAAACTGCTGATGCTGCCACCATGGGGAACTAACCCTAGCCCCTGCCTTTCTCTCTCCACAGCTAAGGCCTCCCTATCTAGGGCCAACTGTTGCTGCTATAGCCTCAGCTTGGCCTCCTCCAATCTCAGCTTTCTGAGCTCCCTGTCTATGGAGTCATCACCTGGAGTGGATGTGTGGGACCCCTCAGAAACTGAGGTGATATGAGAATTGGCAGAAGCAGATCTTTCCCTAGGCTTGCCAACCCAAATGACCTGACCTCAATGTGTGGATGGAGCTCTACCTGTATATGAACTACCACCCCACTGCCAGCTACACTGGATAGTTTGCTAGGGGGAAGATTTTGTGAAGAGCCCTCCCCTGAATCTTCAGGCTGATCCCCTGAGTCTAAAGGGTTAGAATCCCCCTCCCTCTCTTCTTCCTGGTTACCAGACTGCTCCTGGTCATCCTGGAGAAGGAGACTTAAAAGAAAATTCTTATTAGGGTTCTTCCCTACCTCTAAGCTTCTCTCTGAGCAAAGCCCTATTAGTACTTTGAAAGTCATGTTCTCATAGGGGGTTTCCATAACTCCAGGGGTGGCCTCAGAGGAAGACATAGGCCCTCATTATGACATTGGCGGCAAATCCCACTGACGGCCGCCAACATACCGCCGCAGTGGTGAATATCCGTTTGCTATATTATGACACACACACAGCAATTCAACAGAATACAGCCACTTACACAAATCTGCCAGCCCAAAGGTCAGTGATAAAGTAGCGGTCCCAACACTCATACAGTTACGCCAACAAAACAACGCCCATCACATTATGACCCACGAATCACCACAGTGGAATTCAACAGCGGTAAACCATTGACGGTACATACCGCCCCGCTCAGAATGAACACCCACATTCAGAACAACACTACATTGGCCAATACTAAAAACACACACCTGACACTTATATACACACCACATCCACACACCCACAGCACTATAAAACACTCACCCACATTACCCACAACCCTTTCCGAATACAAATTTTTGCCACCAGACTGACACCAAGACCACTGCGACAACTAGACACACACACCACTTACACCCATACATCCTCACGCACGCCACATAACACACCCCACCACATTACTCAACACACTCTCACTGACACACACCACACAACACCCATTTCCCCACAAAGGGACCCTGTTTTACAGATGAGGAATTGAGGGTCATGGTGGAGGAAATAGTAAGGGTAGAGCCACAGCTGTTTGGTGCACAGGTGCAGCAAATATCCATTACAAGGAAGGTGGAGCTATGGCGGAGAATCGTGGACAGGGTGAATGCCATGGAACAGCACCAAAGAACAAGGGACAACACCAGGAAGAGGTGGAACGAATACAGGTGAAGATACATTCCATAGCAGCAAGGCACCAGCTTGCCATACAGAGGACTGGGGTGGACCCCCACCTCTATCCCCACAGCGCACAGCATGGCAGCAGCAAGTCTTGTCAATACTGCATCCTGAGGGACTCACTAGAGTATCCGGAGGACTGGACACTGGTGAGTCAAGAGTTACTACTAATCACCCCCATACCTGCATGCCATCTCACCCCCTCACTCCCATCACTCCACCACATCCCACTTATTACACCTACAGATTAGATTAACCCCGATGCCAAGTCCTGCATTCTATACCAATGCATGGACAGCCCTCTCAACCCTGCATGGACACCCAAAGCATGCACAGCATAGGGAAACTAACAATCACACAATATATCACCATACACAAGCAAAAGGTGACAGGACAACACCAATGATAGAGGAGAAGATAGGGATGTACAATGTGTCACAGACATGAAGCACAAAACATCACTTACATCCCCACAGGTGTCCTCCACTGTCAGAGGAGAGGAGGTGCCACAACTATCCAGTCCCCCAACAGAAGATGCCCCCAGTGATGACAGTAACTCTAGACTTCAGGATGTGGACCAACAACCTGGCCAATCAGGGACCACTGGCCAGCCGGTCACCCCAGCCCACTCACAGTCCACCACAGAGCTTCCTGCATCAATATCCAACACCCGAGCTACCACCGAGAGTAGCCACACCTCTGTCCCCAGAACACGTCAATCAGAAGTGTGCCCACCTGTACAGGGACCCCAGTCCACACCTAATACCCAGGACAATCCGGGACCTGGGGTCAGTGGCAGTGGGCACACTGTTCAGAGTACAGAGGCACAAGTCATAAGGGACACAGGGAGGACTGCTGTGCGCCAGGGGGAGGACAGGACCAGGGAACCACCTCTCCAGGAGGCACTCTCCAAGATCCTGGGAGCCTACCAACATTCCCAGAACACGATGGGCCAGATCCTTGACAATGTGCAGGAGAACAGGCTGCTGCAGGAGGGACAGTATCAGGGGATCAGGGAGAACTTGCAGGCCATTAACACCACCCTGATCTATATATCAGGGGTGCTGGCAGATATGGCCAACATCATGAGGGAGGCAACTACACAGCAGCGGGCCCCTACCACTAGCCAGTCCATTGACCACCCTTCCACTTCTGCTGCAGCTATGGGGTAGGAGGCGCACCACAGGACCCACAGGTCACCAGCACCCCTCCCCCTGCAGAAGGTGAACCACCCCACAAACATTCCCTGCGAACCAGACAGAAGCCAGAGACAATTGCCAATACCACCACCAAGAAATAAGACTCTGCTGACCGTCCCCCTTGTGTCTCACACAGTCACCTTGTCCACTTTGAACTCCCTTTGCTCCCCTTCCTATGGCCACGTGGACACTGGACCTGTGCTACGAACAGACTGGAACAATACCCTGGACTTTTCTCCATCATCACCCCATTCCATTGCACTTTCTCCTCAATTTCTTAGCACTACAATAAACACCCTTGAACACAACTTGACTACTAGTGTTTTATGTTTTGAAAATGTGCATTTATGGAAACAGTCACATCTAGTGCAAATGATCTGAACACTATGAGAGCCTAGAAAGAAGGACCTGTAGCAGTTTGTGGTCAGCACATCAGTACACAGTTGTTATATCACCAACATCTGTAGAATGACAAGCCATAGGGGACAGTAAGTTGAGATGCAAAGGAAGTTAATGCCATAATGCTACAGCCACACAGAATACACCAATAGTCATAGGAATGGCCAGTTGCTCTGTCTCACCTATGTGCCATTGGAAGTATTGATGGATAACTGATGCTCTGTTGTCCTCATCCTCATCTTCAGCCTCTTTATCCTCACTATCCTCAGGGTCTACTGCTCCCACAGGGGCATCTCCAGTCTCCTCCTCCTGCAGGAAGGGTACATGCTGTCTGAGGGCCAGGTTGTGCAACAGGCAGCATGCCACTACCATCTGGCAGACCTTCTCGGGTGATTAGCACAGGGATCCATCTGTCAGATGGAGACACCTGAACCTGGCCCTCACTATAATGTTCCTCTGCTCCTGTCCTGGCCTTCCTCACAGGGGTCAGCAGGCACAATACGTTTGGGTAGCCAGAGTCACCTGCAAGTATTGAGGGACCACATTTACCCTCACACAATTATTTGGGGATGACACTTGAAGGCACCTGTGTCTCTGTAGTTGGGCCATCACATTTGGGATGCTGCTATTCCTCAGAATAAAGGCATCATGCACTGCCCCAGGATACTTAGCATTGACGTGGGAGATGTACTGGTCCGACAGGCACATCATTTGCACATTCAGTGAGTGGAACGGTTCCTGAACACCTGTTCATTCTGACAGGGGGAACGAACCCAATACGTGTACCATTAATCACCCCAATAATATTGGGGCGATTAATATTGTCCTCACAGTGACCAAATCCTCCACCTTGGGGAAATAAATTTAGCTGCACATGTGTTTAATCAGGGCAGACAACACTCTGGTCAGCACTATTAAGAACATTGGCTGTGACATTTCTGCTGCCAAGCCCACTGTCACTTGGAAAGAACCAGTTGCCAAGAAATGGAGCACTGATAGCACTTGCACAAGAGGGGGGATCCCAGTGGGGTGACGGATAGCAGATATCAGGTCAGGCTCCAATTGGGCACACATCTCTGTGATTGTGACCCTGTCCAGTCTACAGATGAGCATCGTGTGCCTGTCCTATGGTGTAGCCAATTTTACAAGGGGTCTGTACACAGGGGTATGTCTCCATCTCGTATTCATCCGCAGTGGTAGGTATCTAAGGGACACAAGAGTGAGTAGGCTGTCACAAGTTGAACAATGGAACCACAACTACCGTGTACATGGTGCATTTATGTTATGGGACAGTGTTAATGGCAAGGTATGTGCCAATCTAGTCTGTAACACAGTTAATATTGATATGACCGTTGTCGTCTCCCCTGAAATGGCGACTACCTGTCCTATATGTAGGGACAGGTGGAAGTGACGTAATTGCGATGACGTTGGGCATTGTGCCAGAAGGTGGTCTTGCACTGCCATCCAATTGCTCATTGCATAATATGGGGCTTTATGGAGTACAGTGGCCAATGGGGATCCGCGCCGGCGGTGACGGTGTGCACCGCCATGGACGTGACTGCCATTTTCTATCTAAATCCACACTTGTTTCCTGACCTTCCCAGGAGAACACCTACACTGTGTGTGCTGCTGTGACCTGTGTCTGGAACCCACCATGGCCCGTGCGACTGGGGAAAGGGCCCCGTCTTCCCTTTGGAGGAGTTGGAGCGACTGGTGGATGGGGTACAACCACAGTACGGACTGCTGTATGGGCCTCCAGACCAACAGGTTAGTACACACTGGGCACGATGCATGTGGGAAGGATGCATGGAGATATGATTGCAAGCATCGTGTCACCAGGGTGGCGCGGGAATTTCTTGTGCTGGTGTACATGGTGTGCGCCGGACGATGTGTGTGCCAATGGTGATGGAAACGGGATTGGTGGGCCATATGTGTGATAGGCTGGACTGATTGTTGAATGGTGTCCTCCTGTCTGCATTACCTCTCCAGGTCAGCAACCTCAAAAGAAGGGATTATGGCCTGCTATCGCCAAGGCCGTGCCGACTCTGGGGGTCTATGGCAGGTGGATCACCCACTGTCAGAAATGGTGGGAAGACCTGAGATGCTGGGCGTGGAAGATTGCAGAGGCCCAGCTGGGGATGGCCTCCCAACAAGGAAGGGGTGCCCGTCAGAAGCTGACCACCCTTATGGCCTGCATTCTGCCCAGAGCTGAATGTGCACTTGAGGAAATCACAGCAGCCACAAGGGGGTGTGTACAGTGGGTATTGTTCTAAAATTTGGCAAGTGAGGTGGGATCCGGGTGGTGTATGTGAGTTAGTGGGTGCCCCTAAAGCCAGGACAGGCATTGCAACTCTAGGGTAATGGGTGTGTGGCAAATGCAGGTAACCTAGCTTGTTAGCATTCCATTTCAGGCAGGGCTTTGTGGGTACCAGGAGGGGTGCAGTTGGTGGTGTGTAGCCCTCATTTTGCCTTAGCATCTAGCAAATCAGTGACAGTGCAATGCATAGTGCTTAAGCCTAATACCTGTGTGTGACAGTGCTGTGTATGCCAACTGTGGTATTGGTGCAGTAATTGACCCAGTGTTTCCTTTTTTCTCTCTCCCTCCCTTTTTTGTTCTGTCATCCTGTCCATGTGTGCATTAGCATCGGGTGGCGGTGGAGCAGGGGCACCGGTGACAGAGGGAGCTGCATCCCACAGGACCCTGGAGTCAGAGTCCAGCGACACCGAGGGAACCAGTGGGACGGAGGGCGAGGGGAGCACCACAGCAGAGACAAGAGGTAAAAACACAGACTCAGATACTTATTCCGATGGGAGCTCTCTGGTGGTGGTGGACATCTCTGTGACCACCCCAGCTGCATGTACAGCCGCCACCCCTGTACCAGCACCACCCTCCCAGTAACCCCTCAGCGAGTTGCCCATACCTGCTCACCCAGGAGGGTAGGCATCTCCTTCACCGCAGGCACCTCAGCCCTGCCTCAGTGAGCCCTGCTACCCTGAGTGAGGAGGCTATAAACCTCCTGAGATCCATCTCTTTAGGGCAATCAACCATTGTGAATGCCATCCAGGGGCTGGCATCCCAGATGCAGAAATGCAATGCATTCCTGGAGGGCATCTATGGTGGATTGACGGCCTAACAGCGATCGATTCAGACTCTGGCCTCCTCTCTGATGGCAGCCATTGTCCCTGTTTCTACCGTCCCCCTCCAACTACCACTTTCCAGTCCCAGTCTCCTCAACTCCAACCCATCCCATGCGCACATACTGACGATCATGCACACAAGACAACACCCAAGAGTGGCACAGGCAAACACAGCCACCACATTTCATCCCACAAGCACTCACACCAACACCCGACAGTTGCAAACACAACCACATCCACTGCCTCCACTGTCCCCCCTCCTCCTCCTCCACCTCCCTCCCAATCACATACACACTCCCACCTGCATGCACTGCACCAACATCCACCTCCAGCATCACCACACCAAGCAGCACACACACCTCACTAGCAGACACCTACACAACACCCATGCACGTGTCCCCTGTGTCCTCTCCCACCCTGTCTGTCCCCCCTCACTAAAGGACACAAACGCAAGCACTCACACACCCCACAGCCATCCACCTCACATCAGCATACTGCCCATCCACCTGCACCCAAATCCAGCAGACATACACCTCCTACAACCATTCCCTCAACCTCCACTCCCATCCCGCCCCACTGTCCCTAAGAAGCTTTTCCTTGCCCAACTTGACCGCTTCCCTTCCCCTACCCCTCTGTCCTGCCCATAAGAGCAGGGTCCCACCTCAGCCAAACAGTCCACGCGGACAGTGGTGGCACCACCTAGTCAGTGAAGGATCCCACTCCACAAGTCAAGAAGGGGAAGGATCCCACACCTCCAGCCAAGAAGAGGAAGGAGCTTGCACCTCCTGCTTTGAAGGGGAAGAAGCCCTCGACTCCTGCCCGGAAGACTAAGGAACATGTACAACCTGCCATGAAGGGGAAGAAGCCATTAACCCCTGCCAGGAAGTATAAGGATTCCACGCCCCATGTCATGGAGAGGAAGAAGCCCTCTACTCCAGCAGAGGCTGTCAGGGTGACACCTCCACCACCACCAGTGGTCACGGGCCCCCACTGCCAGCTGACAAAGTGCAGCCATCACCACCTGCAGAGGCTGCCCAGGAGGCACCTCCATTTGCCACCAACATGCAGCCATCACCAACTGCAGAGGCTGCCCAGGAGGCACCTTCATCTGCCACCAATGCACAGCCATTACCACCAGTGGAAGCCATGTAGGCCATTCTCCAGGGGCTGCTGTACGAGGAACCCCCTCCAGAACCAGTAGAAAAGTCACACACTCCCCAGAAGAGTGAAATGGGCATGGAGCCCCCTCCTGAACCAGTAGGAAAGTCACCCATTCCAGAGACTATGGCCTTGCACTCCCCAGGACAGAGTAATGGGCATGGAGCCCCCTCCAGAACCAGTGGGAAAGACACCCACCTGAGAGACTGTGGCCTTGCACTCCACAGGACAGAGAAATGGACATAAAGCCCCCTCCAGAACCAGTGAGCTTGTTCCCGACTTCGGCTGAGGTCACCCCACCCTCCATCCCCCTGAGGTGCCTGTCCACTTGCAAACTGATACCCCTGCAGAGTTCTATCCGGATGAGGTCAGGATCCGAGTTGGGCCTTTGACTGTGCCCTGTGGCCATGTGGGCCCTTTGAACATTGGACTTGGCAGTGTCTCTTTGTGTACATTTGTACATATCTGTTTCATGACAATTTGATTATTTTATTAGCTGTTGATATCAATGCATTCCTGTTGTCCTTGCATTATTCTGCCGTGTATCGGATGTAAATTGTTTTTTGTGTGCTGCTGGTTGTGTGTATGGTGTGTGTGTTGGGTGTGTGTATTGCATGTGTGTGTCACTCTCGTTTCCCTCCCTTCCTCCCTTGTGTGCTAGACGGCTGTACTCACATCGTCGTCTTTGCTGGCGTTGGTGTTTCAAATGGAGCATGATGTAGAAGATCATCGAAAAAACTTGCAGTTCGGGTTGCATGGCGGCGTTGTTCTTCTTTGTGTCTCCGATGGTGAGTCTTTTTCTTCTGTGATGTGTTTCCACAGGCCTTTGATGGCGTTGGTACTGCTCCGGAAAACGTGGTGCATTGTAGTGTCTTAATATGGTTGGCGGTACTTTGTCTTCTGCCTGGCTGTTGACGGCTACCGCCGTGGTGAGTGTTGTTTCCGCCCTGGCAGTTGGTGTGGTACATTGACTGTCTATGGGAGTTATCACCGCCATGGTCATAATTTGATGGTAGTTACCGCCAGCCTGTTGGCAATATTACCGCCACGTTATCACTCACCACCAGGGTCATAATGAGGGCCATAGTGTATTGAGTTAGAGTGAAAGGAAAGAAAAATACCTACTCTACCTAACTCTTAGTCTTTTTAGAAAGAAAGTAAAAAGACTAGATCCTGCACTAGGTATACTTTTGTATAGCTCTAGGTCTAGAGTACACTCTCCTGTGGAAAGCACCGGTGACAGAGTGATAAGGCAATTGCAAGTGCTTATCCCACCGCTGCACCACCAATGTAGGAGGCTGGACTGGTTTGTAGTAGGTACCAAAGGTACTTACACCTTATACCAGGTCCAGTTATCCCTTATTAGTGAAATGTAGTCAGTGTCTCGAAGCCAGGCTGTCTAGGGGTAGGTGTAGCTGAGCAGCAGCCAAGGCTTATCTAGGAGACATGCAAAGCTCTTTTAATAACACGGTAGTCACACAGTACTCACACACATGAAAGAAAATACTTGACCGCCGGGGCCGGGGAAGCGGGAGCACCGGCAACAGGCTGGTGGTGCCCCGCAGGGCATTCTGACCGCGGCGGTTTGGCCGCGGTCAGACCAGGAAAACCGGCGGTCTCTCGCCGGTTTTCCGCTGCCCTGGGAATCCCCCATGGCGGCGCAGCTTGCTGCGCCGCCATGGGGGATTCCGACCCCCTCACCGCCATCCTGTTCCTGGCGGTTCCGACTGCCAGGAACAGGATGGAGGTGAGGGGTGTCGTGGGGCCCCTGGGGGCCCCTGCAGTGCCCATGCCAATGGCATGGACACTGCAGGGGCCCCCGTAAGAGGGCCCCACTTTGAATTCCAGTGTCTGCTTTGCAGACACTGGAATTCGCGACGGGTGCCGCTGCACCCGTCGCACATCCTCCACTCTGCCGGCTCCATTCGGAGCCGGCTTCCTCGTGGGGAGGGGTTTCCCGCTGGGCTGGCGGGCGGCCTTCTGGCGGTCGCCCGCCAGCCCAGCGGGAAAGCCAGAATGGCCTCCGCGGTCTTTCGACTGCGGAGCGGCCATATGGCGGCTCCCTCCAGGCGGGCGGCTCCCGCCGCCCGCCGGGGTCAGAATGACCCCCTTAGTGTTACAAAAATAAAGGTACGTTATTTTAGTGACACAGTGCCAAAAAAACCATTAGAGACTATACTCCCTTAGAAGGTAAGTACATACACAGTATATACATTAGAATGCAGAAATAGCTGTAAAAACAGTTAGAAAACAGTGCAAATAGTGAAAATCACAATAGGTTGCAATAGGCCTAGGGGGAACACAAACCATATACTAAAATGGTGCAATGTGAAAGTCAGTCTCCCACCTATGCAAATGTCATGAGTCAAGGGGCATTGGGAGTGTAAGAAAACACCAAAGGTAAGTAATAGAACCCACCCCAGAGCCCAGGAAAGCAGGAGTAAATCACAGTAAGTTTTCTAGAACAACAAGAAGCTGTGATAGAAGATTATGCACGAACCAGAAGAGACTGCAAGACACCAATGATGGATTCTTGGACCTCAAGACCTGTAGAAGAAGGGAACCAAGTCCAAGAAGCATCGAAGAGTCCAGGGAGAACAGGAGCCCCTGCTGACCCGGATGAAGATGCAAAAGAAGAACCAAAGATAAAGTCAGTTATGCACCCAAGAAGACAGATGTGGGTTCCTGGTTGGTGCACAAGATGTCCCACCCCGGATTGATGATTGCAGTGTGGTTTGCGTCGCTGGATTCTGCCAACAAGCCTTGACCCTTGAAAAGCTCACAGTTACCGGAAAATGGCACTGCCCGGGACCAGGAGGGACTTGGTGGCCTCTACCCAAGAGGGGGAGACAGAGGGTGCTCTCAGCAACTCAGAGAGCCCTCAGAAGACCAGGCAGCTCGCACAGGAGTCCCACAGCATGGGGACAAAGAAGGTGCAAATGGAGGTCCATGCAGCAAAACACAAAGGGATCCCAGGCCGCCAGAGAACCACTCAGGAAGCTGTGTGAACCTGTGCTGAGCATGAAGAACTTCTTGGAAGGTCACACACAAGCCTGGGCAACTGCAAGTCACGTGGTGCACAGGGTACTGTCTTGCGTGGGGAGGCAAGCCCTTACCTCCACCAAAGTTGGACAGCTGGACATTGGGACTGTCGGGGTCACTTTAATCTACCATCCATGTTGCTGGATCCACTCTCCTCATAAGGAGAGGAGACCCACGCCACCTGTTGGTGCTGCAAAGAGGTGCCTGCTGAAGCAGGGAAGTGACCCCGTCACTCCATGGGAGATTCCTTTGGTTCTTCTGGTGCAAGCTGAAGACAGGCAGTCCTTGGAGGATTCATGACCTAGAAACAGTTGCAGTTGCTGGCAGGAGCTGAAGATACAATGTTGCAGAATTCGTCTTTGCTTCTTTGTTGTAGTTTGTAGAGTTCCTGGAGGGTGCAGCTGCGGTTCCGTCGGCAGACGATGAAGTAAAGGATGCAGAGGATTCCTGCTGGAGTCTGGCAATCCTAATCTGATTTAACACCCAGAGGAGAGACCCTAAATAGCCCTGAAATGGGGATCGGTCAGCTACACAGGTAAGCACCTATCAGGGGAGGGCTTTGAGGAGCTCTGAGCACCACCTCTGAGGTGGTGATGGACACGGAAGTGGTCACCCCCTTTCCTTTTCCAGTTTCGTGCCCTTCAAAGGATTTCCATAGGCTCTGGGAGGCTACCCCTCCCATGCCTGTAACACCTATTTCCATAGGGGGAGGGTGTAACACCCCTCTCCCAAAGGAAATACTTTGTTATGCCTCCCTGGGCTTGAGATGTTCAAACAACAGGAGGGCAGAAACTTGTCTGTGAGGTGGCAGCAGCTGGGCCTGCCTGGAAAACCGCAGAAGGCTGGTATGGCAGCTCAGGGGGACTACTGTGGAGCCCCCAGAATGCATGGAATTGTAAAACCAATACTAGAATCAGTATTGGGGTGCAATTCCCAGATGTTACACACCTTACATGGCCATACATGGAATTAACATTGTGAAGCTGGGCATAGGTATTGACCTATGTCCAGTGCAAGCATAAAATGTCATCCACACACTCACGAAGTTCGGGGAAATGGTCCTGGATGATGTGGGGACACCTCTGCTAGTGCAGGGGTGCCCTCACACACAGGTACTTTGCACCCAGCCTTCAGGGTTGGAAGGCCTGACATATAGATGACTTGTAAGTGACCTGGTGCAGTGGAAATGACTGTGAAATGGTGCATGCACCATTTCACCCAGGCTGCAATGGCAGTCCTGTAGAAGCCTTTGCATGGACTCCCTGTGGTTGGCAAAAGTAATGCTGCAGCCCATAGGGTTCCCCTGGGAACCAAATGCGCTGGGTACCTAAGTACCATATACTAGGGACTTACAAGGGGTGACCAGTATGCCAATTTTCGATGAAATACTGGTTTACCTGTATGCAGTGACAAATTTGAGAGGAGAGGGAGCATAAGCACTGGGATCCTGGATAGCAAGAGTCCAGTGACACAATCAAACACACTGACATCAGGCAGAAATTGGGGGTAACATGCCAAAAAGAGGGTACTTTCCTACCAACCCTGAGCTTCTATTTTTGTAAATTACATAGATTAGGTACCCAATTTTTACCATACCATAGAACACCCTGCACACATGTTTGTCCATTCCCTCCCAATTGCACTTCCCCTATTAAATAAGTCCCTGTCACCCACTTTAGTTGTCCACCATGCCACATTTCAAAATCCCCAGTTTTCCAAAGATGAGTTGAGTCATCGTGGATGAAATCATAAGAGTAAAGCCCAAGTCCAGCACACTCCTCATAATAGCAAAATGGAAAAGTGGCAAAAGGTAATCGACAGAGTGAATGCTTTAGGCACCACCCTGTGCTCAATAGGGGACTTTAGGAAGAGGTGGAGTAACCTGAGGGGCAAGGTTCATTCCCTGTCTCTAGACAGCATCTGGTGGCCAACAAGGCTAGCGTGGCCCTCTCAGTGCCCCATTAGGACTCTTTCCTGGGAGAAGGAGCTCTTTGTCATCCTGAGGGCTTGACAGGAATACATGGGGAAGTGGAGTTTGGTATGTTACAACACAAATCTGTCACAAAACTGCAATCTTCTGAATACTCACAGCTCAGCTTCAGGCACTGTCTTGTTTGTGTACATAACCAACATTCAGTACTCGGAGTATCTGAGTTTTAAAACTGCCACTGTGTATTGTTGAACCCAACATCACAGCAACTGAGGCCCATCATATGCCACATGTCCAAATGGTGCCTGTAAATCTAACAATATAAAAAAACACAATCCAGGATTCATGGTATGTCCCAAAATGTAAATTTACTCTTAAACCTAAATGCAATCTGTAAACAGATATGTAAGACCCAACATTAGTCAAGTGTTGGAGAGTAGAGGGAGTGACCTGACTTCATCTCTCAGGTGGCCTTGTGTCTGTAACTCCAACCTCCAGCCCATCATTCACTTGTCGAAATATATCTATTTTAATCTCTCTAATGCTCTTCACTTACCTGGGAGCATGCCTTTTGGCAAGTATTGGGAAGTAGAGGGAGATGTCTGACTGCAACTCTCAGGGGGCTCTGTTTCTCTAACTCCAACCGGCAGCACAGTGCTCACTTGTCCAACTACACCTGTTTGTAGTCTCTAACGCCCTTCACTCACCTGCAACTATGCCATATGTATAGTGTGTGTAGTAGAGGGAGTGGCCTGACTTCAAAGCCCAATAGGCCTTGTTTCTGAAATCCAACCACCAGCCCAGTATTCACTTGTCCAAATACACTTGTTTGGTAACTCTCAATTGAAGTGTACTCACCAGGGAGGATACCATATGTATAGCATGTGTAGTAGAGGGAGTGACCTGACTGCAACTCACAGGAGGCACTGTTTCTCTAATGTCAACCACAAGCCCAGTCATAAATACAACAAGGTCCTATGTTTTCCCGTATCTCACTCAACTAGGCCTCCAAATGGTCAAAGCCGTATGTTGCCTCTCCATTGTGTTGGCTTCACTGTTGGTAAGACGTCATTTTCAGTCTATCTTCCAAAGTGCAACTGATCTGCACATCTCATGAGCTGCTTGAGTCAAATGGTGTACGAAAGCTTCACACATGTTATGTCAAATAACCCAATACCATGATAACATGGCACAATAAGGCAACCTACAACTTATGAACGTTCAGTATCTCTGCTTACTATAACACCAAACCTTGGGAGGTAGATGTCACACTTCAACCAGTAACAATGTACGTTCTTCATCAACAGGTCGAGCTGCACTGGGCACATAGAAGGGCTACAGAACAGACTACCACTACTCCCCTGGATGAAGGCCTCAGTAATGACAATACTCCTGGACTTGTGACATGGAGGAATGTTCTGGCCCATCTAGGTAACCTGGTCAGTCAGCAACAGTGAGTCTCACTGTGGCCACACAGTCACCTCCCAGCCTGTTGCTTCAAGATCCCAGTTAACAATGCACTCCCACATGTGTACCTAGCACAGTTACCATCATCTTGTGCCCCCCAGTCCTGGATCCTGAGGTGCAACTCGGCACACCAGATACTGAGGGTCCAGAACACAGTGGGAGAGGGCACCCTGTGCCAAGGGGCACAGGCTCCTAGAGGTAGCTGCATGGAAAGGATGCTGTGGGACAGTGGAGTGAGGCCACTGGCGCTGCTGATGGCCAAGACACCATAAGCCATGTCTTAGGGGTCTATCAGGAGTCCTGAGGCATGATGAGCCAGTTGTTGACAGCAAATGGCAACTCATTAATTGAGATAAATGCACATTCTAATTGTGTATTCAAAAACAAAGAACATTGTGGGTGCTCATACACTGAAACACATCGTTGCCTTGATGTGTAAACCCGGGTTTGCAAAAGCAAACCCGTTCTAGAAACAAAGAAACAAACCAGTGGGGCACACCGAAACAATCAATATCTATACTAAAAAATGTAATATCAAATGAGGTAAATTGAAAAATCAAAATGAATATAACTACAATATTTTTGTATAGTCCTCTCCTTTTCTTAAACAGTGTGGATGATCGCAAAACTAACCAAAAAAAGAGACAAGCACAAACATTACCATCCACAAGAAAGGTATAATCATACAGAAATTTTTTTCATACAAAAAGAATATATCTTCTTAAACACATAAATATATACATAAATACACAAAACATATAGATAAAGAATGGAAAGCCATCAGCCGACAAGTGTTTCGTCCTGACTGGACTTCTTCAAGGCTTTTATCACTTATACGTCCATTACGCTCTTATCCCATCTATCATGCACTGTTTCTAACCATAGTTAGTCATCTCTTATGTCTCTTCAAAATCAATCTAAATGCTGGTCGTTACAAGTCTTTTTCATATATAGTGGAACCAACTATATTGTCCATCTTTCTATTCTTTGAGTTCACCCCAATTGCATTTGCTGGTATATCCCGGCATGAAAATGCGAGAAATTGCGTCCCTCTTATATGTCTTCCGACTTTCTCATATTTAGATTGATTTTGAAGAGACATAAGAGATGACTAACTATGGTTAGAAACAGTGCATGATAGATGGGATAAGAGCGTAATGGACGTATAAGTGATCAAAGCCTTGAAGAAGTCCAGTCAGGACGAAACACGTGTCGGCTGATGGCTTTCCATTCTTTATCTATATGTTTTGTGTATTTATGTATATATTTAAGTGTTTAAGAAGGTATATTCTTTTTGTATTAATTTTTTTTCTGTATGATTATACCTTTCTTGTGGATGGTAATATGTTTGTGCTTGTATCTTTTTTTGGTTAGTTTTGCGATCATCCACACTGTTTAAGAAAATGAGCCAGTTGTTGGCTGAACTCCAGGACATTAGACAGCTTCAGAGGCACAGCCACAGATACCCATGCCTCTACAGTAGCTGATCCCTCCCCTCGCACGAAGAGATGTCCATGCAAGAATCGAGGAGGTGCGAATGGCAAGACACCCACCATTACCAGCAAGAATCATCTTCCTTAATGTCCTCCTTTGTGTGTCACACATTCACTCTGTGGACTGATCCTGAACCACTTACTATTTCAAAAGGGAGGAGTACTCTGGACTTTGGACTTCCAATGGTGTGGCATCTACTCTAATGCTTTATTTCACCATGACATCCCTTCACATGTGATTTTTTGTTGAGCCATGTCACATATGTTTTCTGTTAGTTGTAGCTTCCCAATAAATTCAACCACCAGTAACTCATTTCCTGCTGTCTTTAATTTCACACTTTGCAATGTAGATATGTCAGACCATGTGAACCATACAATGATTGTCTAAGGTACTTGTTCGAGGTGGGATATGTTGCATGTACACAGTGTCCAGCTCAGGAATACAAGCATTCCAGACAAACACATACATGCAAGTGTCTTGTCAAAGAAATGTTAATGCGCTGTTCAGCACACAGGCTGGCAATGTGTCTTAACCATAGAAAATCATACATGATTAAATCAAACTGGGTAAATGAACATATTTACAGGTACAGACCTCCAAACCATGGAAAGAAGGGATTTGTCAAACATTGTCCTGTAGAATAGGCAAACATTAAAGTGGTTGATGTCATCAGCTGGAGCCATATCACCTACAAAACAAAAGTAATCCAACATGATATAACACAAGACTCAGACAGATTGCAGTAAAACAGTTTATCATCCCATTGTCATTACAAGCTAGTGCAAATGCTTCTGGTGGCATGACACAAACATATTTCATTGATTTGGCACAGGCACTTTGGAATACACTCATGAAACACATCAACAGCTGCAAACAGGTTATACAAAAAGAGTGTTTAGTCACATGAGTCATATCTGTCCAGTCAAGGTATATTGCACAATCAACAAACCTACAGTGCAGATATGTGTAGATTTTAGGGATACATAGCAGAAATTACACCAAACACCCCATTTATGTTGGATGCCATCCCTGTAGGCTTGCCACATATGGTCAAAAGCCACCCTAAAGTGGCATGAGTCTGCATTTGATGGGCCACATGTTCACACATACACAGGGAAGAGAATTTTGGTGCCCACCATGCCACCCCTATCATTGTCACTGAAGTGTTAGGGTGAAATCTGTACTATGGCATGTGTCTATAGGGACTGTATTCAGTGAGTTAATGTTGCAGAGTGTACAGGTGTTGGTACAGTCAGGCCCAAGGAGTTTACCCTTCAGTGGCTTTCAACACACAGTACATTTTGCTTGAGCCTGCGCTACCTGATGTCAGTAGGCTTGCTTAGTCAGTGTAGGCCATGAGTAGGGTAGTGGGTTACTGTGCAGATAACTCCAAAGGTGTGTAGTCATGTCCCTGTATGTACAAGCGTATATGCTTTATAGTTGTGGTGTGTTGAGAAGTTGCAAATTTAGTGCTTGGTGTTTCTGCCATATATGTGACACAACCATTTGTGCAGAAACTTGTGTTTGTGACCTTTTGATTTGTCTCTTGTACCCATAAAGGTCAACGCCCATCAGAATAGGGGGATTTGGAGAGCCATCGTCTGGAAGGTGCAGACCCTGGAGGTCCATATCTGGGAAGCACCCAATATCAAAAGAGGTGGGAGGACCTCAGATGCAGGGCCCAGAAGATCACTGAGGTTCAGCTGGGGCTGTCCTCACAATGTGAGCAGGGCGCACACCGGAGCCTGACCCCCCTAATGGCCCACATTCTTGAGGTGGCCTACCTAGACGTTGATGGACATTTGAAAGGAGCACAGCAGCTACAAAGGGGTAAGACCAGGGCATATTCTTGCCTATCAAATTGCCAAGTTGATGTGTTCGGCTTGGCCAACTTCCCCTAAAAACTAGGGCTGGACCATGTGTGACACAAAAGATGAGTAACTGTAGGTATAGGTATGGAAGTTGGTGCATGCTGATGTGCCTTGCCTTTTAGCCCAAGGACCTAGGGCACAACTGAGTACAGTCCACAAACAATTTACCCTCCAGGGCCAACACATGGCTGTGTACAGTAATGTTATTTTTTGTTGTGGATGTAATTTGTACACAAAAGTTCACTACTGTTCAGTGTGACAGCCCAAACAAAATGCCATAGTGGATTACTGTCCTCAGCCATGTGTTTGCTCAAGTGAGTATATTGGCATCTGTTGCCCAGAATCCACTTGTCTTCAGTGTGTCACGAGTGCTGATGCCTCACTACTGTCTGTCATGTGAAGGTGGAAATCAAACAGGTGACAGAGCATACATTTCTCTTTGGGTGCAGCTCCAGAGGAGTACTTTCCCTTGGTGGGGAATGCCCATTGACATGATTTGTGTGACATAATTTCTGCCATTATTTCTTCCTACATGTTTACATGTCTTCCTTTCAATATTGACAAATAATTTTCACTGTTGTTTTGTGCATGGGCTTCCTGTCTTCATGGGATGATGTCTATATTCCCTCACATATGTGTGCATGCCAACATGTGGTTGGATATGTGTGCGTACCAACATGCATTTGGAATTGGACCTATGTCATGGGGTTACATTTCATGTAGTGCCACAGACAGGAGGGTGTCACCATTTAATGTTGGTTTACACATACCCTCACCTGTCATTGCATGCCATTTGGCATATTTAACTGCAAAAGCAATGACAAACATGACAGGTATGACTACTGGTTTTTACCCACAATGTGCATTTCTATGAAGTTGATGTGGTATCACGTAGCAAAGTACTTTGCACATGTGAAATGGGGAAGGTTTGTTAACTCAGTATTGGCATGCATTATGCAGTGACTTGCAGTTATATGGGAATCATGCGTGGTTGTGTATAACCATTCATCCATGGAAATTTGTGTTTGCAGGACAGAAATGGAGGCAGTAATATGGCTTCCCATTTGGCAACATGTTAAGGTCCTTCTACAAGTACTTGAGAATCCCAGGGCTCCTCCATCATTCACAAGACCATTAGCCTCAACTGATGCAATCAGAATATGTAATTGCCAGGGGTACCACTCAAGAGAGCTGTTTTCCCTGGGCTTGGCTGATTCATTGTGCTGTGGATTTTGTAGACATATCTCCTTCACATTTTGCACAGTTTGTCTACAGTATACATTTCCGTGCTAGATATGTATCTATCGGAGCAACATTAGTACAACCTCCACGGTAGGACAATTTACACATGGCGAGGTGGCATTGTTGACTTGTTTCCAGTATGACATTGATATTGCATTTCACCTTCTTCAGGCTACTGTCCTTCTGTCAGCAACATGCCAAGATTTTGGACCATCATTTCTTCACAATGTAGTATTGGGATGTGACGATTAGCTGGTTGCATGCCTTGTGTGTGATCTGTGTAAATTAACTTGGCACTGCCCAACTATTGTAAGACAACAGGAAACAGAGAAATGCTACATGAGGCAAACCATTGAAGTTGATAAGGTCTCCTACTGCGTTCAATGGGTACTGTCATTGCACAACTTCACCCATGCAATTGGAGTTGTCTGTGATTCTGATTTTCCTGTGGGCAACTATTGTCAGTTCATATGGCTCTCATGCATATGGTGTGGCAAATGTAGGAGCTACTTGTTGCTGGGGTGTACTTTACATCATGACAATGTTTGCTAATGACCGTTGTTGTATAATGGTTATCAGGAACATATAGTGACCCTATTTCTCTTTCTTTTTTCAGCATTATCCCAGGCAAGAAGACAGGGTGGAACCAAGTGGGAAAGCATCTGGTCATGGTACCTCCAGGCATGACACAACCAACACTGAGGGACCCAGTAGAGGGTGAGAGGAGTGCCATGGAGGACACAGGATCAAACTTGTCATCTTTTAATTCTACCTCCAGTGGCCATTTCCCTAATGGTTGTGGATCCATCAGGACCTGCTCCTGTACCATCCTTGTCCACCACCCCCAGTTCCATCGCCACTCTCCCTGTTGCGCCCCACCCAATTGGCTGTGCCGGTTCACCTAACAGGGTGAGTGTCTCCTTTGTCCTAGGAATCTCACCCCAGTCCCTGTTACCCCTGCTACCCTGAGTAAGGAGGAAATTGACCTCCTGAGGAGTATCTCAGCAGGGCAGGCTGCCATTCTGAATGCCATCCAGGGGTGGCTAGCCAACTCCACCAGATGAATGCCTACCTGGAAGACATTCATAGTGACATTTATGATCACCAGAGATGATCTTCCTCCTCACTGATGGCAGCCATCCACCCCCTCAACCACCTCCCTCTTCCCAACCCACCCAAATTCCCTATTCCCCTCTCTGTCCCAAGCACACAGACACATTCGCATGTGCCCACCTCAACATACACAAGCAGCACACAGAAACACAAGCACCACAAGCCACACCAGCATGCAAGCACTCAAGAGTCACCCACAGCTACCACCATCTCACCAGGCACTGCCACTACCCCCAACGACCCACACACCACAACCACCAAACTGACAAACACCCCCACAACACCCACTGATGCATCCACCGTACCTACCATACACCCAGACAACATCTTACAACCCACAGACCCCCACACTTCTAACACCCTACCCACAGACACCACCATAACATCCAGTGACACCTTTACCACACCTACCATATACCCAGACAACACCTCACAACCCACAGATGCACACACCTCAGACGCCATACCCCCAGCTACCTCTACAACACCAACAGACACATCTACCACATCTATCATACCCCCAGATACCACCCTAACGCCCAAACACACATCCACCATACCCACATCACCCAGCACCTCCACCTCACAGCCCACACTCACACAGAGAACATACACCACCCAAACCCAAGCATACCTCACACACACCAAAAGCATCAACACCCACAGGCAAGGCCACCACTCCCTCAACCTCCAAAACCCCAATCCCTTCTGAAGACTGCACCAGTTTTCCCGGGGAAAGTTTCCCTTTTGATCTTGGCCTTTCTCCCGTGACCTCTACCCCCTCCCAAATCCAAGAGGCCACACCCACATCCCAACCAATACCTTCCACATCAAATTCCTCTCCTGTCACACCTTCCCCCTGCAAGCACCAATATCCCTCCCCAAAGAAGAAGCCCACCCCTCTGAAGAAACAGCCCAACCCTCCCAAAACCAAAACCCATCCATACAAAATCTGACCTCACCCTACCCAAGCATGATCCCTGAGGTTCCTACATGCCCACTTGATGCCCCTTCCTGTGGAGGTTCCTTGGCAGTGATTGCAGGCACGTTGGTGAGTTTAGGGACATGGGTAGGTGTTTTGTCTTACTGTTGGTTGCATCCACAGCGGCGTGGATTTTGTGCTCCATCTATGGGAAGTGGCAAGATGTGTATGATCAGCTCCATGGCTGCACAGGACATGTGGCACTGCTTGCAGGTGGCTCTGATGGACACCTTCGTATGTGTGCTGCACTGTAAATCACACATACAAAGTGGAAAAAAAAAAATAGTTGTCTTTGAATGGTATTTTGTACTGGAAATGAAACCTCTATGTACAAAACCTATGCTACATTCACAAACAAACTCTTGCACTATGGTGCACAATTCCAGATGCAAACACACCTGGTAAATATCACTGGAAAAGGGTACAGTTCAAGTTTCAGACCTTGCAATGGGAGAAAACATGCTAATTGCACGTGTTGTTAGCATTCATGGTGTTCAAAGTCAGATTTTGTGGAGTTTACCTGCACAATATATGCCTGGTTTTACCTGGTGAAAATTGTGCAGGCCAACACGTGCAGGGTGCACAGTTAGCACATAGTCAGAATGAAAGCAAAAAATGAATTTATGACCCTTTCATAATAAGGGCCCAAAGGGCTTATTAGAAATGGGGTCTCTAGTTGGCAGAGGTATACACCTTTGTCCAAGTAGGGACCACAATCCTACTCAGGGTAAGTAACACACAATCCAAATTATCCGGCACCCATCCTCTGATAGCTTGGCACTGATCAGTCAGGCTTAATTTAGAAGGTAATGTGTAAACTATTTGTGCAATAAATCATACAGTAACACATTGAAACCACCACAAAAATACACCACACAGGTGTAGAAAAATATAAGACATTTATCTGGTTAAATTAAGGTCAAAACATAAAGATTCAATAAGCACAAGTTGAGATATCACTTTTGTAATATTAAAAAGAGTCTTAAATCTTAGAAATCAACAGTTGCCTCTTGTTTGCAGAAAGTACCTGGTTTGCATCAAAATTACCCCAGCACAGAGACCGAAGAGGAGGAGACGTGTGAAAAAATAAGGTGTGCGTTGGATTTTCTGACGTGGCACAGACGATGCATCATTTCTTTCTATGCTACAAGGGGCTTTGCGTTGATTTCTGGCATGCAGTCTTTGTTCCTCACTGCGATGCGGGGATCTTTTGACGCTAAGGGATGATGCGAGGAAATCCTGAGAGTGCGGGACAAAGCCACAGGCATTGCGTCAATCCGGTAGTTGATGCGTCAAATTTTCTGTCTCATGGCAGGCGCTGCATCGATTCTTCACTCAGGAAGTCGAGCTTTTCCATTCCAGCTCGACTGTGCGTTGATCCGGTAGGGCTATGTATTGAATTTCCGGTCCCAACACAGTTGCTGTCCCGATCTTTGCTTGGGAAGTCGGGCTGTGTCGTTCCGGTTTGGCTGTGCGGCCATTTTCTCGTTGCAAGGCGGGCGGTGCATCGTTTCTGCAGGCTGTGCGGCGACTTTTGGAGCACAAGGAGTTTCCTTGAAAAGATGAAGGGGGTCATTCCGACCCTGGCGGTCATGTACCACCAGGGCCGGGGAGAGAGGAAGCACCGCCAACAGGCTGGCGGTGCTTCAGGGGCAATTCTGACCGCGGCGGTAAAGCCGCGGTCAGAAAAGGGAAACCGGCGGTTTCCCGCCGGTTTTCCCCTGCCCCAGGGAATCCTCCACGGTGGCGCTGCAAGCAGCGCCGCCATGGGGATTCCGACCCCCTTCCCGCCAGCCTGTTCCTGGCGGTGTAGGCTAGTGGGAACGGGTGTCGTGGGGTCCCTGGGGGCCCCTGCAGTGCCCATGCCACTGGCATGGGCACTGCAGGGGCCCCCTAACAGGGCCCCATTAAGATTTTCAGTGTCTGCAAAGCAGACACTGAAAATCGCGACGGGTGCCACTGCACCCGTCGCACACCAGCAACTCCGCCGGCTCCATTCGGAGCCGGCTTCATCGTTGCTGGGGCTTTCCCGCTGGGCGGGCGGGCGGCTTTTTGGCGGTCGCCCGCCTGCCCAGCGGGAAAGTCAAAATGACCGCCGCGGTCAGCGGTCTCCGCCCGGCGGGCCATGCCATGCCATTCACTTCCAAGACCAACACGGGGCGAGTTGATGTGGATGCCCATGTCGATCCATGTGAAGAGATCAAAATGATGGGAGTAAAACTAGAAAAGCTGAAGAATATTTCTTGCAAACTGCACCATTTGTGGTATCAATGGTCATTAGTGAATTTCCCTGACTTGCAACTTTGCCTGACTTGCACCATTGACTTGCACCTTTGGCTTCATTAAGAAAGATGACAAAGTATTCAGAAGTGTGTAGCAAAAATCTTTTTAACAGCTCACAACTGTTCAACTTCATAACCTAAAAAAGCAAGTGCTGATTTAAGAGCCACAGTAAAGTCACTTCCAAATGACAGGGACCTCATCTCCTCTCTAAGGGGAAGACTATGTTTAATAAGCTTCAATTTGCTTGACTCTTTAAAGCACCTTCACTTCCAGTGTCTAGCAATGGTCCAGTGACCTAGCACATAGAGGGCTTGAGACAATACGTGGTTCCTTAGGAAACAAGGACATCAATTATGGCAAATATTGCTATAATTCTAGACTTAGGCCCATATTTATACTTTTTGATGCACAACTGCGCCAACGCAGTTGTGCGTCAAAATTTTTACCGCCGGCTAACGCCATTCCAAAGCGCCATGCGGGCGCCTTATTTATTGAATGACGTTAGCCGGCGCTGCAGACTGGTGTGCGTCAAAAAAAATGACTCACACCAGGCAGCGCCGGCGTAGGGGAAAATGGAGGTTGGGCGTCAAAAAATGGGGCTGAGGCAAAATTCAGGCCTCAACCCGATTTGCGCCATTTTTTTTTACGCCCAACCTCCATTGACATGACCCCTGTCTTAGCAAAGACAGGAGTCATGCCCCCTTGCCCAATGGCCATGCCCAGGGGACTTATGTCCCCTGGGCATGGTCATTGGGCATAGTGGCATGTAGGGGGGCCCAAATCTGGCCCCCCTATGCCACAAAAAAAACGAAAAAAAATACTTACCCCAACTTACCTCAACTTCCCTGGGATGGGTCCCTCCATCCTTGGGTGTCCTCCTGGGGTGGGCAAGGGTGGCAGGGGGTGTCCCTGGGGGCATGGGAGGGCACCTCTGGGCTCCTTCTGAGCCCACAGGTCCCTTAACGCCTGCCCTGACCCAGGCGTTAAAAAACGGCACCCATCAGGCTGGGCGCCGTTTTTTAAGGCCTGCCCCCTCCTGTGCGTCAAAATGACGTCAGAGTATAAATATGGGGCACAGGCCTGAAAGTCATTTTTTGGAAGGGAACGCCTACCTTGCATATAATTAACGCAATGCTGGTTCCCCCTTCCAAAAAATGACGCACATGGTGGAACTTTGACGCCCGCGGGGTCGGACGTCAAAGTATAAATATGGGGCAGGGTTTGCGCCGATTGGGTGTCAAAACTTTTGACGCACATTCGGCGCAAACAGAGTATAAATATGCCCCTTAGTTCTCCATGTGTCAGCTCTATATCTAGCATGGACATGTTATCCTGAGCAGTAAGCAGTAAGCACTGTTCTTTGTTTTTTTATTAATATCCAGTCTGCAATTGTGACTGTAGGACTATCTAAAGAGTTATGCCCTTATTTATACTTGTTTTGCGCCGTATTTGCATCTTTTTTTGATGCAAAAATGGTGCAAACTTACAAAATATAATTATATTTTGTAAGATTGCGCCACTTTTACGTCAAAAAATGATTCAACTGCGGCATTAAAAAAGTATAAATATGGGACTTAATTTGCAAAGTCAATTCTTCCTTTGGCCAATTTCCCATAATTCAAAACTGACCACACCAAAATGTCCAATACGTACACATCACATTTGATTTGAGAATCAAATGATCAATGATTGCTGGATGAGTTACAGCTTTCTGTAGATAGAGGAGACACCTACAACTTTTTGCTAGTTGACCTCATAGCAAACAAGTATTCAAAAACATGATAGCTGTAATGTCCTAGTTAGGGCTCATCAGCCAGGTATAGCTTGGTTCAGTGACGCAGTGTGCATAGGATCCATATCTGGGCATACTTGTCTCACTTAGAGTAACACACTAAGGGGGTCATTCTGACCCTGGCGGTCCATGACCGCCATGGCGGAGGGCGGCGGAAGCACCGCCAACAGGCTGGCGGTGCTTCCGCCGCGGTCAGAAAAGGGGAACCGGCGGTTTCCCGACGGTTTTCCCCTGGCCCAGGGAATCCGCCATGGCGGCGCTGCTTGCAGCACCGCCATGGGGATTCCGACCCCCTTCCCGCCAGCCTGTTTCTGGCGGTGTCTATAAAAAGGGTATTGATTAAGGCTTGAATTAATCACAGCCACTAGTAATTACTCAGGGCTGCATCCCAGTCCATTGTTATTTTGCACACCATGGCATTTCAGTTTGGACCCACTCATATGTAAATCAGTCTTGAACCTGCTCCAATGGGAACAGTTTAGTCCAGACTACCAGGCCTGGTCCTCCCTGAACCTGAACACAAGCAACACAGGCCCAGTTTCTCCCAAGACTGGGCCCATCATCCAGGTATAACTTGGTTGCAGTGACACAGAATGCATGGGACCCACATATTGGGATACCGGCCCACATAGGGTGACCCAATAAAGTAAACAAAAAGAGTGATGGATGAAATTCTTGAATCAATCTCAGCCACCGGTACTCACTCAGGGCTTCACCCCAGTACATTGTTTTTTACAGACCACGCCACCTTAGTTTAAACCATGCCATATGCAAATTATTCTTCAGCCTCGCTTGACAATAGTTCAGGACAAACTGCCAGGCCAAGTCCTCCCTAAACCAGAAATCATGCAACTCAGTATCGGTTTCTCAATTGTTCGAGCTCATCAGCCAAGTATAGCAAATATAGCTTGGTTCCAGTGACAGTCTGCACGGGATCCATGCCTGGGCATACCTGTCCCACATAGGGTGACACAATAAAGTATGGAAAAAGTGATGGATGGAATGCTTGAACTGGTCTCATTCGCTGCTAATTACTCGTGGCCATATCCCAGTTCATCGTTATTTTTCAGACAATGTCAACTTCTTTTGAACACAGCTATTCCAAATCAGTCTTGATCATGCTCCAATGGGAGCACTCCAGCCCAAACTGCTGGAACTCTCAACAGCACTGGATACCATTGACCATGCCCTATTCATCATTAGGCTGTAAGATATCACTTGTGAATCAGCAAGTATTTTGTGGTTCCTTTCTTCTTTCTTACAACTCACTCCCAGCCCATATTTATTTGCCCCTACAAGTCAGGTTCCAAGTTATTGTACTATGCAAAGCCACAAGGGTCCATCCTTTTTGATATCTACATGGCCCCCCTATATTGTTTTTTCTACACTCAGGGCAAAAAGTTATCGGATCAATTTTTATATGTTTGTTACCGTTTTACTGATTTTTTCAGAAGTTCCGGTGGGCTTTTCTCACCCCTTCCTCTCACTGTTCCTGTGTGTTTTCCCTTTCTCCTCTGCCCCAATTATGTTTTGCACTCAGTCCTGCCCCATCTCCTTGGCTTCACTCCACGGCCATCCCAGAATGCATGTGCGAAGCCACAACCCTCCCGTGAGCTATGGCTGGATCAGGACATCCTGAGGTGGGAACGCTTTGCATCCTCTTCGTCTCAGTATTGTACAATGGAATCTTTGGTTTATTGTTGGGTGCTGCTCTCCTCGCAATTCGGTCGGCAGACATCCTAGATTCAGTGTTGCACCTTTTTCTTGATAGTATCCCTTGCATCATCCTCTTTCTCATTCTGTACCTATAACAACAACCTTTTACAGTCTTTTCAAAATGTTTTTGTATTTCTTTCTAGTCCTTTCTTCATTTCTCTATGGCTTCCTTCTTGTGGCATTTTCTTTCTTTCTAATACTCTATTTTCCTTTCCTTTTATAGCTACTGGGCTGTGACAGAAGGTCAAATAGCTTTGGTGAACCTCCAGTAAATACTGAGGCAAGGAAGGGCCTCATTACAAGATTGGCAGTAAGAAGAGCGTCCCCCCAAGTGTATTACAATGTTCTTGCCAGGCTGACTGACAGGAATATTGTATTATGCCATTCCCGCCAGGCCAGAACAGTGCTATGGTATTGGTCTTGCACATTCCATGGGTACTGGACAGGGGGGCCTCTGCACTACCCATGCCATGGGTATGGGCAGTTCAGGGGCCCCCTGTGGAGCGTGGCACTGGTTCTCCACCAGTCTTTCCTCGGCGGGGTGACTGCCATGGAAAGGCTAGAGGAAAGCTCAGTTGTAATCAACACAGCAGCACTGAGTTCAGCGTCTCCATGGCTGAGTACAACTCAGACTGCCGTCAGCCCATCAGGAACTATGCTCCTGGTGGTGACAGCAGTCCTCTGGTGGGTCTACCTGCCAGGGTTGTAATGTGGTGGTCAGACCGCTTGGAGTGCAGTGGTCCGACCGTCACCACAAGTGTGACAGTCCTCTGACCGCCACACTTGTAATGAGGCCCTAAGTCTCTTTCACATGGACATTCAAAATGAGTTGGTTTTAGATCAATTGTTACATCCAAATCCGGAAGAACCCAAGTAGATCAAGGATGATAGATGAATGTCAGATTATCATACAAACCAATAGTGATGCAAAGATGTCAGTTTAAATTCAGCATCCCCTATTCACAAAGTTATTTCTATAGAGGTTTCCTACCTCTTGTACAGGCCCCAAAAACCTGCTTAAATCGTCCAACTAGTAGTTACTGCATTTGTTGAGCATGGATTGGAGAAGGGTTTTGGAAGTAGTTGCATTGTTTGTTGTTCAGTTTTTGTATCCAGCTTGAGATGGGGAGACTCTGCTCTGTGGCATGAATATGTGGCTTAATCTTGTGATTGTACCTAAAGGAGAATGAAGATAGGATTGCAAGCAGCTTTTACAAACCAGTCAACATTTGTAGCATGGGGCATAGAGCTCAGCTGGGTGAGATCTGCGTTTGTGAGAAGCCAGGTGTTTATTTCTCTTCTAAATTCTCCTTGATCATTGGTAGTCCTTATCCTTGTTTGGAGTGCATTCCAGACCTTGCATGTCTACAGTGATCTCATATATGTTGCTTTATATGCCTTTTAAGAGCCCCCACAGCATAATATTGATTGGCCGCTCATTGAAACCTCACACTATGTAAGTTATTCATTTGCAATAACTGATGTATTCATTTTAATTTTTGTGCAACAATGTCCATTATATTTATTATATATTTTAATAGTATGATTGAAGTTCATACATTCATGTATTACTGTGAAAGGTTGGTGCTGCTAGATTTTTAACATGAGTGTTCAAGATGAATCTCAGGTTATTTTCCTTACCTGCCATCATAATAACAAGGCTTATTTTCCTCAAATACACTGAGTGGCATAAATGAGCTGTTCACAACTCTCCCCTTGAGATACTCCAGACAGCACAACAGAGTGGCCTATCACAGGAACAAGCCAATGCTTTCAGTTCTGTTTGTCTCATTCCATCTTTATTGTAGAGAGACAATTTGTCTTTGTCTCACAGACAGGGCCACAGACTTAAGAAAATAGATGACGTTCAGATATAATTGTATGAAAGCAATTACATTTTGAGCCCACGTTAGAGCAAAACATTTGATGCTTCCATGTTATTCAGTGTTTTCGCCCTCAAATCAATGTTATTGATTTCTGCAATTATGCTGTTTCATTAATTCTGCATTAAAACATGCTTGATATAATACATTTTGACATGACAGTGTGGTTCTTCCCATCTTATCCACAGAACACTTTGGAAACATAGCCCTGAACTGAAACTCCCAGTTAGATGAGTTTTTGATAATGAGGAATGTCAGGCATGGATCCTCAAATGATCTGAATTTGGACTGTAAGAACATTAGGCTAATTTCATGAATCCTACTAAGTGCAATGTAAAGTGCTTAGTAGGCTATTCTTCTTACCACTACTTATCAGTGAAGAGCTTTGAAAGACACACCAGGAATGTCCCATTTGTTTGCATTAATGACAGTTAGAAGACGTACACAGAGTGCAAATTTAAATTCCAGACAGGATCATTAGGGACAAAAATGCTGTTTCATGTGTGCAAGAAGGGAGAAGATGTTTCAAAGTATTGCCATTATTTACAATGAATCTCTTGTTACTTTGTTGATTTGGGATTCTTGTAAGAGGTTTAAGTCCATGATTGTGACCACGATGCCCAGTTTCTTTTGAAGTCTGCTGCAACTGTTGAAGCAATTCCTGGATACAGGTTTGTTATTTTGTCAGAAATCACAAGTGAGTTTTTTTCATTTTTAAGAATTACGTTTTAAATGATTTTCTAGCATCTTTTGTTCAACCAGTATTAGATTTTGCCAAATCCATTTGGGAAGATTTTTCAAATTAGAAGATAATCTAAGTATCGTCAGCCAATCGTAGCACATGAAACTAAGTAATGTCACAAGGCAAGGTCAAGAAGTGGACCTGTTCAAAATAGGGGTCTAATGGTGGATCCTTGCAGGTAACCAACATGTGTTGCATAGAGGGAATGTGAGGGTTAATAGGTCAATTTTATTCATTTCAGCACAGTTCTCTGAGTATCTGGTCGCAGTCGGTGTTGTTTGATGAAGAACAAGATCTTAAAGAAGGCTACTTGTTGTTTTCTGTCCAAAACTACATATCCGAATGTGAGCGGCAGTGTTTAAGGTACCTGACTGGAAATCAACTTTTAATTTCATTTTCAAGATTAATTTTTACCCGAGCATGCCATTTTGGTATTTTTTTGAGTGTGCAATGCATTTCATGTAATTTTGGGGTAATTTCACATAGGCACACTACCGCAAATTACATGGGGTTTGCACATCCGTAGAATTCATCCAATGATAGGGAGGAATTTCTCTCACAAGAATAGCAGCAGGATTCAGAGAGAATGATTGTGAAGTTGTTTGTAGGGCGCAGATCTTATAATATGCCTTTGGTTAGGGCAAATGACTTCTTTCCATTTAGTAAGTTGAAGGAGCACAGGTTATATTGTGTATTCAGGGTAGCCAGGATTGATTGCATTGGTACTGACTGATGAATGTTTCTTGCCTTTGAGAGTATGGACAAAATATTAAGTAAAAAAAAAACGGTGATACACCAATATTGTGTCAAGAAAAACTTGATGTCAAAAATATTGTTAACAGGAATATCGAAGGTAAGAATATCGTTTTAAGTGTTGTTTTATGTATTCTTGTAAAAAAAATATTGATTTAGAAAATATTTTTGTATATTCTATTGTTGGTAGGTGCTACTTGTTATATATTTTATTATAGTGTGTTTGATTTTATATTTCAAACGTTTTTGTGTTTGTGTGTTTTGTAAGATAATATATTAATTATGACATTTTAGAAAATGTTATATTTAGTTGTATTCATGGGTATTCATGTGTAAAAATAAGGGGATAAGAGTGGGGATATTTTTTCAAAACGATTATTATAATTTATATTCAATGTAAATTATTTAACTTGTATGCAAATTTCTATTGTAAAATTTATAAATCTATTTCTTTAGGTTATTATTTTCCAATTGATAGTTAATAATTATTTTGAATGTGTAGCAAATGTAAAAAAACTTTTCATTGTAAATATTGGAATAATTATTGACAATATAGACAAATTGATGAAATAAAAATATATACAAAAATAAATTGAATGATGTAAAATATTTGTAAATTATTTTCTATCAATCTACTAAATATTTTATTAGTTTTTTAAAACCTATTTTTTAAGGTTTTTTTAAACAATGAAAATTATAATGTCATTGAAATAAATTGTTGGAAAAACGTTGAAATTGTATATTTACATTAATTTTCAAAGATTTTGAAATGTTGTCTAAATTATGAAATTAGACTAGGGGCCTGATTACTAGTTTGGCAGTCCGTCCACTGCCATGGCAACGGTGGTAGTCTGACCACCATTGACTTGGCGATCAGACCTCTGTATTACAATGTTGGTGGGCCTATACAGCAAAGACCCTCATAGTCTGTGGCACCACCAGGCAGCGCAGATCACAGTGGTGACAAGTGTGGACAAACAGGCTGGTGGACCGAGTGTTTCTGCTTGACTCATTATGATGTTGCACTACATCAACATGACAGTGGTGGTCCAACCAACACATCCAGGCTGTCGGAAACAGAGAGCATAAAAGAAGCAACTCATCTGCAGGCAGCGTTATGAGCCCATCACACAAGTTCTGCCGCTCCTGCTGCTCATTGAAAGTGCCCAAAATCCACACTGCTGTGGAAGCAACCGACACTAAGGGGCATATTTATACTTGTTCTGTGCCAAGTTTGCGTCATTTCTTTTTACGCAAATTCGGTACAAAACTAACTCCATATTTATACTTTGGTGCTAGAGCCATCTAAAATCTAAAAGGGAATCTCTCCCTGGGACAACAGGGAGGGTCTGCAGAAGGGGTTGGGGATTTAGAGGTAGAGTTAGTGGTTTTCTTGTGTGCTGGGTGTAGATGTCTTGGGTGTGTGCGTGTGTGAGGTATATTTTTTTGGGTGGTGTCTATTGTATGTGTGATTGTGGGTGTTTCCATGTTTTGGGGGGTTGTGAGGTGGAGGTACTGGGTGTTGGAGTGGTGGATGTTTGTGTGTCTATTGGGGTAGTATCTGTGGTTATGCTGGATGTGGTGGATGTGTCTAGGGGTTTTGTGGTGGCTTCTGCGGGTATGGTGGATGTGGTTGATGTATGTGTATGTGCGTGTGTGTGATATGCTGGTTTCTGGACGTATGATGGGCGTGGTAGATGTGTCACTGGCTGTTGTGGGGGTGTTTGTGGGCATGCTGAATGTGGTGTGTGGGTCGGTGGGGCTAGTGGGGGTGTCTGGTGAAGTGGTGGCTGATGCCTTGTTTGTGGATATATGTTAAGTGCCTCCTTGCCAGTGTGTCTTGTGGTGTTTGCTTCAATGTGTGCTGCTTGTGTGTGGGTGCATGCGAATGTGTCTGTGTGCTTGTGACAGGTAGAGGAATACAGGATTGGGATTCTGAAGAGGTAGGTGGAGGAGGAATGTGGGGGGTAACTGGCTCCCATCAATAAGGAGGCCAGAGCCTGGAAAGATCTCTGTAGGACAGACATGGCAATATGAATGCCTTCCAGGAAAGCATTGGTCTGCTGAAGTTGGCTGGGCAACCCCTGGAAAGCATTCACAGTGGCAGTCTGCGGCAAAGAGATGCTCATAAGGAGGTCAATAACCTCCTCACTCAGGGCAGCAGGGGTAACAGGGACTGGAGCAGAGGTGCCTGCAGCAAAGGATGCGCCCACCCTCTTGGGTGAGCAGGAACGCCCAACTGGGTGGGGTGCAACAAGGAGAGGGGCAATAGATCTGAGGTGGCAGACAAAGATGGTACAGGAGTAGGTCATGATTAGTCCACCACCACTAGGGAGTGGCTACTGGAGGTAGAATCCAATGATGATGACATTCATCCTGTCTCCTCTGTGGCACTCCCCTCACCCTCCCGGCCAGTGGGTCCATCCATGTTAGTGGTGTCATGACCAGAGGTACCAAAGACAGATGCTTCCCCACTTGGATGTGCCCTGTCTCCTTCGCTTGCCTGGGAGGGCCTTGCAGGAGTAGCAGGAGGACTGGACTCTGGTAAGTCATATCTTCACTACTGTATCCCACCCACCCTACCTGCATGCTATCACATATCCCCACCCGGGGTAACTGTGTTTTACCTCCTCCCCTCCCCTGTGTGCTGGGTGCAGTACTTACTGTGGTCTTCTCCGCTGCCTTCTTTCTACTTCCTGGTGTATTAGTATATAGACTAACATGGGGAGGACCTGCAGTTCAGGCTCCTGGTTCTTCGTTGAGTGTCGGAAGGTGAGTGGTTTCCCTTCTGTGTTCTGTTTCCGCCGTGCTTTTGATTTTGGTACCGGCCCGGAAAAGCTGGCGGATTGGTGCCTTGTACTTCGGTGGGCGGAACATTGTCTTCTGCCTGTCTGTTGGCGGCGACCGCCGCAGGTGTTTGTTGCTACCGCCCTGGCGGTCAGAGTGTTAAAGTGGCTGTCTATGGTGGCTGTTTCCGTGGTGGTCGTAATCCCATTTTTTTGTCCGCCTGCCTGTTGGCAGTATTACCGCCGCTTTATCACTGACCTCCAGGGTTGTAATGAGGGCCTATATACCTATGTGGCTTCTGAAGGGTAAACTCCTTATGCCTGACTGAACCAACACATTTACACTCTGTGAGATTGATTCACTGCATACAGTCCCTACAGGCAACATTTATACTACAGACTTCACCCTTACACTTGAGTGACAATGAAGGAGCTGGCATGGTGGGTACAGAAAGTGTCCTCCCCTTGCATGTGTGGACATGTGGCCTACCAAATGCAGACTCATGCCACTTTGGGGGGAGGGGGAGTTCTGTGGTGTGTACCTGACCCACAGAACACTTGTTTGGACCTATGTGTCTAAACTACAGAGATGGCATTCAACATACAAAGGCATTCATTGCTCAGTTTGTGCTATGTGACCAAGCTACAGAAGCATAAGTCATGGCCTCCCAGGAATTTACACACTGTCTGCACTGCGGGTGCGTAATTTGTGCAATAAGCCTGTATAGGACAATTATGACTTCTGTGATGGTGACAACAGAGCTGTGGTAGTAGAGAGCCTGTCATGAGTCAAAGGCACAGATTGACAGAGATACAAAATGCACATATGGACTTATTCTGGGATGTACCTCTGTACCCATTCCTAGTCTAGTCAATGGACTGAGTCATTCAAGGCAGGGTTTATTACTAGAGCATAATATTGGCCACATGCCAGGATCTGCTTATATACATGGAGTGGGCACAGTGCCACAGTTATATTGCCACAGTGACTCTCACACAGCCTGGACTCTGTTCCATACTGGGTGATAAATTTGACAGGCTCTGATCTATGCAGGCTGAACATGCAGGACCTGCATGACACTCACAGTACCATCACTTTCATGGATGACAGTACATCATGTGGCCATCATCAATGTGGCTTGTGGTTTGTGTGGCAACCTGAAGAGCAGAGTGAGTCATGATATGCCTTCCAGACTACAGTTTTGCAAGGCCAGATGTGATTGAAAGGTCTGTGGCACTACACACATTGCTTACAAGATCCTCAAATGACTCAGACATGATGCATACACAGCTCATGCTGTCATGCAAATACATGTTATCTAACTTTTACAACCATCATAAAGAAAGAAATGGATGACAGTAAAGTCTTCTTGCCTAGTTATGTGCATCCAACACAAGGAGGATGTAGGACCCCCAAAAACATCACACAATACAATGTTGATGAACACAACATATAGTACTGGCCACCAATACCTGTACCATTTACATTCCATTGATGACGAGGTCTAACTGGCACACAGGAGCACATTGTAGCCTTTGAGGAGGAAATAGATGGTGTTGAACAGAGTCAATACAGCTATCCATACAGGGGAAGGACCTCAATCACACGCCTCTCCAGCTTCTCTGGAAAGAAGGCAGGGGCTCAATCACCTGCTGGGCATGGCATGATTGCTCCCAGAGGCAGCACAGATCAGCTCAAGTGGTGGAGGTGTTGCTGGCAGCATTGTCAGGAGTCAAGTGAGTGAATTTGCACAAAATGGCAGTCACGTCAGATAAGTATGTAGTCATCACTGCTGACGGGCATTGGGCCAAGACTGCCACAGGCAAGAATGTTAGCCTACGGTTTTGTCTGCCACGGTTAGAGCCATCTACTGGGCAGACAACTTCCTCCAGCGGTTATGGGCGGTTCTTAATGTCAAGTGGAGTAGGTCAGGCACCCACCATTTTGGCAGTCTGAAATACTGTGTATGATTTTGTAAACTGCATCACACCTACAATATATGTGTTGGATCATCACAAACATCCTTATTTAGTCTTGTTATGTAGGTCCTACTACACAACCACCAGTGTAATGTGTTGCATCGCACAGATGGCATACGACAGTGGTGCACAGTCCACCACTGCTGACGGTATTTTTGGTGGTCGCAAAATACTATCACATTTCGAGGGCCACCTCATTCAGCTGTACAATCTGAATAGGCAAACAATAGTGGACTTGTGCCATAAGTTGGAGCCAAATCTGATGGCAGCTAACAGTAATCCAACCTGCATACCACTCATAGTACAAGTCATGTCACTATTGGACTTCGTGGCCTCAGGGTCCTTCCACAAGTGGCCGTATTCTCTGGTATGTCCCAACTTATGACCAGTCTGGTGTTGAAGGATTTCCTCTCAGCAATGCTGAAACACATTGACAGCTATATCAGGCCTCCGACATGAGGATTTAGCCAATGTGAAGGCTGGCTTTTATGGTTTTGCCCACCTCTCACATGTGGTTGGGGCCATTTGTGAAATACATGTTGGCTTGGTGCCACCGCAGGTCACTGAGCAATATCTATCTCATCTGAAAGAACTTCCATTTCATCAACACGCAAGTTGTCTGTTTGGCAAACCTCTACATCTCAAAAGTGTATGCCTGCTATCCTGGATCAGCCTATGATTCTATCATAATGCGGAAAAAGCACCATACCCCAGCTGATGTCACAACTGCACCCAGAAAAGGCCTAGGTGGTTGATAAGTCACATCTGTCCTGATTGTGTGTGAGCAATGTCAGATGCTACAATCATGAAGTGAGTGACTCATTGCTGCACTTATGTCCCATTCCTTAACAGGAGACTCAGCATATCCAAACCATCCTTGGTTGTTGATGCCGCTAAGCAATCCAACTATGCCAGTGGAACTCTGCTTCAATGAGGCCTATGGAAGAACATGACGGGCAATGGAGCAGGCTTTTAGGCTCCTGAAGGATAGATTTCGGTGTCTAGACAGGACTGGTGGAGCTCTCCTCTACTCACCCAGGAGAGGTGTGTCGGATCACTATGACATGCTGCATGCTCCACAACATCGCCCTGCGGAGGAATATCCCATACATCACAGAGGAGGGGGAGCCTGTAGTGCCACCAGCTGAGAATCCTGAAATGCCAACTGAGGATGACAGTGGTGAAGAGGAAAGAGCTAACTTACAAGAAGATCTCATTCACAGCTACTTCTCATGAGTGTATGTCATGTGATGTCCTGACTGTGACTGTATAATGAACTGTAGTTGTTGGAATGTGTACAGTTGAGTGTTTTGGATACAGTTAGGGACCTGATACTCTGCAATAATTAGCCAAAGGCTGCTTAGTAAGATAGCTTTGGATACATCCCCACCTTGATGATATGGCTTTGTTTTTGTCAGTTTCCTTGCAATATACTTTATTTTCCAGATGCTTGCTATGTGACTTGTGTCATATGTATGGTTACAAGCCTATACTCCTTGTTTGGTTCATTGCACAGGTATCTTCATCATGACATCTTCATGTGGGCATTTCAGAGTTGTGACATTGGCAGGTATGTAATGCAGTTCTGACATATGAAGTAAACATGGATTGTTCCCGGTAATATAGGTCACAGAGTTTGGGTGTATGAGACCTGTGCCAAGACACCTTGCACTGTGTTTGGATGGAAGGTCAGACGTGCCCATTGAACTTGTTTTGTGTGCTATGGCGGGCCTGATGCATCATATGCATCATCATGTGGACATAAAATATGTATCCCTAGGCTGCAACCAGGTCATTTTTCATTCACGTTGTCTAAACACTCTTTTTGTATGACCTCTATGTACCTGTAGATGTGTTTTATCATTGTAGGCCACAGTGCCTGTCCCACAACACTGACATATGTTTGTGTCATACCACCAGATGCATGGGCATTGGATTTTGATGGCAATTTGATCAGGGACTTTTGTATTGCCTGTCTGTATTTGGACTATGTGATGCTGAATTACTTTGGTGTGATATGTGATGAGGCCAAGTTGATGACATCAACCACATCAACGTTTGCCTATTCTACAGGACAATATCTGACAAATTCCTTCCTTCTGTGGTCCTGGGGTCTTCACCTGTCAACGTGTTCATTTACTCATTATGAGACAATCTTTCATGATTTCCAATAGAACAGACATATTGACAGCCTATGTGCTGAACACTGTTACAATTATTTTAGTTTGAGCAGACTCTTTTATGTATGTGTTTGTGTGCTAGGGTTGTAATCCTGAGCTGGACACTACATATATGCAATATATCCCATTGTGAACAAGTACCTTGGATCATAATTGTACGATTCACATGGTCTGACATCTCTACATAGCTAAATATTAAATCAAAATCAGCTGCCAATATGTTTGTGAAGGGTGAATTAATTTGGCAGCTATGATTAACATAAAGTATAATTAACAAGATTCAAAACAATTAAAATGCGATGGGGTCAGCCATGGTAGATTAAATCATTGGAGAAGATGCCACGCTACTGGGAGTCCAAAGTCCACAGTACTCCTCTCAATGAAAATGGTAGGTGGATCAGGATCAGTCCAGAGTGAAAGTGTAATATACAAAGGAGGTCTTAAGGAAGAGGGTTATTACTAACAGTGTTGTGTGTCTTGCCATCTACACCTCCTGGATTCTTTGCAGGGTGACCCCGCTTACGTTGGGAGTGGGATATCTGCTGCTACAGAGGCAAGGGTGTCTGAGGCTTGTTGTTCCTCTGGCAAGGCCTCCCTTGAGCAAAAGGAAGGGGTAGACTGATGTTGAAAATCCCTGCTCACAGTGGTGTGTATGTCCCTCAACACCTCTGTTTGGGAGGCCATGTTGGTATTGTGGGCCTCTATCTGTTCCCACATGTCCCTATGCATATCCCTTGGTAGCTGCTTGGTTTTCTGGAGTTTGGTAAAAACATGGCCCATCACGCTTTGTGACTCCTGATAGAACCCTGAGACATGGCTCATGGTGTCCTGGCCAACAGCAGCCCCAGTGGCCTTACAACACTGGCCCACAACATCCCTCCCATGTACCCTAACCCCACTGGCCTGTTCCCTTGCCACAGGGTGCCCTGCCCAACTTGTTCCTGGACCCTCATTCCCCGAACGGTTGCACTGCACCTCAGGATACAAGACTGGGGGGTACGAGATGGTGGACACTGTGCTAGGGGCACAGGTTGGGGGGTGACTGTTTGCCTGTGACGTTGAAGCAACAGGGCTAGGAGGTGACATCGTAAGACTCACTTTTGTCATCTGACCAGGTTGCCCAAATAGGCCAGGTCATCCACATCCAGGTAACCAGGAGTGTTATCATCACTGAGGGCTTCATCTAGGGGGGAATCGGCAGTCTGTTTTGTGGCCTCAGTGTGCTCAGCGGCAGATTCTCCTGTTGATGTAAAACGTACATTGTTACTGGTTGTACTGTGACATCTACCCCCAATGGTTTAGTGTTACAGTAAGCAGAGACCTTGGCCAACGTTAAGTTGTAGTTAACCCAGTTGTGATATGTAACCATGGTAATGGGTGATTTTACATAACGTGTGAAGCATGCCAACCCAATTTGACTCAAGCAGCTGCTGAGATGTGCAGATCGGTTGCACTTTGGATGATGGAATGAAAAGGGCATCTTCCTACCAGTGAAGCCAACACAGTGTAGAGTAAAGATAAGTCTTTGCCTTTTTGAGGCCTAGTTGAGTGGGATGCAGGCAGATCCAGGTGCATACGTGACTGTAGTCATTATGTGCACCATGCTGTGTCAATATGTCTGCTGCTGCCAATCTGTTGATGCATCTTGAGGCCTTATCGATACTTGTCGTGCACACTGGGTAAGGTGACATTGTTGTCCTCACTAGTTCCATCTTCGCATGGCAAGCCAAGATGGAGCTTTGTAGACAGACACATCTCTCATTTAAGCATGATCTGTGCTTGATCAAATTCAGGTGAGTACACATCATTTGTGAGATGGCAAACAGTGGTTTCTGTGCTGTTGCTTAGAGTGACTTTCTCTACTCCCCAATCCTTAAATAATTGTCTCTACCCCAGATGAGTAAATTTCATTTGTGAGTTCACTTACAGATGTATTCAGGGAAGTGAACACTGGGCTGATGGTTGGAGTTAGAGAAACAGGGCCTGTTGGGCTTTGCTGTAAGGTCAGTCCCTCTACTTCCTAACACTTGACAAATGGTATCATCCCAGGTGAGTAAACTTCATTTGGGAGTTGACAAAAAGGGGTATATGGGCAAATGAACACTGGACTGCTGGCTGGAGTTACAGACACAAGGTCTCCTGGCCTGAACAGTGAGGTCACTCCCTCTACTACACACACTTGACAAATGGTATCCTCCCAGGTGAGTACACTACATTTGAGAGATAACAAACAGGTACATTTGGGTAAGCGAACCCTAGGATGGTATTTGGAGTTACAGACACAAGACTTCCTGGGAGTTGCAGTCAGGTCACTTCCTCTACTTCACATACTTGATAGATAGTATCCTCCCAGGTGAACAAACTTCATTTGGGAGTTGAAAAACAGGGGTATTTGAACAAGCGAACACTGGGATGGTGGTTGGAGTAACACAAACAGGGCCTGTTGGGAGTTGCAGTCATGTCACTTCCTCTACTACACACACTGTACAAATGGTATCCTCCCAGGTGAGTACACTTTAATTGAGAGTTAACAAACAAGTGTATTTGTGCAAGTGAACACTAGGCTCGTATTTGGAGTTACAGACACCATGTCTGCTGGAAGTTGCAGTCAGGTCACTCCCTCTAATTCACACACTTGACAAACAGTATCTTCCCAGGTGACTAAACTTGATTTTGGGGTCACTCACTCTAGTACACACACTATACAAATCTTGAATATTACATATCTGTATGCAGACTGCATTTAAGTTTAGGTATACAGTTACATGTTGAGACATACAATAAGTCAGGGGATTGTTTTTTGACACTGAAAGACTTACAGGTGCAATTTGGACCTAAGGCATGTGATGGGCCTTGGTAGCTGTGATTTTGGGTCCAACAATATACGTTGACAGTGGTAACACTCAGATACTCTGTGTATTGAATGTTGGTTAAGTACACAAATATAACAGTGGCAAAAGGTGAGCTGTGAGCATGCAGGACATTCCATTTTAGTGACATCTTTTGTGTTGTGACTTACCAGACTCCACTCTCCAAAATATTCCTGTCAGGCCCTCAAAATGGAGGATGGCAAAGACCTTCTCCTCCCAGGAAAATAATATTAATGGGGCACTGGGAGGGCCACCACTTCTTGGCCTGCAGCTGATGCCTGGAGACCAGGGAACGGACCTTTCCCTGAGGTTGTTCCGCCTCTTCCTAAAGACCTTGCTGCCTACAGCATTCACTCTGTCGACAATCATGTCGCACATTTCGATTTTCCTACTGAGAGGAGGATGCAGGACTTGTGCGCCAAACAATTATAGTTCTACTATTATGATTTCATCCACAATGACTCTAAACTCATCTTCAGAAAAACAGGGATTTTTTGAATGTGACATTGTGGGGAAAAAAGAAAAAAGGTGACAGGGACGTATTCAACAGGGTAAGTGCAATAGGGTGTGAATGGACAAAAGTATGGGCAGAGTGTTGTACGGGATGGTAAAAAAAGGGATGCCTAATCTATCTACTCTTCAAAAAAACGTTGCTCTGGCTTCGTTGTCTTACAGTGGAAATGCAAAGGATTGTGGCCTGTGCAGGGGTGTGGTTTATAGTGTCCTTTGCAGGTGTGTCCACCTGGCCAATGTGTGTCAGCTGTGTTGTTCTTGCATTCATCCAATGTGCATTTGTCTGTTACTTTGCTGACCATGGACCGCCATGTTCCTGACCACCATTGGCTGACTGCCACGAGGGGATTGCCACTGCAATTGTGTGATTGTAATATGTGCTTGATGGTTGGCTGGGGTGCTGACATTGATGGAGGTCGGAGGTTTAATTTTAAATTAAATATTCAAAATATTTTTGTACATTAAAATTTATAGATTTTTGAAAGTATATTCCAAACAACAGAACATGTCCCAATGATAAGCACAGAAAAATTTGATAACAAAATAAGCTGAAGAGATTTTTCATAAATAAACCTACAGCATATAACTATATATATAACTATTTATACATGGTGGTCTAAACCACGGTGGTACACGGTCACCAAAGTAATACACAACTGCACATTGGATAAATTTGAAAACTACGCAGCTGACACACATGCCACACTGGACACACCTGCAAAGAACACTATACAATACACCCCTTCACAGACCACAATCCTTTGCATTTACACTTGGAGCCAAAGAACCACAACCAGCACAAATAGATTTTTAGACAGATTAAGCACCTCTTGTTTAACCATCCCATTGAACAACGTGCACACACTTTTGTGCATTCACACCCTAATGCACTTCCCCTGTTAAGTAAGTTACTATCACCTTTTTTTTTTTCATTCCACCGTGTCACATTCCAAAACTCCTCATTTTTCTGAGGATGATTTAAGAGTCATGGAAGATGAAATCATTAGAGTACAGCCACAATTATTTGGAGCACAAGTCCAGCATACTCCTCTCAGTAGGAAAATGTAAATGTGGGATAGGATCATTTAGAGAGTGAATGCTGTGGGCACCACTCTGTGCACAAAGGAGGACATTAGGAAGAGGTGGAATGACCTCAGGAGCAAAGTCCATTCCCTGGTCTCCAGGCACCAGCTGCAGGCCAAGAATGCAGGTGGTGGCCTCCCCAGTGGCCCATTATATCCCTTTCGTTAGGTGGAAAAGGTCTTGACCATCCTGTATCCTGAGGGATTGACAGGAATACCTAGGAGAGTGGAGTCTTATAAATCACAAAACTAAAAACTTCACCAAAATGCTATGTCTTGCCTGCCCGCAGCTCACATTTTGCCATTTTACTTTCACTCCACTCACCAGGACAATGCTCACCAGTCCAAAGACATTTCTTTGGCAACTCACAATTGACATGTACTCACTTGGGGAGATGACATTTGTATAGTGTGGGTAGTACAATAACTGCAATCACTCTAACTCCCAGAAGGCACTATTCTGGAACTCCAAACACCAGACCATTGGTCACTTGTCTACATACCGATGTTTGGAAAATCACAAATGAACTTCATTCACATGGGAGGAGACCATTTGTCAAGTGTGGGAAGTACAGAGAGTGACCTGACTGCCACTCCCAGGAGGCACTCTTCCTGTAACTACAAATACTATCACAGTGGTCACATTCGGCAATACATCCATTAATGAACTCTCAATCAAGTGTACTCACCAAGCGGAAGAACATTGGTCAAGATGTGTAGTAGAGAGAGTGACTTGACTGCAACTCACAGGATGCTCTGTTTCAGCAACTCCAAACACCAGAACAATGTTAACTTGTCCAAAAACCACTGTCTGGCAACTAACAATTTAAGTTTACTCAGTTGGGAGGATACCATTTGTGAAATGTGGGAAGCAGAGGGAGTGGCATGATTACTAAGGCCAGGAAGGCCATGTGTCTGTAAAACCAACCATCAGATCAGTGTTCTCTTGTCCAAATACCATTGTCTGTGAACTCTCAATTGAAGTGGCCTCACCTGAGAAGATAATATTTTTATAATGTGTGTAGCACCGGGAGTTACACAACTGCACCTCCCAGAGCCCTTGTGCCTGTCTCTCCAAAAACCAGCATAGGGTTCACTTGTCCAAATTCACATGTTAGTAATCTTTTCAGTGCTCTTCACTCACCTGGGAGTATACCATTTGTCAAGTGTTATGAAGTAGGTGGAATGATAAGACTGTAACTCCCAGCAGGTCCTGTTTCTGTAACTCCAAAAACCAGCCCAGTATACTCTTGTCCAAGGGCTCCTGTGTCTTAACTCTTAATTGAAGTGTACTCATTTGGGAAGATACCATTTGTATAGTGTGTGTAATACAGGGAGGCACTATTCTGCAACTCCAAACACCAGACCAGTGGTCACTTGGCCACATACCCCTGTTTGGCAAATCACAAATGAACTTCACTCACCTGGGAGGATACCATTTGTCAAGTGTGAGAAGTATAGAAGTATAGATAGCGACCTGGCTGAAACTCCCTGGAGGTACTATTTCAGTAACTATAAACACTATCACAGTGGACACATTATACAATACATCTGTTAGTGAACTCTCAATTGAAGTGTCCTCACCTCTGGGAGAACATTTGTCAAGTGTGTGTAGTAGAGAGAGTGACCTGACTGCAACTCACAGGAGGCACTGTTTCAGCAACTTTTCAGAACAGTGTTAATCTGTCCAAAGACCACTGTCTGGCAACTCACAATTTAACTTTACTCAGCTGGGAGGATACCATTTGTCAAAGGTGGGAAGTAGAGGAAATGACATGACCACTAAGGCCAGGAAGACCTTGTGACTGTAAAAGCAACAATCAGATCAGTGTTCTCCTGTCCAAATACCATTGTTATTGAACTCTCAACTGAAGTGGACTCACCTGGGAAGACAGTATTTGTATATTGTTCGTAATACATGGAGTTAAATGACTGCAACTCCTAGCAGCCCTTATGACTGTAACTCAAAACACAAGCACAAGGTTTACTTGGCCGGTCTGTAATCTCCCCAATGCTCTTCACTCACCTGGGAGTATACCATTTGTCAAGTGTTGTGAACTAGAAGGAGTGACAATACTGTAACTCCCAGCAGGCCCTAAATCTGTTACTCCAAACATCAGCCCAGTGTACTCTTGTCCAAGGACCCCTGTGTCTTAACTCTCAATTGAAGTCCTCACCTAGGAGCATGCCATTTGTATAGTGTGTGTAGTACAGGGAGTTCCATGACTGCAACTCCCAAGATGCTCTGTTACTGCCACTCCAACAAACAGTTCAGTGTCCTCTTCTCCAATGACTCCTGTTTGTTAACTCATAAAAAAAGTATACTCACCTGGCGGGATAACATTTGTATAGTGTGTGTACTAGAGACAGTGACATGACTTTAACTCCCAGTAGGCCCTCTTTCTGTACCTCCAAACACCAGCACAGTGGTCACTTGCCCATATACCCCTGTTTGTGAACTCATAAATTGAAATATACTCACCTGGGGGGAGAATACTGGAAAAGTGTGTGAACTAGATGGAACAACCTGACTGCAACTCACAGGAGGCAGTGTTTCAGCAACTCAAAACACCAGAACAGTGTTCATTTGTCGTACGTTTACTCAAAAGGAAGGATATCATTTGTATACTGTATGTAGCAGAGAGAGTGGCATGACTTGTAAGGCCAGGAGGGTTCGTCACTGTAACTTTATTCACCAGCCAAGCAACCTCTCCTCCAAAGACTCCTGTTTGTTAACTCACAAATTAAGTGTACTCACCTGGGAAATAACATTTGTATATTGTGTGTAGTAGAGGGACTGCTAAGGCCAGTTGGCCCTATTTCTGTAACTCCAAACACTAGCCTGGTGTTCTCTTGTCCAAAGACCCCTGTATCATAACTCTCAGCTGAAGGGGGCTCACCTTGGAGGATAATATTTGCATAGTATGTGTAGTATAGAAAGTTAAATGACTGCAACTCCCAGGAGGCACTGTTACTGTCACTCCAACCACAAGTCTAGTGCCATCTCTTCTAAAGTCTCCTGTGTGTTAACTCACAAATGAACTGTACTCAGCTGGGGGACAAATACCCCTGTGTTTAACTCTAAATTGTAGCGTACTCACCTGGGAGGATAATATTTGTATAGTGTGTGTAGTACAGGGACTGACATGACTGCAACTCCCAGAAGGCACTGTTTCACTAACTCAGAACACTAGTCCAGTGATCAGTTTTCCAAATACTCTTCTTTGGAAACTCACAAATTAAGTGCACTCGCCTGTGGGGATGACATTTATCAAGTGTATGAAGTAAAGGGAGTGACATGACTGCTAATGCCAGGAGGTTCTATCTCTCTAACTCCAAACACAAGCCCAGTGTTCTCATGGCCAAATACCCCTGTGTCTTAACTCTCAAATGAAGTTTACTCATTGTATAGGATTACTTTTGTATGGTGGTGGGTACTAGAGGGAGTGACCAGACAGCAAAACCCAATAGGCCCTGTGTCTCTAGCTCCAACCACAAAAACAATGTTCACTTGCCCAAATCCATCTATTTATAAACTCTTAATTGACGTTTACTCACCTGTAAGAATAACATTTGTCAAGTGTGTTCAGTATAGAGAGTGACTTGACTGCAACTCCATGAAGGCGCTATTTCAGTAACTCCAAAGATCAGACCAGTGGCCACATATCCAAATACCCTTGCCTGCTAACTCTCAATTGAAGTTTACTCATCTGACAGTGACCAAGATACATATCATGCTCAACTCTGAGATGTGTCTGGCAACCTAGCTCCATCTTGACCATCTATCCCAAGATGAAACTAGTCTGAACAGGAAGGACACCTTACCCAGTGTATCAAACAATGATCTCAAAAGCCTCAAGATGCAACATCAGAATGGGATTGCCAGCAGACACATTCACAATGCACTGACCACATGATGACTGAAGTCACATTAACAACAAATTCCTGGTTCTGCCTGCATTACAATCAACTAGGTCTTGGATGCATCTTGCCTAGCCACTGTTTTGCCTGCCAAGGGGGCATGCTGGCATTCTCAGGCCATCCTTCTAAGTGCTAATGATCTGCACATTTTAGCAGCTGCTTGACTTAGATGGAATTGGCATGCTTCACAAATGTCCACCAATATCATGGGTACTTGCTACAATAGGATTAACTTTAAATTAAATTGGTACAAGGTCTATGCTCAAAGTAACAATAAATTGCTGGAGATAGATGTCACAATACAAGCAGCAACATTGTATCTTTCACATCAACAGTTCGAACTGCCACTGGGCACACAGAGGCAAGAGAAGAGACTGACACTACCCCCCTGGATGAAGCCCTCAGTGAAGAAGACACTCCTGGATGTCTAGATGTGGAGGGCGGTTCCAGCCCATCTGGGCAACCTGGTCAGACACCAAGAGTGTGCAACATCAACACCTCCCAGCCCGGTTGCCTGTACATCACAGGCAGCTATTCACCCCCAATCTGTGTATCAAGCACCTTGTCTACCATCCTGCGCCTTACCCCAGTCCTGGATCCTGAGTTGCAGCACAACACTTCGGACAATGAGGATCCAGGAGCCAGTGGGAGAGGGCAGGCTGAGGCAAGGGCACAGGCCTGTGGAGGTAGGGTACATGGAAGGGATGTTGTGGACCAGTGGAGTGAGGCAACTGGGGTTGATCCTGGTCAGGACACCATCAGCCATGTCTCAGGAGTCTATTGGGAGTCCAAAGGCATGATGGGCCAGGTAATAACTGAACTCCACGATATCAAGCAGCTACAGAGAGACATGCATAAGAACATGCAAGAACAGATGGCCTTTGTAAAAGGGGTGATTAGGGACATTCACACAGTCCTGAGCAGGGCTTTCCCAAACCGATCTTTCCTTTCTTTTGACTCATCAACACGAGGCACATGTACATCGGTGTCACCCACTGGAAGGGAGGTCTTGCCAGTGGAGTACACGACCCAGACACCACTGTCTCTGTAGCAGCAGATCCCCTCACCTACCGCACAAGTGGGGACATCCAGTGAAGAATCCAGGGGGTGCGGAGGCAAAACACCCACCACTGCCAGCAAGTGACCTCTTCCTAAAGGAACTCCTTTGTGTGCCACACATTCACTTTGCTTACTGATCCTGAAAGGCCTACCAGTTCCAATGAGAGGAGTACTCTGGAGTTTGGACTTCCAATTGTATGGCATCTACTGCAAAGATTTAATTCACCATGAGTGATACTTTCACTTTATTTGTTCTGCTTTTCTGTCCAAATTGTATATACTGCATCAGCACTGTGATAAATTCACCCATGACAAACTCATGATCTTAATTTCAACACTTTGCTATGCAGAGATGTAGGATCATGAGAACCATATGATGAAGACATAACTTACTTGTGCAAGGTTTGTTACAGGTACATAGTGTACTACTCAGAATTACAACCATTGCACCCAGTACAGGTGTATAGTCACCCCAAACATTTTATTCCAGTGTACAGCACATAGGATGTCCATATGTCTGGACCTTTTTGACACAAGAATGTGTGACTCATTCTGACTCAAAGTACATGTTCCACGGTAAAGCCTCCTGACCACGAATCAGTGATTGATGTCAGCAGCTTGAGCCTTATCACATAACACACAAAGGTAATCCAGTATCACATGGTCCAAGATACAGAGAGATAGCAGTATAACAGTCCTTGATCACAGGCCCATCATAATCCAATGACCATGTATTTGGTGGTATAACACAAACATATGTCAATGTTGAGGCACAAGCACCGGGGCCTGCAATGATAGCACATTGTCATAGTGTTTTTACCAGGCAGGTCACCAGGGCTTCTGTTGATCCCTAAGAAATTGGCAAAACTAGGGATGACTATTCTTTATTTGAATTCTCAAACAGAATCCTATTCAGTCAATATAGTCATTCGTATAGCTCTGTAAGTCGAGTCTTTCTCTTCTTCTTCTCGGTGTGACAGTTTCTTTTATTCTTTTATTCCCTTAGGTCATCAGGATTTCACCAGTATCCGGCCCTCAGGTAGCCAGCCAGAGAAGGGGAAAAACAAGAACAACAATCCGTTGTCAGGTAAGTGTTTCTAACTTGTTTTTTTTTCTTTTCTTTTTATTTGCATGCAGATAGGGGTGGGGTAGTGTGGGAATCCCTCTGTGAAGCACAACTATTTACATGCGTTAAGTGCTGCCCATGTGCCAAAGGAAAATGGGGGGGGGGAGAAAAGTCATTGCTCCTCTTTAGGTTGATTGTGTGTTTTTTTCTTCTTTTCTTTCTTTGTTTTGTCTTTTTCTTCTATGTGGGTTCCACCGTGCTTAGGAATGACAAATTGGAGTGCCCAGGGCTTATGTCACTTTTATCTACTGTTGTGGGTTTCAGCGTGCTTGGGGTTGTAACAGTGAAATGCCCGAGGTGTTACTGTTTCTTTTCTGCCTGCCCTTCTCTCTCCTCGTTCCTTCTTGACTTTCCTCACCAGTTTTGTGAGCTGACGGCACACATGTGAAATGCAGAGATCTGCCAGGCTAATTGCACGTTGATTGAATGGAAGTTGTCTGTTGCAATAAACTTGTTCATTGGCTTGTGGTGGGACCAAGCCAACATGTGTGTCATCAAGGACCCCCACTACATCTGGGATGCATGCAAAACCATAAATGGCAGCCTACAAATGGGCTAAATCCTTGGATATATCCTCAAATATAGCTGGCAGGGTGTTTCAACTTTGCTGACCAGACTGAATATCGGTTGGGACATACCAGCAGATAGGCCCACTGTATGTTGGAAGGACTCTAGTGCTAGGAAGTGGAATATTGACGTGGCTTGTACAATGGGTAGTATGCTGGTTGGATAACTAATAGCTGGCATCAGATCTGGCTCCAACTGACAGCACAAGTCCACTATTTGTTACCTAGTCAAATGGTAGAGCAGGATGATGTGGCATTCTTCCATGGTCTGAAGGTTTGGCAGTAGACAGGAGACAGGACTGTAGACAGGAGTTTGCCACAACTTCACTCTCCCAGGGTACCTATGTGTGACAACACATGATTTATAACATTAGTCAGTGTATACCCAACAGCATTCATGATTCATGCCAACAATATCATGTGACAAAGCATTTCTGACTAGATAGACATGACATCCAGTATATATCACAGCTGGTAACTACAAAAGTGTTCACAGCATGGAATTTGAGTGAACTCAAAGATCTACTACACAATTGCCCCTCGAAATGTGACTGTATATTCCCATCGCCAAAGTGACCATCAGCAGCGGTGGCCAGTGACCTATCTGTGCCCTGCAACAAACTACAATGGTGCTTGAGTAGAAGGTCCTACATGACAAGACAGAATAAGCATGCTTGTGATACAAATAAACATATAATGTAGGTCTGACACAGTTTACAAAGTCAAATACAGCAGTTCAGGCCGCCAAAATGATGGATGCCTGAACTACTCCACTGGACATTAGGAACTGCCCTCGACTGCTGCCAGAAGTCGTCAGGGTGATTGCAACCGCAGCTGACAGAGCCATAGTCTAATGTTATTGCCTCTGGCGGTTGCGACCCATTGGCTCTGGGAGCAATCATGCCACATCCAGCAGGTGATAGGGTCCCTTCCTTCTCTCCAGAAGAGCTAGAGACGCTACTTGATGAGGTTCTACCCTTGCATTGACAGCTCTGTGGCTCACCAGAGGAGCAGGTAAGAATCTTATGGGCACAATTGATACTGTTTGACACCATCCTTTCCCTACTTACAGGCTACAATGTGCCCCTGTGTACCATTTAGACTTCTTGTGTGCCTGTTGTTGCAGTCAGTGTGGCATCAATGGGACGTACATGGTGCAGGTACTGGTGGCCAGTAACATATGTGTAGTTCAGTTACATTGTGTTGTGTGAGGTGTTTTGCAGTCATAGATCCTCCTTATGTTGGATTTACATAACTAGGTAAGGTGACTTCACTACCATCCACTGACATCTTTTTTATGATGTTTGTAAATGTTAGACAACATGTATGTGCATGACAGCATGAGCTATGCATGCATTTTGTATGAGTCATTTGAGGATCTTGTAAGCAATGTGTATAGCGCCAAAGATCTCTCACCCCATATCTGGCCTTGCCAAGCTGTAGTCTGGAAGGCATATCCTGACTCTCACTGCCCTTCAGGCTACCACGCATGCCAAATTGCTGATGGCCTCATGATGTACTGCCATGCACAGAACTGATGAAAATGGAGTGTCATGTAGGTTCTGTTTGCTCAGCCTGCAGAAACCAGGGCCTGTCAAATGTATATCAGTTATGGGACATAGTCCAGGCTGGGGTAGAGTCACTGTCGCTATGCAACTTTGCCACTGTGTCAACAGCAGATACTGTTGTGTGGCCAATATGAGGCTCTAGTGGCAAACGTTGCCCTGGATGCCTCATTACATTCACTAGATGAGGAATCACTGAACTATTCCATATATGCATTTAGTATCATTGTCAATGTTTGTTTTTGACTCATGACAGGTCTCTTACTCGCACAGCTCCATTGCCCCTTCACATAAGTCATTTTTGTACTTTACAGACTAATTGCACCAATGACAGTCCCACAGTGCACACAGTGTGTAGATTTCTGGGAGACCGTGACATTCAGTAGCTTAGTCACATAGCAGAAATTGTGCATACCTTTTTATGTTGGGTGCCATCTCTGTGGGATAGACACGTGTTCAAAGGAGTGTTCTGTAGTACAGGCACATACCATAGGACCCACTCACTGAACTGGCATGAGCCTGCATTCGTTAGGCCACATGTCCACACCTGCACAAGGAATGCACTTTCAGTACCCACCATGCAAGCCACTTCATTGTCACTCAAAGGTGAAGTCTGTACTATGGCACTTGCCTGTAGGGACTGAATGCAGTGAGTCAATCTTGCAGAGTGTGAATGTGTTGGTCCAGTCAGACCTCAGGAGTTTACTCTTCAGAAGCCACATGTGTGTGCAATGTTTCATTGTGGTTCATATCACAGTACATGTTGATGGAGCATGGGCTACCTGATGTGAGTAGGCTTGCTTAGTCATTGTAGGCCGTGAGCAGGGTAGTGGATTAGTCTGCAGATGGATACAAAGGTGTTTAGTCAGGTCCCTTTACTTATTGGTTGTGTGCTTTACACTTGTAGTGTGTCAAGAAATTGAATTTTCTAGCTTAGTTTGTTTTACATGTGTGTGACTCAACCAGTTGTGTGAAAACTTGTGATAGTAATTTCTTGATTTGTCTTTTGCATCCCTGCAGGTCAATGCCCATTAGAATTAGGAGATATGAAGAGCCATTGTCCAGAAGGTGCAGACCCTGGGGTTCCATAGCCGGTGTAATGCCTACTGTCAAAAGAGGTGGGCCTGGAACATTGCGGAGGTCCAGCTGGATCTGTCCTCCCAATGTGGGCAGGGAGCATGTCATACCATGACTTTGATGGGTGTTTGAGGGGAGCAGAGCAGCCACAAGGGGGAGAGCACAGGACATATTCCTGCCTCTCACATAGCCATGTTAATGTTTTAGGTTCTGACTTCTCCCCTGATGATTAGGAGTGTGCCATGTGTGACACAGTAGATGAGTGACTGTGAGGTTATGTTTTTTTCTTTGCATACTGGTGTGCCTTGCCTATTGACCCAGTGACCTAGGACACAACTGGGTACAATCCACAAACAATTTGGCTGCACCTGTGAGTAAGGAATCAACGTACCGCTTGATTTTCCGACAAACACTTAACCACACAGCTTTATTTTTTATGCATACCAGGTGCTTTGTGCTAAAACCTTGCATCCATTGATTTCTATTGATGAAGACTCATTTTCTTTTTGCCTGTCTATGTTTGATTTAGATAAATATTGGCTATTTATCTAAACTGGTGTGGAGTGCTTTTGTGGTGTTTTCACTGTGTTACTGTGTGCATTAATAGAAGTTCTTTCCACATTACCTCTGAGATAAGCCTAACTGCTTGTGCCAAGCTACCAAGGGGGTGAGCAGGAGTTATCTGAGCTGTGTATCTCCCTTACCATGACTAGAGTGAGGGTCCCTGGTTGGACAGAATGCAAACTGACTGCCAACCAGAGACCCCATTTCTAATAGCATGCATCATGGAATGTCTTCAGTTATGTTTAAATCAAATGTGTTTGAGTACACCTATTCATCCACAGACATCTGGGTTTGCAGGACCAAAATAGGGACAGTGATATGGCTTCCCACTTGGCAATATGGTGAGGGTCTTCTACAGGTACTTGCAAATCTCGGTGTCTCTCCGACACACAAAAGACTAATGGCTTCTACATATCATGTGGATGAGAGTACAGCGATCTGTTGTTGAGTGCAATAACATAGATGGGTGTTTGTGTACTTACGGTTGGTTACATCCACAGTGGCGTGGATTTTGGGCTCCATGGATGAGGAATAACAGCAGCAGGACATGTGTGATGGGCACCATGGCAGCACAAGACATGTAAGGCTCCCTGCAATTGAGTTGCTCCCTTTATACTATCCGTTTCTGCCTACTGAGATGTGGTGGTTTCACCCCTATGGTCACATTGGTGGTGTGCAACCTCACAACGTGTCCGGCAGCAACCCAGGCTCTGCTGGCCTGTTTGTGCTGCCTTGTGACCATGACGGTCTGTGCTTCCTGGCAGTGCTGGCGGGTTCGCAGAAGTCTTTACAGCATCAGTCCTCATGACTCAATACCAACCAATAAGCCGAAACCAGTTGGACTGCCACAGCCGCCATGGCAGTGCACAGACCGCCAAACTCATAATGAGGCCCTAAGTCCCTTTGAATTGCTCTTTGGGAGACAACCTTGCACTATTCTTGATCTTGCACAGAATGATTATGAGAAAGAATGAGAGAATGAGATAATTGTAGGAAAGTACCATCTTGCCTGGCATGTTACCCCCATATCTCACTGTATATATGTTGTTTTAGTCTATGTGTCACTGGGACCCTGCCAGGCAGGGCCCCAGTGCTCATAAGTATGTGCCCTGTATGTGTTCCCTGTGTGATGCCTAACTGTCTCACTGAGGCTCTGCTAACCAGAACCTCAGTGGTTATGCTCTTTCTGCTTTCCAAATTTGTCACCAACAGGCTAGTGACTCAATTTACCAATCCACATTGGCATACTGGTACACCCATATAATTCCCTAGTTTATGGTACTGAGGTACCCAGGGTATTGAGGTTCAAGGAGATCCCTATGGGCTGCAGCATTTCTTTTGCCACCCATAGAGAGCCTGAGTGAAATAACGTCCACGTTATTTCACAGCCATATACCACTGCACTTAAGTAACTTATAAGTCACTGATATGTCTAACCTTCACCTGGTGAAGGTTAGGTGCAAAGTTACTTAGTGTGTGGGCACCCTGGCACTAGCCAAGGTGCCCCCACATCGTTCAGGGCAAATTCCCCGGACTTTGTGAGTGCAGGGACACTATTACACGTGTGCACTGTACATAGGTCACTACCTATGTACAGAGTCACAATGGTAACTCCGAACATGGCCATGTAGCATGTCTAAGATCATGGAATTGTCACCCCAATGCCTTTCTGGCATTGGGGTGACAATTCCATGATCCCCGGGTCTCTAGCATAGTACCCGGGTACTGCCAAACTGCCTTTCCGGGGTCTCCACTGCAGCTGCTGCTGCTGCCAACCCCTCAGACAGGTTTCTGCCCTCCTGGGGTCCAGGCAGCCCTGGCCCAGGAAGGCAGAACAAAGGATTACCTCTGAGAGAGGGTGTCACACCCTCTCCCTTTGGAAATAGGTGTGAAGGCTGGGGAGGAGTAGCCTCCCCCAGCCTCTGGAAATGCTTTGATGGGCACAGATGGTGCCCATCTCTGCATAAGCCAGTCTACACCTGTTCAGGGATCCCCCAGCCCTGCTCTGGCGTGAAACTGGACAAAGGAAAGGGGAGTGACCACTCCCCTGACCTGCACATCCCAGGGGAGGTGCCCAGAGCTCTCCAGTGTGTCCCAGACCTCTGCCATCTTGGAAACAGAGGTGTCTGTGGCACACTAAACTGCTCTGAGTGGCCAGTGCCAGCAGGTGATGTCAGAGGCTCCTTCTGATAGGCTCTTACCTCTCTTGGTAGCCAATCCTCCTTCCTATGTAGCCAAACCTCCTTTTCTGGCTATTTAGGGTCTCTGCTTTGGGGATCTCACCAGATAATGAATGCAATAGCTCATCAGAGTTCCTCTGTATCTCCCTCTTCACCTTCTACCTAAGGAACGATTGCTGACTGCTCAGGACGCCTGCAAAACCACAACAAAGTAGCAAGACGACTACTAGCAACCTTGTATTGCTTCATCCTGCCGGCTTTCTCGACTGTTTCCAGGTGGTGCATGCTCTGGGGGTAGCCTGCCTCCTCTCTGCACCAGGAGCTCTGAAGAAATCTCCTGTGGGTCAACGGAATCTTCCCCCTGCAACCGCAGGCACCAAAAGACTGTATCACTGGTCCTCTGGGTCCCCTCTCAGCACGACGAGCGTGGTCCCTGGAACTCAGCAACTCTGTCCAAGTGACTCCCACAGTCCAGTGACTCTGCAGTCCAAGTTTGGTGGAGGTAAGTCCTTGCCTCCCCACGCTAGACTGCATTGCTCGGTACCGCATGATTTGCAGCTGCTCCGGCTCCTGTGCACTCTTCCAGGATTTCCTTCGTACTCACTGATATACTTTTGGCATATTGTCATAAAAATAAAGTACCTTTATTTTTAGTACTTCTGTGTATTGTGTTTTCTTATGATATTGTGCATATGACACCAGTGGTATAGTAGGAGCTTTACATGTCTCCTAGTTCAGCCTAAGCTGCTTTGCCATAGCTACCTTCTATCAGCCTAAGCTGCTAGAAACACCTCTTCTACACTAATAAGGGATAACTGGACCTGGCACAAGGTGTAAGTATCTCTGGTACCCACTACAAGCCAGGCCAGTCTCCTACAATAATGCTTTCCAAATCAGTTACATTTTAAACTTATAGTAGCTGTTGCGAATCTTCTCAGGTGAAATAAAGGAACTCCAGCAGCGTAGTCTCAATAGGTAAATTCGATTTATTTCCATACATAAAAACCCCGGCCGCAGAATACAGACCTGTTACTTCCTCGCCTCCGGTCCGCTCTCCAACCGTCTCCTCGCACCCCCCCAACATTCCTTCCTCACATTCCATTGTTCTCCGACAACATGGAACTTCATAAAGATAAAACATACACAACATAAACGATACAACACATCTTTCCCCTTACACTTAGAACATTTTTTTTTTATATATATATATATATCAAGTATACACAACATCGTTACTTATTCCAACAATACCCAACAATGTCTAATAACTACAAGAATCTTATCTTAACTATTTAATTTTATGTCTAATAACTACAAGAATCCTATCTTAATTATTTAATTTTACAATGAATTTGGACTTAGTTGCATACATATTCTCTTAACTTTCCCGGTCTTGTGATTTTCCTGCCACACCTACTAAACCTACTCTCTAAGCTTGTCATACCTTCTTCTTGAACATTTTTTTTCCTTTTTTCAGCTACCTTATCACTTTGCATAGGAACTCCGTTGCCTCCAAATTCACATTGTGAGGACATGTCATTACTAACCTCATCATCCACTAACCATTTAGTTCCAACCATACTCTTCCTCCCCTCTCCTTTATATGGGGAAACCCTGCTTAAATGCCAAACTTTTCCATCTTCAAGTAGCACTGCATTACATAAAAAATTTCAAAACTTTCAAAGGAGGATAGTATTTACCCGCTCCATATTTTTTGAAACCTGGAACTTTCACCTTAACCAAATCACCTATTTGTATATTCACCATTTTGCACTTGTGTTTTATATCATAGTTTCCTTTTGAACGCGTCTGCACCATTTTAATGTTGTTCCTAACACCTTCCACAGTCCAACCACTCTTCCTACCATCCTTCATCCAACCAATGTTATCCTTCCATAACGGAATTCTACCCCTCATAATCTTGAAAGGACTGTGCCCCGTAGAATTACAAGGTGTGGTCCTGTATGACCAAGCAGTTCTCCAAACTTCTTTTTCCCAACTTAGTTTAGCATTTACTGCCAGCTGTATGCTGTTCTTCAACACTCTGTTAAAGCGTTCAACAGCACCGTTACCAGCCGGGTGATAATTGGACGTAGTAATGTGTTTAATGCCACACCTCAATAAAAAATTCTTAAACTTATCAGAAATGAATTGCTGTCCATTGTCCGTAATTACAGCTTTGGGGAAACGTTCCCTTAGGAAAACTATATCCAAAAAAATTCACAATGGATCCAGAATCAACCTTGGTCATGATACTGATTTCAGGCCATTTAGAAAAATGATCATACATCACCACTATATATTTACACTCGCCATCCGCATGTATAGGACCAGCAATATCTAAACCAATTTTTTCCCAAGGCATATCAGGACACCTGATAGGAACTAGCGGTGGTCTAAATGTTGATAAAGTCTTCTCTGAATCATTGCATAAAAAACATTCTCTTACCATTCTTTCCACTGCCACATCTATTCCTGGCCACCAATACAACTGTTTAATTTTACTTTTTGTTTTGGATGTACCTAGATGGCCGTCATGACATAAATCCAAAACCTTATCTCTAAGTACTTCAGGTGGTATTAATTTCCCATTGCGCATTAACTTGTTGCCCTCAACAGACAATTCATCCTTCACCTCCCAAAATCGTCTGACATTCTCATCCAAATTTTTTTTATGAGGCCATCCCTCACACAACATGGTTTGAACATTTTTTAAAACTAGATCTTCCTCCACAGCTTTATTCCATTCATCATCAGTAATACCCTGAACATCTTGTACAATATTGGCTACCCAACAATCTTCCAAACCTTCCACACTATCATCCGTACTAACAAGGGGCATCCTACTTAGGAAATCAGCAATTTTATTCTTGACCCCAGGTACATAACATACCTCATACTTATAATCTAGTAATCTTATGGATAACCGAGCTATTCGTGGTGAAGCCTTGAACAAACCTTTAGTCGTTAAGACCTTGGTGAGTGGTTTATGGTCACTACGCAAAATGACATTAGTACCCCAAACAAATGCCCTGAAATGTTCCAAGCCCCACACACATGCAAGAGCTTCCCTCTCTATGACCGAATATTTTGCTTCAGTATCAGTTATCGAGCGGGAAGCAAATTCAATTACACATTCCTCATTATTCTCATTCATTTGTGAGAGTACAGCTCCCAACCCCTTACTACTAGCGTCCGTAGTAACAATGCTTTGCAAGTTTAGGGCAAATCCTTGTAGAGCAGGTGCCTGAATAATGTCTCTTTTAATTATTTCAAAAGCCTTTTCACACTCCACAGACCACTTGAATACACACCTATTCTTAAGCAATTGCCTAATGGGAAAAGTTTTTTGTGAAAAATTATGGACAAACTTGGCTTAATACTCTGCCAAGCCTAAAAACGCCCTAACTTCATCCTTGTTTGTAGGTGCAGGTGATTTCTTAATGGCTTGTATTAAACTAGCTTTAGGTTGGATACCATTACCACTAACTTCGTGTCCCAAATATGTGACACTTCGCCTAGCAATTTTGCATTTGCTATATTCTGCAGTAAGTCCATTATCTTCCAACACCTGGAGAACCTTTCTAACTTTGGCATTGTGATTATCCCTTGTATCTCCCATAATTAATATGTCATCTTGAAAAAAAAATACATCACGCATCTTACAAAATAATTTATACATCAGCCTTTGAAACATAGCAGCCGCAGATGCCAACCCAAATGGCACCCTAACAAATTGATAACACCCAAATGGTGTAATAAACGCAGTCAATCTACGGCTTTCAGGATGCAAAGAAATCTGGTGATACGCCGAAGTCAAATCGATTGTGGTGAACCATTCTTTACCTTTAGTAAGTGCTAACACTTTGCTGATTTTAGGTAAAGGGAATTGATCTACCAAAATATTTTTATTGAGGTCCCTAAGATCCACACACAATTTTAACTTGCCATTGGAACGTCTCGCTACAACCAATGGCAAAATCCAATCGGACGATTCCACCTGCTCAATAATACCTGCTTGCAATAACTTGTCTAATTCTCCAGACACTTCGTCTCTAATATTTATGGGAATATTCCTGGCCTTGTGTATTACCGGTACAGCATTATCCTTAAGTATGATTTTGTGTTGGAATTTTTTTAACATACCTATAGTCCCCGAAAATACTTGTGGAAACAAATCCCTAATAGTTGCATCACTCATCTCACCACCCTGTATAACGGACACTGGTTCCGAGCTGTTTGGATCCAGGACTATTCCAAGCGCTCCTTGATCCCACCAGCCCAAAACCGAAGGTCCAGTCATAGAAACATACAATTTACATTCTGCCTTACGGTCTTTAAAAGAAAATAACAATTTATTGTACCCTATCAACTGGATTGGCTCTCCAGTAAAACATTTAGGAGAGATATCAGGACTGTCTAGAACCCCTCCAATAACATGTTAAATTTTTTTTAACCAAACCAGTTCATTTACAATAGTATAAGGCGAACCAGAGTCAGCAGTGAAAGTGATAGTGACATCCCCAATAGAAATGTCGCATTTCGTTTTTTTCCATGGAAAATCTAGTGTTGAAGATCCATGATCCTTTACATTGAGTACCCACATATTCCTGTCGTCACTGTCTGAGGAAGAAGCTGAGTCCGTTGCACTCTCTAAAAGTTTTATCGCCGAATCTTTTTTCCTCCTGCAAACTTTAACAAAATGACCACTGATGCCACAACCAGAACATTTCTGGTTCCTGGCAGGACAGTTTTTATCATTCGCATAATGACCCATCAAACCACATCTAAAACATGTAACATTCTTTTTACTAAAATCCTTCTTGGTTTGCTTTTTATTTTTACTGGTGTAGTCTTTCTTTGAAAACTTGTCAGACCCATACTTCACCTCCCTAATATTGTTTACAAGAATGTCAGATCCAGAAAAAGTGTCATCATTTTTTTTACTTCCCTGTAGAACTGCTTTTGCACATCTCCCAGTCAATTCTGCTTTTTTAACAACATCGATGACTTCCTGTAAAGACGACTCTCCTTTAGTCCATAAACAATCCTGTATATGCCGATTTGCTGCATGCATAACAATCTGATCCCTTATAAGTTCATCGTGCAAGACACCAAACCTACATGTTAAAGCCAAATTCTTTAAGGCTAAAACATATTCCTCAATGGTTTCATCCTTCTCCTGCTTCCTATGTAAAATTTGTAACGATCAATACCTACGCAAACAGTAGGAGCATAGTATCTATCTAAATCTTCTAAAGCATGACAAAAAACATCACCATGCTCTCTATGTTTCTTTTCAATTCTATTGTATGTTTTCAGACCAAGCGGTCCCAGACAATGTAATAGAATTTTCTTCTTTTTATCAGCAGAAAAATCATTTTCTTCATTACACGTAGAAATGTAATTCAAAAAATATTCCCGCCATTCTTGCCACTTTGTGGAAGTATCACCAGATCCAGGTATGAAAGGTTGAGGTGGTGGTAAATTCAAATTACTTGAAGCCATAAGTAATTATGTTATTCCACTTGAACAAGTATACATTTTTAAAAAACGAAGTTTGACAGAATAGTTGTCAGAGATTCTACACTGAGCTTGTAGCACAATCTTATTTAATATACAAAATGCACTGCACCCAAACCGAAATCCACAGTGTTACACAGCGTGCGCAGAACTTCTCCAGATGACCTGGCTAGAGTCTCCGTCTCCTTGGAGACGCTCGCGAAATGGTGCTAAATGTTCCGCTTCCGTGACGTTGACGTTGCCGAGGAGACGCACATTGAGCATGCGCTTCTGTAGATTAAAGGACGCTCACGCTGCCTTGCTCGCGTTGCTCCGCTCACCCAGGAATCACCCCAAAAAAATAAAACACGGAGAAGAAAAAAAAATATCCCAATTAATAGTTACTGCAACGTTCTCCTCGATAAATCCTAAAGCAGCAGTCAAGTTCAGCAAGGCGGAGAGGAAACCTCAATACGCGTGGAAGCCGGGGCTGCTCAACTCATCGCCAAATTTGTTGCGAATCTTCTTAGGTGAAATAAAGGAACTCCAGCAGCGTAGTCTCAATAGGTAAATTCGATTTATTTCCATACATAAAAACCCCGGCTGCAGAACACAGACCGGTTACTTCCTCGCCTCCGGTCCGCTCTCCAACTGTCTCCTCGCACCCCCCCAACATTCCTTCCGCACATTCCATTGTTCTCCGGCTCGCGCCAAGCTAGAGCGAGCCCGACAACATGGAACTTCATAAAGATAAAACATACACGATACAACAGTAGCATTTGCAGCCTGGAAAAAGCTCAGGACACAACGAACAACAGTATAAAGTAGGTACTTGGGGCCAGATGTAGCAAAAATAAAAATTGCGACTCGCATTTTGCGAGTTGATGCGACTCGCAAAATGCGAGTCGCAATATGTAATGCCAGAAAAAAAAACGATCCGAATTTGCGACTCGCAGCCGGACTCGCAGCGCAGTGTGCGAGTCCGCAGATTGCGAGCTCGCTTTTGGCGAGTGTGCAAAAAACGAACTCGCAATTAGCGAGTAGGTGTCGCAAATTGCGATTACCTTGAAAATTGCTTACAGGTGCAGCAGAACACTCCAGAAACCACACCAGAACACTCTGGAAACACTTCCTGGCACATGATGATGACATCACAGCCTTGAAGTTTACAAATACACCTGGGAGGAGGGAGGACCACACCCTTTTATAACTGCCGGTTTTCACACAGAACAAACAGCAGCTGCCATGGAGGGAACCCCAAGAAAGAGGAAGCTCAAATTTTCTGAGAGGGAGCTGGAGGTGCTGACAGAGGAATGCTGTCAGCACTATGATGAGCTATTTGGGAGAGCAGCCCTCAATGTTCCTGAGGCCACAAAAAAACAACTCTGGCAGGACATTCAGGATAAGATCAATTCCCTGGGGGTGAGCCACAGGACAATCGAGGACATCAAGAAGAGGTGGTATGACCTCCGCTCCCGGACCAAGGAGAGGGTGGCTGAAAGGCTCCGGGAGATGAGAGGCACAGGAGGGGGACCATCGTCTGTGCCACCACCCACACCCCTGGAAGAAAGGGTGGAAGAAACATTGGAGCAGGAGGCAGTGTGTGGATTTGGGGACCTGGACACCTCAGAGCCCAGCACATCAACCGGTGAGTACCATGTGATATGCCTGTACCCCTATCAATGCCATACCCCCACCCACCATGTACACAGGTGCATGCACAACCAAAATAGCTCCATTTCAGGGTAGAAAATGCCAGAATGATGCATTATGAGAAATGTAGTCAAGTAGGCAGTTCATAGGCAAATGTTTATTAGGAAGTGTGCAATAGATAGTAGACACTGACAGTCTGTTCCCCATGTCCCACAGGTCTCCAGCAAGACACCCCCAACACCCCAAGCACCCAGGCCCAGGAGGACACCCCAGGACCCGCCAGCACCCCCACCTGCACGGTCAGCAGCATCCCTGCAGCAGCCACACCTGCTGCAACAATTACGCAAGAGGCTGCCCCAGCAACAGGCAGGGAGGACACAGGTGGGAGCACAGGGCAGCCACCGCTGCGCAGGCGTCGCAGGTCAAGTCCATCTGGGCTGCAGTCTCCATCCGGGATACTTCCTCCAACCACCAGTGAGGCACATCTGCTGCGTGGTCAGTGCCTGCAGAACAGAATTTTGGGCAGAATTAGTGGTGTGCTGCACCGCTTTGTGCGAAACAACCATGCCAGCATGCAGCACCTCAACAGACGTATGGACATGATGTGCCAGAACACTGGGGACCTTGCCTTTGCCATTAGGGAACTGGCGGGAGGACTGCTGGCCCAGGCAGAGGCTGGGCGGCGCAGAGATCGGCAGATAATGCACAGACTGGACAGGATGGCCACATCCATCGGCAGGCTCGCCATGAATACCACAGGCCTGTCGAGGAGGACAGTTGGGCTGCAAGTAGAGATGGGCCATTTCGCTGGGGATGTTGCTAGGGGCCTGGGACGTCTCACCCACATCATCGAACTGATGGAGACACGGGAAATGTCGAGGGCCACAGGGGAAACACCCCAAGACAGTGAGGAGGGCTCAACAGTGAGCAGTGTCTCTGCCACTGACAGCAGGGTGCTCAGGAGTGGTAGGCAGAGCACCACGGAAGCAGCAGGGACCAGCCAGGCTGGCAGGAGGGGCAGAAGATCGTAGAGAACACCCAGGACCATTAAATGTTGCACATGGCGTTAATGTGCCACATGACTGGTTGGCATTTTCCTGCCCATGGACAATTTCGACTTGTATATAGTTTCTTAATTACACTAATAAAACAGTTATTTTTGTTCCACTTAACAAATGGAGTTTTTGGTTAACAGGTGAGTATGGTGGGAGTTGACACGTACCGTCCAAAATATTGTGTTGCAATGTGGTCCCGTCTCAGTCTGCCTTAATTAGCTTTACTCCGATCCCCATGATGGCGATGTGGTTGTTCTTGCTCTTCATCATCCGGATCTGGGTCTGCAGGGGTGAGAGGTAGCCCACGTCGGGTGGCTATGTTGTGGAGGATGGCGCATGCGACCACAATTTTGAATGCGGTAATGGGGGTGTATTGGAGGGCACCTCCACTGCGGTGGAGGCATCTGAATCTTGCCTTCAGGAGTCCGAAGGTGCGCTCTATCAGGTTCCTGGTCCTCTTATGTGCACTGTTGTATTGCCTCTCTGATTCAGTGCTGGGTGTTAAAAACGGAGTCATGATCCAAGGCCTGAGAGCATATGCACTGTCACCTGTTGGGCACAAAAGTACACGGTTAGGAAGTAAAGATTGCCGTGCACAGTGACCTGTGTGTATGTCTGCAAGTGTCTGTGGCTCTACCTAGGAAGTAACCGTCTCCGAATTCCCCACGTTCCAGGCGTTGATGTATCCCACTATGCCTAAAAATGTATGAGTCATGGGTACTGCCTGGAAACTTAGCTACAATGTCGGTGATGACATAATGGGCATCACAAACAACCTGTATATTGAGTGAGTGGGTACACTTTCTGTTGCGGAAAATGTGTTCAAGATTTGCAGGGGGGCATATTTGAATGTGTGTCCCATCTACACACCCTATGACATGGGGAAAGTGGGCAATGCGGTAAAAGTCCAGCTTGGTGCTGTTCATTTCTGCCTCATTCCTTGGTAAGTATATGAAGTGAGACATGTGCGTGACTAAGGCATCTAGGAAGGCCCTGAGGAACCTTGACACTGCACTTTGGGATACCCCACCTGCCACAGCAATGACCCCCTGATAGCTCCCTGAGGCCAAGAGGTGCAGTGAGCATAGTACTTGCACATTCGTAGGAATGGCGCAGCCACGCAGAGTCTGGTGTTCTAGCTGTGGTTTCAGTAAATCTATTAATTCTAGTATGGCTGCGCTGCTAAGGCGGTATTTGTCATAGATCTCCTCTTCAGTTTGCTGAAAAAGAGTCTGCCTGGTTCTATATATCTTCTCCTGTCTGTGGCACCTCCTCCTCCTCTGCTGGGCTGCGTAGACTCTCCTCCTCACTGCTATCAGGTATATCTCCGCCATCTTGAGTAACCCAGATGACTTCTGGGTCCCCTTTTATACTTTGGTAATGGTTACCAACTGCTCTGAGTTAGTGGTAAATGGGACATGCAAACTGGGCTTTTTGCGACTAGTCGCAATTTGCGAGTTGCAATTGCATATGGTTTGCGACTCGCAAATTGCGACTTGCTATTTGCGGGTCGCAAAATGGGGTCGCAACGGATGCGACTCGCAAACGGATCCCATCGCTTTTTGCGAGTCGGAAATGGGCTTTTTGCATCCCATTTCCGATTTTGCACTGTCGCAAATTGCGATTCTGCCCGTTTGCGAGTCGCTAACCTTTGCTACATCTGGCCCTAGGTCTCGGTTCTTCTTGTGTGGCCGTATAATACACTTGAAGTAGAACAGGAAGCTACTTTCAGATAGATTAGCCAGCTGGAAACCCAGAATCCAGACCTAGCAAATAAATTAACTTAAACAATGGGAATAACCAGATTCTGGGTGGCTTGTGATTCCAAAATCTGCCACTACCTTTGAAGAACTTTTCCCAGTATGTTCAGAAGGCTCATAGGAGAAACCGTCACAATAAACTAATGTGGCTGCCCTTCAGCAAGCCAGATTACATCAGATATTGTGCACAACTGTAGATGTTTTTTCAACCTTGTCAGAGATGCCAAAATGAAACTGAACATTGTATCAACATGAAACCTCGAGTGACAGTGAAAATTCAGCGAGAATTAGGAATCCTAGAGCTTTCTCATAGCCAGTAACCTTCTTCTATCGTATTGGTACCAAAAATAGACGGTTTGTGAAGATTGTGCATAGGATTTAGACAATTTACCAACTGTCCAATTTCGAGTCTTATCCAATGCTGAGGATAGAAAATCTCAGTGAGCATAGGATTGTGCGAAATTCGTATGATTTCCTTTCATTCAATTAGCTGAAAGCTCTGCAAAATTATGTGAGATTATGCAATGGAAAGAAATGCAAATCTGTATTTTACCACGTTTCAGCACAGACTCGCATTCATTTTTAGAACTCATTTATAAAAACCGTGCTCTGTTCCCGTGAATTAGCAGTAATGTTTTACTGCAAATGGTGCCATTCACAGTAAATATTTACCACAAGTGGCACATAATTAGGCAATGTGCAGAATGCTACTAATTTCACATAAATAAGCATTGTGCAAAATTTCCAAAATTATGCAAATTATGATGGCATAATTTTAATTTTTCCCGGCCATTACTAAGAAGCAGGAGATTGCTAAATACATCAGCACTATCAACTTAATTAAAAGTTACTGCCAAGTACCACTCCAAATCTAGGAGCAAAACAAAGTAGCTTTATCTATTCCCAGAGGATTATTCCAATTTACAGTGCTTTCCTCCTTTCCCAGCAACTTTTTAACAACTAATGGTCCATTTACTTCAACCTCATGGAACACAGGTGGTAGCTTACTTAGATTCATAGTGAGCATATCATAGAAAGATCATCTGCAACATCTTAAACAGGCCTTGACTACCCTCAGAGGTAAATCTCATGGCAAAGTAAGCTAAGTGCATTCTTACAGTCTAATAAGTGTATCATCTGTGACGTACCCTGGTAAACAGAAACCTACAGCCCCAAGCTGACAAGATGTAAGCCCTTGTTCAATAGTCACACAGTCATAAAAACGTGAGGGCCATCCTGGGGTATCTAGGTTGCTATCAGAATTGTGTACCTCATTTTTCTGGGGTGGCCGCCACTCTTACACCCATATGGGAAAAGGGTGTTCCCAATTGAATTCCCTGGGGAGTGCCCAAAAAGTAAGCTTTTGACGCTTTGCAGGAGGTTCTCTACCACTTCAGTATTTTGTTACCCAAATTCTGAAATTCTGTTTCCACTGCAAACTGATGGCACATGACTAGGATTAGGGTTAATGATTTGCCAAAAATTCGAAGATACTTATATTTGATTTTGTATCTCATTCAAAAACTACTTCCTCCCTGAAACATCCTCCTCCACCCTAAAATGTAGTTCCTGATTATAAAGTAGACTGTGGAGCCCTTAACCCAAATATTGCCTATTTGAGTGGTTCATTTTCTTTTGCAGCTGATCATGTCCCCAGCAATTGATTATCAAGATATAACAATACAGTCTGAGGGTCTTAAGATGGTAAATGTTCCTCCAGCTCTTCCACCTTGATGTAGGCCACCAAGCAGGATCTCAGTTAGGTTTTGCCGATTAACTTTCCAGAACTGGTAAACTCCCCATGACTGAACCACTGGCTGATAAGGGAAGGTATGAGACAAGTGTCAAAACAAGTCATGCGTGACAGAAGTCTTATGCCATAGGGAGAAAGCCAGGGCAAGATGTGATAAGAAGATAGCAAGATTAATGTGGGACCCAAGGCTGGCACTGCCACTGGCTTTGGTAAAACAAACTAGAACTGGATTGTTGTTGTCACCTCCTATGATGGAATTGTGGTCTGAAGTTTAGAGAGTTGATCTTGATTTCAATCTAGGTTACACTAAGGACCACGGTACACAATGAGTCAATAATCACTTTACGTTCCCTTCCCCGTTGATGGTAAGACCATGGAAGAGCAGGGAAGAAGTCAGGCTTTAAAAGGGGCAATGTTTGGAAGAAATCTCACAATCAATCATTCAATCAGACTCCGTGGGATATTATTACGTTCTCTCTAGCTGGAACTCCACCAACAAGGAATCTGAAGCTTTAGGCCCTCCCTGTTCCTCTTTAATCTTTACATAAAACAGAGAACAAGAGATGGCATGTTGTATAGCAGTCAAGCTGCACACCAGAGATGTCCATTTTTTCTGTCAGGTAAAAATTACCAATGAAATAAAAGGAAATCATTCTAAATAGGGGCTGGGGAACATTTAGGTTAAACAGCAGCAAAGATTACTGACTCTTCTTTCTCTCCTGAACGGAAGAATTTCTTGAAGAAGGTTAACTAGGGAATGATCTGAAAGTGTAAACTAAACCCCACCATATAGTAAATTCCTGGAGAATGTCTTCTTTCTTGCACATTTATAAAAAAACATTTCTTACCATCCCTTTGTCAATATGGACTGGGCTGGCTGCCTTTGACTTTTGGGACTGCGGTCTGTAATGCGAGGTTGGGAACTGTAAAATACCTCTCCTTGTTATTTGCCCCTGCACGTTTGGGGGACCAGTGAAACCGGTCAGAGACAAAAAGCATGGCTGCACTTGCACTCATTTTTCTTTAGGTGGGACTTAAGAGGTACTTATTTTCTTTTGAATAGCGCTAGCCCTATTAAAAAAAGAGGGCGAATTAGCAATTACACCACTGGTGGTCTACTTTCTGCAACCTCTGAGACAGTAGTAGCATAACTTTACTTGATTTTTTTACAGAATCATAAAAGTAAACACAAGGGAAAAACAAAAGAATTACAATCCCATAGAGGCTGTACAACAGTACATATAGCCATCTTGGGTGAGCTCCAAATTTATAGACAGCTTCACGTGGAGCAAAACATAAAGTGCATATGCAGAGACATTTCAAGAAGCAAGCTTAACACTCCTAAGGAAAATTACAAGATTATAGAAACAATCAATGAAAGAATAAACATCGTCATAAACATACTCATCGCCAATGTAGTAGCCCAGATAAAACGTCTAACAGAAAAAAGCACACATTGTGTGTTGGTAAAAGTTTTAAAAACAGAAACCCAGGGCTCACCTGTCTAAAATTCATGGGTAAAAGCAACGGACGAATATATTGGTGCCATAAAGTGTTTAAAATCTGGGACAGATCATCACAATATGTAGGGTGTTGGGGACTGAATATTGGCACAGGTACACGCTTGCAGTTCCAATTTTTTTATCCAAGCCTCCTCAGAAAACATCAAATGGTGGAACAAATTTAACCTAAAATAGGTCAACAATCTGCGGTGATAAACGGAGATACCTAAGTTCAAATACGGTTTCACCCCTTTTACTGATTTTACAAAGTTAAATTGGTGCACCGAACCCTTGACCAAAGTAGAAGCCTCTCGCTCCGCTGCTACTCTGGAGTAAAAGGCTTGCTTTAGCTAAGCTATGTCTTTCTTCTCTATGCGGTTAGGATCTGCCCAGGTCAGTTAGATTTCTCCTGATGTATAGCAACCACAAGATTCGGGACATATTATCCAAGCCCATGCAATCTCGCACAATAGTTTTGTTTAGGTTGAGTTCATCTTTGGGAGAACTATGAAAGCTGGGGTGGAGACAAATAAAATCTGAACTATACCCCGACCTCAATTCTTCATGAACAATAGCACTAGGAATACCTTGGGGGACATTTAAAAGGCCTCTCATAATAGTATCTTCAACTACCTGTAGCCGGGCAATCGACACGTATTCTCAAATTTCTCATCCAAAACTTGCTACTTGTCTTAATATGCTTATAACCAAGCCGTCTCGAAAAATCGTTGATACTATTGATGAACTTTTTGAAAGTCATAATGTTTTTATTGATCAATGGTTACCAATAAAAATGAGAAACCTGCAAAACGCCCAGCTAAGTAAAATGTTCAACCCTACTAATAAGTTGGCCCTTCACCAGAAAATGCGTAGATGTGATGTTCTTGGGGCCAACCACCATAAAAAGGAACGTGGAATAGTTTGTTGTGAGACCAAGAGCATTCATGAAATTAACAAAAGAGGTCAAGGAGTTGCTGCAAATCCTTAGTTGTGCGTGTAATTAAGACTGCGTCGTCTGCATAAAGAAGACAGGCAGCGGACGTTCTCCCATGCTCGGCTCATCCATCGCTTCTTCGAATAAAACTGATTCCAGACCATTAATATGAAGGATAAAAAAAAGGGGTTGCACAATACAGAAAACCACTCTGTCAACCTCAAGTGCTGAGTGCACTCTCCATTTATGCAAAACCTCACTGAGGCCGCAAAACCCTCCTGGTAAATCTCACAGAAAGGCAACAAGAGCTGGCTCAACCCCCATAGACCCTCGTCATGGCCCAGAGCTTAGCTCCTTGAACCCTGCCAAACGCCGACCTGATGTCCATGAAGGCCAGGTAAATTACACCCCGCTTCGCCCTTGTATATTTAGAGATAATCATATGTAGATTCAAATTTTGTTCAACAGTTCCCCACCCTGGCCTGCACATATATTGAATTTCAGATAAAACACTTTGGGCCACATGCACAAATAGTTGGATTTGTGATTTCCTAATTGCGATTCTGTGTGAATCGCAATAAGGGAATCGCAATTCCAAATGTAAGAAACTCCATTGAGCTTCTTTTGCGATTCCCGGTGGGTCGCAATTTCCGACCCACCGGGAATCGCAAAAATCATAGGGATGGTGGCTTGCTGGTGTCAGCAGACCATCATGTCTGTGATTGCTTTTAAATAAAGCAATCTTTTTTTAAAACGCAGCCTGTTTTCCTTGAAGGAAAACAGGCTGTTTTCAAAAAGAAAGAAAATGAAATGTTTCAGTTTCATTTTTGAAGAGTAGGCAGTGGTCCGTGGACCACTGCTGTCTCTTCAAAAACGTTTTTGCATGCATTCCTTGGGGACCCCTGTCCCTTTGCGAATAGGTTAGCACCAATTTGAAATTGGTGCTAACTATGATTGTTTTGCAACTGCATTCACGGTCACAAAACAATCATACATACCATTTAGATTCAGTACTAGGGAGGGACGCCCTGAACACGCTGTAGGAGGCTGGCCGGGCTTGTAGTGGGTACCAGAGGTACTTACACCTTGTGCAAGGTCCAGTTATCCCTTATTAGTGTAGAAGAGGTGTTTCTAGCTGCTTCGACTGATAGAAGGTAGCTATGGCAAAGCAGCTTAGGCTGAACTACGAGACATGTAAAGCTCCTACTACACCACTGGTGTCATATGCACAATATCATAAGAAAACACAATACACAGATATACTAAAAATAAAGATACTTTATTTTTATGACAATATGCCAAAAGTATCTCAGTGAGTACCCTCAGTATGAGGATGCCAAATATACACAAGATATATGTACACAATACCTAAAAATATGCAGTAATAGCAAAAGGAAGTAATGCAAGCAATGTAAAGTTGCAGTAGATTGCAATAGGAGCACATAGGTGTAGGGGCAACACAAACCATATACTCCAAAAGTGGAATGCGAACCACGAATGGACCCCAAACCTATGTGAGCTTGTAGAGGGTCGCTGGGACTGTAATAAAACGGTGAGGGTTAGAAAAATAGCCCACCCCAATACCCTGAAAAGTAGGTGTAAAGTGCACCTATATTCCCCAGAGAGCACAGAAGTTGTGATAGGGGAATTCTGCAAGGAAGACCAACACCAGCAATGCAACCAAAGTGGATTTCCAAACAAGAGTACCTGTGGAACAAGGGGACCAAGTCCAAGAGTCGCGACAAAGTCGAGAGTGGGCAGATGCCCAGGAAATGACAGCTGAGGGTGCAGAGAAGCTGCCACTGGATGGTAGAAGCTGTGGATTCTGCAAGAACAAAGAGGGCTAGAAACTTCCCCTTTGGAGGATGGATGTCCCACGTCATGAAGAAGCTTGCAGAGGTGTTCCCACGCAGAAAAACTGCAAACAACCCTTGCTAGCTGCAAGGGTTGTGGTTAGGGTTTTTGGATGCTGCTGTGGCCCAGGAGGGACCAGGATGTTGCCACTTGGATGAGGAGACAGAGGGGGCGCCCAGCAAGTCAGGGAGTCCTCACAGAATCATGCAGCACCCGCAGAAGTACTGGAACAGGCACTTAGAAGAGGAGTCCACCTGAAGTCAGAAAAGGGAGTCCCACGACGCTGGAGGACAACTCAGAAGGTTGTGCACTGCAGGTTAGAGTGTGGGGGACCCAGGCTTGGCTGTGCACAAAGGAAATCCTGGAAGAGTGCACAGGAGCCGGAGCAGCTGCAAATCATGCGGTACCCAGCAATGCAGTCTAGCGTGGGGAGGCAAGGCCTTACCTCCACCAAACTTGGACTGAAGAGTCACTGGACTGTGGCAGTCACTTGGACAGAGTTGCTGAGTTCCAGGGACCACGCTCGTTGTGCTGAGAGGGGACCCAGAGGACCGGTGATGCAGTCTTTTGTTGCCTGCGGTTGCAGGGGGAAGTTTTCGTTGACCCACAGGAGATTTCTTCAGAGCTCCTGGTGCAAGAAGGAGGCAGGCTACCCCCAGAGCATGCACCACCTGAAAACAGTCAAGAAAGCCGGCAGGATGAAGTGATACAAGGTTGCTACTAGTCGTCTGGCTACTTTGTTGCGGTTTTGCAGGAGTCCTGAGCAGTCAGCGGTCGATCTTTGGCAGAAGGTGAAGAGGGAGATGCAGAGGAACTCTGGTGAGCTCTTGCATTCGTTATCTGAAAAATTCCCCAAAGCAGAGACCCTAAATAGCCAGAAAATGAGGTTTGGCTTACTAGGAAGGAGGATTGGCTACTAAAAGAGGTAAGAGCCTATCAGAAGGAGTCTCTGACGTCACCTGCTGGCACTGGCCACTCAGAGCAATCCAGTGTGCCAGCACACCTCTGAATCCAAGATGGCAGAGGTCTGGGACACACTGGAGGAGCTCTGGGCACCTCCCCTGGGAGGTGCAGGTCAGGGGAGTGGTCACTCCCCTTTCCTTTGTCCAGTTTTGCGCCAGAGCAGGGCTGGGGGATCCCTGAACCGGTGTAGACTGGCTTATGCAGAGATGGGCACCATCTGTGCCCATCAAAGCATTTCCAGAGGCTGGGGGAGGCTACTCCTCCCCAGCCCTGACACCTATTTCCAAAGGGAGAGGGTGTAACACCCTCTCTCAGAGGAAGTCCTTTGTTCTACCTTCCTGGTCCAGGCCTGCCTGGACCCCAGGAGGGCAGAAACCTGTCTGAGGGGTTTGCAGCAGCAGCAGCTGCAGTGAAAACCCCGGAAAGGCAGTTTGGCAGTACCCGGGTTCTGTGCTAGAGACCCGGGGGATCATGGAATTGTCACCCCAATGCCAGGATGGCATTGGGGTGACAATTCCATGATCTTAGACATATTACATGCCCATGTTCTGAGTTACCATTGTGACGCTGTACATAGGTAGAGACCTATGTACAGTGCACACGTGTAATGGTGTCCCCGCACTCACAAAGTCCGGGGAATTTGCCCTGAACGATGTGGGGGCACCTTGGCTAGTGCCAGGGCACCCACACACTGATTAACTTTGCACCCAACCTTCACCAGGTGAAGGATAGACATATAGGTGACTTATAAGTTACTTAAGTGCAGTGTAAAATGGCTGTGAAATAACGTGGATGTTATTTCATTCAGGCTGCACTGGCAGGCCTGTGTAATAATTGTCAGATCTCCCTATGGGTGGCAAAAGAAATGCTGCAGCCCATAGGGATCTCCTGGAACCCCAATACCTTGGGTATCTCAGTACCATACACTAGGGAATTATAAGGGTGTTCCAGTATGCCAATGTAAATTAGTGAAATTGGTCACTAGCCTGTTAGTGACAATTTGGAAAGCAGAGAGAGCATAACCACTGAGGTTCTGGTTAGCAGAGCCTCAGTGAGACAGTTAGTCATCACACAGGGAACACATACAGGGCACATACTTATGAGCACTGGGGCCCTGCCTGGCATGGTCCCAGTGACACATAGACTAAAACAACATATATACAGTGAAATATGGGGGTAACATGCCAGGCAAGATGGTACTTTCCTACACACGCCCCTTCCTAATACTGAATCGTAAAACCCAAATTGCGATTCGGTAACAAATTACTAAATTGCAGTTTGGGCCTTGTACATCCCAAGCAGCACTTTTCTAGTCGCAAATGAGTCGATTCGCAGAATCAGCCCGTTTTGACTAGAACAATGCTTTGTACATGTGGCCCTTTGAACGTTTGCCCAAGAAGTAATGTGGTCCAGATGCACCCAGGTAATGAACTGCAAACGGCTGCGTTGATATGTTGAGTCACTATTGGGGCCCACAAATCAACTAGGAATTTAAAGAAGTCCCCAGGGCCTCCATCAGAACCAGGAGCCTTGCCTACTAGGAGGGACATGATGGATTTCCTAACCTCCTCACACTTGAAAGTAAACACCGAAGCCTTCTGACCCCAAAGAGTCAAGTGTTAACCCCTCTCAATATTGTATATGGGTGTGTTGGACTGTGTCTTTTAAAATTAATATTAACATGAAAAGCTTGCAATATATTGTGAGATGTAGCTGCATAGAAAATGTGTTAACGTAGAAAACAATGCACACGTTTCAAATGTGCCCACAGGTAGTGGCTACCAATGTATACGAAGACTAATGAAACATATTAATGCTGAATTCATTATGTACCAATGTTTTGAATTTGTATTTGCATATCATAAATAGAGTTATGTACTAGGGGTTTGTTCTTAGCGAGGGTCTGGGCCTAGTTGCCTGGTCTCATATTAAACTCTGTTTTTCCTAACGTGCTGTTTTCCTGAAGGACACGAAACTGTACTTTTCCAGAAGCGAGATGTATGTGTAGCCATAGTAAATTCTTTCTCATGGGACCCAACTTGCTCAAGGAGACATTCTTGCTGAATGCAATAGTGTAATTCATAACAGGTGCAAGGCTGCCTGGAGTAGGAGAAAACAATAGAACTACTGACTGGAGCGTAAAGTGTAACTTTTCTTACCTGACATTCCAATCGATGAAGATGTGAATAACGTGGGCCAATCAACGACATGAGAACTGTGGTCTGTAAAAAATTCTAGTGAAGTGCGTGGAGAATTATTGGACAGAGATAATGATGCACCAAATATTGTCCAATAAGGAATTAGGAGCAAATTAGGCAGTGTTGATTTAACCGCATGACCCGAGGAGAAATCAGACATTATTGGACATTACACTCCAAGCCATTCTTTGCCATTCTACTGAGACATTTAGGTCAAATTCTTTTGAGACTTTGCAGTTTATTCTTCCTGATACTTACTTCTCCTCCATATGAGGGAAGAGACTTATTTCTTAGCTCTGCCATACTGAAACTTGCCCTGTCCTATAACTGCTGATGCTGAATCGACTGATGTCCTGAGGACGAAGACTAACGCTGTTTGCTGATTTGTTGGATGGGTAACTATCTGATGTAAATTGTAATTGTCTGCTTGCCTTTCTCTCTAGGTACCAACTGCATTTTTGATTGAGGCCATAGTTAGATGTTTTCCCAATTTGTGTTTGCTAAATTGTTTTGCTTGAAGCCCAACATGCTAATGCTAATCGGAGGTTAGTTAAGGTGTTCACTAATATCTGACGCAAATAGACAAATGACTAAGTTCTTGCTATGTTGAATCAAGCACTACTGAGACTTTGCTAAGCTGCTTCCTATTAATGACGTGTTAATGCTGAATGAATATTCTCTGTGTATTGAATTAATTGTGTTCTAATTACAAATCTGAAGAGTTACTAATGAGAGCAATTGCTAATGAGATTAATAGAAATTACTTTAGATTTTAACTGATAGGGAAATAAATATCCTAACTCTTAACTGAATTGATTTGGTTATTCATGACTGAAAGGTCATAGTGTGTTCGACTTATTGATTCTTATTGAATGTTATTGATTAGCTTAATTAATGATTAGTTATTGTGATTATTGATTGAGTCATTGATTCATTGATTTTGTGATGCCAAAAAGATATCTCGTACTGGGAAGTCCTCGAACGTGTTTCAAAGGTTCATCGACCTAGGCGTGTCTCCTTTAAGTTTACTTATCAAGGTTGTGACGCGCTATCAGCTTCAAAGTGCTCCAATAGCTAATGTCTGTGCCAACACCTGCTCTGAATGAAACAAAGTGTGATTCACTACCTCCAGAAAGCTGCACTGTCCTGGGAAGCACAGGCGCTCAAAAGATTGCCCTACATCTCCTTTTTTAAATGCCTCTTTTGTTTGCAGCATGCCAAATAATAAGTGGCCATGACCTTCCTTACTCTTCATGATTGAGGGGCTGCTTTTGCAGCGATGCCATTAGCTCTCCATGGGCCTGTGAACACTTCTTATCAAACCACTTGTAAGGAGATGCCAAAGGTGCAAAAAAATAGGAGGAGTAAGGGGAGCCTTAATGCACCTAAAAAGTCTAGAAGCAGCTGCTGGGATGCAAGCATTGGTAGCTTCCTAGTGAAGACAAATTTGGAATTCGGATTGACAGGAGGATAGTAAGTAATAATTGAAATCAGCAGGTATAACCTTTGCCCATTTTAACTTATGCCCCTGATCTTTTAGGTTCACTGCTTCTTATGTAATTGACAGCTCCAGCTGTCACCTGGGACCACCGAAAATTGCCCAAGAGGGGGTTGTGATCACCCTGTGTGTGCCAAACTACGTTAAATTAATTAGAGAAGAATATCAACACACCAATACAAAAATGTAATCAATTGCTGAACTAGAACCTGACCCCTTGAATGTTGAAGTCCACATTGCAAAATTGACATCCCTTATTAGACAGATTCACTAAATTATGATCTAAAATCAAATTGTTTAACATGACCCCCTGGGCAGTATGTTTGAAGTGCTTGATCCATACTGAAGGATACATCATCATAATCTCCATGCAGGTAATGGTCCATGCAAGGATGCAAATTAAAATCACTCATCAACACTGTAAAACAAGAGGACCTATAAGCAGAAACCGTCTAAACAGTTTCTGAGGTCACTAACAACATCATGCTCTCCACAGGTTGAAATTGAATAGTAAACATTCACAGCTAGAACCCTGAGCATGTTTGAAAAAATCAAAAGAGTACCAAAGATACAGGGTTGATTAGATTTGATCATCTCCATTTTACAATTAAAGCTTAGTTTTATAAATGTTGATAACCCTCTTTAGCTCTTCCATGGGTAGAAGGGGTAGGATTGGAAGCAAACATGGCATAACCATCTAGATGCACAATCCCCTCTGCATCCCATCTCGCCTGAAGACTAATGGGGTCAAAGGTACTGTGCAGTTAGATCCACTGCTCATCATCTAGACCCCCTTGAACCCCCATAATATTCCAACTTATCACTGTTAGGGTGCTGAAAAAACACAGATGTTTACACATAGCATAGCAAGATTGTCAGAGCCTGGTGTGAGTCAATCTAGTGTATCCACCTCACTCAATCATTCAAAACAATTGTTCAATAGTAGGCTAGGGGCCTTCACCTGATGACAAAAATGGCCTTAGCCTTCCTGCGGAGTGGGATTCAACCCTCCCAACCTCACATGTCCCAAGCCAAAGCGTTTGTGAAAAATAGCCCAGGGTGCACAAGGTAATTCTGCAACTAGGAACAGTGCCAAACATAACAGTATTTAGGATGTAACCCCTCTTCCTAGTGTTCTGTAAGATAACTACAATACAGTCACTATCAAAAAGTTTGTTAGAATGACTAGACCAGTTTGAACTCTGAACTGTGATGATTTCATCCAAAAAAGAATGCTCAAGATGTACCCTGCCAGACACCTAATATGTTACTTTGTTTTTACCTGCTGGAAACTCTCTGAATCTTCTCACTTAAGGCAAGGAACATAGGCCAGTACCAGTGTTAGACCTGATAGCCTTGGGGTGGTCACCCCAACTTTTTGCCTGCCTCCCTCCACTTTTTGACCCTGTTTTTGTTGGTTTAGGACTCTGCGCACTTTACCACTGCTAACCAGTGCTAAAGTGTATTAGCTCTCTCCCTTAAAACATGGTGACCTTGGCTCATACCCAATTGGCATATTACATTTTTTTGTCAGTCCCTAGTAAGGTGCACTGCATGCGCTCAGGGCCTGTAAATTAAATGCTACCAGTGGGCCTGCAGCACTGATTGTGCCACCCACATAAGTAGGCCCTTAACCAAGTCTCAGGCCTGCCATTGCAGGGCCTGTGAGTGAAGTTCCACTGACACTTGGACTTGGTATTTAAAGGTACTTGCCAAGCCTTAAACTCCCCTTTTTCTACATATAAGTCACTCCTGAGATAGGCCCTAGGTAACCCAGAGGGCAGGGTGCTAGGTAAAAGGCATGACATATATCTGTGTGTTTTATATGTTCTGGTAGTGGAAAACTCCTAAATTCATTTTCCACTGCTGTGAGGCCTGCTCCTTTAATAAGGCTAACATTAGGGCTATCCTCATAAACTATTTGAGTGGTAGATTCTGATTAGAAAGGGGTAAATAGGTCATATTTAGTATGGCCAGAATGGTAATACAAAGTCGTGCTGACTGGTGAGGTTGTATTTAATGTTACTATTTTAGAAATAATACTTTTAGAAAGTGAGCCTTTCTCTGCATTTAAATCCTTCTGTGCCTCACAGCCTGTTTCCAATCCACTTCTGGGCTGAGCTGGTTAACAGCTACCTTGTGCATTTCACCCAGACAACTACCACCACAGGATGCTCAGTCACACTTGCACACATCTGCATACTGAATGGATCTTCCTGGGCTAGACGGGTGGAGGGCCTGACACTTACATGTCAGAGGACAGTGGCCTTTCCTCACACAAAGGACTGACCCCTACTGGGACCCTGGCAGACAGGGTTGTACTGAAAGGGGACCTTGTGCACTTTAAAACCCCTCTTTGGAGTCTTCCCCACTTCAAAGGCACTTTTGGGTATATAAACTGGGTCCCTGACCCTACCAAATCAAACACTTCTTGGGACAGACAATCTGCACCAGAACCTGCCAAGAGATGCTGCCTGGCTGCCAAGAGGACTCACCTGGCCTACTTTGCTGTAAAAGACTGCTGCCTTGCTGTTGGCCTGCTGCCTTGCTGGCCTCTGGCTCTGCTGAGAAGTGCTCCCTAAGGGCTTCGATTGAGCTTGCCTCTTGTTTCCTGACGTCTCTGGGCCAAAACAACGTCATCTCTGCAAAGAAACTCCTTGTGCGGTGAAAATCGGCGCACAGCCTACCGGAATCGATGCACAGCCTGTCCAGCGGTGAGAAAATTACTGCATTGCGGAACCGGAACTATGCAGCCCAGTTTCCCGAGTGGGCAGCAAGGCAGTGCCAATGTTGCGACTGGAACTTTCACGCACAGCCCACCGGATCGATGTATCACCGAGTCGGAATGACGCAGCTCGACTTCCTGCAAGAGAATTTCTCCTGCATCACCCACCGGATCGACGCAACTGTTGTCACTTTGTCCCGGACGCCCAGGATTTTCACGCGTCATCCCTGGGCATCAAAAGACATGGCATTGCAAAGAGGATTCAAGCCTGCATCCCTAAATTTGAAGCAAGGCCCTTGCTGCGTGGAAAAGAATCAATGCATCGTCTGTGTGTACCTGGAAAACCGATGCACACCTACCTTTTTCCACGCATCTCCTCCTCTGCGGTCTTGGTGCGTGTAATTTTAACGCAAACCAGGTACTTTTTGCTTGCAAGAGACAATTGTTGATTTTAAGAACTAAAGACTCTTCTTATCATTACAAAACTGATATTTCCAATTGTGATTATCAACTCTTGATAGTTTTTTACCTTAATTTAAACAGATAAATATCTTATATTTTTCTAAACCTGTGTGGTATCTTGTTGGGGTGTTTTCACTGTGTTATTGCATGAGTTATTGCACAAATATTTTACACATTGCCTTCTAAGTTAAGTCTAACTGCTCAGTGCCAAGCTACCAGAGGGTGGGCACAGGATAATTTGGATTGTGCATGATTTACCTTGACTAGGATTGTGATCCCTATTTGGACAAAGGTGTATATCTCTGCCAACTAGAGACCCCATTTCTAAAAAAACAGGACATATGAGACAGAAACCGAAGGAAGTTGAATGACAGCATCACATGGTGAAGACCCTAAAATGGTCTACGAAGATTTAGTCCATCTCCTCCCTGACTGCCCTTAGACTATGATTTGATTACGTTTTTGAAGGGAACTTCTTCCATTAGAATCACAGACCCTTCACACCTGGAGACCAGGCTGTGTGGGGAGGGGTAAAGGAATAGTACTAGCTGTATTGCAGTTAAAAGGACAATGCTCCTCTACCCCCATTACCTCTCTCCTAACTGTAGTGGACAATAACAACTGGAGTGATCAAGCGATGGAACACTCAAAGTGTTATGGGGTGTGAGGGACATCGAGGCAAGTTTGCTTTAGGTGTTAACCGAGAGTGAGTGAATAGAGGCCATTGAGTCTCCCAATTTGCCCATAGTCTTTTCAACCTTGGAAACATGGAGAGCCAATGCATCAAAGGCCATAGAAATTTGCCATTCTAATTTCTGAAATGTCATGATGACAGCAGGATTCTACATCTCGTACAAATTCTTGTGACAGAAACTCCTTTTTGCCTCCTCTTACTAATTTGTTGCCAGCTTTAGGTTTGAAAGGGAACCCAAAGATTTGATTCTCAGGCCTAGCCCCTTTCTGCTGCTCTCTGGGGGGTTGACTGGGTGTGGTACATTCCAAGCCTTAGGACTGAAGTGAAAAGTGGTTACCAGGCAGGTCCTTGGCAAAGGGTCTGTGTGTGGAGTGACATTGATTAGAAATGCAGGCAGAGGGACCAACAATGGACAGAGTATCCCCTTGTCCCCTGCGGGGTTAGGCTCACCATAAATTGTAGCCAGCTAATCTTCCAAACTTGAGATCCCGCCTGTTAAGGCCCCCACAGTATTGTTGAGGAAAGATCAAATAGTATTGCTGGTCCTCTGCTGTATGTCAGTCATATTTACAGAGTAAACTTTCCTTTTCCCCATACTGCTGCAGATGAAATAAGGGAAGCTACAAAAACCTGCCCTGGACAACCAATGAAATACTGGAAAACAAATGCAACCTGTAGAGATTACTCACAGGGTTCACAAACTGGAGCAGATGTAAGAGGAGTGACCCAGCTCAGCCTCTTCCAGGTTCTGACGGGCACAGGCGAGCCTGGCCTTGGCCCGGGCTTTGTCCAATTGTGGCCCGAGTGACTCCGACACAGCAGGAGAATTAACGTGCTCTTAGCACAGCAGAAGTGAAACCCACCTCTTCCTTGTCCCTGGTAGAGGATCATTTCACCTGGAGTAGTGCTAGCGCAGGTGTTTTAATATAGATTATTAATGAGTGATCATATATTCTGAATAAGGGGTTTGTGTACAAAATAATAACATAGAAAAATAATGCACGCATTTGAAAATGTGATCACTATGAGTTGCCGCCAATGTTTACAAAGTGTACTTATTAATATTCTAATACTGTGAAATGTTGAATATATGTTTGACTAATGTAGTAATATGTCATATTAAGGGTTATGCATTATGTACTAGTTTTATTAATTGTAGGCCTGAACTTAGCGAAGGTCTTGACCTAGTTGTCAAAGCTGTATTTCTAAACGTTTAATAAATGGCCATCCTAGAGAATTAAGCTGTGATTTTCTATTTTGCATTGTTTAAATGTGCTCGTAGCTGAGAATTGTTTCCCATGAGAACCGACTGCTAGAAGATGCTGTTCTTGCTAATGTAACATTTTGTGCGTGAGACTGACTTTCTCAGGAGGAGAATATGGAGATGCTGACTGGAGTAGAAGCTGAAACAATATTGTTACCTGACAAGCCGGATCATGAGGACATTGCAGGACAACCAATCAACGACATGTAAATGGAGTAATAGTAGAATTCATAGATTTGGAGTTTTAGTTTTATTGGACAAAGTGTGAACATGCAATTAATTGACCAATAGGGATTTAGGAAATAGTTTTAGTAGTTTTGATTTAACAACTTCGCACTGAGAAGAAAGCAGCATTTTAAGCCCAACATTCTCCCTTTTGCATTTTTGCCATACCGTCATTGCCCATTTTCTTGCTGACTGAAAGGTCAATATTTTCTTGTGCATCCTGATAAGGTACGTGCTTAACTTTAATGCTTACGGACTGCATTTTCTAAACTTTGATGCTGTATCCTGATGCCTTGCTGATTGACTGATGTCCTGAGGACGAAGACTGACTCTGCTTGCTGATCCACACTGAGGATAGGTATTATGAATTAGACTGTTGATTATTATGCATATTTCCTTTTGCTTTCTAGGTACCAACTGCACTGTTTTGATAGAGCCATGGTTAGATGTTTTTCCAAATTTGTGTTACTAAATTGTTTTGCATGAAGCCCAACATGCTGATGCTAATCTGGTGTTAGTTAAGGATCCTCAGTAATTATGCTAATAGGGAATTATACTTGATGAATTTCTTTGCTGAATTCAAATGTATGTAATCACTTTGATGCAGTTGACTCTGTTATTAATTTGCACTATAACTCTAGAATGTGTTGTAGTTCAAGATTTGATTAGATTACGTTTCTTCCTCTGCTTTGGACAGCCAGCATTGTTTCTGTATGTGTTCCATTTGATTTGGAGATTAATCTACATGACTTTAGTATTGTTAATATAGGGAAAAAAATATTCTGACTTTTACTAAAAGGTGTGGTTATTCTTGAATGAAAGGTCATGGTGTGTGACACTTTCTGACTCCATTGTTTATTACTGTTTTTGATGGTTGCTGATTATTGATATTGTGTATTGATTATTGACTATGTACTGGAGCTATGGTAAGAACATCTTAATTGCAAGTCAAAAAGGTTCATCGACCTATTCACATCCCCTTGTAAGTTTACATACTAAGGTCACACGCGCTAACAGAAGAAAAGTTCTTTGTGAAGGGTATCTCACTTTTGTATGTGGAGTATGTGCAGTACAGGTATGCAAATGAGAAGCTCCATCTGCTGACTACTCCATCCCACAAAATCTTTGAGAATGCTTTGAAAAACAGTATAGAGGACAAAGACTCTACAACAATACTGACAAACGATGAGTGCAAAGAAAATGTGCAAATGGTTAGGACTGGCGTAAGCACCTAGCTCACTGTATGTAATAGAGGCCTCGGTTTTCATATTCATCTAACAATATCCTATGCAAAATTATCCTCAAAGATCAAAAAGAACCTGGAGCTGCCTAGAGGGCATCGGTGGATTGTGATCAAAAGTAATCCATTCACTCGGCTTCAGATATAAGAAAATAAGGACGTGCTGCTTATTTACTCCCATTTAGTGGAACATTTAACTACCTCTATTAGTGTTTTCTATTTTTTGGGTTGGAGAACTAATATTATAGTGCGGGTTGCGTTTTATCTTTCGTTATTTTTCAGTTGTTTTGGGTGTATGTGAACGTAAATCCTACCACAGATTTTAAATCTATCATTTTTGAGTTACTTCTCAAACACGTGTCGTACACACTTGGCAAGGCCCAGAAACGCTTCGACTGATGGTTTGCAATCACTTCATGTTGACAACACATTTGTGATTATGTCCAGAATCTCGCACTGAGGGATAATTACATGCAATCACCTATTGTCCACCTGCCATCGAACACGCTTCTCTAAATTAAGGCCTGTCGAGTTTATTTGATTATAAAACCCTTTGAATTCTAAATCTGTGTTCCCTGACGGAAAGAAAAGCACAGAACAAAAAAAAAATCAATGAACTGAAATCAGTCTTCTGATGGGAAGACAATGACAGAAAAATTGTGTTCTTGTAGTGCGAGTACTTTCGAGAACAAAACGACCTTTTATGCATGCATGTGTAGAAACTATTTGCTTAATAATAACTTTGATGTTTTCGGTTTTACACTGAGGAGTAAAATAAAAAAGACTGACAAACCCAAATAGATGTTACGCTGTTCAATAATATATTTCTGTTTGTGTTGTCTATTGCTTGATTAATTGATATCCAAAAATAATAACTTCTTTTTAGGTCTGACTGACAGCGAAGCTATCTGGATTAATTATTATTACCTTTTTTTTAAATACACATAGATTCATTTTTTGCTCCACCCAGAGCAGCATATTCTTTCTCACCTCATGCTTTTGGATGCTTGATGCATTTATTTTACATCGCATATTTACTCTTGATAATCACTCAGTATACTCTATATCCCATTCATGAGTTATCCACAGAGAACATAGATATATATATATTTTTTTCCACTGGAGCAGGTTTTTCAGTTTTTATTCAGAAATCGAGGGTGACTCACACGTACACCTACGCTCCCCAACCACTCCACACACACAATCTTGCTTCCTCATAGAATATTTGTCCAAACAGGCAAGTCTATTTTTCATTTTAAATATGTAGTTTGTCCAACTGGTTTTACCAATCTTTGGCCTATATTTATACTTTTTGATGCAAAACTGCATTTGCGTAGTTTTGCGTAAAAAAGTATAGCGCGGCTTGCTCCATTCCAGGATGCCAGCCGGGCACCAAATTTATGGAATGGCGCAATCCGGCGCAAAGGGTGTGCTAATGTCATGGAAAATTATGTTAGCTGGGTGGGGGTGGCAGCATGGGGGAAGAGGGTTTTGCACCAAAAAATGACGTTAGACTGGTTAGAGGCAAACAAAATGCAGTAGATAGCGGCTCACTGTCTCATAGAGGCACTCTTCTTTTCTGACACCGCTTCTAGCAAGGACCAGGAAGAAATTCTAGAAGCTCAAAGAGGAGGAAAAGACCTAGCTTTGCCCTTCTATAAATCCTGCAGAAAGTCTTAAAATAGTAAAATTTGTATGCTTGTCAATGGACACCTGGCTCCAGGTATCCCCTCCTGGAATACTGTCAAGAGGTGTAGCCAAAACCAGGAACAAAGAGTGGCTCAGGTTTGGGGTTTGTGGGGGTGACAAGCTTCCTAAGATTGCAGACAGTGGAACAACCTTTAGCCCCCTGAGAAAGCGTAGTTGAATAATACATATATTAAAATGAAATACTTATATCGATGCTCAACGGTATTGCATAGAAAACGACAATAATAGTGATTTTGCTTAAACGTACATTTGAATTATGACCATGATATGTGTGGCCACCAATGTATATGCGAACTAATAACAATAATGAGTAAAATTGTTCATGCTATGATTAATCAAGTTTATATTAAAGTTTACGATATTGCATCAAAAATCTTATAGGCCTTAAGTTAGCGTGAGCTGTGGGTTTTAGCTGCCTAGCTCTCATATTAAAAGCATTTTTCTGTTTTTCAGTGTGCTGACTCGCAAAGGGCCATGACCCTGCAAATGTACTTTTTCTTCAATTTGGAAGATGAATGTATCTTTATGATACCGTTCTCAACAGCCTATTTGGTGCCTTAGCTAAAGTTTTGAATACAAAGTTGAAACAAATGTAGATTAATGTTATGTACAAGGACGTTTAAACCATGGACAAAGGAACTGCTGACCCGAGAAGACGTGCCAAGAGATGAAGTAACCCCCGGATGTGCCACCTCCGAAGACGTCAATTATGAAGACCAATCAAAATGTTATGCATTAATGTGGGGTGCCAATTGGAATTACCTAATATATAATTTGATAGGTTAAAGATAGTGGGGTATAGTAAATGCCCAATAGAATTTTGAGGGAAGGTATTACGAAAAAGGGATAAAAACCCATGTCACAGAAGGGTCGTTAGAACTAGGTAGGGAATGCTATTGATTTTATCCAGAAACTCTGTCACTCTGTTTGGTGACTTTGAGACTTATTAAACCATCCACACCCATAGACTGCCCCTTGCACTGCTCCTCCTTATGAGGGAAGTGTCCCCTGTGCCTTTAGTTGAGTCTAGACTGATGGTGCTTTCGACTGATGTCCTGAAGACGAAGACTGATCCTGCGTGCTGACCTAATCTTTGGAGGGTAATTATGACAATGCAATCTGTAATTTGTCTGTTTGCTTTTCCTTTCTAGGTACCAACTACTCATTTTGATAGAAACCATAGTTAGATGTTTTCCAAATTGGTGTTCTAAATTGTTTTGCATGAAGCCCAACATGCTGATGCTAATTAGTGGTTAGGATAGGAGTTCACTTCGACTGACGCGAATAGACAAATGACTGACATTATGCTATGCTGAACTGAGACGTATATGACATTTGCTGTATTCTGATCTATGTTCGCGCCGTGCTATGTTCTTATATTTGTGATTCTTGCATTAATGAAATCTTATCACAATTGCCATATCGTGACTATGCTCTTATGCTTCCTGGTATTGAGATTAACTCTTTTGCTCGTAGATTGTAATCAATAGGGAATAAAATTCATAAAAATTCTATCAAAAGGTGTGGTTATTCATGGCTGAAAAGTCATGGTTGCGTCAATAATTTGATTAATGTCTTTAACCAAAGTAAAGTGCATTGTCGTGATAAGTATTGATGATATAATTGATATATTGCTTGACATATTGATTAGCTATCTCGTCCTACGGTGTCTCTCCGCTGGGTCACAAGATTCATTGGCCTAAAACGAGTCCTAATGTGTAATAAATTAACATAGCAGGACGCGTTAACACCCCTATCTTGCATAGGTGGGTAATATACTTTAGCCTCCCCTGGATTAAGAACTTCTCCCAAACCCTGAGTGAGCTTACATGTGTCCTGCGTGTGAATGTGTGATCTATTTATCCACAGTAGTGCAGTAGGTGCGTGTGATCAGCAGTCCAAGCTTTTCCAAACTCAGTATTCTTCCAGTTGTGTTTGGCGAACAAGCAGTGGTAATCACAGGGATGCGCCATATTCATGAAAATATGGATCATTCCTGCGTTTTGAAAATGATGCAGCTTGGCCCAGCAATATTGCTTGTGGCACCTGGCTGTGCCATTTCCTAATAAATGAGACCCCAAGAAGGTTTCAGCTGCCACAGCTCCTAGCGGCCTTTGGGGTATCGGAGAGGGCTGCAGGTGAAGATCGGCATACTATTGTGGTGCATCAGAATGTTTTGTTTGACCTTGGCAGATGGTGGTACTTGGAGAGGTACAGGAAAACAGAAAAGCCAGGTGGGGTCTGGTGTGCTTGGTTCATCTATCTCAAGGCACGGTTATCTTCTAAAGATCTACTACTTAAAGCATAAATGATATTCCCTTGCACATAATTCTGACTGATTTCAGTGTTGAGCAGTTATCTACAGTTCTTTCTCTCATCATGTGCTCACTAGGGACATGTGGGTTTAAATAGTGGTGCAGTTATGTGAGAGCTCATACTCCACCTAATTCCTGCCAGCATCATCGTCCTCAACGTAAAATGATGCTAACTGTGGCACAGATACTAAAGTTGATAGGCCTTACAAACATCACAAAGGGTGTGCACAGATAGAAATGAGCTGAGGCAGCTGGGATACTCCACTGTTAACAAGGTCTTATTAATGTAGGATTCCACCTCAGAGAGCAAGAAAGTGATTATGTGCACAATGAGTAGATGGACGCGTTAACAGTTCTGGTAGCAGAGCGACGGTTTTGGCCCTTGGGGGCCCTAGGATGGAGAATTCCTGTACCCCAAGATTACCAAATAAGTAGTCAAGGTGCATCAGAGATTAGCGAATCTGGCAGATAAATACAATATTGATATCGGAAATACTAAACATCTGAAAAGAAGTTTCAGATTAGATTTTGACTACAAAGATTTGGAGCACATGAGGTCTGCGGGAATGAAGGCACATTTGAAAGAATTGTTGCAAAGTGCGCAAGTTTGGGGTACGCTGGAAAAATGGGAAGGCAGCTGGGCAAAGAAAAGAGATAAGGAAAAGGGTGATAGTTCAGGGTCAAACCAAGCCAAGGCCTCACCCGATGTGGAATCAGTAAAGATACTATCTATGAGAGCTGGTGGTGTCCTAGTTCATGTACCATGGTCCAGAGGAGACATCCTATCTTTTACCAATGATTACCCCAGACTGAGGGAGAAACCGATCGAGTGGTATCAGCAGACAGACAGGTTTGTGAAACTTGCAAAGTGTCTTTGGGAAGACTTGAATACCTTGTTTGAGATCATTGCTCCGCCTGATTTGTGGCTTGAGTGCAAGAGAGGTGTGGATTGGCCGACGAAGGAGCCAGCAAGAGATAAGGTGATGAAGTATTATTATAAGGTGATTGAGTTTTTGAAACAAAAGGTGTCGCCGAAGGTGACTGATTGGCAGAAGATTGACCGGACCTCACAAGAGGTTAAGGAATCTATACATGCCTACTATGAGAGATTGTTAAAGGCATTCAAACACTACAGCGGTACTGAGACCATTGAGCCGAAGGACATGAACCATCTTGTGTTTAGATTCGTCGAAGGGCTGAGACCAGAAGTTAGCCAGATGATTAAGAATCATTTGATTTGTTGGCAAGCGAAGCCGATTGATGAAGTGTTGCAGTATGCGAAATGCTGTAGTGATGAGATTGAACTGAAGCAGAAAAAGCTGAAAGAGAAAGTGATGGTGATGCAGATAAGGGCTGCACAGGCAGGAATACAGGGAAATGGAATTCAACAGATGATACAGTAACAACCGCAAACGAATGGTGCGTTTCAGACACAGCCGAGAGGTTGAGGCCAATGGTTTGTGAAACGCGGTCCGGATTTGAATACTGTTGTGGTTCAAAATGATGTACAAGGGGTGAAAAAGATGTCACCATGTCACGCGTGCGGGGGCGTGGGGCACTGGAAACGGGAGTGCCCGAATGTGGTGCAGGATGGTGTTGTTCAGCAAAGCACTAATATCGGTACATTGCAAAAAGTAAGAGGTCCAAAAATGAGACATCAAAACCCGAATTTTCAGAACAACCTGGTACAAATGCAAGGGGCGCAGCCCATGCAGCAGATTCAAATGCCGCGTTTTCAGCCAGTGCAAATGCAACCAGTAGAACAGCAGATTCCCGTGGTACCTAGACAGCAAATGCAATTACCAACAGCTCCGATGGGACAGCAACAGGTGATTCTTCCTCAACAGGTCACAGGACAGGTAATGAGTCAAAATAATACTGTACAACAGTTCCCATTGCGAGGTGAAAATGGCATGAATGGAGAGTTTTCAGATGATAGTTCAGACAGCGAAGAGTGCAGGCTTGCAGCATCCTTAGAGGTGGATCAGAGGGGTCCATATGTGGAAGGAAAGGTGATGGGTTCCAAAGTCTCGTTTCTGGTTGATACCGGAGCTACACGCTCATCAGTCAGGATTGCAGAGATTCCAAAATTACCACTTTCAGGGCGTACCATAAGGGTAGTCGGAGTAGCAAACCAATATCTGACAAACCCGATTACAGATCCAGTACAGGTTGAGATCGGCAACTTCCAGGGGCTACATCGGTTTGTAGTCTGTGATTCAAGTCCAGTATCCCTATTGGGAAGGGACTTACTGTGTAAGACAAAATGTTTGATTACCTGTTCCAATGACGGTATCGAAGTACAGACAAATAGTGATGATGAGGGAGATGAAGGTCAGTTCTCAGAAGAAGAGACAGGAACGGCTAATGAGGATTATCCTTTAATTACCCTGTTCCCAATGCTTACCATGATTGATCTACCTGTCGAGTTACAGGGGACGGTAACAGAGAAGGTGTGGGATCTGACAGGAAAAGAAGTGGGACTAATAAAAGGCGTGGAACCAGTTAGAGTCCAGCTAAAGCCGAATGCGGTGTTTCCTCAGGTGCCACAATATCATATGGCACAAGATCTTCTTATTGAAGTGTCACAGATAATTGCAGATTTTCTGAGACAGGGAGTCCTGAAAGAGGTTTTGAGCAGTCCATGTAACACTCCCATAATGGGGTTGAAAAAGCCTTGTGGAAAAGTCCGAATTGTGCAGTATTTGAGAAAAATAAACGAGATTGTGGTAAAATGTTGCCCCGTAGTGCCCAATCCAGCAGTAATCATGTTTCAAGTTCCCTGCGCTGCTGAGTGGTTCACTGTTATCAATAGTTGTTGGTGCTGGAGCCAGGTCAGGCCTCCCCCATGCTCTTTTTAAACGTGGGCAGCCACCGGCACCAGTAAGTACACTCTGCATTTTTGGAACGGCTATCCTATTTCAGCCTTATTGCCTTTTAGAGATTTAACAGTTTAAAATAAGTTATAAAGCCTCTTTCTGCTATTTAGTATTTTTGTCTCTTTTTACTGTGGGTCGATCTGCTGTTGGGAACTTTTAACCAAAGGACTCCGTTTTTTCAGTCCTCAGGGGTGCTACTTTTATAAATATTGGTTTTGTGGTTTTTACTTTCTTTTTCTGCACCGGTGCCCGGTTTTGGGGGCACCTGGTGCATCTCCTTTTACTTTTTATTCGGCAGCCATTAAGGTGCCATTTTCCGGCAGCCATCTTGGTTGCCGGTCTAGTTGTTGGTGCTGGAGCCAGGTCAGGCCTCCCCCATGCTCCTTTTAAATGTGGGCGGCCACCGGCCGCGCAGCGGACCCGCGCAGCAGGCGCGCCTAAGGCAAGGCTGTCTGCGCCCGTCCGCGCCCTGACGAGCCCAGGGCCCAGAGATGCTGCTCCTTTTAGGTATTCAGCTTCACATCTTTATGCTTTTAGAAACACCCAGATATGTTCCACTCCTGTAGGGCCTAACCAGTCGTGTGGTCCCCCCTGTTCTAGTTGTTCTTGGGCTCCCAATTTCATCTCGCCTTCTAATACCTCCTCCCATCAATTAGGTAAGCTATTACTGCTTAACTGCCGCTCCCTAGTGGCACACTCCTTACATATTCACATGCTCCTTGAAGAGCTATCACCAGATGCCTTGTTTCTCACTGAAACCTGGCTGAATGGAGATTCTTAAGCAGATTTATGCAGTACCTTACCCCCTAATTATTCTATAGTTCATTTAGACAGACTTCAGATGAGAGGTGGCGGTATAGCTATTATTCACAAAATCTCCATTAAATGCTCAACATTCCCACTGGAAATTCCAGGATGTGAAAGCATGTTCTTCTCTCTGCGCTTGTCGTCTACTTATACTTTCTCAGGAATCCTTCTCTATCGCCCCCCCCAGCCCGTGTGGAGTCTTTTTAGAAGTTATCCCTGAGGCAGTGGCCGGTTCTATTGGGAAGGCCTCTAACTTAACCGTCCTCGGCGATTTTAATATCCACCTAGACAATCCTAACTGTCCATCGGCTAAATCATTATTAGCCTCTTTTACCTCTATGGGTATGGACCAGCATGTTACTGGTCCAACTCACACAAAAGGCCATACTTTAGCCCTTTTTTCTGTAATATCCCTAATCTTACCTTCTCCTCCTCTCTACCTCTACCCTGGACCGATCACTATTTAGTGTCACTTACGTTTCCCTATGATGCTCCTAGAGAGACACAGCCCAGGTGCACTACAATGGGTCGTGCTTGGTCGAAGTTGATACCTAGCACTTGGCATATGCCACTCTGTGCTTCTCCCTTAGCCAGTGACCGTGCCTCCATTAATACGGTGGACCTGTTTAACAAATGGATTTCTACCTCTTTAAACTCAGTTTTGCCTTGCAAACTGAGCGTGAAAAAACCTGCTCATAAGTCTAGTCCCTGGTTTTCGTCTTCTCTATTGGACCTTAGAAAGAACTGTAAAAAATTGGAGAGAATTTGGAGAAAAGATTATAATCCTTCTGCTAAAGAAGCCTATAGATCAGCTATTAGATCTTACCATCATAATATTAAGACAACACAAGCTCTATATTACAGCAGTAGAATAGAGAACTCGTCCACTTCTCAGAAAGAAATCTTTCAGATCTTTAAGGAGCACACTATACCCCCTATGCCGCCCTCCCCGGTGGAAGCTTCTATTATGCATAGTAATGTATTAGCGGCTCACTTTCAAGACAAGATTAACAAGATATACTCCGGTTTTCCTCCATCTCCCTCTCAGAATAATCTCATGGGGCAGGAGATGAATTCTCCTACGGGTATGACCCAGTTAACCAATTTTTCCCCCCTCACAGGTACTCTGATTGGGAATTTTCTTGCTAATATCAAATCGGGTTCTCCCTTGGACCCGGCCTCTCCTTCTATTCTTTTGAAGGCAGCAGATATTGTTGTTGGTCCTTTGACAGAAATACTTAATAATTCCTTGTCAGCTGGTATTCTTCCAGGTTCCCTCAAACATGCAATCATAAAGCCTCTCTTAAAAAAACCTAAGCTGGATCCCTCTGTCTTGGATAATTATCGACCCATTGCCCTTCTTCCTATATTGGCAAAAATTCTGGAGAAGCACGTGAACCTGCAATTGACCAGGCATCTTGAGAGCCATGATCATTTACATCCTTCTCAAATGGGTTTCAGAACCCATCACAGTACAGAATCGGCACTCCTTACTGTAACTGAATCTGCTCGGCAACTTCTAGATCAAGGTGGTCATGCTGCTATTATCCTCCTTGATCTTAGTGCAGCATTTGACACTGTCGATCATACTCTTCTCCTTGATAGACTTTCCAAGATAGGGTTAGGAGGTCCAGCCCTTGCCTGGCTCTCCTCCTTCCTCACAGGAAGATCCTTTCAAATTTTGGATCGCTCTTTTTTGTCTGACATCAGGTTTCTATCTTGTGGAGTCCCGTAGGGTTCATCTTTAAGCCCCACCTTGTTTAACATCTATCTGTCATCCTTGGCCACAGTAGTCGCTCCTTATAACCTCTCTATGGTCACTTATGCTGATGACACGCAATTGGTGGTTTCCCTCTCTAGTAGTAGGGACTCCCCCTCTGCCAACCTGGCCGACGGCATGAAAGATATTGGAGACCGGATGACCCTGTCGAAACTGAAATTTAATGACAGCAAATCAGAGGTAATGATTATAGGTAATGGCGCCCCTACCGCCCCTCTGGCTATGTACTCTGAGGCTTTTAACAGCCTGCCTCCTCCAATAACACAAGTAAAAAGCCTCGGCTTTCTGCTTGACCCACGCTTAACTATGGAGCCACGAGCTAAAAGAATCTCCTCGATCTGCTTCGGCTTAATTAGAAGTGTCAGGAAGATTCTTTGACTTCTGCCATTCGCTGGCAGAAGAATTCTTGTACAAGCCCTAGTTCTCTCCCGCCTGGACTACGGGAACTCTCTATATCTTAGTTCTCCAGAATATGTAATAAAGAGGCTGCAGGTTACGCAGAACGCGGTAGCTAGACTTCTCATGAATACCCCAAGGCATCTTTCCCCTAAACCAGCACTTGCAGCTCTTCATTGGCTCCCGATTAAGCAGCGCATTCAGTTTAAAGCTCTGTGTCTTGTTCACAGAGCCTCACACAATAAGGGTCCCCTTTCCCTTAGAAAACGGATCTTTCTTTACTCGCCCCTTAGACCTCTTAGATCTCGTTCTTCTCGACAGGTTTACATCCCTTCGGTCAAGAGATCATGGGGAGGTAATTCGTTCTCCATCAGGGCTGCTCGGCTCTGGAATGCCCTGCCCTTTGAATGCCGTCAGGAATCCTCTGAACTTCTCTTTAGGAGGAAGTTGAAAACCATTCTCTTTCCCAGTTAATCTGCTTCCCCTGGCTCTTCCGACATTCATGGTGTACTTTAGCGCTGGGATGCCCCCGGGTAGCCATGCGCTCTACAAATCTATAAACTAAACTAAACTAAACTAAACTGTTATAGACTTGTCACAAGCTTTCTTTTCAATACCTCTTCATGAGGACAGCCAATTTTATGTTCAGTTTCAAATTCCTGGATAAGGTGTACAGTTGGTGCAGAATTCCTCAAGGGTTTTCTGAATCACCGTCCATCTTCAATCAGATATTGAAAAAGGATTTGGAGTCCTTGGTACTGCCTTTCAATTCGACTCTAGTACAGTACATCGATGACTTGCTAATTGCATCCAAAACAAGGGACAACTGTAAATTATGTACCAAACCACGGCCAGATATTCAGGACACACAGTTGAAAGAAAATGACTGTATCATGTTTGTTGATGGATCCTGTTTAAGAGATTCTGTTGGAACACTGAGAGCTGGTTATGCTGTATGTACCATAGCTGGTATCATTGAAGCTTCCAGCTTCCTGGCTCGAGAGAGTGTTTTCCGCACAAGTGGCAGAATTAATTGCCCTTACCAAGGCATGCCACGGAGCTGTGAATTTGAGAGTCACTATCTATACTGACAGCAGATATGGATTTGGAATTGTACATGATTTCGGCCAACTGTGGTCACAGAGAGGTTTCATGACCTCTTCTGGCTCTCCTGTGAAAAATGGTGAACAAATTAAGGATTTGTTACATGCAATTCAGTTACCTCTTGAAATTGCCGTGATGAAATGCAATGCTCATGTTAAGTCACAAGACTTTGTATCCATGGGAAACGGTTATGCAGATCAAGTTGCAAGGTTTTGTGCATTGAACTGTATATCGTTCAAGGAACAGTGGGAATTATTACCGCAAACTGAAAACAATACATGTTTGAACCTTGCATTAAGGGTGGTCGATACCCTAGATGAGTTAAAGACATTACAAAGTCGTGCAAGCAAAGAGGAAAAACGTTCCTGGCAGAGAATGCAATGTGTACAAAAGGCTGATGATTTGTGGGTTTCAGAGGAAGGGAAATTAGTCTTGCCAAACAACCTTCTGTCTCAGTTTGCCAGGCTATATCATGGACAGGCTCACCTTGGGAGAGATGCAATGATTAGGTCGTTTAAAATCGACTGGTTCAAACCAAAATTCAGACATGATGCTGAGGTTATCTGTCACAGGTGCATCATCTGTCAACAGATGAATGCTGGAAAAGGAACAGTGGTAACTTTGAGCCACATTGGGAGAGCTGGTGGTCCATTCAGCAAAATGCAAATGGACTTCATTGAAGTGCCTGTTTGTGGAGGATTGAAGTACGTGTTGGTGATTGTGTGTGTTTTCAGTCACTGGATTGAAGCCTACCCCACACGTAGAAATGACAGTCTTACAGTTGCAAAGCTGCCACTTAGGGAACTAATACCAAGGTTCGGGTTTCCGATCTCTATAGAGTCAGATAGGGGCAGACACTTCGATAATGAGGTGATTAAACTCTTGTGTGCTGCACTAGACATCGAGCAAAAGCTGCATTGTAGCTACCGCCCTGAAGCATCAGGAGTAGTGGAGCAAATGAACGGTACTCTGAAATCGAGAATGGCAAAAATGTGCGAAGCTACCAATATGAAATGGCCAGATGCGTTGCCCTTAGTGCTGATGTCAATGAGGAACACCCCTGACAAGAAAACAGGACTGTCCCCCCATGAGATCCTCATGGGTAGAACTATGAGGTTGCCAGCAGTACCTGCGAATGCTCTAGTGAATATCACAGATGATATGGTGTTGGACTACTGCAAAGGTTTGGCTGATGTGATTCGCTCTTTCTCTCACCAGGTAGAAGCTAACACATTGCCACCAATTGGAGATCCAGGCTACACCCTACAAGCTGGTGACTGGGTGGTTGTCAAGAAGCACGTGAGAAAATCGTGTTTGGAGCCACGCTGGAAAGGGCCGTATCAAGTAATCTTGACAATTACTACTGCCGTGAAGTGTGCAGGAGTTCCAAACTGGATTCATGCCAGTCACACAAAAAAGGTAACGTGTTCTGTTGAAGAGGAACTTTACGTTTCCGGAACAACAGCTCCGGGGAGAGAAGTCTCAGGACCAGAAAACAGTCAAGAAGGAACTGAGGCTTCCGGAGGGCCCACTGAGAACAGCCTCGTCCCTCAAACAGTGAATGAGTTCGAGAGAGGTGACAGAGTGCCTATCTCAGTAGAGGCAGCAGGAGAACTAAATCAAGGAGATGTTCTCCCAGAAGTAGACAGATACAGGTTAGAACTCTAACCCGGTACAGATCCAGAGGAAGAAGAAGAAGCAGAAGAAGGAGAAATAGTAGAGAGAAATCAGAGTGTGTCAGAATCTCCTGAGCCAGCTGCAGGTCCATCAAGTGAAAACACCATATCACAAGAGGAGGGTACTATCCAGCGTCCTGAAAAGACACATCGAAAGAAGACACACAAGGGTGATAACTAGCCAGAGAAACCACTCTTAAGGATAAGAAACGTACCAAATGAAACAATAACGGAAGAGACCGTCACATCTCGAGTGGAAGACCTAAGTGAAGGAGAACAGCAAGGTGAACGAAGGTTGGAAAGAAAAAGAGTCGCAAACAGAAGATATACAGGTCCTGAATGGGCGTATGCTACAACATCCGAATGGCAACAAGAATTCCTAGCATTCTGTTTTGATCGAGAAGTACCAGGCCAATACTACAGTACCTGCACTAATCCAGAGGAAAGACCTGGTTAAAATTGAACATCTGAAAACTGAGAAAAGAGACTTTATAAAATACGGAATGTGACATTAAAACCGGATTCGACTTCGAGAAACCTGATTGTGACAAGCTGCTAACCTGATTTGACAAAGGGGTCCAGGAGCGAGTGAAAACGCCGTAAATACACGCAGAGAGCAAGAGAGAAAAAAAGTTTTAAATCATCCTCAAGTTGATTGTTAATCTACTATCTGATTCTATACAGACATGGCTTATAATAGAGGTAGTAACAAGGGAAGTAAGGTGTGTGGTTGGTTAGGTCTTATAATAGGTATGGTGTGTGCAATAATAATTGTGGGAGTGATTATGGGAATGCCATGGATAGAGAAAGAGACTAGTAACGCTACTTCAAAACCTGAAACTACAACACTAACACCGTGGGAAAGATTTGAGCAGGATGCAAGACGCTTACATGAGGTAACTAATTCAAAAGGGGAACTTTCTACCAATGTCTTCTATCGCTTGCTAAATGAGTATGTGGAGACCATGGATGCGAAAGACTGTTATGTGTGCACTAAGATTCCTTCATCTGTACAAGAAGGGGATACTTACCATAGACTTCCTTTAACCTACGGGATTAGCTGTAGTCTGCAACTAACAAGGTTCTATAATCAAGAGCATGTGCAATACTTTTACTCAAATCTGGATGTTGTGTTTTCTTTTGTGCCTGTGATTGAATTCCTGAACAAGTTAGCTAAGGAGCATAGTATAAAAATAGTTAGAGGCTTCTTTGAACCGACGCTTACAGTTGGGACAGCTTATGCACACCGCAACAACCTGACTTGCTTATTGACACCTGTAGAGAAAAGCTTCTTAGATCACACTGATAATAGACGCAAAGCATTGAAAGAAAGATTAGAAAAAGGGCTAGAGAAACGCACATATGCAAAGGATTATGCTTACACTGCAAACAAAACACAAGACAAGCTAGCTCTAGATGAATTACATGTAGGTAGACTTTGTATATACAGGCCAAAATCTGAACAGGACAATTTGTTTGTGGGAACGAGTGAATGCAGACATGTGTTTTTGTTTCAGAGTAAGTGGACATTTATGTTGAATGGACAGGATCCAGGGATCCCTGGGATCTATTACATCTGTGGGCTTAATGCTTATTACTGTCTCCCTAAGGGATGGTATGGGACATGTTATTTGGGAATAGTTTTCCCAAAGATTTACCAGATTGATGACCTAAAACAAATACCTAAAACTTCTGAATTACAACATGCTAGACTAAAAACGAGAATCAGTGGCAGCTGTCATTGGTGACATATTTGGAGCTATAATCCCTTCATTGGGGGTTGTCATGAATTCTATGAAGATTCAAAAGTTGTCTAATATTATGGATAACATGCTGACAAATATCACAGGGGCTATACTCCTGATGGATACTGAACTTGCTGCAAAATCGGCTTGCTTTAGACATTCTTTTAGCAAAGAGTGTAGGGGTCTGCAAGATGTTCAACGAGCGTCATTGTTGCTCGTTCATTCCAGATAATAGTAAAAAGATTAGCGGTATGCTTACTAACCTTACTAGAGATGGTACAGATTTGAAGGATTTGAAGGAACCTGGTGTATGGGAGAAATTTGGAAAAGGAATTGCCAGAGTAGGGAGCTATTTTACCAACATTTGGAGTGGGGTACTTGCTAAAATACTAATGGGTCTATTAATTGTTATGGCCTGTCTATTAGGATTATGGGGGGCATGTAAAATCAATGATAAAACTAAGAAAAATTGGACCAAAAGAACCAGAAGAAATGAAGAAAGCGAAAGAGAGAAAATGTTCAAAGAAATCTGGGAAAGTTCACATAAAGGGCAAGATGTTGAAATGCGCATTATGCACAAGGTGAAAAATTAAAAATGAAAGGTCAAAAGGAAAGGTTTGTGTGATGACGGGCGTCATGAGAGGAGTGACTGAGAGAGCGTAGTTGAATAATACATATATTAAAATGAAATACTTATATGGATGCTCATTGATATCGCATAGAAAACAACAATAATAGTGATTTTGCTTAAACGTACATTTGAATTATGACCATGATATGTGTGGCCACCAATGTATATGCGAACTAATAACAATAATGAGTAAAATTGTTCATGCTATGATTAATTAAGATTATATTAACGTTTACGATATTGCATCAAAAATCTTATAGGCCTTAAGTTAGCGTGAGCTGTGGGTTTTAGCTGCCTAGCTCTCATATTAAAAGCATTTTTCTGTTTTTCAGTGTGCTGACTCGCAAAGGGCCATGACCCTGCAAATGTACTTTTTCTTCATTTTGGAAGATTAATGTATCTTTATGATACCGTTCTCAACTGCCTATTTGGTGCCTTAGCTAAAGTTTTGAATACAAAGTTGAAACAAATGTAGATTAATGCAATGTACAAGGACTTTTAAACCATGGACAAAGGAACTGCTGACCCGAGAAGACGTGCCAAGAGATGAAGTAACCCCCGGATGTGCCACCTCCGAAGACGTCAATTATGAAGACCAATCAAAATGTTATGAATTAATGTGGGGTGACAATTGGAATGACCTAATATATAATTTGATAGGTTAAAAATAGTGGGGTATAGTAAATATCCAATAGAATTTTTGGGGAAGGTATTACGAAAAAGGGATAAAAACCCATGTCATAGAAGGGTCGTTAGAACTAGGTAGGGAATGCTATTGACTTTATCCAGAAACTCTGTCACTGTGTTTGGTGACTTTGAGACTTATTAAACCATCCTCACCCATAGACTGCCCCTTACACTTCTCCTCCTTATGAGGGAAGTGTCCCCTGTGCCTTTAGTTGAGTCTAGACTGATGGTGCTTTCGACTGATGTCTTGAAGACGAATACTGATCCTGCGTGCTGACCTAATCTTTGGAGGGTAATTATGACAATGCAATCTGTAATTTGTCTGTTTGCTTTTCCTTTCTAGGTACCAACTGCTCATTTTGATAGAAACCATAGTTAGATGTTTTCCAAATTGGTGTTCTAAATTGTTTTGCATGAAGCCCAACATGCTGATACTAATTAGTGGTTAGGATAGGAGTTCACTTCGACTGACACGAATAGACAAATGACTGACATTATGCTATGTTGAACTGAGACGTATATGACATTTGCTGTATTCTGATCTATGTTCGTGCTGTGCTATGTTCTTATGTTTGTGATTCTTGCATTAATGAAATCTTATCACAGTTGCCATATTGTGACTATGCTCTTATGCTTCCTGGTATTGAGATTAGCTCTTTTGCTCGTAGATTGTAATCAATAGGGAATAAAATTCATTAAAATTCTATCAAAAGGTGTGGTTATTCATGGCTGAAAAGTCATGGTTGCGTCAATAATTTGATTAATGTCTTTAACCAAAGTAAAGTGCATTGTCGTGATAAGTATTGATGATATAATTGATATATTGCTTGACATATTGATTAGCTATCTCGTCCTACGGTGTCTCTCCACTGGGTCACAAGATTCATTGGCCTAAAACAAGTCCTAATGTGTAATAAATTAACATAGCAGGACGCGTTAACACCCCTATCTTGCATGGGTGGGTAATATACTTTAGCCTCCCCTGGATTAAGAACTTCTCCCAAACCCTGAGTGAGCTTACATGTGTCCTGCGTGTGAATGTGTGATCTATTTATCCACAGTAGTGCAGTAGGTGCGTGTGATCAGCAGTCCAAGCTTTTCCAAACTCAGTATTCTTCCAGTTGTGTTTGGAGAACAAGCAGTGGTAATCACAGGGATGTGCCATATTCTTGAAAATATGGATCATTCCTGCGTTTTGAAAATGATGCAGCTTGGCTCAGCAATATTGCTTGTGGCACCTGGCTGTGCCATTTCCTAATAAATGAGACCCCAAGAAGGTTTCAGCTTCCACAGCTCCTAGCGGCCTTTGGGGTATGGGAGATGGCTGCAGGTGAAGATCGGCATACTATTGTGGTGCATCAGAATGTTTTGTTTGACCTTGGCAGATGGTGGTACTTGGAGAGGTACAGGAAAACAGAAAAGCCAGGTTTGGTCTGAGGTGCTTGGTTCATCTATCTCAAGGCACGGTTATCTTCTAAAGATCTACTACTTAAAGCATAAATGATATTCCCTTGCACATAATTCTGACTGATTTCAGTGTTGAACAGTTATCTACAGTTCTTTCTCTCATCATGTGCTCACTAGGGCCATGTGTGTTAAAATATTGGTGCAGTTATGTGAGAGCTCATACTCCACCTAATTCCTGCCAGCATCATCGTCCTCAACGTAAAATGATGCTAACTGTGGCACAGATACTAAAGTTGATAGGCCTTACAAACATCACAAAGGGTGTGCACAGATAGAAATGAGCTGAGGCAGCTGTGATACTCCACTGTTAACAAGGTCTTATTAATGTAGGATTCCACCTCGGAGAGCAAGAAAGTGATTATGTGCACAATGAGTTTGCCTAAGTGGCACATTAATTATTCTATGTGTTGTGTTTTCAAGGTTTTATTAGTGTCTACTGTGTAATGATGTGTAAACCATGAAGTGCAAGAGACAGGAGCTGTATAGCATGTCTATGTGTCTATTGACATTCAGAAATGCCTGTCAGTAGTGTCTGGTTTTCAGTTCCCTTTTACTGCGGTCTTAAAAAAGGCACTAGAATTGAACATCCATTCTGCTTGGTTTAGTATACAGTCAGACCCAGCTCCTAAGCGACACTGCCTCAGATGGCCCATGTTTTGCTCATCACTACTACGTGCAGTTTTTATAGATGGCTCATTTCACCATATTAGCCCTTTCCATCACTGTCAGTCCTACTGTGGCTCCTGAGTGTGACGTCTGTGTATTTTTCATACCTCTGCAATCCACCCATACATCTGCTAATGCAGGATATTATTTGAGGCAATTGGGCAATATATATAGTAGAGCCTGTGATTCAGCCAAGGGCTGCACTGAAGAGCTAGTATCGGGAGGGGGCAGTTTCTCCTCCCTTGGAACTGCTTAAACATAAAGCACTACCTCACGCGTGGGAAAAGCCCTGAAGGCCGACTCCGGAACAACAACATTGTGGGCAATGAAAGCAGAACTACGCTTTCCTTAACTACGACTTCGTTGTTTTGTGCCTTAACCACGCATGTGCTGAACAACGCACATGCGTGGTTAAGGCACAAACAAGGGAGTCGGCTGAGGAGGACGACGTGACGAGTCAGGTAAGTGGGGCGGGGGTGGGGGGTTGCGGTTTTCGTTTTAGGGGTGGGGGTAGTTTTAGTTTTAGGGGCGGGGGTGGGCGGTTGGGGTTTTAGTTTTAGGGGCAGGGGAGGGGGTATTTTTCGTTTCAGGGGTGGGGCGGGGGGTGGGGGCGGGGGGTCAGGTCAGGTAAGAGGGGCGGGGGGTCAGGGTATTTTTAGTTCTAGGGGCGGGGTGCTGGGGTTTTAGTTTTAGGGGCAGGGCTGGGGGGTTGGGTCAGGTAAGAGGGGCGGGGGTGGGAGGTCGGGGTATTTTTAGTTTTAGGTGTGGGGGTCTTAGTTTTAGGGGCGGGGTATTTTTAGTTTTAGGGGCAGGGGCGGGTGTGGGGGGTGGTTGGGTTTTAGTTTTAGGGGCAGGGTGGGGGGTAGGGGTATTTTTAGTTTTAGGGGCGGGGTGGGTGGTTGGGGTTTTAGTTTTAGTTTTAGGGGCAGGGGTGGGGGGGTCGGGGACGAGGTATTTTTAGTTTATGGGTGGGGGTTGGGGTTTTAGTTTTAGTAACAGGGGTGGGGGTCCGGGTATTTTTAGTTTTAGGGGCGGGGGTTGGGGTGGTGTGAGGGGTAGGGGTCAGGGTAGTTTAGGTTTTAGGGATGGGGTGGGGTTGGGGTTATTTTAGGGGTGGTTTTAGGGGTGGGGGTTGGGGTAGTTTAGGTTTTAGGGATGGGGTGGGGTTGGGGTTGTTTTAGGGGTGTGGGTTGGGGTGGTTTTAGGTTTATGGGGTGGGTTGGGGGGTCGGGTAATTTTAGGGGCGGGGAGGGGGTTGGGGGGGTTTAGGTTTAGGGGCAGGGTGGGGGCTCGGAGTAGTTTTAGGGGTGGGGGTTGGGGTACTTTAGGTTTCAGGGATGGGTGGGGGTTGGGGTTGTTTTAGGTTTTGGGGGTAGGGTGGGGGTTGCGGTAAATTTAGGGAGGAGGTGGGGGGTTGGGGTAGTTTTAGGGGCAAGGGTGGGGGGTTGGTGTGGTTTTAAGGGGGGTGGGGGGATCGCGGTAATTTTTAGGGGTGGGGTGGGTGGCCAGTGCATGCCTATCACAAATGCCTTTACCAGGAATGCCTTTACAACAAACAATCGTTGTTAAGGCATTCGTGGTAAAGGCATTAGTGGTAACAACGAGGTCGTCGTTCCGACCTCGTTGTTCGGGCATGCATTGTTCCGGCAGGCGTGGTTCTGACATACATTCACTGTCAGCTGTTGAATAAGCGCAAATAAGGTCGCCATACAGGAACATGGAGGTGTTTGGCTGCATACTCTCTGACTTGGAATAGAAAGTCACAGTCTTTACTTCTACTTCTTGAAACATTCCTTGAGAAGGACAATATCTCTGAAACAAAATTTTACGTTCAGGCGGAATTTTCGTAGTAAAGTATTGGCACTTTATATGGACCTTAATGCAACTGTCGGTGTTCAGTGCGCCTTCTACTTTGTTTTAACGAGCAGTGAGTTACCATCTAGCACATTAAAATTTACAAGTAAGCAACACCTTTCTTTGCAGATGACAGGCTTCCTTGTCTCTCAGTATTCAGATAGAGCTTCTGACTTAATGCGTTAAGCCATTGTTCAAAAGCATTTCAGAACATTTTCTTTTGTTGTAATTCCTGGCTGCGTATAGCAGTAGCACATGCAGCGCAGCATTTAACCCTCAACGGCTTCCAATTACACCACATAAGTGACGTGTCCATCATCTTGTCACAAAAGTCAACTTTTTGTAAGTGTCAGATAACATAAATCAGTGCATCACCTGAGAGGTTCTATTTCATTTTCTTCGTTTCTGACAATGATCACCACACGCACATTTTCATGCTTCCGCTTACGTTACTTAAGTATTACCCGCATGTACATAATGATAGTTTCAGTGACCTGAAATGAGACGCTGCTCAAGTCTTTACAGTCTGCACCGTCGATCAAGACTCTATCTAGCCATGTTCCTTATCCATTTTTACAGATTTATTGAACACCACGTGTAGAGTTTGACCTCCCTTGAGCTTTATTGTGGCACACGGCATTCCTATGTGCTTATTTTATCATGAGTTCCCTTGACAGTATCAATATATTGACGGACTTGCTTTGGAATTCAGCAGAACACTGAATACAGAACATGTTCAAAACAAAATAGCGAACATCGAATTACTAGAAAGGCGTACGATGCATAATTCTTTTGATGAGATTTAAATTAATTACATTTCATTTGCAAAATCTTAAACAACATGCATTATTAATAAACAAATCTACACTGTTAGAAATGGGGTCTTTGGTTCGCAGTCAGGTTACCCCTTGTCCAAGCAAGGACCCTCACTCTAGTCAGGTAAAAGAGAATCACACTCAGTTAACCCCAGCTCACCCTCTTGATAGCTTGGCATGAGCAGGCAGGCTTAACTTCAGAGATAATGTGTTAAGTATTTGTACAAACACACACAGTAGTACAGTGAACCACTACAAAATGACACAACACAGGTTTAGAAAAATAGTTATTATTTTATCTCACTAAATAAGACCAAATATGATAAAAATCTACAATACACAGTGAAAAATATGAGTTTAGCACTATAAAAGCACAAGAATAGTGCCTAGAGGCACAAATGCTGCAAGTTTGTGTTAAGCAGTGTTATGACGGCGTTGTTTCATACAATGGAACACCACTTGTGCCGTTTACTGAGTCATTCGATCTCCAAGTACAGTACTGTTAGAAATGAGGGCCTTTGGTTGGTAGTCAGGTTACCCCCTGTCCAAGCAAGGACCCTCACTCTAGCCAGGGTAAGTCACACGCAATCCAAATTATCCTGTGCCCACCCTCTGGTAGCTTGGCACTGAGCAGTCAGGCTTAACTTAAAAGGCAATGTGTGAGGCATTTGTGCAATAAATCATGCAATAACACAGTATAGCACCACAAAAATACACCACACAGTGTTTAGAAAAATATATGATATTTATCTGATAAAATTCAGGTCAAAACGATTAAGATGCAATAAGTATATGTTGAGATATCACTGTAAGAGTGATATAAAGTGTATTTAGTCTTTTAAAAGCAATAAATATCCCTTTCAAGCACAAAGTACCTGGTTTGCCTTCAACACCTCTGCAAAGAACCGCAGAGGAGGAGATGCATGGAAAACAGGGAGGTGTGTGTCGATTTCTCAGCCCGCACAGAGTGGTGCGTTATTTAGTTTTCATGCAGGGACCGCTGTGCGTCGATTTCCAGTGCTCGGTCATGGATCCTCTTTGGGTTGGGGGGTTTTCGGATGCCCCGGTGACGATGCGTGGATTTTAGGTGCTGACAGGAGGAAGTCACAGGGGCTGCGTCAGGCGCTGCATCGATTCCTCCCTGGATGTAGGACTGCGTCATTCCGGCTCAGCTGTGCATCGATCCAGTGGGCCATGCGTCAAATTTTCGGTCGCTACGCTGGCGCTGTGTGGATCTTCTTGTTGTGAAGTCGGGCTGTGTCGTTCCGGTTCGGCGTACAATACATTTTTCACCGCAATGCAGGCTGTACGTTTTATTCTGGCAGGCTGTGAGTCAATTTTCGCTGCACAAGGAGTCCTTCTTACAGAGATGAAGCCCTTTTAGTCCTAAGACTTCAGGGAACAGGAGGCAAGCTCTATCCAAGCCCTTTGAGAGCACTTCTCACCACAGCCAAAGAGCAGCAAGGCAGCAGAGCAACAGCAAAGCAGCAGTCCTTCACAGAAAGCAGTCAGGTGAGTCCTTTGGGCAGCCAGGCAGTTTTTCCTTGGCAGGATGCAGGGTCTGGTTCAGGGGTTCTCTTCTCCAGGAAGTGTCTGAGTTGGTAGGGGCAGAGGCCCTGTTTAAATACCCAAATGTGCCTTTGAAGTGGGGGAGACTTCCAAAAGGGGCTTAGAAGTGCGCAAGGTCCCCTTCAGTTCAATCCTGTCTGCCAGGGTCCCAGTAGGGGGTGTGGCAGTCCTTTATGTAAGGGCAGGCTACTATCCTATGACATGTAAGTGTCAGGCCCTCCAACCTCCCAGCCCAGGGAGACCCATTCAAAATGCAGATACATGCAAGTGACGCTGAGTATCTTGTGTTTGGGGTGTGTCTGAGTGAACGCACAAGGGAGCTGTCAACTGAACCCAGCCAGACATGGATTGTAAGGCAAAGAAGGATTTGAGTGCAGAGAAATGCTCACTTTCTAAAAGTGGCATTTCTAAAATAGTAATATTAAATCCAACTTCACTAGTCAGCAGGATTTTGTTTCACCATTCACGCCATACTAAATACGACCTTCCTACTCCTTTCAGATCAGCAGCTACCACTCAAACAGTACATGAGAGTAGCCCCAATGTTAGCCTATGAAGGGAGCAGGACTTTTACGCTACCAGGACATGTAAACTACACAGGTACATGTCCTGCCTTTTGCCTACACAGCACCCTGCCCAATGGGTTACCTAGGGCATACCATAGGGGTTACTTATATGTAGAAAAAGGGGAGTTTTAGGTTTGGCAAGTACTTTTAAATGCCAAGCTGAATTGGCAGTGAAACTGCACACAGACTTGCAATGGCAGACCTGAGACAAGGTTAACCCCTTCGCTGCCAGGCCTTTTTCCCCCTCCGGTGCCAGGCCTTTTTTTGCCTATTTGGAATAGTTCTTGCTTAGGCCCTCATAACGTTTTGTCCACATAAGCTACCCACACTAAATTTGCGTCCTTTTTTTCCAACATCATAGGGATTCTACAGGTACCCAGACTTTGTGGGTTCCCCTGAAGGAGGCCAAGAAAGTAGCCAAAATACAGTGAAAAAATCGTTTTTCTAAAATAAATGGGAAAAACGGGCTGCAGAAAAAGGCTTGTGTTTTTTTCCCTGAAAATGGCATCAACAAAGGGTTTGCGGTACTAAAACCACCAGCTTCCTTGCTTTCAGGAACAGGCAGACTTGAATCAGAAAACCCAATTTTTCAACACAATTTTGGCATTTTCCTGGGACATACCCCATTTTAAAAAAAAAATTGTGCTTTCAGCCTCCCTCCAGTCAGTGACAGAAATGGGCATGAAACCAATGCTGGATCCAAGAAACCTAAACATTTCTGAAAAGTAGACACAATTCTAAATTCAGCAAGGGGTAATTTGTGTATATCCTACAAGGGTTTCCTACAGAAAATAACAACTGAAAAAAATATATATTGAAATTGAGGTGAAAAAACCCAGCAATGTCAGATTTTTGAAAGCAATATACCTTTACGTCTGCTGGACTCTTCTGGTTGTGAGGATATATAGGGCTTGTAGGTTCATCAAGAACCCTAGGTACCCAGAGCCAATAAATGAGCTGCACCTTGCAGTGGGTTTTCATTCGATACCGGGTTTACAGCAAGTCATTTGCTGAAATATAAAGAGTGAAAAATAGCTATCAAGAAAACCTTTGTATTTCCAAAATGGCCACAAGATAAGGTGTTGAGGAGCAGTGGTTATTTGCACATCTCTGAATTCCGGGGTGCCCATACTACCATGTGAATTACAAGGCATTTCTCAAATAGATGTCTTTTTTACACACTCTCTTATATTTGGAAGGAAATAATGTAGAGAAAGACAAGAGGCAATAACCCTTGTTTTGCTATTCTATGTTCTCCTAAGTCTCCCAATAAAAATTATGCCTCACTTGTGTGAGTAGGCCTAGCGCCCGCGACAGGAAATGCCCCAAAACACAACGTGGACACATCACATTTTTTGACAGAAAACAGAGGTGTTTTTTGCAAAGTGCCTACCTGTAGATTTTGGCCTCTAGCTCAGCCGGCATCTAGGGAAACCTACCAAACCTGTGCATTTTTGAAAACTAGAGACCTAGGGGAATCCAAGTTGGGGTGACTTGTGGGGCTCTGACCAGGTTCTGTTACCCAGAATCCTTTGCAAACCTCAAACTTTGGCTAAAAAAACACGTTTTCCTCACATTTCGGTGACAGAAAGTTCTGGAATCTGAGAGGAGCCACAAATTTCCTTCCACCCAGCGTCCCCCCAAGTCTCCCAATAACAATGATAGCTCACTTGTGTGGGTAGGCCTAGCGCCCATGACAGGAAATGCCCCAAAACACAAAGTGGACACATCACATTTTTTCACAGAAAACAGAGGTGTTTTTTGCAAAGTGCCTACCTGTAGATTTTGGCCTCTAGCTCAGCCGGCACCTAGGGAAACCCAGCAAACCTGTGCATTTTTGAAAACTAGAGACCTAGGGGATTCCAAGATGGGGTGACTTGTGGGGCTCTGACCACGTTCTGTTACCCAGAATCCTTTGCAAACCTCAAACTTTGGCTAAAAAAACACGTTTTCCTCACATTTCGGTGACAGAAAGTTCTGGAATCCGAGAAGAGCCACAAATTTCCTCCCACCCAGCGTTCCCCCAAGTCTCCCGATAAAAATGATACCTCACTTGTGTGGGTAGGCCTAGCGCCCATGACAGGAAATGCCCCAAAACACAACGTGGACACATCACATTTTTTCACAGAAAACAGAGGTGTTTTTTACAATGTGCCTACCTGTGGATTTTGGCCTCTAGCTCAGCCGGCACCTGGGGAAACTTAGCAAACCAGCATATTTTTTAAAACTAGACACCTACGGGAATCCAAGATGGGGTGACTTGTGGGGCTCTGTTACCCAGAATCCTTTGCAAACCTCAAGATTTGACCAAAAAAACACCTTTTCCTCTCATTTCGGTGACAGAAAGTTCTGGAATCTGAGAGGAGCCACAAATTTCCTTCCACCCAGCGTTCCCCAAGTCTCCCGATAAAAATGGTACCTCACTTGTGTGGGTAGGCCTAGCGCCCACGAAAGGGAATGGCCCAAAACACAACGTGGACACATCACATTTTTTCACAGAAAACAGAGATGTTTTTTACAAAGTGCCTACCTGTGGATTTTGGCCTCTAGCTCAGCCGGCACCTGGGTAAACCTGGCAAACCAGCACATTTTTGAAAACTAGAGACCTAGGGTAATCCAAGATGGGGTGACTTGTGGGGCTCTGACCAGGTTCTGTTACTCAGAATCCTTTGAAAACCTCAAAATGTGGCCAAAAAAACACTTTTTTCTCTCATTTCGGTGATAGAAAGTTCTGGAATCAGAGAGGAGCCACAAATTTCCTTCCACCCAGCGTTCCCCCAAGTCTCCTGATAAAAATGGTACCTCACTTGTGTGGGTAGGCCTAGCGCCCACAAAAGGAAATGGCTCAAAACACAACATGGACACATCAAAATTTTCAAATAGAAAACAACCTGTTTTTGCAGGTTGGCGCCTGAGTCTTTTGGTCCTGGGCTTAGCAGCCTTCTAGGGAAACCTACCAAACCCAGACATTTCTGAAAACTAGACAGCCGAGGAAGCCCAGTGAGGTGTGACTTGCGTGGATCCCCCAATGTTTTCTTACCCAGAATCCTCAGCAAACCTCAAATTTAGCTAAAAAATCAAATTTTTGCCACATTTCTGCGTGGAATCACTGCACTGGGACACAGCTCATACCACCCAATGTTCCCCTCTGTCTCCCAGTAAAAATGATACCTCATTTGTGTAGGTGGGCCAAGTGCCTGTGAAAGGTAAGAGCCAAAAACATGTCGATATTGAGGGGGTACAAAGGGGGTCCAAAAGGGCAGTTTGCAAAACGACATTTTTAGGCTGACAAGTGCAGCAGAATTGTTATCGGTATAGATGAGATAATGCTGGGTAGTATGAATTTTGTGGATTTCTGCAGATTCTGGAAGGTTCCATCACAAAAACGTGGGAAAAATGTGTGATTTCCAGCAAAGTTGGAGGTTTTCAGGGGATTGTGGGTTCAAAAATGGTGCAGGGTGCATGTGAAACACACCAGTCTGGAATCAGCCAGATGTTTAGTTTTCAGATGTGTCTAGGTCTTGTGGATTTTTCTACATGGCAGCGTCCCAAAGTCCATAAAGTGCAGCCCTCACCATTCCAAGTGGGACGATTTTGAGAGTAAGCCAAGTTCTCATGACCCAAATGTAAAACTAAAACCCAAAATAATCAAATGCCTTTTTGCTTATTGTGGGATAAGATGTTTTAGAGTGCGGGGGAGAGCTGAAAGACTGTTACCCCCTTCAGTTGAGGTGGGGGCGTAACCAGGCCCATACTGGTTGGTAGCCACCACCCCAATATATATATATATATTTTTTAATTCCCTGGCATCTAGTAGAATTTCTGCCCCCCAGGGGTGTGGATCAGGGGTAATTGTTCCATCTGCCCACTAGTGGGCAGAAAAACTTTGGCCCCATTTATTTGGGGTGGGGGTATGGCCATACCCCCACCCTTTAATTTTTGGGGAAAAAACTTCCCTGGCCCCTGGTGGGCTTTCTGCCCTCCCTTGTGGCAGATGGGCCTTCCAAAAATAGGCCCATCTGCCCCCAATGGGGGGCAGATATGGCCAACAATAATGTGCTCCCATGGAGAGCGACCCTTACCCAAGGGGCTGCCTCCCTAAAGAAAACACATGCATACACACACACACCAATCCCTGGTGCCTAAGTGGTTTCTGCCCCCATGGGGGCAGATTGGCCTAACAAAAATTGGCCGATCTGCCCCCAAGGGGGGCTGAAATGGTCTAAATACAATTTGCCCCCCAGGGGAGCGACCCTTGCCTAATGGGTCCCTCCCCATCTCTAAAAAAACAAACAAACAAACAAAAAAACAGAAAAACAATTCGCCCTTTCGCCTAGAGGTTTCTGCCCCCACTGGGGGCAGATCGGCCTAAAAACAATAGGCCGATCTGCCCCCAGCGGAGCTGAAATGGCCTAAAATAAATTTGCCCCCACCCCCCCGGGGAGCGACCCTTGCCTGCGGGGTCGCTCCCCTTGCGTGACATTGGTGCAAAAAAAATAATCCCCAGTGCCTAGTTGTTTCTGCCCCCCTTGGGAGCAGATTGACCTAAAATCAGCCGATCTGCCCCCAAGGGGGGCAGAAATGGTCTAAATACAATTTGCCCCCCAGGGGAGCGACCCTTGCCTAATGGGTCGCTCCACATCTCTAAAAAAACAACAACAAAAAAAATCCCCGGTGCCTAGTGGTTTCTGCCCCCCTTGGGGGCAGATCGGCCTAATTAAAATATGCTGATCTGCCCCCAAGGGGGCAGAAATGGGCTAAATATAATTTGACCCCTAGGGGAGCGACCCTTGCCTAAGGGGTTGCTCCCCACCTTTAAAAACAAAAACAAAACAAAAACAAACAAAAAAATATATATATCCCTGGTGCGTAGAGGTTTCTGCCCCCTCTGGGGGCAGAAAAGGCCTTAAAAAAAATGCCTCCCCTGGGAGCGACACTTGCCCAGTGTGTCGCTCCCTTATGCCAATTTCCACACAGAAAAAAAATCCCTGAAACACTCAGAGAGACTTCAAAGGGAAGGAAATTCATTTCCTTCCCTTTGAAGCCTCTCCGGCCTCCTCCACACGGTTGGGGGGTGGAATGGAAAGGGATTCCCCTTCCATCCACGACTGGGGGTGTGGGTGGGGGCCCATGGGGGGAGCACTAGCGCTCCCCCCAGTTCCCGGGTGCAGGACGAGGTGATCTCGTCCAAGGCACCTGGGAACCGGTGCCTTGGACGAGATCACCTCGTCCAAGGCACCATAGCCGTTAAGGAGCTACTTAAGTGGGTGGCACAATCAGTGCTGCAGGCCCACTTGTAGCATTTAATCTACAGGCCCTGGACACATCTAGTGCATTTTACTAGTAAATTAAATAGTCCAATTGGGTATGATCCAATGTTATCATGTTTAAAGGCAGAGAGCACATAAACTTCAGCACCTGTTAGCAGTGGTAAAGGGCGCAGATCCTTAAAACCAACAAAAACAGTATCTAAAAAGAGGAGGGAGGCAGGCAAAAAGTTAGGGGTGAACACCCTAAGGCTGTCAGGTCTAACAAGTACCTTAGCAAACAAGTAGAAAACAGGCCGGTGTACAAGGTTGCGGAGCAAGGCCTCGCTGGATCTGATGCAGCGTTGGGTCTGGTGCTATGGGGCAGAAGGGCAGAGGCGTTGAGTCCTTACTGCAGAGCGGTGGAGGTGAAGTGGCGTTGGTTGTGAAGTCGGTCCCTTGGTTCCGGCAGGCACGAAGTCCAGGGAAGTCATGATGCCGCAGAGTGACCTCATGGGGTCTTGATGATGGTACAGGGCCGCAGATGCTGCAACGGCATTTGATGTCATGGACGTCAGACTTACTACATTCCAAAGTCAAGGAAGTAGGGCAGGAGCAGTGGCTGCAGCAAGGAGAAGCCTACAATGGGGTTGTTGGACTTCTGTGAGGTCCACAGCCTCGAGACAGATGGCATTGCGGTTCCAGGCAGAAGCATCCTTTATGAAGTCGCATGACGTCATCCGGTGTTGTTATACAAGTTTTTCTCCAGAAATTCCCTTCCAGGGGGCCCAGGAACTGGAATGGCACCCTCTGGCAAGCTAGAGTCCACAGCAGGTAGAGTCAGAACTAGGTGGTGCAGCCTTTGCTGTCCATGAGGCTTCAAAACAGGAGGCAAGCTTTCCTCCAAGACCTTGGAGTTGCCTCTCAAGCAGGAATTGAAAACAGAGTCCAGTCTCTGTCCCCTTGCACAGGCAGAAGCAACAACTGCAGGATATCCAAACAGAGCAGAGTCACAGACCAGGGCAGAACTTCTCCTCAGCTCTTCTCCAGGCCGAGGTTCTTCTTGAATCCTTGAAGTAATCTGATTTGCAGGGGTTTTGGGTCCAATACTTATACACCTTTCTGCCTTTGAAGTTGACAAACTTCAAAGCAAAGTCTCAAGTATTTGCACGATTCTTCCTTGAGCAGGCCAAGCCCCAGCCATACACCAGGGGTTGGAGACTCCATTGTGAGAGGGCAGGCACAGCCCATTCAGGTGTAACTGATCACTCCTCCCTCCACTCTGGCACAGATGGCTCATCAGGATATGCAGGCTACACCCTAGCACCCTTTGTCTCACTGTCTAGAGGTGATTTACAATGGCCCACTTGTCAAACTGACCCAGACAGGGAATCCACAAACAGGCAGAGTCACAGAAAACAAGAAAATGCCCACTTTCTAAAAGTGGCATTTTCAAACTACCAATCAAAAAAACAACTTTACTAAAAGATGTATTGTGAGATCAGAGACACCAAACTCCATATTCCAATCTACAGTTTGAAGTTATTTAAAGGCAGTCCCCATGTTAACCTAGGAGAGGGCTAGGCCTTACAATAGTGAAAAACAAATTTAGCAGTATTTAACTTTTAGGACATGTAACACACATCATTATATGTTCCACCTTTAACATACAATGCACCCTGCCCATGGGGCTGCCATGGGCCTTACATGTATAAAAAGGGAAGGTTTAGGCCTGGCAAGTGGGTACACTTGCCAGGTCGAACTTGCAGGTTAAAACTGCACACACAGACACTGCAGTGGCAGGTCTGAGCCATGTTTACAGGGCTACAAATGTGGGTGACCCAACCAGTGCTGCAGGCCCACTAACAGCATTTGATTTACATGCCCTGGGCATCTCTATTGCATTTTACTAGGGACTTACTAGTAAATCAAATATGCCAATCATGGAAAGCCAATTATACATACATTTTACACAGGAACACTTGCACTTTTGCACTGATCAGCTGTGCTAAAGTGAAAGTGCCCAGAGTACCAAAAGCAGCAAAACAGAGTCCAGCACACAGTCAAAACATGGGAAGCAGAGGCAAAAAAGACAGGGGAGACCACGCCAAGGATGCCAGGTCTAACAATGTAAATCACAATTTTTCAAGTGTTGGGAGTTTCACAGTGACATAACTACAACTACCCTGAGGCACTCTTTCTGTAATTCAAAACAAGAGGCCCTTGTGCACATGCCCAAAGACACTTGTTAGCCATGTCACAACTGATGTTCACTCATCATGGACTGAGCAATCTACATATCGTCCTTAACTCTGCAATGTATATGCCTACGTAGCTTGATATTGTCCTGATAACCCCAAATGAAACTATTAATGCCATTAATTTCACCTTACCAACTGTATACATCAAGCAGCTGGAAATCATTAAGCTGCTTCAGCCAATTGGAAGTGGTAGGTAACCCATTGATTCTGCACTGCTCACATTATGTCTACTGCTACAGATACAGCCAAGTTGTGTGTTCGCCTGTATCTTTCACAACTAGGCCTCGTAATGGTCAAATACACATGAAATGTCTTCACTGGGTTAGATGTTGTGTTTATTCCCTATTCCAAAATGCAAGTTAGCAGCACATCTAATGAGTTGCTCAATCCTATTGTTTTTTAAACCTCCACAAATGTCTTGCCAACAACTTCAATACCTTGGAAATGTATCAGAACAGGAAACCCGTCCCAGTAACATTTTCCTGGTCCCTACTTACTATGAGAATAAACATTTGGCTGTAGAGTCCACACTTCCACCAACAACAATGTACTCTATTTCTCAACAGGTCGAACTGGCAGTGCACCTGGTCCGAAAATGGCCATGGAACAGACTCCCAACCTACCCTTGGGTGAAGCCCTCAGGGATGATGACACTCCTGGACATGTGGATGTGGGTGACTGAATTTGCACATCTAGGCAGCCTGGTTAGACAACAACAGTGAGTGCATCAATACCTCACATCCCAACTGCTACAACAACTCAGCCAGCAACATACCTCCCACCCTGTGTACCTAGTACAGTCAGTTTAATCTTTTCCCCCAGTCCTGAATCCTGAAGTGTAAATCACCACCCCTGACACAGAGGGACCAGGTCCCAGTTAGAGAGGGCACCCTGGGCCAAGGGCACAGACTCATGGGGTTAGGGTCCGTGGGAGGGATTTTGTGGGCCTGAAGAATGAGGCCACTGAAGCCACTCATGACCACCCGCAGCTAAGTCCTGGGGGTCTATATGGAGTCCCAAAGTGTAATGGGTCTGGTTGTAACTGAACTCCGGGAAATCAAGTAGCTGCAGAGGGACATGTGCCAACAGATGGAGGCCCATAATTCCAACATGGGCACCCTAACATGGGTGCTGATGGACATGCATACAACCCTGAGCAGGGTTTTACACCACCATCTACCCCTTCCTGTGGTGCAAGAACATAAAGGGGATCTACATCTGCAGCAGACACAGGAAGAGAGGCCCTTCCAGAGGAAGAAACACTGTCAGACACCCCTTTCTTTGCAGGAGCTGAACCCCTTCCCCAAGCCCTCACAAGGGGGACATCCATGCAAATATCCAGGAGGTGCGGATGGCAAGACACCCACCACTGCCAGCAAGAAACATCAAACTAAATGGCCTCCTCTGTGTGCCACACATTCACTCTATGGACTATATAATTTGGATTTAGGAATTTGGATGATTTGACATCTACACCTATGGTTCCATTCTCCATGACTGACTCCTTCACTTTTTATTTATGTTTGTTTTTGCACCAAGTGTGTCTGCACATTTAACAATTTAATACATTCATAAGTCACAAACTCATTGTCTGCTGTAGTCATTTTTGCATTTAGCAATGTCAATATGTAAGACCATGTGAACTATACAATGACTAAACAAGCTACTTGTGTAAGCCTGGATATGTTGCATTTACAGCATGTTTAGTTCAAGACCACAAGTATGGTACACCAACACATACATACAAGTATTTTGCCTAAGAAGATTTTTATTACAGTGTTCAAATCAAAGGCTGTCAAACTGTTAGATACATAGAAAATCAAACATGATTGACTGTTACTGTGTAGGTGATAAAATTACAGGTACAGACCTCCAGAACATGTGCTTCACAATAGGCACAATTAATCTGTTTTTTGTCATCAGCTGGAGCCATATCACCTAACCCACAAAAGGATTCCAACATTACAAAATGCAGCATTCAGACAGATGGCAGTACGACAGTTCCTGATCACAGGGTCATTACAATCCAGTGCTTCTGCATCTGGTGGTATGACACAAACGCATTTTGACAATGATGAGACACATCAACAGCTACATACAATTCAAACAGAAAGAGTGTTTAACCAATGTGAAGTAAAACTAACATGGACTAGGCATACAACTACAGAAGTACTGACCACATGATGACACACATAATGCGTCAGGGACACCACACGACAAGGAACATGTCCAATGGAGTCTCCTGAACTTCTATTTAATCACTGTGAAAGCTGTCTTGACACAGGTCTTTTAGACCCAAAGTCCGTGACATACATTCCCAGGAACAATCTATGTCCACTTTGTTTGTTCCAACAGCACCAAATACCTGCTAATGTTACAACTCTGAAATTTCCAACTGAAAAAAGTTAGTTATGAAACCATACATATGAGACAATTTTAATATCATACATATAGAGAACACAGTCCATGGCAAAAATCGGACATATACAAAGCAACATTTAGTAAATGTGAATGTGCCAAAAGCTTCATCACCAAACTCCCTTTGCCAGATTTTTCCAGAGCTTAAGCCTCCTACAACTTTTCTAAAAAAAATACTCACATTATCACAACAAGAGTTCATTGTACATCGAAATTCAGGACATCTCATGACATAATTACACAAATGAGAAAAGGCTGTTGATGAGGTCTTGTCGCAAGTCAGATACTTCCTCTTCACCGCTATCATTATCGTTTGTCATTTTAGGACCCTCACCCAGTGGCACTACAGACTATCCATTCTCTGCGATGTAAGGGATGTTCCTTCGCAAGCAATGTTATGGAGCATGCACCAGTCCATGGGATCTGATAAACCGTCCCAGATGAGTAGAGGATGGCTCCCCCAGTCTTGTCCAGACAGTGAAAGCCCACTCAACTGGCTGCCATGTTTTTCCGTTGGCCTCATTGAAGCAGGATTCCTTAGTAGTGTTAACAACCAAGGACGGTTGGGATATGCTGAGTCTCCTGTTTTGTGATGAGAAATAAAAGCTACATCTGACATTGCACACACAAATCCAGGACATATGTTACTTACCAACAAGCCAGGCCCTCCCCGGATGCAGTTGTGACATCACTTGGGATGTGGTGCTGTTCCTCATAACAAAGGAATCATGGACTGAACCTGGCAGTCGGGTACAGATGCTTGAAATGTACAGATCTGGCAAGCAGAAAACTTCCACTTTGATAGAATGGAAGTGCTTCCTGTTCTGAAATATGGGTGCCTTCAAAGGTTCCCACCATATGTGGGTTGCAACCAAATCTATCAAAGGCAAACTTCACATTGACTAAATCCTCATGTCTAGGTAACCCGATGATGCTGTCAATGTGTTTCAACATTGCTCATAACATGTCTTTTAAAACACCACTGAACATAGATTGTGACATACCAACAGTTATAGCCACTGTATACTGAAAGGGACCTGTGTTCAGAAAGTGTAATACTGCCATGAGTCTCACAGTGGGTGGTATACATGTTGGATTAGTGTTTTGAGGTTTGAGATCTGTCTCTAACTGGTGGCATAGATCTTGTATAGATTGCCTATTCAGAGAAAACTGTTTTATCACATTAATTTCTTCTATGGTCTGAAGGTCTGGAAATGGACAGTACACTGGAGGTTGTCTTCTCTTTCCTCTCCCAGGTTACCTATGTGTGGAATCAAATAAATAGGTGCGTCAGTCACAGTGTCCAGAGCTACATATATGTTGAGCAAGACAAAAGGGATGTGACAAAACATTACTGGCTGAAAAATCATTACACACATTTCACAATTCAAGTGCCTACTCCCCAAGATTCAGTTATAATTCCCATTGTTGTCTACAATGTGTATGGCATATCACACACCTATATAGTCCTCATGTGAAGCTTGTCATAGAAAAATATATTTCCCCCTCCCAAAATACTGTCACCGGTGGTGAATATTGCATTGCAGTTATATGGCATTTATGAACAGTAACGCACTACTCTGATGATTGTGTACTAGATGTGGGAGGCTAGATCATTACATGGTGCAAACCTATATTGGAGGCGCCCTGCAGTGAGTCCAGGCAACTCTTAGTGATGGTGTTTCCAGATATCCAAAGCTCTCATAGGGTAGCTGTGGAAAGCAGCCAAGGGGTACCAGAGAGGGAGTAAAGCAATTGCAAATACCACAATAGTCAGTCAGTGATGTTCACACAAGAAAAGAACACACCAGCGTTAGAGAAATAATGTAGTTTTTAAAACAACACAGGAACTAAACTATCTTTGGTATATCTCCTAGCCAGAGATATATCCCCCCCAAAACAAATATACTTAGAAACATGTAGGTAAAGGCATAAAATACCATGGGCCCATATGGAGGGGCCAAACCATGAACTTAAAAAATTAGAAGTGGAAGTCACAACTAACCAACACTGACACTTAAGGATCTTCAGGACTGGGGAAGTACTAAACCACCAGAGGTACGATACTTGGATTCCCCAGGCACCCGTGCACAGAGACTTTACCTCGGGTCACTGTCCATAGAATAACATGGGGAAGTCACTATTGGAGTTTGCATGTTTCAGGACTCTTCCTAGAGGACCCAGAGAAAACTCGATGGAACAAGGAAAGTTGGAGGGTGCCCCCACCCATGGACACCCAGAGAAGTGGAGTACCTACACCAGGAAGCCCAGGTGAATAGGGTTTAAGTTGTTTCTGGCCCTCCCTTTGAAGTCAACGGGTACCTTTGGTGGTCCAGCTGCTACAGTGACCCGTGGACCAGGTCGGAGGAACCCATGTATGAATTCTGGAGGAGGAGTAACTATGGAGAGAGGGGCAGAGTCCAAGCTATCTGGAGTTGCCTAGGGGGTGCAGGGGGCAATGCCCCCCCTTCTCGTGGGTACTTCAATGCAGGACAGAGGCCTTTAAGATGCAGCTGTGGAATCCAGGTGATGCTGAGAGATCTCAGAAATCATCCACCAGCTATCCCTCGCTGGTTGTCGACCAACAAACCTTGGCAAATGCAATAGACATGTTGCAAGAGGAGTTGCAGGAATGTGGATCAGCAAGATCCAAGGAACTCACCTTTTACAGGCAAGGTACAGCCAGCCCTCAGCAAGCAGGAGAGCCAGAAGGAATCATTGAAGACCCCAAGGGGACCCTCTGGAAGCAGGCACAGAGAATTGTGATGAGGCCTCAACAGCACGAAGAAGAAGGAGGTCCACATTGCAGGAGCTGCAGGGAGGATGTTGGTCTTGCAGCTGCGTAGTGTTTGAGGTAGGGGCTTCTTGGAGATAGGAAGTCTTCAGACTGAAGAGCCAACACGCCTTGGCAACAACAAACAGATGTGTTCACAGGGGTTAGGTCCAAGCAGCTCCAATGAGGAACCACAGTCTTTCCAGATGTAAAGAAGACAGGTCAGGCTTATGGAGAGCCACAGAACCACCACCTATAATGCAGAGCCTTGAAAAATCCATGGGCCAGCAGGATCCACAAAGCGGTTGCGGATGTTGAGGTGCCTGCGGATGCTGAAGAGTGACTCCTTCACTCCAAGGGAGATTCCTTCTTGCTGTCCTTAATGTAGGCAGAATCCTTATGACTCTGGAGGATGCATGACCACAAAAGTTGCAGAGTCTTTGCAATACCCAGGGACAAATTTGTAATAGGAGACCTCCTACTAGAAATAGTCTTGCTTTGGGTCCCGGTGAAATACAGCAGCAGAATCTGGTGTCCAGCAGCATAAGAATCTTGAAGAAAAAACTTTCAGATTAATCTAGGGTTCCACTCTCAGGTGAGCCCTTGAGTAACCTAGGAAGGTCGTTGGACAGCTTCTGCAGTGGCCCAGCTATATGGGGGGGGGGGGCGCCTGGGATGCTCATCTGGTGGTCTGATCAGTAAGATGCTCCCAGGGGCCTCTGCTCATCTTATTTTGAAGATGGCAGAATCAAGGTGTGCACTGGTGGAAACTGGCTTATACAAGGAGGGCACCACATGTGCCCTTCAAAGCTGTCTGGTGGTGCTCGGGAGCACCCCCTCCCTAGCCCTGAGACACCTATTTCTAAATGAGAGGAGGTAACACCTCTCCTCTATAGGAAACTCTTTGTTCTGACTTCCCTTGACCGAGTAAAGCTCAGCAGCAGGAGGGCAGAACAGTGTCTGGGGTCAGCGGCAGCACCGGCTTGCATGCAGACCCTGCAAGGCTGCACAAGCAGATATGGGGGAATCATCTAAGGAGCCAGTACATGCTATCATGCATCTAACACTGGATTTGGTCTAGTTGGTACCAAACATGACTATGATTGGTGAACCCATTATGTAGTTGGAAATCTCATGATGACCAATGCCCACTCCATACCTTAAGATAACTTCCCCACACTTACAAAGCTCAGAAAATTGAGTCTGGGGTTTGTAGGGGTACCTCTGCTCATGCAGGGGTACCCTCACACTTAGAAACATGCACCCTGCTCTTGGGCTAAAGGGCCTACATTTCTGGTGACTTACAGGATCAGAGTGCAGTGACCTAGATATAAGGTAAACATTATATCTGGGGTGAAAGGTGCATGCACCACTTCACACAGGCTGCAATGGCAGGCCTGTAGACACAGTTTGCATGGGGTTCCAAGGGTAGCATATTACATGCTGCAGCCCATGAGGGACCCCTGTGGAACCAATGCCCTGGGTACCTCAGTACCATAGGCTAGGGACTTACATGGGTACACCAGTATGCCAATTGTGGGGGTGTAAGTATTGCTTACTAATCAAATTTAGAGGAGAGAAAACTGACACTGAGGTCTTGGTTAAAACAACCCCAGTGTACTACAGTCAAAACACACTGACACCAGGGGGGCAACTATGTCAGAAAGATCCTACTTTCCTACACTATAAATTGCACATCAATGGATTATCACATATGTGTACATGTTACAACAAATTTGTAGGGATAGTGGCACATTTACCATACAGCAATACTATAGGTTAAACCTGAAAAATGGCTGATGCCTTACCTTGTGTATTGGCCTTTTGGAAGTTGACCGCGTGGTGTGCGGTTTCATCCATGGTGGTCCCAACCACAGACTAACATTATTGACGTTGATGGCTGTAGACCAATGGCTGTGCCAGGCAATGGTGATGACCGCATATGTGGCGTACATGTATGCTGTGGTTTGAAAAACAACTCACTTGCCTCCTGACACTGCTGCCATCAACACCTCCACCATTTTAGCCGCTGTGTGCCACCTCTCAGAGCAAACATGCAAAGCAAGCAGGTGAAAGGGCCTCTGCCTTCTCTCCAGAGGAGCTGGAGAAACTTGCTGATGAGGTCCTTCCCCTATATGGTCAGCTCTAAGGCTCACCAGAGGAACAGGTAACTATCTCACATACAGATTTGTCTCTGTTCAACACCATCCATTCCTCTCCCACAGATTGTAATGTGCCTCTGAGTCCCAGATAGTTTTTTGCATGATTGTAGTAACATTTTGTGGTCCATACATAGCATATACACGTCCTGGATTGTGGAGTCCTGTACTTTGTGAATTTCAAATGCCCTTTTTGTTGTGTAACGTTTGATAAGCCCTAGACCCTTCAAATGTAAACTTATCAGAGTAACAATCACATATATGATGATCAGATGATGGTAAATGAGAACAAATATATTTGCATTAAAGTATGAGCTGTGTGTTTATGCTGTTAGAAGCAGTTAAGGAGGATGTTAGCAATGCGTACAGTCCCACATATCACTCAGCTCAAATCAGGTCTTGGCAGACTGTTGTCTGAGAGCTAGTTAAGTCTCCATGACCCCTTCAGGGTGCCACACAACCTTCAGTTCACATATAAGATGGCCACAAGATGTACTGTTATGAATTTAAAAAATGCAAATATGTTGATCATGTAGGTTCAGCATGCTCAGCCAGCAGAGAACAAGGCCAGTCAAAGCTTTTCCTACTAGAGGCCATAGCCCAGGCTGGTTCAGAGTTACTGTGGCAATGCAACTGATGCAGAGGGCAAACTCCCAGTGGACCTGCAGATCTTTAGATACTCACGAAATGAGTCATCAGAATTAATAGTAGGTCTTAATGCTTTTACATAGACTACATTTGGAATGGTGACTTCCAGATTGAATCAACCCTAACAACACTCTGCGAGGCACCCTCATCTACAGGCCATCGCCCCCCCATTCTACGACACCATCGCTGACATCGCCACCACCCGCACGCTCGCTTCCAAGGACTACATACTCCTTGGGGACCTAAATTTCCACCTGGAGAATGCCAATGACAACAACTCCACAATGCTGGTCGAAAACCTCACCAAGTTTGGACTCAAGCAACTCATCACCTCGCCCACTCACTCTGCCGGACACACACTCGACCCCATCTTCACTGCCAGCAACCACATCTCCATCAGCCACATCACTGAACTCCAATGGACCGACCACCACTGTATCCACTTTACCTTCAGCAAATACTCCGACCGACACCTCACTCACCTACCACCCCATAGGAGCTGGAACAAGATCACCAAGGACCAGCTACTCACCAGCCTCAACAATTTACCCCCCAGACGATCTCGACATTAACAAAGCTGCCCGGGACCTCATCAACTGGATCTCAGACTGCACCAACACTTTAGCCCCCATCATCAAACCCTCCAACAGACGCTCATCAATGAAAGTCAGCTGGTTCACCCCAGCCCTCAAGGAGTCCAGTCAAAACTGCAGACACCTTGAAAGGAAATGGCACACCGACAAGACCCCCATTAACCACGAAGCCTTCAAAAAAGCCTCAAGCACACACCACCAACTCATCAGGACCACCAAGAGAAACGCCTTCCAGGAACGCATGAACATCAACGCACACAACAGAGAAGAGCTCTTCGTGATCATCAGAGAACTGACCAACCCCAAAGCGAACTCCATGGACATCCTCCCCTCACAAGAACTCTGCAACGACCTCTCCACATACTTCCATTGTAAGATAGCAGACATCTACGAAAGCTTCGTGACCCAGGACCTACCCACGCCCAACACAGTCATAGCCACCACCAAAGCTCCTCCAAACCCCCACCACTTACTCTGCTGGCCCAACATCTCAAACAAAGAAACCCTCAACATCATGAACTCCATCCACTCTGGCTCTCCCTTCCGATCCCTGCCCCCACTACATCTTCAAAAAAGCAAGCAGCACCATCGCACCCAAGCTCCAGCACATCATCAACCGCTCCTTCTAAACTGCCACATTCCCAGAAATCTGGAAGCACGCCGAAATCAAGCCCTTACTGAAGAAACCAACCACAGACCCAGACTACCTCAAGAACTACTGGCCAATCTCTCTACTCCCCTTCCCAGCCAAGGTCATCGAAAAAGCTGTCAACAGACAACTCACCAAACACATCGAACTCAACAACATCCTTGACCTCTCTCAGTATGGCTTCCGGAGCAACCACAGCACCAAGACTGCCCTCCTCCACACCACAGACAGCATTCTCATCCTCCTCGACCTGTCTGCCGCCTTCGACACTATCTCCCACCGCACTCTACCGACTCGTCTCCACGATGCCGGCATCCGAGACAAGGCACTAGAATGGATCACCTCCTTCCTCTCTGACAGGACCCAAAAAGTCTCTCTCCCCACTTCTACTTAGAGGCCACCAAGATCATCTGCGACATCCTGCAAGGCTCTTCTCTGAGCCCCACTCTCTTCAACCTCTAAACAGGACCCCTAGCTACCATTGCCAGACACCAGGCTCTCACCATCGTCTCATACTTCAACGACACGCAGCGAATCATCTGCCTCACCAATGACCCGCTCACAGCCAAAGCAAACTTCCACAACGGAATGAGGGCAGTCACAGTGTGGATGAAGGAGAGCTGCCTCAAGCTAAATACTGAATAAACAGAAGTTCTCATCATCAACAACAACCCCTCAGCCTGGGACATCTCCTGGTGGCCTACTGCCCTCCGAAGCGCTCTGGCCCCCACCGACCACGCCCGCAACCTCAGTTTTATCCTGGACTTAGCACTCTCGCCGAACAGTCAAGTCAGCGCAGTCTCCTCCGCCTGTTTGAACACCATGCACATGCTCTGGAAGGTCTCCAAATGGATCCCAACCAAATCCAGAAGAACAGTCACCCCGGCCCTCGTCAGCAGCAGACTGGAATACGGCAACGCACTCTACGTCAGAACCACCACGTGGCACAGAAAAGACTGCAGCGTATCTAGAATGTCTTCGCCCGTTCATCAATTATGCCCCCAACACAGCCACACCACTGCCGTATTGAGAGCCCTGCACTGGCTCCCAATAGACAAGAGAATCACATTCAAACTTCTCACGCATGCATACGAAGCCCTCAACAACACCGGACCAGAATACCTCAACCAAAGACTCCATTTCTATACGCCAACCAGGCAACTCTGCTCTGCCGACCTCACCCTCGCCACCTTTGTCTGGAAGGCCACAGCTGGAGGAAAGTCCTTCTCCCACCACGTCGCCAAGACCTGGAACTCCCTTCCTATCCACCTCAGAAGATCTACCACTTTATCACAATTCAAAAAGGATCTCAAAACTTGGCTCTTAACCTGATCCGCTCTGACCTTCACTTACTGCCCCCCCCCCAGCTCCTTGAGACCCTAACTGGTGGATAGCCATGCTCTACAAATACATTGACTGATTGATAGACTGAGACAAGTCCCTGACCTGCTACATCTTTCCATTGACCTGCATTGTCATTGTGTGATATTTGCTACTGACAGGCCCCTTATTCCCACAGGTCTGTTGTCACTTTTCCCTAAGTCATGTTTGCACTGTACTGGGCTCTTGCATGAGTGACAAACATATAGTGCTGATAGTTTGGTAGTTCTGGAGAGATCTTTACATGTGAATCACTAGATTTGTTACATTGAACCAATCAGAACAAACATACCTTGGAATGTTGAATGTCATCTCTGTAACAGTGCCACGTAAGACAAAACGTGTGTCCTGTGATACCAGTACATACCACACAAACTCAATCAGAGATAGCATTAGATTTCATTATATAGTCCACATATCCACAGAGAGAAAACACTCAGTGACACCCATGCCAGCCCTTTCATTGTCACCTAAGTCTTAGGGTGTGGTCTTGACCATAGTAAAAGCCTGTATGGACCATATGCAACACATCAATGTGCTGAGATGTAAAAGTGTCTGTACAGTCATGCACAAGTAGCTTACCCTTCATAAGGTCACAATGGTGTATTGTGTCTCATAGGGGTTCTGTTGGCCCTGGGCTACATGATGTTAGTGGCCTTGGTTGGCAGTATAGGACATGACCAGGGTTGTGGATAGTCAGCAGATGACCACAAAACTGAGCTGTATGTCCCTGTACTTGTCAGCATGTTCAATTTCCACATATAGGGGGTCATTACAACCCCAGTGGTCGGTAGTAATATGCAGTAAGTACCGCCAACAGGCTGGTGGTACCTACCTCCATATTATGACATTGGTGGGTTGGCTGAATCCAACCCGCCAATGTAACACTCCGCCCGCCACATCGGTAACCATCTCCAGCCCGGTGGCGGTCAGTGTTCCACCTGCGGGATTATGACCCCACCTACCGCCATGGTTTTCGTGGCTTTCTTAACACCACGTAAACCATGGCGGTAGGCACTTTCAGTGACAGGTAATTTCTTCCCTGTCACTGATAGGGGTCTCCCCCTCCCTCTCCAGTTATCCCCCCCACCCCCTACCTCTCCAAAGTCCTCTCAACCCCCCTACATTCATACACACATGCATACACTCACCCATTCCCACATGCATCCAAACATGCATACATCCATTCACACACACATCCGCACCCACTTTCTAACATACACGCAGACACGCATTCACATAACACAACATACACGCACTCACACCTCCATACATGCACACACGCATTCAGTATACAACACACACCCGCATCCATGCACACACAAACATTCACACACGCCCACACACACAACACTCCCTCCCCTGTCCAAGACCTGACTTACCTGTGTTCAAAGGGTCCTCTGGCAGGAGACGGAACGGGGCGCTACTGCCACCAGCAGCGCCCACCAGCAGAACACCGCCAGGCCGTATTATGGGTCATAATACGTCTGGTGGCGGTCTACTGGCATGGCGCTGCTGGTGGCAGCAGTGCCACCTTACCACCATCCGCCGGCATGCCCACAGCTGGATTCCCGACATTCTTGTGGCGGAAATCCAGCTGCGGTCACAATACGGCGGACGGCTGGTAGGCGCGGCAACGGTCTTTTGGCAGCCATCTCCACAGCGCTAGGCAGTTTTTACCACCAATCTCTAAATGAGGTACATAATGTGTAAACAAATTTGAAGTGCTTGTGCTAGCTGTCTACAAAATGTGTGTTAATCAAAGCCATCGCCAAGAAGGTACTGATCCTGGGGGTCTATCGTTGACGCAGCATTCATTGTTGGAAGAGGTGGGAGGACCAGAGGCACTGGACCAAGAAGATCATGGAGGTCTAGCTGGGGCTGTCCGCCCAAAGTGGACGTGGCACTCACTGGACCCTGTCCCCCCTAATTGCCTGCACATTGGCAGTGGCCTGCCCAGAGCTTGATGGGCGTTTGAGGGAATCACAGCAGCTACAAGGGGGTGAGTCCTGGACAGATTAATACATTTTACATTGTCACCTTTTTGTGTTAGAAACAGCCACCCCTCCCTGAATATTGGAGGTGGCCGATCTGCATCAGTAGTTGCCTGCTGATGTGCTTTGCCTATTGTCCAAATGACCAGGTACACAACAGAATCCAGTCCACTACAAATACGCTATAGTGAGCAGAGACATGAATGACTACAGTGATCAATCAGCTCATGTTGTTTGATGTTGTGGGTGACATTTGTACTCAACAGGGCACCTGTCTTCAGTGTGTCATGAGTGGTGGTAGCTCACTAATGTGTCTCATGCGATGGTGACCCTCATTCATTTGACATAGCATATAGTGCACTTTGGGTGCAGTCACTGAGCAATAATTTCCCTTGGTAAGTGGGGAATGTACAAATACATGAGTTGGCTAACATCACAGTTGCCAACAGTATTTGTGTCTACATTGTCATGTGTACTTTTCACTTTAGTAGTATTGTTTACACTACTGTTTCCCACATGATCAACATGACTTCAGGGGATGATTTCTGAATCCATCACAAATGTGTGCATGCAAGAATTGATTTGAAGATAGTTGTATATGTACACTATACAGATCATGTGTTACCACAGACAGGAGTGTTTCAACATTGGTTGGTGGGTCACACAAACCCTAATCCATTACTCATTGTCATTTGTCATATCCAATTGCTGAAGCAATGAAGGACATGACAGGTAGACCTACAGTACTAATTCACAATTTGCATGTCCTTGGTACTTATGTGGAATTAATATGCTTAGTGATTTGCACGTTTATTGGTGAAGGATCATTAACTGACTGCTGACATGCATCAGGAGTGACATGCAGAAATGTGTGAATCATATGCGAGCCTGTACACTAAGTAATACATTGGAATTTATGTTTGCATGAAAATTAGGTACAGTGATGGGCCTTCCCATTGTGAAACAATTTAAACCACCACTTCAGGTAGTGGAGTTTCCCTGAGCTTCAAAAACATTCAACGGACTATTGGCTTTTAGCTATGCAATGTTAGAATGGAGTGCAAACCAGTATCAAGCGCAACTGATGATTTGCCTAGGCCTAGCTGATTCATTATGCTGTGGATATTTGTAGGCAAATCTCCCAGACATTTTGAGCAGATTGTCCCCAGTGTATTTTTCAGTGTGACGTGTTATGTTGCAAGCCTACGTTAGTACTTCATTCATGACACTATTTTGACAATGGAGATATTAGGAAGTTACCATTAGGAAGTTTCTACAGTGCAACACAACTTTTTCCATGTCACCTTGTTCCAGCTACTGTACATCTTGCTGCAACATAGCTGTATTGGTTAACCATCATTTTATCATGATGTTGTATGAGGTATATGAACATTTTGCAGATTGCAGGGCCTTGTGTGAATCAGTAGGAATACATTTTGCATTGGCATACTATTTGAGGATAACAGGTTACTGAGGTATGCTACAAGACCCAAACCATTCAAGGTGACAAGGTATCCTACTTGAAACATGGGTCTTGTGATTGTACAACTTCACTAATGCAATTGGAGTTGTCTGTGATTCTGATGTTACAGTGGGCAATGGTTTACAGGTCATGAAGCATGCATGCATATGGCCTTACAAATGTTGAACCCACTTTGGTGGACCTTGTAGCCGGGGTCTACTGTACATTATAGTAATGTTCTGTAATCCATACTAGTGGCTAAGTGTGTTCTGGCACATGCAATATACCTATTTGTAGCCTATTTCAGCATCATTCCAGGCAAGCGGAGGAGACAGGGTTGACATCAGTGGGAAAGCAGCTTACCACGGTATCTCCAGTCCAGACACCACAGACAAGGAGGGACCCAGTGGCCCAGAGGGGAATGCCACAGAGGAGACCAACTCAGCATCATCATTATCTGACTCCAGCTCCAGTGGACACTCCCTAGTGGTGGCGAGACATGCAGGATCAGTTCCTGCACCATCCTTGTCTGCCACCCACACTACCTTCTCCACTCTCCTGACTGCTCCCCACACTCTTGGCTGGGCCCGCTCACTCAGGAGGAGAGCTGTCTCCATCGCTCCAGGCACCTCACCCCTGCCATTGTTCCCCCTGCTGCCCTGAGCGAGGAAGCTATTGACCAACTAAGAAACATCTCTGTGGATCAGATGGCACTAATGAATGCCATCCAGGGGCATGAGAGCCATCTGCAACAGATGGTGGCCTACCTACAAGGCATCTAAAGTTCCAAGTCTGCCCTACAGAGATCTTTTCCAGCTGTGGCCTCATAACAGCCTTCCACCCATCCCATACGCCCACTCAACCACCTGTCTCTTCCCCATCCAATTTCCCTATTCCAATACCTGTCTCAAGCACACTCACATATAAGTACACACACTCCTCAACAGCCCCAAGCAGCACACATAAACACAAAAACACAAAACAAAAAAACATGTGACCACTCAACAGAAACTTACCCCACTCATGTTAGGGTTTGTGCACAGCAAAGAGCATGTCCCCTCTCACTGCACTAGTGGGTTCTGTAATAGCTCCCTTTTAAACTTACTATTGAAAGCCTTTCTTGTTATCTCACCTTCCCCCACCCCTAGGCTTCTGTGTATGTTGTTTAATGTGCTGTTTTGTTTCCACATTGGGCCTTGCTTTTACCAAGGCTTCTTTAAAACACTCCTCTCTAGGCCATGTGTTAATTTAACTCATTTGCATAATAACTGAAACTCTGCACACCTTTCAAGAACATGTGCAGCATGTGAGGACCACACCCAGCCCTGTCTATAAAAGGCAGCCCTCGAGCCTCGCCCAGTGCTTGTGCTCGTCTACCTCCCGCTTACCTGAGGACAGATCCCTCAGCGCTGGCACTCCTGCTCTCTACAGACTTTCATTGGCTTCAATGGGCGCAGCTGCTGGCTCTTCCTTCTTCCGGTTTCCGGTTCCTCCTTGCCTCAGCCTCTCTCCTACAAGCAACCTGCAAAAGAGAAAGAAGACAAGGTTAGACTGATCAGTATCTCTTGCCAGCAACAAGTAAGTGCAAAACTTTTATTACCTGAAAGAACTTTGACAACAATTTCTGGATTCGTGTATAGACAATTTGAAACAAGATACCTTTCACGAACATTGTGATTCAAACTCTTTGTTACAACAATACTTTGCGGAACTTTGTGAAGCAAACATTTTTTTTATGGAACTTTTAAGAATCGAACCGTGGAAACCATTAACAGCAAGGCAAACAGTAAATCAAGGACTTGCACAAATTACATGCTGTATTTTGACGTAAAAGTACAGTATTTGTTTTATAAAAGATTCTGGAAATATGGGAAAAGTGAGTCTGCTATTGGCAATTTAGGCTTTAGTTATATTAAGATGAATGTTTGATATTGATAATTCTGATAACGGTATTTGTTTAATGTTTTAGAAGCTTTAGAGTAATAGAAAGCACATCCCAGAGCAGTAACACATTCCAAACCTGGAAACTAGAGACCAGGATCCAAGAGGTACTTTTAGAAGAAAATTTCTAATAAATAAAGGGATAGTCAGGAACCCAGTTAGGAATAGGATGTACTTATCTGTTCTTTGTTTATGTTTCATTAGGCACCAGTTTCTACCGAAGTCAGAGAGGGCCGCAGATTTGTGCAGCACTTCAACAGTGGAAACGCAAGAACGCTGTTGTCTCTTTCTTTTATTTTATCGACTTCCCCCTTCCCTTGAGCTTCTGTTCTTAGTGCACTGTTTTAAAAAACTAGTGTGCTGGAACAAGCAGTTTCAGGGTGGGGTCGGATTGTCTTCAACCTCCATCAGAACTGAACAAGGACTCAGGTGAGCTGGGCTTTGACAGAAGCACAAGCCTTAAATAAAAAATAAAAAAATCAGTTCTGGTGGACGATGAATATCGGGGAAGAAATAGAGGGCATTGACGTCACGGATATGGCGCAGGCCCTAAATGAGGACTTGGCTCATAATGAATCAGTGTCTGGCATCTTGCAACATATGCAAGAGGAAATAGAGAGATTAAAGATGGAGAATACCTCTTTAAAACAGGATTTAAGCAGGTATAAATTTAGGGTATCTCAGTGGAACACAGCTTTTACGCCTTTGTTTAAAACCTCCTCAGAGACAGGGGCGCCATCAAAACATACAACTTTGCCTCCCCCAGTTGAGGTCACTGTTAATGTTCCTAATGCTGTGCCCTTAGCAGCACCTGAACGTTTTCATGGAGATAGTAACAAATTCCATGTTTTTATCAATCAATGTCAATTACACTTCGTTTGTAAGCCACAGCAGTTCCCTACTGATGCTACGAAAGTGGCATTCGTCTTGTCTTATTTGGGTGGCACAGCAGCCAATTGGTCAATTCCTTTCGTGGAGAGAGATGATCCCATCCTCCATAATTGGAATCAATTTAAACGTACCATGACCAGCCTTTTTGCAAAACACACTTTCATGCAGGCAAGTGATAATGAGCTTTTAAATCTTAAACAAGGTAACAAGGATTTATTGACCTATATCACTAGTTTTAATCGTTTACTCACCGAGACACACTGGCCAGAAGAAAAGCGTGTCTCCCTTTTCTATAAAGGTTTCAGAGACGAGTTAAAAGACGCGCTAGCTCATATCGTTGATTTGCCAGAAGACTATTCGGACTTTGTTGATTTAGTTGTGAAATTAGAACATAGACTAGGAGAAAGAAAGGGAGATAAATACAAACTGGAATCACGGTTAACTTGTATTAGACACGAGAAGAAAGATCCAGATAATAAACTCCCTGAACCTGAGCCTATGCAAATAGGGACACTCAGAGGTTCACTCACATCGGAGGAAAAAGAAAGAAGGAGAAAACTTCAATTATGTTTATATTGTGGAAGGGCAGGTCACTTTGCCAGAGAATGTCCAGTAAAGCCTAAAAATCCACGAAAGGGTGCTGTTTCCTCCACCTCCTCAACTGAATCGGGAAACGATTAAGCTCGACAAGGGGAGAGGTTACTTGTTCGAGAAAACATCTTAATCAAACCTCTAATGCTGCAGCCTTCATGGTACCGCACATACCTAGACATTTCATAATTCAGGTCTTTTTAATTGTTACTACCCAAGTGAGGCATTCTCTCCCTGTCCTACTGGACTCAGGCGCGACAGGAAATTTTGTGGATAATAAGTTAGCTGAAAACTTAGGACTTCCTATGTGCCTAAAGCCTTGTCCAGAAGCAGTATGTGCAGTGGATGGGTCAGAATTGACCTCTGGATTAATCACAAAACAAACAAGTCCACTTGTTATGGTCTGTCAGAACGGGCACACAGAGGTGATTAGCTTTGATCTGATAGATACTCCTAATTTTGGTTTGATTCTCGGGGTACCCTGGTTAACAACTCATAACCCAAAAAATGATTGGGTGAATAGAAATGTTACTTTGGATTCCTCTTTCTGTAGAACCAATTGCTATCAAGAAGCAGGTACAGAACAGAGCACAGTATTACACTGTGCTAGTGTTATACAAGATGAACCAAGTCTCCCTCCTTAATATTCTGACTTTAAAGACGTCTTTGATCCAGTAAAGGCTAGTGTGCTGCCCCCACATAGGTCTTATGACTGTCGTATAGATCTTATCCCAGGGGCCCCTTTACCTAATAACAGAGTATATGCTTTGACTGACGAAGAAACCAAATACTTAAGAACCTACCTAGATGACCTACTACAGTCTGGGTTCATCCGTCATTCCACATCTCCGGTGTCATCTCCACTCTTTTTTATCCCGAAGCCGGATAAATCCCTGCGCGCGTGTATCGACTATAGAGGACTAAATAAGGCTACAATAAAGAATAAATATCCTCTTCCTCTAATACCTGTGTTGTTGGATCAGTTAAGACATTCTACTGTATACACTAAACTAGATATGCGGGGAGCTTACCACCTGGACCGAGTAAAAGAGGGGGATGAGTGGAAGACAGCTTTCAAGACAAAGTTTGGTTTATTTGAGTACACAGTAATGCCCTTTGGGTTATGTAATGCCCCTGCGGCCTTTCAGTTCTTTATAAATGAGGTCCTACACAAATTCCTGGACGTTTGTGTCATAGTATACATAGACGACATCCTCATTTACTCTAAGAACTCAGAAGAACATACCCAACATGTTCGTTCAGTATTATCAAAGTTAAAAGAAAATCATCTTTTTGCTAAGTTAGAAAAGTGTACTTTTAATGTCAGCAAGGTGGACTTTTTAGGATACTGCCTGTCACCTCAAGGAATAACTATGGATGTAAAGAAAATCAGTGCTATTGCTGATTGGCCAGAACCATCCTCTGTAAAAGATATTCAGAAATTTCTGGGTTTCGCCAATTTTTATAGGAGGTTTATTGCACATTTCGCAGACATTGCGGCCCCAATAACTACCTTGTTGCGGAAAGGGCAACAATTTCTTTGGACTGATGAGGCGGCACACGCCTTTCAACTCCTAAAACAAAAGTTCACTTCAGCCCCAATTCTGAAACATCCTGATCCTGACTTGCCTTTTTTTGTTGAAGCGGATGCTTCACAAGTAGCTTTAGGAGGAGTTCTCTCTCAACGAGATGCAGTAGATGGCCAGTTACATCCTATAGCCTTCTATTCCAAAAAGTTATTACCAGCTGAACAAAATTACACTGTG